>NC_136059.1:1971390914-1972643414 GCF_964261635.1 Lissotriton helveticus | reverse complement strand
GGAAGTGACCTCACTAGAAGTGACATCTGATATTAGGACCTCACACATATGTTGATCAGGTATATCATGAGTACATTTAAGCGCATTATGAGATTTAACAAATGAGATTTGGCGTCAGGGTTATGCCAAAAAAAGGCGCAATACATAAACAAAATCAGGGCCTCAACTAATACATTAATTTTTTTAAACCCTGCCACAAAGAAAGTGGCCACAAGGAGAAGCATGGCAGTAGATCTGTTATGCTTAATTGGTTGCAAAGTCTACATTTTTAAATATTTGGGTTGTCATCTGCTGTAAAGGTACCCAGTAAAACTCAGGGAGTAGTAATAATGGTGAGATAAAACTAAAGTTTAACACATTTGTTGGAGAGATCTGTGTGTGGTTAAGTCCCAGATTTGAATTAAAGTAGCATATTGTGTCACATGCGAAGCACATAGTTACATGCAGATGACAGATTTTTGTTTTATGTAGATAGTAAAGTGGGTTACCTCTTTTAACACAGAGATCCTTTTGTTACCTGCAGTTCATAAATTGTAATCCTTGTAATATAGCACAGTGAGCTATGAAAGACATGTGACTTCTACACTTTGTAACCCGGTCTCATGTAACTCATCTTGTACATTGTTTTACACATGTACATGATTTATTGTCAATGTATAATGTGTATGTTACGTAAAGAGCTCGTGACACCCTGCATTGGGTTGCTTAGTGTTATGAAAATAATAAAATATTGATGTTAAAATTGTTTGTGTAAATACTTAGACAGACCAGCACACCTGCCATTCTTACAGTGCATGCATCTATTATATACAGGGACTGAACAAAAGCAAACGCATGCCTCTCTTAAGTACCTGTGAAGAGCTGTGTGCCTTAGTTTCCCCTCCGTGGCATTTACATTAAAGTGTGAGGTTCCAGACCACCTCAAGTCAGGATATTAAAATAAAAGGAGGCCTTGCGGCCTCATAACTTCGGACCAGCTGGAGGTGAAAAAAAGCTCCCTGGTTGACGTACAGGCGCTGCTGAACGTGTCCCAGTGTCTGAAAATTACACTTCAGCATATTTCTGTGGGGCTAACTTCTTGGCAGGGGGACGGACTCACCCTGTGAAAATAGTGGGAGGAGGCCGTGTACAGGCGTGCACCCCGACGTGTACCCTGTCGGTAAGCCATTTTCCCAAGCCATGTGAAGGCGGATATACACAGAGTGAGTAGGAGTACTGCATAGCACACCATGGAAGTAATGGCTCACAGTTTGAGACTGTCATCTGCTGCATGTCTGGTTAACTGAAAATAGATTAGCAATTGGCTGATATTTAGTGCACAACTCTGCTGTGCACTCATTCTGTCACCCAATGTGAAACAATATCCTTCTCCAATAGCAGACAAAGACCCTTAAATTGTAGCACCAAGTGTTCGAAGGTCCAGGGACCCCTCTCTCCTATCGATATACTACCCTGCACTGCATCATTCGGCCCTACACTCACTCTCATCCAATGTAGCAATATATAATAATTTCCTAGCAGCCTAAGGTCCTGAAATCCTAGCCCCAAGTGACTAGGATCAACACACAACCTGCATCCCGGACACACCCAAATGCAGGTCTCGACCTTGGTCAGGACCAGAACATTGGGAATCCACTGCAAAACCCACCTTGGTAACATACCGTGAGTCCCTACACTTGTGTAACATACCCTAGGCCATGTTAAGCATGGTGAGTGACAAGGCTGCGCCTTAAATATTATGAAAGCACCCTTCCTTGAACCATGACACATCAGGCCACCGAAAGTCAGAGCACTTAGGAAAATAATAATCAGTAGTGTACCATTACCTCCAGCTCTCCCTTTAAAAAAAAAAAGTTATTGATTTTCCTAATAGTGCAAATCATAACATAATTTGAGGCACCTACTGTTCGAATGCAACTTTACAATGTACAACAGAAGGGTCACAAGTGGCTCGCTAGGGGGCCTTTACCCCCAGATTTGCACAAAGATATTGCAGTGTTTCATAGTTACAAGACCTGAGCCAGTGCAATGAAAGATGGACAACAATAGGGCTTAGCAGCATTAGCCATGGACAAACCCTACCTTCATAAATAACGTTTTCAACCCCATGCCTAAACCCATATTGCTATCCCATCCCCCAAAAGCATTGCCGGCCCACAATTGGACCCATGTTGCAAACATTTTTAATGTCCGTTACTCATTATGTTCCCAGTTTCCAAAACACCGAATTTCTTATCTAAAGAGTAGCACACCAGTTACCCCAGATATACAGCTCAAAACTTTTACCCAGAACCTTTTAAGTTCAGGACAATCCATAAGGTGTGTACCAGGCAGCCCATACACACGGTAGGCATTCGTTCAAGCATGCTTGTCCAATGGTAGCCAACAGGGTCCTGGTGTAGTAGGTTCTGAGTAGGTGATTTAGCTGGACATGATGAAAGCCCACCTTAATCGCCACCTACTGAGGGCCCTGCTGGGCTTCACACGACTCCCCATAAGAGAATCTCAATGACATTGTAGCCCCATTGCTCTCTCAGGCCCCCATGGCATCAGGTATATTGATTACTATTTTCCAATAAATCAAAGAGATAGCATTTCTTGTGAGGTGCTCTTTCAGTATCCTATCTTCTAGGGGCTAATATCTCCTGCTGAGGTGCAGTCTTGCAAAACACACAAGATGATGGAAGGAATGTTGCACAATGGCAAAACATTCACCCCTAGTCACAGATCTGGGTTTAATCTATCGTTATTTTGCTCACCAAGCTACCCCAGTTCAGACATGGCCATTTGCAAATCAGCCTTGACCCTGTGCCTCATGGTAACAGTCCAGCCCGAACTGCCAAGCCATGTCTTCCGTGGACCGGAATCAAGCATCCTAGGACCGGTTTCTGGCTATCAGCCGTCTTCAGCCAGGATAGCTTGACTCCAGTGGCTTAGTGAGCAAGGGACCCACATCTGGGCATACCCTTCCCACATAGGGTGATCAGCCAAACACACAAGATGATGGACGGAATGTTGCACAATGGCAAAACATTCAACCCCAGTCACATATCTGGGTTTAATCCATCGTTATTTTGCTCACCAAGCCACCCCAGTTCAGACATGGCCATATGCAAATCAGCCTTGACCCTGTGCCTCATTAGAACAGTCCAGCCTGAACTGCCAAGCCATGTCTTCCCTTGGACCGGAATCAAGCATCCTAGGACCAGTTTCTGGCTATCAGCCGTCTTCAGCCAGGATAGCTTGACTCCAATGGCTTAGTGAGCAAGGGACCCACGTCTGGGCATACCTTTCCCACATAGGGTGAACTGCAAACCACACAAGATGATGGATGGAATGTTGCACAATGGCAAAAAATTCACCCCCAGTCACAGATCTGGGTTTAATCCATCGTTATTTTGCTCACCAAGCCACCCCAGTTCAGACATGGCCATATGCAAATCAACCTTGGGCACGTCTGTGTTTGATGTATGCCTAATTCTAAGATAATGGAAGATTTCCCTTTCTGGCATTCCATATAAGTCCTTGAAAGCCATGATAGCATCACCAGCCCACACGTCATCCAATTTAGTAATACCACTTAGGTCTGAGGCAGTAAAACCAGACAAACCACCTGTTACCCTTGAACCTTAAGAATCCCATAGCAGACTTTCTTTTGTTAGCATGGTATGCATTCCCAGTCTTTTTGTCACAGTTTCCCAAATTTTAAAGACTACCCTGATGTAGTCCGGGCACTCTGTTTGCTCAGACTTCCATACAGATCCGCCAGGTATCCTCTTGACCGCATCCACTGCCTATCATGTCAGATTGACGGTTCCACTTATCGACGACAACCTAACTGTTACCACTGGCAACTGTGATGCCCAATAGTATATACATATATATATATAAGGACTATGCCACCTACATATACCCTTTATGGCAATTTGAGCAAGGAAATGCGTGGGACTGCATGATTCCATAGGAGTTGCTTCTCTTCCTGTGCCATGGCTCATAAGAAGACCTCTGGCACCGAGAACGGGACGTTCTGTGAAGGGTATGGAACCTTGAGAAGCTTAATCATTTTGTTGAGAGCTGCCTTTCTCAACATGGAGATTGGATGATGTTTCCAGTTCATTGCTTTGTCCTTAAATTTAGTGAGGATAATATACAGGTTTTCTCAAAGGAGCACATCGATTTGTAGTATAGATGCCTAAATAGCAAAATATCCTTGTGATAATCAGGATATATCCATTGATCGGCCCACATGAGATAGATGGATAGGTCACCAATTAGTGGATAGATCACTGATTACAGCTAGTTAACCCGAAATACACTGCACCTCCCAAACATCTGTCTCATCTGCAGGAACCTGTCTTATGGAGAGCTCGGGGTCTGAGGCGTACAGCAGTATGTCGTCAGCTTGCAACGACATCCTCTCCTCTCAGCCGACTACTGTTACAGTCCCACACCAGTCTCGAACACCCCCACCCCTCCCCCAACATGCAAACTGTTCCATTGCTAATGCAAATATCATGGGGGAGAGAGAGGACAGCCATTTGGTGCTCCTACCCAGGGGAAATGACTCTGAGTACGTTCCATTACCCTTCATGTAGGCGATGGGTTCATTGTACAATAGAGCCAGATGCTTTAAAATGTTCTCCATTACCAGGAACATTCCAAGGAGGCAAATTACGTTATAAGCATCCTTCCAGCTTTCAATTGTACTATTTCCTTTTTCAGCTTGTGGGCCCCACAGGTAAATGTTTCAGCTGGGTACAGGCAGTCGGCACTGCCAGATGCATGGGGGCAGTGCCACTAATATCCTTTTGTTGGACTACCTTTCATTTTAATCCTCCGTCTGGCTCAAATGCTTTCAACAGAAAGAGACTGAAAGAAAACATAAGCATCTTCCTCTCCAGCTCTCTCTATTTTTAAACATCAGCATATCATTAATAATTATTAATGGCATGAGCATTACCATGCAACTGCACCAGGATGTACATCTGTAACCATGAAGATTGCATTGCATCTCCTTGTACTTGTCTACTTCTCTAGTTTTGGACAATAATTCATTTTAATCATACTATTCTCTGTCTAAATCTAAAACACCAAACCCGCAATCGTGATATAAACCGCCTTTACCACACTCAATCGAACTCTCTCTCATAAGCCCTGTTTGCACTTTCATCGAATATTCACCAGCACTCATTAGCCAACACTTACACTACACACCTTTGTTCCATTATCACCTACAGCTGGCAGTAAATGTCAGATGACCCTATCACCTTCGACGTAATCTACTACATGAATATTGATTTTCCCCTTTTGACTTAATGTCATGCAGAGAAGTTAGAACAAAGTAGTTACATAAACAACAGTGATCCATTGTGAATTAATGCAATACAGCATATAAGCCCCGCCCCAAATCCGCGGATCCGCAAATCCGCAAAATCCGCCGATTAAGCAGAAAGACCTTGAATTTTGTTGCAAAGGGATTTCCTCTAGGGGTTTTTCGAAAAGTGTCATTCAGAACTAAACATACCACCTCTTGCTGCACGTTGCGTCGAGCGAGAAATATATACACAGAATGAACATCATGATACGGCATCCATGTTGCACAAGATGGCGTCTAGGCCTAACTGAGGCATGGTTGACCTGAGCCAGAAAAGCACACTTTAACACATAGCAATGATTTTGTTTCAGTAGCATTAGCTCCATGTCAATATGCATGTGTGAATCAAGGTGCAGAACAACTAATATTAATGCATATTTTAGTTTAAGCGCAATAAAGGCGGTCTTGCACTACAACAGCATACATCATGAAACAATACAGATGTTAGCATTACCTTAATAACCCTGGTGGTAACAGTATTGTATCATAAGGCACCAAACTACCTTGTGATGCTTTTATAAAAAACGAAACTTTGTGATAGAGATTTCTAACTGCAGATTCCTCACCATTTGAATGCCACCAGGGAACCAGACTGAATCTGGAAACAACAATAGTCTCCTGCGTCGACGGGTGGCGTTGTACGATGTCTTGATTTCTCATGAGGACGGGATGCCTTTTCTTGTATTTATACATCACCTGCTCGTGCTGGTGTCAGTTTCTTTCTTTCCCCGCCAACCAATTGTGATCCCGGGCTTAAACTGTTGTTTGACGGCATTTGTCAAGTTTCCATTTGATACAGCATTTTTATGTCCTGAATGTCACCAAATCCATCATGTTTTTAAACCATGTATGACCTGTAACCAATAAATGTCAGTTACAAATCCTCCTGATGTCTTGACTGCGACAATGGTTCACTGTCGTGTTCATTATGTCCCAGGATGATCAAGAAGGCAATTAGAGACCATGAAACAAAACTCATGGTAGCAGAAATCAAAGTCAAGGACTCGTTTTTGCTTAATATTAATGGTGCGAAGATCCCAGTCGAAGTCCAGCAGGAAGTCTCGTTCTCCTTATTGAGGTCACTTGCGAGACAGAACTTCGATATCAATTAAGTCCAAGAAGTGTTATTAGAAACATAAAAAAGCCAAACATTGGTCTTCTGCTTTGCAACACTCTCACCAATCAGGGTCACATGAAGCACCAGTTACTTCTAGACAAAGTCATCCATCAGTTTCTGAATCAGCATTGGCTTTGTTTCCATTCCGACTTTCAACTGATTGGGTGGTGATGCCAGACCAGCTCTAACAGCTTTAGAAAGCTATGGTTCTATCTTTGGTGTTAGTCTAGATCTGTCTGGTATGCTTTCGTACTCCTAGTAGACCTCTGGCTGTCCATACGTCGACAGATCTATCTTCAATGCCAGCTGGGCCTCTAAGTCTAATCTTGAAGCCTTTGGCTTCTGATCTATTGAGCACGGTTCTGCAGACATCTTTGATGTCTTCGGTGCCACTTCTGATGCAGCAGACATCTGTGTCGAGATCGCAGGCTCATTTACCAACGCCAGCTCCAACATCACCAGCACCATTAGCAGATCCCATCGTACTTTCGGACACTGAAGTCAATGTACCACCTACCATTTTTATTCTCTGTCCCAACCTGACTTGACTAAAGAGGAATATCTTTTTGATGTTGATGATCCTCATGATGAAATTTTACAGGATCTACAAGATGCAAGTGGTCTTGATACATCTCTGGATGTAGCTTTACCTTCTAATCCAGTTATAGCCGCTGAAGAGGAAACCTCGTTTGCCACAGTGCCCTACGATGAGGCTTTGACAGATGTTTTAATGGGCACCCAGGCTAAACCGGGATCTTGCCCTAACCTAAATCATCGAACAGAGAAAAGTCACTGTCCGGTCCCAGGGGATAGGGTTTTACTTTGCCACCAAATTCCAGAAAGTCTAATAGTACAGGCTTCAGGTAGTGGTACTAATCTCAGTACCTTCCCTACTACTCTATCTGATAGGAAATCTAAAAAGATGGAGGCTTGTGCAAAAAAGGTGTTTTCTTAAACTAGTTTGGCTTAAAGTTCAGGTAATTCTTCCTGTCTTTAAGGGAGATATTTACATGCGTTATGGGATAGTGTAAGTTATATTACCTCTGGACCCTGACAGTTCTTGCAAGATATTACAGAGTTTAGTTGCTGATGGACACAATGCAGCAAAATACCTTAAGTCAGGACTGCACACAGATTGTTTAGGGAGAGCTTAGGGGAGAACTGTAGTTATTAGATGACATGCTTGAATCCGCTCAACTGGATTTTCTTCTGAACAGCATTTGTTGATGGATATGTCTTTTGATTATTTAGAGAAACGGCAGACACAGCCCTTGAAAGGTTTAAGGAGAGCAAGGCCACTGCTCATTTCTCAGGTTTCATACCTCCAGCTCGTCAGTTTCCACAGCAGCAACATCTCTTTTGAGGTTTTGGAAGAGGTGAACTTCAGAGACAGTCGATTTCTTCTTTAGTTGTAACAGACAGCACAGTCTTTTAGAGGACATGGTTGTGGAGCAAGTAAACACTATCCAGCCACTGAAGGACAACAATCTACCCAACCTCCAGCCTCCACTTTCTCAGCCACTTAAAAGCCTGTCTAAGTTAACCTTGTTGTCCCATGATCGCCCAGTTGGAGGTCTAATCGCTTACTTCATCCCAGGAAGGAGGAGCATTACATCAGATCAATGGGTGCTCCAGATCGTGGCACAAGGTTATTCTCTACCCTTTCAGTCATTTTCTTCGGACATTCCTCCACCACCACAATATTTGTCGGAGGGCCACTTGTCAATTCTTCAAGAAGTAGTTCAGGCTTGCTAAGCAAAGGGAGCGAAAGAGTTTCAGTTTCAGAAATCGAAAATGGTTCAAACTCCTGTTATTTTCTAGCACCAATAAAAAACGGGGGATCTGTCATGAAGTTCCTACAAATCTATAAAGGATCTGTGCGGTTAGACAACATAAACTAAGGGTTTGGTGTCCAGACTGATTCCATACACTCCCAAAGGATATGTTAGTCTGTAGACCAACTACCTCACAGTGCCACTATAAGCTTCTCTTACCAAGGAGCAAATAGTTTCTGGCAACTATCGAACATGACAACCCTGACCCCTCGGGGATTGTGGAAACCGTACAGAACGTTTCGCTCAGTCACTCGTGCTCACTTTGTCTCAGAGATATACACAGAATAAACAGTGGCGTTATTAAACCAGCGTTTTTCTAGTTTAAAATACATATGCTACAACAACCATTGGACAGAAACAAATATGTACGATTATGAGCCCCAGTAGGGTAAAGAAAAGGTAGAATTCTACCTTAGAACTAAAACAATGGATATATGCAGGCATATAGATACATACCAGTAATAATGCACATTCCTACGATGTAAACCCTAACTAAGTGTACCTAAAAGTACCTAGAATGTATGTAGGTGTATAGCCAAGAATCCCTTTAGGATAAAGCCAACCCCATTACCTAATGTGAGAGAATGAAGGACCCTGTCTTGGTCTCGAGATGGACACCCCGCGAGGGATGTTAGGTAACTGCGTGCTGGAGTGTCTGTGTGCAGGAACCTCAGCGTCTTGCTTCAGAGTGTCAGCATTTTCTCCTTTGGTTTGCCCAGTGAAGATCTAGTGCTTATATACCAGAAAGGTACATTGAAGGGTTCTACCTAGATGTGTACTATGGGCATGTCGGGCAAGGTTGGCGAAAGAGGTGACCTTTATACAGAGTTATTATCCAGAAGATGGTAATCCTGCTGTGATACTAAGAATCCTCATGCATAATACATGAGGCTAGTTTTCGGAGAAAACCACATGATAGTCATGTAGCACCTAACTAGGTCAAGGGTCAGCGTCAGACCCATTATGTAGAACAATGGTAGGATAGTTGTAGGTAAAAGGTTGTGTAACTACCTAGGCCTATATTGGGGTACATAGATCTTCAGCCCCTAAACTTCTTTTTATGAAAGTTTACTCTGGCTCAAGTTCTCTCTGTCCTGTATCAAAAAGACTTGATTTTAGAGTGAGATCTGTGAGTTTGTATTTTCACATGCCTATTCTGCTATCTCAGATGTTTCCTGCATTTTCAGGTGGAACAGCAACATTTTGAGTTCTCTGTCCTCCTCATTGGGCACAGAAATGGGCCTTGGGTAATGCCGGTAGTTGAGGCCTATCTACGTAAGTTGGAAATACCAGTCTTGTCAAACCTTGACTACTGGCTTATGAAGGCAAGCTCTCCTCAAACAGTTGCGAATCATCTCCAGATGAAGGTTGACCTGTTAATATAATTGGCTTCTACTATCAATGTGTAGAAGTCACACCTGATTATTTCACAGAGGCTACTTTCAATCAATCAATCAATCATACAGATTTGTAAAGCGCGCTACTCACCCGCTAGGGTCTCAAGGCGCTGGGAGGGGGGGGGTAGTCTTTACTGCTCGAACAGCCAGGTCTTGAGTTGTTTCCTGAAGGAGAGGTGGTCCTGGGTCAGCCGTAGTTGAGTGGGGAGGGAGTTCCATGTCTTGGCCGCCAGGTAGGAGAAGGATCTTCCGGCGGTGGCTTTGCGAATTCGTGGGACGGAGGCGAGGGTGAGGCTGGCGGATCGGAGCTGGCGGGTCGGTGTGTAGAATGTGAGGCGGTTGTTGAGGTATTTGGGGCACATGTCGTGGAGAGCCTTGTGTGCGTGGGTGGGGAGTCTGAACGTGATCCTCTTGCTGAAGGGGAGCCAGTGCAGGTCTTTCAGATGGGCAGAGATGTGGCTGTGACGGGGGATGTCCAGGATGAGTCATGCCGAGGCGTTCTGTATGCGCTGGAGTTTTTTCTGGAGTTTGGCTGTGGTTCCAGCGTAGAGGGTGTTCCCGTAGTCCAGGCGGCTAGTGACGAGGGCCTGGGTGACCGTCTTCGTGGTTTCGGTGGGGATCCACCGGAAGATCTTTCGGAGCATGCGTAGGGTGTTTAAGCAGGATGACGAGACAGCGTTGACTTGCTTGGTCATCGTGAGGGAGGAGTCCAGGATGAAGCCCAGGTTGCGTGCGTGTTCCGTTGGCTTGGGGGCCACCAGGAGTCGTCCCAGGCGGAGGGGGATGGTCCCAGGATGAGGACTTCCGTCTTGTCTGAGTTCAGTTTTAGACGGCTGAGCTTCATCCATTCCGCGATGTCTTTCATTCCTTCCTGGAGGCTGGTTCTGGCGGTGGTGGGGTCGTTGGTGAGGGAGAGGATCAGCTGGGTGTCGTCCGCGTAGGAGATGATATTGAGGTTGTGTTGGCGAGCGATGGCTGCGAGGGGGCTCATGTAGACGTTGAAGAGGGTGGGGCTGAGCGAGGATCCTTACAGAACGCCACAGATGACTTCGGTGGCCATGGAGTGGAACAGGGGGAGGCGGACTCTCTGGGTTCTTCCGGCGAGGAACGAGATGATCCACTCCAAGGCCGAACCGATGTTGCTGAGGCGCTGTATCAGGGTGCGGTGGCATACGGTGTCGAAGGCTGCTGAGAGGTCCAGGAGGATGAGGGCAGCTGTTTCCCCGTTGTCGAGCAGGGATCTGATGTCGTCTGTAGCTACGATGACTGCGGTCTCTGTGCTGTGGTTTGCTCGGAAACCGGACTGCGAGGGGTCGAGGGATCCGTTTGTCTCGAGGAAGGCGGAGAGTTGTTTGTTGACGGTCTTCTCGATGACTTTGGCAGGAAATGGAAGGAGCGAGATGGGGCTTAAGTTCTTGAGGTCTGTGGGGTCCGCGGTGGGTTTCTTCAGGAGGGCGTTCAGTTCGGCATGTTTCCATCTCTCCGGGAAGGTGGCCGATGCGAAGGAGCTGTTAATGATGTCCCGGAGTTGGGGTGCGATGATTGAGTCGGCTTTGTTAAAGATGTGGTGTGGACAGGGGTCGGTTGGGTAGCCGGAGTGGATGGTGTTCAACATGCGGGTGGTGTCTTCGGTGCTGACCAGGGACCAGGTGCAGAGGGTGGTGGTGGGGGGCGTTGGTTCGGTGGTTGGGTGCGTGGTCTGTGCGCTGAAGCTGTTGTGTATGTCGGTGATCTTGCGGTGGAAGAATGAGGCGAGTGAGTCGCAGAGGTCTTGCGAGGGTGTGATGTCGTTGTTGCAGGCGCTGGGGTTGGAGAGCTCTTTAACGATGCTGAAGAGTTCTTTGCTGTTGTAGGTGTTGTTGTCAAGTCGTTCACTGAATGTTGTTCTTTTGGTGGTGCGGATCAGTTGGTGGTGTTTGCGGGTGGCGTTCTTGAGAGCTGTCATGTTTTCTGTTGTCTGGTCATGGCGCCAGGCTTTCTCAAGGGTGCAGCAGTTTTTCTTGGAGTTTTTGAGGTCGTTGGTGAACCACGAGGCTTTCTTGCTGCCGGGTCTGCTGGGAGGGGTCTTCAGTGGTGCGAGGTCGTCGGCGCAGTTAGTGAGCCACTGTGTGAGGTTGCTGGCTGCTTCGTTGGGGTCCGTCGTGTTGGCGGGGGGGGTTCTGGCTGAGGGAGGTGGTGAGCTGGTCGGTGGTGATCTTGCTCCAGCTTCTGCGGGGAACCTGCTGCAGGTGGTAGTAAATGTAAATGTAAATGTAGTATACTTGTAAAGCGCACAGCTGCCCCAGCAACGGGGCGTCCCGGCGCTGTATAACTCTGGGGAACCCGTCCTGGCTTTCCCTGTGGGATGGTCCCTTGCTGGGAGTCCCCAAGGTGGAGCCAGGCATCCCCGGAATTGGTGGGGCCGTTGTGGAGATTAGGCAAGCTAATGCCCAGAGTTACCGAGTGGAACCCCTGATTAGAGTAAGCACCGAAGCGAGAATTATCGAGTCCGCTGACCAAGGTCCACGACCCTGCCGTGTCGGGAATTGAACCCTGGTCCCAGGCTGACTTCTGCTCTCAGGCCTGCCGCCTCTAACCAGTGAGCCACACTAGTCGTGGTTCTCCTAAAGTTGAAGTGGACGCAGCGTGATCTGTCCAGTGTAGTGCGGTGGAGTGGCTGAAGGCGATGTGCTTGCTGGAGGAGAAGACGGGTTCAAGCGTGTGGCCGGCGTAGTGGGTGGGGGTGTTAATCAGTTGCTTGAGTCCGAGGTTGGCGAGGTTGTCCAGCAGGGTGGTGATGTTGCTGTCATTGTTGTTCTCCAGGTGGAAGTTGAGGTCCCCTAGGAGGATGCAGTCTGAGGAGGTTAGGTCGTGCGGGCCTACGAAGTCTGCGATGGCTTCGCTGAATTGTGTGCGTGTCCAGGGGGTCTGTAGATGAGAGTGCCTCTGAGGGTGGTCTTGGCGTTGGTGTGTATCTGGAAGTGGAGGTGCTCGGCGGCGGTGAGGGTGCCTTTAATTAGGGCTGTTCCAGAAACTGTGTTGTTTCTAGCAATACCTCTGCCTTAATTAGTCCTGGGCATTCAGTCTTTGATCCTGATGTTTTCGCGTTTAGCTTCTGATAGATACATCTGCCGTGTGGATTCCTCACCTTGTGAATATCCCCTTGCGTCCGCAACATTCGGAAATTCTTTTTGTAGCTTCGCGCCGACGTGGATCCAGACGTCACAGAGGCACCGCACGCGACCTCGCTGACGTCACCGGCGCCTATAACAGGCCCACGCCGGCGTGATGACATCAGTTCCCTTTTTTCCGCGTCGTCGACGCTAACGGTTTTCAGGGATCGTGTAGTAGCTTACAGTAACTTTGTTACTATTTCTTCGTATTTGTGTCTTTCTTCATTCTCTTCGAGATGTCGGCGCAGAAGACGGGATTTAAAGCCTGCGGTGAATGTGGCAAGACCATGTCAATCACCGACCCCCACGAATGTTGTGTATGGTGTTTGAGCTCCGACCATGATGTCGAGGACTGTTCCTGCTGCAAAAAGATGACTCCAAAAGCCTTAAGAGAGAGGGAGACAAAGCTCCTTATGGCGAAACTCAAAAGCAAAAAAGCCAAGAAGTCATCAAAATCTCGATCTCGCCGATCGAGGTCGAGGTCGAGGTCTCGTTCGAGGTCACACTCGGAGTCATCGTCAGCTCATGCTTCGAAGTCCTCGAAGAAGAAACACAGAAGGAAGTCCCATGAGTCACGTCATCACTCTGGGAAGGACTCTAGCTCAAAACCGAAGTCCCAGATCGAGCTCGTGAGTAAAGAAGTGGAGGTTTCGGAGTCGGAACATGAAGAGACTGTGCATCCGGTTTCACCCGAACCTCAGGAACAGGTCCATTCTCCGATTCCATCCAATCCTTCTGGTCAGGAGGATGAAGGTGAGGAGCAGGGGGTTGGTGGAGCCGAAGTTCCGGCACCCGATGGTTCATCGACTCCGGTTCCGGCACCCGAAGAAGAGGTCGACGTCGTATCGACTCCGCCTCCCCGGGAACAACCGAGAGGTCCGTATCCTGAGTTTCCGACTCCAGGTCAGGATCCTTCCCAGTTCCTGAACGCCATGTATGGTGTATATTCAAGGGCAATGTTCCCGTCTGGTGCACCTGTTGGTCCCACGGGTCCTATGGCCTTTAACCTAGGGGTTCCGCAGGCTTATGCCCCTGCACCCTTCATGCCCTTTATGCCGGCCCTACCGCCGCATTGGCATTTTCCGACACCACCGGTGTCGTCGACGCCGAAGCACACGACGCCGGCTCCATCGACGCCGATCCCATCGACGCCGATACCCGTGACTCCGAGGCAAGATTCTGTCCGACCTCGTGTCGAGAAGCCTCGTCCGACGTCGGGTTCGACGCCGGCAGCGACCCCGTCGGAGTCGATTCCGAATCCTTTGACTTCGATTGTGAAAGAAAGGTCTCGGAGAAAGGCCCAGAGACTTTTGGAAGAGGAGAAATATGGGTATTCTGATACTGAGGAAGGAGAATTACAGGATTCTGAGGATCCCTTTGATGACTTATGTGAAGCCAGTGGTCTTGAACTGTCACCTGAATGGGAGTTGGCTTCTGTATCGAATGCTCCATCTAAGGATGTGGTGCCTTACCACACTGTGATTAAGAAGGCAGCGAGTTTACTAAACATAACTCTGCCTACAGCTGATTATAAACCCAATATTTTAACTGAGGTACTTCATTCTCCCTCATCTGTGATCGAGCCTATGTTACCATTCAACGAGGCGTTGTCTGAACCTGTCTATGAGGTCTGGAAGAAACCCTTGTCTGCTCCAGCGGTTTCTAGAACGGTGGCGAGAAGGTATAGAGCTGCACCGGATGATCCTGCATTTTTAACAACGCATCCTCTTCCTGAGAGTTTGGTAGTGCAGGCTGCCTGTTCTAAAAAATCTGCTGGGGCATTTCCACAGGTTCCTGGAGACAAGGAATCCAGGAAACAGGACCAAAATGCAAAAAAGGTTTTTTCATCAGCCAGCATGGCATTGAAATCAACCAATGCTACGTGTTTGATGGGGAGATATATCCATGCTTTGATGGACTCTGTCAAACAACTTATTCCAAAGGTTCCTGAGGATGACAGGAAGGATTTTCAAGAAGTAATCTCGGACACCCAAGCAGCTGCGAGACAGGTCATCCAGAGTGGTTTGGACACTGCAGACTCGGTGGCAAGAGTCATGGGTTCCTCTGTGGCTACTAGAGAGCTGCTTGGCTCAAATCTTCAGAGTTTTCTGCTGATGTCCAGTCTGCTTTAATGGACTTACCCTTTGATGGTTCAGGTCTGTTTGGAAAAAAAGCTGATACTGCCTTGGAGCGTTTTAAGGACAGTAGGGCCACTGCAAAATCTTTAGGCCTTCAATCCAGGGGTACTACCGGAAGACGCTTCAGAGGATTTGGCCGATCTTCCTTTCGATCTTACAGATCATTCCAGCAGCAGCAGCCTCAGCAGCAGCAGAACACGCTGTACAAGTCGTACAGAGGCAGACAAAGACCCCGTCCTAGAGGTCGTCAAGCTTCCTCCTCCTCCTCCTCCTCCTCTCCTTCCCAACCCTCGGCCAACGCAGCAAAGCAGCCCTAGATCCGCCATTCCGGATCATGTGGGCCCAGTAGGGGGTCGACTTACTCATTTTCTACAAGATTGGGAATTTATAACATCGGATCTTTGGGTTCTCAATCTTGTAGAGAATGGGTATGCTCTTCCTTTCCAGGAATTCCCTCCCAATTACCCTCCTTGCCAGGGTTATTGTTCGGAAGACCACCTGCTTCTCTTGCAGGAAGAAGTCCTGGCATTATTTCGAAAGGGTGCAATAGAGGTGGTTCCAGAGCAGGAAAGGGGTCAGGGGTGCTACTCCCGGTATTTCCTGATCCCCAAGAAAGATGGCAGACTTCGGCCAATCCTGGACCTCAGGATTTTGAACCTTTACCTGAAGCAGGAAAAGTTCAAAATGCTCACTCTTGCACAGGTTCTTCAGGCGCTGTTGGAAGAGGACTGGATGGTGTCGATCGACTTGCAAGATGCGTATTTTCATATTCCCATCTTGAAGTCTCACAGAAAGTATCTCCGTTTCACGGTTGGGTCACAGCATTACCAGTTTGTGGTCCTTCCGTTTGGCCTTACTACTGCACCTCGAGTCTTCACCAAGGTGATGGCAGTGGTGGCAGCTCATCTCAGGAGAACGGGGATTCATGTATTTCCGTATCTAGACGACTGGCTGATCAAAGCGGAGTCGCCAGAGAAGGTGCTCCATCATCTGCAAGAGACAACTCAGTTGTTGCACAGGTTGGGTTTTTCGATAAATGTACCCAAGTCTCACCTGGTGCCCTCACAGCGCAACCTGTTCATAGGTGCGGTACTGGACACAACCGTATGTCGTGCATTCCCTCCCCCTCAAAGAGTTCGCGACATACGGGAGATGATTCCTTTATTTTACAATGGAGCGGTCGTTCCAGTCCTGAAGGTCCTTCGCCTACTCGGTCTGATGGCTTCATGCATTCTGTTGGTCAACCATGCACGCTGGCACATGAGGGCACTCCAGTGGTGCCTCCGCAGGCAGTGGTATCAGCACAACGGAGATCTCGGGGAGTCAGTGAGGATCTCCAGAGAAGCTGCAGCGGATCTGTCTTGGTGGAGCGTGGAAGGCAATCTGTCACAAGGAAAGCCTTTTCAACTTCCTCCATCGATGGCCACAGTGATAACGGATGCATCCACTCTCGGGTGGGGTGCTCATCTGGGAGACCTGGAGGTCAAGGGTCTTTGGTCTCCAGAGGAAAGGTTGCTGCACATCAACCTTCTAGAATTGCGGGCGATACGTTTGGCGCTCAAGGCCTTCCTCCCTTCCCTTCGCGGTCAGTCAGTCCAGATCCTGACGGACAACACAACCGCGATGTGGTACATCAACAAGCAGGGAGGAGTGGGGTCGCAGTGTCTCTGCAGAGAGGCTCTGCGTCTCTGGTCCTGGGTTCAGGACCATCAGATTTGTCTGATGGCAAATCATCTGGCCGGGGTTCTGAACGTTCGTGCAGACAGTCTCAGTCGGCAGTTCTCTGCCGATCACGAGTGGAGGCTTCACCCGGAGGTGGTTCACGACATCTTTCAGATGTGGGGGACACCTCGGGTGGACCTGTTCGCCACTCACGAGAATGCTCACTGCCTGTCATTCTGCAGTCTCCAGTATCCGATGCAAGGAGCCTTGGGAGATGCGTTTCAGTTGAGTTGGGACTCGCAGCTCCTTTACGCGTTTCCTCCCATACCCTTGATTCCTCGGGTTCTGAGGAAGATTCGCCAAGACCGGGCCCAAGTCATATTGATCGCCCCGGATTGGCCAAGAAGGGTGTGGTATTCAGACCTTCTCCACCTCTCCTCTCACCCGCCGCTCCGTCTCCCTCACAGGGCAGATCTCCTCTCTCAGATGGAGGGGCAGGTTCTACACCCCCACCTCCAGACCTTACACCTTCATGCCTGGAGATTGAGCGGGGCAACCGGATTTCTTTTTCTCTCCCTCACGATGTGGTGGATGTCATTTTGTCAGCCAGGCGTGACTCCACTAAGTCCATCTATTCTTATAGGTGGTCTAAATTTGTTGTTTGGTGCAGGGAGAAGTCTATAGACCCTTTGAGGTCCCATTTATCTGATGTGCTCCAGTTTGCCCTTTCCCTGGCCCAGCAGGGGCTTGCTGTTGCCACGGTGAAGGGTTATCTGTCTACGCTGTCGGCATTTATCTGTATGCCTGACCTGCCTTCTCTTTTTAAGTCTCCCATTGTTTTAAGGTTTTTGAAGGGCCTTACTAATAGGTTCCCTCCTACACCCTTTGTTGTGCCTCAGTGGGATTTGAATCTAGTTTTGACATTTTTGATGGGTGCTCCCTTTGAGCCTCTTCACAAGTGTCCCATGAGGCTTCTAACTTTGAAAACGGTTTTTCTCGTTGCAATCACCTCGGCAAGGAGGGTAAGTGAGCTTCAAGCTCTTAGTTCCAAGCCCCCATTCCTGACCATTCATGCTGAACGAATGGTTCTTAGGACAAGGGCTGCTTTTCTGCCTAAGGTGGTGACTCCTTTCCACCTTGGTCAATCCATTACCCTTCCTACCTTTTATCCTCCCCCTCACCCTTCCAAGGAGGAGGAGAGATTACACCGTCTTGACCCCAAGAGGGCGGTGTCTTTTTACTTGGACAGGACAAATGACTGTCGAGTGGACGACCAGCTCTTCGTTGGCTTTGCTGGCTGCAAGAAAGGAAGAGCGGTCCATAAGAGGACTTTGTCGAGATGGATCGTCCTCTGCATTAAGATCTGCTACTCTTTGGCTGGTAAGGACCCACCAGAGGGTATTAGAGCACATTTGACTAGGGCAAAGTCTGCAACATCTGCTTTGTCTAGAGGTGTACCTGTTGAGGACATTTACAGAGCCGCGACTTGGGCCTCCCTCCACACTTTCGCGAAGCACTACTGCTTGGATACCGAGGTGAGGAGGGACGGCCATTTCGCTCGCTCTGTCCTCCAAGATTTCCTGGTATAGCAGAGTGGACACCCTCCTCCGGGAGTGGGGACTGCTGTGGGACTCTATTCACAAGGTGAGGAATCCACACGGCAGATGTATCTATCATAAGAACAAGTTACTTACCTTCGGTAACGCTTTTTCTGGTAGATACTATATCTGCCTGTGGATTCCTCACTGACCCACCCGCCTCCCCGTTGTCCACTCTTCTATGCCAGAGTTTCTATGATGTGTTATTTTATTGTCATGGAAATGTTCATTTCAAATGTTGTTATTGCATTTGCTTCACACTGTGTGTGTTACCTTGGTTTCTGTACTATGTATACTGTGTGTACTTCTACTATCATCGGTCCGTCCGTGTGCCTCGATGGCACGGAAAAAAGGGCGGAACTGATGTCATCACGCCGGCGTGGGCCTGTTATAGGCGCCGGTGACGTCAGCGAGGTCGCGTGCGGTGCCGTGCCTCTGTGACGTCCGGATCCACGTCGGCGCGAAGCTACAAAAAGAATTTCCGAATGTTGCTGACGCAAGGGGATATTCACAAAGTGAGGAATCCACAGGCAGATATAGTATCTACCAGAAAAAGCGTTACCGAAGGTAAGTAACTTGTTCTTTAGTCTCAGTGAGATTGGCTCTGAGATTCTAGGTCTCATAGCCTCCTGCATCCTACTTGTGGACCATGCTCAGGGGCACATGCGGGATCTGCAGTGGCATTTAAAGTCTGTGTCTGTTCTAGGAAATCTGTCAGATACAATTCAGGTGTCAGAGCAGATTTCATAACATTTGCAGTGGTGGCTACTTTACTGCAATTGGGCCTGCGGCAGACGTCTCTTTCTGCCCCATCCAGAACTAACAGTTGTGATGATGTGTTAGTACTGGGTTGGGGAGATCATTAGGGAGATATGGAGATTAGAGGACTCTGGTCTCCGGCAGAAGTTCTGCTTCACATAAATCTGTTAGAGCTTTGAGTGCTCCGTTTGGCATTTAAAGCTTTCCTTCCAAAGATCGTGGGAATGACTGCAGGTGCTCACAGACAACACTAAATGATTGAGGCCCGATCCACACTGGACCTGCTGATTGATGCCCATATTGTTGCATATATATATTTTTTAATTATTAAGGGGATGTTAACACTTGTTGAGGGTAGGGCCTGAAACCACTCATTTGTAGTTAAGTGGAATTTTATAGCGTGGCAATTCACCGATCTGGCCCGCAAAATTTCCTTGATTGTGCCGCTCCACAGACCCACCACCTGGGAGGTTCTGCTTTCTTATCTATTCAAAAGGTGACAAATCTGCAGTTAGAAGTCCTAGTCAGAAGAATAAGTCACTTACCTTCGACCTTTTCTGGAAGAGACTGTATCTAACTGCAGATTCCTCACCTGCCTTCCCACTTCCATGATCTGTGGAGTAGTCTCATTAAAATCTGTTCGTAATATTACAATTTTAAAAGTCTACACAAAAATCCTTCGAGGTTGGCTCCTTAAAGCTCCACATCTGTTGGCATGGGTTGAGTATAGTAAGAAACTGGCATGAGCAGGTGACTTTTATATATATGAGAATGGAAGTCACGTCAGCATAAGACGGAGCTTCACGAGAAACCATGATGTCACACGACTCCACCTGTTGAGGGTGTTGCTGTTCAAAGGTTTCCTGATCCAGTCGGACACCTGGAGCTTTTCATAAGGTGAGAAATCTGCAGTTAGGGTTTCTACCAGAAAAGGCGTTATTAAAGATAAATAAGTTGTTCTTTTGGGCATCAAAGGTCTGGTACTTGGCGCCAGCTTACCACACCTGTTACCCATCTCGTGTGTACTGTGTTTACGCAGTCAATAACATGATTGGAGAAAAAGCTGGTTGTTACTTTTTCCAAGTAATAGTGTCCAAAAAAGCTAGGCAAATCTAATGTCCATGTTTCTTCTATTGGAATTGTATCCTGTAGTGTAGCTCCTATTTTCCCAATAGGCTCTGCGCATTGGAATAGTACCTACAGCAGTAAAGGCCTAGGCCAGACGTTAACTAGGTCTACTACTGTCGATACTAGACTTAATTTTTGGGTTTGCCAGCTAAGCTCAGAGTTCGCTAGAAACTTTCTCGAATGTTCAAGGAAGGATGAACTCCCCTGATTAGACAAGAAGGGATTTAGTTTCTGACAACCATAGAACATGACAACTTTGCTCTCCCCTAATCAAGAGTCAATCTCGAGAGTCGTGTGAGCACAAGGCAATTATTTTACTCAGTCAGTACGTGCATTCTTAGTCTCATCAGAATGTAGAGAAAAGGAAGAGACGGGCGTGTTCAATAAAAGATGTTATTTATTGATCAGTCTCTTTTCTCGTACAAGAGAAATGGATCGATATTATTGCAATACTTATAGTTAAGTAAAGTGCATACATTAGAAGCAATAGTATAAAATAATACTGTAAAAACATTGATATGGTTTCTGAGCCATATGATGTTTAAAATGATTAAAATATATTTACATACACATATACATTTGACTAAACGTACTCAACTGGTGTTTCTAAATACGCCTACCCCGTGTACCTGACCTAAGTCTAATGCGTGGGCGGGAATAGAAAGTTACAGTTTAGTTTAAGTTTGTTTTTGCCAAGTGAATAACTAAAGAATTCTCTAGGAGGGGTTATTCAGTTCTGTACCTGGAATTTAGGATGAATGAGGAATGGTATCTCTTTCTCTGCTCTCGATATTCCAGGCTGCCTGCGAGGGCTGCCCAGAAGCGCCGGTGCTGGGTCTCTCGGCTTGAGATAGCAGCGCGTCTCTCAGCGCGTCAGGAAGGCGGGGCTGCTGCCTGCGGGGTCTGCTTCTGCTCTCGGCTTCGGCAAGTATGGCTGCTCCGTCTTGTCACCACGCGTGTGTTTGCATAGGGCAAGGTCGGCAATATTTATACCTTAAAGGTGCCGAGATTGACGTAAGGATGGACATAGGTACGTCAATAAAGATGTCATACGACTTGCTCGTTAGCACATTCTTTACTAAAGTTCTCTGTGAAATCAAAACAATGGCCGCACGGATTATCCAGGTTGTCATAGGTTTGATTTGTTATGAGAACGTCGTATGCCTTATCAGGGGCTGGAGGAATATCGCTTGTCTAATTAGATCTCAAGCGTTATGACCTAATCAGATAACACGTTCCTGTGCCGTAGTGTGACTGCGTCAGATAACGGTATCTGCATCATGGGGGATTTCTTGCCTCATGGGCTGACTGTTAGTTAACTAGCTAGTAAGTTTAACCAGAATAGGGTCAGGAATAGGGGGATCGAATCAGAACCTATAGAAATACACGACACCCACTCCACGCTAACTATGGTCATATCTACTAATCTATGCATAGTATAACATAGTACAACATACTATAGAGTATAGTGTATACCTTACCACCCCAAAATACATAAATGCATTTCGAAATTTTCAAATATACTGAAAAATTGCAGTCATATATATTGTATGCACTTAAGCTATGAATTAAATGCAAAAGTGAACACGCATTGTTATGCATTATTGATTGTTGGTATATGAGAAATACACATGAAATGGCTCTTAATATGGCTATACAGAAAAAAAGTCGAAACCATTTCATCACATAAAATCTATTGCGAACATACCAGCGGGCAGCTAAAGTCTATAAAGTCTATAAAGTATCTAAAATAGAAATCTTAGTTCTCTAGGAATAGTCTCTTACTTTAAGCAGAAAATCAGTGTCCCGGGAAAAAATATATAGAAAAATATTTTAGGGGCTTGCTGAAAAAAGTTGCTGTCCGTGAACTGGATTGTAATTGTTCATGTGACTTTATTTTTAAAGTTGAAGGCCGAATTCAGGGAACGCCGTGTGCGAGTTTACTCAAAAGTCTCTATTTCTGTTCCGGAGAGAACATCATATCATTCAGGCTTTCGAAAAAACTGTCAACAGCTTCATGGGAAAGTTCCTCTAAGTCGGAAATAGGGGTAACCATGCATTCATGCGCATGATTGTCTCCATTGACATTCTGATTTGCATTGCTGACAGAAGGTCGTACCTGTTCGATGCTGCTTTCATCTTGAACTTCACTACTCTTCAATCGCAGTGGTGAAGATTCCAGGAATGCCGTCATCAGAATTGGCAGCCTTTGAGGGCAGCACAGTGCGTGAACCTTGGTAGGAACCAACAGTGTATCTGCATCCACCGGCGCATCCGATTGTAGCGTCAGACAGGTGTCTAACACGCATTCTTCTCCGCATAGCAGACACCTTAGTACAGGTAAAACACACCTTTGCCACATTGGTCGAAATGATAGAAACCAAGTCATGTTTAGGTCTCTAAGCCGGGATAGTCCCAGGATTTTTGATATCCGGTCCCGGTATCCAATGGCTAGGATCGTATCTTCCATTGTCGCGAGAGTTTGATCTGTGACATGGGTTGCCATAACGAAAAATAAGGACTAGGAATAGGATTCCTGCAATTAGTCCTAGGATCAGGGGAAGTCCGCCAAAAATCGAATGGACGAAGTCTGGAAAAATACCCAGTATGGCTTTGAATGGTGTTAATGCCATCGAAAATACTGTCTTAAATACCTTTGAGACCCCTGTGGTATCAGAAATATTTAAGATTTCGCTCAGGATTTCCGCGAAATGTACGGGGGAATTAGTTGATAATAATGTATGTATCTCTGCAGTCGTCCTTGCGACTTGTAGATCATACGTTTCTTTAGATGACGTGAGCCTTGTAGGCGTCTGAAGAAGCACTGTTTTCATTCTGCTTAAAGTGTCTATTCGAATAGAAGTAATTTTCAAACTGGGCCATGCCCTCGCCTCCCTGTCTGGAAAGGAGCTGGGGAACAAAGAACGTCCACAGCACTTGACCTTCGCCGTCGTAGTGACGAGATAAGGAGTCCCGGGCATAAGACTACAGCATCTGTGGTCTACAATAAGAATGTAACTCCCATTATAGAGTCTTTGAAAGAATGGTTCTATTTCAGTTGCAGGTGCGCCTTGCTGGTGACATGAAAGATTGTATGAATTCCCTTCACAGGCTCCGTGCAAACTAATACCGTTACACAGAAGCGTGCCGCTTAGTGACATAGCACAATTGATGCCACTAAGAAACACTTTCTGTCCTTTGTTACTGATACATGCATGTGAATAGGGCAGGTTCCATGTTGTTTTAAGGTACCCCTTTCCCAATTTCTCGTACATGCCAGCCTGTATATATTTTTGGCAGTATTGAAACCTGAAGGTTGAGATTGGAATATTTATGATTCCGTGGATTATCCATTCACTGACAGGTCGTTCTGACATTGTCAACGGTAATCTTTCTAGTTTTTCAATGCTCAAGATTGTATAATCAGCACCCTTCTGCGCCATACCGATTTGTCTATCAGTAAGGTTAAAGATTTGAAATAGTGACGTTGTGTTGATTAAACGCCAAGGCACATAGCCTGAACGCAGATTTTGTAACGTCCAGCCAAGCTGTACAATAGAACGCAATTGTGACTGACCATGTTGTAATAACAGTAAGTCTTGCGATAATATATCGATTGCTGAAGACACAATGCTGTCCAATGAAAAAATTCTGGAGGACAGAGTCATTAACCCATTGTCCACTACAGAAAGTGATTTTTCCAAATTAATACGGTCAATTTCCCGTATTCTTTCTGCTGTCTCAATTTGAGTAACCTTCCAGGCCTCATTGTATGCTGCATATACAGAGGCTGCTATGAAACGCTTTTGACGCTGTTTGCGTGGTCCCATTATGAAATCACGCAAGTCAGCACCATCAGTAAGTAAAGTTAGGTGTTGCTTAATTTCAGGCAGTGTGGACGTTTGTAGCCATTGAAGGCATAATTTGCCCACACTGTAGGTTGTTATTATCCCTGGGTGATGTCTTTGGGGATATCTAGGGTCTGGCCTGTTCATTTTGAAACCCTGTGTTTTATTCAGGAATCTATCTTGACAGTTATTTGTATCTGTGGGCCAGATCAACCATTGTTTCCAATCAGGATGTGTTCTGTTTTGGTTAAGTATATGGTTTATGTCTATTTCTTCATCTGTTTCAGAGTTATTGCTAAACATTGTTGGCTTTGGAATAGACAGGTTATTTAAATCTTTGATTTTGGCTAAGCCAAGACAGGTGGTTTGTTGAACGGTGTCATTTAAAAATATCATTTGTTCTGGGATCATGCAGGTTCTAAACAAAGCTTCTATACCCTGTACTTGCCATTCTTTTGTACCCCAAACACTTTTCAAATCAACATGTTTGTCCCAATAATCAAATCCAAAAGTATTCATTTTTTCAAAGAAAGAATCTGAATATATCAATTTTGTGTTGGTTATCATGGTTTTCATCCCTGTCTTGTTTGACAATTTGTAATAAAATGTTTCAGCATTAGTTATGTTAAAACCTGAAAAATATGAATATTTGCCATACACGGTTCTAGAGCTCCCTTTTGGAGGTGTAGCACAATGTTCCCATTGATTAAAATTTAAAACATTTCTAGGTTGTGCAGATTTATGCAAGAAATGGTTACCATAATGGTTATAGCAGTACATGCTGTCATAATTTGTAGAACCCTGCAAATAATCATGTTTTGTAAATTTAGCAGACATTACTAAGTCAGACATCATATTGTTTATACTTTCAAAGTCCCAATCATCAGCAAATGAGTTTGGTTTTGCAAAGTCACTCAAGGAGATCTTGATTTGGTGTGGATATTTCAGGATCTCGACCGGACCATAAATTTCATAGTCAGTGTTGTCCCAGGCTACCCCACCAGATATTGGAATTGCTGTGAAGTTGGCTGAAGAAAGTTCTGAAGAAAGTTCTCTTTTCTCGACGTGTGAAGATGTGTGTGGTTTGAGGACCAAGTTGATGTTCTGACTTGCTGTGTCCATTTTAGCATATTTTCCCTCAATGAAGCGTCCCAAGGTAAATACCATGATGAGCCAAAGTATGAGGATAAATGCACCAAAACCCACCCAAAATTCAATCCATGGAGAAACTAGATATGTTTCTTTCAGTTGTTCCAAAAGTTCCTTCGCTTTGTCTTTAAAGGATTTTGATGATGGCTGTGTCTTTTGTTCGCTGAAGCCTTCAGAGGAATCATCGAAGTTGATGAAGTAACCGGATGCAGTTCTGTCAATTGTTCCAATTGGTTCAGGATTTTTGTTTCTTGCATTTTCACTTGGTACTTCTGTATAGATTGGTGTGTCTCTGCTAAATGTCTTTATTTGGGTTTTCAGAGGTCTAAGTTCTATTGCATTGTTGCATAGTCCTTGTTGTTCTTCTGTAGGCGTTTCGAATGTGATGAGCCTCTTTGATAGGACCTCTGTACTGGTAGCAAACCTTGGTGTTCTGCTACTTATTGGGAGTCCACTTGGCCTACTGTTGGTTATCGGCCACATGTTGTGGTTTTACCAGGTCGATGGATACAACTCGGTTCTCCTTTTTTCCAGCAAGTGGCGGTAGTACAACTGATCTTGTCCCGTTGACAGACAATACAGGAACTGCTTTTCTGTAAGAAGGCCCAAATTCCTTCTTTACCGCGATCTTCTCCCTGACTAGATCCCCGACTTTTGGAATCCAGACAGGTCTTGCTGGGACAGGTGGTGATTCTTCAGTGGTCGTTGGCTGTTCTTTCAACTGTATGTTGCTCAGGTCTTTTCTTGTTTTGTTTAAGTCCTGCAAAATAGCCAAACGGTCTTTGACATCAAAGCTTTTTTCTGTTACCACTGAAGTCTGACTATCAAGGTCAGAGATCAACATCCTAGTTCCGAATAATAATTCGTACGGACTGAATCCCTTCAGAGAATTTCTTGGCAAGTTATTTAGACTACGTTGGACACTTATTAGATGTTTGACCCACCCAGCTCCCGAACCTAATATCCTTTCTATTATAGATTGCTTTCTGTCTTGGTTTTTTCTTTACACCATCCCATACCCTCAGGAAGGAAGTGAGAAGATTCCCGCTGGGCTGTGCTCATTTGGCCATTCTTTCCCCCCCCCAGGCTGGATTGCCTGAGAAAAAGAAAAAAAAATGGTCGAACGTAGCATGCTCTTAGCGTATATGCCATTTAGACTCGCAAATCTTGTATAACAGTCCGGACGTCAGCCGAGTGCTGTGGATCTACATTATAAGTGGGAACTAGCCTGTATATGTTAATCGCAAGCCATTCTTTTTAGTGGTGATGTTATCTGCCTTGATACGACGAGGTATTAAACTGCTTCTCTCCCCACTGCGATCTCTGTTGCAGTTTGGGCAGTTTTTTACAAACATGGTGTAGTGCAGGCTCATGCCTGGCCACCAGTACCGTGATTGTAATTCTTCCAGAGAATCTTTTAATTTAAGGTGTCTGAGACCCTCGCCCATGTGTGCGTCTGCGATTAACAAGTTTCTCCTGTCCATGTTTGGAATCACTCTATCCCCCACTCCAGGGATTCGAGCAAAAGGAATGGAGTTTGCATCTATGATGTATGTGTAATTGAGTGGATAGTTGATCGGTAACGCCGAGCAGTCGCCTTTTGATGACGTTTTTACTGCCAGCACTGTTTCGCCGTCAATGTATTTTAATGTACGCTTTTTTCGATCTACGGGAGCCGGTTTACTGGCTGCCGCTGCGGCTGTTTCAGCCAATGAATTCCCTACAACGTGAACGCCATCACGCTGGTGACTCAGTGAGTGTGTCACGTGAGTCTTTGGTAGTTCTTTTTTCAAAAGAGCTACCTGTTCCCAGAGCAGTCTCTGCTTTATTGGTGCATCCGTGTCATCTTTGTAATCGTTCTGAATCCAGGTCTGCAAATCCTTGTTATATGCTTTGACGCAGAAATATGAATCTGACACTATAAGTGTCGGGAATTCGCGATCCGCATTATCTAGCGCCATTTTCAAAGCTAATATTTCAGTTTGTAGTTCTGAATTAGTTTCTACTGAGTGTGATTTTGTTAATAGAGGTCTTAGTTTACCTCCGTGCCACACTTCTTTTGTAATCTCACATGTGGGATTGTATGCATGTTCTCCCCAAACGGAGGGTTGAGCATGTCCGTCTGTATAGATTACACAGGCGTAATGTCGTAGAGGCAGAATGTCGATTGGCAGAGGATACGTTTTTTCATATTTTAGATTTTTTAATTCTTCTAGTTCTGGATCAAAGAAGTAATATACTTTGTCCGTTGTGATTGAATGTACCCATTGTAACCATTCTGGATCCAATGTTGTTGTTGGTAAATTACACGGTGTTGTTAATGCCTCAAAGGCTGATTCTGCTGTTCTGACTGTGATATGTCTACCGTCAGCTATGTCTTTTTCTCTAGCTATTGCGGTTTGAACTGCTTGAACAATTTTTCCTTTGTTGTTGAATCTCTGTTCAGCTTTTGTGTACAAATGTGATTTGAATGCAATTGGTACCTTATCTCCCTCATTAGAGGTTAGGTATGTGAATCCGTATCTCCCTGGGATGACTCGGATCACAAGGTTGCGTGTATTATCACAGGTTTCTAATTTTGTTTTAATTAGCATGTCTGTTTGTAAGGATCTCAAAATTTCTGTGTGTGCTTGAGTCCAACTGGATCTTTTAAAGTCTGGTTTAATTAGATCGTAAAGGGGTTTGACCCTTTCTGCGTAATTTGCAATGTAAGTTCTTCCGAAATTTAGGAAGCCTAGAATTGACTGTAGGTTTTTTAGTGTTTTAGGAGCTTGGATTACGGCACATTTCTCTAGGAAATTGTCTGCCAGGCTTTTGCCTTCACTTGATAACTCATATCCTAAGAATAGGACCGTCAGATGGGCAATTCTGGACTTTTTGAAGTTGAATTTGTAACCCTCTGCAGCGAAACCAAGTATTATGGTGTTCACTCTTTTCAAGTGAGTCTCCAAGTCATCATCTGTTAAGTAAATGTCATCGACATAAGATAATGCTTCATCATCATATAGTTGTAGTAATTCTGTTACTCTCGCTGAGAATACCCCCGGGCTGTTCTTGTACCCCTGGGCTAACCGACAGAATTGTTTTTGAGTGCCATTTACTGAAAATGCAGTTAAATATCTGCTCTCTGGTGCTATGTTTTGACAAAAGAATCCGTTGGAGATGTCCAAGGTTGTTTTGTATTTTTTGCGCACTATGTTATTCATTAGTGCAGCACTGTGTGAGTTTTGCACTGCAAAAGTTTTGCAACATGTGTTAAGATGTCGGTAATCCAAAACTAGACGGTACGAATTGTCTGGTTTGGAGACCGGAAACAAAGGATTGTTCATTTGTGAGGTGCAAGTTTCAATCACCCCCTGGTATTCTAGCTGATCTAGTATTTCATTTACTTGTTTTTTAGCTTCTTGCTTAATTGGGTACTGCCTTTGTGCAGTAGGTTGTGATTTTAACTGGACTTTGTGAGGAGGAGAATCCTCATCCCATCCTACGTGATTTTTATATAAAGCAGGTGCTAAGGCCACTGCCCACTTTCTAGCAAGTGTGTATTTTTTATGAATCGGTATTTGATTCGAGAAGGCAGGCATAATTACTTCTTCGCCATGAGGGCACTCCCTGACAAACTCCGGTGGCCAGTCTTTTTCAGCTAGAAGGATGTCATAGCCCTTGGATAGGTTATCCCAAAATAGTCCCCTTATTTTCCTAGTCTTATCTCCCTCTATACGTAATGTTATCTCGTATATTTTGTGGGGCTTGCTAACTCTGGTATCTGCAGTTTCCACTTGAAGGTATTCATTCGTGTCCACTGTCTCCAGATGATTCATAAGGACTTTGCGAGCTATGCTCACCTCTGCTGCGCTGTCTAGCATTGTCTGAGCCCATTCTCCGTTTTTCAGTTGTGTCCTCAGTATTCTCGGCATTGTTAACTACCTTGATACTGGCTACCTTCTTTTTTGGAAATTGTGATTTCTTTTTCAGTTGAGCAGGTTCCTTGTCTTTGGACTTGGCGTGCTCTTCTGATCGTCCTCTTCTTTCCGATTTCTGCGAGGAATTCTGAAAAGATTGAGACGGACGTGTATCAATGTCTTGATATCTATCAGGTTTTTTAATATTATCCCTATTTCTAAGGTTATATCTATTCCCAGAGGGTTCACTCTGAGGTGACCTTTGTCTCGGGTTTGGAGATTTCTCTCTTCGCCTAGGAGACCTTCCTCTGGACTGGAATTTCTTTTCTTTAGGATTGGATTGTTTATTTCCATCCCAGTTCTTTTTTGGTGAATTATTATTAAAAAATATTTTTTCTGGACTTGTAGTCAGTTGCGGTTTTACTGGTATTCCACCTAGACTATCTCTGCCTAGTTCTTCATAGGATTTTTCTATGATTCTGGCAATTTCAGCTGGTTGGTCTGCTATATCTGTCTCTTTTAACCTCTGGCGGATCGCCACGTTTGCTGCTTCACCCTTTATGTTGGCTAGTAATATAGCCGAGACCTGCTTGAAGTCTTTCAGTAATTTCATACCAAGAGTTAAAGCAGGTTCTGGACCGTATTCATCTTGAATTTGTTTTAGCACATCTGGTATTACCGAAATGGATGGAACACCGTGCGTTTTTGTGTAGATTGAAGCAAAGACCGTACCCCAAGTGTCACAGTCCTCAATGTGTGGTGCGATTCCCATTGGGAGACATATAGTCAGAATCCTGTGCTTTTCTAATGGGGTGGTGTCAGGAAACACCGCCTCTATTTGGGTGATTTTCTGTGCCAACCAGAATGGTATCTGTTCCCGTTTAGCTGGAACTTTACCTAGGCAGGATTGGATGTTCTGTGGTGTGATTTTATTTGTGTTCCCCTGGTGAGGGGTCAGCTGTGGAATTTTAATCGCTGGCTGAATTGTTGAAGTCCGCATTACATACTGAACTAATTGTCTGTGAATTTTTAGTAGTTGTTTTAGCTGTATTAATAGCTCTGGTGCAGTCATCTCGTCGATGTCTGGATGTGGTGTGTATCCGGCTAAGACCGGCCACGTTGCTCCTGGTCTTCCTAAAGGACCGAGCCTTGTAATGTGATTATTATGTTTTAGGGCGCCATCAAATAAGAGCAAATGCTCTTGGAATTTGAGTGGTACTTCCACCTCCTCGAAAGGAGTGTACGTTTCAGGAGGTTCCTCTACTTTGTAATAGTGGAAGTACTTTGTTACAGCATTTGCTGCTGGAAAATGTATCCATGTATAGTATACCTCTGTCTGCCGATATTCGTGTGCCTCAATTACGAATATGACTGTGCCACCTCTAGGTGTCAGTCCATTTTCTATAAGTTTTAAGGTTATAGATCTCCTTTTGGCGACCTGGATGAGTATTATATCCGGGTCTGCTGTTTGCATGGTAGCATCAGCATCTGCTATTTCAGTAGCTAATCTAATTGCCTCTCTTTCTCCATCACTGTCTCCCATTTTACTGACAGGATGGTATTATTTTTATTTGCAGATCAGGTTTCTTTATGGAAACAGAGATTAGGTGCACAATATTTTGGAACGGTGTATCCTTCAACGTTGACTATACCAAGAACCATACATAGGAGTTCCCTCCTGCGAGGTTTTGGAGGATATAACCTTTTACCCACTCCAGACGTCTTTGGAGTATTTGGGAAAAGGGGTCTGAGTGAGAAAGCATGACTGAGTTACTCTAAATGTCTTACGTTAGTTTTATCGCCCTTTCCAAACGCGTTGGGCGCCATGTAGTGTAGCTCCTATTTTCCCAATAGGCTCTGCGCATTGGAATAGTACCTACAGCAGTAAAGGCCTAGGCCAGACGTTAACTAGGTCTACTACTGTCGATACTAGACTTAATTTTTGGGTTTGCCAGCTAAGCTCAGAGTTCGCTAGAAACTTTCTCGAATGTTCAAGGAAGGATGAACTCCCCTGATTAGACAAGAAGGGATTTAGTTTCTGACAACCATAGAACATGACAACTTTGCTCTCCCCTAATCAAGAGTCAATCTCGAGAGTCGTGTGAGCACAAGGCAATTATTTTACTCAGTCAGTACGTGCATTCTTAGTCTCATCAGAATGTAGAGAAAAGGAAGAGACGGGCGTGTTCAATAAAAGATGTTATTTATTGATCAGTCTCTTTTCTCGTACAAGAGAAATGGATCGATATTATTGCAATACTTATAGTTAAGTAAAGTGCATACATTAGAAGCAATAGTATAAAATAATACTGTAAAAACATTGATATGGTTTCTGAGCCATATGATGTTTAAAATGATTAAAATATATTTACATACACATATACATTTGACTAAACGTACTCAACTGGTGTTTCTAAATACGCCTACCCCGTGTACCTGACCTAAGTCTAATGCGTGGGCGGGAATAGAAAGTTACAGTTTAGTTTAAGTTTGTTTTTGCCAAGTGAATAACTAAAGAATTCTCTAGGAGGGGTTATTCAGTTCTGTACCTGGAATTTAGGATGAATGAGGAATGGTATCTCTTTCTCTGCTCTCGATATTCCAGGCTGCCTGCGAGGGCTGCCCAGAAGCGCCGGTGCTGGGTCTCTCGGCTTGAGATAGCAGCGCGTCTCTCAGCGCGTCAGGAAGGCGGGGCTGCTGCCTGCGGGTCTGCTTCTGCTCTCGGCTTCGGCAAGTATGGCTGCTCCGTCTTGTCACCACGCGTGTGTTTGCATAGGGCAAGGTCGGCAATATTTATACCTTAAAGGTGCCGAGATTGACGTAAGGATGGACATAGGTACGTCAATAAAGATGTCATACGACTTGCTCGTTAGCACATTCTTTACTAAAGTTCTCTGTGAAATCAAAACAATGGCCGCACGGATTATCCAGGTTGTCATAGGTTTGATTTGTTATGAGAACGTCGTATGCCTTATCAGGGGCTGGAGGAATATCGCTTGTCTAATTAGATCTCAAGCGTTATGACCTAATCAGATAACACGTTCCTGTGCCGTAGTGTGACTGCGTCAGATAACGGTATCTGCATCATGGGGGATTTCTTGCCTCATGGGCTGACTGTTAGTTAACTAGCTAGTAAGTTTAACCAGAATAGGGTCAGGAATAGGGGGATCGAATCAGAACCTATAGAAATACACGACAATCCAAAGTTGTTAATGATATGAAAACGTTCCTGTTTTTTTACACATTTTTCCAAATTTCCAGCATGATTAAAATGTGAGCAAAATAACAGATTTTGAACAAAGATCCAATAGTGAAGACATGGAGATTGGATTTGCCTTTTTTTTTTTTTGCCTTCATCGCTATTGATTAATTTTTATAAAAAGCACTATTCTGGCCAAGCAAAGAATAGTTTTCCTTTCTGATAGATACATCTGCCTTGTGGATTCCTCCCCTTGTGAATATCCCCCTTGCGTCAGCAACGTTCGGAAGTTTTTTCTTTGTAGCACGCCGGCGTGGACGACGTCATAGGAACGCGGCATCGCGCGCGACTCCGTCTGACGTCACCGACCTCTTATTAGAGCTACGTCGGCGTGGTGACATCAGTTCCCTTTTTTCCGCGTCGTCGACACTAACGGTTTCAGGGATCTTCTGTAGTTACGGATAGAGACTTTGTTACTTTTTGTCTGTTACTGTTTCTGTTCTACGTCGAGGATGTCGTCGAAGAAAACGGGATTCAAACAGTGTGGCTCGTCTGCCCGGATGATGTCAATTACCGATCCACATGAAGATTGCTTATGGTGTTTGGGATCGGATCATGACGTCAAGGGCTGTCGATCCTGTTCTAAAATGAATCCGAAGGCTCTACGCGAACGAGAGGCTAAACTTTTATTAGCCAAAATTAAAAAATAAAAGAAGCCGGTAGATCTTCGAGATCAAGATCAAGACACTCCAGATCGAGACCAAAGCCAATAGGTCTCGCCTATGAGAGTTATTGGCGTTGTCAATTTGTTTTAGCTGTGCAGCTTGTCTGAAAGTTGTTTTTTTTTAAAAATGCTATGATGCAGCAGCGCTCCTTGTAACATCTTTTTTTTTTTAAGTTGCAGCCATGTTCTACAGCAGGAACTGAACAACCTCAGATAGAAAGGTTCCAAAGATCAGTCAAAAGAGGACAGAGGGTTGGAGAGGACAAGTGGACAATAGGGTCCAAAGGGAACCTGGGCTTAATGGCAAGATGATGTTGGGTAGTCTTCTCTTCTGATAGAAGTGTGCAACTCTGTTATACTTAACCGCTAACCCTTCGACAGAACGATAATCTACTCCGCTGTAGGAAACAACTCAAAATCCATCTGTTTGTTTAAGCTCTTTGTATCTGAGTCAACTGGACCTCAGCGCTGGTAAACCCTTTCGGGTAGCCATGCGCGTAAAGAATCCTTTGAATTGAATTGAACCAACAGTGTGATCCTACTGTTGTGACTCATGGAGGACTGCATGGGATTCTGTCTCCACTTTCTGTGTGGTGTCTGAGCCCAACCTTTGAACTTCTACAGTCTGGCCTGGTGTGTGGAGTGCTACAGACACAGACCCTTAACTAGGTGATGTCCAGATTGACCCAGCCTTTAATTTAGACAAGTTACTTTATTCAGCATGCATTCGCTTAAAGTTCCTCACGCAGCAAGGTTACTCCATGTTGTCTTTAGGCTCCGCTGTCTATCCAGCTATCAGTACACCATAGAAACGTCATCACTGGGTGTGTTGCATTGCTCTGCACAATGTCATGTTTCACGCTGAAGTTACAGCAGATTGAATTGTCGTTTTTGGAGGGTCTCAGCTGGCATGTCCGTGAAGTGCCATCTGGCACGTACAGTTATCTAGCTGCGTGGCCAAACCCACCTCCAGTTACGTTTTAACCTAAGGCTCGGATCATGCAATAGTCTCAGGTAATAGGTTAAGCACTTAAGAAATAGTAGCCTTCTGGCTTCTGATCAGGAGAGAGCCACAGTGCCTACTGTTGTTGGCCACGCTGATTTTTCCAACTCTTTACTAGCTGGCACCTCTCAAACTATCTCAGTGCCTCAAAGTCATAGAAAAAAAAACAGCAGATAGCATACCAGTCCATGGCTCTCACAATCTTTTTTTCATAGGTTCACCATCTTCTGTATTTCACTTGAAGGTCGTCCCCTTTCTTTTCGCCCAAATGTTCACCCTCTAGGTCATTGTCTGCCATCGCTTGCCGTGAGTGTACGTGTAATTAGCAGAGGTCTTTCAAAAAGACTGTCGGTTTTGAGGAGACGCCGATTGACGTAGAGTCTCGGGCACTTGAGTATGTCAAAGGGCGATGCATCCTGTACAAAGGCTATGAAAACATTTTGATTTAAATTTACTAATCACATTCGTTCCACTCTCTCATAATTATCACTTTGACGCTGCCATGATCGTTCCATGCGTTTTTCTGCTTTTCAATTAGGGACCAAATGGGGAGCACGGTTCATGGCAGGCTTGTTTTTGTTTACCTCTTCCACATGATGGCTATGTGAAAGGCTGGTACTCGGCCGTAAAACAGCATTCTGCTTCTTCGTGTAAATTCAGTCAACTTTGCAGGGTTGCTGGTAAAGAGGACACAAAGTGCTTCTGTATGCACGAGCGCTGTTAACAAGGAGACTCATGAAGTACATTTTAACATACAAGATGCCCTGCCACACGTAGCGTTTACCTGGAATAACAGAATTACTGTAAATGTCTCTCTGTTCTTCCATCAAAATAGGAAGTGAATTATTAAAAAGATAAAAATAAATTTATGTTTGCTCTCTGTCAGAGTTCATATCCACTGCGAACCTTGATAGAAGACTAGAATGATTTAGACAAGTTTGCTTTGGAGATTCATAACATATGCTTGCTGGACAGAATTGAGTTATCTCTGCTCTGGAGAGTAAGTTATTGTAGCAGGAGCTGACAGAGATGAAGATAACTGAGGGAAATTCAATTACCTTTTAGTGTTTTCTTTCTAATAGGATTCTTAATGTGAAAAAGATCCTTCTATGATGCGCCTCTGCTGCTTTGTGAGATCTGCCGTGATGCCTGCATCTCGAATAGAGTGAGCCCTTCTTTATAGGCCTTCATTAGGGATGAAATATGCGCTGCTGTTGCTCAGCCTGAAGCCAGAGCTGGAGGGAAAGGTCTTGCTCTCCCTGGACGGGGTCCCTTATGGCGGGACACCTTTGGCACCCACCATGTGCTTTATGACGGGGCTGTAAGAGATGTGCACTCAGCTCCCCTAGCAGGATTGCTTTCTTCAGTAATGCTGCTGACATGTATATTATACAATTTTTTTTATTTTTAATTACACAATCTAACTAGTTTTTATTGCCCGGCCACATTATTTTTGAACCTTTGGTACACTAATAGTGTTGTAGAGTCGGTGTTCTGGTTTTGTGATAAAGAAATATTTTTAAAAAATGAGACCCCAGTATCTTCCCAAAAACCACGTGTAAACGTTCTTACCAATAGTGCATCAATGTTAGTGGCACCTGTGCCAAGGGGCCCACTGAACTCGAGTTATGACTGTATTTAATTTCCTAACTAGTGAATCTTTTCTTTCACATCTCCCATCGAGTGACTGGCATGGTATTTTTTTTTTTACCCAGAATCTGGAAAACCTCAAGCTTTGCCTTAAAAACACATTTCCCTTGCATTTCTGTGAGGAAAAGTCCTAGAAATCTACTAACAGCCATAACATTTCTAGCACCCAGCGTTCCCCTAAGTCTTCTGATGAAAATGCTACCTCACTTGTGCGGGTAGCCCGTGTGCCCGTGACCGGAAAGGGCGCCAAACGCAATGTAGGCACATCACATTTTTACGCTTAAAAATTGTGTTTTTTTGCAAAGTGGATAGCTGTGGATTTTGGGCCCCAGCACATCCGACACCTAGGTAAATTTACCAAACCAGCACATTTTTGAAAACTAGACACCCAGGGGAGTCCAGCGTACGGTGACCTGTGTGGCTCCCACTAGTTTTTTTTTTTACTCCGAATCCTCTGCGAAGCTCAAACTTTTCCCAAAAAACACATTTCTGTGAGTAAAAGTATTGGAGTCTGCAAGCCGCCACAAATTTCCTACCACCCAGCGTTCTCCCAAGTGTACAGATAAAAATTCGACTTCGCTTGTGTGGCGAGGCCAAGTGCCTGCAACAGGGAAGGGCCAAAAAATATTGTGGAGACATAAAATTATCTATCACAAAACAACCTGCTTTGCAAGGGGCACCTTCATTTTTTGGTCCAGGGCTCGACGACCATCTAGGGAATCCTACCAAAGCCAGACATTTCTGAAAGCTAGACATGAGGGGGGAGTTCAGGGAGGTGTGGCTTTGCATGGCTCTCACCAGTTTGGTATTTTTTCTACCAGAATCCCCCTGCAAACCTCAAATTTAGCTAAAAAGTCAAATTTTCCTCACATTTGTGGTAAAGTTGTGTGATCACCTGGCAGTAAGGTTTCATTTCATTGGCAAACCTGGGGAAATGCTGGGTGGTAGGAAATTAGTGCATGCCCAATTATCCTACAGCTCTCCCCGCAATTTCATCATGTAAAATCCCTGTGTTCTGGTTTGTTTTAATCCCCTTGGGGGGCAGATTGGCTGAAAAAAGGGTCAAACTAGCCTCTGGTGGGAGGGGGGACAACGACAAAACACAGATAGAATATATTGCCTGCAAGGGGATGACCCTTGCCCAAGGGGTCGCTCCCCAAAATTTGTAAATGTAACATCCCTGGCGTCTAGTAAGTTTCTACCTCACTGGGGCAGATCGGCCAATAAAAGGGGCAAAGTAGCCTACAGGTGGGGCCGAAACACAGATAAAGTATATTGCCCCCAGGGGTGTGACCCTTGCCCAAGGGGTCACTCCCAGCAATTTCTAAATGTAATCTCTTGCATCTAGTGGGTTTTGCTCACTCTCCCCTGGGGGTGGGGGGGGAGGTCATCTGAATAAAGGGCCGACCTTGCCCCCAGGGGGGCCAAAACACGGATAATATCTGCCCCCTGGGGAGCACCCCTTGCCTAAGGTGTCACTCCCCAAACAAGAGATAAAACATAACCTGGCGGTCCAGTGGATTGGATTTCTTCTCCACGTTCACTGGCCCATCTGCGATCGTGGAGCAGCAATGCACTACAAACATGCATTGGGAAAGGAAAAACTTTCCTTTCCCCCAGTGTCTGTTTTTTTAACCCCCACCCTTTTTTAACCCCCCACCCCCCTTACCCCGCGGAGAAGGACTCACCTTCAGGATTTCCCTTCTTCGGACGCGCTACAGGTTAATAGCTTTGAGCGCGTTACCGGCTGCATTTGATGACATTGGCGCACCATGTGCTCACCGATTTCATCAGATTGGGGGGGGGGGGGGGGCGGTTGGGGTTTGCCATGCCCAGTGGGGACACGTTGAGCGACAATTCTTGGGGGGAGTGCCACCTTGGCTGAGGACAGCTCCAGGTCATCCTCTGTGGAGTATGATTTTGCTCTTTGTGATTAACAGGGCTTGGGCTGCGAAACGGGTCAGTATTTTCAGTCTCTTGTGTTTAAATATGCCTAGGGAGCATATTTCCCATGTGCATATGTCTGAAAGGTCTGTCAGCCCACGCAGTGGGGTCGGAATAGCGTGCCAATTGCTTTGGAGGGCTCATCAGGACCATAGCAAGTGCACAAGCATCGCTTCCGGAGTCCGGCAGCGAGGACATTCAAACTCTGTCCCTGTGAGGTGGAGGAACAACTGTGCTGGGGTTAGGTAAGCCCTGTGTAAGATGAAGAGCTGTATGCTCTTGAACCGTGAGTTGCGGGAGATCTTTTTAGGGAACTCAAGTGCCCCCTCCCATTGCTTATCATGCTGGACCCTCCCAAACTCATCTTCCCGGTTTTGGAGAAGCACCACGAGTGGAGCGGTGGTCAGCTCGCGTATGTATTTATACAACCAAGTGATATGGTGGTGGTCGACCGTCATAGTCAATATAGCTTGAAGCAGTGGCTTTGTTGTCGACCACTTCTGTTATAGGATGAGTCACTGTCTACTGCCTGATAAGCTAAGAGTCTGCCAGACTTATCACCCTCCCGGTAAACTTTAGCTGCATGAGCTCTCGAGAAGGGCGTTGCGGCCATCCTTGTCTATTGTCTTCCCGGTTTCCTGGAAGGGACCCCAGGGAGAATCCACATCATGGCACCATGCAAATACGCTCAGTAGGTTGTGGCACTGAAAAGACCCTCCAACACTATTGCAGGCAATCCAACTCCTCTGCTGTGACATGGGTCTCTTATAGAAAAGCAACCTGTGCCCACTAACCTTTGATATACTAGTAGACGGCATGCCGCTTCCTAGCGGTGTGCATGCTGCAAATGGTTAGGGTGAGAAATCGTATTTTGGTGCTAGGAGCCATGTTAATGTGTGATTGACGTGAGTGCGGAGTGCTGGGGGGCCGCCACCTAATTGCCTCACCTGTGCCCTAGGAACCATGGAACCTCCGCCTGCCAGAATATTGGAGTAGTTGAGGAGGTGGTGGTTAAGGAAAACCCTTTCAACTGGGGAGGGAAAACATCCCAATACTGGGAGCTTACCACAACCTGTGGTATGCTTAAAGAGGGCTTGGTGGTTTTGCCTTAGTGTAACGTATGTGGGAAAGCTAGCCATGGGCGAAGAACAGTATAGCCAGAAAGCCCTTCAGAGATAAGGATCAAAGGCTGCTAGTGGCAGTGAGGAGGCGCTAGTGAGCAAGGCATCTATCGATTGGGTGCCGTGTGGGGTACACGTCCCCTTTGAGAGTCAGACGTGCGGAACCCAGTGTGCTTGAGCGCCCTGTTTTAATGAAATATCAAGATATGACTGACAGTAGGCATTCTATCACAAAGATCAATATTACAATGTTCAAGTGAGAGTATATGCTGTCTGCAGAGTTAACATCAGGTGTCAGAGTCGTTATGTTAGTGTTCGGAGTGGCAGGTGTCCTCTTCAGAGGAGAGTATGCGGGGGCCCTTCTAGTCTGTTGTAATGTTGTTGGGTCCCAATTTTGCAGCAGCGTGTATGGCCCGCTGACAGTCTGCAATGATTGGCTCCAGATTGGTGGAGCTGGCCGGGAACACCCTGGATAATGATCTTTTGTGCTGCTTACCCCATCGTGGGTGCGCTGCCCAGGGGTGTCTACTGCCGGTGGGCCCCCGTCGGTTGCAGTCGCCAGCAGGTGGAGGTCCGCCCAATCCCAGTTCTGTAAAGAAGACATTGGTGCCATTGTATATGATGTTGAGGCGGGCGGGGAGCAGGAGTGAGTACTGTACCTCCTGCTGTCTGAGGCACTGCTTTGTGTCCAGACAGGAGGTGCGCAGGTGCTGCATAGTCTGGAAACAGCATGATAATTTTGTCTTCGAGCCGAATGGGACCCGCTCGCCTGGCCGCTCGAAGTATGGTGTTGTGGTCTTTAAAATGTAGGAGTTTTCACAGGCTGGGAGGGGATCCCGGTGGTGGGAGTCTCGACTGGATGCTATTCACCCTCTCGAGAGAGCAGAAGGAAGTGAGGTTCGATGCTAGGGTGAAAGTTTTGAACCAAGTCTCCAGGAAGGTGAGTGGGTCCTTTCCTCCGGGAGGCCCAGGATGTGGGTATTACTCCTGCGAGAGTGCCCCTCCAAGTCGTCTGCTCTATTCTTGAGGTGTAAGACAGTCTTGCAGGTCCAGGCTTGCTGATTGGTTAGCTTTTGCAAGCAGTGGCAGGGTGGCCAGAGCCTTTTCACCTTCTGAAAATTTGTCTGCGAGCCTGCTGTGATCATCCCGCAAGAAGTTAAGGTCTGTAGACAGGTTGCCAAACCTGGCCTCCATGGAGACTCAGGATTGCTCGATGGCCGCTAGTATATTGTCCAGCTTGTTTGATTTTGAAAGGAAAGGGGTATCTCCTGGCAGCGGGGTGTCTGGGGCCTCTGAGGATACATTTGTAGGGGCAGACCGCGGGCCGTGGTGGCAGATCAAAGCCTGCCCATGTTCTGTGACCTTCCCCGATGCGAGGCGACACTGCTTAATGAGGTCACTGAATAGTTCCCTGCTCCTGGTGTGATAGGCCTCCCTGCGCTGTAGTGTGTGGCCACCTGAGGGGATAGGTGTAGTGAATTAACTCCCGCTAGCTGTAGGCATATCGTTGCTGTGGGGAGTGTTCTTGTGTGGGATCCTATGGCCCCTCTGGAGGACTGCACTGATTCAGCAGAGTAGGATTGCTCTGGGTCCTCGGGATAGTGCGATCAGCCAGGCGCACCCTGACTCTGGTGCAGATACTCAGTGAATGAGGGGTGAGGTAGAGTCGAAAAAGTAATCTACTGTCCCACCAACTCCTACGCACCTTGACTGCGAGGCAGACACCAGTGGGAGCAATGAGCGAGGGGCTAACCACGTCCCCTAGCTCCACTGAGAATGTGCTCCCTCCATCTCCGGTCACTTCAGTGCCAATAATGCTTGGAAGCGAAAGAGAGAGAGGTCCCCGAGCAGCTGCCTTTGGGGCCCCCCTGGATAAGAGGAGCATCATGACCCACTCAAAGTTTTTCATCTCATGAGTCATGGCTTAGGAGAGATTTTGATGTTTTATGTTACAGGTAGTGGAACCTTTGCCGCAAATTGACAGCCAAGTGGGAAAGTCAAAGGCTAGTAAACCTCAGAATCCTAAGAATGCCATTGAATTTTAGACTTGACAAGATGGAGCTTTTGTAGAAATCCTTTTATATGCTAAAGTTAGCCTGAGTGAAGAGAGTTTAGCCAAGGAGGGCAGCAAATTAGTGTAACTTCCCACTAGATACAAATGCAAAAGTCAGCAATTGTCTGATTTTGAACATCAGGCATGTGAAAAGTAATATGGTGTGTGGCCTGACAAAAATACATCATGTGAGTGCACTTAAACACTGCTGTTTCACCATTTAAGCTGGGAAATGGAGCCGTGGAGGAACTCCCAAGAGGAGGGCAGAAGAAGTGGTATCCTGGACCTGGGAATTCATACTTTGGACCATGTGTGAAAACGCTTACATTTTAGACACGCCTCTTGCTTTTCTTGGGTGAGAGTAAGAACCAGTGGCACACAAAGGTAAAGAAGTGGCCAAAATACACCAACTCACGTTATTTTCCATGTGGGAAAGCCGAAGAGTATGGTGATCCACACAGAAACTACCTCCAGCAGATCTGTACGTATAAGTTATTCTTTCTGCCATAACATTCCTGTTTCAGTTTTGTATAATATAGGCAGGATATGGAGGTAAAAGGAAAAGAGAAAGTTATGGAATTGAAATGATTACATTGTTTAGTTGCTTATTTAAATTATGACCTCTCATTGATTCAGAGAAAATTGATTCTCTTTTATTGACCTTATGTCTGTAATTCAAAATGTATTAAACAAAAATACACAATTTAAGAAAAGGGCACGAGGATCGACTTGTGGGAGCAGTAGTACAGTATAAAGAAGGTTAACATTGTATGGAAATCGTTTACATTCAGACTAGATGTTCCTGGCAGTCTGTTCTACAATAAAGAGAACAGATTTCCCTCAATGGCCACAATATTCTAGTGCAAATATATACTTTTCTTCTTTGCTTTAACAGTCAGTTCAATATGGGTGACAAATACACAACAATTTTGTTCACTTTTCTTTAAAAAAGTATAAAGTTTTATTCATTATTTCCATATTATTATTCCTTTTAGTGATAATCCCTTTTCATATTAGTTCAAGAAGAATTTTTTTTAATTTTTTTAAAAAAGTTTTTCATTTTCTGATAACCACTTTCATCATAGATTTATAAATCTCACATATCTGAATAAAGGAAAGAAAAACACATCAATATGTACACAATATCAAATCCAGGTCTATATACAAAAGACACAATACACCAAAATAATTATCCCCCTGGTAACCAGCAATCCATCACACACATCCTCACACAGTCATACCCTCACCACATTCATGCCAACAACATCTGAGAGGAAAGGAACTGGATCCAATTGGCAGAAGCACCCTGCCAATCGGTAAATCTCAAAACACAGTGTGAGACTTCGCACTTGGTCGACGCGCGTTTCGGCGGCCCAAGTCCACCTTCTTCAGGACCTTTTCCAGATAGACACACACATATGCCCAAGGGACCTGAAAATATATAAGAAATACAGTCACCACATATGGTCCCAAAAAAAGGACAGAAAAATTCACCAAACCTTATAATAACTAGAACTAACAGGGATTACTACATGTGACCAACCAACATACAAGTTATCTCATAAGGTAAACATTTGAGAATAAACAAAAAAGCAAAAGTAAGAGAAAATGACAATAACATTTAAAAGTGACCCAATGCTCATTTTATTAACACATCTTTTTATCAGTAAGAGTCTCGAATAGTCTGTTCTGACTTCACTGCTGCTGGTTTCCAAACTGTACAGTGTATTGAGTAGAATTCAGTTGCGACCTGATCACAGAATCAACGTTTTGATGCGGTGGACCCAGGGCCGGACTGGAACCAAAACCGGCCCTGGCAAAGTGCTCGGCCGCCGGCCCCCTGGGGGTGCGACTGAGCTCCCTACCGGGGCCGGTTTTCGGCCGATTTTGTTACAGGGCCGATTTTGCAGCTCTGCTGCAAAAACGGCCCTGTAACAAAAAACGGCTCCAAGGGCCCAAAACCGGCCCCCACCCTTGCGGCGCACCGGGGGATTACCCGGTGCCCGCACGGCCAGTCCGGGCCTGGGTGGACCTATGTAACTGAACTTCTGCATTTTTACGGAACAGATATTTTGTAAGATTATTTGATCATGTACTGATGGGAGGATTGAAACACAGGTCTCTAGGTTCTATGCAGTCCTGTAAATGGGACTGGTCCTTCCATGTCGGAATAAAACCCAACAGTAATTAAAACAAGCATTAAGTTAAAGCCATTTGCTTTGCTAGTGGTATTGTATAGCAAATCAAATGGCTTTAACTTAATGAAAGGCGAGACCTTTTACATTTTTAATTGATTACACAATAAAGTAAGCAGAAATAGACATGTACATAAAACACACGTGCAAACGTACGCAGGTAAAGACATGTAACCATTGTACATGTAATGATCTAAAGCAGGTACGCAGCACTGCTTCAGACACAAGCATACATATCTGCACTTGCACACGTGCAATGCACCCATAAACAGCCGGTGATTCTGCACAGGAGAGACACCCCAGGCAGAGACATGCAGAGAATAATTAATCTGAAATCACTTCTCTGCGCTCTCCTGAATCGTGCCCCCGGGTAAGAAGAGACGAGAGGGGCTGCCAGTAGCAGAAGAGAGGCACATTTGGAAGAGACTCACACTCTGGACAGACCGCTCCCTCTGAAAAGATTGAGCAGATAGCCAAGTCTGGAGAGACCGAACGCATGTATGAACACATAGGCACACAACAAACGCGCACACACCCGCACACTACAAATACATGCACACAACTACCCCTTTTACGCACCTCGACGGCTTGCTCTACTGCAACTGTAATTTCATTTATATAGCTCTTACTACCCCAGACGAGGCGTTGAAGTGCTTTAAATAATGGTTCCATGTTTGTGGACAATAAATTACATCTGCTCAGCACTGTATTTTACTCCGTAGATGGCGCGCAGCATGTTTGTGTGTCGTGATTTCCAGGACTTTGTGAAGAGCTTTTTGGACCATGTGTCGGAAGGCATTTTATTTTTTAGCATCCATCCACCCACAACACTAGAGGTTGATTCGGAGACCCGTATCTCAAAGGTCTGTAGAAAACATGAGTGGCCTATAGGAAGGTGGGACACTGCGGGATAGGCTGGTGAACATAGAAGCCAAAGAGTTAGCCTCGTCTTGTAGCTGGAGAACAGTATCCCAACTGTACCAGCCAATCCGGAAACATTCTCAATCAAGATGTCAGACTATAGCCTGCCAGATCTGGGCAGCCTCTTTGGTCAGCTACAGCCCGCACAATAGGCTTAACGTGGCTGAGGCCCTCTGAAGATGCACGCTTCTCACATGCTTCAACATGGTTCTCGTGGTGCATGGCAGCCTGTAAAGATTACGTTGTGAGATTCAATGCCATGCATTTCCATGTGTCAGCTGCATCTTCAAAATAGTGGCTGGTTGCTTGACATTGTCTCAGGAAGCCAGTAAATGTCATGCAATCAGATGCCAGTGCAGCAGTGTCATCTTGCAGCCATCTCCAGCATAATATATGTGTTAGAAGTTAAGAAGGTCTTTAACACGGCTGAAAGCGCTACATACATTACGGGAATGTTATTTACTTCGCCAGTGTTCTATAGCGTGAACGTGGACCAAGAAGGGCGTTAGAGAGCTTTACAATGAAAAAATAGGTTATTAATAATAAACATGATCAATTTTCACAGCAGGCACACGGGTAAAAGTTGATCATGATGCGTAAAAAAGGCACAATAGGTGACCGTCAAATAAGGGACGATATCTGGACAAATAGGCACGCAAAGAAGAAAAGATAGAATTAAAACAAGGCAGCGTAGTCAAGAAAAGTTAGCCTTGTGTAGTGCAACTGGTGTTTATGTAAAGCGCTCTGATACCCGATACTTTCGGGTGAAGTTCGCACTATAAAAATAAGGCAGCGTGACGAAGCTTCTGATAAGAAACTTCGTTGCCATGACAATGGAAAGCTTGAAATAAAGATGGCGTCGGACTGTCCACTGTCAGTACGTGCACCCGCATGCTTGAGAGCAGCCATCTTTGTCCATCCCTACACGTGCATGCAAAGCCTTCCGAGAATCGATTGCAAAAGGCACTCGCATGGCGAGAGACAGCACATGCGTTGCTATCGCCAGGCGAGACCTAAAAACTGAGGTTGAAACTGGAGCCTTTTGGGCCAAATATTCATGTACTTAACTCTGTAGGCAAAAACACTTTATTCTTCAGCAATGATTGTAAATACGCTCAAGGTAATCCAGGTAAGCATTAACAGTCCCCTTTTCCTTTTCACATATTTCTTCTTGCATTCCGTGAGAGTTTTTGATGTTTTGCAGATGTGTTTCTAAAGTTCTTTTAGGCAACTTGTGATGCTTGTATAGAGCATACTCAGATCTAGGTGTTCTCTGGGTGAGTTTATGTTGCTGTTGGTGATGTGGCACGCTTGAGAGCTCTGGAGTTCAGGCTGAAATCTCAGGGCAAATATCTCACAGTGCCATCTGTGGGTCATAAAGGTGTTCAAACTAAATGCACATACAATCTTTCGCGCCTCTGCAGAGCACACAGTTATGATCATGTATTTGTCAGTTAGAGCTTTGATTCTAGGGCAAAGTGTGTGAAGAAGGTACATAACTGTCGAAATATTGAGAGTCGTAGGAAAAGAAAATGCAGTCATTTTGTGTGAGAGTGGTGAAGTGGTGGAGGTCAAAGGAGGTATGTGCAGAAGGAGAGATTCAAAAGACTGTACTCAAGAGGAAAGAGATGAAGTGGGGTGTGCAGATGGCAAATTGCATAGAGATGTGGAGAGAAAAAGGTCATAAGCGTCTTAAAGAGTGAGATATTGAAGAGGAAAGTGTTCTGAAGGAAAGAAGAGTGATTGAGGCCCCCCAAACGTCTACCCCTTCCATAAACGTTAATAATGTTTAATTCACAGTTTTATTTTCCACTTTGAAGCATTTTCAGTTATGATTATTCACAACAAAGTCATTGTTACACAATATCTGATAGAGACTACTAGCTGCAGATTATCCAGTATTAGGGTATCTTTCATAGATTCACATGCCTGAATCATTCCCCGTCGTCGAGGCGGGAGTCCCACGGTAAATAAAATATATAATAGCAGTGCCTAAAATTTCTTGTAGTAGGCTGGAAAAGCCTAAAGGCCTAACTAGGCCTCAAAACTTAGCAGCCTATCTACATCATTATGTAAAAAGACCTGAAATAGTAGCCTCAGCCAATCAGCTGTCCTCACCCTCTAGAACCTTCCCAGCTCAGGCAGTTCTCCTCAGATTTTCCCAGCACAAGTGAGAAGTAGTATCCAAAGTCAGAACTGCCCTACCGGGGAGGAGGGTGGGTGCATGTGAATCTATGAAAGATACCAATACTGGATAACCGTAGTTACAGGTAAGTAACTCGTTTTCTTATCCAGTATTAGGGTATCTTTCATAGATTCACATGCCTGAATTGTGGAAGACAACCACCTGGCAATAGTTGCTTTTGTGACAGCTTGACCGAAGGTGGGTCTTCCATAGGCAACAAACAGTTGTGTAGATTTACGTATGTCTTTCGTTTTCTGCAGATAGAATTTCAGACACCTTTTGACATCTAGAGAATGTAAAACCTTCTCTGCAGGAGTTTTTGGATCCGGGAAAAAGGTTCTGAGTTTGACCGGTTGATTAATGTGGAATTGAGTTGGCACTTTAGGAATGAATTTAGGGTTGGTCCTAAGTGTAACAAAGTCCTTAGAAAACTGCAGAAAAGGGGGAGTAATAGTGAACGCCTGTATTTCACTAACTCTGCGAGCAGAAGTAAGAGCCAACAGGATTGCAACTTTCCAAGTCAGAAACTTCAGTTCCGCTTTATGGATTGGTTCAAAGGGCCTTTTAAGAAGTTGGGAAAGGACTACATTAAGATCCCATTCCGGAGGAGGAGGACGAACTGGAGGAAAAGCTCTGAATAGTCCTTTAAGGAATTGTTTGATCAAGGAGGAAGAACATAAGGATGGTTTGTTGGAGTTCTTCCTGAATCTGGAGATTGCTGCCAGATGTACTTTAATAGAAGAAAAAGCTATACCTGATTTAGCCAGAGAAAGCAGGTATGGAAGGATGGCTTCAGGAGGAGCCTGCAGCGGATGAACGTCATTATCTCCACACCATGAACAAAACCTCTTCCACTTGAAACGGTATGTTTTGATGGTACTTTGCGCACGTGCTTGCGACAATATCTTCCTGCATTCCGAGGGAATGTTTAGGTCTTTGAACTCTAGGAAATCAGGAGCCAAGCGTGCAAGTGCAGCGATTGAGGATCTGGATGTTGGATCTGACCGCCCTCTCTTGTCAGCATCGACATTGTCGGTTTGAGCCGAAACGGAGGCTGTTGAGACAGCAGGAGAAGCTCTTGAAACCAATATTGTCTTGGCCAACGCGGAGCAATGAGGATGAGAGTGCAGTGTTCCCTCTTCATCTTTTGAAGGACTTTCGGAATGAGCGGAATTGGAGGATAAGCGTACGCAAACATTCCGGTCCATCTCATGAGGAGGGCGTTTCCTCTTGACCCCCGTCCTGGGAACCTGCTGGCATAAAACAGGCACTTGCTGTTTTGCTGCGTGGCAATACTGGATAACCGTAGTTACAGGTAAGTAACTCGTTTTCTTCCTTCACGTACAATTATCCCCAGGCATGAGACTGGATCTGGAAACTTTTTTGCCACAGCATCCCTGCACGCCGGGGCGACATCATGCGACTCCGCCCAGGCGTCGTCCCCGTATTTGACGTCAACGAGGTCACATAAGCCCCACCCCAGAGCGCCTACATCAGTTTTTTAACCTTTTACGCGTGCAAAGCAGTTCCGGTCTTGCTGCGGGCCTGTTTTGGGTCTTTTTTTCTTCACCAATTGTCTTCTATACTGGTGGAACAGTGTACGAATGCCTTCGGGCTTCAAAACTTGCACGTCGTTTGGGTGTCTTATGTTGGCGACGGACCCTCATCTCATTTGTATGTGGTGTTTGGGGGAGGATCACGGCACCACTGATTGTGAGGCTTGTCAACAGTTGAAGCCGAAGTCGCGGCAGGAGCGCTGCATGAAACTTCTATCGGCGTGTCTCTCCAGGTCGACCTCCTCCCCTCATTCAGCTTCGGCAGACTGCTTCAGATAGGGCCGTGGTCGTCGTCCTCGCCCTGCCCCGATGTCGCGAGAGCGTCGCTCCCCAGTGGGTAAGTGTAGCGGTTTGTCCCCGGGGGCTGGTGTTTGGCCTTACGGGGCCGTGGACTCTCCGCGTGTGATGCAGCCCTGCGTGTTGTCCTCCTATCCACCGTTTCCCAGTGAGGGGGCGTAGAGAGTCCAGATGGAGACATACGCGGCGGCTTTGCAGGCCTCGCTGGCGTCTCCTCCTTCCCTTCCTGGGGTGTCGGCAGATCCCTTGCCTTGCGCGGGGCCCTCCGCGGCGCCGGCTACGGCCCCGGCGCCGCCGCCGGCTTTGGCCCCGGCGCCGACTGGTTCGGAGCCAGGCTTGGAGGATGTGGTGCTGTTGGGGTGCCGACCCTCTGGGGTCCCTCCTTCAGGCCACGGCACCTCTCCTTTGCCACAAACTCACGCGGGAGTCCCTGTGGTGTCAAAGGGGGTCGCCGGGGCTCGGGTCGCATCCCCGAGTACCGCTCGGCCCTCTGGGCAGGTGAAGGCCTCGTCCAAGGCTGAGCTGACGCGGTCTAGGCACCGGTGTCTGATTCGGGCAGCGCCACAAGGGTCTGAGGTGGGGTAGGAACTCCTCGTCCCCCTACGGGCCTTTCTCGTTCCTCCCCGCGGGTCGATGCCTAGTCGGAGGGCGAGTGGGAGGTTGAGTCGTCCCTGGCGCCACCACATGGGTAGCCGGACCGCCTCCGCAACATTCTGGGCCGAGGCTGGCGAGAACTTCGGGTCACTACCCCGGTCCCTCTCGTCCGTCCACGCAGGCGGCTGCCTCGGCGGAGGTCGAGTTGGCACCGTTCCGGCGCCTTCCTTTGGCCACTTCGGCCCCACTCCGGTCCCCGGTGCGGTGTGACTTGGAGGAGCCCTATCCGTACCCTCGTTCGACACCGGATGATGCTGGTGTCCTACCCCAGGTTGCTGACTCCACGCAGAGGTCGTGCAGCGGATTCGTCTTTGGACTCTCCCTCTTCTCCAGAGGCTGGCTGCATTTTGGTGTCCTCTTCCCCGGAGACAGCCCGCCACCTGGTTTCTTTCTCACCGGCATCGAAGGGTGGCTCCCTGCCCTTACTGAGGCAGAGATGCTCTTCGGAGGAGAGACAGGTACCCCATTCTTCAGTGCCTTCTGGCTTTCCTGGTCTGGCCCTTTCCCGTCTTGCTTGGCTTCGGGGACGGCTGTCTTAGTCTACAGCTGTCATCCACGGAGGAGCTGATTTCTTCTCCGCAGGGCCCTGAGGAGGCGGGTGCCACCTTTGCGCACGTGGTGTCCACAGCTTTGGGCATTCTGCTCATGGGGGACCCCATTGCTCATTTTCCAGCGGACCATCTCTTGGAGGTTCTCCACCAGGGCTCTGGTGGAAGGGAGGTCTTACTCCCCTTTGAAGGTTCGCTCCTTTCTTCCCTGGAGGGAGCTTGGAGGTGTCCTGCCTCAGGAGATTCGGTGCCTCAATGCCTTCTAAACCGTCACCTTCCGGTGCGACGTGACCCGGCATCCCTCCACCCCTCTGCTGCCAGTCCACTCTTGAGGACTGCTTTTCCCTCCCTGCCGCCACTGTTGACTCCGCTTTCCCGAGAGGCCCGCTGGCTGGACTCTTGGGGGCGCAACATGTTTGCCTCGACCAGCGTGGCCCTGCGGGCCCTTAACACCATGTGTGTATTGGCGAGGCCTCCTCTTGTCTGTGGGACTCGGCTGAGTCTCTGGGTTCCGTGGGTTCCCAGGAGACTGTTCAGGTGGATTTACGGCATCATGCTTTGGATGGATGGGAACTAGCAGCGTTTATTCTCCGCTCCGGACATCTCCGAGGTGTTGGGCCAGGCTATGGGTTCCTCAGTAGCCCTCTGTCGCCATGCTTGGCTTCGGGATGGCGTGTTCCCTGAGAATATTTGTGAGCGGCTCATTGACCTTCCGTTTGATGGCAGCCTGTTGTTCCATGCTCCGGCTGACTCTGCCATCCAGAGATTCCTGTCGGCGCTCCATCCTCCTCCAGCTCCTCCCCCTTATTTTCCTCCTCCTTCCCCTCCTGACTGACTGCTGAGCTGAGCACGGTTTGGGCCTTTTGGATACCCTTGCTGTAGGTGGTGTTTGCTGGCCATTGAGTCCTCCTTGCTGGGACTTTGGCATTGTTGGATGCTGGACGGCCCTTGTTGCCTGTGTGTGTGTGTGTGTGTGTGTGTGTGTGTGTGTGTGTGTTTTGCTGGAAATTGTTGCACAGACATGGCCCTGAGATTAGTCTTTTTTTTATTTATTTTTTGCAGAGTTTTATATAGCGCGAACTAGAACCGAACCGAATCAGTTATCAGAGCGCTTTACATAGCACCAGTTACGTTACATGAGGACACACTTTCATTTTAGGCACGGGAGATTAAGTGATTTGCCCAGAATCACAGGGGGGTTTTTGGCGTCGTTACCGAGACTCGAACCCAGATCCCCAGGTCCGAGGTCGAGCGCCTTAGCCGTTAGGCCAACCCCTCTCCCCTTTCTGTTTTTCTTTGGGCTGCTGTCAAGCCTTCTGCGGGGCTGTTTTTTCCCGTGGGGCTTTTGCTTTCGCCTCTGCTGCTGAAGTTCTTCCAAAGAGGGTTCCCGTAATTTGGGACTTACCGGACCCTATGCGAGGTAGTGGTAGCTATTATATAGCTCCGCTCTGCTGGGGAGTGCTGGTTGCCTTCGGGTACCCGTTCTCCATGGTGTTCTGTATGTTGCTATTCCTTCTTGAGGTTGTGTGTGCGGCCCTTGTAATGGTAGGTCCGACCATTCCTCTCCTTCCTGCTCTTGTGCTGAGAGCTGGGTTGCTTCAATGCCCTTCATGCTTCTGGCGGCTTATGATTATAGCTGCCGTTCTGGTGGACCTGTTGCCTCCCCTCTGGGTGGGCTTGCCGCTTCCTTGGCAGCTCGGTTGCCCTGGGGGTGGAGTGGAGTGGAGTGTTACGGCCTCTCCGGCCTTGTCCTTGGTTCCTCTGTTGCGAATGTATGGGCCTCCACTCTTCCTTCTCCTCCTACATCCCTTCTGGGGCTGCTGGCGTTTGACTTGTGGGGGTCCTCCTGCCTGGTAGGGACGAGGTTGCCTCCCTGGTCTACAGGGCTGGTCCCCTGTGGGCCTTCTGTCCTGTCCAGACTGGTGGGGTCCTTTCGCAGACCCTCCTTCCCCGTGGGTATTGCTAGGGTATCTATTCTACGTGAAGGAATCTGCGGCTAGTAGTCTCTATCAGATGTGCGAGTTACTTACCTTCGGTAACGATGTATCTGGTAGAGACGATTCTAGCCGCAGATTCCTTCACGGCCCGCCCTTCCTCCTCGTTCTGCGAGGACCCCTGGGCTGGTCCTTGGTACTCGCCTCCTGGTGGGGGGCCATGCCCTCTGTGTGTACCTTCTTTTGCTCTTGACGGTGACTCCTTCTGGTTGCTGTTATTTCCTCCTCTGTGGTTCAGGGAAGGTGGGGCATCTGGTGTTCCTATGCCCCGCTGCTAGGGCTGCTCCAGTCTCACACCTGGGAATAATTCTACGTGAAGGAATCTGCGGCTAGAATCGTCTCTACCAGATACATGGTTACCGAGGGTAAGTAACTCGTACTTTTGATACTGTTACAAGCATTGACAAAGCCGGTAGGTCAGGCCTTTTTAGTATTATGTTGTGTGTCTGGATGTAGTAACAGCAACCTCACAGAGATAAACCCAAATTCAGGTTAGAGGGCATGCTGTGTGGCGCAATAGGTTTTACTTTACATGTTTTAAGCCACGCTCTTAATTAAATAGGCCCTGTATCTTGGAAACGATTCCTAATTACGCTTACTTAGCTACATCTGCTGAAGAGGCATCCTCCCTCCTTTTTCATCCCACTTAAAGCACTGCTTGTGTGGTCAGCGCAGTAACCACTAGACCACATCTCTCCTGCTGCCGTGGATTCATTGGATTCTGACCGAGCCTTCGGTTTACAGATACAGATGTCCATTTCCTATTTCTTTACTTGTCAAGCATAACAGCGTTATGGTTTTGGGGCGCTCACGCGGAATGCTATATTTCAGCAGGTCAGAGAAAGATAATTTCTGAAATGCGGCTTCAGGAAGCAGGAACTATCATTGTTCCAGGCACAGCCCCTTGTGAGCAGCACAGAAGAGGTGCTGTGATCGGTGTTGTGCCTGCGTTAACCTTGATGGCTGTTGTCGAGGGAATGATGCTGATCTATTTCATTGGATTAGGCCTTCTCCATGCAGAGAGAAGGGAATCAATACTTGGAGGCGCTGGGAGACAGGCGCATCACTTCAAAATTGAAAGCGCCTGTCAAGCGTTGCCATTGGGTGACTTTTGTTCGCTATTGTCGCTCTAAGCTTTCATTTTTCTCAGTCTTATATGAAAGTCCTTGCAAGATTTCCCTGGGTAGCGTTTTTAGGCCAGACTTTACTCCGAGGGCGGGGGTCAAGTGCAAGGATTGGCTCTCTGAGAGTGGAAGATTGAGCAGTGCTTTCACGCACTGAAATGTCTTCTCTCGAAAGGGAGTTTGTTATTAGTATGGTAGTGCTACCCCTGCATCTTTTATTCTCACATTTGTTTCCATCAGTAATATGGTAGTGCTACCCCTGCATCGTTTATTCTCTCCTTTGGTTCCATTAGTTGTAGGTTAGTGCTACCCCTTGCATCTTTTATTCTCTCATTTGGTTCCATTAGTAGTAGAGTAGTGCTACCTCTGCATCGTTTATTCTCTCATTTGTTTCCATCAGTAGTATGGTAGTGCTACCCCTGCATCTTTTATTCTCTCATTTGGTTCCTTCATTAGTAGGGTTGTGCTACCCCTGCATCTTTTATTCTCTCATTTGTTTACATCAGTCCTGTAGCAGTGCTACCCCTTGCATCTTTTATTCTCTCATTTGTTTCCATTAGTAGTAGGGTAGTGCTACCCCTTGCATCGTTTATTCTCTCATTTGCTTCCATCAGCAGTAGGGTTGTCCTACCCCTTGCATCTTTTATTCTCTCCTTTGGTTCCATCAGTAGTAGGGTAGTACTACCCCTTGCATCTTTTATTTTCTCATTTGGTTCCATTAGTAATAGGGTAGTGCTACCGCTTGCATCTTTTATTCTCTCATTTGTTTCCATCAGTAGTACAATAGTGCTACCCCTGCATCGTTTATTTGCTCATTTGTTTCCTTCAGCAGTATGGTAGTGCTACCCCTTGCATCGATTATTCTCTCCTTTGGTTCCATTAGTTGTAGGGTAGTGCTACCCCTGCACCGTTTATTCTCTCATTTGGTTCCATTAGTAATATGGTGGTGCTCTCCCTGCAGCGTTTATTCTCTCATTTGGTTCCATCAGTAGTATGGCAGTGCTACCCCTGCATTGTTTATTATCTCAGTTGTTTCCATCAGTAGTATGGCAGTGCTACCCCTGCATCGTTTATTCTCTAATTTGTTTCCATTAGTAGTATGTTACTGCTACCCCTTGCATCTTTTATTCTCTCATTTGTTTTCATCAGTAGTAGGGTAGTGCTACCCCTGCATCGTTTATTCTCTAATTTGTTTCCATTAGTAGTACGGTAGTGCTACCCCTTGTATCGTTTATTCTCTCATTTGGTTCCATTAGTAGTAGGGTAGTGCTACCCCTGCATCTTTTATTCTCTCATTTGTTTCCTTTTGTAGTAGGGTAGTGCTACCCCTGCATCGTTTATTCTCTCATTTGTTTCCATCAGAAAAATGGTAGTGCTACCCCTTGTATCTTTTATTCTCTCATTTGTTTACATCAGTCCTATTGTAGTGCTACCCCTTGCATCTTTCATTCTCTCATTTGTTTACATTATTAGTATGGTAGTGCTACCCCTGCATCGTTTATTATCTCATTTGTTTCCATCAGTAGTAAGGTAGTGCTACCCCTTGCATCTTTTATTCTCTCATTTGTTTCCATCAGTAGTATGGCAGTGCCACCCCTGCATCGTTTATTCTCTCATTTATTTCCAACAGTAATATGGTAGTGCTACCCCTGCATCGTTTATTTCCTCATTTGTTTCCATTAGTAGTAGGGTAGTGCTACCCCTGCATCGTTTATTCTCTAATTTGTTTACATTAGTAGTATGTTACTGCTACCCCTTGCATCTTTTATTCTCTCATTTGTTTTCATCAGTAGTAGGGTAGTGCTACCCCTGCATCGTTTATTCTCTAATTTGTGTCCATTAGTAGTAGGGTAGTGCTACCCCTGCATCTTTTATTCTCTCATTTGTTTCCATTTGTAGTAGGGTAGTGCTACCCCTGCATCGTTTATTCTCTCATTTGTTTCCATCAGAAATATAGTAGTGCTACCCCTTGCTTCTTTTATTCTCTCATTTGTTTACATCAGTCCTATGGTAGTGCTACCCCTTGCATCTTTTATTCTCTCATTTGTTTACATTATTAGTATGGTAGTGCTACCCCTGCATCGTTTATTCTCTCATTTGTTTCCATCAGTAGTAGGGTAGTGCTACCCCTTCCATCTTTTATTCTCTCATTTGTTTCCATCAGTAGTAGGGTAGTGCTACCCCTTGCATCGTTTATTCTCTCATTTGCTTCCATCAGCAGTAGGGTAGTGCTACCCCTTGCATCTTTTATTCTCTCCTTTGGTTCCATCAGTAGTAGGGTAGTGCTACCGCTTGCATCTTTTTTTCTCATTTGTTTCCATCAGTATTAGGGTAGTGCTACCCCTGCATCATTTATTCTCTCATTTGTTTCCATCAGTAGTACGATAGTGCTACCCCTGCATCGTTTATTTGCTAATTTTTTTCCACTAGTAGTATGGTAGTGCTACCCCTTGCATCTTTTATTCTCTCATTTGTTTTCATCAGTAGTATGGTAGTGCTACCCCTGCATCGTTTATTCTCTCATGTGGTTCCATTAGTAGTAGGGTAGTGCTACCCCTGCATCTTTTATTCTCTCATTTGTTTCCATCATTAGTAGGGTTGTGCTACCCCTGCATCTTTTATTGTCTCATTTGTTTCCATTAGTAGTAGGGTAGTGCAACCCCTGCATCATTTATTCTCTCATTTGTTTCCATCAGTAGTATGGCAGTGCTTCCCCTGCATCGTTTATTCTCTCATTTGGTTCCATCAGTAGTAGGGTAGTGCTAGCCCTTGCATCTTTTATTCTCTCATTTGGTTCTATTAGTAGTAGGGTAGTGCTACCCCTGCATCTTTTATTCTCTCATTTGTTTCCATCAGTATTAGGGTAGTGCTACCCCTGCATCGTTTATTCGCTCATTTGTTTCCATTAGTAGTAGGGTAGTGCTACCCCTGCATCGTTTATTCTCTAATTTGTTTCCATCATTAGTGGGGTTGCTACCCCATGCATTTTTTAATTTTCATTTGTTTCCATTAGTAGTAGAGTAGTGCTCCCCCTGCATCGTTTATTGTCACATTTGTTTCCATCAGTAATATGGTAGTGCTACCCCTGCATCTTTTATTCTCTCATTTGTTTCCGTCAGTACTATGGTAGTGTTACCCCTTGCATCTTTTATTCTCTCATTTGTTTACATTATTAGTATGGTAGTGCTACCCCTGCATCGTTTATTCTCTCATTTGTTTCCATCAGTAGTAGGGTAGTGCTACCCCTTGCATCTTTTATTTTCTCATTTGTTTCCATCAGTAGTAGGGTAGTTCTACCCCTTGCATCTTTTATTCTCTCATTTGATTCCATTAGTAGTATGGTAGTGCTACTCCTGAATCTTTTATTCTCTCATTTGGTTCCATTAGTAGTAGGGTAGTGCTACCCCTTGCATCCTTTATTCTCATTTGTTTCCATCGGTAATATAATAGTACTAGCCCTGCATCTTTTATTCTCTCATTTGTTTCCATCAGTAGTATGGTAGTGTTACCCTTTGCATCTTTTATTCTCTCCTTTGGTTCCATCAGTAGTAGGGTAGTGCTACCCCTTCCATCTTTTATTCTCTCCTTTGGTTCCATCAGTAGTAGGGTAGTGCTACCCCTTGCATCTTTTATTCTCTCATTTGGTTCCATTAGTAGTAGGGTAGTGCTACCGCTTGCATCTTTTATTCTCTCATTTGGTTCCATCAGTAGTAGGGTAGTGCTACCCCTGCATCATTTATTCTCTAATTTGTTTCCATTAATAGTAGGGCAGTGCTACCCCTTGCATCTTTTATTCTCTCATTTGTTTCCATTAGTAGTAGGGTAGTGCTACCCCTGCATTGTTTATTCTCATTTGTTTCCATCAGTCGTATGGTAGTGCTGCCCCTGGATCGTTTATTCTCTCATTTGTTTCCACTTTAACCTTAAGAAAGTATAAATTGAAACTACCACCAGTAGGACTCATGCGCACTCTTGTACCCTCTGACACCTGGAAACTCCCGCATTCTCCCCGATCCACCACGGGAATTATTCCCGATTGTTGTGGGGGTAGGCGCGACACATTCACCACTTCTGGTTTAGAGGGGAGGAGGGTGTAGCCTATTGGACCACCTACTGCATTGTATAAAAGCTCAATGTCACACGCTACGCGCAGCAGGCGCGCCGAAGGCAAGCCCGTCTGCATCCGGCCGGGGCCAGGGGCCACGACCCCTGGTCTTTCTCCCTCCCAAGTTTGAAGCTACAGCCCTAGTTCCCTACTCAAACTTAGGGGAAATATTTGAGCCCCTTGCCTCTCCTCATAGAACCCAGCTGAAAAAAGCTCTACCTGCGTACATTGCGTTTTTCAGCCTCACCCTGACCCTCCAATCAAAACCACACAGTGACACATGTTTCTTTTGAACTGCAGATCACTCCCTAAACACTCTATAGAGATCTCGCTACTTTTAGATGAACTGAACGCCAAAAAACTGGCACCATACCGAGTCAGATCCCGATATCATCCAAGCTCTACCGAGAGGATATCAAATCTAACGAAAGGACCGCCCAACAGGAAGAGGAGGTAGCTTAGCTATCATCTATAAAGAATACTATGACTGCCGCAGCTCCCCCAACCTAATACTCAACTGTGAAAGCCTCTCCTTCTCCCTAGACTTCTCCCACACCAGCACTCTCTCAGGGATGCTCATATACTGCCCACCCGGGACCATTGGTCAATTTCTCAACTGGTTGCCCTCCTCTATAGCCAATAGAGCTTGCAGCCTACCTAACTTTACCCTTCTAGGGGATCTTAATATCCATTTTGATGACTCCACGGACCACACGGCCCTAGAATTGACCATCAGTCTCGAGGCAATTTAACTCCAACAATTAGTGCTTAAACCTACCCACTCCAAGGGTCAACTTCTCGATCCTATCTTTAGCAATTGTGCGGACCACCTAGTTGGAACACCTTCCCCCTTACCATGGATGGACCACTTCATTATGCCCATTTCCTGGGTCACCCCAATCTCCCACCCCTCCTCCTCTACAGCTTCTCGGAGGGATCGCAATTGATCAAAACTCCCCTGGACCGAATGGGCAGCGACTCTCAAAACCTCCAGACCACTCTGCAACCCCGACCCCATCCTAAGCATTGGAAACTATAATAGATGGATAACTTAATCATTAGACTCGATACTCACAATAAACCACATTGAATCCAAACGCAGCACCAGGACGGCCCCCTGGTACTCCCAGGATCTACGAGAAAAGAAACGCCAATGTAAAAAACTGGAAAGAAAATGGCGTTTAGACTACTAACGTACCGGAAAAAACGCATACCGAACTGCCATAAAAACCTATAAAATGAAATCAGAAGCGCGCAAGCCACTTTTTTTGAAAATAAAATTAGTGCAGCAGCCTCCAGGCCCAAGGAAATATACCAAATTGCTAAAACCCTTCTCAAACTCCCAGAAAAACCTCAAAACCCCCACAATGCCCAGTCACGCTGCAACGACCTGGATGAGTTTTTCTATAATAAAATTCATACCATTTACTCCTCTTTCCCCCACACTCAACTCCCCTCTTCACACACTGACCCGCTGCGTCAGGATCCAACCCTCAGCTTCTCTTGGAACCCTCCCCCCGCTGGACTCCCATCACACTACAATCCATCATGGTTCAAGTCAAATCTGGCTCCCCTAACGATCCAGCACCCCCGCACTCCCTTCGGACTGTCTCCACGCATATTCTCCCCACCATCCTTGACTTGGTTAAAGCCTCTCTATCCACGGGTATCGTCCCGCCCCTCTGGAAACGGCCATGGTCAAAGACCTCTTAAAAAAACTAACTGTGACCCAAAGAACCCAGGGAAATACCGACCTATTTCCCTATTGCCCTGGCTAAGCAAAATTACTGAGAAACATGTCAATACCACTTTGACGGAGTTCCTCGAAACTAACCACCTGCTCGACCCCTCCCAGACAGGGTTCCCACCCATGCATGGGATGGAGACCGCTCTCCTCGCCGTGACAGAGGACGCCAGGAAGATTATGGATCTAGGAGGTACTGCTGCCATGATACTCCTGGACCTCAATGCCGCCTTCGACACTGTGAACCATAACATCCTGCTGCGCAGACGTATCAATCTAGGAATCTCAACAAAAGCTATTACATGGTTTCAGTCATTGAAATGAAATGAAATGAAAAAGAAACTTCTAGAGCGCACTGCGGCCAAGCGGCTTCCTGGCGCTAAGGAACACATCAGTATCTGCCAAAGAGCCCGGAGGAATTAGCCAGGGAAAGCCTGGAGAAAGAAGAAAGTTTTGAGAGCTTTACGAAAGTGTGAGAAGATAGGAATGGAGCGAATAGAAAGGGGGAGAGTATTCCAGATCTGGGGGGCCCGCACCGAGAAACGGGTGCCTCCGGTGCGGGATTTACGGAAGCGGGGGACGTGAAGAAGAGATAGAGAAGACGAGCGAAGAGAACGGCTGGGGGCGTGAGAGGAGATTAAGGAATTGATAAAGAGAGGAGCGGAGCGGGCATGCGCCCGAAAGGCCAAGCAGGCAAGTTTGAACTGGGACCTGAAATGAACGGGGAGCCAGTGAAGGGTTTTTAGGGCAGGAGTGATATGGGAAAACTTAGGAAGACGGAGAACAAGACGGGCCGCCTGGTTCTGGATGGCCTGGAGCCGGCGAGTTTCGTAGGCCGGAATGCCTACGTACAGGCCGTTTCCATAATCCAGGCGGGATGTAATGAGGGCGGTGATAATAACTTTGAGGGCATCAACAGAAAAAAACCGGGAGATTTTGCGAATGAGGCGGAGGGAAAGGAAACAGGAGGAGACAACGGAACTGATATGCGCATGCATAGAAAGATCATTACTGATCTTGATGCCCAAGGTCCGGACAGAGGGAACTGGGGAGGGGGGAGGACCAAAAGAGAGGGGCCAGTGGACAGAGGACCAGGGGTTGGAGGGGCCACCAGTGAGAACAAGCTCTGTCTTGTCGGGGTTGAGCTTCAAATGATTGAAGCTCATCCACTGGGAGATGAAGACAAGAGTAGAGCTGAGCTTAGGGAGAGAGTGAGTAGGGGAGGATAGGTCAAAGATGAGCTGGAGGTCGTCTGCGTAGTTGTACACCGAGATCCCCAGCTCAAGAAGGGAAGAAATGAGGGGGCGGATATAAAGATTAAAGAGAAGAGGGGAAAGAGAAGAGCCTTGGGGTACCCCACAAGTGACCGGGAGGGGGGGTGCAGAGAAATCAGAAAGGTGAACCGCTCATTTCTGTCGTACTGCTCCTTCCAAGCCTTCGAGGGTGAAATCACTTCCCCCAGCAAACCGCTCAGTTGCTGTGTCCCTCAGGGTTCCTCCCTGAGCCCTACGCTTTTTAATGTTTATATGAGCCCCCTGATTGAGATCGTCCGCCCTTTTGGGCTAAAAATCATTTCCTACGCAGATGACACTCAGCTTGTGTTGGCCCTGAACCAACCCCAATCCGGGTCCAGTAACATGAGGAGCTGCTTAGAAGCAGTTACTTCACGGATGACATTGTCTTGTCTCAAACTGAATGGAGACCAGACCAAGCTGAATGTTCTTGGTAACTCCCTGCATCCTTCTATTGACTCCATGTGGCCGCCCTGTCTTGGACCTGCCCCTACATCCAAGGATACTATAAAGAGCCTGGGTGTCGGGCTGGACAAGTCTCTGAACTTCAATTACGAAGCAGTCATACTTTCAGCCACCTGCTTTGGTATACTCAGGCTCATCTGTAAAATCCTTCCCTTACTACCCTTTAAGGCGAAACAGGTTATGATCCAGGGCCTCATCCTTTCCCGTTTAGATTTTGGGAAAGCCCTCTACCTAGGGGCCCCCCAGGCTACTCTAAAGAAGCTTCAAGTCACCCAGAACTGTGCTGCACGAACCCCCCTCCAGATTCCTCGTCGCCTCCCCGTAAAATCAGAACTAAGATATCTCCACTGGCTCCCAGTCAGGAAAAGAATTTAATTTAAGGGCTTATGTATTGCCCATCTTGGCTTCTGGAAAAAGGGAGCCATCATCATTCATTCCCTGATCTCCCCCTACCACCCTAACAGACAGCTTAGATCTGCCTCCTCCTTCCGCGTCACAGTACCCAAGATTCGGAGAGTCCGATGCGGGGGGCGATCGTTTTCCTACAATTTGGCAGGACTCTGGAACTCCCTCACTCTTCACCTCCGATCAGAGCCCAACCTGCTGACCTTTCGTAAAAAGATAAAAACACCCTGTTATTCAATAAATCTGACTAAGCCCCTCCGTTCACTTACATATGCCAGTCCGCAGCGCTAGGACGCTTCAGGGTTGCTATTGCGCTATACAAAAACTGTTTTCATTTCTTTCATTAGTCGTATGGTATTGCTACCCCTGCATCATTTATTCTCTCTGTTTCCATTAGTAGTAGGGTAGTGCTACCCCTGCTACCCCTTGCACCTTATATTCTCTCATTTGTTTCCATTAGTAGTATGGTAGTGCTACCACTGCATCTTTTATTCTCTCATTTGTTTCCATCAGTAGTAGGGTAGTACTACCCATGCATCGTTTATTCTCTCTTCCAAATGACATCCTCTGGGAGAAGGATATCAGGAATCCTGGAAATGTGAGTCAAATTAGGTAAAGGAATTGGCATGCTTTGGATATTTGGCAACGAAGCTGCAGCCCTGGGAAGGGAACCCTTCCAGCGTCATCTTAAGGCTTTTGAGGGCCCTGGGCAAAACATATTTTGGTGTCCCTGTATGGAACAACTTAGAATTTTACCACCCATTTCCAGCTAATTCAAGCCGCAGTATGCCAAACCGTTTTGAATTATATTACTCTTTAACAAGGTCACACAAAACATTTGAAACATGTCGTGAAATATATGAAAAGAGATCTAGTGCAACAGAAAGTAGTTGTCCTTCCTAATTGAGTTTCTATTCAAATACATTGTGTAAAAGAACATAAACGGAAAAACTAATTTCTGTTTGTTTATTCTCACAATATAGTAGATCATTGTAATGCAGAAATGATGATAGTAGAGAAACGTTAGAAGCAGAACACTTTTTAATTAATAAAATACACAGCACCAAAAATGTCCTCAATGGAGCGGGGATACCAAGGAGGCTTGTGAGGATGTATGTGCCTTGACACAAAACTCGAAACTCCAGCAATAGGTAGCTCCATGGCCACTGCCTGGTGAAACAAAGGAGAATTTCCAAACCCAATTAGCCTACCAGTTAGCCACAGACCACAGCATATTCACTCTTTACTTAGCAGAGTGCAACAGATTGTGTGGTATATTGAACCAACAACTATGCTTATTCTTCTGGAACCTCCTTGCTCTGTGCCTCCAAGTTGAAAAGAACTTCCTTTTGTTATGCGGATAGCTGAAGATACTCCTGTTGCCACCCCTTATGATTAAACCTTACTAAATGACTGACTCAATCCTCACTTCTCTTCCTTACCTGGAAGCAGTGTGAGAAGCATCCCGAACCCCCAAATACAATGAAATAAATATACAGCAAGTGAGTGGAGCTCTGAAAAAGACTACATTTGGCGTGGGGCCGTGCTTCTATTTTTCAGGTTCTTAGTACGGTGCGTGACACGGAGGAAATACACACTGTTGACATTGAGGAACAGGACACTTAGCGTAATGTAAGGCTGTAACTGGTTTGTGTCCCTTCTTTAGTGTCCGTCAAGGACACAAGAGAGAAACCCTCTAAGATGTTCATAAAGGATGCTTACATGACACCCCAGCTGCACAACTGGCCCCTTCACCAGTGATGGAGGAGTCTAGGATTTTGGTGCACGTCCTGATTAGGTCCATATGAGTTGGGGGTTGGCTGCAGCTCCAGGGTGAAAAATAGTAATGTTTTTCTGATGCTTTGCTGCTATGAATCTTGAAACATCAGATTCACGCTTACAGGTACATCCATCCTCTGGGTAGCTGACAGATGCATCAATCCTCGGCCGCTCTCTCTGGGCAGCCTACAGCTATCCATATTACTAATCCTTTGCGGAGTACGGTTTTTCTTATAACGTGAACTGTTCAATCAGGGGGAGCAATGCACTCAGCCACTTTGTGGGTTTGGAAATATCGAAAAGTACCAACGTGTCAACCTATCTATATGTACTTATTGGTTTATTTAAAGCACATGTTGCCCTTTATCAGCAGCAAATCCATGAGATACTATGTACAGATACATTTTAGCTTTTATTTGGCATAAATCAATCCTCTAACTGAGCCTCATCTTTGGAGGTTGAATAGAAAAGCAGACTGGCGCGGGATGATTCTCTAGGCGTTTAGGTTTACTGTTTGTCATTTCTTTCAGGCAGCAGGTTGTTGTTGTGTGGAGGTAGACAGAATTTCTTTATATCAGAATTGCTGAAGAATGGTGCTACCACTTTGACTTTTGTTATTAGCTCTCACGAGGTTCTAGTTGAAACAGTGTTGGACTGCAAACTATTACGACTTACCTTGCACCACACAGTTGTTGTGTTCGAGACATGTAACATGCACCGCTGCCCGATGTGTCTCTGTTGTGTGTAGTATGCATACAGACATGGCTTTTTAAGCATTGGCGCTATCAAAGCGGCAGGTTTTAGGGCCGTATCACGTATGAGAAGATAATACTGCAAATAACAGCGTGCATATTGCAAAACCACCAACCACAAATCCTGGTTACCAAAAAACTTGCCTTGTTTTCCTCCCAAACCAGCAGTGATCATGCGTTACTTGTACACTTGGTGTCAGGAGTGTCATTGTTCTTAGCTGCTAAGGTTTCCGATTGCTATGTGTGACATTTTCATAATTTCAGTGTAATTCTAAGTGACATTTGAACAACTATGAGTGACACTTTCGTGCGAGCAAAAACAAGCAATGAAAACTAGGGAAACCTATAAATATCATAAATTACACCATCCCCTGCCAAGTACCACGCATCAGGGGTTGGACTAACACACATAGCTGCTAAGATTTCAGCATGCATATGCATGACATTTTAATGTTTATACTCTACTTATGAGAGGCATTTATGTCTATCACGAGTGACCCTTTGAATAACATTTTATCAAGAGAAGTTAGGAAGAAAACGGGTATGGGACAAAATAGGAAATCATCCATGCTTTGTAATACCTAGATTAGATCACCAAATCCAACATTGGACAGTTTAGGATTTCTAAAGTTGTTGTGCATCAGGTCCCACAGTACTGTGGTTCCTCTCATTTTTTTATATAAAAAAAAAATCTATTGTGTGTCATTAATTGCAACAACTAACCGATCCACCATCATTAACAACAACTTAAGAACTCCTTACTGCTCTTTTGCCCCCTCCCCCTCACCTGAGGCCTCTAAATAAACAATCCAGGGACAGAGCACAGACCTGGGAAGGGGGCAATAACAGGGCGTCAGAGGAGGCAAATAACAGGGCCTCAGATAGGGTAATAAGGACATCAGAGGGAGCATTAAAAGGGAATATTGCGGGCAATAACGCATCAGAGGGGCAATAATGAGGCATCAGAGGAGACATTGAGACATCAAAGTAGGCATTAACGGAAGAATAGAAAGGGCAATACTGGCATTAAAGTTGACAGTAATAAGGCATCAGAGGGGGTATTAACAGGGAGATAGAGCAGGCATTAACAGCATAAGGCAGGACAATAATACCACATGGAATGGGTTAATAGGGCAATAAATAAGGAAATTATACTACTTCAGAGAGGGCAATAATACTGCACCAGAGGGGGTGTTAAGAGGGCATGGAGGGGCGTTTAACATGGCATCAGAAAGGACAATGATAGGGCCTCAGAGGTGTCCGTAACAGAGCTTCAGTGGCAGGAATAACAGCAAATTAGATAAGACCATAACAGGGTGTTACGGAAGACATACGTGTTGCTTCAGATGAGGTAATATTAGGGCATCAGTGGGGCTATGTCGTCATCAGAGCGGACAATAAGGCATCTACAAGGGTAACTGGACACAGCAATAATACATTACCAGCGAGGGCAATAACCAGGTACCAGACACAATAACGAGCCACCATATAGGGCAATAATGGAGCATCAGGACCAGAAATAACATGATCTGTTTTATAAACTAAAACACAGGCTCTGAGCTGATACCTAGTTGGGTCACAGCCCAGAGCAGATGTTTCTGAGTGTCTGCGTCCGGAGGACTGGAACTGTGGTGCTGCAGGCGGGTAGCGCTTGCAGGCAGCGACTCACTCTGGCCTGCAAGGGCTGGCTCTACACAGTGATCAGGCTACGGCTGTCCTGGCTCCTTGTGAGTTCAGTGGGGGTCGGCTAGTGATACTGTCCTGGCAACCGCTCAGAGGTTTAATCCCCGGATCACTTCACTTCACTGAACTGGCTACATTTGGAGGGGGGAAAATTAATAAAGGCAGAGCTTCCGCGGTGGCCCGGGCTGGTGCGGGTTGCCTGCAGAGGAGCGCTGCTGGCGGCGCCATCATTGAATTTGTTGCCCCCCCCCACAAATCATACAGCCAGGAGCAGCCTTACTCAAATCTCCCTTCAGCAGGATGTGACGTATCCCGCGGCGCTGGCATATAGCAAGCACGGTGATCACGAATCATGAATGCATTGTAGCACAGCAGAGTGTGAGCCTGCCAGCACAGTACCCTTAGCTCACAGTGCAAGCTCTGAAACCTGTGAGGGAGCACAGCGCACACAGTGCCCTCCACAGGCAGCTGCGCGCTGCCAGCTGCAACAGTTGACATCCACAGTGGCAGCTGATGCAGATATGCGTGACAATCTATTTCAGTGTGGTAATGCTGATTACTACACTGAAATGCGTTAGTCTAACGCCTGATGCGTGGTACTTAGAAGGACTGATTGTTTAGATGCTGAAGCAAATAGAGCAAAGGCTCTGTAAACACAGACCTGAAAGTTGCCAGATCTGGTATGCACCGCACATCTTCTCCTGCTATCCATCTTGTATTACTCTTGATAGCCAGGCTTTTCTTCATGTGCCATCTCCAAAGCGGTGTACTTTGCACGGAGCATGGTGTGAGGTATGTATGCGTTGCTTACCATAACTGGTATATGGCAGGTGTTTTACGTGTTTTTGTAACCTGATCAATAACTAACCTTTATATGTGTTTTTATAAAGTACTGCATTCACCTGCCATATACCGGTTTCATGCTACATGCAACCGTTCCTGTGTGCAGTGGATCTTGGCCAAAGGGAGTTTTCTGTGGCCTGCCCGACACCCACCCCACCTGTGCACCGTACTGGGTCCTTTACCGAACCATAACCTTAATTGTTTTACCCTTTTTTTGGTATCAAAACTCACACGTTTTCTTGAAGATAGTGAATTTTGAATTCTGTTCTTGAATGCAAAATGGCAACCGCGTGATAGCAATTTTCGAAACAATTGCTATTTTGGTGTGGCAAATTTGTCTTTTTCTATTTTTACTCCGTTTTCCAAGCTTCTGAGTACCCTTTAGCACTCCTTTCGGGTTGAATACCTCTAATACAGCCTTCTCTGAGCTGTGAAATGTTTGTCTCACAATGCTAAAATTGTGATTTTAACCAAGATTTACAGTAGAATTCAAAAAGCATAATTTCTGAATGATGTTCTGCAGTCAAGCCAAGTTTGGTATAAATCTGGTCATCGTTTTTTGCGCTAAGGAAGAGAGCTAGATTTTTTTTAAGTAGATGGGTTTCCTCCTTTTTTTTACCTTTAGTTCATTGGCAGAACTCCACAAAATATGGCATGCCGGACCTCTGGTGCATATAATGAGCGAATGTCAGCTTTGGTGCAGATCCGTTCACGTGGACAAAAGTAAAAAGGAAATAAAAAAATGCCTTTTCAGTAAAAGGTGTGGCTGAACCATAACTGAACAGTGGTGACTGCCACTATGTAATATATCAAGAATGTTATTGAAGGGAAATGGATTCGCCTTCAAATTCTCCCTCTGTGCAGATCCCTCTTTCACCGTGTCATTAATCTTATTCCAAAAAGAATAACAGTAAGTCTCTTCTTTCAGAAAATAGTAGCGGTTAGCTGAAGCTTTGGAGAATTTTCAAAAACGAGTGCGAAATTTTAAAGTGTGCACATGTTGGTTGTGGATTGAGTAAGTAAGTAGAGTTGGGTCATAGAAAACTTGGTCCTGGAATGTTAGGCTGAAGGTACAGGCAGAATGTGCTCTATTGCCACTCTGTATCACTAGAGTGGTGTCAATTGCGCTGGTTTTCCAGAACTCTGGACCCACCAAGAACACAGTAGTCCAGGTGTATGTGGTATGTAAATCAGTCTTGATCCTGCTCCCCATGGGAACATTCCAGCCTGAACGGTCAGGCCAGGTCCTCCCCGGACCAGAATCCAGCACCCAGGGACCGGTTTTGGGGTATCACCCCTTATCAGCCAGGCTAACTTGAATCCGATGGCACAGTGAGCGCGGGACCCTCGTCTGGGTATACCCTTCCCACTTTGGATGACAAAAGCAAACTGTGTCACTGGATTCAAGCTAGCCTGGCTGATAAGGGGTGATACCCTGAAACCGATCGCAGGATCCTTGTTTCCGGTCCATAGAGGACCTGGCCTGGCAGTTCGGCCTGAACTGTTCCCATAGGTTGCATTGTCAAGACTGAATGCATATGGCTGGGTTGAAACTGGGGTGATGTGGCGAGAAAAATAACAATGGATTTAACACAGATTTGTGACTGGGGGTGAGAATTTGAAAAGTTTCAGCACTCCATCTATCATTTTATTTTGTGATGTTGCTACGTTCACCCTTAGTGGTTAATGATATGCTCGGACATGGATCCTTACTCGCTGCGCCACTGAGGAATCTGCAGTTAGAGTATCCACCATAAAGAACGTTACTGAATGGAAGTACAGTTTTTATTAATATATCTACTACGGATATACATGTTCAAGGGATATACATGCGTATGATTGAGACAGCTGAGAAGCAGTCTCGTTTTTCCAGATGACAAGGGTTATGTGCCTAGGATGCGAAAGGGCACAGTAATGTTGTAGTTACTCTGTTTATTTATACCTCCTTCTTATATTCACCTTAAATTCTGTCACCCTGATCTTGATTCTGTGTGCGTCTAAACATATTTATCAAGCTGATCTTAATAATTATGTGATACTGGACTGCTTAACCTTATTTTTTCCTGGTCCTGCGAGCATCTGTGTAACCTGACACCACAAACCCTGGGTGTTTTGGATTATACCAACATTTTACGCCATCTGGTTTTCTTGCCGAAGATAATCCCTCCAACTTCCTTATTAAACCACTGAACGATAATAAATTGATCTACTTGACTTGGCTGTTTTTGTTTCTTCTCACACATGCAGTTCATACTTGAGACAAACCTGTGCAACAGTCAACACAAGCAAAATCTTTTAAAATATACATAAACTATATTCCTCTCTCCCAGGTTCTTAGAGGTGCCTTTTGATTACCCCCCCTCCCCACCCCACCCCCTGCCAGAAGACTTCTTGTCTGACCAGGCAACACCCATGATGCCTTTGATTACCACTCTTGTAGGTTCTACCGGTAATAACCGCTATTAGAGCCTCCCTTTTGCTACCTCACATAGGAGTCCTTGAAATTGGAATGCTGGCATTTCTGCAGGTCTTGCTGCCTTATTGCATCTCCTGAAAAATCCATGCTTACTCTCTTGACTTAATTGCACTGCAATTCTCCTGGTTACTCTTACTGTTACTCTTACTAATGCTGAATGTTTTTAACCAAACTAGGAATCCTCTGTTCCTTGTAAATGGTTAATAGGCATTAATGAAATACTTTGGATTCGTTTCATCATGCAGTCTGCTTTAGCAGATACCTAGTAAGATCATCCTTAGTGGTGGTATATGTCACTCATCTAATATAGGAGCCTTTTAACACAATTATTCTCACACAGGTAGCCAGATTGATAGGCATTTACCTTCTCCGTCTTTGCCATCAAATGCCTTCTCTCACAAAACATCATGTTCTCGCTTTAACAACATTTTTGAAGAAAATATTTAGCAAGGTTATTTCCTTCCATTACATTCTTTCATTTGGGAAATCCCATCGCATATTTAAACATGCCATTTCCATTAAATAGTTAATATTGTTTTTTATTCTTCCTATAATCCATGTGAATAGCCACAAGCTTGATTTCCAGTCCTGAAATGGGAATCTGTTTACGCCTCAAGTCAACCTGAGTCATTTTACTGGTAGTATTAAATAAGATGCCAAAGCTTGAAGGCCAAGGACACGACATACTTGTCATGAAAAAGTCATCACATTGTTTGTCATTCGAATATAAATCAATCTTCATAACTCTCAGGTTAACATAACCAGAGGAATCTGACATGTCAGGGGAATATACCCTCTCCCACAGGTAGGGTTACAAACATGTCAGTTACCAAGCACTCCAGCGCAGCTGCCATCTGGGTTGTGCATGTAAATGTCCTCCCATTCTGTCGTGCTGTCAACATACTTGTAGCTAAGACAACATGTGACTTTCGCAACGAAGAATTGTACTGGTTATTAAAACATACGAGATTGTTGGCAATGACATTGTTCAAATACATGTTTTTTTTTTATAAAATTTTTATTTTTGCAATGTATCAATTGAAAATAGAAGGGGGGGTAGACAGTAAGAGGGGAAACAGAAAGGAAAAAGAAAGATAGGCGACACGCCGCCACAAAACCCCACACAGGGGGTGCAAAAATAAGGGGGGGAGAGGGCTCATCCGAAGAGGAAGGGTGGTATGGTTCCATAGTCCGCAAGCAATAAGAAGGTCAAGTCCAATATAGGCACCCTCAGGTCGACAAGACCGCCCGAACTCCGCTCACGGCCCAGTGACCTTCCCAAAGCATAGCTAGTCGCCGCAAGAGAGCAGCAAGGAGGAAGAACTAAAGACACTTACCCCAACTCCCCCCCACCCTCGTCCCTCCCCAACATCACCCACCCCCCAGTGGCGGCGACCAACAAACATACCAATCAATCCAGACATCCTGGAAATCAAATTTGGAAAAGATGGAGAGACCGCAGCGTTGACGGGCATACAGCCGAGGGCAAACCTCTGGACAGAAATCGTACAAGTGAGCCCCAATTGTACATGAAATTCTTGTAGTTCCCCAGGAAGATGTCAGAGAGGCGTTCCATGCTCAACAGACGCCACAGTCGAGCATGCCACAAGGAAATAGCCGGGGTAGACGGAGACTTCCACGCTGCAGCCAGAGTCACCTTGGCCGCACCCAAACACAACCACATGACACGCTTATCCGCCCTGGTCTGGTATTCAAGTAGTGGATCCCTAAGCCCTAATAGGACAAAGTCCAAGGAATTCGGAACCGGATACCCCAAAATGTCTCTAATGTGGGACAGAATCTCAGCCCAGAACGGCTGAATGGAGGGGCAATCCCACCAAATATGCTTAAAGTCTCCCAACATCCCACAGCCCCGCCAGCATCTATCCGAGGTGGCCGGGAATATGCGGTGTAATTTGGCGGGGTACATGTACCAATCAAAGATGAGTTTCATATGGGCTTCTCTGAGGTCAGTAGAGTGATTGTGCGCTGTAACATCTCTCCATAGGGCCCGCCATTCGCTGGCAGAGATGTCCCTCCCCAGAGTGGATTCCCAATGGTCTAGATAACGGGGACGCGGAGACACGGCAGTATCCAATAATAATTTGTACAGAAAAGAAATCGTACCCCTCATGGTAGCAGTGCGAAGAAGAAAGGACTCAAATCGCGACAAGGGTCTGGTGGCAGCATCTATCACGGCAGGCGATGTCGCCCAATGTAGGAGTTGGAGATGCCGAAAGCGTTCCGTCGGGAGGACATCGTAGTCCCTCATACAGTTGTGGAAAGTGAGGGGTACGGCGCCATGAAACAGGTGGGTGAGGGCCCTACAGCCCCCTTTCCTCCAAACGTCGAAGGGACCCTCCGCGAGGGCCGGGGGGAAGGCCGGATTGAAGTGAATTGGGGTGAATGGGGACGGGAACGTGGTCCAACGGTCGTCACCACTTACCGTGTCCCACACCTTCAGCACCGAACTCGTGGGGGTGCTAATGTAAGCATTCTTGGGGCGGTCCGCCTTAGGCTTCCAAACCAGATCCCAGACGGAGCGGCCCGCAATGCTACGATCCATGTGGAGCCAATGTTTTTCCGACTCCTGTTGGGACCACTCCACTATGACCCTTAGTTGAGCAGCCTTGTAATACAGATGCATGTCTGGGAAGCCTACTCCCCCTTCCAAGCGTGGGCGCCTCAGGACGTGGAATGGAAGCCGTGCTCGGCCTCCCTGCCAGACAAACCGCAGCATCATGGTCTTCAATCGGCGGAAATAGTCTAGCCCTATCGGAATAGGCAAGGCCTGAAATAAATACAACAGTTTGGGAAGGAGCACCATTTTTAAGGCGTGAATCCTGCCCAGCCACGAGATGAATTTAGGTTTCCAACGATCCAACTCAGTCCGCATCGAGGAAAGCATCGGGGGGAAATTAGCGTGGAATAGGGCATTCACGGATGAAGTCAACCGCACGCCCAGGTATAGCAAGGTGTCCGTCGCCCAAGCTAACGGAGTGAGCTGCCTGGTCACTTGTACCTCCCCGGCCGAGAGGGTCAGGTTCAGGATGAAGGATTTATCAAAATTAACCTTAAATCCCGCGACCGCCTCGTAAGCAGAAAGCACAGAGTGGACATGCGGCAGCGACAGTGCCGGTTCCTTGATAGACAGTAAGACATCGTCCGCAAAGAGCGAGATTTTGTGCTGCTCGCCCGTAAAGGGAAGACCCAGAATCCCCTCGTTGTCTCGCACCGCTAACGCCAATGGCTCAATGCTAAGAGCAAAGAGAAGGGGCGAGAGGGGGCAACCCTGGCGCGTCCCTCGGGAGTGGCGAAAACTCGCGGATCTATGGCCGTTGATAAGCACACGGGACGTGGGCCCACTGTAATTAGCCTCAATCATCCTCACAAAAGAAGGCGAGAAGCCGAAGGCCAACAGCGTCTGGTGCAGAAACCCCCAGTCGACGCGGTCGAAAGCCTTCTCTGCGTCGAGCCCCACTAACACCGCGGGCATGCGAAAGCGCTCCGCCTTTTCGATGAGGTGTATGACGCGACGTAGGTTATCGTGGGTCTGTCTGCCCTTAATAAATCCCGATTGATCAGGATGAACCAGGGCAGGCATCAGATCCTGCATCCTGCCCGCCAAGATAGAAGAATACAATTTGGCGTCCAGGTTGAGAAGTGCTATCGGGCGGTAGGACGTACAAAAAGCAGGGTCCTTCCCCGGTTTGGGAATAACACTGATCAAAGCCTCAGCCATAGAATCCGTGGTCCTGCCGTCCATCGCCATTGCATTGAAGAGGGAGACTAGGTAGTCGCACATTTCAGAGGCAAACGTCTTGTAAAAAAGGGCCGTGTAGCCGTCAGGCCCGGGGGCCTTGTGCAGCTTCAGACCCCCAATGGCATCCAAAACTTCCTCCCTAGTGATGGGAGAGGATAGAGACTCGTTCCACTCCCTAGAGACTTGCGGGAGAGATAGGCCCTCCAGGAATCTGGATTGTGCGTCAGGATCGAGAGCATCGCTTGAGTAGAGCGCCGCATAAAAGCGCCCGAAGATGGCCGCTTTGTCCGCGTCTTTATGCTGAACAGAGCCCGCAGGATCCCGAATGCCCCCGATATATTCCTTCTCGCGTTTGTCCCGGAGCTGCCGGGCAAGATGGCGTCCGATCTTGTTGCCCTGGGAATAGGAGGTGCGTCGGAGTCGCAAAAGCGTGAATTCCGCCCTGTTATTATAATGGGCCCTCAATTTCCCTCGGACCGCCGTTAGAGGGCGAAGGGTCACCCTGGAGGGGTTCGCCTTGTGGGCCTGCTCCAAAGTAGCCAACTCCAATTCCAGAGCCTCCCTCTCTGCGCGCCTCAGCCTGTTCAGATTCGCGTTGAGAGCGAGGCACGTGCCCCGTAAGGAGGCCTTGCATGCATCCCATGTGGTATACACCGATGTGTCTGACGGCGGGTTAAGAAGGAAAAAATCACCAATTGCTTTGCGTAAGGCCTTACACGACACCTCATCTCGCACCAGTGCCGCTGGGAAATACCACCTGCGCCAACCATCCCCCCCGGCGGCCCAATGCAGTCCCAGAACCACAAGGCTATGATCCGATAACGAGAGTGGGAAAATGCTAGCCAATTGTACGTTCCCTCGAAGGGCCTGACTCATCAAGATATAATCTATGCGGGAATACGAGTGGTGTACGTTGGAAAAAAAGGTGTAGTCTCTGGTCTGCGTGTGGAGAAAGCGCCAACTGTCGATCAGTCCTAGGTCACCCAACTGCTTTTTAGTATCGTCTGAAAAGACGCCAGCGTCCGCCCTATGACCTCCAGAGCTATCCAAGCCCCTGTCCCATACCATATTGAAATCGCCTAGCAAAAGTAAATGGCCCTCCACAAAGTCCCCCATCCTGTCCAACAGATCCCGCAGAAAGGCATTCTGTCCCGCATTAGGGGCATACAACACAGCAAAGGTACACAAGCGCCCCCGTAACAATCCCTTCACCAATAGCCACCGGCCGTCCCTATCCACACTCACTCCCATGGGCTGAAAATGCAGGGAGGCCCGAAAGAGTAGGGCCACCCCCCTGTGCTTTGTGGCCGCAGAGGCCCTATAGATAAGGGGGAACTGCCGATGTCGTAGCCTCAACTCATCCTTCCTAGCCAGGTGGGTCTCCTGGAGAGCCACCACATCCAAATGGTGATCTAGGATGTACTTCCAGAGTTTCTGTCTCTTCTGCGGAGAGTTAAGACCCTTCACGTTCCATGTTCCTATGCTGACAGACATAAGGAAGTATCTGAAAGAAACAGGTTAGTATTAGATTCCTTACCTTAGAATATCCCCAGGCGTCAGTCTGGATCCGGAAACTTTTGCGTAGCAGTACCCCTGCGCGTCGGTAGGCGTCGTCTGCAGGCGTCCCCTGCGGCTCCGCGTCGTCGGCGTCGTGCGCCGTGATGACGTCGCTGGAGTATATAGACGCCGCCTCCGCGCGCTGACGTCAGTTCTTCTTTTTTCCGCGCCAGTTAGCGCAGATCCGAAGAGCAGTACTCCGGTCTTTTGACCAAGTTTTTTGTTAACTGATTGATCTTTACGGTGCCGGTAGGATGCCCGGTTTCAAGAGTTGTGACGAGTGCGACCGCATGATGTCGGTCACCGACCACCATCGACTCTGCCTCCGGTGTCTGGGCGCGGACCACGACGTGGAGTCCTGCGTCGACTGTCGGGCCTTGACTGGAAAAGCTAGGCGGGAGCGGTCCCGCAAGCTTCTCGAGCTCCGGTTGTCGGCCCCGCGTCGAGAGCGGTCCCGGTCCGGTCGGAGGTCGAGGGAGCGGTCGAGGGAACGGTCGCGGAGCCGCCATGGGCGCTCCGGGAGTCGCCACCATTCCTCCGGCTCGTCAGGTAAGCACAAGAAGTCGGGGCGTCGCCATCGCACCCCCGACTCCCCCCGACGCCCGCGTGCTGCGGCCGGGGGCTCGGGTGACCCCACCCCCGCGGTCCCGCATGGGTCGCCGACGCCGTCTACCCCACACCTGTCGGTCCCTGGGGAAGGCGCGTCGCGTGAGGAGATCGAGGCCTTCCTCATTGCTATGAGGGCGAGGTCTTCTCCGGCGGGGCCTTCGGCGCCTGCGGGCCCGTCGGTCCCGTCTGGGGGCCCGAGCGGTTCGGGTGCTCCTGCCCCGGCGCCGCCGGTGGCTCCGGCCCCGGCGCCGCTGGTTCCCTCTGGTTCGTCGCCGGCTGGTCTTCCGGCCTCTCCGGCGTCGGTTCCTGTGGGCCAACCCGTGGTACCGCCCCCGCGTGGTGCAGCGACTCCGCCGTCGGCTCCGGCCGGCGTCGGGTCCCCGGCACCGACGCCGCGCGGCGCCACCCCCCTTTCCTCCCCGACTCCGGACTCGGAGCCGGACCGGCGTCGGCCGACGCCGGACCCGACGCCGATGGGGCCCGTTGACCCCGATGTCTATATCGTCGACCCAGAATATGGGTATGACGAGGAGGAGTATGGAGAGGGTTGGGAGGGGTCTGAGGACCCTCTATCCCGTGCCTGCCAGTACGATGTGGACTGGGTAGGTGATCTGGGTGATGCCAGTGGCCTGGACGAGTCGCCCAACCCTGGGTTTGTCTCTCCGTCCCCTGTGGCGTCCGAGGCGGGTGCTGCCTATTCGGTGGTCCTGATGAGGGCTGCCAAGGCCTTACACCTTGAGCTTCCCGTCGCGAAGGTCAAACCGAATATTCTGACGGAAGTTTTTAAACCGCAGTCATGCCCCCAGGAGCCTCTGCTGCCGTTTAATGAGGCCCTGACGGATGTCCTTCTGGGCACCTGGTCCAGGCCCGCTTCTGGTGCGCCGGTTGACCGGAACGTTGCCAGGCGTCACCGTCCCTGCTCGGACGACCCTGCCTTCCTGTCCACCCATCCCTCCCCGGAGAGTCTGGTGATCCAGGCCTCCACTTCACAGTCCGCATTTCCGTCGGCTCCGCCCGACCGGGAATCAAAGAGGTACGACCAATTTGGAAAAAAAGTGTTTTCCTCTTTGAGCGCCGGACTGCGGTCTTGTAACACCGCGTGCCTCTTGGGCCGCTACACCCACTCCCTGTGGGATACGGTCGAGGAGTGTTTGCCGCAATGCCCCCAGGAAGTGCGGGACAAGCTCACCCGGGCCTTTGTTGAAGGCCGGGATGCGGCGCGGTACTCGATCCGTTGTGGTCTGGACACCACGGACTCACTGGGACGGGCCATGTCCACTACGGTGGCGATTCGTCGCCATGCCTGGCTGAGATCTGCCAACTTCTCGCCAGACGTCCAAAATACACTAATGGACATGCCATTTGATGGCAGTCGCCTATTTGGTGACAAAGCGGACCACGCGCTGGAGCGCTTCAAGGACTCCAGGGTCACGGCCAAGTCCTTGGGTCTCTCGGCCCAGCGCCAGCAGACGGGTTCGTTTCGGCCCTTTCGTGGCCAAGGGAGGGGAGGTCCCACACGTGCTGCCAGCCACGCGGCGCAGAGCGCTCCCCAGCGCGGTGGCGCCCGTGGTTTCCGCCGTGGTGGCGGTAGAGGCCAGCGTCGTGGTCAGTCCACGCCTCCCTCCGCTGCGGCATCCAAGCCTTCCTAGTCCGAGCTTTCGGGCTCACGTGACGCCAGTGGGTGGCAGGGTTCGCCATCACCACTCCCGCTGGCGCGCGATAACATCGGACAGGTGGGTGCTGCAGCTTGTCCGAAGGGGCTATGCCCTCCCCTTCGAGTCCACTCCTCCAGCCATGCCACCGCAGAACCACCGTGTGTCGGGGGACCACTTGACGCTTCTGCAGGAGGAAGTTACGGCCCTCTTGGCCAAGGGGGCCATCGAGCGCGTTCCTGGGCCAGAAGTAGGGTGTGGTTGCTACTCCCACTACTTTCTGGTACCCAAGAAGGACAAGGGAGGCCTGCGTCCTATCTTGGATCTACGGAACGTCAACGGCTTCCTCCGGAAGGAGAAGTTCAAGATGTTGACTTTGGCTCAGGTCTTGGCTGCTCTAGACCCACAAGACTGGATGGTAGCGTTGGACTTGCAGGATGCGTACTTTCACATCCCCGTCCTGCCGGCCCACCGGCGTTACCTGCGGTTCACGGTAGGCCACGAGCACTTTCAGTTTATCGTGCTCCCATTCGGCCTTACCAGCGCCCCACGGGTGTTCACGAAAGTGATGGCGGTGGTCGCAGCTTATCTGCGCCGGTTAGGGGTTTCAGTCTTCCCCTACCTCGACGACTGGCTGTTGAAGGCGGGCTCGCCCCAGACAGTCGTCCACCACCTTCAGATGACGGCAGACCTCCTGCACGAGCTGGGGTTTTCCATCAATGTGCCGAAATCACACCTGTGTCCCTCTCAAAAGCTCCTTTTCATCGGAGCGGTTCTCGACTCGGCGCAGTTTCGGGTTTATCCTCCGGAACGGCGGGTCCGGGATATTCAGGCTCTGATTCCCATCTTTCAGCCGTTATCCCGGGTTTCGGTCAGGTTGACGCTGCGGCTTCTGGGGCTGATGGCCTCCTGCATCCTTCTGGTGCATCACGCCAGATGGCGGATGCGGGCTCTGCAGTGGGACCTGAAGTTTCAGTGGGCCCAGCATCAGGGCAACCTATCCGACCATGTCCTGATCTCGGAGGGCACTGCGAGACAGTTGCAGTGGTGGCTTACGGACCGCGATTGGGTCAGGGGCAGATCCCTCTCCCTTCCCCAACCGGAGCACGTGGTCGTGACGGACGCGTCCCTCCAAGGCTGGGGTGGCCACTTGGGAGAGGCGGAGATCAGAGGCCTCTGGTCTCCGGCGGAGTCCCGGCTCCATATCAACATGTTGGAGCTGCGGGCGATTCGCCTAGCACTGAAGGCATTCCTCCCCTTTGTCAACGGGAGTGTAGTGCAGGTGTTCACGGACAACACCACCGCCATGTGGTACTGCAACAAACAGGGCGGTGTGGGGTCGTGGACCCTTTGCCAGGAGGCTCTGCGCCTCTGGCAATGGCTGGAACGTCAGGGCGTGACTCTGACGGTTCAACACCTGGCAGGTTCTCTGAACGCCAGGGCGGACGAACTCAGCCGTCGGTGCTCGGTGGATCACGAATGGCGTCTGAACTCGGATGTGGCGAGAGGCCTCTTTCAGCAATGGGGAGAGCCTTGGTTAGATCTATTCGCCACAGAAGAGAACGCGCAATGTCATCAGTTCTGCGCGTTGGAGTTTCCAAGACGGCACTCGCTCGGCGACGCCTTTCGTCGCGAGTGGAGTTGCGGTCTGTTGTACGCCTTTCCGCCTATACCACTTCTGCCCAGAGTGCTGAAGAAGATCAGGCGCGACCGGGCCCAAGTTATCCTTGTGGCTCCGGACTGGGCTCGAAGGTACTGGTATCCCGAGCTACTCAGCATGACAGTCGGTCCCTCGATCCGCCTGCCCCTTCAGGAGGACCTTCTGTCGCAGCAGCAGGGGACGGTCCTCCACCCGAACCTGTCCAGTCTCCACCTCCATGCGTGGAGATTGAGCGGCGACAGTTGAGGCCATTTGACTTGCCTCCTGAAGTCTGCGATGTCATTCTGGCAGCCAGGCGTCCCTCCACAAAGTCGGTATACGCCTGCCGGTGGAACAGATTTGTGGCATGGTGCACAGCAAAGGCTGTGGATCCCCTTTCTGCCCCTCTGTCTGAGGTTCTCCTCTTCCTCCTTTCCCTAGCCCAGCAGGGCTCTGCTCTGGGCACTATCGAGGGCTATCTTTCTGCCCTTTCCGCCTTCTTGAGGCTACCTGATCAGCCATCTTTGTTCAAGTCCCCTATTGTGTTAAGATTCTTGAAGGGCATCACGCACATGTATCCACCGACTCCGTTCGTGATGCCTCAGTGGGACTTGAACCTGGTTTTGACTTTCCTGATGTGCGCTCCCTTTGAGCCCCTTCATTCCTGTCCTCTCCGTCTTCTCACCTTAAAGACGGCCTTCCTGGTAGCCATCACCTCTGCCAGGAGAGTGAGTGAGCTCCAGGCTCTTTCTATTCAACCTCCTTTCTTGTCTGTTCATCCTGATAAGGTGGTTCTTCGGACTAGACCTTCTTTCCTGCCCAAGGTAGTCTCTGCTTTTCACATTGGGCAGTCCATCACCTTGCCCTCCTTCTTCCCGCCTCCGCATCCTTCAAAGGATGAAGAGCGGCTCCATCGTCTGGACCCAAAACGTGCGCTTTCGTTCTATATGGATCGCACACGCCAGTTCCGGGTGGATGACCAACTGTTTGTTGGCTACGTGGGTGAGAAGAAGGGAAGGGCGGTACAGAAACGGACCATCTCTCGGTGGGTCGTCCTGTGCATCAAAGCATGCTACTCTTTGGCTCGGAAGGAGCCTCCTGTTGGGCTGAGGGCCCATTCCACTCGGGCCACGGCGGCTACTACTGCCCTGGGCCGGGGAGTCCCTTTGCAGGACATTTGCCAGGCGGCCACGTGGGCCTCGCTGCACACCTTTGCGAGGCACTACTGCCTGGACAGTCAAGTCCGGAGGGATGGCTTCTTTGGCCGTTCGGTCCTCCAGGACTTTCTGGTGTAGGTTGTATTGGTTCGCAGACCCACCACCGGGGTTGGTATTGCTGGGGTATCTATTCTAAGGTAAGGAATCTAATACTAACCTGTTTCTTTCAGATGAACAAGTTACTTACCTTCGGTAACGATATATCTGTAAGAAACAGTAGTTAGTATTAGATTCCTTACCGCCCCACCCATCCTCCCCGTTCTGCGAACTGATACCTAGGGTTAAGGACATCCCTTTCAGGTCCCTAGTTTTCAAATGGCACCAGTGTTGGTTCTCACATGGCTCTGCGTGTTCTGGCGCGGAAAAGCTGTGTGCAAAGAACTGACGTCAGCGCGCGGAGGCGGCGTCTATATACTCCAGCGACGTCATCACGGCGCACGACGCCGACGACGCGGAGCCGCAGGGGACGCCTACCGACGCGCAGGGGTACTGCTACGCAAAAGTTTCCGGATCCAGACTGACGCCTGGGGATATTCTAAGGTAAGGAATCTAATACTAACTACTGTTTCTTACAGATATATCGTTACCGAAGGTAAGTAACTTGTTCATACAGACTCCACGCCATGCTCACAGCCAAACAGCCACGGTGCTCGCATCGGACCCACACGCACCCCTCAAGCCAAGCCCAGAGGAGGTAGATAAATACAGGGACCCCAGGGAAGAACCCCAGCCCCGACCAACCCAGAAGGCCCGCCCGTGCAGTCCGCAAGTCCCGTGTGTCACCCATAGTCCCAGGTAATGCAAGGAATAACAAAGGTGGGTCCCCAAGCCATATACAAATCACAAGAAAAAAAAAGACCATTGCCCAAGGCACTCTCCACACCCACTCGCCACACAACGTCGCCGCCACTCCCCGAACTCCCCTCCCCAACCCAAAAAATCCCACCACAGCACCCAAGGTTAGAGCGCCAACAATCCCACCCCTAACCCCCCCAAGAACAAAGAATAACAAAATGCAAGTCAATGCATTGAACCTGAACAGCGCGATCTCCAGTTCCAGAAGGTCCAGGTCCAAAAGTTCCCCGTCGGACCGGGGTTGGGGCAGGGGGGCCCTCCTAGGGACCCCCAGGTCCAAGGTCTGGGGTGTCTTCTCCAAAAGTACTATAGTACCCCAGGGACCTTAGGCCAAGAGCCCCTCCGACGCCACTCCATAAGAACGGGGTTACGCTGCTCCAGAGCTCGTCTGAGAATCCGTCATAGTGGCGGAGGCCACCGAAGCTACTGCCTCCCCTCTCTCCTGCTCCCTAGCTGCCGGATCAGGCCGCCGCCGCTCCTGGGACGGGCCTACCCTGTGCCACGAGGAAGAACGACGCCGTCTCCGGAATGGGGAGCCCCGCGGCTCCTGTGATGGCTCTGTGTCCTCAATGCCCAGAAGCTCCGTCGCCTCCCGCAGGGAACGGATCTGACGCAACCGATTCTCCCATCGAAAGATGATCCGGAAAGGATGTCCCCAGGAGTAGGATATGTCACGCTCCCGGAGAAAGGCGGTCACAGGACGGAAGTCCCTTCGTTTCTGCAAGGTCGACGCCGCCAGGTCCTGGTAAAGCTGGGGGTGATGGCCCCTGAATTGCAGCGAAGCAGTGGTTCTCGCTTTCCGCAATATCTTTTCCTTCAATTGGAAATCATGTACGCAGACGAGGATATCTGGCGGTGGACCCCCTCCCCTCCTGGGCAGTCCCACCCTGTGCACCCTATCCATCTGGACGTCACGCATCTCCTCGTCCTCCAGGATCTGGAGAAATAGCGCTAGGACATACTCACGCAGGTCTCCCGCTTCCCCGTCCCATGGCACTGCCTTGATGCGAATGTTATTTCGTCTGGAGCGGTTCTCCAAATCCTCTGCATGGGATTGCAAGTCCAGATTTTGCTCTGTGAGGCGTATGATATCCTGTTGGAGTTGGTGCACATCGTTCGCAATGCTAAGGTCATGGTCTTCCAACGTCGCCACTCTCTCCCCAATCCCATCCACATCTCTCCGCACCTCCCTGAGATCCGAGGCCAGCTGGGTACGAAGCTCTGAGATGTCCTCTTTGATAGTCGCGAAAAGTTCCTTCATGAAGGCTTTAGTTGCTGGCGCCTCATCGTCCGATGACCTGGAGGGACCGCCGGCCCCTGGCGACGCCGGTTGCTGCGACGATTTGGGGGCGACTTCCTTCCCCGCCTTCCCCCCCCTGCGCTGTGAGTTGGACATGGTTGCGGTCTGCTCCCACGCACTGCCACCTGGGCCCAGGACAACCGCAGCCAGGAGGCCGAGATGTGGACCGGCGATGCACCGCACCGGAGCGGTCCGCTGAAGACACTGTTCGCCCTCACCGATATGAGAGCACCGGCCAAAGAGCGGTTCTCCTTCCACCAGGCCTCTTCAACGCAGTGACGCCGCCAGTACCCAGGGGCCCTCCGGCCCTATGGAGGCCCAAACCCTGGGTGGGTCAGAGGAACAAGCGCCCCCGGTCTCCAGAACCGCGCCAGCGAGCCGCAAGGCCTCCGCTTCCCCTGGCTCCAGCGTGTAGCCGAAGGTCGTAGCCGCGCCGGCGGGGCTTCCCCCGGGGGGCTGCGTCACAGTCGCACAGGCAGGTCACTCCATACGGTCCATTAGCAGGCCACAGAGGAATTAAAGCCCCTTTACTACCACGGTGCAGCCTCCCATTCAGCTCGGCGCCGCTGGCGGTATGTCGGCGCGTAGAGATCCCGCGCCGGCCTCCTAGCCACTCGTAGCCCCCCGGCCTAAGTATGGAAGGCCTCAGTGTGGCACGTGGCTCAGGGAGGAACCGGGCCTCGCCACTATGGTGCTCCGCTGTTCCACCCCCGCCGACACGTTCACCAGTCCGCGGCTCACCGAGGGGGGGGGGGGAATCCGCTCACTCTACCCCCGCCGGGTCTGTGCACAGCGTCCGATATTGGAGGTCTCAGGGGCTGCCCTCAAGCTCGCCGCCGGCTTCCCCGTCCACTCCCGGCGGCTCCAGTCCCCGGTGCGGTCCGTCAAAGCACCTTCACACGGCGATCAGCCAGTATTCCTCGGCCGGCGCGGTCCGCAGTCCACCGCACCTGTTCAGCGTAGTAGGGTTCACGCCAAAGCCGCTTCGGAGCCCAGGACCGCTCCGCCGTCTCCGGCCTCCCGGGCACGCGAGGCCGCTGCTTCACAGGCCTCGGCTCGGTTCCCTCCGGACAGCTCCTGTCGGGCACCCCTCACCGAGGCGGCGACACCGGAACACTCCGCCAGCAAGCGGCAGCCTCCGCCGAACAAGCAGCACTGGGAGAACGCCTCAGGACCCCGCTATAAGCCGCTGTGCAGGATCGGCGTCGGAGAGGCTCGAGAAAGCGTCCTACTCCGACGCCATCTTGGCCACGCCTCCAAATACATGTTTTTAAATGTTTAATAACTGGCAGAGTCCAAAGAGACAGTTGTAATACCAATGAATGAAGGGCGGTTAACTCTTCTCTAACAATATAAATTAGTTATTCATAAGTGCTCCCCAAGAGGGTGGGGTACACCATTGAGTAATCCAGGCTGAAGTGTACTTTACTGTATTCACCTCATACCAACTTCGTGCTCGGTTTGCAAGTTCTGAAAAAGTGTCCGTTATTGTAATCGTCAAATTGGAAGTAAGCAGTCTTTTATATATCACTCCTCCTGTGGAGACAGTTGTGTCAACTAGAACTAAGGTCCGTTTCCCATCCAAGTTGTATTTTATCGGATTTTCAATATTGCACTTTCCGTCATGCTGTTACACAAGGAATGTAACAATTTCAGGCTCAGACGGGGGCATCAGACCTTTAAGGCCTTTCGAGCAAAGGCAGTCGGAACCATGTATGCAGTTAATTTCTTGTTGGTGTTATTTATATACCACAACCTAGGTAGGAGCAAGGGAGCTCCCTATTTATTCAAGGTTTGGGTGAGGGGGAGTGTACTGCGGGACGTACAACTGCATGTACATCAAATGACAATGTACATCTTAAAGTTACACTGTCGCAATAAATTCACAATTCAATTTCATATATTTACATTTTAAGCCAGAGGTAGACTTTGTGATCTCCCCAGAACCACATGTTTTTCGTCAAGTGCTGAGACTGGATTTGAAACTCTGTTTCCCAGTTTTCAGATTTGGCAGTTTAGCCACAGCAAACAAACATGCCTCATCTTTGTGTCTTCTACAAAGTCTGCAACCTCAGCTCAGGTGTAGATGTGACTTAATACTTCAGTTGTTTACTTCTCTTAGTTTATTATGCGTGCCTTTCAGCAGTTACTTAAGAAACATTCTAGACAGATGCTAAATCTAGAAAATTAGTCGAGCCTTGCCTCTTTCTTAGTTTAATTGTGTGGGAAACCATTGGATTTTGGTGGAACTAGGCTCTTCAACTTTTTATCTTTCCCCCATATACTTCTACCTGGGTGGCACCTTATCCACACAAAGGGCTGTATTGTTCTGTATAAACAATTTTACATAATATTCACATGTGTAAAACGTTTACTCCCTCTACCCTCCACATAGCCTATCTTCTTTGGTATTAATTGAGAGCAACTAATAGTTCCACTTTTAATAAGTATGAAAAACAGCTCACTGCATGGGCGAAATGGTGTCGTTCAGCCATATAATTCAGTGATACGAACATGTTGCGGTTGGCCACAACATTTTTATATTCTCAATTTGTGGGCCACTGTTAATGTGTGCCAGTTAAAGAGCAGTACAGCTCAGATCCATGCCGTTTAGTCTCACCTTCGCCCTAAATCCTTCAGGAAGCAATTAGCTAATGTTTTCCCATACATTGTTGAAGATAGCATTACAGAAGATTTCAGTTCCTTTCAGAGAGTCTGTATGGTTTTTCACACACCTGGATCTCTGCTATATATACATTGTGAGATGTTGCCTCATAACCTCTTACTGCTTGAAATTCATGGAATATGTTTGGACCACAAAGATATAGTTCATTTTCCCTTTAAAGGAGTAGGGTCGATCTGTCCAGCTAGTTTTTCAAGTAATGACCCAAGAATACTCTGTTACAGAAGGTGTTTCAACAAAAGATCTTAGAAACATTATGTGCACAAAGTATTGCATCAAGAATATCGAGGACAAAAATATTATCAAGGCGAGTACCTATGGCTAAGCAAAGTTTTACACACACACACCACTCCCCCAACCTCCCGATTCTGCTTGCTAATTTTGCACTGGTTATGGTGGATTCAGATGTGGTCTATATACCTCTTGTAGCAACCTTAGCACAGACATCTGAACTCTAGTGCAAGCTGCATTAGCTTGCTCCAATAGATGATTATGATTTGAACACTTAGTCATAGTTTACAAGTCCTGTTTTTACAAGGGCTACTTATAAGAATGTGTTGAGTAGAATATTTGAAGGGTTGAAGTCTTGAACAAAATTGATGGCTTGCCCTGCTTCAATTCAAAAGTTTCTGGATTGCAGTCTGTACTTGAATAAAGAAAAATATATATCACTTAATATGCAAATAATTGATCCCGGGTCAAAGTGTTGCTCCGAAGCCCACAGCTGGCACTATCACATGTCTACATGCCAAATACCAAGACTGTGTAGCCTTGATTCCACCTCATGCCTCTTTAATTTACCAGCAGACAATCCATGCCCATTTATCTCTCTCTTGCAAATTCCTTCTTTCTCCCTTTTTCACAGTTTTTCAGTCTTTCTCTTCCTCCTCCTTAACCCCTTGTGTGTTTTCCCGTTCTTGCTCTGAGTAAAAATCTGATGAGGAGTAAGAAGTGCCAGTCCCCAAAAATGAAGGCCAACAGGCGCTACCTCGAACAACTGGCCCAAATGGCCCAAATAAAAAAAAGTTTGTGTGTTTCTCCCAGCACTATAGGTGGCGTTGTTTTTTGTTCCATCATCTCATACGATCGCCAAAAAAGTACTACCTTTGTGGAGATACATTGTCAGTGCCCACACATACTGCCATCTAATGTGCTGAATGGGGCTCTACTGTATGTTATGGGCCCTGTACTCCATTTATTGTAAAGGCCAGTCACCCGTAATGTGGCATTCTTTAGCAATTCTAAATCCACCACACAAGAGGGTGAATGTTGTTCAGGACTTTGGGACCTAAGTAAGACGAAGAAAACCAGTTGTATAACAGAAACTCTTTATTGTTGAATGCTTCGACATGCCGTTTTCGCCAGACAAGATTGACAAATTTGTGTGGGGTATGCAAATATGTCTCTGAGCAAATGTAATGTATTAAAGCCCCTGTGACCATGCTACCATAGGTGGAAAAAACAAGTAGACCATGAGTATTGACCTTTTGGCCATTTTGTTATAAACGACAAAGTAGAAACTGTTCTATCAAGAGATGTCTGTCCTCTGTTCTCTCTGTTCACAAGACTGTTCATCATTAGTAGCAACATACCCAAGCAACAACATTTTGCTCACAATGTCTTTCATGTGAGCAATGTAATAGGTGAACTAGTTTAGCAACGTCTCTTGTTCCATGGCAAGATTAGTAAAGAAACGAAAGCTAGTAACCAGAAAGAGATAATAATATGAGTGACAACCCATAACAAATTTGGTCAAAAGGGGGTAGTAAACCATTGAAAGGTATAGTATTTAAAGGAAACTGCTTAAGGCAGATCCGTCTTCGGCACAATGCTCACCAACTGCAGTTTGACATAGTGGCCAGTGTAAAGGCAGTTCCTCAAGGGGCATTTCTGAGTAATGGAGCAAATGGGCAAAACCAAAATACTTCGAAGACCATAATCATGCTTAAACCTCGCTATCCCAGATTGTAAGGAATACGGGAACCTATGATTCAATTTCTTACAAGGTGCACTACAAATAAAAAAGGAAATAATGTTTCTGTCGTGAAAACATCTAAAAGGCTTTAAAATAGCCTTTTAGAGTAAAAGTCATAAGGTACCGATTTAGAGAAGGATGAAAATGAACAGTCAACTTGAGAGAGTGGGCAGTCTTTATGCGCTGCCAAATTGGGTGGATGTCACACAAGGGAGAGCCCTCTGGTTTTCCTTTGTGGGCTGTCAACTTTGCAAAAATAGTGGCGATTCAGATGCACCGTCAGTAGTGACAGACTCAGAATTAATTCTGTGAAAGTATGCCATGGCAAGGGCAGTAGCCTAAAAGGTGGTAGAGGTACCATAAGAAGCCATCCTGTGGGAGTATGGTAAGTAAGCTGTTGCGTTTCTCGCAGTTCACATAGCGTGGACCACTGCTCTGCTGCTTCTTTTTGAGCCTGATGTCTTGGATAGATCTTTTGTGTTGTACCGTTTTATAAAATGTACTTAACACTACAGCATCACAGTGGTTTACTTTACAGGTGCAGCTTTATTATAGCATTACAAAACATCGTATTTTGATATCCATTGTTTCTTGTTTTAAGGTCAAATGTGACTTTAATGTTCTACAAAGAGACAGAGATTGATAATCGTGAAAGAATAGCCCTCTAATGTGATTTATATCTATGGATTTTATGTCAACTATGAAAAGTTGCTTTTCAAATTGTATGGGAGCATCCATTAAAGAGCACTTTAAAACATTTACTACTTCGCTTACCTTGGATTCTTGTTTCTGGATTCTCCCTTTTCAGGCAACATAAAAATAACAGCTTATCAAACATTTACAAGGCGGTGCTGAAGACTATTCGGAGCTGCTCAGCTGGGCAGCTCTGGCGTTTCTATGTCTCACTGAAACTTGGATGTGTGCGTGTGCATAATATGCGACGTACGAACACGTGTGTTAGCTCACGGGTGTTTTGCCTTGAAGTAATCCTATCCACGGGGTACCTAGCTGACCTGGAAACGTCAGCTCATTTTTTTCTGCTATGGTTAGCCCAGGCAAGGGGAGTGGGCGAGCTTTGGTTAGGGAACTCTGAACTGCATGCAGCAAGTGAAGAATCCATTCGTGGCCTGTCTGTCAGCACCTGCTCCCTGGGGCACTGGCAATGCAGTCTGCTTGCACTGTCAGCTAGGTGCATATCTGGCTGCTCGGCTGTGGCGGCTTATTATTGTGCTCTGCGTCGCTGTAGTGTAACCCTCCCCACTTGTTGCACCAAGTGCTTTCCCGAAGTTTTAGGGATATAATTTCGGGCGTTTTTTTTTTTTTTGCTCAGTGTTGGACTGGTGTAAAATTTAACTGAAAAAATATTCAAGACTAATTAAAAAAATAAAATGTTCTATGCTGAACTAACTTTGCCACAGCCGGTAGTGTTGTACGCTGCACAGAACAAACCCGGCGGTGAAATGGTGCAGGCTGTTAACTTGTGGCTACACATACGTTCAGAGACAAGCACTTTCGGTAGCTCTAGGGTAGAGAAACACCTGTGCTTGACAGGGTTCAGTCGACACTCGGTTTGCAAGCTGCTGAGACGTGTTTCTGAATGTACCGTTGAAAGATGCCCGACTGACTGACACCATCAACCGCACTGACGTTTTTCAAATGGGCTTGTATTGCAATGCTTTTTTTTTTTTTAGCAAAGGACAACATTATTTTGATTACTGTTAAGGTTTTGAACTGGCTCACCTTAATTTTAAAGCTTAGTTTTTCGTTTTCTTAAACTATGTTACTGACTTTGCCGGTATTTGGCCGTACAACATGCAGCCAGCACATATACCAGACTGCTTCCCAGTACTGTGTGCTACATTTTGTATAAAGGTGCAAGCATTGTTCAGAGTAACTCATCACTCATACTCCAAACCTGTTGGCGATCAACAAAACAAGGGTTAAATGCGGTGCTGTATTACGTCATCGTCTGCTAGTCTTTGAGGCCACTTGTTCAAAATCTCTTGGAGTGGTGATTGGTTAGATTAGATTTGACATTACTGGGTATATGTTGAGCTCTTCAGGCTGTTGTGCTTCAGACCTTCGGAGAAGCCGTGAGCGCATGGCGTCGCTTTCTGCCAATAAGCCAGGATCACATAACTGGATTGTCAGGTGCCAGCTGGCGATGATCTAATTGCCCAGAAAATGAGACTTGGCAATGGGACATAAACCTTGGCATAGTAGAGGTCATGTGTCAGCTGCCACATATAACGGACGGTCATCCGCCTTAAAGAGACCTGGAAATTGTCCGCCACCAAGAATTGAGCTAATTTATTTATTTATTTCAATTAAAAAGTCGCTTTTACACAAATTACTAAGAACCTTGCTCATCTTTCTCTGCAAGTCCTTAACAGAATAATTTGCCTCTTCTGCACCATTTGTGTGTATGTGAGAAATCGAGATCACGTACGGATGCCTTCTGCTAGTTAGTATCTAGAGCGGTGGTTCTTAACCGTTGACATCTGTGGACCCTTACTAAATAATTATTGGAATCCAGGGTCCCTCACGGAATCATTATTGTAATCTTGGGACCCTCATTAAATCATTACTGCAAACTGGGTACCCTGGTCTAAACCATTTCAATGATTTGAACCACAAACCAATAAATAAAAATACAGACACAAGTATTAATCAAATACACAAATGATGAAATATTGTATTGCATTCTCAAAAATAAAAAAATCTACATTTTAATGGGAAAGGTTTTTTTTTCTAAAGTCAACTGAGGTCTAGCGTGGCCAAGATGGCGAGCTGAGTGGTCGCACTCGAAGTGAGCTCCGCCGTCCTGAAGCCCTAATCCTACCGTACATGAGCTGATTCTCCCCCCCGGAATGCTCAGACTCGTGGAGCGGGGGTGTTCGAACATGGAGTGGCGGCGGTGAGCTTGTGGCCGCATTCCGTGGTGCTTTTACGGTCCGAGGTGCGGCGCCATCTCGGAGAGCAGATCGGGCCTGGTGCACGGCCTGGGAGGGAGGCGGACCCTGCCCGGGTTTGGAAGCCGACCTGGGTCCACGCGACGGCGCTCCGCTCTACCCGCTGGGCTCGGACTTCATCACCGGTGCCTGCGGTGCGCACAGTGGGCCTGCCCTTGGAGACGGAGAGGGTCCGGTGCCGAGATTGCTGCCGGCAACTACGGGAGGCCGCGGCTTGGGCCTAGTCCCGGACACGGACCTCTTGGATAGCCGCCTCGAGGTTCCGGGAGGAGCTGTGGTCCCTCCGCGCCTGTCCCGGGCAACTCTGCTCAGCCCGGAGGGGGTCTTCTTGGCGGACCCGGTTCTTGAAGCGGTCCGGTGAGCGGCGAGGGCGGAGCTGAACTGGAGGCCTTGCGCTAATCGAGGCCGTGGCTTTGGCCTATTTCCTGGTTCTCGGCGGCCTGTGTGGCGGAGGACTTGCGACCCGCCGGTCTGGAGTGAGGGGCCCGGACGGGTCTGCGGATTCATCTGTGGGCCCCGTTGTGAGCTTTGTGGCAGGAGGGCGCTGAGATGTAGCGCTGAGGCCGACTCCCCCGGGTGACGAGTGTAGAGGACTGCTGCCTTAGACCCGCCATTGCGCCCGCACATTGGCGCGAAGCAGAACTGGTTCCTTTGGCTTAGCCCGCCTCGTGGCGGCCGAAGTACGCACTCTTGTATAGATCTGTAAAGAGCGGCGACAGCTACCAAGGCATGGCTGCGGGATCCGTGTGACCCGGTGGTCCCGCCGCGACTTGGCTCGAAGGGGAGTCCGTAGTGGTGCCCGGGCCGGTCGGCTTGAGACAGCGGAGCCCGTGGAGCTGAGAGGAGTGTGGGATCGGGCCCTGTGGGCCTACGGACACAGACGGACAGCTGGTCACTGGAGGTGCAGGCCGTGGGCCCCATTGCGGTTCTTGCTTTGGCGGTGAAGTGACCCAGCCCTTGGGTCATTGGAGAGACCCCGTGTGGGACCGCTAGCCCGGTCCTGGGATCATACCGGGGGCTGAGACATTGGACTCCCGGGGGAAGCGTCTCGACGGCCATCATGGCGCAGAATAAGGGAACGCGGAAAGGAGATCGCACGTTGCCTGAGATGTTGCATAGGAACAATGCAAGACATGATCGGGGTCAGCCGTCCCCATCTCCTCCGGGTGGCTCTCAGGGAGCAGGCGGGGGGGAGCCGCCGGTTACGAGGTCCTTCCTGGAATCACACGACTTCCAAACGCTCAAGCAGGAGGTGGCGGGTGAGGTCCGTGAAATACGAAGGGACGTGGACGGCCTAGGTGACAGGGTGGCTACGGTGGAAGAAGCGGGCCACAACAGAGACGAAGAAATTGCGCAACTTCAGCAGGAGGTCATTCGTCTTCGGGAGCAACAGCTGGACCTGCAGTCACACACGGAGGACCTCGAAAATCGCTCCAGGCGGAACAACATCCGTGTCCGAGGCATTCCGTCTCGGGAGGAGGGGGAGGACGTCGCATCGTACCTTGGGGATCTGTTCCGAGAGGTGCTGGGTGAGTCGGCTGACTTTCCCATCCGGATTGATAGGGCGCACCGAGTGGGCCTGCAGCGCCGGACTTCGGCACCTCCTCCGGACATCTTGGCCTTTTTGCCGGACTATCCCCTGAAGGAGCGGATACTGCGGGAGGCCCGAAAGAGATCTTCCCTAGAATTCAGGGGCCATCGAGTAGCCCTTTATCAGGACCTGGCCGCGTCCACCCTCCAGAAGCGCAAGGCTTTTAAAATTGCGACCGACTTTCTTAGGGGACATGGCACGCAGTACTCCTGGGGACACCCTTTCCGTCTCATCTTTCGATGGAATGGTACCCTACATCAGCTGCGTTCCTTTCAGGATACCTGTGGGGTGCTCTGGATCACTGCTACTGAAGACGGATCTCCCACGCCCCGCCGGAATCGTTTCACCAGAGATGGTTGGCAGACGGTCCCCGGCCGGCAGTCATCCGCTTCTTCGACAAGGCCGGACTCCCCTGCGGCTGGGTTGGAGCCGGATCCCGAGTTGCGGGATGGAGCCGCTGATCCTGTAAGGCATGAAGTGGCTCTGACAGCCTGAATGAACTCCGGGGGGAGATCGACATCGCACCTATGGATATGCAGGTTTGGGGGTCTAGGGGGGGCGGGGGGCACGGAGAGGTGCGTGGTGGCTGGACGTCCACTGGTTTGACTTTCCGCAGGCTTGTCCGATAAGGACCGGACTGGGACACTGGGTTTGTGGGGCTTCTGGAAGGGGGGTGGGGGGGAGTTCGGGGTAGTTGTGCCAGTTCCAGTTGAGGGGAGGGACTGGGGTGGGGGCGGGACGGGGTCACTTGGAGAAGTTTGGGAGGGTTGGGGTCGGGGTAGGAGGGGGGGATCCGGGTGTTGGCAGTGGGGAGGGGGGGTCGTCCAGTGCACAGAGGGGTTTCTAGTTCTCTTGGCAGTGTCTGTACTTTTTGGGTTGCTTCTACTGAGCTATAACGACTGTGGTCTGGCTTGTCTTCATGCTTTGCGGGAGAATTGGAGGGGCGAGGGGCGGTTGGTGCGAGACATTCTGAGGGCAGTGGGTTGGCGGCTGGGTGGTAAGCTCATTGGTTTGCATGACACGGTTTGCTTCTCCTGTCCCTGTTCGTTGCTTTGTGCTTTGCTGCGCCCCTTGCCATGTTTAGCCTCTGTCCTCCCGATCTTGCTGACGGGGGATCTTGCTGCTTTCTGCTCCACTGTTGTCCATGCCTCCCACCACATGTAAGGTGGTGACCCTGAATGTTCGGGGTTTGAATAATCCTGTAAAGAGGCGGGCAGTCCTCTCGCTCTTAGAGAACACACAGGCAGACGTTTGTCTCCTACAGGAGACGCACTTGCTATCACAGGACACACACAGACTCAAGTCCCACAAGTTCCCTACACAATTCTTTTCCTCTTGCACCACTAAAACGGCCGGGGTGGCGATTCTGGTGGCGCGCCACTTCAGGGGGGAAATTCTTCACAAATTCACTGAACAAAAAGGTAGACTACTGGCTTACCGGTTTAGAATAGGGGGTCTCCTGTTTACGATCGGGTCTTTATACGGTCCCAATGAGTGGCAGGACCGCTTTCTGCAGGCGGCGTTCGAAGAGGTCTCGGCTACTCCAGATAGACATATCATACTCGGGGGGGACTTTAATATTGTCTTTGATTCCGCACTAGATAGATCGGCGCAGCGCTCCCCTCAGGTCGGGGAACTCTCTGCGGACCGAAGAGCTCAACTTGCAGAGGTGGACCTCCTTGACTTATGGAGACAGCTACACCCGACTGATAGGGATTATTCGTATTACTCCCACGCGCACAAGACGTATGCACGGTTAGATTACCTTCTGGTTACCTCCCCGGTAAAGGCGCTGGCCTCGGGTGCGGAGATGGGGGTGATCTCCCTTTCGGACCATGCTCCTGATGAGGTTCTGCTGAGTGTGCCTCCGGCGGCCCCTCGCCCTCGGACATGGCGCCTTCGTGACACGCTGTTGCACAGGAAGGAGGTAGTGACTCGCATTGAGACAGTGATTAGAGAATTTCAATCTCATAATGACAATGCGGACACTAGTCGGGCTACACAATGGGCGGCCCTGAAGGCTGTTGTCAGAGGGGAATTCATTGCGATCTCTTCGGCGGATAATAAGGCACGGCAGGCCAAAAGAGAGTAACTTACGGATCGGGTGAGAGAGCTGGAACAGATCCACTGCAGGACGGGGGCTCCTCGAATTTGGCGGCAGCTCAAGGAGGCTCGGAAGCTTTTAGCAGCCCTGGACCTTGACCGGGCTGAGTATGCGGCGTTGCGGCACGCCTTTTACACCGGTGGAGACCGGTGTGGCCGGTTGTTGGCACATAGGCTCCGAGTGGCGCGGCAATCCCAGCTTGTTAAGGAAATCGCTGACCCGTCGGGGCGCCTGGAGACTGGTGACGCGCAGATAGCGGCTGTCTTCCGCAGGTTTTATGAAGACCTCTATACGGGAGATCCCCCGAATGAGGAGGCCCTGGAAGCGTATTTGGGCTCGGTTGTCTTGCCTTCACTGGAGCCGGAACAGGCGGACCACTTAGACAGAGACATCCGGGTTGAGGAGGTGATATCTGCTATTGCCAGACTTAAACATGGTAAGGCACCGGGGCCGGATGGCTACGTCGCACTATTTTACAAAACATTCTGCACGACGTTGGCTCCCATCCTGACGCGTCTTTTTAACTCCTTTGCGGACCCTGGGGCCATTCCGCCTGATCTGCTTCGAGCTACCATCTCGGTAATCCCTAAGCCCGGTAAAGATCCGACGCAGTGCGGATCATATAGGCCGATCTCCCTTTTGGACATCGATCTGAAGTTGTATACGGGGATCCTGGCCGCTAGACTGGCTCTCCACCTACCCGGTCTGGTCGACCCCGATCAGGCGGGCTTCGTCCCTGGACGGCAGACGGTGGACAATACGAAAAGTGTAGTCCATTTGCTGGAAAAGGCCTCCAGGATTCCTGGGGAACGGATGCTGTTGGCGGTGGATGCGGAGAAGGCATTTGACCGTGTCCACTGGCCGTACTTGGAACGAGTGCTGATGAAGGCTGGTATTGGAGAGAAATTCCGCTCCATGATCCTTAACTGTTACAACCGCCCGTCGGCGGTGGTCCGGGTCAACGGATGTGCCTCGGTCTCTTTTGGTATTGAACGGGGCACCAGGCAGGGCTGTCCGCTCTCGCCCCTGCTTTTCGCGCTGTACATGGAGCCGTTGGCCCAGCGGATGCGAGATAACCCGATGGTGACTGGCATCCGAATGGGGGGCTTTGAACACGCTATTAGCCTCTACGCTGACGATGTTATTTTGACCATTGACAGGCCCCGCGTGGCTCTCCCCGCGTGCATGGAGGAATTGGCCTCCTTTGGCACTGTGTCGGGGTTTAAGATGAACATGGGGAAATCAGTGGCGCTGGATGTCTCGCTCGAATCGGACACTAGGACGTATCTGCAGCAACGGTTCCCCATGCTCTGGTCTTCGGGAGCGGTGCCGTATCTGGGGATCCAGATTGCCCCTACCTTGCCGGCCATGGTGTCGGCGAACTACCGGATTCTAGGTGCCAAGATTAGGGAGGAGTTGGGCCGGTGGAACCGAGGCATTTTTTCCTGGCTTGGCAGAATAGCTGCCGTCAAGATGACGGTGTTGCCTCAGGTACTATACCTCTTTCGGGCCCTGCCGCTCCAACCGCCGGTAGGATGGATCTCGCAGCTCCAAGCGGACGTTTCTCGGTTTGTCTGGCAGGGTAAGAAACCTAGGATGCGTAGGGCCCTCTCATTGTTGGCCCCGGAAGCTGGCGGGTTAGGTATTCCTGACTTCCGCAAGTACTTTCAAGCTACTCAATTGCGCTACCTTGTGGAGTGGAGTAAATGGGAGTCTGATAAGCACTGGCTCTTTCAAGATCAGTCGGTGGCTGGGAGGCCCTTACAGGAGATCCCCTTCCTGCGTCGCCCGCACCGGCCTAAAAACCTCTACGCCTCCTTTGTCACGAGAGTGCCTCTGCGAGTGTGGGATGCTACTGGCGTTCTGCGCGGTCTTACCACGTTCCCGTCTCCGCTCACCCCGCTGGTGGACAACCCGGATTTTACCCCGGGGATGGAAACGGGGGCCTTTGCGAGATGGCGTCAAGCGGGATGTAGGGCCTTATGTCACCTGTATGGCCCGGAAGGGGTTATCCCCTTTCCCCAGCTCCGTCAAGAGTTTTCGCTTCCGGAGACAGAGCGACTTCGCTATATGCAGGCTCGCCACTGGGCTCTTCAGCCGCAGGTGAGAGGGACGGCCGACCGGCCTTTTCTCCCCTATGAACATTGGCTCATGACGCGGACTTCGGACTCCAAACTGATCACTGATTTGTATAAACTCCTGCAGCCACCAGCAACACACCTTTATCACCCTGGGAGGGAGCGGTGGGAACGGGAATTGGGGAGGACACTAAGCCATAAAGAGTGGGAACACATATCGTACAGAGCGAGGCACTCAGCTTACCACATGGGGCTCACTGATACACTAACTAAAGTTTCTACCTACTGGTATTACACGCCTGAACGAGTGCGTGAGTTTGATCGTGGTAAAGATGATACATGCTGGAGAGGATGTGGGCATCGAGGTACTCTCACTCACATACTTTGGGACTGCCCGCTTCTGGAGCCTTACTGGAAGGAAGTGTTGGATGAAATTGATTCTAGCTTCGAAATTGAACTGCCCCGCTTCCCTGCCTATACTCTGTTGGGGCTCCCGAATGATCTCATGTATCCCCTTCGATCTCGCAGGGGTAGGCAGATAGCGATAGCTCTGGGTTCCGCTGTCCAGAACATTTTAATTCACTGGCACACGGCCACGATACCGTCTATCACTGGCTGGATTCACAGGTTATGGCATGTGTTGGGAATGGAGAAAATGTCTCTTACGGTGGCGGGTGATGTGGATCAGTTTAGAGAACTCTGGCAACCCTTTCACTCCCTGTTGCTTACTGAATTTCGAGAGCTCACCTGTCCCAAGTATCTCCGCCTTCTCAGGCTTCCGACCCCGGAGGGCTCTGCCCCATGATCTCCCTATGGCCTAGTCATCCTTGACGCTGAAGCTCTGATGTGTGTCGCTATTAGGAACTGTGCACTGGACGAGGGGGGGGGAAGGGGGGGTGAAGGGTGGTTGGGAGTTGGGGGGGCTGTTGGGGGGGGCGGGGGGTTGTTGAAAAGTTCTGACACATTGAGGCGACATTTGTCTTCTGCTCTTGAGCGCTCGAGACCCACAGGATGTTACCTGTTGCTGCCGCTTTTGAACTTTGGCTTTCCGCCCTGCTGTGTCTTTGTTATTATTTGTCTGTCCTTGTGTGTCGTGCTGAATAAAATACTTTAAACCTAAAGTCAACTGAGGCCACCCATCTTCCATATCATATTCTGGTTGATGGACTTGCACTGTGTTATATCCTAAGTATTACATTATCTGAAAGAAACAGGTTAGTATTAGATTCCTCACCTTAGAATATCCCCAGGCGTCAGTCTGGATCCGGAAACTTTTGCGTAGCAGTACCCCTGCGCGTCGGTAGGCGTCGTCTGCAGGCGTCCCCTGCGGCTCCGCGTCGTCGGCGTCGTGCGCCGTGATGACGTCGCTGGAGTATATAGACGCCGCCTCCGCGCGCTGACGTCAGTTCTTCTTTTTTCCGCGCCAGTTAGCGCAGATCCGAAGAGCAGTACTCCGGTCTTTTGACCAAGTGTTTGTAAAACTTAATCTTTCTACGGTGCCGGTAGGATGCCTGGGTTTAAGAGCTGCGACGAGTGCGACCGCATGATGTCGGTCACCGACCACCATCGACTCTGCCTCCGGTGTCTGGGCGCGGACCACGACGTGGAGTCCTGCGTCGACTGTCGGGCCTTGACTGGAAAAGCTAGGCGGGAGCGGTCCCGCAAGCTTCTCGAGCTCCGGGTGTCGGCCCCGCGTCGAGAGCGGTCCCGGTCCGGTCGGAGGTCGAGGGAGCGGTCGAGGGAACGATCGCGGAGCCGCCATGGGCGCTCCGGGAGTCGCCACCATTCCTCCGGCTCGTCAGGTAAGCACAAGAAGTCGGGGCGTCGCCATCGCACCCCCGACTCCCCCAGACGCCCGCGTGCTGCGGCCGGGGGCTCGGGTGACCCCACCCCCGCGGTCCCGCATGGGTCGCCGACGCCGTCTGCCCCACACCTGTCGGTCCCTGGGGAAGGCGCGTCGCGTGAGGAGATCGAGGCCTTCCTCATTGCTATGAGGGCGAGGTCTTCTCCGGCGGGGCCTTCGGCGCCTGCGGGCCCGTCGGTCCCGTCTGGGGGCCCGAGCGGTTTGGGTGCTCCTGCCCCGGCGCCGCCGGTGGCTCCGGCCCTGGCGCCGCTGGTTCCCTCTGGTTCGTCGCCGGCTGGTCTCCCGGCGTCGGTTCCTGTGGGACAACCCGTGGTACCGCCCCCGCGTGGTGCAGCGACTCCGCCGTCGGCTCCGGCCGGCGTCGGGTCACCTGCGCCGACGCCGCGCGGCGCCACCCCCCTTTCCTCCCCGACTCCGGACGCGGAGCCGGACCGGCGTCGATCGGCGCCGGATCCGACGCCGATGGGGCCCGTTGACCCCGATGTCTATATCGTCGACCCAGAATATGGGTATGACGAGGAGGAGTATGGAGAGGGTTGGGAGGGGTCTGAGGACCCTCTATCCCGTGCCTGCCAGTACGATGTGGACTGGGTAGGTGATCTGGGTGATGCCAGTGGCCTGGACGAGTCGCCCAACCCTGGGTTTGTCTCTCCGTCCCCTGTGGCGTCTGAGGCAGGTGCTGCCTATTCGGTGGTCCTGATGAGGGCTGCCAAGGCCTTACACCTTGAGCTCCCCGTCGCGAAGGTCAAACCGAATATTCTGACGGAAGTGTTTAAACCGCAGTCATGCCCCCAGGAGCCTCTGCTGCCGTTTAATGAGGCCCTGACGGATGTCCTTCTGGGCACCTGGTCCAGGCCCGCTTCTGGTGCGCCGGTTGACCGGAACGTTGCCAGGCGCCACCGTCCATGCTCGGACGACCCTGCCTTCCTATCCACCCATCCCTCCCCGGAGAGTCTGGTGATCCAGGCCTCCACTTCACAGTCCGCATTCCCGTCGGCTCCGCCCGATCGGGAATCAAAGAGGTACGACCAATTTGGTAAAAAAGTGTTTTCCTCCTTGAGCGCTGGGCTGCGGTCTTGTAACACCGCGTGCCTCTTGGGTCGCTACACCCACTCCCTGTGGGATACGGTCGAAGAGTGTTTGCCGCAATGCCCCCAGGAAGTGCGGGACAAGCTCACCCGGGCCTTGGTTGAAGGCCGGGATGCGGCGCGGTACTCGATCCGTTGTGGTCTGGACACAACAGACTCACTGGGACGGGCCATGTCCACTACGGTGGCGATTTGTCGCCATGCCTGGCTGAGATCTGCCAACTTCTCGCCAGACGTCCAAAATACGCTCATGGACATGCCATTTGATGGCAGTCGCCTGTTTGGTGACAAAGCGGACCACGCGCTGGAGCGCTTCAAGGACTCCAGGGTCACGGCCAAGTCCTTGGGTCTCTCGACCCAGCGCCAGCAGACGGGTTCGTTTCGGCCCTTTCGTGGCCAAGGGAGGGGAGGTCCCACACGTGCTGCCAGCCACGCGACGCAGAGCGCTCCCCAGCGCGGTGGCGCCCGTGGTTTCCGCCGTGGTGGCGGTAGAGGCCAGCGTCGTGGTCAGTCCACGCCCCCCTCCGCTGCTGCATCCAAGCCTTCCTAGTCCGAGCTTTCGGGCTCACGTGACACCAGTGGGTGGCAGGGTTCGCCATCACCACTCCCGCTGGCGCGCGATAACATCGGACAGGTGGGTGCTGCAGCTTGTCCGAAGGGGCTATGCCCTCCCCTTCGAGTCCACTCCTCCAGCCATGCCACCGCAGAACCACCGTGTGTCGGGGGACCACTTGACACTTCTGCAGGAGGAAGTTACGGCCCTCTTGGCCAAGGGGGCCATCGAGCGCGTTCCTGGGCCAGAAGTAGGGTGTGGTTGCTACTCCCACTACTTTCTGGTACCCAAGAAGGACAAGGGAGGCCTGCGTCCTATCTTGGATCTACGGAACGTCAACGGCTTCCTCCGGAAGGAGAAGTTCAAGATGTTGACTTTGGCTCAGGTCTTGGCTGCTCTAGACCCACAAGACTGGATGGTAGCGTTGGACTTGCAGGATGCGTATTTTCACATCCCCGTCCTGCCGGCCCACCGGCGTTACTTGCGGTTCACGGTAGGCCACGGGCACTTTCAGTTTATCGTGCTCCCATTCGGCCTTACCAGCGCCCCACGGGTGTTCACGAAAGTGATGGCGGTGGTCGCAGCTCATCTGCGCCGGTTAGGGGTTTCAGTCTTCCCCTACCTCGACGACTGGCTGTTGAAGGCGGGCTCGCCCCAGACAGTCGTCCACCACCTTCAGATGACGGCAGACCTCCTGCACGAGCTGGGGTTTTCCATCAGTGTGCCGAAATCACACCTGTGTCCCTCTCAAAAGCTCCTTTTCATCGGAGCGGTTCTCGACTCGGCGCAGTTTCGGGTTTATCCTCCGGAACGGCGGGTCCGGGATATTCAGGCTCTGATTCCCATCTTTCAGCCGTTATCCCGGGTTTCGGTCAGGTTGACGCTGCGGCTTCTGGGGCTGATGGCCTCCTGCATCCTTCTGGTGCATCACGCCAGGTGGCGGATGCGGGCTCTGCAGTGGGACCTGAAGTTTCAGTGGGCCCAGCATCAGGGCAACCTATCCGACCATGTCCTGATCTCGGAGGGCACTGCGAGACAGTTGCAGTGGTGGCTTACGGACCGCGATTGGGTCAGGGGCAGATCCCTCTCCCTTCCCCAACCGGAGCACGTGGTTGTGACGGACGCGTCCCTCCAAGGCTGGGGTGGCCACTTGGGAGAGGCGGAGATCAGAGGCCTATGGTCTCCGGCGGAATCCCGGCTCCATATCAACATGTTGGAGCTGCGGGCGATTCGCCTAGCACTGAAGGCATTCCTCCCCTTTGTCAACGGGAGTGTGGTGCAGGTGTTCACGGACAACACCACCGCCATGTGGTACTGCAACAAGCAGGGCGGAGTGGGGTCGTGGACCCTTTGCCAGGAGGCTCTGCGCCTCTGGCAATGGCTGGAACGTCAGGGCGTGACTCTGACGGTTCAACACCTGGCAGGTTCTCTGAACGCCAGGGCGGACGAACTCAGCCGTCGGTGCTCGGTGGATCACGAATGGCGTCTGAACTCGGATGTGGCGAGAGGCCTCTTTCAGCAATGGGGAGAGCCTTGGTTAGATCTATTCGCCACAGAAGAGAACGCGCAATGTCATCAGTTCTGCGCGTTGGAGTTTCCAAGACGGCACTCGCTCGGCGACGCCTTTCGGCGCGAGTGGAGTTGCGGTCTGTTGTACGCCTTTCCGCCTATACCACTTCTGCCCAGAGTGCTGAAGAAGATCAGGCGCGACCGGGCCCAAGTTATCCTTGTGGCTCCGGACTGGGCTCGAAGGTACTGGTATCCCGAGCTACTCAGCATGACAGTCGGTCCCTCGATCCGCCTGCCCCTTCAGGAGGACCTTCTGTCGCAGCAGCAGGGGACGGTCCTCCACCCGAACCTGTCCAGTCTCCACCTCCATGCGTGGAGATTGAGCGGCGACAGTTGAGGCCATTTGACTTGCCTCCTGAAGTCTGTGATGTCATTCTGGCAGCCAGGCGTCCCTCCACAAAGTCGGTATACGCCTGCCGGTGGAACAGATTTGTGGCATGGTGCACAGCAAAGGCTGTGGATCCCCTTTCTGCCCCTCTGTCTGAGGTTCTCCTCTTCCTCCTTTCCCTTGCCCAGCAGGGCTCTGCTCTGGGCACTATCAAGGGCTATCTTTCTGCCCTTTCCGCCTTCTTGAGGCTACCTGATCAGCCATCTTTGTTCAAGTCCCCTATTGTGTTAAGATTCTTGAAGGGCATCACGCACATGTATCCTCCAACTCCGTTCGTGATGCCTCAGTGGGACTTGAACTTGGTTTTGACTTTCCTGATGTGCGCTCCCTTTGAGCCCCTTCATTCCTGTCCTCTCCGTCTTCTCACCTTAAAGACGGCCTTCCTGGTAGCCATCACCTCTGCCAGGAGAGTGAGTGAGCTCCAGGCTCTTTCTATTCAACCTCCTTTCTTGTCTGTTCATCCTGATAAGGTGGTTCTTCGGACTAGACCTTCTTTCCTGCCCAAGGTAGTCTCTGCTTTTCACATTGGGCAGTCCATCACCTTGCCCTCCTTCTTCCCGCCTCCGCATCCTTCAAAGGATGAAGAGCGGCTCCATCGTCTGGACCCAAAACGTGCGCTTTCATTCTATATGGATCGCACACGCCAGTTCCGGGTGGATGACCAACTGTTTGTTGGCTACGTGGGTGAGAAGAAGGGAAGGGCGGTACAGAAACGGACCATCTCTCGGTGGGTCGTCCTGTGCATCAAAGCATGCTACTCTTTGGCTCGGAAGGAGCCTCCTGTTGGGCTGAGGGCCCATTCCACTCGGGCCACGGCGGCTACTACTGCCCTGGGCCGGGGAGTCCCCTTGCAGGACATTTGCCAGGCGGCCACGTGGGCCTCGCTGCACACCTTTGCGAGGCACTACTGCCTGGACAGTCAAGTCCGGAGGGATGGCTTCTTTGGCCGTTCGGTCCTCCAGGACTTTCTGGTGTAGGTTGTATTGGTTCGCAGACCCACCACCGGGGTTGGTATTGCTGGGGTATCTATTCTAAGGTGAGGAATCTAATACTAACCTGTTTCTTTCAGATGAACAAGTTACTTACCTTCGGTAACGATATATCTGTAAGAAACAGTAGTTAGTATTAGATTCCTTACCGCCCCTCCCATCCTCCCCGTTCTGCGAACTGATACCTAGGGTTAAGGACATCCCTTTCAGGGCCCTAGTTTTCAAATGGCACCAGTGTTGGTTCTCACATGGCTCTGCGTGTTCTGGCGCGGAAAAGCTGTGTGCAAAGAACTGACGTCAGCGCGCGGAGGCGGCGTCTATATACTCCAGCGACGTCATCACGGCGCACGACGCCGACGACGCGGAGCCGCAGGGGACGCCTGCAGACGACGCCTACCGACGCGCAGGGGTACTGCTACGCAAAAGTTTCCGGATCCAGACTGACGCCTGGGGATATTCTAAGGTGAGGAATCTAATACTAACTACTGTTTCTTACAGATATATCGTTACCGAAGGTAAGTAACTTGTTCTATATGTAATCAGCCTTGGTCCTCCTAGCTGCTCAGCCTGAGTGAGAGATGGTAATGGAATGTTGATGTGACTGATGAATGGAATGCCTGGGTGTCTGTGTGGATGAGTGGTGATAGTTGGAGATGGGCTGAGCAGCTAGGCAGGCTGCTGCTGGTGTAGGAGATGTAGGAGCTGGTACATGGCTAGTACCTGACTAGAGCTGGCTGGACTATGATTGATACTACCCTGAACTGGAACCAATAAGAAGACTTGAAATATACAACATGGCTACCAGTGTCTCTATGTGCAGGGTACAACATTTATTTTGGCGACGAGCGGACCAGAACCCTAGCGTACTTATGGATTTTACAGAAACCAAGATACTACAAAGAATCTAGAGTAACCAGCGAAACTACAAGAAAAAAAAGCAACTACATGAAGTGTTATGGAGTTCCAAGCAAGCCAACCCCACCACTGTCCTTGCCAACGGACGGCCCCATCCACCAATGTCCTTGCCAGCTGACACTACAGCAGGGAAATACTCCAATGCTTAAGGAACTGTGAGTTGGAGGAGTAGTCACTACAGCCACATTTGGTGTTCCAGCCACAGCGATTCCTATAGAAGGTTCAATGAGTTGGAGGAGTAGTTCTACTACAGTTCAAGTTCACTAAAGCATTCTTAATGCATTCAATTGAGGTGCCCATGCCATGTCTTGAGGATGCTTTGGATCAAGAGGTTATTCTGCACTGAGACGTGTGACTGCACATAGGGATTATTTAACCCCTTGCATGCGCGGCAAATTTTTGCGTTGTGCAGCCGTTTTAAAGAGTGGGCGGGATCATGACGGCCCCCAGCCGTCATCAGCACACGCCCACAGTTATGCATGACGGACGGGGGCCGTCATCAGCATGGAAGGGGTTAACAGAGTTTCTATGCGAGGACGTCCTAGTTATGGCTGTGCAGTGTCTATGTTGTTCCTCAGGATCTTTGGAGGTGAACCATACTGCTAATCCACAGAAGTGAATCTAGGATTCATATTAAGTTGCCTGGGATACGAGTATGAAAGGAAGCACAACTACGGAGTATCGCTTGCTTAATATGGGAGAAGAAGTTTTACACGCACAATGTTTCATACGATTGCACAGTGAAGGTTTGAAAACCCAGTCACGTTGCTTGCAATCAATTTGTGATACTATTTAGCTTTGGGAATTATGCCCTTGTTTCTTTCCTGTGTTGCAGAGGTCTTTTGGGGGTGAGTCTATTTTATTTTTATTTATTGCTGGCATCCCCTGGACTATTGGCGGTTGGGGGCAGCATTTGGATTTAAAATCATGGCTCGAGCTTTCCAAAGCACGCACTCAGTGTTTATTGGACACCGCACGCAGCCTTACTTCCATTTGATTGTCCTGCTATGTCACCATGGAGCCCTCTGATGTCCTTGCTGTTCGTAGTGTGTTTATGCTTCTGGACGCTGCGTGCACCAACGCGCTGTTAACCCTCTGGCGCGATGTACGCAGCGTGCCGCCGTCTTGTGGCTGGCGGCTGGGATCACTCTGTTCATCCTTGTTTGTTTTGCCAACCGCGTGTGGGTTACATGCGTTCTGTGAACTTCGTTGGGCTGTCACATTCTCCAGTTGTCTGCTGTTGGCTCTGAGGAATAACTTGTGGAATAATCTACTTGTGGAATCATTTTTGGGATTCCTTGGATAACATTCTCCGTTTCAAGTCAAGTATGTCGGAGGTAATGTTTTATCGGAGCCGGTCAACTGTTTTTCTGCTGCAATTGAGGTTCATACTACGATTACCGAGGACAGTTGGTCAAACGCATGCAGAGAGACTGAAGATGGAGTCTGGCAAGCCAAGAGTGACAGCTTATTTGAATATGAGCCCCCCCTTCCGACAGGCATGTCTGAATTCAAAGGTATTTTCACAAGTCAGATGGGGCATTGGGATCGCAGTTTGTTCCATTTTAGGGAAGGCACGGTTAATTACCTGTTAAGCTTCCCACTAGGTTTTCAAGCTAATTTAGACTCTCTCCCCTGTCCGTGCAATGGGAGTTCAGGTTAATCAATGCTTCATTTTTTACTGCTTTGTTACTTTTTTTCATTGTACACTAAAAATATTTTATTACCATTAATTGAGAAAATGCATTACAGACTTTAGAGAAGCTTACAACACTCTGCTCTAGTTGAATAATGAGGAAAGTATCCTTCCTCTCGGACTGTTTCTGAAAATTGCTGTGCCGGCTCAGAACTCAATGAATGCTTTTTAGGCTTAGCTGAAGAATGATATAGCGATCCCACCGATTTTATAACCATGGAATGCTATTACTCCGTGTATGAATGTTTTTAAATATTTATTTTTATGTATGCACTTTTATGGTCACTTTTGTAACCGGATAAAGATTTCGTACTGAACTGATTTAGCCATTGATTTTACCTTTTTGCTCTGTTTTTTTGAAGATTGGAAAAATGTCACTACTTAAAGATGGAACGATGGAAGAAGTATTATTATCTATATCTTTATTAGCAGATTTCTGCACATTAAACATCTCCTTTTCCTTGAAGAGATCTGCCGATGAAGTTAATTCCTCCACTAAATCACGCATTATCGAGTTAATTAATTTCTTAATACGAGGATGGCCTGCTTGAATACGAATTTCCCTTGTGCAGTTGCTGGTATCCTTAACCCTTTTTGTAATCGATTGACCATTTGATTTCAGCTGAGGTTCTTTGAGTATTACCGTAAAAATATCCAAGATGTGATCAGAGATGTCTGTCGATTTTTCCAATAAAGTCATGACAATTTATCCAATTGTTCCAAACATTGTAGTGTTTTAGAATGGCAAACGTAGTCTATCGAAAGGTGAACCTGTAGCAATTACTCGACGGGCACCAATACGTTTGGCATTGTGGTTACATTTTTACTGGAAGTACTATCAAATAAGTCCATTGACTTTCTTTGAGTCATTGGTACCACTATTTCAGACTGAGTCTATGTTGTGGATGGGGAATACAGATTTTAAAGGGAAATATCCTGCTCTGTATGCTCCATTATAAAAGTCCCCTTCACGGCAGGAGGCTCCTGACTTGCCTGTTGGACCTCCCCACATAACGTAGCCATAATATTTTTTTGCGTATGTGATCCAATGAGACCTAGGTTATCTTCATTATTTGTGTGGGAATATAAAGAAATTCTCCCCCTATGTGATCCTTATAGAGGGGGAGGAATTAAGGAACCTTCCTCCTTTGGTTTAACTGAGTCACTCACAAGATTAGTGTAGGAGGCTGGCTTAGTATATGGTGCACACTTAAGTGGGGCACCTTGCACTAATCCAGACAAGCCTTATGGTGATTCTATAGGTCTTAGGCCACCATAGAAAGCTTTCCAATTGGTAGCTGTGGAGAGAAGCCATCAAGGTTATTTTGAAGGAGTGTTAATCAGCTTGTTTTACAAGATCTAATCACGTAGTGTAGGTTAAAAAAAAGAACCACACAGTGTGTATATATATATATAAAATGTCTATTTATTACACAACACTCACTAACTCATTGGTATATCTCCTACCCGGAGGTGTAAACACAAATACACAACAATACTTCATTTGTAACAGGTAAGTAAGCACACAATACAGTGGTCTCCAGGGGAGACCAAACAATATACTAAAAAGGAGGAATGCGAGCTGCGACTGCAGTCAGGACTTGACCAGGAGACTCAGAGGAGTTGAGGACACAAGGAACCACCCAAGGTAAGTCCCAGGAACCCCACGGAGGCTGTGTGCAGAGTGGAAACACAGCAGCATGTCCAATACAAGTCAATGGGGACGTTGCGGTTGCTTTTTTTAAGTAGAAAAGGGCCCTTCCCAGTGGACCCTGAAGAATCCCAGTGGAATACATAAGATTGGAGAATCACCCCACACGTAGAAACTCCAGGAACCAGGATACCTGCACCAGGGAAGCCGGGTGCATAGGTACAAAGTGAAGTTGGAAACCGCTGTAGACCACAATGGAGGACTTTGGGAAAGATGCCGCTGGAGAAGACTGTGCAAGAGTATGGTGGAATCCAAGGGTGTATTCTTGAAGTGGAGAACCTGCAATCAGAGGGGACAGTCTAAGTAACTCAGAGGTGACCAGGAGGCATGGAAGAGCAATGCCCAACAGTGTTGGACAGTTCAAGTGAGTTGACGGTGACCTTGTCGCTGCAGCTATGAGGACCAGGCAATGCTGAGGAAGACCAGGAGCCATGCACGAGCTGTCCCACGTCGGAAGTCGAGAACCAGGAGGTCAGTGACCGGTGGGAGCACCAACAAGCCTTGGCAGCTGCAACAGGCATGGAAAGCGAAGAAGGAGCAATGTTGGGACCAGCAAGATCCAAAGGACTCGCCACAAGCAGGAGAGTCAGTAGAAGGCCCAAGCAAGCAGGGTAACAGACTGGAGCAGGAGAAGACAGGACAAAGGCACATGTGTCACAATAGGACCTCGAGCAGCTCACCAAGAAGGAAGGCATACGATGAAGAGTTTGCAGTGAAGACGCTGCACTTGACTGGAAGAGATGCTGCAAGCTGGAGCTTCTTGTAGTCCGTAGACCTCTGGAGTGCACAGCCAACAATCCTTGGCAATGGCAAGTTGACGCCGTGCACTGGGGTTTGGTCCGAGCGGATCTGACGAGGGATTCTGTCCTCAAAATTGCAGAGAAGACAAGTCAGGCCTCAAGGGAGTTGCAGAACCACCACCTGTGTTTCTGAGCCTTTCGAAGTCTGTGGGACGTCAGGAGCAGCAGACTGGTCAGCTTTGTTGTGGTGCCTGCAGATGCAGGGGAGTGACTCCTTCACTCCAAGGGAGATTACTTTGGGTGTCCTTGATGCCCACTGTTCTGATCCTGGAAGAAGCACAGACACGGAGGACGAAGAAGACTTGCAGAACAACGAGCCCAGGAGCAGCAGGAGTCTTACTTAATACAGTCTCGGTTCCAGGCGAAGTCCAAGTGTCCAAACTAACCGAAGAGTGACATGGTTTCAGGCTGGAGTCTTGTCCCATGATGAATCTGAGGACCCACCCACAGTTAAGCCCTTCAATACCCTAGGAAAGAGGTTAGGATGACTCAGGGATCCCTCCCAGAGGAGGGGTTGGACGCAGGGGAGGATACTCCTATGTCCAGTTTTGCACTCGAGCTGGAGCAGAGGGCTCCCTGAGCTGATTTAATTTGGAATATGCAAGGAGGGCACCAAATGTGCCCTTCAAAGCAATCTGGTATCGCTGGCAAGCGCCCCAGTCCAATACACTAAGTCCTGTCTGGGTAGGTGGTCAAACATCCCTGCGACAGGAATCTTATTGTTCTACCTTCCCCTGCTCAAGCTTAGCTCAACAGCAGGAGGACAGAATTGTGTCTCTTTTCGGCAGCAGCATTAGCTTGCTGTCAGACCCTGAAAGGCTGTAACTGGGAGTACAGGGGGGTACCCCAAGGGAGCCCCTACTACATGGTATCATACTTCCAACACTGGAATCTGTGCTAGGGTAGGATCCCAACATGTTTGTTACCAAACATGACCGGGTTCGTTGAAGCCACTATACAGTTGGACATCTCGTAATGGCTGATGTCCACCATATGTATGAAAATGGCTGATCGCACTTATAAGGCCTGTAGAATCGACTCCTGGGTTTGTAAGGGTGTCTTGCTCATTCAGGGACACTCTCACACTTATAACAAAGCACCCTGCCTTCAGGACTGAAAGGCCTGCCAGACTGGTGACTTATAGATTTTAAGTGCAGTGACGTCAGATATAATAAAACGTATATCTGTCATGAGAGGTGCAAGCACCAACTCACACCGGCTGCCATGGCAGGCCTGTAGTTAAAGTTTGAGTAGTCTCTCATGGGTGGTACAATACATGCTGCAGCCCATGGGAGACCTGTGGTGTACCTTAGTACCATATACTAGGGACTTACAAGGGTACACCAGTAACCAGTTGTGGATGTACAGAAGTATTTACCATAGTCTACTTTAGGGAGAAAGCACTGTGACTCGGGTAATGATTAACAGGATCCCAATCAGACTAGTCAAACAACACAATGACACCTGGAAAAATGTGGGGGTAGCCATGCTAGAAGGATCCCACCTTCCTACGAGTAGCGTTGGTTATTTCCTCTGCTGATTTAAAGAAGGGTGCAGGAATTGTTGCTTTTCCTTTTAGAAATCCCACATTTTGGGCTTTATTCCTTTAGGGGGTTCGATTTCGTTTTTTGCAGTGCCTTGAAAATATCACTCTACCTGAATTTAGTTTTCTTCCCATCATAATGCCCAATGACGCAGCTCATGATGAGCTCAGCATTTCTACGATATATTCAGTGGACTCAATTATTACAACTCTCCTGAGACTTGCGGCTCAACACATCCATGGTGCACTACTTGGGCTGTCCTAACGAGACGTAGTCATGACTCTGTACAAGTAGTGTGTTTGTTATGTATATTATGTATTGCTCACACCCAGTCACGAGCTACTCTACGCCTCCTCTCACCCTCCAGGATGCTTAGAGCTTGTAGGAGAGAGAAAGGAGGGTTACGGAGAGAGAGCACACCGGAGACCACAAGCTGCGTCTGAGCCTAGTCAGATCACCTCTGTGGGACGCGGGCTCAACCTACAATTGTGACAGTACCTAAAATACTACACACGTAAACCAATTCTCCCTCAGCTATGACTTGATTTCTTACAGGTCAATTCAAAGCTACAAATGAAAGACCCGCAGATGAGCCAAGCAGAAGAAACAGGACTAAACAGGAAATTCCAAATAAGGGACAAGCGATCCACTGTTTCCTCTCCTCGCTTCAGCCTTGTCTTCTCTACTCCTCGTCGCCTCACCTCTGCTGCCTGGCCTCTGCTGTTCACGATTCATAAGCACTTAAGAGGCTATTGGGCTATAGGACTGGGGCTGAAAGCATTGGGTTGTTTAACTGAGTTGTAGCAGCAGGTAACCAGCGCTCCCTTCCATTGGCCTTCCACGATGGCTGCTGAGTTATTTTGTCACTGAAGTGTGCTGCAAGGTGAAGTGTGCTGCAAGGATCATAAGAAGAAAAGAGTCATCAATCCGAACTGATTAATATCCAATGAGTTTTGTCACCCCCAATAACTCTGGCTAACTTTGTCTTCCGAGGGGCTTAGGGCGGCTCTGCTCAATTCGCTATATGCGCCCCCTCCGGTCACACAGACACTCGTGGCTTTAGGGCTTTGGAAAGGCTTGGGGCAGCTAGTGTGTTCGGCGTGCTTTCATTCTGAGGAAGCCAACTCACGAACAGTGGCGTCCCAGCCATGCCCTTGTCCAACCGTCACTATGCAGTCACTAAATAACATTTTTAATAAAACCATACAGTCCCCATTTGCTGGTACAGTCCACCAGCCGCGTGTGATCCCATGGAGCCCTCCGCCTTCTCTTTACTGCTTATTACTCTTTTCGTTGTTTTATACATTGGTTTGAGATAGGAGTTAACTGTTAAGCACTGGCAATTTCTAATTGGCGTACAATGTCCTCTGCAGAGGCAGACTGAATTTGTGTACCATGCTAAACCCCAGTAATAGCCTGGCCATCTCCTGCAATGCTTTGCCCATATATATATATTTTTTGCTTACTCATTGCCTAAACATTTTAAATACATGCGATTTGAAATATTTTTTTTCAATAATACCTTTTCATAACTTTTTAATATTGCAGATAAATGTGTGTGTATATATGTGTGTATATATGTATATATATGTGTGTATATATGTGTATATATGTGTGTGTATATATCTGTATATATATATGTGTATATATGTGTATATATAAGTGTATATATGTGTGTATATATATATATATATGTGTATATATATATATATATGTATATATGTGTATATATATGTATATATGTGTATATATATGTATATATGTGTATATATACGTATATATGTGTATATATGTGTATATATATGTATATATGTGTGTATATGTATATATGTGTATATATATGTATATATGTGTGTATATATATATGTATATATATATGTATATATGTGTGTATATATGTGTGTATATATATGTATATATGTGTGTATATATATGTATATATGTGTGTATATATATGTGTATATATATGTGTATATATGTGTGTATATATATTTTTTTTTGTTTATTTGAGATGGATCCTCTCGGGTGTTGACTCCAATACCCAGTGTCAGGATTCCACAATTGAAATTCAAATTCTACACCTTCTATTTAATCTGTTAACTTTGTTACATATGGCAGATTTTTTAATATGAGTTGTGATCCTGCATTCATTGTAACATTCCATTTCAGCTCTCAAACCCCAGCTCTCTTTACTATCAAACGTTGACTGTATCATTGCCTTTGATTGTTTACAGTGCTACACTGCCATTCAGAGAGGTTTGCACTAAACACATACCACACAGAAATGCACTGAGCAGATAGTGACCTGTAATGATTGAATGCTCTAAATTGAAGAGTTGTAACTGTGAGTATCTTGGAGAGAAGCAAATCGTTGAAACCGTATATGTGCCACTTTGCAAAGAGTGTCTCGTGGGTAAGTCGAAACACTGTATTCTACATTCAAAGATCACTTAGTGGCATCTAACATCGTGGATAGATCCTCTGTGTGAAAGGAAAATGCCCCAATAAAGTTTCCTGTGTTGTTGATTACAGTCATAAGTAAGCTACGTAAGGAAAACTAGGGAAAAGTGTATTTGGAAAGTGTTGATGGGTGTGAGGCGTAGGGTTGTGTCCTCAATAACGTGCTTATGTTTTTTTTTGCCGTTTTATATAGCATGAACTCGACCCAAAGCTATTGGGGTGCTTTGCACGAGCACCAGTTACATTACTCAAGGACGCATTCGTTTTTGGTATGCACAGGGAGATTGTTATTTGGCAAGAGTCACAGGAGGTTGAATCCATGCCAAGACTCGAACCTGCGGGGTTGATAATGGGAGAGTCTGAAGTGAAGATAGATAGGGAGTGCATGCCTGAGAGCTTTATGGGTCAAACAACAAAGCTTGAAAATGACACCTTTCCTGATGGGCAACCGATGTAGGGCTTTTAAAACGGGTGCAGAGGAAGACCAAGAGGGGAGGTTGCATATCAGGCGTGCCATGGTGTTCTGCACTACCTGCAATTTGGACAACAGGGTGTTGTTGGGTGCCACGAACAAAGTGTTGCTGTAATCAAGGCAACTCGTGATTAGAGCCTAGACCAGTGTCTTTCTACAAGTCAAAGGAAGCCAAGGGAAGACTTTTTTTTTAAAAGACACATAGTGGCAAAGCAGATGCTACAGGTAGTGCTAACTTGATGTTTCATATGTAAGGGTGTGGTCAAGCTGAACACACAGGTTTTGTACAACCTGTTTTGTAATTGGGGCCAGCCACATTTTCTGGGCCACCAGTTCGCTGACCAGAGTTCTTGAGCTTTGCAAATAGTACATTCTGTTTTCTCACTGTTTATTTGGCAGTTTTTGGTCGTCCAATCAGAAATTTCTCTCATACAGAAAGCAAACAGAGACTTAACAAGTTTCAGGTCTTTTTCTACATAGGAAGCAAATAAATAGGACAGTAGTTAGAAAGGATTTAAGGATTTGGGTCACTGGTATGAGGACCAGTCGAGCTGTAGTTATGATCAACATTCCAAAGAAACAAAAATGTGTATGGTGGCAGATATTCTGAACAGGTTTGACACTATCGAAGCTACACTTCAGTGTTCCTATGAAAATGTCATAAATGAAAAGTTGTCCCCTGATGGTTAATGCGGCTGCAGTGTGGATTCCATAGAAAAAGAATTCAGTGAACTCTTTGGAGCCAACCTTTTTTTTGTTGGTATTTATGGCTTACACTGGAGAAGAGGTACTCTATTCTAAGTTAAAACTAACATGTATGTTAGCCTCTAATCAGCCCCTGTTTAGATTCCTGTGCAAATTATTAGAGCATCTAGAGTTCTAGAACATTTGCTATACTTTTTGTATCGAATTGTGTAACCAAGCAAATCGGTGAAACCTTATATGTACCGTTTGCCAACATAGACGAAGCCAACATAGACTCATTCTGATTTGGTATATAGAACATGAATTCTCCAGTGGAAGACTAGCACTTTAGTGGCTGCACCAAGGATAGGAATTGCAACTGAGATGCATGGGCCCCATCTTCGGTGTTAGGCAGCCTCGGAAGGACCAGCAAAGTCTCTGTCCCCCATGGAGACACAAGCCAGAGACACCACTAAAGGAACCCTTAAGTTTGGAAACTGTGAATTGTGTCTGCTTACACAAGGTGATCGACTCTTATCCTGCCCGTCTGACCTGACTGAAGACAAGGGGCAATCTAGAGCTGGGAGTCATGTTGTGCTGCTGGAGTGGGAAGAAGTAATGTGCAGAAACGTTCATTGGCTGGCCCTGTTAAACAGAGAGGTGTGGACTAGAAGTGTTACTTTGAAATGCTATATCTTGGAAGTGACTGATTACATTTTTGATATTTTGGTCTTGATTTAAACATAATAGATTTTTTAATTTACTAAATTGGTCTGGGGGCATTACCAAATGTTTTTTCTTCTGATGTTGTGCTGGTGTTAATGATCCTTAACACACCCGTCTCAATTTTGCAGTACTAAGGATTTAGACGAGTTTGTCAGGGAGAAACTACCTGAATAAGAGCTGGTTTCTCACAGTGGTGGGAGAATTTGCCCCAGTGTCTGACAGTTGTCTTGCCAAGAAGTAACCCAAGTGTTGAATGTGGTTGGTACGGAAAATCAGATAGTTCTGTTCGGTAGTCTTAATCAGTTAGCCTTCTGCTTGCTGGCATGTTGGTGTTCTGGAAAATAGGCAGCTGGATCAACTGCCAGCAGGGCTTCCACACCAACATAGGAAAAGGGGTGATGCAGACAAAGGGGATCCGTCCTGGATTATGATTCCTTCTCCTTAAGAGAAGATAGCCAAGCTTTGTTTTCCTCTGTACTGGTGGGCAGGCTATTTAAAGTTAAAAGTGAGCTTGCATATCTTCCTCATTAGCTGCAACGTTGGCTTTTGGACCAAACTAGGTGACTATTTAAATTCAGATTTGCACATAAACATTTGGGCGATCCAGTAAGTACCAAGTGCATCTTACATTGGGTGTTGATCAGCTCCATGGAAGCCAGCTTCCTAAAAGATGCACCATCACACTGCTTCCCATGGTGATGTTAGTTGGCTTAAAGTGAACATCGAATTTGTTTATATGACCCAGGAAGCCATCCACTGTTTAGGGGCTGTTACGGGACTCCTCTTCAAGCTTGACATACAACACGAGGAAGATGAACAGGCACCACATTCCCTGTGTAGAGGTGTTTTGCACTGGCCATGTTGCTGGCTTCAGTTCTGTGTTCATCATGCACCCTCTAATGATACAGCTGACGTGCTGGAACTAATTTGATCCAGGTATGCTGAACACAAATAATCCTTCCTACCTCATTGAAGGGCATTTGATTTCAAACCAGGCACACAGCAACTAGCTGACATAGATTGATACAAGGAAGTTGAGGGGGAAGTGGAGAGAGCATTTCTTGGGTGGCATTCTAGAAATTGGAGTTAGCTCACTTTGTGTTGACAGGAAGCACCCTACAACACTATGGCTACATAAATGCTGCATGGCCCCCCTTACTAGAATACGCCACCCTTCATGTATCCATGCGCTGCTCACACCCGTCACACCTAGCGAATGAGGCGACCAGTTATGACAGGTTACGCAGATTCTATTATTGAGAACCAGCAGGCAGGGTCCCTTCCTCGTGTTTTAGGTAAGGAGGCCTCTTCCATTGACTAGAGATCAGCTGCCACCATTTGTTAGTCGCTGTATGTCCTGTGCCCGCTCATAAGTATGGCAATTGTCTTCAGTGAAAGGAGTTTCACTTGTATGGATCCATACAGTCCAGCAGCATCTAGAACAAGTGTGCAGAGCAGCATGGAAATCATGTCTAGCATCCACCAGGGGCTCATGACACTGGTTACCTGAGCAGAAAGATGTACTGATTTTACCAGAAGGCGTAAATAAGGAGCAGAACGGCACGTTTGCCCTACAGAGTGATAAGATTTCCATAAATTGAGAATTCTCAATTGGAATAGAAAACAAGAACTGCTATCTGTATTTGGTCTGTGATAAAATTGTAAAAAATTGTTGTCATTGAACACAGACTGAACTCCATTACCTGCGAAACCTTAAATTGGTTCTCATGATCCTGGCTATCACCCACACTACTGCTAAGTTGCTTGTTTGAAGAAATAGTGTGTGCATTCATACCACAGACGTCCAGTGCTGTTATATCATATTTCCTGTTGTACATATCTGCTTTAGGCCCTAGTGGTTTGGGAAGATAGTCCAGCTCATACTCAAGAACATAACAATAAATATAAGAAGCTTCATCTGTGTTATTTCACATATGGAGATATCTAGAAATTTAAATTAGAATAGATATATAGATTTATATGTAAGAAGTTATTGCTCGCTCTTCAATCTTGGCCCAGCAAGCTGCGACCAGATTGCTGGAGTAGACCTATTGAGACTCCTATTTAATTCATCTCAGAGGGCCTAAACTCCCCATAGTGCCCTGTAAGCTGTACCTAAAAAATATAGATTTTAGACGAAATCTCTGGTTGTCCCTCCTTAACGTTCAAAGTCTTGAAGACTCATCGTAATCTTGCGTACCAATCTCGTGGCTTGTGCTTCATCACCTCATAATTTATTTTTTTACTGTAATAAAAAACGCCTTTGCTACAAATTGTAAAAAAATAAGGTCACTACAAAGAAAGTAATATGCATGTTTTTTAATAGAAAGATGAACAAATGGTTCTAAGCAAAGTTCTCGTTGTTGCGTCTGTGCGAGATGTAATGTTACAAACTTGCTTGTGTGAGAAAGCATTCCCCCTGGACTATTCCATCTCTTTGCACCGTAGATCAACTTATCTGTGAGATAATACCAACCATGCAGCATTCCCTAACAGTTTGTCTTCTCTGACAGTCTCTTTGTGCACAGTATTCGGCGGAGAAACGAGAGGATGAAAAGATGTGCGACCATTTAATAAGAGCGGCCAAGTATCGGGACCATGTGACTGCCACCCAGTTGGTCCAGAAGATCATCAACATTCTCACAGACAAGCATGGAGCCTGGGGGCACGCGCCCATGAGGTAGGGGCACTTTTTATGAAGGTCTGGGTTTCATAAAGCATGAACATTGAAAACAAACAGCCAAACAAACATTTCTGCCATTGACTACATTTATTTTCATCTTCACATAGTATCTCTTTGCAAGTTTATTTCTGTGTAATTGGTATACATTGAATATTGTGACCCATTTAGTGGCTTTTGAATGTTACTTACTGTCACTAGTTTTAATAGTTCTACTTTGTACACATTAGCTCGGTTGATTTTGTTCACTATGCAGAAATGAAAGTAAACTCTGTAATGCATTAGTCATCCAACTCGCTGTCTCCTCCTACATTTGCCCTTAATTTGCTTCCCTTTTGTGGATTCTCTATTCTCTTACCTATCAGCTAGTTTGGTCATTCATTCTACTTCTCGTTAACTCTCAATATTCTTTTTTTAAAGTATTTTCCAATATAAATAAATTCATATGATTTTCATTATGTGACAGTATCTGTTCTCCATTGTCCTTTACAATGTTTGATTTTGTAAGATCACCTCGTAAAGTGTTATCTTTCTTTCTGTCTTTTTTTTCCTTTGAAAATCAGAACCCCATAAATAATGACTCATATTTTTTGTGATTGGCAAAAAAAAAAAAAATTGTTGGCGTGCACTACAGCAATGAAATTGTGAACACAGCAAACACTAAATCATCTTTTGTGATGGATGCTCCTAACCACAGATTCCTCACCTTTTTAATTCTTAATTTGCTAGACGGGGTCTGGAAACTTTTCCTGTGAATCACCCATGCGCTGGTAGGTGGCACCATCAGAATCCTCAACAGCCTTTCCACACCCCCGGAGGAGTCAATGCGGGCACGCAAGTAGGCACCACCCATGAGCACTATTACTAAACAATGGGGAAACCTGGACAAACCCCTCAGGACCTGGGTATGTAGTAGTACAAACACAATTGGTCCCAAAGGGGATTATTTTAACAAATAACAGCATCCAAAACATAGAAAGCAGACACTGAAAAAATTGCAGAACTTATTGGATTTAATCATACGTTTGATCATAAATATATAATATATAATTAGTTGCTCAAAAGTGAATAAAAAAGTGATTGAAGGGAGTGCTTGTGAAGGAGATCAAGTAAAGGACACAGATTATACATAGTCAATATTTACAAATTCATATGTAGAAGGCCTATCCAAAGCCGTCTTATAATACTGATTTTAAAGGATATCCTTTAGCAATTTTTATGTCATTGACAAAGGGATAATAAATTGTATTCTCAGTATATGCAGTAGATATGTGTTGACGTTTCGACCCTAAGTAAAAGGTAGCAATTAACTCCTTATTAGGGGGTCTTCATCAGGACAGGGTGAAGAGCAACCTATAGAGCACCAGTCAAAAACTGGTGATGGGCCTCGTGTACATGGTCTGTAGCGGGGTGACCTTCTGGACTTATGATCTGGCCCACCAGATCATATGTCCAGAAGGTCACCCCAATACAGAACCAATTCATTCGGCATTTTGACAAATACGGCATTGGAATTAATCTCTATTCTTGGACCCCCGCCTTTTTTGATAGGTGACCCTCTGGACATATGACCTGATTGATTCTGACTGTTTCACCATAATGGATTACGGGTGATTTGGATACCCGCCAGCATCAGATACAGCATGTGCTACTTCTGGAACCATGTGTACTGTGATTGTGGCTATACTGAATTATTGGCCCTCAGGAACCGGCTGGCACTGTACACGAGGCCCATCACCAGTTTTTGACTGGTGCTCTATAGGTTGCTTTTCACCCTGGCCTGATGAAGACCCCTCTATGAAGGAGTTAATTGACCTACCTTTTGCTGGGGTTGAAACGTCGACACATATCTACTACCTATACCGGGATTATGATTTTTATATCACTTTGTCAATGACATAAAAATTGCTAAAGGATATGCTTTAGAATCGGTATTATAAGATCGCTTCAGATAGGCCTTCCACATGTGAATTTGTATTTGTTGTATGTATAATCTTTGTCCTTTACTTAATGTCCTTCACAAACACTCCCTTCAATCACGTTCTTATTCACTTTTGAGAAACGTATTATAAAGTAAAATAGATCTTTTATCAAATGTATGATAAACGTCTGCAGAAGTAAAATATATTTATGATCAACCGTATGATAAAATCCAATAAGTTCTGCAATTTTCTGAGTGTCTGTTTTCTATTTTTTGGATACTGTTATTTGTTAAAATAATCCCCTTTGGGACCAATTGTTTTTGTACTACCCATGAACACTGGCATCAATTCCTTCCTTTCTGTGCTCTTTGATGCACATTCGGTTCTCCTTTCCTGAGCTTTTAATGACTGTTCAACACTTTACAAAATATTTTAGACAGTGTAAATAGGGAATTGTCCCCTCCAAAAACTACAAGTTTTAAACTGTGTTGTACCTGCGGAAAACAGATATCAGTCACAAAACTCTCAAGATTCCTGCTATTGCTGCATAGACTTCAAGCATGACTTGAAATCTTGCAACAGGTACTTCCTGATGCACCATAAGACTATTGGAAAGCATGAAGCTTAGCTGTACATCGCTGAGCACAGGAAGCAGTGTTGGTCCTGTTTAAAGTCCCAGACCCACGCCTGACCCAAGTTGCGGTCCGGTCGTACCCTCAGTGATGTTCTTGCAGGTGGGTATACCCACTACAGATTCCTCTTTCACCCCCCATCCCCGCTCTATGGAGTAGACTTCTTATAAGTCAAAAGGTCTCATTTTACATTTGTCACAGTGTCTAACTATCAAATTGTTGGTCTCTCTGCGGTTGAGGGCACGAACGTTGCCTTTGGAATTTGATGACGTGTGTGGGTGGTGCCTATATGTGGGCAGAGGTGGAATGAAGCTGCCACATAGCTCAATGATTCCACCTATTGGTGTCCGGGAGATGTTGCCGGGATAGTTTCTGAAGTCAGTCTTGTGCCTTGGAGAATTGTAAAGAGGAGTAATCTGTGGTTAGGTGGAGTATTCACCAGAAACAGTGTTGCTGAAGGTCATTTACTTGTTGCCTTTGCATGTGCTGTGAATTTTGCCGTAAGCTTGTGGCAGAAGTTGATTGCAGCTTCTGTGACCGGACACCAGTGAAAAGAACACCCACGGTGGTGCAGAAGATGAGCCACTAAGATTTGTATGCTCTGCTTGGGCCGTCCCTTTTCAGCCTTTATGCATTCTGTAGAATCTTCATGGCTACAGTAGTAGGATGCATGTGTGCAGTTAAGGTGCCAAGGATGGACATTCAGTGGCTCAATACTGAATACACAAAATGTATTGGCTATTCATCTTTGATAGTCTTCCTTTTCTTAACATCTCAGTGTGCACATGAAGTAGGAACTATTTGCAAAAGGATAGACCCCTTGTAAATGGAAGTTCGTGTAGAATCCCATACTTAGGCATGGCAAAGTGCAGTACTTCAAGTTTTTTTTGTTGTTTTGTTTTTATAATTTAAAAAAGTTTTATATAGCGCTGGCTAGACCCGGAGGTATCAGAGCGCTTTACATGAGCATCAGATCATAGTTACAGGTTACATCGTTACAAAGGTTACACAGTTCTTAGAGCATGGCAACATAGTTACTTGTAAGGTCGAGATAAACAATAAGCACAAATATATAAGGGGAAAAGCAGGCAAGGTGAGAGATTCAGGGGAGGGGGGGTTGGAGAAGGGGAAGTAGACAGATAATGAAGGCGGGAAAGAGGAGGGGAGGGTGAGAGAGACAGCATAGGGAGAGGAGGGGAAGGGTGACGGGGACACAAACCGGTAGACGAGTCAAGGTAACGTCCAAAGTCCAGTAAGCTATGATCCCAGGGGAAGTGGTATCCCTTCCCTATCTCAATTGCGAGAGGCTCCCTTTGCGCAGTGAACTCTCTCAGAGGGGTCTCAGACTCCAAGGCCTACATACTGGATCCTTCCCCAAAAAGGGGAGAGGGAGTGCTTTGGCAAGGGGTGCCATACCATACCATACCACAAGTGTGAGTGGCTCTCTTGGCGCAGTGGACTTACTCAGCGGGTTCGCTGAGACTCCAGAGTATAAATATTGGATCTCTCCCCAACAAGGGGAGAAGTAGTGCTTAGTCAAAGGGCACAAAGGACAGGGGGGTAGGCAGAGTAGCAGGCAAGGGGAGAGATTCAGGGGAGAGAGGATAGGAGCTAGGGAAGAGACAATAAGGAGAGACGAAAAGAAGTCTGCCTAAAGACCAACTGGGTAGGTGACGACCAAGGAGGGAATCCACGGCCCATCTCCCCTATAGCTAAACCAAGTAGCTCCATCGGGCATCAGACAAAATAGTTCAGTCTCAATACATTGAGAGAGGAGGGAGGGAGAGACATAAATAGAGGGAGGATGCAGTAGGAGTCGACAGGAGAGACGAAAGGAAGTGCAACAATGTGGTTCAACAATATACCAGAAAAAGATCAACAAGTAAGCATTATATCAAACAATCAGCAATACAATTAGGAGAGGAGAGAAAGTAGTGAGGCGTAGGGGAGGAGGGAAAGTGAGGATAAGGGAAGAGACAACCGTAGAGACAAAAGGAAGTCTGTCTAAAGACCGACTGGGTAGGTGACGACCAAGGAGGGAATCCACGGCCCATCTCCCCTATAGCTAAACCAGGTAGCTCCATCAGGAGCTACCTGGTTTAGCAATAGCTACAGTGGTTTAGCTACAGTTTACTGTACATCAAGATTGTTTGCGAATTTAAAACAGTCCCAGAGCTCATGCAACTTCTCCACCTGAACCCAAACCTCAGGCCTCTTCAGATTCTGAAATTTTCTCCCGATTAGCTTAGTGTGCTCTTCTTTGGTCTCAGTAGGACGCCAAACCCCAGGATCAAAGTCTTGCTCTATTTACTGCCTGCGACTTACCGCTCTATTTTATGGTAATTCCCTTATGGACATTATGGGCTAATGTAACTTTTTTTCTGTCAGTGCCTTGTTTTATGCATGTTCGAGGTATTTAACGCACCACAGTGCTAGTTCATGACAATAAAACTCTGCTTGGTACTCCGTACAAATTCATTTGCTACACTTGCCTAATATTCTAGGAAGAGCAGATTTGTAATCCTTTGTGTTTCATGAAAGTCATAGATGAATACCATTTATGTGTTCAGGTTTATTATTTTGATTTAGCAGATTTACATCCCAGCCTAACAAAACGTAGGTAATATAACACAACCACAATTCTGATAAAGCATAATGTAAAACTCAAGTCTTAATAAAATTATGAAATAATACTTAGGCAGCTCCCACTTTGCACATTTTCTTAACCTAAACGACTGTGGTACCAGCGTATTTCTTTTCAAGCAAATTTGTAAATGTTAACATCCATGTTAAGGAAAGAGGAGCCACACTTTTTCTTCTTTCACCTACATTCTCTCTCAATTGTTTCCGACTTTTATCTGAGACTGCTTCCTTGCTCTCTATAGTCAGGTATGAACTTAAGACCTCTTTTTCTCCATCTACTTCCTGCCACCCTGAACTGCTCACACAGACACTGTGTGAGCAGTTCAGGGTAGTAAGAGGTAGATAGACACTGACCAGTCAGCAGGTAGTATATGGAAGAATAGGTTCTCTGTGTCCTAGGCAGCCCCCACCTTGCTCCTATGATATCAATGTTATGTATAGCGAACTGTCTGCCGTTAACTGTTGACAGCGGTCTGTCTGTACCTCGGCACAGAATTTCAGGGTTTCTCTAACGCCCTGGAGCCTGAATCCTCCTGTGATATGTTCAGAGTATTGTGTTCTAGTTTGTTTCTGGTTAACGAGCAATATCGTGATCACTAAACTACTGGTGTGTGAATTTGGTGTTTCTAATGTCTCCTGTAGGACATTAGCCAGTGAGTAAGCAGCTCTAAGTCAAATTATATGGCCTTGGCCTGGTCATTAGATATAGTACAGGCATGGTGTTGCTTTTTTTTCTGTTTCCACGTGGTATGCCTTGGTTGCAAGTGCTATTGGGTGCTGGTTGAAGCTTTATTCTTTTTTGTGTGGTTATGTGGGATCATGCCTGTAGATATTAAGTGCTACTGCGAGCAATATGATAGCTCAATGTCTGGCATATCGTTGCTGAGTTTATATATGTATAGGATGTTCTAAAGTATAGTACTGATTGTTGGTAGGTTAGTCTGCGTGGGTGGTTTCATGGTGATGGGTGTGATATATGTACATATCGCAAATCAGTGGACATGTACATATCAGAAACCAGTACTGCATTTCTGTTCTTAATTAGCGTAATCTCAATAGACCATCCTCTGTAATTTAGATTGCAACATGAGCAGAAATGCATGTGAACTTTTCTAGGCAGAGATATGGCGGGCTGCTCTACATTTATTCCAGGTTAGGCGAATAACGACTGTAACAGCAGTCACAGTTGGTGTCATGAGCAGACATATGAATCCTTTAAAGGCCCCACTTATCCGCCCGATCTAACGTCTTTGATTGCTGGAGCCATACCGGAGGCGGATGAGTGGAGCAGTGGTGGTTCTTCAGAACAGAGTTGGTGAATATAGGAGTTAGAAACATAAATGATTTTTAAGAGAAGCTTTACTCCACCTCATCCACAACCAGCCTCTCAGTAACTGCCGCTTTAGAATCCAGCCCCCAGTCAGTAGTCCTTGAGCTTAAATAGGAATAATTGCATCAGTCAGTGAAGTGAGAGGAAGGACTGCAGTGGCACAGACACCAGGCAGCTTTGACTGGGTAGATCGCAGTGCTGCTTTAGTGCACACCTGCTTCAGTGCAATGATTTCCCCTCCACAGTCGTGGCAGTCCTGTTTCCCCTTTAGCCAGTACTGGGGATGGCAGTGGACCCTTCAGAGTTAAGTAGGAGATGGTGCCGGTGCACAGAGTTCACTCTGTACTGGAGATGCTAGCAGTCACTCTCAGGGGCTTTGTGGTATGGATTTTGGGACTAGGGAATAGCCAGAGGCAGCTGTGATGCCTCCAGAGGGGTGGCAAGAGGGACTTCCTTGTTGTCATCTAGGACCCCAGGGGTCAGATGTCTGATGAGGCGGGAGGCAGTGGCTTGCCATGGGCCGTGACTTGAGTGCAGCAACCAGGCTATCATTCGTTAGTGGAATCTACTGCTGACTGCCTGATAGCCATCCCAGCTGAGAGCCTGTTGGCGACCAAGATGGTGAAGGGCACGGTCATCCTCCAAGCACAAACGACAGAAGGACTGGTAGAAGCAGATGCCCAGTCAAGAGGGACATTTTACAACAGGTGAAAAAAACATTATTGGAGTCAATTAATACTCTTGATGATAATACAGGAGGCGTAAAGCAAGCTGTGGAGAGTAAATCTGAAGCGTTACATGAGGAGATCAAATGAGATGAGCAGAATGAGACGCTAAATGGGGACACACTTTGCAGTTGGAGCAGCAAAAGAAGCAGACCGAGACAACACTAGAAGAGAACTCTGATTTATGGAGAACATAATGGGAATCAATCTCCCACGAACCGCCCACCTCCCCCCCCAAAAACCCCTGAGATCTAGGAAGATCTGAGCTTTAGTTTTGATACTGTCTCTTATACGGAGGGTTCCCAATGATTTACAGAGCATACAGTGTCCACACTAGGTGGTGCCAAATCTCGATGATTCAGGTGGTGTAACTTTGTTGGTAGTCCTGCAATCTTCTGAGTTGTAGGACAAGGTGCTTCAGGGTACGATTTCTAATAGGGAGATGTGCTTTGGCATCCATCGATTCTTGTTTCTGCTGGACCCTAGCCCTGCAATCCTGATACATTAGAAGTCCCTTCTGAGAGTGAAACGGAAACTGAACGAATTGCACACGTCAGCATCCTTGCTTTTCCCCTTGAAACTCCAGGTTGACCATGCAAGCAAGAAATATTCATTCACACGGCTGGAGGCTGCTAAGGCCTTCCTGTTTAGTTCGATGGGTGAAATGGAGTTTGCTACTGCTCCTTGAAAATAATCTATCTTGTGTGGTTTTGGCTGGGTGGTGGGTTATCAGCTTTCATGTAGAGGTGTGCGAAATTCAAGCAATTGCCTTTGCGCAATAATGTGAAATGCAGCAAAAATCATGTGAAATGCTATGAACATTGTGAAATTACGTTACAGGTAAATAAGGGAATTTTGCTTAAAAAGTATAATGCAAAATTATGCAAGCTTACACTGGTGTTATGGAAATTTCTCCCAGGCCTTCCTTCGAGCACTCTTCCTTTGGGACTTTACCCTGTAGGAGACGGTTAAGGATAGTGATGTGCGTAGCGGCTGGACCAGACAGTAAATTCTGAGATTTTTTTCATTGTACCTTGTCACTTCCATTGTCCCTTTTCTCCACACTGAGTCTGCTTGCAAACTTATGGGAATTGTGAAGCTTTTATTAGTTTCTTATGTGATCAGCAAAAACTTCCAAAGTGTGCTTGACTTGCAGTGGTGCTGCCCCTTGATCGTGTTACATCTACTTGTGTAGTGTTTGTTGAGGCACTTCATTGTATTGATTCTTCAATAAACAGGCTTGTGAAAAGAAGTACAGATTTTGCCTACTCGGTTTGGAGCATTGGTTAATTCCCAGAACCCTGTTATGCTGCTGTGCCTCCCAAGGGTGAACAGTCTACAGTTGGGCGAGGCCAAGTTGGGTTAATGTCCAAAAATGTAGGCCATGTCACACCGTTAACATGCCAGGGGGAGACAAACAGTTAGCAGGCGCTCAGACCCACCTTTTCAGCACCCTAGTTTTCTCTTCTCTAGATACCTTTTTTCCTGCTCCTAGAAACCCCTAGAGTGCCTTGTGCAAGTAATTTAGAATCCCCTTTCTGTCCTTACCCATAATGTTCATTTTCATTCTTAGCGATGAATGACATTTATTTGGGGATCCAACTAAAAAGCCTTCAGCAAAGGCCAAGCTATGTTGCGGTGAAGGAGACTTAAGCTCTGATGTTACGTAATGGCAAACTTTAAAGGTGGGGGGACTGTGTTCTAGTCGGTGGGAGGCTCAATATCCTGTGATGTCCGTGCCTAAAAATGAATGTGTCCGTCTGTAATGCAACTGGTGCTCATGTACAGCGCTTCGAATCCTTAGGGTCGAATTCGAGCTATATGAAACTGCAAACTAAAAGAAATACCCAGGACACTAGCATACCATGGTGCACGCAGGAGTGTCTTTTCTGTCAGAGTGGTGTTTTCTCAAAGATTTAATGTAATTCTCCCTAGTTCCTACAAATACTTTGCCGGTGATTAAACTAGTTTTTCTAGGCCAACTTTGCTAAACCTCCACAATGCATCTGTAACTAGCATCTGCATGCTCATAAGGCAGTGTTCTCTGTAAATGCGCCGGTCCCCTCGAGGATAGATCTGCGCTTTTCAAATACCCCCTAGAAAATTAAAATAAATAACAAACGGCTTACTCTTGTGCAGTATGCCGCACTATGATATGCAACCCCTTTTTTCCTCTGTGTAAAATTGGTGCCTTCTAGCTACCGCCCTCAGAAAAAGTTTTAAACACCTCTATTTATGGTTTCCTGTGCCCGGGTCCAATGTAAAGCTTCAAAGCTCAACATAATGAGCTGTAAATGGCGGCCCAGTGGAAGGTTATTGTAGATGTTAGCCTCACTATGTGGACACCTGTTTTTTTTGGGGGGGGGGGGGGGTTGCAGAGTTTTATATAGCGCGAACTAGATCCGAACCTAATCAGGTATCAGTGTGCTCTGGAGTAGGGCCAGGGCTGTAGTTTGAGTGAACGGTCTGACCTGAGCCCTCATCTTACGTGCCTGCTTAGCACTTCCCTACACCTGCTTGCCCCCAAAGTGAGATGTGCTGGAGTGCTTTTAGCCCTTTTATGGGTTCCTGTTCTACTAGTAACATCACCCTTACAGCACTGGAAGTTAAGACATCAACCAGAATGAGCAAGTTGTCGTGGCTTCATTCCCCGTCTTAGCTTTTCTTTGTATTTTTCTTTATTTGTCCTAATAAGGCATTGAAGTAGGTTTTGCAAGAATTATTGGCACAGCGTTTAGCATTGTATTAAGAGCAATTAAATTCACTGAAACGAGGGTATGGCAAAATGCACTCTGCAGCCCACTTAACATAATTCTTAACATGTAAATAGTTTTAGAGAGAACGATATTAAGTACAAATGTGCTTGGGAGTCCGAATACATTGTGCCATCATAAACCTGTGACTGGGAAGAAGAGAGCCTCATATACGCCATGATCTTTGTTAAATCCTCAGAACCTAACTTGGGGTGTGGCCATGCTGGCGACCAAAATGGACGCACAGCACTAAAGCTCCGACAAAGCTGGCTCTAATCCTGGATCGGATAGGCCCGATAATTGTTGTCAGGCGGGTCGCGATGTGGGGGCCTTCTCCCTATCATCTACCATCTTTGGAGGCTTACCTTGGCCGCAGTTGGGGGCAGCTCCTTAGATAGGTGGGCTTGCGCTCAGCAACGGCATGCACCTCAGAGCCCCTGCAGTGACGGGGTCCTCTTCTGAGCCTGAGATGCAGGGCGGGCGGACTGCGCGGTGCGGCCTGTGCTTTTTCTGTGGCCTTCCTCCCCTCCGCAGCCATCGGGCGACTGCAGGGAGGCACGGTGGCTCATGCCTGGTGGAATCCCCTGACCCCCTTTATTCGCGGCGCACTCAGGCCTTAGGATTGGGCCTACTGTATTATCTGCATCGCACCTGGGCCTAGTTACGGTCTCCCTTCCTGAAGCATCTGACTGGGCGGCAGCCGCCCTAGACTGCTGATCGAATCTCTGCATATACTGCGGTAGAGGTACAATGCTTTTTCCTGCCCCTCTAGATTGCACCACTGACCCTGACTTTTAATGGCCTAGTTGGTTTCTCCTGCTACTTGTGGAGAATGCCATGATTCCTGCGTGTGTTCCACCCGAGCCTGCTTGCCCCAGTCGAATGCACTGCTATCCTTAACTCCCCAGACATAGCTCTTCACTATGCCATGGATGAGGTGCCTAGGCTTGCTTCGATCTGCGTGCCTGGGGCCTGAGGCTAGGAACTGCCACAGACAGGGATGCGTCAATAAGGCCTACTGGCTTCTTCTTCCTGCTGAGCTGCGGAGTCCGGCTATAGGCCTTAGTGCGCGCTGATGCAGGTGTGATAGGGCCTGTCTTTGCTTGTGGTTATCCCCCCCCCCCTCCCCCCACCACCACCAGATATTCACTGGGTCTGATCTTTGCAACTGCTGCTGGGGCTCCCTCCTCCTCCTCACACCCATAGCTGTTGTTGATATTGCCTGAGCTGAACACCATCTCCCTTACAGGTGGCACAGAGTGGACCGCGGTCATACCTAATTCTATCATAGTCCTGGGCGACCCTAAACAGAGGAAATTGACTTTAGAGTGATCAAAACCTACTGAGGCAGCTGATACCACAACTGCTATGGAGGGTGGCGCGACTGGGGACCCCTGCGCCCACTGCTCCGGCAGGCTTGTAAGCCGTTATGGTTCAAGGCGGGATTCGGTGCAGTAGATGCATGCTTTGATACCATCGCCTCTTGGCTGGATCATATGGGTGAGCCCCTTGACAGGCAAGATGCACAAGTAAGGGATGTGAACAGTGTATTTCAGACCTTGAGGATACTACTGTTACTGTGGTGAAGCGACTGGAACTTTTGGAGACAAGATTGAAGACAGTGGCCATTAAGAATGAAGACTTGGAGGCAAGGGGGGCAGTGGCATAATAACATTCGAATCCTAGGCTTAGCGGAATCCACATACACTGGCCATCTTGACCTCTTTGTTGAGCATTTGCTCTTGGACCTCCTGGGCTGACAGATCTTCACTCCCATATTCGTAGTTGGGTGTGTGCACAGACCTTTGGACCCCTTCCCCACTACCTGGAGCATCACCAGTGCCAATTATTGCACATCTCCTTAGTTTTAGGGATTGTGATGTGGCTCTCCGGAGGGCGCATGAGTTGGGCCTGCTTCAGTACCAAGGATCTAGTGTCACCCTTTTCTGATATATACATCTGCCGTGTGGATTCCTCACCTTGTGAATATCCCCCTGCGTCAGCAACGTTCGGAAATTTTCTTCGTAGCACGCCGACGTGGAAGACGTCACAGGAGTACGACCTCGCGTGTGACTCCGTCTGACGTCACCGACTCCTTATCAGGCCCAAGCCGGCGTGATGACGTCAGTTCCCTTTTTTCCGCGTCTTCGACGCTAACGGTTTTTGGGAATCTTCTGCGATACTTTGTATACTTCTATTATTACAGTGTTGCTGTTTTTCCTTCGTTTCTTCTTCTTTCATCGAAGATGTCGTCGAGGAAAACAGGCTTTAAGCAATGTGGGTCTTGCGCTAGAATGATGTCGATCACCGATCCGCATAGCGACTGCTTGTGGTGTCTTGGATCAGACCACGACGTTAAGAACTGTCGGTCTTGTTTCAAAATGAACCCTAAAGCACTACGAGAGCGTGAGGCAAAGCTTCTTCTTGCGAAGATAAAAGGAAGAGAGACTGGGAGATCTTCGAGGTCGACGTCGAGACGCTCGAAGTCGAGGCAGAAATCTCGTTTGAAGTAGAGGTCGAGATCCAGAGCGAGGTCGAGGTCCAGAGCGAGGTCGAGGTCCAGGGAGAGATCGAGATCTGGATCCAAATCGGCTTCGGGTCACGCTTCGAGCTCCTCGAAGAGGAAGCACAAGAGGAAGAAGCACAGCTCTAGACATCAATCGGGGAAGGAGTCCTCGGATTTGAAGAAGTCTCGTAAACACCATAAGGACTTCGTTTCTCCTTCTCCTGCTCAGTCTCTCTAATGTTCCCCGGCTCCGGAACAGGAACCGGATCCGATGTCTCAACATTCTTCGGAGCATGAGGAAGAAGAGGAGGTAGTTCCTCAAACTCCAACTCCGATGGAAGCTCCTGTGGATCAGGAAGGTCAGAATGAGCCTATGTCTGAACATCCTCCTTCAGATCATCCGGTAGGTTCGTATCCTCCTTTTCCTGGTCCTGGACAGGACCCCTCGCATTTCCTTAATGCGATGTTTGGAGTTTACTCCAGAGCAATGTACCCCACTGGAGCACCTGTTGGTCCCATGGGTCCATTAGCTTATAACTTGGGCATTCCTCAGTCTTACGCCCCAGCTCCATTTGTGCCATTTATGCCGACGCCTCTTACATCTTGGCTCGGTGCGGCTCCACCGAGGTCTTCGACTCCGTATGCGGCTTCGCCGACTCCGGATCAACCTCGTGGTTTGGATCGAGGTACCACGCCAATCCGTGAGTCTCGTCTTCCAGTTACGCCAGCTCCTCGCTCGACGTCGGAACCGGCTCCGTCGGAGTCGTTACCGGATCCGTCGACTTCGGTTCGTGTGGAGTGGTCGAGACGCAGGGCTCAGCGTCTCTTGGAAGAGAAAAGGGGTGAAGATTCTGATGTGGAAGAAGGGGAGCTTCTTGATCAAAATAATCATCATGAAGACCTACAGAATGCTAGTGGTCTGGAGCTCTCTCCTGAGTGGGGTTTGCCTTCAGTTTCTGATGCACCATCCAAGGAAGTGGCACCCTACCATGTTGTTATTAGGAAGGCTGCAGATCTTCTCAACTTAACTTTACCTACTGTTGAGTACAAGCCCAACATCCTTACAGAGGTTTTGCACTCTCCTTCTTCTATTGTTGAACCTACTCTGCCGTTCACTGATGCCTTGACTGATCCGATAAAGGAGGTCTGGAAGAGACCGTTAACTGCTCCTGCTGTTTCTAGGTCTGTTGCAAGACACTACAGAGTGGCTCCTGGTGACCCTGAATTTCTCTCTTCGCATCTTTCTCCGGAGATTCTGGTGGTGCAGGCTGCATGTTCTAACAGGTCTGCAGGTTCGTTTCCTCAGGTACCAGCAGACAAAGACTCAAAGAAATTAGATCAGTCTGCAAAGAAGATTTTCTCTTCGGGTAGCATGGCCCTAAAATCCACTAATGCTACTTGCCTTTTGGGTAGATATGTCCATGCATTGATGGATTCTGTGAAGCAATTATCATCTAAGCTTCCAGAGGAGGATAGAAAGAACTTTAATGAAGTGGTCTCGGATACTCAGGCTGCGGCACGCATGGTTATCCAGAGTGGCATGGACACAGTTGATTCTGTTGCCAGGATTATGGGCTCTACTGTTGCAACCAGGAGAGCCGCATGGCTAAAATCCTCTGATTTTTCTGCAGATGTGCAATCCACGTTGCTAGATCTACCTTTTGATGGGACTGGTCTTTTTGGGAAAAAGGCGGATGTTGCACTGGAAAGATTTAAAGATAGCCGGGCTACTGCAAGGTCTTTGGGTCTCCAGATGAGAGGATCTACAACTAGGAAGTTTAGAGGCTTCGGTAGATCTTCCTTTCGTCCCTTCAGGCAGGGCCAACAGCAGCAGAACCCTCTGTACAAGTCCTATAGAGGTAGACAGAAGGGTCGTGGACGTGGGCGTCAAGTCTCTTCCTCCTCCACTTCCTCCAATAATGCCCAACCCCCACCCGCATCAGCAAAGCAGCCCTAGATCCACCATTCTGGATCATGTGGGTCTGGTAGGGGGTCGACTTACTCATTTTCTACGAGATTGGGAATCGGTTACATCAGATCTTTGGGTTCTCAATCTCTTAGAAAATGGGTATGCACTTCCTTTTCAGGAGTTCCCTCCCAATTACCCTCCTTGCCAAGGTTATTGTTCGGAGGACCATCTTCTTCTCCTGCAGGAAGAAGTCCTGGCTCTGTTCCGAAAGGGTGCAATAGAGGTGGTTCCAGAGCAGGAGAGGGGTCAGGGATGCTACTCCCGGTATTTCCTGATACCCAAGAAGGATGGCAGGCTTCGACCAATCCTGGACCTCAGGATTTTGAACCTCTATCTCAAACAGGAGAAGTTCAAAATGCTCACCCTTGCTCAGGTTCTTCAAGCGCTGATGGAAGAAGACTGGATGGTGTCGATCGACTTGCAGGATGCGTACTTTCACATCCCAATCCTGAAGTCGCACAGGAGGTATCTCCGTTTTACGGTGGGATCGCAGCATTACCAGTTTGCGGTCCTTCCTTTTGGACTTACTACTGCGCCTCGAGTTTTCACCAAGGTGATGGCGGTGGTGGCTGCACATCTCAGAAGGTCGGGGATTCCTGTTTTCCCCTACCTGGACGACTGGCTGATCAAAGCAGAGTCGCCGGAGAAGGTGCTCCATCATCTGCAAGAGACAACTCTGTTGTTACACAGGTTGGGTTTTTCAATAAATGTGCCCAAGTCTCACCTGGTGCCCTCCCAGCGCAACCTGTTCATGGGTGCGGTACTGGACACTACTGTGTGTCGTGCATTCCCTCCTCCTCAAAGGATTCGCGACATACAGGAAATGATTCCTTTATTCTACAATGGAGCGGTTGTGCCAGTCCTGAAGGTCCTTCGTCTGCTCGGTCTGATGGCTTCTTGCATTCTGTTGGTCAACCATGCACGCAGGCACATGAGGGCACTCCAGTGGTGCCTCCGCAGGCAGTGGTATCAGCACAATGGAGATCTCAGGGAGTCAGTGAGGATCTCCAGAGAAGCTGCAGCGGATCTATCTTGGTGGGGCGTGGAAGACAATCTGTCTCAAGGAAAGCCTTTCCAACTGCCTCCATCGGTTGCCAAAGTGAACACGGATGCCTCCACTCTAGGGTGGGGTGCTCATCTGAGGGATCTGGAGGTCAAGGGTCTTTGGTCTCCAGAGGAAAGGTTGCTTCATATCAACCTTCTAGAGTTACGGGCGATACGTTTGGCGCTCTAGGCCTTCCTCCCTTCGCGGTCAGTCAGTTCAAGTCCTGACGGACAACACGACCGCGATGTGGTACATCAACAAACAGGGAGGAGTAGGGTCGCAGTGTCTCTGCAGAGAGGCTCTGCGTCTCTGGTCCTGGGTTCAGGACCACCAGATTTGTCTGATGGCAAGTCATCTGGCCGGAGTTCTGAAAGTTCGTGCAGACGTTCTCAGTCGACAGTTCTCTGCCGATCACGAGTGGAGGCTTCACCCGGAGGTTGTTCACGACATCTTTCAGATGTGGGGGACTCCTCGGGTGGACCTATTCGCCACTCACGAGAACGCTCATTGCCTGTCATTCTGCAGTCTCCAGTATCCGATGCAAGGAGCTTTGGGGGACGCGTTTCAGTGAGTTGGGGCTCACAACTCCTTTACGCGTTTCCTCCCATACCTTTGATTCCTCGGGTTCTGAGGAAGATTCGCCAAGACCGGGCCCAAGTCATATTGATCGCCCCGAATTGGCCAAGAAGGGTGTGGTACACAGACCTTCTCCACCTCTCCTCTCACCCGCCGCTCCGTCTCCCTCACAGGGCAGACCTCCTCTCTCAGATGGAGGGGCAAGTTCTACACCCCCACCTCCAGACATTACACCTTCATGCCTGGAGATTGAGCGGGGCAACTTGAGTTCTTTTTCTCTCCCTCACGATGTGGTGGATGTCATTCTTTCTGCCAGGCGTGACTCCACTAAGCCCATTTATTCGTATAGGTGGTCAAAATTTGTCTCTTGGTGCAGGGAGAGGGATGTTGACCCTTTGAGGGCCCATTTGTCTGACATTTTGCAGTTTGCTCTTTCTCTGGTGCAGCAAGGATTTGTTGTTGCCACAGTCAAGGGGTATCTTTCAGCCTTGTCGGCATTTCTCTGTTTGCCGGATCAGCCCTCTCTTTTTAAGTCTCCAGTGGTTTTGAGATTTTTGAAGGGACTTACTAATAAGTTCCCTCCTACTCCTTTTGTGGTTCCTCATTGGGATTTGAATCTTGTGCTGACCTTTTTGATGGGTTCTCCCTTCGAACCTTTGCACAAGTGTCCCATGAGACTTCTTTCTTTTAAAACGGTTTTCCTCGTTGCAATCACCTCGGCAAGGAGGGTAAGTGAGCTTCAGGCTCTTAGTTCCAAGCCCCCATTCCTGTCCATTCATGCTGAAAGGATGGTTCTTAGGACCAGGGCTGCTTTTCTGCCTAAGGTGGTAACTCCCTTCCATCTTGGACAATCCATTACCCTTCTTACCTTCTATCCTCCCCCTCACCCTTCTAAGGAGGAAGAGAGACTGCATCGCCTGGACCCTAAGAGGGCGGTGTCTTTCCATCTGGACAGAACTAAAGACTTCCGGATGGATGACCAGCTGTTTGTTGGTTTTGCTGGCTGCAAGAAGGGCAGAGCGGTGCACAAACGCACACTTTCCAGGTGGATAATCCTGTGCATCAAGATTTGCTACTCACTGGCGGGTAAGGACCCTCCTGAGGGTATTAGAGCACATTCAACTAGAGCAAAGTCTGCAACATCTGCTTTGTCTAGAGGTGTACCTGTTGAGGACATTTGCAGAGCCGTGACTTGGGCCTCCCTCCACACTTTCGCGAAGCACTACTGCTTGGATACCGAGGTGAGGAGGGAGGGCCACTTCGCACGTTCTGTCCTTCAAGATTTCCTGGTATAGCAGAGTGGACACCCTCCTCCGGGAGTGGGGACTGCTGTGGGACTCTATTCACAAGGTGAGGAATCCACACGGCAGATGTATCTATCAGAAGAACAAGTTACTTACCTTCGGTAACGCTTTTTCTGGTAGATACAATATCTGCCTGTGGATTCTCACATGCCCACCCGCCTCCCCGTTGTCCACTCTGTTATACCTGGTCTTTATGTATATATGTTTGCTGCTATTGTGCTATTTCTACTGCACACTTTGTGTGCGTATCTGATTTGTATGTACACTGTATATTTGCATATTTGTTGTCGTTGGTCCGTCCGTGTGCCTCGAAGGCACGGAAAAAAGGGCGGAACTGACGTCATCACGCCGGCGTGGGCCTGATAAGGAGTCGGTGACGTCAGACGGAGTCACGCGCGAGGTCGTACTCCTGTGACGTCGTCCACGTCGGCGTGCTACGAAGAAAATTTCCGAACGTTGCTGACGCAGGGGGATATTCACAAGGTGAGGAATCCACAGGCAGATATTGTATCTACCAGAAAAAGCGTTACCGAAGGTAAGTAACTTGTTCTTCCCAGACATTACTGTTGCAGTCCAGGATTCTAGACGCAAGTATACCGAGGATTAAGGCCACAGTACACAAAGTGGGACTCTGGTGTGGAATTCTGTCTCCAGCACGCCTCCAAGGGGATGTCGATGAGCAGACCTGTCTTTTTCGATTCCCCCGCGGATGCAATGACATTTTGCAAGCAACGCATTGTGAAACATGCTTCTCTGGAGCGCGATAACCATGACGGGGGCCAGCCAGACTCTCCGTTAGCGGCCAGCATGGAACTCTTTCCAATAGAGTAGGCCTTTCCCCCCCTTTGGGTGCTGATTGCGTGGCGACCAGCTGCCTGGTGCCCACTTGTTCCCCACTGGCTTGGTGCTTCTGCTGACTGACCACTGCCTTCATATGTGACTATTTTTATGGGCCCATCTCTATTCCTACTGATGTTTTTTCTTTTTGTGTTATATCCAGCTTCAGTGCCACCCGCAGTGGTGTTGCTTCTTCCCCCAGGTTTATACCGCTGATATGTTTGTGGGATTCATGCTTTGCTTTGGTTTACAGATATGGGAATTCACTTGGCATTCTATTGCCAGGTGTGGGTGGGAGGAGGGGGCTCGTTTTGTTTGTTATTTCATTGTTTGTGATGCACCACTCTACTTACCTGCATTTATGATTCATAATGTACTGATTTTGCTCATGAGCCATGTCTACCCGTGTTAATGTACACCCAATCACTGACATCAATTTCATGTCCTGGAATTTCAGAGGCTTCAACAGCCCACGTAAAGTTAAAAAGGTGTTTCAGTATTTGCAACATCACAATATGGACATCACCTTCCTTCAGGAAACTCACTTACCACTTGGCCCTTTACAAGTCCTTGGGGTTCACATTGGTTCTTCTCCAGCTCTAGCACATACTCCTGTGGTGTACCCAGGTTGATACACAAGCGCTTGCTCTTCCAGCCCTCTGCTGTTCAATCCGATGACAAGGGCAGATATCTTCTAGTGGCTGGATACCTGTCTGGACATCGTCTGGTGTTTGTCAATGTATGTGCCCCAAATGTTGACGACCCAGAATGTTTTTGTTCGCTCTGTGTTATGTTATGTTAAGGGGGGTGCTTCTATAGCGCACGGCTACTCCGAGGAGTGTCCCGGCGCTGTCAGAGCCTCAGCAAGTCCAGAGAGGGTGAAAAACGGACGAGTGACAAAAATGTAGCTCAGCCAGCGGAGATATTACAGGAAGAGGAAGGTCTTCAGATCCTTCCTGAAAGCCAAAAGAGTGGGGCTAGATCTCAAGGAGAGTGGGAGATCATTCCAAAGCTGCGGGGCGAGATATTTAAAAGAGCGCCCGCCACAGCGAGCACGACGGATCCTGGGAGTAACTGCCTTGGCCTGGGAGGCAGAACGCAAGGATCTGGATCGAGAGTAGAAGCAGACCCATTTTTGAAGATAGCGGGCACCTATACCGTGCAAAGCTTTGAATGCAATGGTCAGGGCCTTAAAGATGATACGCTTCTTCAAGGGGAGCCAGTGAAGAGTCTTGAGAAGCTCACTGGCCCTTGCTCTTCTGGGGAGACCAAAGATGGCTCGAGCTGCCGAGTTCTGGACCACCTGGAGACGCGACAGGAGGTAGTCAGGCAGGCCAAGATAGAGAACATTAGAGTAGTCCAGCCTGGAAACAATAAGGGCCTGGACTGTGATCCTCCTGTGTTCCAAGGATAGAAACGGCAGGAACTTCCTCAGCATCTTTAGTATGGCAAAACATTTGCCAACTAAACCTGACACTTGGGTCCCAAAGGAGAGACAGTTGTCTACCTGAATGCCCAGGTTTTTTGCGGTCCCTGAATCGCCAGTAGGAGGGAACATGTCTACCGGCCACCAATCTTTCCAATTGGGGTTGGCGGGGCAACCGAAGAACAAAACCTCGGATTTATCGGAGTTGCACTTGAGGCAGTGCCGACTAAACCAGTCAAACACAGCCCCAAGGCAACCCCGGATAGACGCCCCGTCGAAATCCTGTCCCCTGTCGTAAGTGAACAGGAGTTGAGTGTCGTCAGCGTACGACACAATCTGAGCCCCAAAATTCTCCGCAAGTGCCGCCAGAGGGGTCATGTAGATATTAAAGAGTGAGGGGCTCAGAATTGAGCCCTGCGGCACTCCGACCTCCAGAGGCGGCATTGCGGCAGAAAAAGGTGGGGCCCAGATCGTTTGCTGCCGGCCAGTGAGGAAAGACCTGAACCATCCGAACACCGTCCCCCTAAGCCCTATCTCCCAGAGTCTAGATAGGAGGCGGTCGTGGGGGACGGTGTCAAAGGCCGCCGATAGGTCAAGCATCACCAGCATGGCCTTTCCTCCCCTGTCCAGGGTCTCTCTGATTTCCTCAGTGATCTCCAGTGCCCTGGTCAACTGTGCTGACGCGGATCATATTGTACTGGGGGTGATTTCAATATAATCCTGGACCCGACGCTCGACACCACAGCGCTGAACCCGGTGGGAAAACCCAGCTCCATGCAAATTCTCCATTACATCTGTGACACTAACACTCTTTATGATTCAAGGCTCCTGTTGTACCCCACATCCCCTGCATGTACCTTCTATTCTGCACTGCACAACACGTGGATGCACATAGGCTTTTTGCTCCTCTCTGCCACAATAGCGCTGGACCTTGGCTCAGTCGCCCACCTCCCATGTACACTTTCTGACCACTCCCCTCTAATGATGACACTATGTATCCCCATTGCTGGTGGCCTAAAGCGCCCGTGGCAATTACCTCATATGGCACTGCTTGATGAAATCTTTTGTACAGAACTTTGCTCGCCCATCATTGAATATTTTGAACTTAATAAGGACTCTGTACAATTGCAGGCTACCTTATGGGAAGTCTTTAAGGCTTATACCAGAGGCATGTGCATTTCTAAACATGCTGGCATAATGCGTGGTCTTCGTGGAACCGTGACCCTCATTGAAACTGAACTAGCTGTACTGGACGACATAAGTGCTTGGCAGGGCGTAGAAGCCCAATTGCCCTGAAGCGCTGCTTTGATGGCAGAGTTTAGAGACGCTACAAAGCATGAGGCTCAATACTTAGGGAAATATGCTTGGTTCCGTCGTTCTGGTGAGGGAGACTGGCTGGGCCATACACTGACTAGACTCGTGCGCCACCCTGGCGGTGCTTCCTACATCTCAGAACTACACCGGGAGGATGGCACCAGTCTTGTTTGCACGGTTGATATACAGGCCAAGCTCCTTCGCTATTACTCCGATGTTTAAACCACACGCCTGAGGCATAATGGCACTGAATGTACAGCATCTGAGCGTGATTGCCTCGGTGTGGGGGCACTGCACACCAGCAATTTCTCAGTGAACCCTTCACTGCTCAGATCATTCAGGCGATGGACTCCATGGGCGACTCCAAGGCCTCTTGCACTTTCTACAAGGCGTACAAGCACCTCTTAGCCCTGCACCTCCTGACACTCTACTCATAGGCCCAGGAGACGTGTTCTGCTGCCCATGCTGTGAGAGGCTGTGATCATCATACTGAAACAGGGTGATGGTCCGCACCATTGTAGCTCCTACCTGCTACTATCTCTATTAAATTTCAATAACAAAATCTTCGCTAAGCTATTGGCGACCGGCCTTGCGCTCCTAATGGATCAAATTATCTCTCCGGCCCAGTCTGGCTTTCTTCTGCATCGCTCAACGTCTCTAAATCTATGCTCTGTCTTGACTGTCCTTAACAGGATATCTTCTACATTGCCAGCCGTGGTCTCCCACTTGGATGAAGAGAAAGCTTTAGACTCTTTGGATTGGCGGTTCCTGCATGCTTTACTTAATAAAATGTGGTTCTCTTGTAGTTTTTCTTCTCTGATGACGCTTCTGTACTCACTCTCAACTGATCGGATTAGGGTGAACGGTACACTTTCGGCTTCATTCCCAATCATATGGGGGACACAGCAAGGTTACCTTTTTTTGCCCCTACTTTTTATGGTAGTGATGGACCCACTAGTGCACCATCTACAGGTTTAACATCTACGCAGAGGTTTGCAGTTTTAGCCTACCATCAATCTATGTGGACAACATATTTGTATGTCCCCCTACGTACAATCTAGCCCTGATACTGTTGGAATTAATCTGATTTGCGGCCTTGTCTGGCCTCCATATTAATTGAAATCATTCTGAGATATTCTCATTAACTGATGCGACTACTCCAGTACATTATGACTTCCACCTGAAGTTATGTGAGTGTTCCGTTCCCTACTTAGGTATCCATATTCACGGAGACAAGGAGTAGGTTATACTCCTGAACTATGGTCCGGCAATAGACAGGCTAACTTCGCAAGTGGAACGGTGGATCCGCCTCACACTATCCATGGCGGACGAATTGCCATCATAATGAAAATTGTGATTTTCACCTGTTTTTGTATTCCATTACCCCTCACTAACTCGTTTTTCACAACTCTGCGGAGTGTGCTGACACAGCTTGTGTGGGCAGGCAAACAGCCTTGGATTGGCTGGAGCACCCTGGTGCTCCTTTATGAGTGCTGGGGTACCCTATCTACATCTCTACAACCTGGTTGCATGGTGCCGATATGCCTGATGCTTATATACCGTACTCCAAGTCTGAAGCTGATCTTACAGCTCCAACACCACTAGGAGCTCTCTTACCAGCAGGCCTCCCACTAGATCAGGAAGACATACAGACCTTGCCATGACCTGTTGGACTTGGAGGTGGCTGGCTCTAATACTGGTGGTCAAGTTATTTATTCTCCTTTGATCCACTTGGCAGACTACCCATGGATGTCCATAACTAGGGAACAGTTGATACAGCACACATTAACGGCAAATGCTTTGCAGACTTTTGGGGACGTATTCCCTGATGGGCATGTTTTCTCTCGTACGACTGATCCACGCTTTGTGGAAACTTCCTTCATGGATCATTTTGTTCTTTGACGACTCCAGAGTGCGCTGAGGGCCCAGATCCCTTCCTATCTGGTAGCTCCCTCTGAATTGACCCCATTGTCGTTGGTGATCAATGTCTCGAAAGGGGAGGGCTCATTTCTAAACTATACCCCTCCTGCCTACCCTTGACCCCAGACTCAGACTTGCATGGGAGATGGATTTGGGGCAGTCTCTAACAGACAAGGTGTGGGCTACTTGTTACGTGCAGACACGCCTAGTCTCTCTTAACGACCGTCACAAGTTGCTCCATTATACGTTCTTGCGCTGAGCATATGCTGCACCTGCAGCGCTGGTACGCATTGATTCCACTGGCACGTCAGAGTGCCTAAAGCGCTGCATTGAGAGCACAGATTTTGCACATATGGCGTGGACGTGTCCTAAGGTAGCAATATTGTGGAGGGAGGTATTCACTAGACTTGCTTGGATGACCCAGATGGCATTCGTCCCATCCCGTTACTTGCTTTATTGAGTTATGCCCATGGTGTCCCTTAACCCATGCGCAGGTACGCTGCCATTGCCTTACTTTTAGCCAAGCGAGCGGTTGCCATCCATTGAGTAGGTAAGCACCCAACTACGGTAGGTGCATGGATGCACAGCCTCATCCATTGTGACACAACTAGTTAGTTGTTTGCTGCCTTACAGCCTCCCACCCGAATTTTATCTGGGAACCTCTGAGGATTACCTACAAACCCTGTCTACCCTACTCCTGAATCTACCCAATAAACATAGCGATTCTCATGGAGTATGCGGTCTCTTCTTGTACTCCAACTCTGGTGCTTTGGCATCTCGACAGACTTTAGGACACTTCTTTTCTTTTTTTGGCATGGGCTGACATGTGCTATTGACATGGTATGCACCGATAGGTCTCGTTTTTCATTGTTGTTCACATCATGCTTTGACAACTGTGCCATCCTCTTTTCACTATTGATGATGCATAACTGCATGTTTATGCTATTTCAAAATTCAAAAATAAAGTGTTATAAAAAAAAGAATTGCATCTTTATTTTTCAAAACATGCATTTTTACATTTATCTGACAAACGAATGTAGCTGCCTTTTTGCCATCGGAATACAATCTAATGAAGATGTTTTCCTTTCATTTGGTTTCTGCTGGTTTGCTTTTTTATTCTCCTTTGAAATCTATATAATTTGCTTGTGGCCCTGGCTCTGAAGCCCTAATACTTTCCCATTAATGTCATTTATTTTGTCCAAGTATTGATGGCTTTTCTAATGCCATGCGATCAGTAGGCTGCTATGCTGGCAGCTGGCCTGGGATTGGTGGTGGATTTAATAAATCACAATCAGGCCCATGCCATTACATCAATATTTTTAGTCAATTATAGAGAAGGTCAGGTGCTGCATTCAGCGCAGCAGCCCCAGCATGTGGCATTTGAGAAACATCTGGTACCAACGAAACTGCAAGGCGGGGGAAGAAAGAATCCAGTTTATTCCATCTAAAGAGGCCGAATGGAATATGCTGCTTTATGGATAACGCAAGGGTGATTATGAGACACGTGTGAGCCCGTTAGACTCGCCAGGCGTAATACCCTTCGTATAGATATATTCCCAAAAGTTGCTGTTCAATAACAACTAAAAATGAAAATATTATTTTCTCAGCAGCAGATGGGGCATTGGTTGCTCCCAGCTGGCATCTCATATCTTTTGACACCTGGTGACCTGCCTGAATGCAATTTGTGTCTTAATATCGAGTTTACATCCGCTTCTGCCGCGTGAGAGAAGGCAAGCGACTTCCCGCCACCCGGGCTTACGGAGATTTCGGCCATTTTTGATGCACACAAAGAATACCGGCGCGAGGCAGCCCCGCTGACGGCGCGTGCCCTTTCCTGTCATGGCGTCTTCTCGGAGTGCTGGCAGACTTCAGGGAGCCCTGGACGGGCGAGTACCTGCTCATCCATACATTACTGTCACCTGGACTGAGGCTCAGGTGCAGCGGGCGGCGGGGCCTTCGAAGAGTGTCGAAATAAGCACGAAAGAGTCCACGAGTGAACAGAGTGGCAGAAGTAATTTTTTTTCCAGAGCGCGGAGCAGGCATTGTGTTTATTTGGGTCAGGAGACAAATCATCTCTCATGTAGATGACACCTGGGAAAGTGGCTGAATGTAAGAAGGATGAGGGGAGATGATGGAGAACACCGGCTGGAAGTCTCCGAGGACAGACTACCCTTTTCTCATATCGTCCTTCATTGCATCCTAATAGACTGACTAATGTACCATGGAAATTCAGCGGCGGGATTAGTGAAAAGAGGGTGGCCCTGCCTTGCCGCGCGGCGGAGGAGGGACGCGGAGGTAGAGCGGCCGCCATAAATTATCAGGCGTAGTGCTGCAAGGTTTGGGCCATTTCTCAGGGACCCTCTCGCCCCGAGATTGCCGACTGCTTTTGATTAGCAGGAGGCGGCTGGGGTTTGGGCTCGGGTTTCGACTGCGCTCAGAAATCCCCTCTGTTTCAGATTGCCTGAATGTGTTCTAATGGATGCCCTCAAGCAAGAGGCGTCCCTGCCCGAGAGACATCCATCTTTTTTCCTTCCCGCGTGTCACAAGCTTGCCGGTAAAATCTTTGTGATGCTCTCTCCAATTTTTCTTCAGTAAATCAAATCTTCCTTCTTTCAGAAAGATGAATGCCGGGAGGTTGGGGCGTTATAAAAAAAATCAATACAGGCCAAATTGAAACAGTATGCCTCTGTATTGATTGGTCTTGTGCGATCGAAACTAACAGCTTTGTAACTGTTCCACTGGACAGTTAGCTGACCTGTAATGGACAAACTATCAATAAGAGCATTACTATTTTATCTTGTAGTGTGTCATTTCAGGGCAGGGAGTCCAGGAAAGGGGCGGCCAGACTGCATTTAAATGGGCATTGTAAGACGATCCTCTTGCCACCACCCCCCTTCCACTGCGAGAATCGTAACTAACATACATGTTTAATTAAAAAAAGCAATGAACTGCTTCGGAAGCCAGTGATTTACCTCCCTTGGCCCCACCCCCTGCCGTGTCTGCTCTGGGTCGTGCTATAAAAATGCTTTTAAATTGTAAACAATGGTATGCATCTCTCTGGTTGTATAAAAAAATGTGGCTTATGTTTTCCTCTCTCGCAGTCTGTGACATAAAAAAGGGATTCTGCGTTTTTAAGTCTGCGCTTCCAAACGGGACGATCTTAAATGGAGGTTGATGGGCCTGGGTGTATACTTTACTCCAATCGTGTTTCTCTCCATGCTTTTATTCTATCACTTACTCCACCCTGGGGAGCCGGCACTTGACATCAGTCTAAAGTAACATTCATTGCTCTCTGGAGCGCCGCTGATGCTTGGAAACTCTTTATTGTAAAGACTAGCAGTAATGCTGTGAAACTGCATATTAAACGCGGAATTCTTTCCAGGCCTCTAACCCCCTCCCTCCACCGAAGTCTTGTGACCGGCCTCCCTCCGCTGTCGGAAGAGCTTGAAATGTCAAATCCAAACGAATCATGAGACCACGTGACGCTGAAAGGCGCTCTGCGCAGAGTGCATGGCTGTCTGATGTTCCTCACTAAGATGTATTCGCACATTAAGGGTTGGATACATGTCTGTTTTAGGACTGGCGTTAGCAAGACCTTTTATAGGGTAGCTACTTAGAGGGCCTTTCAGCAGTCCTCTTCTTCATTTGGTCTGTTATTGTCATTCACATTTTTCTTACACCCATTATAGCATGTAACCTAGGGCAGTGGGTCAGCCCACTCCAGCCATTAGCTAACCTCACTGTGAGATATGGCATTCTGTACTTTCACTAAGCACATCCACTCACGAAATAGTTCCCTTCAGTGCCGGTGACTAAAATGGTAGTGTGTGCTTCTTGATATCCAAAAATATTTTAGCTTTAAGCCATTTTCTTTTTTAGATTCATGGGGACTCAACAGCTTCCCCAACGATAACGTTTTGCGAAACCGTAACAAAACAAGCAGTGATAAAGCCAAATGGCTTGCGTCCGACACCATACTTATTGGCAATGCCAGTGCTTCTTTTCTACAGTTAAATGGAAGGAATACGCTTGCTTAATGGCGTTGTGATTGGTCTGAGTGCCATGGTTTGGCACTCAGACAGGGGGTGGGAAGCTGGGCATGTTCTCCATCCAGGCTGCAATAGAGCCTGGTGGAGAACATGAAAAGTATGCATGACTGATTGGCGGGCCAAAGTTGGCTGGCCAAACGGTCATGCACCCTTGGAAAGTGCCTATCACTCCTCCCCCAGCGCGGAACAACCGAGCGCCATCCGCTCCCCAACCAACTTAGCCGTACGGTAAAATAAAATGATAATGTTGTATTATTATCATTTTTTTTCTGTTTTGAACTGCTTATTGAGCAGTGGGGTGAAGCTCCTACACCTTGTTTCGGCCTGTCCATCTTGTGTTTGCCCTTCTCTTTGTCTAGCTTCTGTGCTTCCACTGCTGGCTTTTAGGGAACTACATTTTTCAATGTGTTTAAGCACCCCTTGAAAGTGCATATGTTTTCCCGCTGTCTCCCTCACATGCCTTTCTCTCCCTTTCACGTTGCTCTGTTACCTATGTACTTTTCTCTCCCCACCCACAATCCTGTTGCTCTCTCTCCGCTTTTTGCTGCTGCTGGTGGGGAACCTGCGTTCCACGTTGCCCTCTTTCGCCTGTGTTTTGCCCTTTTGCTCGGTTGTTGCTTCTTCCCCTGCCTGATGTGTTTCTTGTCCTCCCTCCCACTGAATTGCTTCTCCTCTGCGTTGTTGCTTCTCCTCTGCTTTGTTGCTTCTCCTCCTCATGCCATGTTGCGCCACCCTCCCCAACCGGCACTCGCAGTCCACGCATCTATTTTAGATCAATTTCTTTAATAAGCGCATTTGTGCTACATTTAAAAAAATAAACATTTTTTGCACTACTTTTTTATTTACTGATCCATTTCGGACTGGTAAATAAAAAGAAAAAATGCCTATACCTTTTGTAATAATGCACACACTTACAAAAGGGCACATTGCACATTATCATATGATCTTTGCTGGCTTGAAGTCAAGGATCAGATCAAACTTATTGTCCAATGTATACTTCTTACCACAGATTCCTCACTATTTGAATTCCCCACTTTGGAAATCTCCCCTGTCGCCAGACTGTAGTATCCCGTGCACCACTGCAGGTGGCGCCATCAGCAGCGGTCGTGATTTTGTCCTGCCTCCAGACATGTCTACTCATAACTGCATGTAAATGCAATCTCTGTGTGCTATATAACAAGGAGGGGCAACCCAATAACCGCTTGTGAGCTTGGGAATAGGTTATGCTAAATTAAATGGCAAACAAGGAGATTAATTATAACATAGATTCTACACTGTTCAAAGTGGTTGTAAGTGCAAGACTGTTTTCGTACTCCTTCAGTAACAAAATAACAAGTCAGACAAAAGTTCATTTGCTGCTTTACATGGCCATCCAGCCTGGGGCTACCTCAGGGCTTTGCAATAGAAGATATATGGGTAAAGTCGTCTGTATTAATACGGTCCTGTGCTTTCATTGCCAATTCCAAAATGGAGCATAGCATTCCTGGGAATGCTTTGCTCCATCAGGAATGCTATGCTCCATTTTGGAACCCCCTGAGGAAGCCCCCGGCCAGATTGCCATGTAAAGGGGGAAACACTTGTTGGCTGTCTCTTACTCACTCTCACGGATAGAGTGACTACACTTTGAAACAACCAGCAAAATTAACTTTTGTCTGACTGGAATTTTTTCCTGACTGGAATTTTTTCCTGAAGGAGTACGAAAACAGTCTTGCCCTTACAACCACTTTGAACCTTGTCTACAAATTAGGGGGTTAGGGGTTTCCCCCTGTAAAGGGCCAGTATCACAACATCTTTTCTCAATATATGGCCAGTAAGGGATCGGGACCTTTTTACCCCTTATCTTGTAGATTGTACACTGATGTGCTTTTATTACATAGATGTCTTAAGTAGATGTATCCTTAAGTAGAAGTAGCCCTGTCCAGATCACAAGGCTGATTGCAGTTGTCAGATAAGTTGAAGGCGAAGTCCAGGGCCAAGTATTCAAAAAAACAAGCATAGGAAGAGGAAATAAGGTTGTTCAACATCCAGAAGCTCCTGATCTTTGGAGAGATCTCATAGTTTGTGTTCAAGAAACCAGACTACGGATTCACCTTCTTTTTTTAGACTCAAAGCAGAACCTGGATCTGATGTGCCCTGAGTTCCCCATGTCATCTTGTACTCTTCAGAAGGTTGAGGCCTTTAAAGAGGCCATGTTAAGAATATTAAAACGTAATCCGCTCCCAAGGGTGGGTCTTCTGGCATTAGTTCAACTGGAAGTGCACCCAGTTGAACTATTGCCTGTGAACACGTCACCAGCGCCTTCTGACCCTGAACAAAGTATGCTCACTCTGCTTCCGGCAGCAACTTTAACTTCGACTGTTGTGCTGGAGGACTTGCCAGTTCGTCCATGGGCACCACCTGTGACTCCAGTGGTGCCTGATCTGATTATTGCTCCATTCTCGGATTCAGACCCCTTTCAGCTAGGATTTCCCCTATGTACCACTACACAATCACAAAGGCACAACCAGATGTGGTGGAAGGCTTCCCTCCAGTTACTTTGCCTCAGCAGTGATACCTCGGTAGGATGGAGGCATTGGGGCTGACTGATGCAGTACAGCATCTTCAACCTACATATGATGACAATGATGAGGCTGATTACAACTGCCTTATTATGATGATGTTGAATTATATCTTGATTTACAGATTTTCAGTGGTCTGGATACTGCTTCAAAATATGTTCTTGATTCTCCTTTGGGGCTCCCAACCTCTTTGGCAAAGAATTTGGTGGATATTGTGACTGCAGATTCTTCACCGCCTACTCTTCTCCCCATTCTGTAAGGTAGACTTTTGGGAGCAATAATATCCAAAGTTAGCTTTTGCACACAGATAATACCAATTCAATCGTGTCCACCACGCTGCTCTGCATCTCAAGGCTTGGAAAAAATGTGACAACTGAAATCCGCACGTAAGGCTTGTGCCTATATGCCCCTCTGGTTTCTTATATCCATAGGTGGGATGGGGTCATGGGGGATGCCGATGCTTTCAGCTGCCGGAGGTCAGGACATATTGGAGGATTTCTGGATCCAGTGTGACTCCTCGGGAGATTCACAAGGTGAGGAACATATGGTTAAGCTACTTCCACCAGAAAGAGCATTGCCACATGTAAGTAACATCTATTTCTCTGTTTGATTTAAAAATCGGTCCAGGGTTTGATACTGGAATGCCTAGCCAAACAGTGTCTGAAACTTACACGAGTCTTATGCTCTGCTAGGAACCCTCAGCTGCTTAACAGGTGGTGCAATCGAAAATTTGTTGGAAAGCGTCACTGGTGTGATCTTGTGGGATCAGCTGCCTACCTAAATTCACAGACTTGGTGCCGTTAAAAGTATCCCTACACTAATGATATATGTTTTGCAACTTTAAAATGTACCTAAATCACCTTTGGTTTTCTTTGATTGGCACTGCTGAGTTGTTTAAGCAGCATATAGACAAATCTCATGTTAATAATACCCAGCCCAAATTAAAATCTCTCACCCTTTCAGCCTTATGTATTCATATAGCTGCAGCTCATAGTTCCATAAACTAGTTCCACAACTTAGCACAGTTAATGTATTGCTAAATATAATTTGTTGGTGGCTTTTTTTGGTCGCATCCAAAATGTTTCTTGCATGTTTGCAGTGGCAGAGACATATAAAAAAAAATGAAAGATATTTTCCGCTTCGACTTCTAAGAACATCAGTTTACATGCAACATCCCTAAAATGCCACCTGTGAAAAGATGTTTGTTTTCTCGTTAAAAAGCACGTTCATAGCGTGAAGTAGCCTGGAGTCTGAAGTTAGTATGTCATCGTAGTGTTTAGCCCTGGCCTCATTCTTTAAATTATACCTGCCTGGTAACCTGAACATTACGGTTATTGTTTCTAGACGTGTACTTGAATTCATGTCTTGTTCAAGGTCATCTAATATCTTTTCAGATGTCATTATTCTCTCCACGTTTTAATCTGTTTCAGTTTTGATATGGCACAGAATTTCAACTTTAGGACTATTACCCTTATTTCTGTAATTATATTGTACATTAGAATAATGTAACAAATCTAATTAATAAACCTTTTAAGTAGTCTCTTTGGCTTTAGGAAGCATCCCTTTTAAGTTTGAACAAGAATAAGGTTCTCAGGGTTCGATGTAGTGTTTGGCGGGAGGAAGCGCTCACCTCCTCCAGGCACCCCAACAGAAGTGTGGATTTAGCCAAGCTGGTGCAAAACCTCTACCCCGTCCTGCAGTCCACAAGGTCACTACCAAGTAGTGACCATGACACATCTGCACTGCTTTACATGGACGCGCCACCAGCAGTATTGGAGCCCCAGGGCGTTCCCAATTCACAAATACAGGGACCATGGCCTCATTCATCCTTGAATCCAAAAAATGTGGATAATGCAAGGGATTACATGCCTCTGGTTAGGTCTGTACCCCCAGTCATGGGGACAGGAATTCCTTTGAGCCTGGCCTGAGCAAATTCCATAGATTATCGTATGATGGCAGGGTAATTACTTGTGTTACTCAAATTCCTAGGGCCTGATAATCGCCAGAGCATATGCAGGACAGTGCAAGTGGAGCATTATTACCCTCCAGTGCTATGGAGGTGTAAACGAGGGGCGGCAGGCCCGTGGGTGGCAGTTACCACTTCCATGTTCAACTATAGACTCCAGGCAGAGCTCTCTGGTTGTGCAGGACATGAGCACTGTGAGATCCCTAACTCACCCTGATGTCAGACATGAATCATCATGCCTGACGGACCCCTAAATAAAGCAGGAAATAATCACTGAGTAAGCTTGTATCTTAGCTGGAAGCGAGGCCCACCCTCAAGTCGTAATTGGACCTCCAGTGGCAAAAAAACCCCAAAAAACAACACTTGGTATACAGTAACTGCTTCTGCTGTGTATGTATTTGAAATGGTGCGATAGGTTGCCATAGATCGCACTTGATAAACTAGGTGACAAAGAGTGGACCACTGTTTCAGAAATATAAACAACCTTCAAGCCCCCACGAATTGTGTTCATCCTAGTTACCTATTCAGCACTCGTAGCATATCCTACATGCCGCAGTAAAGCACTACAGTGTTGTTCTCCACAGCAGCTATGCAAATAGACCACGGCTGCCGCCTCGTTTGAAGGGCAAGACTTAAAGAATAGCCAGATTCTTATAAATGTATGCTGAAACGAAAGAATGTCTGCACAGATCCATATGACACTTTTGTTAGGATTGTTAGATTACCATGTTTTTCATGACCCTGTGCCTCCCTAACTTTGACAAAGGAGCCTTCTGCCCGGAAGGAGATGCCCTTGTGTTCCAGCAAGGTCTTTTCAGCCTACCTGTCAAGACCTCCTTGATCCATGGTATCAAAGGCAGCTGAGCGATTTAACATCGCCGGCACAGGTAGGTCACCCCTTTCCATCACAGGAAGAATTAATGCTCCATACATAGGTGTTCATCTTCCTGTAACATTACGGAGTCTGAACCTCCCCTGAAATATGGTGTTAAAAAAAAGTTCCAGAATGCTGAAGATTTCCATTTCTTTCAGCCATAGACACATGATCTTTAGCTAGTTTTGCTGTCAGAAGGTTCAAAGGCCCCATCTTCAGTATGTTTTTAGGACATGTTCAATATTAGGAGAACGTGAAAACGTTTTTAAAAATTATTTAGTTGCTTATTTATTTTTTTTTTTTTAAAGGAGCCCCTAATAACGATTTTATACTAGAATTAATTCAGAGATTGATTCTCAAGATTATATGAATGTTTAAAACATATTGCCTTTCTTACCTGTGTTGCTTTTACTTCTAATCAGTGTGAAATGACCTAATAACATGAAAATCAATCTTAGAATGTAGACCTTCAAAGCAGCAGCTGACATCGTATATCCTGAATGGTGTATAACCTTGTAGTGTGCACTCTGACTGGACATCCAAACTGAAACCGGTGTCTGACGCCATCTTCACTGTCTCCACATTTCTTCAATGTGTTGATTTCCTCGTCTGACTTTCAAGTCTCCATTCATCGTCCGCAATCTACTAATAGTTTAGGGAGAACTCAGCTTGGTAACAATACCTTTGTCACTTTGTTTCCTAGCACCAAATACTCAGTAAGAATATTCAGCACAGTCCTGCCCAGACTATCCACTTTGGTCTTACCTTTATTACGTCCTCACTGTTCTGAATTGGAAACGTTATTTGGAGTCACTTCTGACATTAAATGCACTCAATTGCACCATACAAAAAGAACAATTGATGAACAGAATGCAGAACAATGTCATACATTCACCCCAGTACAGAGATCAGGGCCTAAATCCATCGTTTTTTTTGCTCACCATGCCATTCCAGTTTGGAGCCAGCCATATGCAAATCAGTCTTGACCCTGCGCCCAATGGGAACAGTCAGCCCAAACTGCCAGGCCAGGTCCTCCCTGGACTGGAAACTAGCATCCTAGGACCGGTTTCGGGCTTTCAGCCCTCATCAGCCAGGATAACTGGACTCCAGTGGCATGGAGAGCTTGGGACCCACGTCTGAGCATCCCAGTCCCACTCGGGGTGACAAATACAAAAAGAACAATTGATGGGCAGAATGCAGAACAATGTCATACATTCACCCCAGTGCAGAGAGCTGGGCATAAATCCATTGTTTTTTTGCTCACCATGCCATTCCAGTTTGGACACCGCCATATGCAAATCAGACTTGACCCTGCCCACAATGGGAACAGTCCAGCCCGAACTGCCAGGCAGGGTCCTCCCTGGCCTGGTAACGAGCATCCTAGGACCGGTTTCGGGCTTTCAACCCTCATCAGCCAGGATACCTTGACTCCAGTGGCATGGAGAGAATGGGACCCACATCTGGGCATACCCGTCCCACTTGGGGTGACAAATGCGAAAAGAACAGTTGATGGACAGAATGCAGAACAGTGTCATACATTCACCCCAGTACAGAGATATGGGCCTAAATCCATCGTTTTCTTTGCTCACCATGCCATTCCGGTTTGGACCCAGCCATATGCAAATCAGTCTTGACCTTGCGCCTGATGGGAACAGTCCAGCCCGAACTGCCAATCCAGGTCCGAACTGCCTATCCAGGTCCTCCCTGGATTGGAAACAAGCATCCTAGAACTGGTTTTGGGCTTTCAGCACTCATCAGCCAGGATAGCTTGATTCCAGTGGCATGGAGAGCACGGGACCCACGTCTGGGCATACCTGTTCTCCTCGGAGTGACAAATACAAAAATAACAATTGTACATTCACCCCAGTACAGAGATCTGGGCCTAAATCCATCATTTTTTGCTCACCATGCCATTCCAGTTTGGATTCAGGCTAGCCTGGCTGATGAAGGGTGACATACCCTGAAACCAGTCCCAGGATGCTTGTTGCCGGTCCATGGATTACCTGGCCTGGCAGTTCGGTCTGGACTGGTTGCTTGGGGCACAGGGTGAAGACTGATTTGCATATGGCTGGGTCCAAACTGGAGTGGCGTTGTGGGCAAAAGAACGTTGGATTTAACCCAGATCTTTTGACTGAGGGAGAATGTTTGCATTGAGGCGATCAAAGGAGAGAGTAAGGGTTTGTCCACAAAACCGGTTATGGACCAGGATTACTCCTATTCCCCAAGGGCAAGTATTTTAGAAACAAAAAGAGGAGTATCCCCTGCAGATTATAACGTCAATAGTCTGGAGGGTAGACTGGATGGCATAAAAGGAAAAAATCTCCTTTTATTTAAAACCCCTCACTCACCAACCTGGTGGTGACATGCTTCATCATCGGGGTCCACCCTGGTGGCCTAGCGTCACCAGGGTGTGCTTCGACACCTGAACTACAGTGGAGCGGGTTGTGTCTGTAGGTGCAAAAAATTATGTTAAAAATTGTCCTGGTTTAACTCCAAAATTAACTTTAATATAGAGTAACTGAACAATGTTTAAAAATTAATTACGAGATGGTAGTGGGCGAGTTACGGCCGGTACATCTCTATATGTGTTGGCATGTGTTGGTCGACATGTTTCTACCAATGGGACATTGCCCGGTTTCTTCAGGACCAAAATACAGGTGGACAGGCGGTGTGGGCCCCCTAAAAGGCTCACCCTACCCTGATCCCCTGTTGAACCCGCCAGCAAAATCGCTAGGGGTGGGAATGCTCATCTGAATATGTGAGCATGCCTACGAAAAAAAGTGAAAGAGACCTGTGGAGAGAAAGGATAAAAGCAAATATCAATGGTGAACATTTGTACTCTCCTGTTACGTCGTGGAGTGTCTCTGGTTAAATGGAATCTTGTGTCATATTGATATCAAGTTAACCCTCCGGGTGTGAAAAATGGTGGCATCAAGGATGCTGCGCATAGTCGATTGATCAATATGGGGGTGCGTTGATGCATGCGATAAGCTTATCGTGATTATAAGCCACCTGGGTGGCCCCTTATCGTTTGTGTATAACACAGCAGTTGGTAGTGATGAGGCTGTGCTAATGGAAGGCTAATCACCTTGGTGCATAATACGTGACTGTTTCCAGAAATAATGCTTTGCTAGCGTGCGCATAGTTCTTGGTTTATCGTTTAACTTTGTGAAAGTGACTGTGGAAAATAAACATACAAGACTAACACACAAAAAACATATACCAAAGTACACATGGGCTTGGTGGCATGAGTTATAGGCTTACTGAGTGGAGAGCTCTAGTCTGCTTCATCGGACAGGGCGTAGGCTATTTGCCTCAGGCGAACATATTCTGCAATTGCGGAATGAGTAAGGAGAAAAAAGGCGCGTTTTAGTCAAAGGAGCGGAGCGCTCGGGGGAACCCAATCCGAAGTGGGATTGTTCGGCGCCTCTCCTATGGGGGATGTTACTTACAGTTTGCAGGCAAAACGATCGGCCAGTAACCTACTGCCTTTGGTCCTTGTCCGGCTAGTGTGGTCGTTTGCTGCTCGGCCGAGTATGTAGGCGGCGGCCGCTTCCGGGATGGGCGCGGTCTAGGACTTGTGAGGGGGCGTGGTCCCGTTAGCACGCGTGATGACGCTGCTAGGACCTGGCACGCCCAGCTAGAAGGTAAACACACACTCGTGTGTAGGCTAGAGGGCAGAGGCGGTAATGTTGGTAATTAAACCGAAAGATATGAGCCCCGCTGGTGAAAAGCACCTGGGGAGAGGGAAGGAGAGCTGCCAGGGACAGCGCTCACTGTGTATGCAGGGTGCACTCGCTGTATATGCAGAGTGCACGAGCGGCCCCAGTAGGGGAAATGTTTATTATTAATTAATCAGACACCATGATGTAAAGCGCACATGGCGAGGGAAGGAGAGTGGGCTGCCCATGCCGGCGCTCGCTGGAGTCTATGGCGGGGGCCCCTGGGGGTGGTGGGCTCGGTGGGGGGAGGCAGTGAGCACATATATATACAGGGTTAATTTCAGGTTGGTTGAATGAACTCACACCTGAGCAAGGGAAGTCTGGTTAGTTTACATGGTGGTAGGGGTAAAGGATAACTGAGGGGCGCTATGGGCCCAATGGAGGTCAAGGATTATCTCAGGACAGAGGCCCATGGAATATTATCATTCAGGCCCGTCTTGTGGCTGGAAAGTCTGTAAATCCAACGCTGTTCTTTCTCATACAGTCGTGCTTGGACATTGGGGCCTTGTTGGATTTGCTCTATGACAGTCCATCGCATGTCATTCGGGGTGTGACATGCTGTCAAGAAGTGGTCAGTGAGTTTGGTATTATTCTTCTTGCATCTCACTGTACTTCGGTGCTCCGATATGCGCAGCTTCACTTTTCGGGTTGTCATTCCTATATAAGGGATACCGCAGGTGCATCTGATCAGATATATCACATTAGCACTATTGCAGTTTGTGTGTGATCTCTGTTCCCATGTTTTCCCTGGTTCCAGGTCCAGAGTTTTTGTGTTGGCAGTGAGGTGGCAGACGCTGCAATCGCCACATCTCGAGTGTCCAGTCACTGGTGGGAGACCCCAGATTGCAGTGATAGTGGGGTTCATGTCGTTATTGGTCTTTGGCCGAGTATTGACCAAGCTGTCTTTCAGGCTGCGTGCTTTTTTATATGAGAAAAGGGGTTTTTCCCAGTTGTATTTGCCTGTGCAGAGTATCGACCAGTGTTTTCGTATACTTTTACTCACTTGGTTTGACACTGCATTGAATGTTGTTACACATGTGAGTGGAATGTTTTCTGTATTTTTGGGTGTGTCCTCGAGTAGAGCTTCTCGCGGTTGGTTCCTTGCTCGTTTCTGACATTTGTTGATGATTGTCTGGGGGTATCCTCGATTGGCAAGTTTCATGGTAAGATCTTGCGCTTGTGATTTATAGTCAGATATTTTGCTGCAGTTCCTTCTCAATCGTAAGTACTGTCCATAGGGCAAGTTTTCCCTGAGGGGACGGGGATGAAAACTCTCAAATCTCAGGAGGTTGTTTTTAGCAGTAGGCTTGAAATGCGTTTTGGTAGTCAGGCTCTCATTTTCTTTCTGAATGACAATGTCCAGGAAGACCATCTTGTTTGGGTCTACGCTGTGTGTGAATTGCAAGTTCGGGTCACGGTTGTTCAGCCTGGAGATAAATGCCATGAGTGTTTCTTGTGGCCCTTGCCATATGGCGAAGATGTCGTCTATATAGCGCCGCCAGAATTTGATGTGAGAGCCAAAGGGGTTGTTCACTGACCAGACGAATTTCTGCTCGAAGTCGTAGACGTAGAGCCCCGCTACACTGGGGGCAAAGACACTACCCATGGAAGTCCCCCCTGTTTGGAGGTACAGGGTGCCGTGGTATTCAAAAAAGTTCCTCTTTAGGGCCAGGGTGGCACAGTTGACAATGAATTCCCTGGGGGTGCGGTAGTTCCACTCACAATTCTCAAGTGTTTGTCGCAGTACCTCAATTGTCGCATCTTGTGGAATGTTTGTATATAGGCTTTCAATGTCAAAGCTTACCAGGATATAGTCTTCTTCCATTTTGATGTTGTCCAGAAGGGTCAGTAAGCTTTTCGTGTCCCTTAGGTATGTACTAGTGCCCTGTACAATTGTTTTCAAAAAGAAGTCGCAGAATCTGGACAGTGGTTCTAATAATGACCCTATCCCTGAGACGATGGGCCGTCCAGGTGGTGGGAGTTTGCCCTTGTGCATCTTAGGCACCACATAGAAATAAGGGATCTTGCCCTCAGTCGTACTCAGGTAGTCAGCTTCTTGTTTGGATATGTCTCCAGCGGTCTCTGCTGTTTCTACCATGTTGATAATTTCGATGCGTAGATCTTCCGTTGGGTCCCTTTGTAGTACCTGATAGTTGTTGGTATCACTCAATAGGCGTATGCACTCTGTGTCATAGTCATTTGCATTCATCACCACCAGGCCTCCGCCTTTGTCGGCTGGTTTGATAACTATGCTGGTATCTTTCTTCAGATCTGACAGTGCTTGGTTCTGAGCCCTACTATTGTTCTTATACTGGGTAGTTTGTGTAAGGGCTTCAATGTCGTTGAACACAGCCTGTTCGAAGGTACTGATTTCCACCGGGATGGTGTGTGGGGGTGGTGTGAAGGTTGATCTCGGTCTGAGACCTGTTTCATTGATGGTTTCACTAGATTCGTCCGGGGTGTTTTTCTCAAAGAATGCTTTGAGTTTAAGTTTGCGAAAGAAGCCTGCCAATTCGCAATGTAACTTGAACTTGTCAAGAGCTGCTGTAGGTACAAATCCTAGTCCTTTGTTGAGGACTTCAGTTTCTGAGGCGGTTAGTGCGCGTGAAGATAAGTTAGTCACTAACTCCTCGCATTGCTGGGGCCCGCTTTGTTCGCTGCCGATTTGCTCCTGGTGGTGCTGCCTGTTGTGTCTTCCTCCTCCCAATGTACATTGTTCCCTCGTTTGTTGCGTCCTCTTCCGCGCCTGCCTCTGTTTTGAAAAGGAGGACGGAATTGGTTTTGTGGAAACGGGAATTGTTGGAATGGTGGTTGCCATCCGTACATGGGGAATTGTGGTGGTTGTTGGAAATGGTTCATTTGGGGATGTTGAAAAGGATGCTGCATAGGGTGGTTGAACTGTGGCCACTGGTAGTGCCCTCTGTATGAGCCTTGCTGTCTTTGGCGTGGAGTTCCATTGTTGGATCCTACGCTACTGCCAGAGCTATTGGAGTTGTTGCTAGATGCATCCGAGTCCTGATCTGGGGTTCCCGTTATTTTGTACTCCGGGTCAGAATAGGGGTAAACCTTCACAAACGAAAATTTCTTGAGGTCTTTTTGAAATTTTTGTACCTTCTGTTGTGTCAGATTTTCCCGATATTCGTTTATTTCTTTGTTAAGATCGTCTAGTTTTTTCTTATAGCCTGTGATGGTGGTCTTTATTTGGCTTTCTGTTAGTTGGATCTCTATCTGGATTTTTTCTGAAAGTCGTACAGCTGTTTTTAGGATTAGTACAATCCAATCATGCGTGCAGTGCCAGGCGATGTGAGCCCAGTCTTTTCTAAATTCAGCATCGTCCAAAAAAATGCGTGGGGCGTTAGTGACTAGTAAGCCTTTAGGGGCTATACTGTTTGTGAAGTACTCCTTCAATATCGTGCCATGCAGGATGGTTCTAATTCGGTTCCGCTTCATCTCCGTTAGTTTTTCCCAGTCAGATGTTTGGGAGATGGTGTTGCTGATGTTGGCATCAGCAAAAACACTGAGGTCACCCATGATTGCGTGTCTTTCCTCCGTGGAGTAAGTTAGGCCCGGGTTCTCAGCCATGGTTGTTGTGATGTGTACTTGGTGAATTATGCTGATAAAAATATATAAAATATATACTCTCGCAGCTGTGCGCTGCCAGGAAATGAGGCGATCAAAGGAGAGAGTAAGGGTTTGTCCACAAAACCGGTTATGGACCAGTGGACCAGGATTACTCCTATTCCCCAAGGGCAAGTATTTTAGAAACAAAAAGAGGAGTATCCCCTGCAGATTATAACGTCAATAGTCTGGAGGGTAGACTGGATGGCATAAAAGGAAAAAATCTCCTTTTATTTAAAACCCCTCACTCACCAACCTGGTGGTGACATGCTTCATCATCGGGGTCCACCCTGGTGGCCTAGCGTCACCAGGGTGTGCTTCGACACCTGAACTACAGTGGAGCGGGTTGTGTCTGTAGGTGCAAAAAATTATGTTAAAAATTGTCCTGGTTTAACTCCAAAATTAACTTTAATATAGAGTAACTGAACAATGTTTAAAAATTAATTACGAGATGGTAGTGGGCGAGTTACGGCCGGTACATCTCTATATGTGTTGGCATGTGTTGGTCGACATGTTTCTACCAATGGGACATTGCCCGGTTTCTTCAGGACCAAAATACAGGTGGACAGGCGGTGTGGGCCCCCTAAAAGGCTCACCCTACCCTGATCCCCTGTTGAACCCGCCAGCAAAATCGCTAGGGGTGGGAATGCTCATCTGAATATGTGAGCATGCCTACGAAAAAAAGTGAAAGAGACCTGTGGAGAGAAAGGATAAAAGCAAATATCAATGGTGAACATTTGTACTCTCCTGTTACGTCGTGGAGTGTCTCTGGTTAAATGGAATCTTGTGTCATATTGATATCAAGTTAACCCTCCGGGTGTGAAAAATTGTGGCATCAAGGATGCTGCGCATAGTCGATTGATCAATATGGGGGTGCGTTGATGCATGCGATAAGCTTATCGTGATTATAAGCCACCTGGGTGGCCCCTTATCGTTTGTGTATAACACAGCAGTTGGTAGTGATGAGGCTGTGCTAATGGAAGGCTAATCACCTTGGTGCATAATACGTGACTGTTTCCAGAAATAATGCTTTGCTAGCGTGCGCATAGTTCTTGGTTTATCGTTTAACTTTGTGAAAGTGACTGTGGAAAATAAACATACAAGACTAACACACAAAAAACATATACCAAAGTACACATGGGCTTGGTGGCATGAGTTATAGGCTTACTGAGTGGAGAGCTCTAGTCTGCTTCATCGGACAGGGCGTAGGCTATTTGCCTCAGGCGAACATATTCTGCAATTGCGGAATGAGTAAGGAGAAAAAAGGCGTGTTTTAGTCAAAGGAGCGGAGCGCTCGGGGGAACCCAATCCGAAGTGGGATTGTTCGGCGCCTCTCCTATGGGGGATGTTACTTACAGTTTGCAGGCAAAACGATCGGCCAGTAACCTACTGCCTTTGGTCCTTGTCCGGCTAGTGTCGTCGTTTGCTGCTCGGCCGAGTATGTAGGCGGCGGCCGCTTCCGGGATGGGCGCGGTCTAGGACTTGTGAGGGGGCGTGGTCCCGTTAGCACGCGTGATGACGCTGCTAGGACCTGGCACGCCCAGCTAGAAGGTAAACACACACTCGTGTGTAGGCTAGAGGGCAGAGGCGGTAATGGTGCCTAAGATGCACATGGGCAAACTCCCACCACCTGGACGGCCCATCGTCTCAGGGATAGGGTCATTATTAGAACCACTGTCCAGATTCTGCGACTTCTTTTTGAAAACAATTGTACAGGGCACTAGTACATACCTAAGGGACACGAAAAGCTTACTGACCCTTCTGGACAACATCAAAATGGAAGAAGACTATATCCTGGTAAGCTTTGACATTGAAAGCCTATATACAAACATTCCACAAGATGCGACAATTGAGGTACTGCGACAAACACTTGAGAATTGTGAGTGGAACTACCGCACCCCCAGGTAATTCATTGTCAACTGTGCCACCCTGGCCCTAAAGAGGAACTTTTTTGAATACCAGGGCACCCTGTACCTCCAAACAGGGGGGACTTCCATGGGTAGTGTCTTTGCCCCCAGTGTAGCGGGGCTCTACGTCTACGACTTCGAGCAGAAATTCGTCTTGTCAGTGAACAACCCCTTTGGCTCTCACATCAAATTCTGGCGGCGCTATATAGACGACATCTTCGCCATATGGCAAGGGCCACAAGAAACACTCATGGCATTTATCTCCTGGCTGAACAACCGTGACCCGAACTTGCGATTCACACACAGCGTAGACCCAAACAAGATGGTCTTCCTGGACATTGTCATTCAGAAAGAAAATGAGAGCCTGACTACCAAAACGCATTTCAAGCCTACTGCTAAAAACAACCTCCTGAGATTTGAGAGTTTTCATCCCCGTCCCCTCAGGGAAAACTTGCCCTATGGACAGTACTTACGATTGAGAAGGAACTGCAGCAAAATATCTGACTATAAATCACAAGCGCAAGATCTTACCATGAAACTTGCCAATCGAGGATACCCCCAGACAATCATCAACAAATGTCAGAAACGAGCAAGGAACCAACCGCGAGAAGCTCTACTCGAGGACACACCCAAAAATACGGAAAACATTCCACTCACATGTGTAACAACATTCAATGCAGTGTCAAACCAAGTGAGTAAAAGTATACGAAAACACTGGTCGATACTCTGCACAGGCAAATACAACTGGGAAAAACCCCTTTTCTCATATAAAAAAGCACGCAGCCTGAAAGACAGCTTGGTCAATACTCGGCCAAAGACCAATAACGACATGAACCCCACTATCACTGCAATCTGGGGTCTCCCACCAGTGACTGGACACTCGAGATGTGGCGATTGCAGCGTCTGCCACCTCACTGCCAACACAAAAACTCTGGACCTGGAACCAGGGAAAACATGGGAACAGAGATCACACACAAACTGCAATAGTGCTAATGTGATATATCTGATCAGATGCACCTGCGGTATCCCTTATATAGGAATGACAACCCGAAAAGTGAAGCTGCGCATATCTGAGCACCGAAGTACAGTGAGATGCAAGAAGAATAATACCAAACTCACTGACCACTTCTTGACAGCATGTCACACCCCGAATGACATGCGATGGACTGTCATAGAGCAAATCCAACAAGGCCCCAATGTCCAAGCACGACTGTATGAGAAAGAACAGCGTTGGATTTACAGACTTTCCAGCCACAAGACGGGCCTGAATGATAATATTCCATGGGCCTCTGTCCTGAGATAATCCTTGACCTCCATTGGGCCCATAGCGCCCCTCAGTTATCCTTTACCCCTACCACCATGTAAACTAACCAGACTTCCCTTGCTCAGGTGTGAGTTCATTCAACCAACCTGAAATTAACCCTGTATATATATGTGCTCACTGCCTCCCCCCACCGAGCCCACCACCCCCAGGGGCCCCCGCCATAGACTCCAGCGAGCGCCGGCATGGGCAGCCCACTCTCCTTCCCTCGCCATGTGCGCTTTACATCATGGTGTCTGATTAATTAATAATAAACATTTCCCCTACTGGGGCCGCTCGTGCACTCTGCATATACAGCGAGTGCACCCTGCATACACAGTGAGCGCTGTCCCTGGCAGCTCTCCTTCCCTCTCCCCAGGTGCTTTTCACCAGCGGGGCTCATATCTTTCGGTTTAATTACCAACATTACCGCCTCTGCCCTCTAGCCTACACACGAGTGTGTGTTTACCTTCTAGCTGGGCGTGCCAGGTCCTAGCAGCGTCATCACGCGTGCTAACGGGACCACGCCCCCTCACAAGTCCTAGACCGCGCCCATCCCGGAAGCGGCCGCCGCCTACATACTCGGCCGAGCAGCAAACGACCACACTAGCCGGACAAGGACCAAAGGCAGTAGGTTACTGGCCGATCGTTTTGCCTGCAAACTGTAAGTAACATCCCCCATAGGAGAGGCGCCGAACAATCCCACTTCGGATTGGGTTCCCCCGAGCGCTCCGCTCCTTTGACTAAAACGCGCCTTTTTTCTCCTTACTCATTCCGCAATTGCAGAATATGTTCGCCTGAGGCAAATAGCCTACGCCCTGTCCGATGAAGCAGACTAGAGCTCTCCACTCAGTAAGCCTATAACTCATGCCACCAAGCCCATGTGTACTTTGGTATATGTTTTTTGTGTGTTAGTCTTGTATGTTTATTTTCCACAGTCACTTTCACAAAGTTAAACGATAAACCAAGAACTATGCGCACGCTAGCAAAGCATTATTTCTGGAAACAGTCACGTATTATGCACCAAGGTGATTAGCCTTCCATTAGCACAGCCTCATCACTACCAACTGCTGTGTTATACACAAACGATAAGGGGCCACCCAGGTGGCTTATAATCACGATAAGCTTATCGCATGCATCAACGCACCCCCATATTGATCAATCGACTATGCGCAGCATCCTTGATGCCACAATTTTTCACACCCGGAGGGTTAACTTGATATCAATATGACACAAGATTCCATTTAACCAGAGACACTCCACGACGTAACAGGAGAGTACAAATGTTCACCATTGATATTTGCTTTTATCCTTTCTCTCCACAGGTCTCTTTCACTTTTTTTCGTAGGCATGCTCACATATTCAGATGAGCATTCCCACCCCTAGCGATTTTGCTGGCGGGTTCAACAGGGGATCAGGGTAGGGTGAGCCTTTTAGGGGGCCCACACCGCCTGTCCACCTGTATTTTGGTCCTGAAGAAACCGGGCAATGTCCCATTGGTAGAAACATGTCGACCAACACATGCCAACACATATAGAGATGTACCGGCCGTAACTCGCCCACTACCATCTCGTAATTAATTTTTAAACATTGTTCAGTTACTCTATATTAAAGTTAATTTTGGAGTTAAACCAGGACAATTTTTAACATAATTTTTTGCACCTACAGACACAACCCGCTCCACTGTAGTTCAGGTGTCGAAGCACACCCTGGTGACGCTAGGCCACCAGGGTGGACCCCGATGATGAAGCATGTCACCACCAGGTTGGTGAGTGAGGGGTTTTAAATAAAAGGAGATTTTTTCCTTTTATGCCATCCAGTCTACCCTCCAGACTATTGACGTTATAATCTGCAGGGGATACTCCTCTTTTTGTTTCTAAAAAAGAATGTTTGCATTGTCAGCATTCCATCCATCATTTGTTTGCTGTAACACACAACTACACCATAAATGATGTCTCTGCAGTGTTCCCCTTAGGTTTATAGCCTTCACAAATTCTTCAGAAACTTCTCATCTATTCTGTTGTGTGATAATCATTGAAGTCAAGGTCTGTATGATAGGCAAGGCATAAAACACTCAGTTTGCCAGAATCCGAAAAGCAGGATTTTCTTTAGTGTATTGAAGGTGACTAGACAAACCACTTCACACTAAACAATGTAGAAATAAGGGTTAACATGGCAAAACCGTTGCACAATGTTGTATGAGTTGTAGCCATTTTTGGATTTTGTGTCCAAAACCTACAAAAGGATCAAAGAGTTTGAGCTGTAAGTTGTGGGTTGAAAGGGGGTAAATAAAAAGAAAATATAAAAAATGCATAGGGTCAGTGGTAGTGAAGAGAATGGGGAAAATGCAACTGCAGGGCAGACCTCCAAACCCCTTCTCTAGAAATGGGTTTAATTTAAACAAAAAGCCCTATGTTTCAAATTTTGAGTCTGAAGGTGAAGTGGGAGGGAAGAGGTAGGAAGGAAGGAAGGACCAAAAATTACTAGAAAGGAGAAGGGGGCAGGTAAAAGAGTATGAGAACTTTGACAATGTGGAGGTTGCCTGCGACTACAGTGTTAGAGCACCACAGCTGTTCACTCTCATATAAAGGGCTGCATACTTGCTTATGACAGTTATTAATAATGATTGTATAGAACAGTTTGGTCAGGAGGTACACAGTATAAGAATAGGGCCAACTCTGATGGACAAAGATCTAATGGATCAAGAAGAATTCAGTAAATCTTTTGTTTCTACTACCCGTAGTAAACACATGTTAGAATACAGTGCTTTCAAAAACTAGTGAAAAAAGTAGAAGCATAGATACACTGTTTACAAACCCTACTGGGTGAAAAGAACAAAATGCCATCACTCACTGTGACATTGGCCAGTGGTTGAAGTGGACTGACCCATTGCTCCATCCAGTATACTATAGTGGGTGTTAGAACTATGCGGAGATTATCTACAACTACATTGTTAGGCCATCACAGCTGTTCCCTTTCAGATACAGAGATGCATTCGAGGTTACGAAAGTCAGAACTAATGATTTTATGTAAAAGTTTAATCAAGAGTTACACAATATAAGAATAGTGACAACTTGACAAAAATATAATGGATCAAGAAGAATTCAGTACACCTTTTGTTTGTACTGCCCTTAGTAAACCTCTGTTAGAATAAAGTGCTTTCAAAGGCTGGTGAAAGAATTAGAAATTCAGATGTACTGTTTACAAAACCTACTGGATGAAAAGGACAAATGCCATCACTCACAGTGACATTAGCCAGGGGCTGAAGTGGGCTGGCCAATTGACCTATGCTGTATGCTGTAGTGGGCATTCAAAAAATGTGAATGACACAACTACAAACCAATGGATGAAGACGGCTGTCTGAGAGCTCCAATATATATGTTCTACATATGGATTTAATCAATTAGAAAGGTAATCGCTAATGCCAGACCTAGCAAACATTGCAAAGCCAGTAAGAGTCAGCCTTTTGACTTTGCCAGTGTTCTTTTTGTTTTGTAATTTTTTTGGGGGGGTGGGGGGGAGCTGTTGGACACTCACCAATATAAAAAAAAAATGTCTTAAAGCAAAACTATGTTTGGGTTTTGGAAAAGGCACACAGTCACAGTAGTCCCTGCCACCAAAGGGAACAACTTTTTGCATGGATGTGCACCTTGAGAAAAAGGGGAATTACACAACTGACAAATTGATGAAGAGGGCTGGCTGAAATCCCCAACTTGAGAATGTTATACTCGGGGCCACTAAAAAAAAGCGGCAGGGAGGACACAATTATGCAGTCAGGTTAAATAAAATATAGAGTAACAAACGTTAAATTATGTGGCACATTTTCTGCTAGTATTATCTCATTATTTTGAAATTTTGTATACGTTAATACTTTCTTTTCAAAGGTTATTTTTCATTAGTACCACTTGACTACTAATTAGAGAAATAAGCAACAGAACAGTGACCAGTCATCCTTTTCAAAGGGCCGTCCATTGCACAGTAACACATGTTGCCTAACTTTTAATAACTTTAGATCCGTTTGAGCTAGAAACCATTTTTTTGCTGGCATCTGCAGATTATGTAGCAGATGATGAATTATGTGGCAAATCCATAATCTGAAAGAGACACGTTAGTGATAGATTCCTTACCTTAGAATATCCCCAGGCGTGAGACTGGATCCAGAAACTTTTGCATAGCAATAGCCCTGCGCGTAGGTAGGTGTTGTCCGCGTCAGTCGTCGGCGTCGTTAGCGCCGGAATGATGTCGCCGGAGTACTTTGACGCCGCCCTCGCGCTCTGACGTCAGTTCTTCTTTTTCCGCGCCAGCTAGTGCAGATCCAGAGAAGCTCTACCCCTTAGTCACTTTTTGACTAAACTTTTTTGATATTTTGATCTGGTTTTTCTCGAGTCGCTACGACTCCTACGGTGCCGGTAGGGATGCCCGGGTTCAAACCCTGCTCCAAGTGTAGCCGACTGATGTCGGTTACCGACCCCCATCGCCGGTGTCTTCAGTGTCTAGGCCTCGACCACGACGACCGAACCTGCTCAGACTGCCGGGCTCTGATGTCTAAGGCTAGGCGGGAGCGGTCCCGCAAGCGGTTTGAGCTCCGGCAGTCGGCCCCGCGCCGTTCAAGGTCCCGGTCCCACAGGAGGTCGAGGGACCGGTGGCGGGGTTGGAGCCCTCGTAGCTCCGAGAGTCGGCATCGGTCTTCAGGATCCCGGTCCTCAGGTAAGAGGCATGAGAGGTCGGAAAGGCGTCATCGTTCTTCCGACCCACCCTGACGCGGCCGGGGATACGGGTGACACCACCCACACGGCTCTGTCTGAGTTTGCCGGCGTCGCACCCTGCCCCATACCTTCCGGTCCCTGGGCACGATACGACGCCAGAGGAGATCGAGCGGTATCTCATGGCCATGAGGTCTCCCTCCTCCGCCGGGCTTCGTGGCGCCTTCGGACCTTTAGACCTACTTTATCAAAGTGACAGCCCTGAAGAGTCGCAAAGACACTGTTCCCACGCGACGAAACACGTGTCGGCTGGTTATGGAACCATTAAACCTTCTCAAATCTTTATTGCGTCACATTTAATGTTTTGAATTTTGGCTTTTCCCTTTTGTGTTACATACCATACACGAGTGTATCAATAATTCTGTTCAAGTGTGCACAGGCATTACTGTTTGTGACTCCAGGGCTACGGCCAAGTCCTTGGGCCTCTCGGCCACACACCAGCAAACGGGTGCCTTTCGCTCCTTTCGTGGCCAAGGAAGGGGCGCCCCCACACGTGCTGCCACAGTGCGGTGGCAGCCATGGAAACCGCCGTGGAGGCGGTTGGGGACAACGGCGAGGCCAGTCCACACCTCCCCCTGCAGCATCCGCCTCAAAACCCACCTAGTCCGTGCTTTCAGGCCCATGTGACGCCAGTGGGGGGCAGGGTTCGCCATCACCACTTCCACTGGCGCACTGTCACGTCGGACATGTGAGTGCTGCAAATCGTCCGAAGGGGCTACTCCCTCCCCTTCGGGACGACCCCTCCAGCCATGCCACCGCAATACCACCGCGTGTCGGGGGATCACTTGCAACTTATGCAAGAGGAAGTTACGGCCCTCTTGGCCAAGGGGGCCATCGAGCGCGTTCCTGGGCCAGAAGTGGGGTGTGGTTGCTACTCCCACTACTTTCTGGTACCCAAGAAGGGCAAAGGGGGCCTACGCCCTATCTTGGACCTACGGAACGTCAACGGCTTCCTCCGGAAGGAGAAGTTCAAGATGCTGACTTTGGCTCAGGTCTTAGCAGCCCTAGACCCAGGAGACTGGATGGTAGCATTGGACTTGCAGGACGCCTATTTCCACATCCCCGTCCTGCCGGCCCACCGGCGTTACCTGCGGTTCACGGTAGGCCACGAGCACTTTCAGTTTACTGCGCTCCCCTTCGGCCTTACCAGCGCCCCACGGGTGTTCACAAAAATGATGGCGGTGGTCGCAGCTCATCTACGCAGGTTAGGGGTTTCAGTCTTCCCCTACCTCGACGACTGGTTGTTGAAGGCGGGCTCACACCAGACAGTCGTCAGCCACCTCCAGACTACGGCCGACCTCCTGCACCTGCTGGGGCTCTCCATTAATGTGCCAAAGTCACTCCTGTGTCCCTCTCAGAAGCTCCTCTTCATCGGAGCGGTTTTAGACTCGGCGCAGTTTCGGGTTTATCCTCCCGAACAGCGGGTTTGGGATATTCAGGCTCTGATTCCAATCTTTCAGCCTTTATCACGCGTCTCGGTGAGGTTGACGCTGCGGCTTCTGGGGCTGATGGCCTCCTGCATCCTTCTGGTGCATCACGCCAGGTGGCGGATATGGGCTCTGAAGTGGGACCTGAAGTTTCAGTGGGCCCAGCATCAAGGCAACTTGTCCGACCATGTCTTGGTCTCGGAGGGTACTGCAAGACAGTTGCAGTGGTGGCTTACGGACCGCGATTGGGTCAGCGGCAGATCCCTCTTCCTACCCCTACCGGAGCACGTAGTTGTGACGGCCGCGTCCCTCCAGGGCTGGGGGGGCCACATGGGAGAGGCGGAGGTCAGAGGCCTCTGGTCTCCGGCGGAATCCCAGCTCCACATCAACCTTCTGGAGCTGCGGGCGATCCGACTTGCACTGAAGGTATTCCTCCCCTCTGTCCGGGGGAGAGTAGTGCAGGTGTTCACGGACAACACCACCACCACCTTGTGGTACTACAACAAACAGGTCGGGGTGGGGTCATGGACCCTCTGCCAGGAGGCTCTGCGCCCCAGGCAGTGGCTAGAACATCAGGGCGTGACCCTGGTGGTTCAACACCTGGCAGGAGCTCTGAACGCCAGGGCGGACAAACTCAGCCATCGGTGCATGTTGGATCACGAATGGCGTCTGAACTCGGACGTGGCGCAAGGCCTCTTTCAGCAGTGGGGAGAGCCTTGGTTAGATCTATTCGCCACAGAAGAGAACGCGCAATGTCATCAGTTCTGCACGTTGGAATTTCCAAGGCGGCACTCGCTCGGAGACGCTTTTCGTCGCGAGTGGAGTTGCGGTCTGTTGTACGCCTTTCCGCCTATACCACTTCTGCCCAGAGTGCTGAAAAAGATCAGGCACGACCGGGCCCAGGTTATCCTTGTGGCTCCGGACTGGGCATGAAGATATTGGTATCCAGAGCTACTCAGCATGTCTGTCGATCCCCCAATTCGTCTGCCTCTTCAGGACGACCTTCTGTCGCAGCAGCAGGGGACGGTCCTCCACCCGAACCTGTCCAGTCTCCACTTACATGTGTGGAGATTGAGCGGCGGCAGTTGAGGCCATTTGACTTGCCTCCTGAAGTCTGTAATGTCATTCTGGCAGCCAGGCGTCCCTCCACAAAGTCGGTATACGCCTGCAGGTGGAACAGTTTTGTGGCATGGTGCACAGCAAAGGCTGCGGATCCACTCTCTGCCCCCTTTCTGAGGTCCTCCTCTTCCTTCTTTCTCTGGCCCAGCAGGGCTCTGCTCTGGGCACTATCAAGGGCTACCTTTCTGCCCTTTCCGCCTTCTTAAGGCTACCTGATCAGCCATCTTTGCTCAAGTCCCCTATTGTAAATAAGATTTTGAAGGGCATCACACACATGTTCCCTCCTGTTCCTTTCGCGATGGCTCAGTGGGACTTGAACCTTGTACTTACTTTTCTGATGTGCGCTCCCTTTGAGCCACTTCATAACTGTCCTCTTCACTTTCTTACTCTAAAGACTGCTTTCCTGGTTGCCATCACCTCTGCCAGGAGAGTGAGTGAGCTCCAGGCTCATTCTTACAAGCCTGCTTTCCTTTCTATCCATCCGGACAAGGTTGTGTTGCTGACAAGGCCCTCTTTCCTGCCCAAGGTAGTCACAGCCTTTCACATCGGGCAGTCCATCACCTTGCCCACCCTCTTTCCGCCTCCGCATCCCTCGAAAGAGGAAGAGAGGCTCCACCGTCTGGACCCAAAACGTGCGCTCTCTTACTATCTGGATCGCACACGCCAGTTCCGGGTAGATGACCAACTCTTTGTTGGTTACGTGTGCGCTAAGAAAGGACGGGCGGTGCACAAGCGGACCATCTCTCGGTGGATCGTATTGTGCATCCAGGCGTGTTACTCTTTGGCTAAAAAGGAACCTCCTGTTGGGCTGAGGGCCCACTCCACTCGGGCCACGGAGACTACTACTGCCCTGGGCCGAGGAGTCCCCTTGCAGGACATTTGTCAGGCAGCTACGTGGGCCTTGCTGCACAGGTTCGCAAGACAGTACTGCCTGGACAGTCAAGTCCGGAGGGATGGCTTCTTTGGCCTTTCCGTCCTCCAGGACTTTCTGGTGTGATTATTGGTTTGCAGACCCACCACCGGGGTTGGTATTGCTGGGGTATCTATTCTAAGGTAAGGAATCTATCACTAACGTGTCTCTTTCAGATGCACACGTTACTACTTGTGTAACGATATATCTGTAAGAGACATTAGTTAGTGATAGATCCCTTACTGACCTACCCATCCTCCCCGTTCTGCGAACCGATATCTTGGGTTAACGTCATCCCCTTTCAGGGCCCTAGTTTCATGGCACCAGTGTTGGTTCTATCATGGCTCTGCGTATCTGGCGCGGAAAAGCTGTGTATCAGAACTGACGTCAGCGCGCGAGGGCGGCGTCTAAGTACTCCGGCGACGTCATTCCGGTGCTAACGATACGGACGCGGAGCCGCGGACGACGCCTACCGACGCGCAGGGGTATTGCTACGCAAAAGTTTCCGGATCCAGTCTGACGCCTGGGGATATTCTAAGGTATGGAATCTATCACTAACTAATGTCTCTTACAGATATATATCGTTATACAAGTAGTAACTTGTGCATTATGCAGAAAACACTGAGGTCTTGTAATAATATAATTCCAGTGGTCCTGGTTATACCTATAATTTTACTACAATCAAAAGTTCTCGGCTTACGCCGGAACTAAAAAAAAAAGAAATCTGGGCAAATGATTGGTGGAAGGATGCTTGAGGTCAGATGAAAACATGAAAATGGATTCGAAAGATAAAAAATAGTTCAAATAAGGTGAAGATGAAGCATTGATCACATAGTAAGAAAATCAAGAACAGTCGAAAAAGAAAAAATGTGGCATATCATGAAAAAGAGGAGACAGTCTATTTTTTGTAAGATGTTTTGGGGATTGATGGTAATGCTAGGTGTAGGTTGTGTTAAATGTAAGCAGAGGATAAGGACACAAAAGATTCGAAGTATGAAAATGTGATATGAGAAGGCAGCCAGAAGATGATGACACAAGAAAGAGTCGTGAATTGAGGAGGGATCCTTTTTCAGGCAAGCCTCCTTGTGATACATAATCATACTAACAACAGATGGACCATCGGTGTTCCAGGTTGCTTGGTGTGGAAGCAGAAACAAATGCTTGTAGACGCTGGAATTAACTATGGCAGAGATCTTTCTCTCCTCTCCAATTTTTCCAGGCTTCTATTCAGTAGTGCTGCTTTAGATATTTTTGGCCTCACTCCATACCTGTTTCTGTTAACTAAGTGTGTGAGGGTGCTATTCGCTTTGTCAAGAGGGCTGGAACCTTTGCGAATGCTAGCCTAGTTTTACAACTTTAGGATGGGCCCTCAATATTGTGTAACGTAACATAGTAGATCAGTGGAAGCACAAATGCGTTAAAGGGGGAAATGTGTTCTTTATTTTGAGGTGTTCACTTTAGGAATGCATTAATGATCTATTTTTTGTGACTACGACTTGGTTAATGGTTTCCTTGAACTTTAAAAACCCACAGCTGTCGCACACACTGTTTATCGGCTTTAACCTGCTGGCGATAGCTCCACAGAAGGCACTTCAAGAGTGGTATCTATGTATTGCTCAGAATTTGGTTGGTTAACCACATAGAACCTATCACTGGACAACACCATGATACCTAGGGCGCCCCCTTTTGGAAAGTCCTCTTCACTTTCAGCTGATGTATTTATTTTTCGGCATGGCACTGGGGTCTCGGAGCCAGAACTGCACGTTGAAGTTATTTTTCTCTGTTACGTGTTCGTCTGATTCTGGGTTCTTTTTCCACATCGTCTAATTACTTCAAAACAGTACACCTGATTTGGCAGTCACAGAAAACAGGTTGAAAACAAAACTCAAAAATTAAAAATACTTCGCAGCAGCCTCAACTTGAAGTACTATTAGGAAATGTGTTCGGAAAGGAGTACCCACTGCACAAAATGATTTCATGTTCGTGTTAAAATCAGTCTTTTTGTTTGTAGTAAATAAATGTCATGTTTCGACCTAAAGCAACGACAACTTTCCCAGGAGAAGCGACAATCACCCCTGTTGCGAAAGACCAATTTAAATCCATGCTGGCTATACAAGTTACAGCAAAACCCTCGAAAAAGACGTATTAAAATTCTCAAGGAGCGAAAAAACGATGACAACGGCAGCGCAAGAGCTTCTGTCTGTGAGCTCAGCTGCAGTGTCCCTCCTATCGGTTCTGCTGTTTTTTTCCTGCACAAGAGCAAGATTCAGAACTAGGCTGTGAATATGGAGTGGAACTTGACCTTGTCACAAGTGATTTATTGATGCAGTATATTTCCTAGTGACCGTATTCGAGTCTATCATGAGGGGGAGGAGTGTTGATCAAGGGAAATATAATTATAAGAGGGGATATTCAATGGTTCACGGCTTGATTATTCGTGTTTGCGTTTTATCACTTTATTTCCCGTTTGACGTGTGGAAAACATTTGTTTTTCGAAATTTAGATTTTTTCAAGGTGCGTCTGTTGGCAATAGCAAACATATACAAAAGCGTTTTAAAACTGAACGATGGAATTTTTATATGATTTTGGAAAAGTAATATTCCGCTATTGTTTTGGCAAATGTGAACTTTAAATAACTTAAAAGTGGGAGGTATTCAAGGCTTTGTAAATTAAAGAAAATGTGTCAAAGTTCCCAGTAACCTAGACACCACTGGCACTAATTGAGATTGTCGGTGATTTCATTTTAAGTGGAAAGCAAGGGTGCCCGGGGCCCTGGTGCACAGAAGTAAAATGCCTCTAGTTTGGCTAGTAAATAACAGCTTAAGTTGCGGTGCATTGGCATCACACCCATTAGCCCTGGCGCAACTCCTCCTGCTGCAGTAATGATTGCACCGACCGAGTTGCCCAGAATGGCGTAATCAACAATGCTTTGCAACATAGAAGTTGCAGACAGTAACCCTACTACCAATTATTTGTAGGAATCCATTTACTTTAATTTAAATTCTTCCACTGTGCCATGCACTTTTGCAGTATAACCACCACTTAGAAGAGGTGCCTGAGTTTAACTCACTTGAATCAAAGATCCTATTGGAACAGTTGGCTGAAAAAAAGATCTCTAGCATCCATAGGTCATTGGTTTCGAATTCCCCGACTTCCTTTGTGCACCTGAGGGACAAATGGCAAGATGATGTCAGTACACTTGACGACAACGAATATCAAGAGCTCCAAATGGCTGCCAGATCCCTGACTGTATCAGCTAAACTAAGATTGAGTCAATTTAAATATTTTCATCAGGTATATGAGGACCCCATCATATTCTGATAAATGGCGGAAGGATAATTATTGACCGAAATGTCGGGCTGAGTAGGCTGACTTTTTACATATGGTGTTGGGTTGCTAGGCCTTTGCTCAGTAGTGCACCATTATATACCAGGCCTTGAGGGAGATAATGGGATACACCCTAACGCCATGCCCCAAGCAGCCTATCCTGGGCATTGAGGGGGACAGGGCTGACTTTGTGGGAATACACCTAGTTGTGGCCATTGGAATGTTAGTGGCAAAACGTAATATTGCCAGGCACTAGATTGCAGCTCCCCTCCTATTGTAGAGGAACGGAGCCGCAGTATGGGCGTCTGTGCTACCACTGAAAAAAAGTTTATAAGCAAGAGGTTGCCTGCATACATATTGCGACATATGGTATGCTTGGTGGAGACCATCAGAACTAACACTGGATTTTATTGGTGTCTGTACAGAAAAGAGAGCTCTTTTGAACAATATTGCTTGCTTGAACACAGTTGTTTGTATGATGGAGTAGTGTTATGTATGTTTTTTTACTGAAAATGTATTAAACAAAATATATTTTAAAAAAAACACAAACCCCGAGGCACTAAGGGTAATTACGTGCACCTTTTACACACTATATCATCTGTGTTAATTACATTTTTACTTAAAAAGGCTGCTACGTACCTCCGCACATGAGCACTTGAAAATGTGTCCTCCTATGTGCAGTTGGCCCTCTTTGAAAATAAAGGCATGCGAAATTTGCTCAAATCTATTGGGACAGATGGTGAAAGATTAGAATTGTCCCTGCAAATCCAGGACACTGATTATCATAATTAATAATAGGTAATCCACTGCTCAGTGAACATCTGCCAGACCGCCTGTTGCCATCAATGCTGGAAACTTCAGAATCCTCCGCTCCACAACATTCTGGTGAATAACATTTCCACAATACTGCTCTCCTGTTTTCAGGGAGAGGGGTGTCGGAGGCAAGAAAAAGTTTGCTCCCCAGCTGTACTGCTATGTGGGGTTATGGCCGTTTCTTAGGATGCTGTCTAGGTGTGAAGTGGTCAGGATTCTAGTTTTTTTCTTGTTGAACTTTACTGACTAGGCTACAAAAGAGGGGCTTCGAGGTGATTGGAAACCCAGACCCTGAGTAGAATTTTTTTTAAAGCAGTGAGCTATGCTAGGACACTGGAGGATCAGCAGGAGATTCCAGATAAATTAGATTTATGGGGCGCAAGATCTGGGATGGACGCAGCAATGTATACCCATCAGGAAGTTTTTTTTATAAATGTATTTACTTAAGTTTTATATAGTGCTGGCTAGACCCGGAGGTATCAGAGCACTTTACATAAGGACATAGTGAGTTACAAGTTACAAACGTTTCACAGTAGTTACATAATGGATAAATAAACAATACAGGAGTAAATTAGCGAACACGAAAGTCAAGATAGGAAAGACCAGGGACAGCAGGTAGTCCACAGGGAGGAAACGGCAGCTGGGAAGAAAACGAGACAAATGGCCGTGATCCGGCTGGGTAGGTGACGGGCATAGCGGTGTGCCAGGGCCAATCTCCCCTTTAGCTGTCGGTGCAGCTCTACCGGGAAGCGGCCTTGTATCCGTTTAGGGATGTTGGCAAAGCACAGCCTGTTTGGCACTACAAGGGAATATATTTGGGAAAACCTTTACATATACGTTTAAACGTGTTTTTTTAAATGCATATTGGTCTCAGCCTTGTCTAGCGTCTGTCCCTTATTTCTGGTTGAAAAAAACATGTTGAAACTGGATTAATTCATTTCTTTAAAGAATGGATTTATGTCTCCTGCACTCTCCCTTCATGTAGTTTAAAAATGTTGCATGAAATGGAGAATATGCCGGGTATTCTTGTGAAGTTGCTTGCAGTCTTAAGTTCATGTGTAGCCATATTTCTTAGTCTTTAGTACAGCCACCCATGCCATCCATCACCACAGCCCTTACTCACTGTGAATCCATTGATTGATTAATAGCATTTTGTTCTTATATGTTGCTTCCTGTTTGATTTCAAGAATTAATCTATGATGGAAAATGATTCCCAGGTTTTTATACTTTTGTGATTAGTGATTGACTCGCCCAGATAGTAAGGATTGGCTTTGGACTAGCGCAGGTTGGAAGCATTTTCAATGTTCCAGTTGACTCATTACCGAGGAAAATGCTGCACGCAGTGGTTGAGTGGTAGTGACTTGGTAGTAATTTACTTAACTTGCTGTAAAGAAGCAACTGGCCAATCTATTTTTAATCTGATTTTGACTACCCTGGTCTGTGTTTTTTCTGCCACATTTTCAACGGCTGTTAAATTTCCAGTAACCCTCCGCTTGAAAACCTTACTAAGAAGTATCATTTAATATACAATTTCTAAACAAAGGTTAACAGTCTCAGAAAATCGCATTAAGTCCTTAATCCTGTACACTGAACAGAGTATGCGTGAGATGATGTATCGGAAAGAAAATTAATGTGCTATGTCCGAGACAGGAGTTAAAAGAATTTAGTTGGAAAATCACTTATGATAACATTTACCTTCTCAAATATAAACAGTGTAGTTGCTGAGATTACAAAGGATACTAGCAAAGTGTCAAACAAGGGAACAGAAGGGAATATAGAGCTGCTGAAGCGCTCCACATGGTACTTTTCTTTGTTGCATGGGAGCATACTGAGCTGCACATCTGATCTTGTTAGAGAAAGAGTTTCCACAGTTTGTAACAATGTCACGAAAACCTTAATATACCTAGAAAGGAACACATTTGACTCTTTCAAATGCAGTTTAATTTCAGAGTTCACAGAATTTGTTCACTTTGTTTTTTTAGTTTATCCAACTTGTGAATGTCTGTGTTTCGATTCGTGTGACATTGATTATTTGGGAGTAGGAGATATTGGGTGTGATAGAACTGCCCTTTGCCTATCCTGGTAGAACTCTACAGCAGTTTTCCATTATTAAACCACAATTTCACATCAACCAGGGCTCCTTGACTTGATAGTTTTTTAGTCAAATTGCAGATTTGTGTTTTTTATGTATTTAAACGTATTATTTTAAATACTGAAACTAAGGAAAGGGCTTCTCCTTGCAGTGTGCAAAGGTATTTGTACTTTCAATATAGCCTAAGCACACTACTTGCAGCTTTAAATTAACTACTACCCCCTCACCCATGTTAAAGAGCAAACAATTACTTTAGTTTGATAGCTGGTGCAAGGCAAATATGATAGGTGGTAAAGGTCGTGCTGGAACCCAAGTCCTTTCAGAAGGCAGTTTTATATTAAAGGCTGATACGTAATAAAAAGATACCCCAATATTTAGCTAGACCCTGAGCTATTTACATACAAAGGCACAATGCCATTCTCCCAGATTCCTATATCCTTTCATACATTACTTTTTCTTACCAATGAATGGACCACTTATAGTTGAGGCGTTTTAAAGGTGTAAAGTGAAATTTCTGTGACCTTTTTCTTTGAGAATATTTATAATGGTTAGTACTTGGTTGATGCAAATTTTCTTCTGTTCCGGAACGTCTCTGCTTTTTGGGGATTTCACCAGGGTAAAAACATTTCACTATGTTGTATTTTAATGAATGACTGAATGTTTTAGTAAATTTCGGTTAAAGTGAAATCAAGACATCGGGAATTAAAGTGACGTTAAAGTGGAGCTAGACCTTTATTCTTAGTAAAAATTTGCAGGGATATTTTGTGATGTGCATAATGTAAAGTTATGTAGAAATAATCAAAGAACTTTGTAAAAATGACTGTTACCTGAAATCTTTTTGAGAAACGTTTTACGTGAATTTCTTTAAAAAGTTCCATGCACATCTATGCATTATGCACTTATAAGTCACTTTGCAGATGTGTTGTACTGTCAGCAGTATGTATTTATAGGTATTACGTTGTAAATTTAAAGAATATATTGGGGATGGCTGAACATGAATGCCTCTCTTTGTAATGCCCAGCCCCTTAATCTTTTAAAAAGTCTTACATTTTTGTGGATCCTTAACACACTTTCTGCAGAAGAATAGCCTCCTCATTTTAGGGTGTCATAATTTGCTCTGTTTTATAGGTTGAGTACGTTTGGGAGATTTCTAAGGTGGATCTTAATGAAATCTAGTTACAAGGGTACATTTGGCACAAACATGTCACTTACCTTTTCTTTTTTACTCTTCCAATAAACATGCTATACCATCACTAAAAGTGTGAATTTCTATAAATTGTGTTCATGCTAATATTTTTACTCTGTTCATGCATCAAGGTTGTGGACTGGTCTCCTGTGAATATTCACTCGATTTATAAGACGCTTTTTTTTCTAGGATATTTTTATTAGTTTCCAAAATCTGATAATCATAAACAGTTGTATTCATATAATTTACAAGAGTGAAAATGCATCAGTATGGGTATCACAGTGGCAGTATGATCACATTTAATATATATGAATATTAACAAGATTCTTGCTGCTAATTTTACTTTCGTGCCATGAAGTGATTGATGAGTGGAAGCCAGAGGATAGTGGCCGTTTGGGAGTATCAGATATGTTTGGTAAAGTGTTGCGAGGGCCATCATTTATGGAAGCTTCTGACTTTAAATAGTATTCTTGTTTTAATCAGGAACATATGGAGTTTCTTTAGAAAAAGGGAGATCACATTTCTTTCTTTGAAACCAGTAGCATTCTGTACTTTTCAGAGTAGTTAGCATAATACATTTGAGGTTTGACCAATGGACCCCTTACATTTATGGAGGGGATCAAGGCACCATTTGCATTGGTGATACATTGAAGTGGAGTACCATAGATGACTTTATAAAGGTCTATTGGCTTGTTGAGTATGATGAGTATAGATGTCTATTCTTGGTCAGATTATCCTCTTGGAAGAACATGGCGATCAGAGAATGTTTGAGTTGCAGCCATAACTGATCGGTGCCTAGAATCTGGTTGAATTTATATAAGGGTGGCAATTGAGAGCCTTTTCTGTAGGAGCTTGGAGCGCCGTAGGCAGCTGGCAAATGAGGTACAGCTACTTAGGATGGTGTTGTGATTTGAAGATTGATGCTAGGATGTATTCCTCGAAGGACACTTGCCAAATATGAGGGGGTGATCATATTCTGTTGGGTACAAAGCTGGTCAAGAGGTTAGTTTCGGTATTTTGAAAATAATGTTGGTTATAATTTAGGAATGATGCAGTCCCAAAGAGATGCCTAGTGAAACCAGTTGAAGCGCTTGGGTTGTTAAAGGTTGTTTTTTTGTTGCGCTGTCACTCCTTAAGTGAGTAGTGGGGTTGAGATTGGTGGTTAGGCAGATGGTAGCCAAATACTTATTCGTTTGGCCTACAACTTTAGAATGAAAAACTTTTCAAGTAAGTGCAGAGCTTTAGTGAAGGTTTTTCGTAGGATTATACTATATGAAAGAGTTAGATGATTTAGTGAAAATCCTAGGGTATAAAAATTATGTGACACTAGCTATAGTATTTCCTATGTAGTGAGTCTCTATACTGATCTGTGCCTAGTTTCTTTATCCTCTTTAGTGGTTCTGCTGCACATTTGTTTGTATGGTGAAATACATACTTCAACAGAATTGGCAAAGTCAATGGGTCTAGCATTGGTCGCTATCCTTTTGGCTTTGTCAGTTTTTGCTAAATGTTACTGTTGGAGAAGCTACTGTGCCCACCTCAATCTAAAAAAACATATTGGCTAAAAGCCCAAATAATATTTTTGGGCCATTGTAGTCCCTTGCACTTAAGGGCACTACTTTGTGTGTGGATGTGCCCCTTGTGAAATGTCAGTATGTCATCACTCACAGTGAAGTTGGTCAGTGGCTGAAGCAGACTGACCCCTTGCCCCATACTGTATGTTGTAGTGGGTGGAAACAATGTGAATGACATAGTAACAGGCCAATTGGCTGACTCCAGACCTAACTAGCTGCGGTTTGAGGAAAAGCATCCAGATGTTTGTAGTTGGCAATCTCCTTGTCAAGGATTTTTGTGGAGAAGGGGAGGGGTGTAGATTAGGGATGTTGCCCTCTCCCCAAACAAGGGAGAGTACTGAAGTGCATCTGGAGGATGGCCGAGGATAGCTTGAATTTCGAAGTACGTACCTTGATTTTTAAATTGCAAAGCATTTGGGTTGTTGAGGTTTGTCATGGTCTAGGGCAGATGCAGCTATGACAGTTGTAGTGTTTATAGACATGAATAAGTTCCGCTTGTGGCATTTCATGCAAAAATGTAGAAGAGTGTGATACCTTTCTAGGCTGTTAAATCTGCTCCCTTGCACACATGATCCAGTGGTCCATTGCACTGTAGTGTTCAGAAGGGCCTTCAAGGCATTTGTCTACTACCAAATATGTTTGTATATATCAGTAAATGCACATTTAGAAGACAGTCACTCATTGGACAGTTGCATGCCCCATTCAAATGTCTTGCACTCACGTGTGCTTAGTAATACTAAGAGTATGCACACTGTGGGATAACCTTAACTTGGGGTACATTTAGAATGCCATTCGATGGAGCCTCTTTTCTAGAAGCCATAGATGATTCAATTATTCCAAGAAGAGTCACCCATTTTAGAGGGTTGCAGTCACAGTCTGAAGCCACCACTAGAAGTGTGTCTACTCGCACACTTGACGGCTTGGCGAAGACTGCCCTGTTCATATCTGCCTATGGACACGTTTCACCCTCATCTGGATGGGTTTCTTAAAGACCACAGTAAGCGTGAATGTATTCTGGAGTGACACCCAGATTTCAGAAACATCCCAAAGAGAAGGGGACATCAGTAGGTAACAAGCATTGACAACTCCAGTAGATCTTGCCTTTATAACACTAGTGCTATGCCAGTGTTTGTAAAGTATTGTTTATAAAGCGTAAAAGAAATAACACTTCAAAATACTGGAGGTAAAGCAAGCACCTATATGCCATGTCAAAGCTGTTAATTGAATTCATTGTTTTCAAACTTCATAAATGGTGTAGTTTCTTTTTCGAAAACGTTTCACTCAGGCTATTCCGAACAGAATTAAAAAAGAATAAGGAAGTGTCAGAATGTAAACGAAAAAAACACTTCTCAACGGCTAATTTACTTTACACAGGATTCAGCTATTTAGTCCTCTGCACTAGGCAAAGGAGAAGGTATACGGGCCTTCAGGAGGTGTCATGATAAGTACACTTTCTACCTCTAGATGCCAGCAGAGGGAGGGTAGAAAATGGCTCTTTCCAAGAGCTGTAAAAGCCTTAGTGCGCCAAAGCTTGCACTTTCGTGCAATATGTGCAATGTAGGCTATAACATAAACCAACCCTTAAAGTTTGCTCTTCAGCCACTGCAAAAATATCGCTGTTATTATTATTTTACAGACTAGCTAGGAGGGGTAAGGGGCAAGACAGTATCGTGGGGAGTTGGGGCACTAGAGGGGAATTGAGCAGCACACGAGGGAGATGGCTGGAAAGCACATGCACTGTCACAGTGTGCTGATTGAAAAGAAGAAAAGTAGGCAGCCAATCAAAAACATTGTGAAGAGGCTAGGCTCCAGATAAGGGACAAACACAAGCAATCAAAGAAGACCATTCAAATGAAAGAGACATTAATGCCAATCATTGGTAAGCAGTGGGCAGACTGTAATTCCACTTCAATCGCATGATAGGTCTTTTGCTTGCGCTGTCTGATGAGCAAGACCTAAAACCATAGTGACCGATGGATTGTTAATGTTTGTGTGCTGTGCATTGTCCTGCACATGCACTAAGAGAATGGTAATGCATCATGGAAAGTCCTGATATTTTAAGCATGGCAGTTCCTCTGGAAGGCGGGCTCCTTTGTGAACAGTCTGGTCTTTGGGAGTGGGTTACTAATCGGACCCTTGGAATTAAAGTGTGCTGGCTTTGGTGTCTATGGCATACATGATGGGAATTTTGTATTTCTCAAAACAAATGTTTTTTTCTTTGATTGTTCAAATTGGAGAGTAGTTTGCATGCATGACCCCACCATGTCAGTTTCACAATGTGAATCCAAAGCTCAAGCAGCAAAAGTCTGAGAAAATAATTCCACCAGTAATAGAGTGGTTTACAATGTACGAGCTCCTGTCAAGGATGATGGCTGTTTAAATGTGCTTTAAGTAAGATCAGGTCTTCACTTAGTTGGGTGACTGACTTTTAAAGGATGCCTTCAAGGAACCCCAGTTGAATTGCTATTGATATGTTGTTCTCAGAACATTACAAAATAGAAGGTCTTCTGAAAGAAGACACTTGCTTTTTTGTTGCAATGGCAGATTTCCTGTGACATTTAAGGCACCATGGAAGATCTACCACATAAAGCTGATAATTATTTTCTCCTTACTGGACATGACTTTTGAATAATTTCAGTTTCTAAAGTTGAAAAACCTTGTGGCTTTGTGTGTTCTGCATGCACCTCAGGAAAGAGTAAGGACTCAGTGGTTGCAAAATTGGGGGCGACTTTGGGGGCTGCTGTTGGTAAATCAGAATATTTGTCAGAGTTTTCTATGGTGGCTGAAGGAAACAATCTAATGAAGGATAGAACCTTCTGACTCCACTGTTAAGATATGTCTCCCTAATAGGCTGTGAGACACATTTTCGGGATCAGAATGTCATTTGCCTTTGGTCACATTCAGAATGACTTCTCTATATCTTTTTGTTGGTGTGCAGAGTGAGCAGGTTAACTTGAACTGTTTTTTCCACATATGCAAAGCTGGCTGATTCTGGTGTTGACACCTTTTACCACTGACTTCATTTATGTCAAATAGACCAGCAAGAGATGGGATCCTACAAGTCGTACATATGAAGCAGTGATGCTCTGGTATTGACCAGTCCTCTTAGTAGTCCGTGTTATGGGGTGATGGGTGGCAGGGAGCAACAGTGTCAAGTCTAACACAGTCAGCTCGCTTCAGGCTTCTTCATCTGAATGGATGTTTCATTTGGATGTGGTTGCAAAACCTTTTTAGTGAATGACCTCTCCCTCAGATTCCTCACCTGCACTCTTTAAAGGTGGCAGACTGGATCCAGAATTACTTTTGGTCAAAGCCAATCACCAGTGCCAGATTGTACTGTGGCTGCATCAGTTGCAAAGTTTCAAGGCATAGGCTATGTTCGTACAACATATATACATGGCTATGTGTATATAGCTATTTGTTTATGGTGCTGGGGACATAGTTACTTTTTTGCCATGCCTTTATCAGGGTGGGACTCTAGAGCTCTGCTGGTTCAACATTTATCTTTTTTTCCAAGATGTGCGTTTTTTTTTATTTTACTTATTATATCTTTGCCTAGAATCTTTCTATCTATGCGGCTTGGGGAAATAGCACAAGACCATGACCCTTTCCAAGACTCGTTTGATGGCCCCTTGTCGTAGGCAACTTACAAAAGATCATAGTTACTCATAAAGAAAGCACAAGAAGACCAAGAACAGTACTTCATTCGTTTCTGAGCCAATTCTGGTTCTCCAAGTTGTTAATAGGTTACTTGTCCTCACCGATGATTTCATGGAATAAATTAAGGCTTTTCCGAAAGCCATGATGGCAGTATTTGCTCCACTGATGCTCTATTTTGACCACCTATGACTTCTGTCAACCGTGTACCCAGGCTGATGACTTGGGTGTCGGCTCTCTCTGGTGTCATTTCTTGCTACTTCAAAGCCGGTCTCTATGCCGCTTATGAAGTCGATTATTGAAAGTAAGCTGGCTGAAACTGTTTCCACACAGATGTCAGTGTCTTTTAAGCTGTTGCCAGCACCAGTCCCAGAGTCTGTTCAGCCAGAAGATTTTGCTGCTATAGCGAAGACTGAGATGTATTTGCGAGATGCAATTTTCCTCCCATTGTCAGTTTCCATTGTAGATAATTTAAAAAGATTTCACAAGTTATTTGGTTCTGATTTTCAGCTCCTATATCAAAGGGATGATTAAAATGAGCTATGTGTACCTAGTGAATACTCAATTCATTTAATTCCTGGACTTAAAAATGTCAGTGGTTAGATAGACATGTTCCTGTTTTTGAATGCCCGATGTCTGCTGAACATTCTACCTTCATTGCTGAGATCAAGAAAGCAGCTGAGACTGTACCAATTCCTTTGCAGACTACACACCGTAATTTTAACCTGTTCACTGAGATACAGACAGAGAACCAATTTTCTGTTGTTTTCCTGTATTTCAGTAGGGGTTTGCAGGATAGAGTGGAGGGGTTCTGGGAGAGATCACCTTCTCTGGTCATCTAGGAGATAAATGCAGCATCTTCTGATACTGCCTACATGACATCCCCCACTAACACCAAAGGTTTGGTTGTCCAGGCATCTTCTAATAAGCAGAGCGCGATTCCCCAATGCTCTTCTTGATAGGGAGTTGATGTGTTTAGATACTTTTGGAAAATAGGTTTATGCTTCTGATAGTATGGCTTTGAAAGCTATGAACCCTTCTTTTCTGGTGATTTCCTGGACCCAGGTTTTGTGGGATGTAGCTTTGTTATCGGTTTCTAATTTGCCAAGGTAATACTGCAAACCTTTCCAGGAGCTTCAGCAGGTTGTAATGGTCAGCGTCAGTGTAGTCTGGATTGGGCATGGTGGCGAAATGGAAAAGGGCCTGGTGTGGTTATTTGTCACCACACCTGGATGAGAACCGCTGGCTCCTACAGGGATGGAAAAACACATGATATGCCTTTTCAAGTGCTAAGTCTCTTTGGAGATTTTTGGAGAAGTTGAGACTGAATACAACTTTAAAGCTGGGGCTCTGCAATTGGCTTCCAAACCCTCAATTCTAATCAGCAGTATTTGAACTGTATGGACTACAGTCACCAATTTTCAAAGAAAACCAGGCCCTCATGCAGCAACAACAGAACCAGACCTTTCATCCCTTCAGAGGTAGTAGAGGTGGTGGGCATGGAAGGCATCAGTCATCTTCTTTCTCTTCCTATACTCCAGTAACCAAAACTTATTCTCATCCTGGTGTTTTCTGGTCTCAACTTTCTATTCAGTGCACAGGTAATGTATGTATATCTCAAATGGACGGAGGTCATATTAAACTAATGGTTCCTCAAGATTTTGAAGAAAGCTTATCACTTCAGTTTTGTGGGAAACTGGTTTCAGTTTACTCAGCAACTCTCCTACCCCTCTCTCGCACAAACAGCTGATAATGGAGGTAGCTGTTGTTTTGGAGAAAGGTGCCATAGAGATTTTTCCTTCATTGGAGAGGAGTATGGGCTTCTAGTTGAGGTACTTTCTGATCACAGAGAAAGTCTTTTTTTGAATTTTAGAGCTCTTGAATCTGTTTGCCATTTTGACACTATTCACCAAGTACCTCAGGAACTGCAAGATTCGGATTGCCTAGTATCTGTAGACTTACAGGATCCATAATTCCATACACCTATCCCACAACAGGATGGAAAGTACCTGAGATTTGTGGCAGTGATGTACATCGTCAATGTACAGTACTGCCTTTTGACAGGCATCTTGGGCATAGTCATTTTCTCCCGGTTCGACAAAACTTTGCAAGACTTATGGAAGACATTTGCTTGATGTAAGTATTGAAGTTGTGTTCACTCTCAGCTCTGCACCTTTAGCTTGTAGGTGCAGTTCTGGACACTATTATTTTGAAAGTCAGGTTGGTGAACATAAGGAACACGACTGTCAATCTTGAAGCATATTTGTGGCAGTCTGCAATATATTTTGATTCTCTGCTTTGTTCTACTGATAAATTCGGAGTTAAAATCTATAAAGCTGATATGGTGCTTGAGACAAAATCAGTTTTCTGGATATCTAAAAGACATGACTTTCCTTCTTTTGTCACTCATTTGGAATCTTTAGTGTTCGATTTGACTATCGATTTAGCTAGTGGTTCATCCTTTCAGAATTCCTCTGCATCTGGTAACAGTTGTGATAGATGATAAATCCAGAGTGTTTCCTCCTGTCTAATTGATCCAGAAGATTGTTTAAAAAATGTGGGTCCAGAAGGCTCATCATTAAGATCCAGATTTGGATAGATGGCCGTTTACCCAAAGGTTTTACAGTTGTTTCACTTTTCGTCTGCTACTTTCCATCTCGGACCTGCTGCCTATGCGAGTGGGAGCCATATCTGATAGAGACTTCTAGCTGCATATGCCTTACCTTAGGATATTCCTTCAAGATCATACTGGATCTGGAAAACTTTGAGCAGTACCTCTGTGCACCGGTAGTTGCTATCATTCAACTCTGTCGACGACGCCAACGCTGGAAGTGATGTACGTGGTGACTATATAGACACCATCAGCGCAGATCTGGAGAGAGCTACTTTTGTCCATTTTTTGGACACATTTTTTTCAGGTTCTGTCAACTTTTTTGAGACTTTGCCACCCACTGTGTGAGGGTGTAGCACAAAAAAACCCTTGGGGTTTGTTGTTCCTGTCACAGGAAGATGTCGGTGACAGACGCCCACCTGGTTTGTCTCTGGTGCTTGGAACTGCCACTCCATGAACCCTAAGGCGCTGAGGGAGTGCTCCCTGAAGCTCCTGGTCACCCGATGCCAGTGACGCTCCAGGTTGCGGTCACGTGGACTGTCCTGTTCACGGAGCAATTCCAAGCACTCATCAACGTGCTGAAAGTAGTAAAGTCCCACAAGTAGAACGAGAAGTCGTACCGCTTTTTGACTTTGCCACTCCAAGGCATCGGACGAGGCACAGGAACAATGTCACTACTCTAGGCCCCATTCACATGTGTCAGGAACTGAGCCTGCCTCTGGGTCTGCTCTACTTCTTCTCGAGATTGCCGGAGCGACCCCCGCCTTACTCCTTGAATTTTATGAGGCCATACACCTCATTTTTGGGCATGCTGACTCTGGAGCGCTTTGGGCCCCATGGGTTCATTGGGTGTTCCCTCTGAGGGAAGAGGTGTGTCGCCGCGGTTAGGGTGACTGATGCTGGAATTTGGGGACCATGGGTCGATCCCCAGCACCGGCGGCAGGTCAGCCCAGCACCATGTGACTCTGGGCAATAGCTTGCTTAATCTTCCCGGCGGCCCCCAGGGCCGGGATGCTTCCGGGTAGCTGTCCGCGCTTTACAAATACTGAATTTTTGCCAGCTAGTCCGCCCTCTGCATAAGTCGGCCCCCCTGGATTCAGACCGGCTCTGGTCACAAGCTTTCCTGGAGCCAATTCCAATGACATAATTTCTGACGCCGCCGATGCCATCATACCTGACGCCGTTATGGAGCTTGATTGGCGTTTCCCAGTGTCGACTCCCACCAAAACTTGACATTCTGAGTCGGAGCGAGGGCCTCCTTTTTCCGCCAGGCCTGTAAGGAGCATGAGTGAGGAGAATCGGAGGATCCTTATGGTTATCCCTGAATCCCTTAGAGGAGCCTGAGGACAACTTATATGGGAAACTGGTAGATGCTGTTGTTGGGACACTTCCCCAGTCCCCTAGTCTGTCCTCCTAGTGTGGCTATGGAGGAAGGGGCTTCCTTTGACCTGGTAGCGAGAATGGTGGCTCAGGTCCTGGACCTTATATTGCCCTCGGTGGCAGTCAAGACGAATGTTTTGACAGAGGTGCTTCAGCTGAGAGTCGCTCCCACGGAACCTTTCCCCCTTTTTTAATGAAGCCCTCTCAGATGTTATGGGACTCCTGTGCACAGGACAGTTGCCTACTGCCATTGCCCCACTACTGGGAACCCAACTTTCCTTACCCAGTATCCCATCCTGGAGAGTCTGGTTGTCCTCACCTCCACCTTCAAAGTTAACCCTGGCATGTTTCCTACCACACCACCGGATCTGGAATCCAAGAGAATGGATAGCTTTGGCAAGAGAATGTTCTCTTCTGCCAGCCTTGCCTCTTGGAGTGATATACCCACACAGTTTGGGATTCGATTGCGCAAGTGATGCTCATGGTCTCGGGGAGGTCAGAGCAATACTGGTCCAGGCTATTGCCAATGCCATGGATGCAAAGTGGTACAAAAGGGGGTGGTGATGGACGGAGCATCTGAACCAATCAAACACTCACACCCAGTCAACAGATCTGGGTTTAATCCATCACCGTTCTTTAGCCCACTCTGCCACCCCAGTTCAGACATGGCCATATGCAAATCAGTCTGACCCTGTGCCTCATGGGAACAGTCCAGCCCGAACTGCCAAGCCATGCCTTCCCTGGACCGGAAACAAGCTTCCGAGGACCGGTTTCTGGCATTTCAGCCGTCTTCAGCCCGGCTTGCTTGAATCCAGTGGCAAAGTGAGCAAGGGACTCGCGTCTGAGCATACCCTGCCAACTTATGGCGAACAAAGTGGTACAAAAGGGGGTGGTGATGGATGGAGCATCTGAACCAATCAAACACTCACACCCAGTCAACAGATCTGGGTTTAATCCATCACCGTTCTTTAACCCACTCTGCCACCCCAGTTCAGACATGGCCATATTCAAATCAGTCTGACCCAGTGCCTCACGGGAACAGTCCAGCCCGAACTGCCAAACCATGCCTTCCCTGGACCGGAAACAAGCTTCCGAGGACCGGTTTCTGGCATTTCTGCCGTCTTCAGCCCGGCTTGCTTGAATCCAGTGGCAAAGTGAGCAAGGGACCCACGTCTGAGCATACCCTGCCAACTTATGGCGAACAAAGTGGTACAAAAGGGGGTGGTGATGGACGGAGCATCTGAACCAATCAAACACTCACACCCAGTCAACAGATCTGAGTTTAATCAATCACCGTTCTTTAGCCCACTACGCCACCATGGATGCAGCAACATTCACCATTCGCTGTGGACTGGAAACCACAACTCGCTAGGTAGATCAATTGTGTTGTCAGTGGCACTGAGATGCAACGCCTATCTGAGATCTCATGCCTTTTTGGAATATGTCCAGACATCTCCTATGGACACTCTCTTCGATGACACCTGCACTTTCAGTGATAAGGCAGATTCTGTGCTGAAATGCTTAAAGGCGAGCCAAGCCACTGCTTGTCACTGGGTCTCTCCATGGGCCCACGTCAACTTCGTTCTGCCTTACGTCCCTTCTGTGGCTAGGGTAAGGGCTACCAGGCACGTCCAATTCCCATCCAGCCACCAAGGCCCACATGCTCCCCAGTCCTTTTGTGGCTGATGACTCGCCTCCCACAAGCCTCACGGGGCACACAGCTAGACTTATACCCAGTCTGTCACCCCGGCAACAGCAGCCTTAAAACCTGTTTAGTTTGTCATCTTACCAGCGCAGGCACCCAGTAGCCACTGGCATACCATAACATAGGACAAGTGAGTACTTAAAATTTTTCAGCAGGGTTATTCAATCTCTTTCTTAGAAACCCCACCACCATTCCCAGACAAGGTGATAAAGGATCATCTCTCCCTGCTCCATCAGGAAGTACAGGCTCTTTTGGCCAAAAGCCTTCGAGAGGTTGCCTGCATCAAAAGTAGGTCGTAGTTATTATTCCCACTACTTTCTGGTGCCAAAGAGGACTGAGGCCTCCTCCCTATTTTAGACCTGCGCCCTCTCAACTCCTTCCTGAAGAAGGAGAAATCCAAGATGCTTATGTTAGCTCAGGTTCTGTCTGCCCTGGATCTTGGAGATTGGATGGTAGCACTGGACTTGCAGGACGCAGACTTCCACTTCCCCGCCCTGTCTGCCCAAAGGCGTTACCTGCGGTTCACGGTGTGCCACAAGCATATTCTGTTCGCTGTGCTCCCATCTATGGAGGTCAAGGTTTCCAGTCTTGCCCCGCCCCTATCTCGACTCACCCCAGTCTTCCACCTCCAGACCGACTGACCTTTTGCATTCGCTGGGGTTCACTATCAACGTGCCGAAGTCATACCTGACTCCCTCTCATAAGTTCCATTCGATCAGATCCATTCTGGACACAGTGTAGTTTCAGGCCGATCATTCAGAGCGGTGAGTCCAGTATATCAAGGCTATGATTTCAATGTTTCAGTCACTATCCTGTATTTTGGTGAGCCTGGCTTTGAGGCTGTTGGGCCTCATGGCCTCCTGCATCCATTCTGGTAACACGTGCCTGGTGGCATATGCAGGCTCTGCAGTGGGACCTGAAGTCCCAGTGGGCGCAGCATCAGGTGAAAATCTCTTGCCTAGTCCAGATAATAGAGGGATCTGCAAAAGATCAGCAGTTGCCTCTGTGATTGTGTCAGCGGCATATCCCACTCCCTTCCCCACCCAGAGCTGACCAGTGACATATGCATCACTCCTGGGTTGAGGCGACCAACTGGAAGAGGTGGTGATCAAAGAACTCTGGTCTGAGGCGGAGTCTCTGCTCTACATCAGCCTGTTGGATTTGAGCGATTTGCCTGGCATTGAAATCCTTTCTTCCTTCTATCATGGAAGTGTTGGTTCAGGTGTTTTCGAACAACACCGCTGTGTGGTCTTGCGACAAACAGGGCTGGATGGGGTCCTGGTCCCTGTGTCATGAACCTTGCGTCTCTGGACATGGCTGGAATTTCAAGACATATTCTTGATGGTATTACATCTGATGGGTTCTCTGAAAGCCAGAGTGAAAAAACTCATCCGTCGATGCCTAGCTGGTCATGAATATTATTTACAACAAGGGGTGGGGAATGACATCTCTATCTCGAGCTAGTGCAAGGTTTCTTCGATATGTTCGCCACCGCAAAGAACATGCAATGTCAGCACATCTGTGGATTCTCGCTCGGTGATGCTTTTCGTCGCAAGTGGAGCTCACGCCTTCTGTGAGCCTATCCACCGATACAACTCCTACCCAGAGTTTTCAAGAAGACCAGGATTGACTGGGCCGAAGTCATTCTTGTGGCTCTGAATTGAGAATAGAGTTTTGTATCTGAACTCCTGAGCATGAGCATCAGTCCTCCCATCAGGCTGCCCTTTCAGTAGGATCTTCAGTCAGAGCAACAGGTCAGGGTCCTACACCGGAACCTGCGGATGCTCCTCTTTCTTACATGGAGATTGTGCAGCGGATGTTCACCATTTTTGACCTCCTTTCAGAAGTCTGCAATGACACTCTTTCAGCTAGGCGGCCCTCAACCAAGACTGTACACTTGACTTTGGGACAAATAGTGGCTTGGTGTTCTCCCAAAAATATTGATCCCCTTTCTGCACATTGTCCAAGATTTTGTTATTTGTTCTTTCATTATCCTTAAATGGCCTTGCTTTGGGCACAGTTGAAGGGTATATTTCCCTCCCTGTTTGTCACCAGTTGTGACTAAAAGCACTATAACATACGTCCCTCCAAAGCCCTTCATCATGCCCCAGTGGGACGTAAACCTAGCCTTGACCTTCTTGATGTTTTAGCCCTTCGAGCCTTTGTACAATTGCTCTTCTTGCTTTCTGACCATTAAAACTGCTTTATTTGTGGCCATTACATCGGCAGGAGGGTTAGCAAACAGCATTCACTCTCTGTGCACCCATCTCACACAACTTTTTTCCCAGAGAAACGGGTTCTGAGAGAACATGCCTCTTTCCTACCGAAAGCTGTGATGCCTTTTTACGTAGGAAAGACCATCACACTGCTGACCTTTTTTTCGCCACCTCACCCTTCCAAAGAAGAGGAGAGACTCCACCTCCTGGACCCAAAAAGAGCGTAATTGTTCTACATTATTCATACCAAAGAGTTCCGGTTGGACGTTCAACTCTTCATTGGGTTCGGCAGGGCAAAGAAAGGAAAGGTCTTGCTGACCAGAACCCTTTAATGATGGATTGTGCTCGGCAGAAAAATCTGCTACGTACTGGCCAAGAAGCAACACCCTAAGGGCTTGCATGCTCATTCTACTAGAGCCAAGGCTGCAACCACTGTGTTAGCTCCGGAAGTCTCTGTCCTGGACATCTGTCAGGTGGCGAATTGATGTCTCAGCACATGTTTACCAGTTAGGTCTGTCGGCGCACTTTGCCCGTTCGGTCCTCCAGGACTTCCTCATCTAAATCTGTTCGTAGTTCCTCCTCCGGAAAGGAATTCTAAGGGAAGAAATCTGCAGCTAGAAGTCTCTTATCAGATGAACGAGTTACTTACCTTTAGTAACACCTTATCTGGTAGAGACTCTATCTAGCCACAGATTCCTTATTGACCCTCCCATCCTTCCTGCACTGCAAACTGATTTCTCTGCGCATGGTAACTTTAGTAGGTCCTTTGTGTCTGCACATTGGTCGAACAGCATTCAGTTGTGGCTCTGTGCTTTTGACGCGGAAATGCTTAGGAGAGAAACTGATGTCAGTACGCTAATCTGACGCCTATATAGGCACTGTGCACATCACTTCCAGCGTGGCAGAAGCAGATCCAAACGACACCACCTATCTGCACGCAGACGTACTGTTCGGAAATTTCCAGATCCAATCTGAGGCCTAGAGAATATTCTACGGTAAGCAATCTGCTGCTAGATAGTCTCTACCAGATAAGGTGTTACTGTAGGTCGGTAAATTATTCATTCCATCCAAATCTTTTTTTTTTCCTGAGATTGTTTGTTTGGAACTTAAGATGTTAACATTGCTTACTTATAGCTTTCCAGGACAGGTGGTGAATTTTCTTCTTGCAGTCTGTTATTCTTTTACCAGTGCAATGTATTCCTGTACGTGATTGGTCTTTGCACCCTGGTGTCATGGGAGTTCTTTTTTCAGCCTCCAGGCTACTACTATTCAAATTCTTTAGTGTGCCTTACTGTTGCCTGGAAAGGGGCTTGGTATTTGAACTGTGAAGTACTTTCTGGCGGCAATTGCTGTTAGATTTCTTTTTTTTTACCTTGGCAAGGGTTCATTGTTCAAGATTCTAATGTTTACATTTTATGGAACGGTTATATAGTACTTTCAATCTTGTCTTTTCGCGTTCCTTCATTGGAGCTGAATTTGTTTTTCTCGTTTACGATACGTCTGTTTGAGCCTTTTCGTTCTTGTCAATTGACATTTCTGTGATGGAAGGTGGCTTTCTTTTTTGATATATCTTATGCTGGGAGGGAGTTAGTGAGTTGCAAACCCTTTTGGCTTTGCCACCCTTCACTGACTCCTTAGGTGAAGCTGCCTTTTCTTCCAAAAGTGGCATCTGATTTCCATATCACTCAAGTTTTATTACTGCCCAACATGTTTTCACCACATCATCCCTCTAAGCATGCAGATTAGACCCTGAACAGTGTCATTATTGAGCTCAGCACTTCACAGTGGATGAAAACGTATTTATAGGATTTTCAGGTCCTAAAATGGGGTTGACCAGATCTCAGTGGATTTCTTCAGTCATTTGGGCATTGTTATGAATTGATTGGGAACTCATCCCCTGAGGCAGTTTGTGCAAAATCTGGAGGAGGCATGACCGGTGCATCCACTTTGCTAAGGGGAGTTCCAAATCCTCCGGTTTATGTAGAAGCCAACTGGTCCTCTGTGTGTTCTTGTTTTTTAAAACTGTCTTTATTGAAGATAAGGTATAATGACGTCAAACACACAATAGGTGAATAAGAGAAATAAATGATCTCATACAGTAATAGCACAACGTTTTTTCTCCTATTCATTTTTGTGTATCTCAATTCAGTTGTTGGGGAAGTCCACTCTTCATGATGTACAAATTTACAGGTTTCAGGAAATGGATCTACCATGACCTCTATCAAAGGTGTTCAGGTCCCATTTGCACGGAATGTTATCACTTTACCCGGAATGACTATCCCCAGTATTCTAGGAGGAGAGAATCACCTAACTGTGTAAGAATTGGACTAAAGAGAGGAGGGATGATGGTGGTTGGGAAATAAAATGAGCAGAATTAGGAAAGTAGGGTTTAGGAAATGGGGCTTACCAAATCCCATGAAAGAGTTTCTACAGTAGATATAGGTTGTGGTATTTTCAGGAGGGGAGGGAGTCAAAGAATGGGGGAATTGATATAGATTACCCGCCATATTTGTATTTATCACTGATCTGAATACATAGCCTATTGTGCAGCACTGGTAGTGAGTTGACAGGACAAGAACTCAACAGGTGGTTAAACTCTAAGTCTCATTCACTAATTAATTTAGATAGTGCCCTGAGGATTATTGTCACTGACTGCTCCCCTTTGCTTTCAGGGAATCCTAGATGCAAGACTTCTTTCCATTAAATCGACATTTATGTTGACTTGGAATAAATGCCAAAAACAAGTGAACTGCTCTTAAGTCCTCTGTCTTTGCCTTCATCTCTGTGATGCTTAACGTTTTATCCACAGACAACTTTGCTGCGTCAACATAAGCAGCATCAATACCTGGTTTCCCACTATTTCAGTGCAGGACAGAAACAAGCCAGAGGACACAGTTTCTACATCCCGTGCCTTTGAGAAATGTATTTTCATGTATATCTTTAAAAAGTAGGATCCGGTGCTTGTGGTGATAAAGTTACTTTTTCTTTACAGCTGCCTTAGTCCTTCTCCCTTGTGCCTTTACCCTCCATTACCATGTCTCTAGACTGGAACCCCATACTTCAACCTTTGATGGCCATTCTTGCTGTTCCTAGCCACGCTAAGGGAATCCAGCTGTTCCACCTTGCTCCTAAAAGGATGCTTTAGGAGTTATTGAAATGAAAAATCCATTGGAGGGAGCAATCATTAGCAAAATAAGTTGCTAACCTCCAGTAAGGTACTATCTGATGGACGATCTGGCTCCCTCAGATTCCTCACCTTCTTCCACCTATCCACGTGATGGCAACCTGTTTGTCGATTGGGGCTTCCAAGAGGAGTCCTCTGCAAGATATGATGATGGTTTCTTGGAATTATGATCTGGTTTATTTTTCACTCTTTATTATTATTCACTTTGTCATGAATAGATTCAGGGAATTTCAGGCGACACTGATGGCTTAAGACTGGCCAGAAGGTTCTATTACACAGTCTTCCGTTTCTCAGCAAGGACAGGTTGGTCAGGCTGCTACCCTTTCCAACACTTCTTTTGAAGGACCGTGACCTGAACAGCCTGCCATGCCACACGTAGCTAATATGAGAAATTGTTGGAGGATGTCAGACAAAAGCGTGTCTGGCATCTCCGTAAATGTATGTGGTTGAAGTTCTATAAATGGTTCAATCAAAAACATCTGGATCCACTTATGACTGAATTGTCTGCAGTGTTAAATTTTGCTTTGCTATTTGCCAAGGAAGGTTTTTTAGTAATTTTTTTGCTGAATCAAGCTGACTGATCCTAACCTTTTTGAGACCGTATCTGTGTCTTTTGGAGAGTCGGGTGAGCAGGTTTCCTCCTATGCTGTGCATAACTTCCTAGTGAAAGTTGTACTTAGTTTAGTTGATGGATATGCCTTCTGACCCCTCTCGAGTTGCGACTTCATGGACCTTTATGTTAAAACTGTTCTCCTGATGTCAATAATTTCAGAAAGGCAGTGAGGCACTATTAATGTGTTCTTTGGCCTCAACTCTGGTAAGCATTGAGATTACCCCGCTCCTTTTGGTGTTGTGACATAGTGGGAAAAGTGTTCAGGATCTTAGTTTGTCTGCGGCCCTGAAAATTAATCCAATAAAACCATTGTTACCTAAAGACTGTAACTTTGACTTTTAGAGATCACTATCAGTCTTCATCTACATACCACTATACTTATACTACTCACTGTTTATATAGCACGTCACAAATTGAATTTTTTCTGGGCTCCTAAATGGTCGTTGCTGTTTGTACTCAACTGATGGGTGCCCACTTTATTGATGTTAAAAGGATGAAGGCGGCAACCGCATTTAGATTGGATCCTGTGTCCAGTAGTGATTGGAATCTTGTTACGAGCAAGTAAGTAGCTTTATAGACTGTCAATGAAAACAGTTCTATCCGAAGCGATAACACAATTCCCAGAGTGGCAATCACCTTTAAACTTTCGAAGCTTGCCATCCAATACATTTTGGTAGCACCCAAAAGATTAATGAAAACAATGTAATCTTATATATTTTGATGGTTAATTGATTGGCTGCATCCTTTTATTTTAGAAACGTTTATTGTGTGATCTGCTTAAAATTAAAACTGACATTCTGATTATCTCAACTAATGATCTTATAATGCTGTTAATATTCCTTAGTTTTTAGTAGTACTTTTAAATGTGTTTTAAGACTAATTGTGTTAAAATGAGATCTGAGGATTCCGCATGTCATCAAAGACCCGTTTACTAATTCTGCTCATTATGGAACCTGTCTAAAGCCCCACCGGGGGTTATTAGCCTAAAGAGTTAAAGCTCTAGTTAGTAACTCTTGCTAATGAAGAGACTGGTGTAAGCTGATCTCTTTATTGCCTGATTGTTTTAATGCATGAAACTGGCCAAATGTGTATTGTACCGCTGCAGTCTGTCTGTGACTGATACAGATTAAAATGCATAGTATTTAGGTGTATGCAGCCCACTCATTTTCAAGTTACAGTTGCATCCCGTTCACAGAAACCTCCTATAGCTATGCATCTTTTGGAAATGGTAAAATCGTGTTTACTAGTTTTACTGTAAGAATGAGAGGATTATAGGAAGACAGTAGTGTCAACGATATAGGTAGTACTTTTAGACGAATCTTCTTTTCGGTGGTCAGTCTATTCACTTGTGAAAACGCTATGGCGCACAGCCTCAATGAAATCTTAGGTGGTGTCCCGGTTGAGCAACACTAAAGGATTGAATTCGTACGATCTTTAATTTCGAAAAATGAGACTACACCTGCAGTTGATTGTTTTTTCCCATTTTTTCGTACTCTTTAAACTTCAAATTATTTTCTAAAGTTGTGGTTTTCTGTGCACAACATCTGGTAAAGCTCATCAGAGAAAACCAGGGAAATTTTGCCTTAGTACTTGAGCGTTTCTTTTGAGAGGATGTCGAATTTGAAGTTGTTTTTATGGCTTTGGTGATTAAACAGCAGTTGTCACCAGAACAACTGTAGAAACATTTAGATTACGCTCTCATAAACAGCCCCATTCCATTACACCCCTAATCCTATGTGTGGACCCTGCATCCCTCAATGCCTTATTTTATGGCTACTGACAAGGCCTTAAAACTGTGCGTGTCACTCTTCTTACATCACTGCTACCAAATCCGTATTGTGAAGCCTTTTGGTGTGCACAATCATTTTGCTCGCCCTTTCTGTTTTACTTGCTTTACAGTTTGGTGCATTTCTCAAAATCCCTTCTTTAAGGATTCATATCTATAGTGGTTCTCTTCTAGGACTGACTGTTGCAGAGCTATCTTGTTGTGACATGAGGTCTTCGATTATTAGACCAAAATATTTATGTGCATTCTTTGTAGAAGAGGTTTGTGAACTTGCATACAGGACACTGTTGGTGTATCCAAATTAGCAATCCACCACGTCAAGTGAGGTCTTAGAGTAATCGAATACTGAATTAAGTGTAATGTTGTCACTCTGCTTTCACTCGTATGGCAATAGACGAAACCCCTACACTTCGTATGTAGCGGTTATTGGGGTGCAAGGATACTCCCCCAGTATTGGGTTGTTTAAGCATTATGCCATAGTATTTTAAAGGTATTGCTGGAGAGCTGCCATCTTGTTTCTGTGCGTTGGCTTTCCTGGTAATCTTTTCACATTACGAACCCTTTGGTGTTTTCAGATTCTGATGTAGTTTCTCATTTCTGTGGCACAGAACCCATCAGTGTTGTAGTTTTGCCTGCACATAGGTCTAATGCTGATCTACTCCTTATTGCACATTGGACAGTTGTCAGAAGGGAATCGTGTGTATCTGATAGAGACTTCTAGCTGCAGATTCCTTCCCTTTGAATTTCCCAGGTGTCAGACTGGATCCGGAAACTTTTTTTGAGCAATATCCCTTGTGCGCGCCATCGGGTTGCTCCATTCGGCCCCGCGTGTTATCAGCAGTGTTGGTTATGACGTTGTGGTACCTATATAGGCGCCACCCAGGCACGTGGGCGTCAGTTATTTTTTTTTCTGCGCCAGTTATCCCGCCCATCCGGGAAGAGCTACCCCCTCTGATGCTTTTTTGCAGGTTTTTTCTAGACTTTTGTCGAATTCAGACATTTTTTCCATCTTCATGTGCGTGGGATGTCTTTGAGGAAGACAGGTTTCAAACAGTACGGTGCCTGCCACTGCATGATGTCTGTTACCGACCCCCACCTCGTCTGTGGTGTCTCGAGCGCAACCATGACTCGAAGTTGTGCTCAGATTTTCGGGCCATGGCTCAGAAGGCCTGCACGCTGGCTCAGACAGCAACTGGAAAAAAAAACGATAATGAAATATTGTTTTATTTTTTTAGCTGCTGGCTTTGAGCCAATGGGGCGACACTCTGTCATTACTTTGGAGCCGCCCCTGCTTCCCATCACCCTCCATAACCCCTCACCTTATCCCAGGTGGGCTCATCTCCTCCCGCCAACCCCCAAATGATAGTCCATAAGTGAAGTGGGTGGCAGAGTTCTCTGCTGAAGGGGCATAAAATTATGCATGTTATTTTCTATGACTTCAAGAGCATCTGTATTCAGCATTCATGCTAGTTAACACTCTACCGACTCGTTTTTGTAAGGAGATTTTTAGGGACTTGAACACAAGAGTTACTGACAAGTATTCTTTTGCTGTATCTTTTCCATGCTTTTTTACCAAGACATCTCATTGTCGGAGCAACACGTGTTGCTATGAGCACCATATTAAAGAGGGGATGTTAATTTACATTTTTTTTGTTATAAAACAGAGTAGAGTGCACATTACTTTAATTAATTACTTTAATTAATTTTCTAGCAGTTAGCTTGGTCGCTTTTTTTCTTTTTAACTAGGCATTGTCTTGCGGTAAGCAATAGACCCTCAGCTCCATCAGGGTAAGGGAAATCTGTCTAACTTTCACTCTTGCAAACAGAATGTTGATCAATACTGTAGCGAGGCAATGCATTACTAAACAGTGCCACCCTAATTAGTGGTGCTTGTTACAAATAACCCTGATGTCAGTCAGAGGAACACACCAGTAATTTCCATGTAATTCCTTTCTGCTGCCTCCTTGCTGATGTGGAATTATAGGTGTCTGTCTCCAGTTAGTTGCCGTGTACCGCTATCTGGCCTAATAGTAAAACTACAGTTTTAAGCGAAAGAGTAATTTAAAAACAAGCAGTGGTAAAACAAATAGGTTTGCCTATGTGAGAGCGGTTGGCTTTGCCAATGTGTTTTAGCCATGTTGTACATCAGTGTGGCTGCTGTTTAGCGAAGCTATAAGTTAGTGGTGTAAAGGGGAGGGCAGTGTCGTGTAGTGTCATGGCATAGAGTGGAGTAGAGTCTCGTACAGTGGAGTGTTGTGGCATACATTGTCATAGAGTGGAGTGGCATTCAGTGAAGCAGAAAACAATGTCGTACAGTGGAGTGTTGTACAGTGAAGTAGAGTGGAATGATGTAGAGTGCTGTGGGATGGAATGGTGTATAGTGGAGTGGAGTAGTGTGCTGTACAGTGGAGTGTCATAGAATGGAGTAAAGTGGCATAGAGGGAGTTGCATACAGTGGAGTAGAGTGTCATGGTGTCATATTGTTGTAGAGTGCAGTGGAATAAAATGTAATACAGTGTTGTAGAATACAGTGGCACAGAGTGGAGTAGAGTGGCGTAGAATGGAGTGGCATAGTCCACCACTGGCATCATGTGGGTTTTGACATACTAATAATAGTTCTTGAGGTATTGTGGGCATTTTTGCCATGGTGGTGCCTGCCACTACGATGCTGGGTCTGTCCTAATGGTTGTAATGGTGATTATGCCTTTCATATAGGGTTGTCCTATGCAAGGTGGACGGTGGCCCTGGCTGGCAGAATGGTCTCCATCTTGGAACACAATATGGGTATTCTTTACATAATTATCTCCATCTCTGACATAATGGAGATTGACATTTTTAATATATGTGGTCGTTATCCCTGATACATGACGAAGCTCATGGGCATGTTAGGCACAAACTCTCTGTGTGTGGCCTTAAAACATGATACACATGACAAGCTGATATTTAGAGAAATCGATATCGAGAAAGAACATTTTTTTAAAGACTGTGATGACCTTTCCGTCGTCCTTTCCAGAGGACACTCTGCTGTAATGTTCATTCACTTGCCGGGGCCTCCAGGTCGGTCTCTTCTTTGTGGTGCTTCTCTGCTGACAGAGGTATTTTATTTGTGATTCTTTCTCCCAGCACTCTTTCACTCTAGCCATTGTCACTCTACCTTGCACTCAGATCCAGTAAATTTCAAAACTACAGTCCACCATGTCTATTACTGCAAGTCACTCGCTCTCTCAAAACCATTCAGGAAATAACTAGTTATAATCAAATTCAGTCATCTTTCTGAATCTTGTCTTCATTTTAACCACTGAGTTACCGTCAGCATGGCAAGGAGGGAGACTCCATTATTTTCTGCTGTCACATTCTTTCTCACAGGCTTGCTATGTTGAGCCAGTGATCTCCAGCACAGTACGCTTCCAATCTTATCGTGTCTGATTACTAATTTGTTCACTATCCACTCGAGAAACATCCAGTCAGCCTTCAGGGAAGTAAATTTCTCTTATGAGAGTGCTCCTCTTTTGTGATCTAGTGCAGTTGGTACAATCAGGGTCTCTCACCTGTGTCCCTGATAGGCTGGTAGCCTCATCCTTTTAGTTGCATGCATTGCCACACCAGGCTTCTCAGGTGGATTCTTAAGGTACAAGGGGTATTACTTCGCTTTCCTGTTTCCACCTTTCAGGCAAAGGTGTTGAGTCCAGGCTCGCCCTCTTTGCACTCGAGTCCCACTCCAGCAATAGGGTTGTATATATGTTTGTTAGGCAGTCCCTGTTATGAGTGATACCAAAGGAGATGATGGACGGAGCGTTTGAGCAAATCAAACACTCACCCCCAGTCAACTGATCTGGGTTTAATCCATCCTCATTCTTTATCTCACTGCACCACCCCAGTTCAGACATGGCCATAGGCAAATCAGTCTGACCCTGTGCCTCATGGGAACAGTCCAGCCCGAACTGCCAAGCCATGTCTTCCCTGGACCGGAAACAAGCATCCTGGGACCGGTTTCAGCCAGGCTATCTTGCATCCAGTGGCAAAGTGAGCAAGGGACCCACGTCTGGGCATAGCCTGCCAACTTAGGGTGAACAAAGTGATACCAAATGGGATTTGTCACCCAGAGAGGGACGGGATGCCCAGACGTGGGTCCCCTGCTCTTCATGCCAATGGAGTCAAGTCATGCTGGCTGATGAGGGCTGCAAGCCCAAAACCGGTCCTAGGATGCTTGTTTCCAGTCCAGGGAACACCTGGCCTGGCAGTTCGGGCTGGACTGTTACTATTGGGCGCAGGGTCAAGACTGATTTGCATATGGCTGGGTCCAAACTGGAAAGGCATGGTGAGCATAAAAACGATGGATTTAGGCCCAGATCTCTGTACTGGGGTGAATGTATGACATTGTTCTGCATTCTGTCCATCAATTGTTTTTTTTGCAGCCCCTGTTATGAGACCAACCAATGGTGTCCCAGACCCAAAGTACCAGCATTTAATTGCCCAATAAAAGGCCCCTCAGGCCTCCAGCCTTCAAGCTTGATCATGCATAGTTCCCTGACCTTCCTGGGGAAGGCTGCCAACTAACCTGGGCCTGTGCAGGTCGTGCCACCTCAGGTCCATCTGTACCAAGCCCTGTAACGAGTTTCCTGGCTGGCACCATCACTCAGCACTCCCACAGCCATCTGCCACACTCTGGCTATCCTCCTTTTAGCTTCTAATTCTATCACTTTCCAATGATTGTCTCTCAGAAAACATATGATGCCCTTGGCAGTGAGCATAAAGCGTCCTGCATCTAGTTCCTTCCAGAGCTCCGGTAATGTTTATGTCGCGCTGGCGAGGACGCTGTTGTCCAAGATCTGCTAATGTGATTGATTGGCAGTAACTCCGTCTATGTGAGGTAAATGTGGTGAAGTGGAGTTGCACACAAGGGGTGATTAACAAAAGTTGCAGTGGTGCATATTACTGCAGTGGCTGTAGAAGTGATAGGCTTCACTTTGTATATCCCTCCCGGCCTTTCGCATGCTACATCTCAAGATGTCGCGCTTGCTTCCCTTTGCTCTGCTAACCCACTGTCCATGAAGGTTAAACGTATCTTTCTGGGACACATGCGACTGCAACAGAAGTGCTGGCAGCTTAGTGTCGGAAGAACTATGTTCATTTCTAAAGTACCACGCCGATTTTCTGATGTCAACATAGAGGCAATTCAATTGTGTTACGTTCCTAATAAATGCCTATAATGATGACGATAATACAAAAAATACTAATGCTGACAGTGGACCTCTAGAATATTGAAACAACATTCCAGGAAATCACGAAATAGCGAGGAGGCAGATTGTGTAAAGGCATACAATCAGTGTCGCCTTGCCAAAATTGTTATTACATGCACATTCTAATGTTGTGCAGAGTAAAAAAAAAAACGAACTAAAACGTATACTTTACAAGCCTTGTCGCCTTGTATTTAAAGTTGTGCTTTTTGCGTGTAGTGTGGTTTATAAATCGTCGATGCTCCACTGTGTTTTATGTACCATCATTTTGCTTTTACTAGAAAAGAAAGACCTGGCTTCGAAAGATAAAGGCGGTTTTTGGTAAACGGTGAAGGTCCAGAAATAAATGACCCACTTCGCCGGTGTGTAATTACACTGGCTGAGATTGTAACAATCTATCACATGCGCAGGGGTGACACCGCACTAAGGGGTTAGTCAAAGGAGATAGCCTTTGACTAACTACTGGACCCTGCCGATCGATATGCCACTGATATTGTGCACTGAAAAACAATTGAATTCTGAAAGAAAGTTTTAAAATGGCTTTTATTCTCGCCCCCTGATACTGATCAGATCCCCATCTTGCCGTTATTGTGGAATGCTGTTTTTTTTTTTTAGATGTACATAAAACATAAATCCTTCTGTATTCTCCCGGAATGCTCTTTCACGTTTTTTCCTACTTTCTCGGTAGCATTCAAGAAAAAATACCACTGAATTGAAAATTGCATCAAACATTAGGGTTCAGTAGGTTTCTCTGTGTTAAGAGTAGCAACCTACTGCTCCTGAGTGTATCTTGTGAGTTTATATGTGAAAAATAAATTTTGTGTTCCTTGGTCAGGCTTCCTGCAGTGGAACTCAAACTCGCAGGTAAAATACCCAGGTTTATGCAACATTCTTGTTTTCTCACAGTACTTGTCAAAATTGTGAATGTGTATCTGATAGAGACTTTCAGCCGCAGATTCCTTACTTTACAATTATCCCCAGGTGTCAGATTGGATCTAGAAATTTTTCCTGAGCAGTAACCCCTGCACACTGGCTCCGCATGGCGTCATTGGCAGCGCCAGAAGTGACGTGCGTGGTTCCTATATAAACGCCACTTCAGTGAATTGATGTCAGTTCTTTTTTGCCTCACTCAGCACAGATCTGAAGAGAGCTAACCCCTATTCACCTTTTGTCTAGCCTTTTTCAACTTTTGCCAAACTCTTTTGAGAGAATCTTCTTTTGGTGTGGTAGGGCTGTCATCTTGTCAGTGATTGGAACCACCCCTTGTTGCCTCTGGTGCCCCGCATGTGACCACAACGTGACAACCTGTTTCAAATTTTGTGCAATTAATCCAAAAGCCTTGAGGGAGCAGTCCCTCAAGCTTCTGGCTGCTCGACGTGCGATGCCATAAGATCTTCATCGCACTCAAAGTTGTCGGGTCAACTACACTTCAAGAGTCACACTGCAAGAAGAAGAGTAAAAAGTCGAAGAGGTCTTTGACTTAACCTACTCTGTTGGCTGACGAGGGAGCGTGGATATTCGAGGCCTGGCTCTGCGGTGGAGCCGGTGCCTAAGCCAGCTCTGTGCCTACTTGAGTTTCCGGGAGTCAGAGCGACCCCTGCTCAAATTCAGTTTTATGAGGACATACTCCTCATATTTGAGTGGCCCTCTCCCGCTAACGTGCCTAAAAGCCTCGTGGGTTTGTGAGGGGCTCTTACTGGATCCATGCCAGCAGCTCCTCTCTTGAGCCACTGTAATTCAAAAGGGTTTTTAGTCAGGGAAAAGGGAGAAAGGGCGCACTGCTGAATGTGGTCGCAAATAGGTCTGGAAATCTCGGGTAGGAATGTGGTGCAAAAAGGGTGAGGGCTCATCCTCTCTTGAGCCAGTTGGGCCGCTTGGAGCCAAGGATGGATCCGGACCGTCGCCGATCATGTCACATTGACCTTTCCCAGCACTACTCCTGATGCTGACGCTCCTGGCGCCATCCCCATTCTGATCCCCGACTCTGACATGGAGCCGGAGGGGTGTCGTCCGGCGCCAACTTTGGCTCCAGCTGGAGCCATGCTTTCCTGGCCGGAGCCTAAGCCTTATTCCTATGGGCTAGGACTCGGAAAGGATTAGAAAGGGTCGCTGGGCTACAAGCCTTTACGCTTAGCCGATCTGTGCCACCTACTGGCATGCAGAGGTACTGCTCATGAAACATTTCAGGATCAAGTCTGACTCTTGGGGATAATTCTAAGTAAGGAATCTGCGGCTACATTAAGTCTCTGCCAGATAAGGCATTACTGAAGGTATGCAACATGTTTGTTAATGTGATAGTGTGTGGAAAAAGTATAGCAATGCTCTTCAGTTCGTGCACATTTTTCAAGTTTAGCAAGTGTGCTGTCCCAGTAGTGAAGCTACCTCTGACCAACATTGGTGTCAGTCATTGTTTGCTTCTTTCCTCAAAGAAGCCCTAGCCTAACACTGGAGTTGCTACGCATGTAAAGAAAAACAGACCTTGCACTGTTGGTGCTTAATGGCAGCTATAGCGCAACTCGTCAATTGACCATTTACATCCTTCCCATCACACTTCCCTTACCACTCATACAGCATGCTTCTGGGCACATCAGAAGTGGGACATGAGGAAAGTAAATGGGGAACAGAAGGTGATCTGGTTCACCATTAGAATACCCTTCTCTTTTTCTCTGATGTTTTTTTTAGCAGGGAAGATTTAATAGTATTATACCTGCTACCTCTGCTTGTTCAGCCTCATCGGAAGCAGCTGTTGATGCCCAAGCCGCATTTGTGTTGCATGGATACCATTAGAATGAAGTGTGTCTTGACTGACCCTTGATGCGCTACCGTAACCTGTCTCAATGTTGTGTAAATGGGTTGGACTTGATAGATCTAAAGATAAAGATTTCCCCAACCTACTAAACCAGTAGTACTACAGCATATTCTTCACCTCTTTTGTAGAATTTGAGATTACAGCAAAAGAGGATTGGCAATGTAAAGGAATGTTAGTAGATGGAGTAGTACCTCGAGCACTAGTCTCTGGATGATGTTTAATTTTTGAAGCTGCGTGAAATGTGGTTTGCAAACAGGCTAAACACATGCATGGTATTGAAAACTCTGAAATGTGTACTTCGGCACATACAGCATATGGAAACCATCAGTACCGAAAAGCTATTTAAGAGTCTCAGGACAAAGATGTTACAGTGACTCCAGAATTGACTACACTGCTAGCTCAGCTGACCAGATTCCGAATTCCATATGTTGTGGCTCCCCTTTAGACATTGCAAAGGAGCAGATCTTGAACCAGTAAATGGGTTACATGGTTTTCAATGTTTAACAAAGAGCCTTATGAGAAAGACTTATGTATCCGCACTCAGAGATGGCAGTGCCTATAATAAGCGATCACTTTATGCTTGTTAGTGTTTGTCATTGTTCCTCTTGTGTCTGGAGAGGTAGATCAGTTGGGACCCTTCTTTTCTATTAGTTGTCAGGCATGGGGTCAGTCTTCCCCTTTCTTCTCATCTACCTAGTTTTCCAAAACTGTGGATTGAGTAGCAAAAATTGCTTAAGTTAAAAGTTGGTGAGATATAGGTCTGTAGAAATTGACCATTGGATCTTCTCGCATTTCTTTGAGGTAGAGAAGTTGAAATGCAGTCTTTGCATTATTCAAGATCCCTGAAGTTGAAAGCCGTAGGTCTAGGTTAATAGAAATTGGACATGAGTTCTCCTCGCATGTCTGAGGAAGAGAAAATGAAATGGTGTCTTTGTGCTGTTCAAGATCTCATTCTTTTTTACCTGTTTCTCCCAAAGGAATCACTCATGACAGTTACCCTGGCTTATGTTTTCTGTGGATGAGAGGTGGCAGGTCTGTATTAGAGAAACCTTTAACTTATGGCCATGGGTGTGCGAACAGTCCAAAGTGCTAATCTCTAAACTTAGTTGCAGCTATTGACATTGCGTGTGGATTATCATCTATACCTACGAGGATGAGTGGTTAAAGTCTCCTTTATCACATGCGCAACATGCTCTCTACAACACCTGACATAGTGTGGTGACGAGGGTAGTGAATATGAACAATATTAATTTTGTGGCGTTTTCTCTGTTATGAACCAAATCATACAATACAATTAAAGCTTAACTGAAACCCATGGGTTGGCTACAGTGAATAAATTCAATGATTACTCCATAATGTCAAGATCTGAGAGTCAGCAAGAGGTTCTCATTGTAATTGCCTATTGACTACCAATAATACTTTTTCTTTCTCGCCTCTTTCTTAATTTCTTTTGCTATTTAATTATGCCTCCCCCTGTTTCTTTTTTATTTTTTTCATACATTTACGTGGTTTGCTTTTGCGTACGTTGCTAAATCTTTTAGTCCAAGGTACATACATTAAGTCTTCCACTGCAAATGCAAAATGATCTTGTGCAGGTGGGAATAAATACCAAAGACGAGTTGATTTGAAAGGAATGCTAAGAAATATGCACATTCCTATGTGCAGGGGCTTTACACAGGCCCCTGGAGAGCAGGGGCTCCCCAAATCCTACAGAGGGACCCCATCTGGCCCAAGGCCAATGAATATTTGAGTTATAGGACATTCAAAAGGCCCTCTCCACATTCCGCTGGGGGCCCCCATCATGTTACATTATGCCACTGCCAATGTGTATTCGTGGAGTGGGTCCGCAGAACGTGCATAAAGGAGAAGGCAGCCTGGCCGCTTTGACATTGTTAATATGCTTGTGGAGCGTTCTGAAAGCAAGTGCTTACTCTGCACCGGCACCCTTCATCACATACGGCGCGGGGGCTGGCGGTATTAAAGCTGTGATTTGCAGGTTTTGTTGTACGTTCAGGGTTCTCTATTCAAAATAATTTATTTATTGAGTTGCTGGTTAAAATAGACGCCAAATGTGTGCTCTACAGTGCTCTAATTAGCATATCATTTTCAACGTTTCAGTGAACTTCCAGTCGTAAAATTTAAGAGGATTTTAATTGCTAGTAATCAGTGCGCATGTTAATAGGCTGTAGATAATTAGGAAGGCATTCGCATCTAGCCTCACATATTTTCTTAGAATTCGCATGCAGTCCTAATTCATAACTTCCTTTATGAGGAATGACTGATCCAGTTTCAACTAAAGCCATTTCTTTTGCATAACTGCTAACGTTTCTGTTTTGCAAGTGGCCAGAAGTGCTGTGAAACATGTTATATTGTGATTTTGCAATTAGCCAAACGAAACTGCCTGGGTTCTTTACACTTAAGTGAACACATTTTTGATGGTAGGATAGGCTCATGCTTTATCGTTTTTGTTGGGTGTTTATTTTCTGACATTTTTTGTTTGCAGATGATGTTTATCTCGATTCCAGTTTTTAATCGATTACCGGCAGTAACTGATCGAGTGTCTGTTTTTTTTTTATTTCACATCATCATATTGATACTGCTAAGTGTTAGTATTTTGGGTGTTATGGGGTAAAACTTTCAGCCTGCTGAAAGGGTAAACCAACAACTAATTCCATGACTTTACCAAACCCAGTTCCACACCTGAGGCCTGGGGACTCCAACCTTTTCTGTAATGAGATCTTCTTCTGAATAGTGAAAATCGTTGTGGGCCTCTGAAGGCAAAGTAACTCTTGCATTGTTACCAGACACCCCCTCGCCCACCTTCATTGACTTTAAACTTAATGTCCATGGAGCCCGAAAGTATGTTTCGAATAAAATACTGTGACTAGAGGTACTATGCTAGGGCTGCCATGTGAGTGGATGGTCTGTGAGGGTGTAGGAACATGTGTGTGAATAAATGAGATATATGTATGGGTGACTAGGAACTTGTGTTGTATGTACTTGTGGCACAGGACATACCTTTCACCATATGTGGCACTGTTACATGTACAACACAAACATACAACCATTTTTTTTAATGGTAGAAATTTTAAGTGCAGAAAAATTTTCTTTAAAAATGTTCTTAAAAAGGAACATTTTTCTGAAGTTTAAATTTCTCCCGTTTTAGAAAAATAGCTGTACTTGTCAGTTATAAATATGGGAGCGTGTCTACCAGACATTGTAATTTAGATGTCTTTTGAGTGTTAATGCAACACTTTGAAATGGGAGAAAATTCAACTGAAGAGTTAACATAATGTTTATATACATTACATAAAACGCATCATTTTACTTTTATCTCATGTCATATTGTTTGTAAAAATACCAGGCATATTACTCCCAGTGGCCTGTGGACAAGGTTCCATATTTATAACAAGAAAATAGTCATTTGTTTAAATGTGAGGAATTTAATGTTATGAAACATGCTTCATAAAACATCAAGACTTAATTGGCGTAATTTAAAGTAGAAAAAAACATTAAGACAATGTTGATAGAAACATTTTTCTTCACGTTCAGTTTCTCCCATTTAAAATAAAATTACTGTATTTTGTCAGTTGTAAATATGGCAGTGTCTACCAGCCACTGGGAGCAAAATGCCTGCTATTTATAAACGTACAGTATGAAACATTTGAAAATTAAAGTGAACAGTTAACTTCAGCATTAAGTTATCTCTTCATTATATTTTTCTCATTTAAAAATTCAGATATCATTTTGTTCTCATGTTTAAATACTGAGTTGAGACCAACTTTTATGTATGAGTTAGATACCTCAGTTCTGAACTTCAGTGACCCAAATGAGTCTTAAATCTGAGTGGAGCACTGCTCATTATCAGGCTCTGCTATCTGCAGCCTGATATAAAATAAATGTAGTCTTTCCTTAACTCTAAAAGGAAAATGCAACACTTACTCGTTGCAGTTCTTAGTTAAAAATTAACTCAAGGCTGGGAGCTACTCTGAAGTTTTCTGCATACTACTGGTAGTTCGTGATCGACCTGTTGGAGACACCTTCCTTAAGCAGTTGATACAACTAGATGGTGCTGGTGAGGTATCAGTGCATATGGGGTGGGGTGGGGGGGGGACGGACAAACGGTCACTTTATTGGTATAGCAGAGCTTCTCAAAGTCAATGCATTTCTATATCGGAAGCCACTGGACAGTATTCTTTGGTGAGGCAATGTGGCATGGATATTTTAGGAGAAAGGATAGACCAGTCTGTGTTTTATTGTGACTATTGCATTTTTTTCAGTATGGTGGCAGTCCATACAATGTAATTTACGATTACTGTAAGTAGCAACTCTACCCTGTAAGGCAGCAGACAGGGGAGGAGTTTTTCCTGTAGCAGCCTTGGGTGGTAGAAGGCAGCCTTTCTGATTCTTTGGACTTATGACACAAATTGTAAGTCTGTATGAGAAGTATCGCTCCAGATCCCGGACCTTGTATATGGGAGAATGGGGCTGGTCCATGTTGGGAGGGGATAGGCATGTGACTGGCAGAGTGTTCGTGCCTAGGAGATCGACCTCTGTATCTGAATTGTTTAGCCAGATATGGTTTGTGTTGATTCAGGTATTTGTCTTTCAAATGACACACTGGTACATCTGTTTCTCTTTCCTTCTATAACTTTAATATCCTTTCTTTCATTTTATGGGTGACATGAACAGTTAACTGGAAAGTTATACCCAAACTTTATAAATAAAATAAATAAATAAATAAATACTTCTGTTGCTTTTTCCGAACTTTAATAGCTGAAGGTTAAAAGTGGGCATCCGGCATCTTTCATCCCTCCTTGCTATATTCTGACCAATTCAAGTAGATAGGAACATCATGTAGAGTTAAAAGGTTTTACGTTCAGCTGTGAAAATTGGAATAAAAATGGCAGAAATTGAAAAAAAAAAAATACTGAATGATTTTGGGGTTTTTGTACTGTAAGGTATTCAATGTGCCCCAGCCATATTGGGTGGAACACCCCCTCTAATCCTCGCCTTGTTTTGAACACAGTGACATTCTGAGAGTTTGAAAATAGAAGGAGCACTAGATTGCAAACTAGTTCACGAAGAAGATCAATTCCATTCAATCGTATTGGGTTCAGTACCCACAACAGGTCAGTATTCTGACAATTAATACATATCAAGAATACTTATCAAAAAGCATCCTCAGCCGTGTGAGTTTTCATTATTCTTTCTTTTATTTATAATTTCCACAAAAAGGACAACCATGGACTAACGCATTTCGTCCCATAGCATAGGAACTTCTTCAGGACATGCATTTTTAAGGCAATACATAAGCCAAAGTTTCACATATTACACAGAGTTCTTTGTATCATTCTCTATAAAGTTCCCAGAAAATAATTTATATATGTGGCCAAACTTGAACAACCTTCTTGCACACCAAATTCCATTGATCTCCAAAGGCATTCAAAGTAACCTGGTTCTGGAATCAGTCAATGGCGCACGTCGCTAAGGTAATCTCTATATATTTCAACCCAACGGGCCGCAAATGTCAGAACACGTGTATCAGAATTCATGTGAATTAACTGTCTCTGTCCTGCAACCAGGAAAACAGCACCCAGTCCCCACTAGTGCCTGTTTCTCAAATAGTGGAGGACTTGCTAAAGTGTTACGTGAAGAGCAACATTCTAATTGGGAGAGCGGTGGTTTGAAGGGTTGGACATTTATTGCCATTCTTTTCTCAGAGCAGGAGATTTGAATCACTTGAGTACTGATGCTCCTCTGGTCCCCAGTCCATGGTCTCATGCAGAAATTACCAATCCTGTCAATGCCCTCAAGGTAGTCAACTGCCTTGGCACTGAAAGCATATTCAGAGCTTAAGAGTTCTGGAAAATACTATCAATGCAGTGTTATACATTAGCAATAAGGCTCAAAGTTGGGTGACACATTTGGAGGTAGTTAAAGCTAGTGCCCTGCTAACAATTATGGGACTGAGTAAACTCGGAAAAGAGTTTGGGGGACCTAGGTGAGACCCAGTCATATAAAGCAGTAGTACAGATTACATTTCTGTATGGCTTAGAAATTTTGTATTAAGGTGGGACTGGGAATTGGAATAAAATTGAAGGGCAATGCCTAATAAGGATACTGCATCTTCCCAGATCCTCTGCGACCCAAGCCATAAAGCAAGAAATAGGGTTATTTTCATGGTCCTGCCTGATCGAAAGAGCGGTACTGACATTTTGGGATACGTTATTGGTGGCAACTGGTGTAAAGATTTAGTTGTGTTGTAGGGATGAAATTATGAGTGCACGGAAATGGGCCATCAGTGTACAATGTACACTTTCAGAAGTAAAAAGTTGGTATTCATTGGGCCACTCTAAATTGCCCTGTTGAACTGTCCAAAAAGGATATGCGTGCCAAAACTGATTCTATCTCCTGAGCTGCAGATATTTTATATGTTCCGATAAAGAAATCTATTGCCCTATGTTAGGAGTCCTGGCAGAAGCGTGCCTCCTTTCCTTATCTTATGGCATTTGCAAATACCGGCCTGAGGCAGGACATTTTTATTACATTTGAATTGGAGTTAATAGTTTGTATTCTTATAAGATAACGAAATCGCTAAAGGAAACTGATGGTTTTTGTGGCTGTGGGTGGCTTATTTTTTAGATCTGTGCTTCAAAAGATTGTAAAACTAGATTTATTGAAAAATGGAGTGATGGGGCGGTAAAATGCTGTGAGATTTGTATCTAGAATTTAATTTTTTTATGTCACCTGTTCTGTAGGTGATTAAGGAAAGTTTGAAAAATGCTGAAACTGTTTTTTTAGTAGGGTGTAATGTTAAGTAATTTATTTAGGATTGGAGAGATTTGGTGGTTATCATGCGGTGATTATAAAGCTAAAGATATTTATATTTTTAAGTAAAGTTGTTTTCCGTTTGTTTGATAGATTACGGTCTAAATAAACAGATTATAAAACCTGAAAAAAGTAATCAGTGCTTCAGAATTTTGAGTCCTGGAGCACACATCATTTGATATTTTTTACCCTCTGGAAATGTACAAGTGCAAACTGTTTGTTTCTAGAATATGCAAAGATGTTTGCTTTTGAGACATGTTACTGTTTAGCAAAGGCAGTAATGCCTGTGTATTGTTCCCACAATTTATTTTATCTCCCATTCGAAATGCAAAATGTTGCGAAGCTAGTGATGTATAGTGATCCAAGTGTCACCTAGGTGGCCCAACAGTTTCTCATTGCCAAGCCTTCTGGAACCCGAGGGGAACCTCCATTAAATGTCACTCACTGTTGTGGGGAAGGGAACTGCCTATATAGTAAAAGGCCTTAGTTCTCCACCTAGGCATCAATTGTGGAGTTTAACCACCCTGATAGTCCAGCAATTTCTGGTTGTCAGACCTCTTTCTAGAACTTGTGGTGAACTTTTGTATAACTCTTTAAAGGAGGGGATAGTGAGGCTGTCGTGAAAAAGGCTTAGTTCTTTTACTGGTCGTTGCTGAGTTTAGCTGCCTACTTCTTGTGGCCCTCTTTTCTTATGCTCAACTCTGGTTTTTTCAAGAGAGCATAGAGACTCTTCGGGCACTAGAAAAAACCCACTACATAGCAGAACAAGTTCAAATCGCTTAGGATCCGTCCTTGTATGTTAAAAATAAATGCACATTAATTTACCCTCAGTTTGCCCATCTTCCTCCCCTGGTAAGCTGTGGCTTTCCGAGTGGATTCACACGTTTTACCTAGCAGATGTAACTAGTGCCTGTAGCAATTTGGGCACAGTTTCACACTTCAAAACATTGTTAGTAGGAAACGTTTCTTATAGCTTTTGCTTTCTGCTGGGAAGAAGAACCCTGGTCTCCTTTACTGGAAGCTCATTCTGTGAGTATGGATGAACGAGGCGGGAGTACATATAGCCGCAGCATTATTGCATTTTTTCGTTACTTAGATGAGTAACTTATACTTTCCGTATTAGACCAACATTGCAATATTCTGTGTAGGTCAGCGGCGGCCTGTCAATTGGGGTTGAGGGGCCAGGCCCCACCTTTTGCTCTTCACGAACACGATCTGTGAGGCTGAACAAATGTCAGCCTGATAAACACTGTTCATTTTCAGGTCATACAGCCAGAAACCAGACAAGTTCTAAATGCGCAGGCTGCTGCCTCAGCTGAACTTTGCTGGGCAGTGGAGGTTACAGCTCCTGTGGGCATGACCTTCTCAGCTCAGCAAAAGTCCCTGAGGCCCTGCCCTCAGTGACGAGGGGTAGCGTCACACCTAGACCCTTTAGTTTTAAGCCGCGAAGCGCCCAGGTTTGAGTGTCAATCAGTGACACTTCATCACAGAGTGAGGTGGGTTCAGCAGTCTCACTAACCCCATGCCACTGTGTGATGATGCTGGGACTGCTGCCTTCACTCATTGGCTTACCTTAGGTTAGCCAGTGCGGGAAGGCAGCAGTCCCAAGCCTCCGAGGCAGAGCTATAGGTAAGTGTGTGTGTTTAAAAAAAAAAAAAAATGTTTGGTGCGTGTTTTACAAATGAATGTTTGGTAATGAGTGTTGTGAATGGATGTGTTTGTGTGTGCCTATGAATGCATGGCTCTGAATGTGTATGTGCGTTTGTCCCGTACGCCCCCTCCCTCCTAAACTTACAGACTGCGACTGCAGCAGAGAAGTTTTAAAAAAAAATGTGCGGAAGAAAGTTGTTAAAGTAACAATAGGGTGAAAATCTAGATGTCCTTAAATTTTTATGTCCAAATATGTATAGCATTTGTGCCTGTATTATCTTACAGTAAGTTCTGCATCTGAAATACATAGCAATATACTTAGTTTAAGTTTACGTTAGTTGAAAACAACTTGTGACGGATAAATGTTACTTTAGTCTGTTTACTTCATTTCAGATTTTTTGCGTAGACTGCAAGCGTTCAAGCTCTTAATATTTTATTGGGTTACCCAAAAGTATATTATGATAAAGTTGCGTAGCACAAAAGTTGCGAAAGTCCCACAGACTGCTTTAAATAACAGTATTACAAACTCATGCTGTGTTTTAATGCGGTCATATGAAGAGAGCTGTTTATGAGTCTTTAAAGTTTATACAATTTGCACCCTTGGCATAATGGTTTCTGTTAGATAAATAAAGTTATTAAGTAATTTTATTGTGTCATTGGAATTAAAAAAAACAATCTTTTCTGTTATTATGAAACATGTAAAGGTAGTTTTCAGCAATGAGATTTTCAATAAAGATTTCAAAAGTCTAGAATTTCAGTTTATTGGAAGCCTTCAAAAATTCACTTCGGACCTACAAACAAATGCAGCATCTTAAAAATAATGGTTCTATGCTTGGGCACTAAAGGATTGCTCACTTAACAAAAGTTTAGAATTGACAACTGTCAATCACGTTACAGGGAAAGGCTGTGTAACATATTTCCTATAAAAGGAAACAAAAGTGCATTCTGTGAGATCTAAAAACTGCTGTGTTGACTGCAGGAAGGTGATGCCTGATACCAAACCTGGGAATCGAAGATTGAGCAGTTTAGAGATTCATATTAAGAATTCTTTTCCAGCGATGCCATGGTCCATTACTTGACTCCTAGGAGGAAAATTTGCGAGACTGGAATCCAGACTGGGAAGTTCATGCAACAGAAGGGGTGAATACTACTCCTTGAATGGGGACGATAGCAAAAATATTTCTAATAATTATGTAGAGAAGATGAGCTCTAGAGAACCTGCCTGCAAAACACTGATTTAGAGTTTTAGAGGTTTTAAAAGAAACTGACATGGCCACATTATTGAACACGGGTAGACCTATGCCAGATGAAGGAGTGACTATAGAGGAAATCACAGTTGCTATAGGCCAACTGTAGTCTGGAAAAGTCATGGGACGCAACATCCTTGTTTATTTAGTAAAATTACTCTGCAATTGAGGTTATAGACTTGGAAGAGACTTTAATGTATCCTGGAGAAGTGGGTATTCAGTCCACACTTGGACTGATTTAATTAAAATGACTTTACAGAGTTCACGCAAAGATGGGATTTTAGTTGGAGACAAATTATGAAACCCACTTGAGGGTAGTATGTTGCTAGCTCCGAGATATAACCCACGATCTACCAGAGGATAAAATGCAGAAAATTCTCAAAAATGGTGCCTTCTTAGTAAAGATATGACACTAGGTTAGGGCAACAAAATAAAGAATAACTGAATTAAATAAAATGACAGTTCTCTTGGAATGGGTTCCCAATGTTTACTCATACATATAAACTCAACCCACCAGAGGGAACAAGTCGCCAAATTCACCAGTCGAACAACCACATAAAGGCGCAAAAATTCATTTATTAACAAAATGAATTTAATCCAACATACCGATTTTATTAATTTAAATTAATTCAATGTTTACTCACTGATGTGTTTCAAAGACTGGAACACTGTAAATTTACACAATAACACTAATGATCTACATTTCCCAGAATGTCTAGAAGTTACAGGAAGTAAACAACGTCTGATGTTTTCAGTAGGCGCTGAAGCCGATGATCACGTACCCATAACCAAAGTCGCTGAGAGACCGAAACGTGTTGGGGCATCGCATGGATTTGATTTTTTAAATAATAATGTAACGAAAATAAAGGAATTCAGAGTCCACCCATGAGTGGGACCCGTGTCTTTACAATTTGTAAAGTTGGAGGAATTAAGGTTGGAGAGGCTCTGCTATATTACGGCAAAAAGAACAATTGATGGACAGAATGCAGAACAATGTCATACATTCTCCCCAGTACATAGATCTGGGCCTAAATCCATCGTTTTTTTGCTCACCATACCATTCCAGTTTGGACCCAGCCATATGCAAATCAGTCTTGACCCTACGCTCAATGGGAACAGTCCAGCCTGAACTGCCAGGCCAGGTCTTACCTGGACTGGAAACAAGCATCCTAGGACCGGTTTCGGGCTTTCAGTCCTCATCAGTTAGGGTAGCTTGACTCCAGTGGAATGGAGAGCAGGGGACCCACGTCTGGGCATCCCGTCCCACTCTGGGGGACAAATGCAAAAAGGAACAATTGATGGACAGAATGCAGAACAATGTCATACATTCACTCCCGTACAGAGATCTGGGCCTTAATCCACTGGGGTGGTGTGGTGAGCAAAAGAATTGTGGATTTAACCAAGATCCTTGCGACTGGGGGTGAATGTTTGCATTGTTCAGCATTCCGTTTATCAATTGTTTCTTTTGCATATGTTGCCCTAAGTGGGAATGGTATGCCCAGACGTGGGTCCCATGCTCACTACACCACTGGATTCAAGCTACCCTGGCTGATGAAGGGTGATGCCCTGTAACCGGCCCCAGGATGCTTGTTTCCGGTCCAGGGAGGATCTGGCTTGGCAGTTCGGGCTGGACTGTTCCCACAAGGACCAGGGTCAAGACTGATTTGCATATGACTGGGTCCAAACTGGGGTGGTGTGGTGAGCAAAAGAATGATGGATTTAACCCAGATCCTTGTGACTGGGGGTGAATGTTTGCATTGTCCAGCATTCCGTCCATCAATTGTTTCTTTAGCTGCTATATTACGGGGCCGCACTGCCAGAGAGCGCCGATATATGTTATGTTATGTTATTAGATTTTTTAAGCGCAACAGCTACCCCAGCAAAGGGGCGTCCCGGCGCTGCCAAATCCTGAAACAAACGCAAGGCCAACTAGGGAACAAAAGGAGAGAAACTATGCTGATGGAAAAAGAAAGGTTTTGATGGCCTTCCGGAATTGCAGCATATTCTCAATGCCACGGATGAAATTCGGCAGAGAATTCCATAGTTTAGCTGCCATCACCTGGAAAGAGCGGCCGCCCATGCGGCATAGTTTAAAGCGCGGCACCTTAGCCAAATGTTGCCCCAGTGAGCGCAGAGCGCGCTGCGGGACATACCATGTCAGCAGAGGGCATAGTAGGGCCGGGCTCTCCGTTTTAAGAATCTTGAAGGCCATCACCAGGGCTTTAAACTGGATCCGAGATGAAATCGGTAACCAATGAAGTTTTTTCATGGTCGCTCTCACCGAGCACCAGCGAGGAAGCCCTATCAGTATTCTTGCGGCCATGTTTTGAACTCTTTGCAGTCGTAGAATCTCGGATTTATTAGCACCCAGAAGCAACACGCTGGCATAATCCAAGCGTGAGGATATCAATGCTTGCATGATGATCTGCCGCACAGTGGGTTCGAAATATTTGAGGATGGGCTTAAGGCCTCTCAACAGACCCACGCAGGTAGCTGCCACTCTCTTAGTGTGGGTCTGGAAGGTTAATGAAAAGTCCATCCAGACTCCTAAGTTCTTAACAAGAGTCGTTGGTATTGGCATTTCGCCCAGCGATGCCGGCCACCAGTGCTCATTCCATAGGGCGGTGTTCTTCCCTGCCAGCAAAACCTCGGTTTTACTGGCATTAAGTTGCAAATAATTATCCGTCATCCACTGGGCAACAGCTGTCATTCCGTCTCTAAACCTGGTGGCCGAGTCAGATGGCCCTTCAGATAAAGTGATGACCAGCTGGGTATCGTCTGCATACGATACCAGCGTAAGGCCCCACTTTTTTGCTACATCGGCCAGGGGTTGCACGTAAAGGTTGAAAAGTGATGGACTAAGTGCAGAGCCCTGCGGGACCCCCTGACCGATGTAATGAGATTTAGAGATGAATGGTGGGGCTGAGACTCGGAAAGATCTCTCCTCAAGAAATGATCGAAACCACTCTAAGGCAGCTCCAGTAATCCCTATCGCTTCCAGCCGAAACAAAAGGATGTCATGGGATACCGTGTCGAAGGCAGCACTGAGATCTAATAAGATCAGAGCTGCACTTCGACCGGCGTCAAGGATCATCCTAAGATGTTCAGCTGTAGCAAGTAGGGCAGACTCGGTGCTGTGACCCGGCCTGAACCCGTTTTGAGACGGGTCCAGGATATCGTTGTTATTCAGATATTGGGACAACACTTCGCTCACGTGGGCTTCCGTGATCTTTGCGGCCCACGGCAGGAGAGATATAGGCCTGTAGTTTGCTGACACAGAAGGGTCTAAAGAGGGCTTTTTAAGAATGGGAGAGATCCAAGCTTGTTTCCAGGCTCTAGGTACTTTAGCAGAAGAGAAAGATAGATTAATAATGTCACCAAGCGGTTGTTGGAAATGTGCCAACGACTCTAGAAATTGTGCAGGCCTCATCGGATCTGCTGGGGAACCTGATTTCACCGTCCTGCAAAGATTACCTAGCTCCGCATCTGACATTTTAGGTATAACTTCCAAGATGGGACCATCCGCCCTAACTTCCCCAGGGATTTGAGGACTTAATACGTGCTGTGGGAAGGACTTATAGATCTTTTGCACTTTTTCAATAAAGAAGATGGCTAGTTCCTCACAGTGCTGTGTTGAGGATATTTTAGATGCCGTGCTTCTGTTTTTTTTAGTTCTTGCAGGATTTTGAAGATGCATTTAGTAGGGTTTGGGCTAGATTGAATTTCTTCCTCATAGAATGAGGCCCGAGCAGAACAAATTGCTTTATGGTACACCTTCAACTTAGCCAAGTAGATGGCTTTGTCCCCCTCCTTATAGTCTTTCCTCCAAGACCGTTCGGCTCTCTTGCAGTCCTTCCTCAAGGCTCTTAGAGCATCACCGTACCAAGGGTTCGAGGTGGACCTACGTCCCTTTGTATATTTCATAGGAATACAGGCGTCCAGGCCTTTAGTAATCCATTCACAGAAGGCGGTGTACGCCGTGTCTGGATCTACCATATTTCCCAAGGAGATCCTTCCGAGTAATGTATGGAAGTCCTTTAATTTAAGCTTATGCCAGGGTCTTTTCAAGGCCCTCTTTGCTTCCTCCACCTTCAAAGGAGCCGAAATCTCCAAGGTTGCTTTTATCAAAAAGTGATCCGTCCAACCCATGGGTTTCGGGATATCTACAGACAGTTCTGGTACATTAGAAAAGACAGGGTCGAGGGTATGACCGGCTCGATGCGTAGCCCTATGCACCAACGGGTTCAACTGTAGTGCCGCTAGATCTGCCAAGAAAGTATGAATGGTTGGGTCCTGATCCCGATCAAAATGCAGGTTCAGGTCTCCAAGAATTGTCAAATTGGCAGATTTTGCCACGAGCGAGATAGCTGTGTCTAGCACGGCTTCGATGAACTTAGTGGCAGGCCCTGGCGGGCGGTAAATATAGAGTCCTGAGAGAGTGAAATGTGCATTGATGGTAATCTTAAATCGCGCACACTCCCCTCCATCTATCTCTTCCTTAATAAAGGAACAGGGATACTGGGTTTTATAAATTACCGCGATACCACCGCCTCTAGTCTCCCTATTTAGCGCCTTCATTAAGTAGCCTACCGGGAGAGTGAGGTTAACTCAGCATTACCGAGCCAAGTGGAGAATATATATATATATATTTGTGTTTACGGTGCTGTGTTTAGAGCCCGTATGTATTTCACATATACATTGGACTCTATGGTCTTTCCCTATGTTTTTCTTTTGGTATGTGTGTCGTTATGGCTGGGTTCAAATTGGAGTGGCATGGTGAGCAAAAAAACGATGGATTTAGGCCCAGATCTCTGTACTGGGGTGAATGTATGACATTGTTCTGCATTCTGTCCATCAACTGTTGTTTTTGCATGTGTGTCGTTATACACATTTTGGTAGACCTGTGTCTCGGTTATCGCCCTTTTCTGTTCCTATACAGTTGGGGTTGCATGGTGGATGCGCCCTTCTGGATTACTCCACTATTGACGCTCTGCTTTTGCTGTCGTCTTATGTCTTCCTCTTCAAGGGTTTTCATGTTAGGTGAGCCTCTCTGTTAGCTCTAACGGTCTATGTATTTTCTGAGAACATTCTAGCTTGTTGTCCTTGTTCTTGCTGTCTGATGTTTTCATGCTGATTTATTTCTTAGCCGGCGCACTTTTGCAGCATGGGTTGGTGATTGATGTCTTGTCTGCTTTTCTGACACTTTTTGTTTGCCTTTGAAGTGCTTCCATTTTCTTACTCTAAGTGTGTTTTACGAGGTGGTATGCTTGTCCACATGTGGGTGGAACACTCCATCGGCTTCATGGGATGGTCTCTTCTGCTCCGAACATTGTGTTCTTTCTGATTTACTTTCTGTGTTTGCTGATATCCTTTTCAGATCAGCTTTCCATTATATATCTCTTTCGGCCTTCCCTTGATGTACTGGTATTGCAGTCCCATTCCCTTTTTAGGGCTCGCCTGCTGATGCGCTTCAGCGCATAGCTGGCGAAGCTCTATAGGGGCTTATCCAGTGTTTATCCACTGGCGATTCCACTGGCGATTCCTTCAAGTGCATGTGCTTTTTAGGTCATTGCGCTTGCGCAAGCCCTAAAAAGCGCGTGCACAATGCCACCAGCCGCCTGCCTGCCTGCCTCGCATTACCACATCAAAGGCAGCCCTCCGAGCGCATTTCTCACCCCCTAATTATTCACGGCCGGCCGGCAGGCACATCAAAGGCTGCTGCTGCCGTGACTCGCATTTCTCCTCCCTCCTCCCCTATCACTGCCCAGGCCGGCCGTACTTTCTCTTTACAAGGGCGCCCATTCCTGAATCACTTGAAATCTCTCCACATTATTTGCATTTTGTTAATTAAAAAAATTAACTTCAACACAGCGTTGCACATTTTTCTCGACTTCGGAAGGATGAGTCCCAATCTCATTTGTACAAAGTGTTGTAATGGGATTATTGGAGAGTTAGAGAAACGTGCTCACAAGTTACATTTTTATGCAAATCATCTGAGTAAATAAACAATAGCATGGTGCCGTTTGCGTCCTTGACTTGATCTGGTTTTTATTTTTATTTTGCTATTATTCTCACAAAGGCTAAGAAGGTCTGCCTACTTTAGTATTAAGTGCTATACGTCGCATAAGCAACAGCTAACCATTCACTCACCCACGCAACGCCACTCACCCATGCAACGCCACTCACCCACGCAACGCCACTCACCCACGCAACGCCACTCACCCACGCAACGCCACTCACCCACGCAACGCCACTCACCCACGCAACACCACTCACACACGCAACGCCACTCACACACGCAACGCCACTCACACACGCAACGCCACTCACGCAACGCCACACACACACGCAACGCCACACACACACGCAACGCCACACACACACGCAACGCCACACACACATGCAACGCCACACACACATGCAACGCCACTCACACATGCAACGCCACTCACACATGCAACGCCACTCACACATGCAACGCCACTCAACCACGCAACGCCACTCAGACACGCAACGCCACTCAACCACGCAACGCCACTCAACCACGCAACGCCACTCAGCCACGCAACGCCACTCAGCCACGCAACGCCACTCAGCCACGCAACGCCACTCAGCCACGCAACGCCACTCAGCCACGCAACGCCACTCAGCCACGCAACGCCACTCAGCCACGCAACGCCACTCAGCCACGCAACGCCACTCAGCCACGCAACGCCACTCACACACGCAACGCCACTCACACACGCAACGCCACACACACACGCAACGCCACACACACACGCAACGCCACACACACACGCCACGCCACTCACACACGCAACGCCACTCACACACGCAACGCCACTCACACACGCAATGCCACTCACACACGCAACGCCACTCACACACGCAACGCCACTCACACACGCAACGCCACTCACACATGCAACGCCACTCACACACGCAACGCCACTCACCCACGCAACGCCACTCACCCACGCAACGCCACTCACCCACGCAACGCCACTCACCCACGCAACGCCACTCACCCACGCAACGCCACTCACCCACGCAACGCCACTCACCCACGCAACGCCACTCACCCACGCAACGCCACTCACCCACGCAACGCCACTCACCCACGCAACGCCACTCACCCACGCAACGCCACTCACCCACGCAACGCCACTCACCCACGCAACGCCACTCACCCACGCAACGCCACTCACCCACGCAACGCCACTCACCCACGCAACGCCACTCACCCACGCAACGCCACTCACCCACGCAACGCCACACACACACGCAACGCCACACACACACGCAACGCCACACACCCACGCAACGCCACACACCCACGCAACGCCACTCACCCACGCAACGCCACTCACCCACGCAACGCCACTCACCCACGCAACGCCACTCACCCACGCAACGCCACTCACCCACGCAACGCCACTCACCCACGCAACGCCACTCACCCACGCAACGCCACACGCAACGCCACACACCCACGCAACGCCACACACCCACGCAACGCCGCTCACCCACGCAACGCCGCTCACCCACGCAACGCCGCTCACCCACGCAACGCCGCTCACCCACGCAACGCCGCTCACCCACGCAACGCCGCTCACCCACGCAACGCCGCTCACCCACGCAACGCCGCTCACCCACGCAACGCCGCTCACCCACGCAACGCCGCTCACCCACGCAACGCCGCTCACCCACGCAACGCCGCTCACCCACGCAACGCCGCTCACCCACGCAACGCCGCTCACCCACGCAACGCCACTCATCCACGCAACGCCACTCATCCATATGCAAAACGAAAAATGTCAAACTCTTCTATTGCGAGACCTATTGCATTTTCAATGCTTGTGATTAAATGCGGCCAATTATCGTAGTTACAGTGGAATTCTAAACCTCTTCACTGCGGAGAATATGGGGGTAAAACTGGAGACCATACTAAAAACTTTGTGTAGTCCACTTTTATATGTGAGGCTCTTCGGTGCAATTTTTTCATTTAAATTTGCAGCAGAAAGCCTGTGGCTATGACAAGCAAGATAAAAGCACAATCTCATTGGTGAGTTCTAGTAGCTGCACACTGAACTGATGCATTTCAAATATGCAGCCAGTTCCGAAATTCTCTGTGCCTGCCTTGCAAGATGTGTCCCTCTTGCACACAAAAGATAGTTGTGTTGAAAGCTCTGGTTTTGTGAGCAGACACACCCACCCTCTCACCCACCCTCACCCACCCTCACCCACCCTCACACCCCTTCACTCACCCTCACACACCCACTCACCCTCACACACCCTCACACACCCACTCACCCTCACCCTCACACCCCCTCACCCTCTCACCAATACCCCCTCACCCTCACTCACCCTCAACCCATCACCCTCACTCACCCTCACTCACCCTCAACCCCTCACCCTCACTCACCCTCAACCCCTCACCCTCACTCACCCTCAACCCCTCACCCTCACTCACCCTCAACCCCTCACTCACCCTCAACCCCTCACCCTCACTCACTCACCCTCACTCACCCTCAACCCCTCACTCACCCTCACTCACCCTCAACCCCTCACCCTCACTCACCCTCACCCTCACTCACCCTCACTCACCCTCACTCACACTCACCCTCACTCACCCTCACCCTTACTCACCCTCACTCACCCTCACTCACACTCACCCTTACTCACCCTCACCCTTACTCACCCTCACTCACCCTCACCCTCACCCTCACTCACCCTCACTCTCACTCACCCTCAACCCCTCACCCTCACTCACCCTCACCCACCCTCACCCACCCTCACTCACCCTCACTCACCCTCAACCCCTCACCCTCACACAGTGGAATAGGTCTCGGAGCATTTGAGTTAGAGCTTTTAGAAATGTTTATGGTTTTTTTTTTTAATTCTTTAGCATTGGCTACAGGAAACAAAAATGCTAAAGATTTACAAAAAAACCCATAAACAATTCTAAAAGCACTAACTCTAATGCTGCGAGACCTATTGCATTTCCAATGCTTGTTACCTCGGGTATCCTATACCTAAGTGTACTTAATTTGTTAGTGTCCTGCCTTCTCTTCATAGTGGCTGACAGTTGTATTCGGGTAAACTTCTCCTTTCTCCCTGACGTTCCTAATTCTTACCTGCAGGGGATTCTTTTCTTTCCCTATGGTTTAGCCACAGTTTCCGTAACATGCCTTGGACCATTATTGTCGGTTCATACATATGCCGGGTCTCATTACTTGTCACCAGCTGGTTCTCTCTGAGAACGTTTGTTAGCTTAGTTCGCAGACCCACCTCCTGATGTGTTATGGCTTTGGTATCTAATTCACAAGGTAAGTAATCTGCAGCTTGATGTCTCTATTTTATGGATAAGTTACTTACCATTGGCAACGCTGTATCTGGTAGAGATATGGTCTAGCCACATATTTGTTACCTCCCCCCTCCCATCTCCCCGCTCTGCGAACTTCCTCAAGTATGAGGTTTTCATTTCCATGGCTCTGGTTTCGCCACCAGCGAACTTTAAGTATGAGGTTCTCCATTCCATGGAACCGGTTCCCGCACCGGCGGTTATTCTCTGTGTAATCCTTGGCCCTGGTTTTCACCAGTGCTGATGGTTCTCTAGTGTTCTGTTTCCAGCAGTTCTTCGCTCTGTGGTCTTAGGCCCTGGTTTTATCAATGCTGATTGTTTTCCCATCTTCTGCCTCGACAATCGGATTGCTTATTGGCTCTTTAAAAAAAAGCAATAATTAAATAAAACAATAATATGATCAGATACTCTTACTTCTTTAGAAGATATTTTATCTTCTTTGACACATTGTTTTGATGGCAAGATTCTGTAGTGGCTCTGCGTTCTGGTGCAGAAGTGTTCACAGAAGAAACTGACGTCAGCGTGCCGGTGGTGGCTTATATGGACTATGTTGACGTCATGTCTGGAGACCACATCAGTACGGAGTCGCATGGCGTCCTCCACCGACGTGCAAAGGTATTGCTGGGAAAGATTTCCAGATCCAGTCAGGCTCTTGGGGAGAATTCACAAGGTAAGGAATCTGCGACTAGACCATGTCTCTACCAGATACAGCATTACCGAAGAAAAGTAACTTATCCATCATGGGATGGGGGGAGGTGATGCCCAAAGAAATGGAAAAATATCTAGGTCCATGAGTACTGTGCTCAGGAAGCGCACTGCAGCTGGTGGGCCCTCCTGCACCGCGGGGGTTGCGGGGGCCTGTGTTACGCCCCTGATTGAACCTTCTGTTATGAGTTTGATGGGGCTATGAACTACCAATCTCAGCACCGTTTACCTGAGCACCTTTTGGAATCTATAACCCACAATGCAGGAACCAAACAGATACTTGTCCCTCATTGGAAGAGGAGTGCACAGATACTCTTCTAATACACTGTGTCATTTGGTTGCAAACGCTAATTTCTAAAACAAAAAAAATAGAAAACGATTGTCTGGCATCTGATATACACATCCAGAACGTGTGGCTGCTGGTGCTCGGTATCCAAACATTTGCTGTTTATTTCCTGGCTCCTGCTAATTTCGTGCTTGTACTTTTTCTAATTTCACTGAAAATATTTTGTGGCAGGTTTTCTTTGTAATAATAATGAATGATTTTGTATTACCTAGTGAACCTAAAAAATATTACCCTGGTGTGTGTTTTTTAAATCTGGAGCAGTGATTGTCAGTGAGTAGCGTACTGGTTTCGGGCACTGCATTAAAACCTCGTTGTTTGAGTATTGCATTAACTCTAACGATTAAAAACCAAGGTTTGTCAGAAGGGAATTCTTAAAATGCGCAGAGTTTACACAGCGCATGCCATCCACTGTACAACTGGGTAAACATTGGTATTAACCTTTATTCATGAAAGACAGTAATCTCGGGCTAATGCCTCACTTAACTCTGCGCTCTCAACATGATTTGCTTGATCTGATAAATTATGCAGTCTTCTGGTTCGACCTTGTGACCCTGTGGAGTTTCCTTGAACTGACGCCATAGAATCTGCCACATTACAATTAGAATGGCTGCCGCCCTCCCATCCGTGTACTTCAGCGCTCTCTGCGGATGGTAAACAGAGGACATGAACCTTTATTGATTAAATTATGGCTTGCTCAGGCAGAGGCACAGAGCTATTGTGTTCATATGACTCTATTACTGCCTCGGGACTGGCAACATGGTCACCTTTTTTCTGCTGTCAATCTACATCCAAGGTTTGAATGAAAATAAAACACGTTTTCAAATTTTTTTTCATGTTGTGTTGTACTGCAGCATATTTGTAAAAAGCTTGCTTACTACATCTATGCGGGGTGCTTACCCACACGGGAGAGCAAGCTGCACCATATAGGGTATGTGGTTGAAAGGATGCTGTTTCTTTGGTTTGAGCCTATGTGAGAAGTGCTTTTGTGTCACGTGTCGTGGCCAGAGGTGTGGATAACGTGTTATGGAACGCAGCGAATGGTCATGATGTTATGGGTGACGGTGTATGTAACCTGGACGGGACGTGCAACTTATAATTGTAACCAGGACTAAAATGTGTAGGCAGCTACAGCCTGAGTTGAGGCTAAACCGGATGCTCGATGTGGGTACACGAAAAAAGGTTGAGGGCAGAATCCGACAAAGATAAGTAATCCATATTGTATTGTAATTGCATTTATAGGGCCTACAACCCCTGACGAGGCGTGTAAGCCCTTTTCCGTGAGTAGCACAATACTTAGGAACCCAGTAAGGATAAGTGGTGAATTAGTATAGTGAAAATATGAAAGTAATGTGAGTGAATTTAAGTGGTGGCTATGTTAGTCAGTTATTTGGATTGGGAAGGATAGTGGAGGGATAGTGGAGGGATAGAGAAGGGAAAAAGGTTTGATTTTATATAGCGCTTGCTACCCCTGAATGGTGTTGATGTGCTCTTTCGGTAAGTAGCACGCTACTTTGGAACTGATAAAGTATTAGTAGTGAATTAGTATAGTATGACAAAGTGCTTCAGGCAGAGATCGCTTAAAAATAATTAAAGATGGCAAAATGGCTGAAATAGGTGATGTGAGCAGAAGCCAGGAACTTTTTTCTCTACTGCTGAACAAATACGCACCATGATCGAGTAAGGACATGAAGAACAATTCATGCTGAAAACCGGAGCAAAAACTACACAATCTTTAAAAGGCTCAGATTCCACCTACTCTTGTTGGAGCAAAAGAAGCCCACATTTTGAACAGTAGCCCATGCCCCACACCCCTCTCAAGCGCCTAAAAGCAGACAAGCACCAGATGAATAGTAGTGTAGAAAGGATGCCATGGACCTTGATGCAAGCAAGGAAAATGCCTCCCTTCACAGCTGTTTGCATAGCCAAATACAGCGATGGTCAGGATGCAATAAGGGCACACAGGATTCTGTGCCCTGGTGTACCTGCACCTGCAACACCAATGGTAGCTTAACCCCTGCGAGCGAGCCCTAGTCTGGTGCTGGTTCAGACACTAGCTAGACTGGCAACTTGAACATGCGAGGAGAATGAGAGTCAAGAGGTCCTTGTTTGAGTGCATCAGCCTGCCTCATGCTACCCTTCTGTCCTCACCCCCTCCCTGCTAGTCCAATGCTTTCCTTCGATTCCAGAGACCTCCTCTCTTTCTGCTTTATTTAAGGGGGGTTCTCCTACTTACCTTCTAGAATTTTCTCTTAGGTAACTTACACTTTCTTTTTTCCCCTAAATTATTTTGATTGTTTTTCATTGTTACAACAAAATTATCTTTTTAATTTTGCTGGCGATTTCCCATTTTCAAAGGAAGTCTTCTTCCCCCTCTTTCCCCGACCTCTTTATTCTGGGTAAGGTATTTTAATCAGGATGCATACTATTTCACTTTGCTCTATACACGTTTATCCAGGGTCCCCATTTCTTCCACAGGTTTTCTGGGCAACCTCTTCTCTCACATATCACTTTTCAACGTAAGTTATTAGCAGTGAATGACATTTAAGGGTCAAAAGAGGCCATGTGGGGGAAAGGAAACATACCATAGCTCCATTGTTTCGGCACAGATTTGATGGTTATCATTCTGTTAACTTTTCTCCCACCTCTTTACTGACCCGTTATTCTTGAAAAAAATATCTTATATGCTTCCAGATATTATATTTCCTTCAGATCTCCACTGCCTGGTCCTTTACCGTTTTGCAATAAGTGAACCCCTTAATGAGCATTGAGTACTGCATCACTGATCAGTAGAGGGAAAACACCTCTTTGATAGGTTGCCAGTGGTTACTAGGCAGGGATATACACTGGAGATGCTCCTGTTGTGAATGAAACCTTGTGATATTCCTCCCCAAATGATGATTTTAAAAGCTACCCTCCAAATCCACATAACACAGCAATAGTGCTTAATCCTTCCTAGCCTGCTGCACAGACAATAATTTTCATAGTTGATGCTTGAAATTTCGTCACCTCCGCATAATGCCTTGTGTCTATAAATTAATAGTAGTCTGTTATGGTGAATCACACCTTACAATGGATAGATTATTTCAAGGAAGAAGTTCATCCAATATTAGGTAACGGGGCCCCTATGTTTAGGTCGTGACTACACTGCCAAAGTGCTGTGCTTTGAGGTTGGTGAAATGATAGCTACATAGGCCTTCACATCAAATACTGATCTTGAGGCACTAGCGATGGAGTAGATGTGGCACACAGCCCAGCCGGATACTGACACACCTTTCCACCAGACTCAGAATACCATTGGGGAAACAGTGATATATTTGGAGTTTCGCTTCCCAAGAGATAAACTGCGATGTGCAACTGTTATACTTTGGCAAGCTCTCTATGTAAGTTATGCATTATAATCACACTGGTAACAACTATATACAGGATCGTTTTTGCCACTTAATTGGTGTTATTTACAGTTGCATTTAATAATAATCATTTTATCAACCAAAGAAGAAGAGACAAAGATTTGATAAAGGTGTGCAAAGATTCAAACTTACAGCTAGATGGATCAAGCGAAATACAGTTCGCAAAGGGGCAGATTCTCAGAATTCTTCATCATCCCAAATGCATAAATCGCTATTTGCGATTGCATTTAAGGAATCTCAAATTGAGATTCCTTAAATGCAATGCATGAATGTAAAATAGCTAGCGATTTCTCTGATAGGGGTCGCTATTTACCGTGAAATCAAACTTCATGGTAAATAGCGAAAACTGTGAAAAATGCACTAAAGTGCATCTTTCAAATTTGTATGTTACACACACACATGTCCTTGGGACACACACATGTCCTTGGGACATGTGTGTGCGCAATACCAGTGTCCAGGTCAATTTAAGGGGTGCAACAGGGTGTCCTTTGGACACCCGTCACCCTTGAAATCGCATTCTCAAATTGCGATTAGTTAATTGCTAATCGCAAATTGAGAATTCCTCCCCATTCATTCCTATGGGCCTCCTAGCCCATTGGAATCAATGAGATGTCATTACTTATTTGCGAATCGCACTCTGCGAGTCGCAGATAAGGAATATTTAGGAATTGCTAATATTTTAGCAAATCCTACATGCATCTGATTTTGCGAGTCCCTAAATGGAATCCTTAAACTTCGCAATTAAGGACTCGCAAAATCAAACGTTGATGCATCTAGCAGTTAGTGTTTGACTTTACCTGCAGCAGTTCTCAGTAGGCACATAACCCACTCAGCTATTTTACTAGGACTGGCACTTGTGACCATCCGGTTTTTCCTGGATGTCTGCAACAAACAGAAACACCTACTTTGCTCCCTTTTAGCAAATTAATCTGTTGCTTGCAGTTTACCTCTAAGAGTTCTGTAGCAGATTAATTAACCATCTGTGCTATTTTATGATGATTCAAACCTGTGATCTGTAGACTACAGCCATGTTGATGCTGCATATGTCCATGTGAATTATGTTGCCTGTGTTCTGCCCTGACACTTGCTGGATAATTATCATTTTTGGAAACTGTCACCTTTACGCCTTAATCACAGCTCACAGCTCGCAGCACACCAGCTTGTTACACAAATGCAGAGAAAGCAACAAACTCCACTTTAGTTTGCACAGAACTAGGCTGGATCCAGTGAAAGTGAACCGTAGCCACACACCTCAAGGGTCAGGCCTACCTCCTTTGTCTCTGCATTACCCTTACATATACACTGCAGTCTCTGGCTGCTACTCAATGCAGCGTTGGCTCTTGTTACCTTTGGTATCAAATGTTATTGTTTGCATTGGCTACTCTATTTCAGTTGCTCCTTGTTCCTTGTGTCTCCCAGTGAGTGGCGGTCCCCGACGATTGCATCTGATAGAGAATTATACCTAGGCGTCAGACTGAATCCGGAAATTTTTCTTGAGCAGTACCCCTGCATGCCAGTAGAGTGGCGTTCGGCTTCACGTGGTGTCGTCCGTGCTGGAAGTTAACGTCTGCTGTGCCTATATAGGCAGCACCCCAGCATGCTGAAGTCCGTTCTTTTCTTTGCATGCCCAGTCAACCCAGATCGGGGACGGGCTACACCCAGTCAATTTTTGACTAACTTTTTCTGATCTTTTGTCAAAGTGTTTTGAGTTTTTTTTCCTCCTGCTGTAGCAAGAATGTCATCTAAAAGGCTGGTTTCAAGCCCTGTGGCTCCTGTCATCCCTCGATGTCTCTGACGGACCCACACTGTGTGTGTCTTTGGTGCCTCAAGCAAGACAATGACCCAAAGGCCTGCTCCGAATGCAGCACCATGCACCAGAAGGTCTTGAGGGAGCAATCCCTTAAGCTCCTGGTGGCTCGATGTGTGACGCCACGACGATCCAGATCCCCAATCTAGAGGAAGGACCAAGGAGATGGTGTGAAATCCAAGATCCTCGTCACACTCTGTCGTCTGCCTATTCAAGTAAGTCCTGTACAAGAAGGAGTCATTGAAGCGTGCTTCAAATTCACCTCATCTGTCTGCCGACGAAAAGAGGGAGCACCACTCGATGCCTGGCTGTGCAGTTGTACGAGCGCCTAATCCATCTCCACGATCCCGTCCTATTGAGATAATTTTGTGAGACTATTCACCTCATACCATCCCATCCCAAACCATACCAAAACATTAATAGAGCGCTCTGCTACCACCAACGGCGGTGTCCTGGCGCTAAATGGTCAGACAGGGGGAACCTGGGCAGCCCGTACCCTCTGATGCGCCTTCTGGCCCCATGGGTTTGGTAGGGTCCTCCTACTGGATCCATGCCGGTGGCTCCAGTGCCAGTCGGACCCCAGTGGATGCACAGATGGATCCGGATCTGCGCTGGTTGTGCCATGTCGACCTTCCCCGGCCCTGGTCCCAAGGCTGATGCTCCCAGCAGCGCCTTCCCTATTTATATCCCAGACTCTGACATGGAGCCAGAGGGGCGTCGCCCAACAATGACTTCGGCGCCATGTCTTTTAGGCTGGGGCCTGAGCCCTATTCTTACGGGCTAGTTTTGGGAAGAAATGGGAGGGGTCGCTGGACTCTGAGGAATACCAGCCATATGTTGCTAACATCGACTTGTCTGAGGATTTGGTGGATGCCAGCGGCCTAGATACTGGCATGCTTTCTCCTCCTTAAGTATCTACAGAAGAGGGAGCTTCATTTTCAGTGGTGGTGAGTGCAACAGCTTTGGTCCTGGACCTTAGCTTGCTCTTGGTGGCATTCAAAACTAAGGTCTTGATGGAAGTGCTTCAGCCAGGAGTGTCCCTTCAGAACCGCTTCTCTCAGTTAACAAAGCACTTACTGATGTCCTGCTTGGAATCTAGTACAATCCCATAACAGGAGCTCCTGTGAACAGGACACTTGCCTGCCACCATCGCCCCACTCCATGGGACCCCTAATTCATCACGGAACATCCCACCACGGACAGCTTGGTGGTCCAAGCCTCCACTTCCCATATAAATTCTGGTGCGATCCCAACCGCAACGCCGGATGAGGAATCCAAGAGGCTGAACAACATTGACAAGAAAATGTTTCTTCCACCAGCCAGGCATTGGCTCTGTGAACACTGCATGCCTTTTTGGCCGCTAGTCCCACGAGCTATGAGAATACGGTTGCACCTGTGCTGCCAACTTTTCCGGGGGAGACCCATGCCATGCTCTCCCAGGCTGTTGCCGATGGGTGGAATACAGCAAAGTTCACCATTCAATGCAGACTGGAAGCCACCTACTCACTGGGCAATGCGGTTTCATTGACAATGGCCCTACTGCGCCACTACTGACTTTTCTGGGGGTGTCCAAACATCACTTCTGGACATGCCCTTTGATGACTCCTGACTCTTTCGAGACAAGGCGGATTCTGTGCTGGAGCACTTTGATAGCCGCGTTATGGCCAGGTCCTTGGGCCTTTTCTTGGCCCCTCGTCACCCCAATCCGCCTTTCACTTCTTTGATGGCCACAGAAGGGGCTTCCAACCACGTCTTTATCTGGCCAATCACCGCAGCGTGCAAGCTTCCCACCCAGTGGGTCCGGCAGCCAGAGGTTGGGCCATCCACCACCCCCCTGGCAGCAACAGCCTCCAAACCCTTCTAGCCTGCCCTCTTACCAACATGGGCACCCAGTGAGGTACGCAGGATCCGCCATCACCTCCTCCACTGGCGGTCTATAACTTCGGGCCTGTGCTCTCTCAATTTCTTCCTCAAGCAGAAGTTCAAGATACTCACTGTTGCTCAAATCCCGTCTGCCCTGAACCCAGGAGACTGAACAGTAGTGTTGGACTTGCAGGGTGCTTTTTTTCACATCCTTGTTCTGCCTGCCGACAGACGTTACCTGAGGATTTACAGCAGGCCACAAGCACTTTCAGTTCACCATGCTCCCATTTGGCCGTACCAGCACCCCGAGGTGATGGCGGTGGTTGCATCTCATCTGAGGAATTCAGGGGTGCCAGTATTCCCCTATCTCGACAACTGGCTCTTGAAGGAGGGCTCGTCCAAGGCTGTCATCTGCTACCTCCAGACTACGGCGCATCTCCTGCATTCGTTGGGTTTCACTATCAACATACCCACCTGAATCCCTCTCATATGCTCTTTCTCATCAGAGCTGTTCTGAACACAGTGCAGTGTCGGGTCTATCCACCCGAACTGAGAGTCCGGAATATTCAGGCTATGATACTGATGTTTCAGCCTCTATCTTGGTTTTCGGTGAGACTGACTCTGAGGCTGCTGGGCCTCATGGCCTTCTGCATCCTGCTGGTGACACGGTCCCGTTGGTATATGCAGGCTCTGCAGTGGGACCTGCAGTTCCGTTGGGCACATCATCAGGGGAATCTCTCTGCACGATCCAGATCTCGAAGGGAACTGCAGAAGATCTGTAGTGGTGATTAATGAAGTGTAATTGGGTCAGCGGCAGACTGCTGTCCCTTCCCCAACTAGATCTGACTGTAGTGACAGAAAGTCTGTAAAGTTATCTTGGCAGCCAACCGTCCCTCCACCAAGACGGTTTACACCTGCCATTGGGGACAATTTGTGGCATGGTGTACAGAAGGACAGATCCATCCCCTTTCTTATCCCCCGCCCCTCCCCCCCTCCCTCAGGTTCTCCTTTTCATCCTTTCCCTTGCCCAGCAGGATTCTCCTCTGGGCTCTCTAAAGGTCTAGCTCTCTACTATTTGAACTTTTCTGTGGTTGCCTGACCAGTCTTCCCATATCAAATCCCCTATTGTAAATCAGTTTCTAAAAGGTTTACAACATTTGTTCCCACCTTCTCCATTCATTATGCCCCAATGGGATCTCAATATTGTCCTCACTATCCTTATGGGCACTCCCTTTGAGTCCCTGCGTAATTGTCTACTGGGGCTTCTTACCATCAAGGCGGCCTTTCTCGTGGCTATACATCTGCTTGGAGGGTCAGTGAGCTTTAGGCATTGCTGTCATCCAAGCCTCCTTATCTGAACATCTATCCAAACTGGTGCTTTGTACAAGAGCTTCCTTACTCCCGAAAGTGGCCACTCTATTTCACATAGGTCTATCCATAATTCTGCCCATTTGTTATGCTCCGCCGCTTCCCTCCAAGGAAGAGGAGCTACTTCACCTTCTGGACCCAAAAAAAGAGCATTGTCGTTCTGCCTTGACCTCACACGAGGGTTCCGGGTGGATGACCAACTCTTTGTGGGGTATGTCAGAGCAAAGAAAGGACGAGCCGTATAGTGAAGGACCATCTCACGATGGATTGTGCTCTGTATCAAAATCTGCTATGCATTGGCTAAGAAGCAACCCCAGAGGGTTCGCGTGCTCATTCCACCATCGCTAAAGCTGCAACCACTACATTAGCACGCGGAGTTCCGGTAATAGACATCTGCCAGGCCACAGCGTGGACTTCCTTGCACACATTTACCAAGCACTAATGCCTGGACAGTCTGGTCCGTACGTATGGGCTCTTTGCCTGTTCCATCCTGTAGGACTTCGTCGTGTGAAATTGGTCCACAGAACCACCTCCTGGGAGGTATTGCTTGGGTATCTTACCTAAGGTGAGAAATTTGCGGCTAGAAGTCTTTATCAGATGAACTAGTTACTTACCTCCGATAACACCATATCTGGTATCGACTGTCTAATCTCAGATTCCTTACCAACCCACCACTCCCTTCTCTGCGATTGGAATTCTAGGCACAGGGCTTTCCCCTTTCAAGGCCCTAGTATTCCACACCAGAGGTCAATGTACTTTGTGCCTCCTCGCGTCTATTGTGAAAACTCTCGAAGTAACTGACGTCCGTGCTCTGGGCTGGGGCCTATAAAGGCACTATACATGCTACTTCTGGCGTGGACGACAGTACCACCACCACTTGGAGCCGAATGACTCCACCTACCAGTACACAGGGGTACTGCTGAATTTTTTTTTCTTCATCCAGTTTGACGCACACGGATAATTCTAAGGTAGAGAATCTGCGGCTTGATAGTCTCTACCAGATAAGGGTTTTTCTGAAGGTAAATAACCTGTTCTTCTCTCCCTGATGTGCCTGCCTTGATACACAGCTGGCAGTTATCCTTTACCACTTCTTTATCCTATAGATTTAGTCTCATGAATGAAGCATGAACTCATCCTCCGTTTTTCCCGTGGTGTTGCATATACTATTCCAATAGTGTTTATTTGTATTTGTATTTGTATGTGGATTTATAGAGCGCGATTGATGCCCGGGGGCGTCCAAGCGCTGGGAACCAACAGGGGGGACAGGTGAGGCAGGAAAACTGGTAGAGCATTACTGTGGGGAATTAAAGAGGAAAGATTTGAGCTGTTTCCGGAATGAGGAGAGGTTGGGGTTTGCTCTCAGATGGAGGGGTAGGGTGTTCCATGTCTTGGATGCATTATGGGCGAAGGTCCTACCACCAGATCTGGCTTTCTTTATTCTGGGTGTTGTGGCCATGAAGGTCTGGTTAGATCGAAGGTTTCTGCTAGGTTGGTAGTGGGAGACTAGATTACGTGTGATTAGGGGGCCAGTTTTCCAGAAGGCCTGGTGAGCGATGCACATGGCTTTAAAGTAGATTCTCTGGCTGACTGGCAGCCAGTGTAATTTGATCAGACCAGCTCTGACAGATTGTCGACGGGGGAGCCATCAGAACTTTTATTAAAAATTGTCAGTTTATTATATAAACTAATCATAAAATTGTACTAGTTGTACTGAGATGTAAGTATTGTACTACTGAATATCAACCCTCAGACTATTGTAACTGATATTGAGAGCAGACTATCGAGGTACACACTGTGGAAGTATATATTTACTATTTATAACTCCACTTCTACATACCTGGTAGATACAGACATCATGCAGTTACATATATGTGGAGTTAGGTATATTAAATCTAGACTTACCCGTTATGTTATGTTCTGTATGCTGTCCTCGATTGGGTGTCCCATCGATATCCAGGGTGCTCACCAGATGTATGTCTGATGCACACAATTCATGTGTTTCTGCCTATATATATTCTTCTTGCGTGCAAGGTCCTGCCGTCTGGTGTGACCCCTTCTTAGAGATCTGCCTGTTCCTTGGCTGTTGATTTATAAACACTCCGGTGACACACTTCCTGCTTTTGTAAAGAGTACCGAAAATATCGAACGGATGAAACTTCATATGGGTGCGTATTTTACCGTCGGTTGCTTTATTTTAGTAGGTTAGTAAATCCCTCAACGTATCAAAGCAAAACCCCACCTGATACTCCTCCTCAATCAGTCCTTGCACTGCACATCCCGCACGCTGTGCCTCGCATATAGCACTTTTTTGATGTGCTAAATGAATATTTGAGACGCCCTGGATTTAGGAAGATATGCATTATCGTTTTAAACAGTCGATGGCCTAAATTGCCTTTGCAGAACAGTAGCGCTCATCACATTTCTCCATTTTTAGGGCTCGGCCTAGCGTACACTGCGCAGCAGTGTTGCGCAGGCCGAGATCTTATGTTTTCCCCAGTACTGGGGCTTGAACCAGCCTTCTCTTCCATTGGCTAGCTTCATAAATGAAGGCTAGCCATTGGAAGAGATGAGTGTCACTCGGGGCTTGAGCAGATTCGTGGGCGTTTCTTGCTTTTTTTTTAAGCCCCGCCCCTTTTTTCGTCATTCGGAGGTGGGCTATTGTGAGCTTTTCCTTATTTTTTTTTTTTTCAGGGCTGTTTTTTCGTCATTTGTAACTACTCTGTTGCCAGGATGGACGTAGCGATTTCTGTTGCAATCCCGGTCCCCTCTGAAGACCCCCGCATCCCGGTCCCGCTCTCCCCTGCAGCCCCGCAACCCCCAACCCCCCGTGGCTCGCTCCCGGAGTCCGCCGAGGGCTTTTGAAGCACTTTGCTGGGTTCAGGGCTTCAGGCTAAGGGGGGATCGTGACGTCTTGAACCAGTGGGCCCTGAGGCTTCTTGAGTGGCGTGAGTGAATCCTGGGGAGTCTGAGCGGCCGGGGCTCTGTGCGCGTGGAATCCCCACGATAATAACCATAATAATTCTGCAGAGGGCCTGCTCGGCACGCTCACTCACCGGCCTCACCGATCCCCTGCCTGGACCTTGAGGTTGCGCAGGCCTATTACAGGCCGACTTGCGGGCAGGTTTGCGGGCTGATTATGGCAAGATTGCCGAGGGCGTCTTCCCAATCCGAACTCCTGCTCCATAGCCTGTGTTATATTTCTCGGGTCGGGGGGGGCACTGAATTTTTACTTTCTGCAGTACTGAGCGGCAACAAAATTATTAGTATTTCCGAGAAGGGCAAGCTGAAAAAACATAAAAACAAACGTGTTGCGTTATTTCGCAAATGGTGCAGGGAAACCTATACGTGATTTTAAAAAAAACATATGGTACGCGATCCGTTTTGCGTTGAGCATTCAGATTACACCAGGGATAAAAACAATGGGCAAAAACTGCGTGCCGTGAATTGAAAGCAGGAGTGAAAGGAGAAGCTGCAGCAAGAAGGTGCCGTGCTTCAGGGGGCAAGCGCGGGGCAGAGGAGCAGCCCTCCCTGGCTAGCGCCTGTGCTGTTTCCGCCTAGCTCCGTGCCAGGTACACACCAGCCTCACTCCAGGCGGCATCACCAACCCGGGGGACTCGGCATTGCGACCACCGACATCTTCATCGAGAAGTACCAGCTCTTCTTGGCACCTGGAAAGTAAGGATGCTACCAGATATCCCTCCCTGGGGGGCTTGCCCATTCCATTCTTGTCACGCATGCTTGTCCATCAGCTCTCCCATCTTTTTCCTTTCCGTGCATTCCTGTCACTCGTTCCTTCCAGTGGAGGAGGGAGGGAGGGGGGCGGGTCACCCATTTCTTCCAGAGGGATATTTGTTCGAGTCACCTTTCGATAGAGGCCTGCTTACCCCGTCCCCCACCCCTCCCCCTTCTGACTCATATGTGTATATCACAATAGGTGGTACTACGGGAAACCCCTGCAGGAAAAAGGTAGTGAGGAGGAAATTGGGGAAGAGTACCACAGGGCGAAGAGGGGAAGCTTCCCTGCCCTCACTCCTGCCTACCTGCAGCCTTGGGTGCCCACTCACAGGGCAAGAGGGGGTGTTGGTGCATAGCAGTTACTCGCTGCTCGCCCGCCCCCTTTTCCATGGCTGCGGTGCTTTAAGTCCCGCTGCTGCCTGCCCTCCTTTTTACCCCCCACCTACACTTCTGGAAGCCTGGACTACGATGCTTAGTAACCCCGAGGGGGTAGACGGCCCACCTGGTCTATAAACGGAGAATTGCGTTGTGTGTTAACACTACACAGAAAAGCCCCCCCCTCCCCAATTTGCGTGTCATTAGAGTTGTAATAATGCAACGCAACTCCACCATGGAGCCAAAGAACGGAGGCCTGACTTGTCCCCTCCTCTCATTGCTCTGACGAGCCCATGTCACCTGTGATCTCCGAGGAGGGCTTTGAGAGGATGGAACTCGCTGTGTGGGAGAGGGGTGCAGTTGGGGGCATACCTTTGGAATGCATGCTCTGTGGCTGGCTCTCCTACGCATGCCTGGTGGCCGTTTGTGTAGTGGGGTCCGGCTTCAGCCGCTGTCTCTGTTAGAATAGATATTTCCCACTGTTTACATTGTAGAACGACGTGCTAGTCTGTTAAATTGTTAATTATGAGAACTGGCTTGAAAAAAATAACACTGCTGTGAAGAAATGTGTTTAAAACGTACACACATAGAATGCACATGCATACACGTGCACACATTCAGTGTTCAAAGTGAAATTGCATGCACGCACGTATTATGCGATTCTCACTAATCAAATTATTTTGAAGAACGTCTGTGCACTGATTTTACCTGAGTGACAGTGTAAAGGGGTTTGAATCTGCCTCCTCCAAATTCTCTTTTTCGCCTCCCTGTATTAGGAGGGGTATTGACAAAAGAATGGCCTCCCTGTGGTAGCAGAGCACTGGCCCCTGATTGCGTTATTGTTACTACCCACAAGGCAAACGTTCGGTTCTATTTTATAGCAGCATTAGTTCTTGTTGTTCAGTTTTTTATATGTACTTTCCGTTCTGATTCAATCTGTCCCGAATCTGCTCTGGAGGGCCAGGTGGCAGCCCAGTGGGTTCACGCGCCTGGTGCAGGGATCTGTGTAGAGTGCGCAGAGCACCTATTCTTGATTTCACAAATAGCTGTCTCAGCCTCTCACATTTCTAATCTTTGTACGTAAAGGCCATTTGCTTTGGTAATGGGGACACTTGTTGTGTAAGGTCACATGTGCCATGCAGCTGAGGTAGCAACACGTCACGTAATAAACCCGTGTTTCAAATATTCACTCTTGTACAAAGTACCTTATATGGGCATTTACCTTCTTTAAGCACTCTTAGTTTTGAAAGGTGCATTTAAGTAAGCACATGGAAAATAAGCAATGTGCCCAGGCTCACACAACGAGCCCCTGAAGTGCCTTTTGACTCTGCAGTCCACCACCAGTAGCCTGTGACTGATCTTCACCCCTAGACATCCCTCTCATATCCTTAAGAATAGCACCCCTCCTCCCCTTACACATCCACATCTGGAGTCAAAATTCAAACTCTTTTACAGTACTGGTGCCGAATCTTCCCGATACAAAGAGTGTTGGCCGCCCTAGGTTTACCAATATGCTTTGTTACTCTTCCTTTCCTCACAGAGCTCTCACACCCTTGGAGCTTCTCCTCGCCCAAGGCATTTCTGCAATTCTTCCATTTCACTGGATACTTTGCCATAATGTTCTTCTAAAAGGTGCATACTCAGTCACGAACTGCGAGACCACGCCCCCTCTGAATGGAAATAAAAGCAACCATGGATATCTAGTGCCTTGTTAGGCCGCATCAGTGAGTAGCAGCTTGAGGCCTATTGAGGGGCAAGACTTTTGCTTTTGGCACTCTCCATGATAACTCAGTGAGCAAAAAAAAAATGGAAGGGAGAGCCGCCATGAATTTTCACCAGTGACTATGGTTATTCAAAGCGGTTCCACTCCACACTTTTGTTTTTTCTCTGTAAGTGACTTCGAGTGAGACCAATACTCAAGTGAGGACATTGTCCCCAGTACTGGGGCTTGAACCCGCCTTCTCTTCCATTGGCTAGCTTCATAAATGGAATGAAATCTCTGTCACCACCGCAGGCCCGGAAGGCAACGACAGGAATAATGTCTACAGTAGAATAGGGCCCTGAGTCCCACCCTGTTCAACCTGTATATGGCTCCATTGGCAGCTGTTGTTCAGTCATACGGCATAGATCTAGTATCTTATGCCGATGACACGCAGCTGCTCATCTCCTTGTCACAATCACCCAAGTTAGCAGCGGCCAATTTTAAAACCTGCATGCAGGAGCTCGCTGGCTGGATGGATCAACACTGCCTGAAGCTCAATGGGGCTAAAACGGAGGTGTTAGTGATAGGGGGAGATGGGGCGAGCTGGACTCAGGAATGGTGGCCGCCTTGCCTTGGCTCTCTGCCCATCCCGTGCAGTGAGGCTAAGAACTTGGGGGTCTGGGTTGACCCTAAACTCTCTTTTGAGAGTCATGTTGACAAACTGGTGGGGAAATGCTTTGGGGTTATGAAGACCCTAAACCGTACTCTGGCCCTACTGCCACTTGAGGCCAGACGTACTATTACCCAAGCGTTGGTCACTTCTCGTGTTGACTACGCGAATGTGCTGCTATTAGGAACTACAGAGAAGAACCTGAGAAGACTGCAAGTGCTGCAAAATACGGCGGCCCGTTTAGTCCTCAGACTCCCCAAAAGAACAGCATCCAAGCCTACTTTGGCTGCCCTTCACTGGCTTCCTATAAAGAAAAGAATCCTCTTTAAAGCCCTACTCTTTTGTTATAGGATAACTTCTGCAAAAGCTCCAGAGTATTTGAAGGACTTGGCCATCCCCTATCTGCCCCAAAGAGCACTTCGCTCTATGGGTATGGGTCTCCTTACAGTTCCTCGTGTAAGAAGGGCCAGGATGGGAGGCCGCTCTTTTCGGGTGTTGGCAGCCACCCAATGGAACAGCCTGCCAGCTGTGATCAGACTAGCCAAAACGGAAATTATGTTCCGGAAACTTTTAAAAACACATTTGTTTGCCCTCTAGGGATGGTTGTTTCTGCCCTCTTGACTCTCGCTCCACAGCGCGGGGATACGCCGGGATGGCGTCACCAGGCGCTTTATAAACCCCTTTAATAATAATCTGGGCCTCTCATCACACAGAGTGGGTAACATGTATTTCTTTACAAGGACATTGTCAAAGAAGCTGAAGTATTGCACTGTGTTACTGCCGGTAATTAAATATGTGCTTCATGACGATTATTAGACATTAGTTGTGTACATACAGTAATAGTAACAACTGATCACATAACTTGGGCAGGCATGTGTGTGGCTCTCTGTGTGCGTGGCTCTGTCTGTCTGTGTGCGTGGCTCTGTCTGTGTGTGTGCGCGTGGGTGGCTTTGTCTGTCTGTGTGCGCGTGGGTGGCTCTGTGTGTGCGCGCGTGGGTGGCTCTGTGTGTGCGCGCGTGGGTGGCTCTGTCTGTGTGCGCGTGGGTGGCTCTGTCTGTGTGCGCGTGGGTGGCTCTGTCTGTGTGCGCGTGGGTGGCTCTGTCTGTGTGCGCGTGGGTGGCTCTGTCTGTGTGCGTGTGGGTGGCTCTGTGTGCGCGTGGGTGGCTCTGTCTGTGTGCGCGTGGGTGGCTCTGTCTGTGTGCGCGTGGGTGGCTCTGTCTGTGTGCGCATGGGTGTCTTTGTGTGTGTTCGCGCGTGGGTGGCTCTGTGTGTCTGCGCGTGGGTGGCTCTGTGTCTGCGCGTGGGTGGCTCTGTGTCTGCGCGTGGGTGGCTCTGTCTGTCTGCGCGTGGGTGGCTCTGTCTGTCTGCGCGTGGGTGGCTCTGTCTGTCTGCGCGTGGGTGGCTCTGTCTGTCTGCGCGTGGGTGGCTCTGTCTGTCTGCGCGTGGGTGGCTCTGTCTGTCTGCGCGTGGGTGGCTCTGTCTGTCTGCGCGTGGGTGGCTCTCTGTCTGTCTGTGTGTGCGTGGGTGGCTCTCTGTCTGTCTGTCTGTGTGTGCGTGGGTGGCTCTGTCTGTCTGTCTGTGTGTGCGTGGGTGGCTCTGTCTGTCTGTGTGTGCGTAGGTGGCTCTGTCTGTGCGCGTGGGTGGCTCTGTCTGTCTGTGTGTGCGTGGGTGTCTCTGTCTGTGTAGGTGGCTCTGTGTGGGTGGATCTGTGTGTGTGGGTGGCTCTATGTGAATGACTCTGTGGGCGGCTCTGTATGTGTGTGTGGGTGGCTTTGTGTGGGTGGCTCTGTGTGGGTGCAAATGCAATTAAGCTATTGGTATTGTAAATGACAATGTCATTTATTTATGTTTTCAAAACAAAAACATAAATAAAAATGTCATGAACAATGCCAATGGCTCTAACTTTAACAATGCCGAGAGCATTGCATTGTAAATGCTTGTTAACTGTGTCTAGGCATGTACGTTATCTTTAGGCTTCCTGGACAATGTCTGTTTCTGGAGTATTTACAAATTAAAGAAAAGCACAGATTAAGTAGTGCAAGGCACTACCTTTTTAAAAGAGGACTATTTTAATTTTCCGCTTGCCTTGGGAAGAAAGAATGCAGCGTAAGTGCGTGGTGTCAGAAGAATCTCCAGCTTCTTGGGTGATTTTCCTGTAACCTTAACACTTCAGCAAGAACATTATAAATGACTGTTTCTCGCACGCAACTGCCTTGCTGTGGGATGATGTATGAAATAATATGTGCTTTGCATGTCCTGTTTGTAATGATAAAGGTCATATAGTATCATTTACATAATCTCCAGCCAGAAATGAACGCCAGGTCCTATCTTCTGCATTACATATACATTACCCAAGGTTTAAAACTCTCATTATTCATGAAAGTTAATTTTACAGTGGGTGTGAATGATCTATCCTACGGCTGGCTTTTTGATCATTCTGTAAAATAATATGGAGAAAAGGCTGCACAAATAGCAGGAAAACCAGTAAAGAGTGATGCATTTGCCTGACGCTCTCTCTGCCCGATTGGATCTTGATTGATGGCAATCATTTGTCTTTGTCAAGAAAGGAGAAAAAATCAGACATTGAAATAAGCGCTATCAAACTTTCTCCAGTGGCAGAGAGGTTCTATTAATGGGATCGAAGACCATTAACTGTCTCTGTTGGGTGAAGATAAAGCACGTTGTTCCCTCCATCTTTAGCAAGTTAAAATATAAAACGTATTTATTGTACACACCGAATTTTAAAGGTGAAATACTGCAAGATCGCTGCATTCAAAGGCAGGACAGGACTTGCATTTAGAAAATCAACAAGATGCTAAAATTCTTTGGATTTCACTTTAACCAGGGTCTGTCAAGTGAAACAGTCAATACAAATAACACCTCAGCGCAACCGAAACACCATAAAATTGACAATAACACGGGGTTTTCGATTACTCTTTAATGGGGAATCCTCATCAGTGAGTTCTGTTGGAAGACCAAGCAAGCAAAAATCTATACGTATTTCACTGCAAGACAGATAGGGGTGCCAGACATCTTGTGTGGGTGTTTCGTGTACCTCTAGGAGGGCAGGCAGTAGACTGTTATAAAGAGCCAACTTTTCATGAGTATCCACTGATCATTATAAAGAGATCTTCCCTATCCTATTTTATAACACAGGTATCAAAAAATAAGTTACAGAAGTGTTCCATTAGCGTTTCCTCTCTCAGAGAATGACACTCTTCTTAACCTGGATCATGTTTCCCACTTGTGGGTTATTATTCCCCACATGGAATCTCTAGTGATGTTTTTTCTTTGAAACACAATGCACCTACAGATTAGTGGGCTGCTATTGGTAATCAATTCTTGTCCTATGTTGAATGAAAAAAAATACGTAGCAAGATTGATGTGTTAGAAAGAGTTTTGGTGATAGCCGGTGTGTCCAACAATGTTCAAAGAGAGCCGTATCAGACTATTTAGCATTGTATGTAATGGCAACTTCTGTGGTCCTACTCAATATCTAACATGGATCCAGCCCTCATGGACATACATTTGACACCACACCTTTTAAAGGTTCTCCGAAAAAAGCAATAAGAGTTTACACAACATCCTTGTAGAGGTGTTTGTTGTAACTGTGAGAAGTTGGCCTGATCTATGATCACTAATTCTAGTGATCACCTTGTATCAGTCCAAACAACCCTTATGGTGATTGGTTGTAAAGTCAACCGTATAGACCAGCTATCCTAGTAGCGTGGACAAAAGCAGTCTTTTAGGCTAATCTCTTTTGGCATGTGAAGCCAGCTGTTTTACCATAGTATAACCCCTTGAATACCAAATGAAAGGACACCACACAGGTTGTTATGAAAATAAACAGTCTATTTATTAATAACAACACCTCTGAACTCTTTATGAGATCAGAAGGCTAAGCACATGACAATACTAAAAAGGAAATACGAGTTCGCACAATATTTACACAAGTGCCTTAGGGGCACGACAAACCATATACTCAAAACAATGGAATGCGAGGAAGGAAAATACTGTAAGGAGATCCAGAGGCTGGAGGATCGCTGGGACTACGCTACAAACTAGGTAAGTAAGGAGCAGGAGGCCCACGGGACTCACGTGCAGAGTGGGAACTCTCACGCGGGATGTGTAACAATGTCTATGGATCTTACAGTTTAGAAAGTTACGGATTCCGGACGAACCCGGCTGGATGGGGGGGAAACAACAGTGGACCTGGACACTAGGATAGTGGACCCAGACTTCAGCACCTAGAAGCTTTAGTTACCTAACCCACAGGCTGCGGGTGCATAGGGTTGAAGTTGCGTCGGGTTTGCTGTTATTCCCGGTGATGCCTGAAACAAGAAGTTGCTGGCAGGCAGCCAGATGGAGGAGTCCGGTGGTTCCAAGGAGGGAACTAAGAAGATGGAAGTCTTGAAAAGGAAGGGGACAGAGTCTTGGTCACTAGCCAGTGATGGTGCTGGAACCAGGAGCTGTCGCCGAGTTCAGGTGAAGGAGGGGTCGCATCTCTCTGTAGCTGCGAGGACCAGGAGCTGCTCTTCACTACCAGGCTGGAGGCACGAGCTGTTCCACGTAGTCTGCTGCTGTTGGCGGTGTCGGATCGTCGATCTGGACAACAGGCCTTGGCTAATGCAAGCCACGCGGTGGAACAAAGATGGCGTCTGGTGCGGACCAGGAGGGTCCGGGGTGCTCCTCTTTTACAAGGAAGCAAGGGCCAGTCTGGGGGACCAGGCTAGCAGAGTCGAATTCTTTGGGTCGTCGTCTCAGAGGTCACTAGCCAGCCGGCAAGTGACCAGACAACAGGACAAGCAGCAACCAGGCAAAAGGGCCCCACGCAGATCACGGGGATGCTGGGGGGCTGGTCTTTGGTGCAGGAGCTGCGTCGGTGTAGGGCTTCTCAAACCCTGATGCACTTACACGAGGGTCACTCGGGGGTCATGCTGGAAGCGCTGTGCAGGTTTCTTCAAGATGGCCGTCTCCACGTTGCTCGTCGCACCCACGGGTCCCAGCTGTGCTGTGGATGTGGGTAGAGGTCAGAGAGGTCTGGAGGTCCGGGTCTTGTCGAGCTGGGTCGTCGGATTCCTGGAAGGAAGGACTTTGCAGTAAACCGCACAGAAGCTTGATGGTGCCTGCGAAGCAGGATGGTCACTCCCTGACCGTAGGGGAGATTCTTCAGTCTTCTGATGATCAGGAGGTCGAAGGTCAAGAGTTCTTCGTGGAAGTTGTCAAGAGTAATCTAACTTGGAATGGGACCAGCTCCTACCTTTATCCGGCTAAAGGGGGCTGCACTACGACTAGGTCCCTCCCCTGGGTGGGACCAGGAAGGGGGGTGGCTACACCCCCTTTCCTTTGTTCAGTTTCCCGCCAGAGCTGGGGTTGGAGTGCCCCAGCAACTGGTTGGAACCGGTGTATGCACAGGGCACCTTGTGTGCCCCGGGCATGTCTCATTCCTTTCAGCCTGAGCCTACCCAATACACAAAATCCTGTCTGGGGTGGTGCTAGCACCTCCCAAGGCAGGAAACCCTTTGTCTGAGCCTCCCTAGCTGGAAGGACTCCCAGCAGCAGGAGGTCAGACTTGTGTCTGTGGTGGCAGCATCCATTTTGTGATGCTGAGGCTTGAGTTAACTTTAACCGGGGTTTACAGTTACATACATGTCGTGTCCCTCTAGAAGGGTGGAATGCTAACCCCGTCGCCAGAATTGGCGAGGGGTTAGTATTCCAATTCGTATGACACCTTACTCGACATGTTTTGATAAGGCTATGCCAAAGTTAGCATTTAACCGCGAAGATTATAATGCACTTAAGAGTATATGGTATAGCGTTATCATGGAACAGCTATTACGACTTGGTTCCGCAAGCTGCAAATGGGCTCAGCTCATGCCAGAGCACCATCTCACATAAATCCAAGCACTCTGCCTTCAGGATTGCTAAGGCCTGCCATAGGAGTGACTGATAGGAATATATGTGTCCATTTTAGGGTTAGATATAGGAATACTATATCTAAAGCAAAGGGTGTTTACACCACCTTGCCCCAGCTGTCGTGCAGCCAGTTGTGTCAGATTTGGCTGGCCAGCCAGGGGTGGCATAATACATGCTGCAGCCCCTGGTAGGCCCTGGGTACACCTATGCCCTGGATACCTAAGGTATACTGTACAGGGACTGATAAGGTGACCCAGTATCCAATTGGATATGTACCTAAGGTACATGGAGTCCATTTTAACAGAGAGAGCAGGAAGCCTGGGGTCCTGAATAGCAGGATCCAAGGCCAACTAAGCCAAAAACCAGCAAAACACTAGGCAAAAAGTTGGGGGCAACCATAGTCAGATATCCACCTTCCTACAGTAACCTATTATCACCTGATGCGAATGAAACCTTTAATCTCAGGTACAGTTATAGGGACCTTCAGAATTGATGGATTACCAACACAACAGTCATTAGAGTTACCAGTTTTTTTGTGTTGTAATTATTTATTGCATTAACTTTAAAAAACAAGTGCACAGTATGGTATATCAGTTGGAGAGTATCAGACAATATAATGGAATTTAAGAGCATCAGACACCTAATGCAATGCCAAGCAACCAGGGAGAGGGGCGAGGGGGAGGAAAAGGGAATGGAGTGGAAAGTACAGCACCAGAGGTACATGGCGAGCCCCCTCCCAACATTGTGGTGTGTCCCTCAAGCTATAAGGGATTGATAAGCCATCAAGAAAGGGGATGACGAAAGCTGGGGTTCCCGGTCTGGGCCAGTGTGGAGGGGAGAGGGATGTGCTCCCAGTGTTGGAGTGATGGGACCAAAAAGGGTCAGGGGAGATGTGCGCTATCAAGGGGGTGTGTGTACCTATTTTGCCAGATCGGCAGGGTCCTCTGCTGTCTGGCGGGAGAGGTATGATAAACTCTACTTCGCACAGTAGAGCAGAGGGTAATGAGGGTAGAGGTGTTTGTTCCATTATAGGAGTGATTTGCGTACATGCATCTGTGCATCTGTACAACTGTGTGCCCGGTAGAGTAAAAAGGAATCAGGGCCGGGGTATGGGTAATGTGGGGGAAGATGATGAGGAAAGGTAGTGGGTATGCGAAGACGGAAGCAGGGGAGGGGTCCGGCCAAGACACAGACTGGTGGGAAGCGGCAGGGGAGGAGTGGGGGCAGGCCTCCCCTGGGAGCGTCTGGGAATTAGCTGCTCAGTGTACAGGGGACGCCTACCCTGAAGGGGTGCAGAAAGAGGAGGGAAGAAGGGGAGGGTGTAGGTCATTTCATATGCTTCAGGGATCATCTTGTAAGAAAAGATTTACCTGTTTTTAATGAAAACAAGATTTCACACATGTTGAACTTTAATAGACTGTTAGGAAAATGTACACACATTGACAAAAGCAAACATACATTTTTATCATCTATAGACATCTGAAATTAGTAAAGGGAGTAAACCCTAAGTAATTTAATGTCCTGGAACTTACTTATTCTTAGCTGATGGGTACCTTGTTGTTAAATGGTGTAATTCAGTTCAGTAGTTCCTGAGAAAATCAAAAGTAAAATCATAGCGATATCTAGAGACGAAGTACTGCACGTGTACAGAAATCCGTACAATTACGAGCACGAGCTGCATGCTGATTGGATGCCAACTGTCTGTCAACAGTCTGTCAACACTCCAAACCAGGAAGTGTTGGCAGACATCTTGTGCCTCGGTAGCACCGAGTCAGAAGAAAACAGTAAAACAAAGTTGAAAAATAAGGAAAGGGGGCAGGGTAGAAACATGTTGACCCTCTAGGCCTGCTCAGGGGGTCCCACATGGATCTTTAGGTGCAAAAAATATAATTTTTTTAAATTAAAAACATCGCGGGATATGCGTATGTTACTCGTACGCAAACTAGAAGTCCGTTTTATTCTTAATTAGCTGCCGGGGGTAATTTTTTTCTATAATAGGGGGTGGAAGTGTCCAACAGGAACAAAAGAATGAAAAAAAAAATAATGTCGAGGACAGCGATGCTCCTGCTTCCTGCGTTTTATCAGGTCAATAGACTGTTCCCATAACACAAAAGTTTATTGCAATAAATGCATAGAATTTAAATTTTAGCAAAATCAGGATCAATGTGTGGGTGTGGACTGTTTGCTGAAAATGCTGGTGCAGCAGTTGATGTGCTTGGTCCAGCAGCAGCAGGTGGGTTGTCCTTCAACCTCCGTGTTGCAGCTCGAGCAAAGTTGTTGGGGTGTAAGTTCTTCATGTGTCGCTCCATATTTGCTGTGCCAAAGGAGTATTTTTTAGATGGATCACCCCTTGAAAGAGATGTTTGGCAAATTTTACAGGTTACTTGTGGAGCTTTAACCTTTTTTTGCCATTCTGGAAAAGTAAAAAACTGCTAAATTAGAGCTTCTTTCCTCTTCTTTGGAGATTCTTCAGGAATGAAATATTCCTTTGAAGAATGGCTGGAAGAGGAGTCCATTGCTGTTACAGGGGTGTGGAATTTAATAAAATATCTACATGTCCATGGGGCAGGTTGCTTCATAAATCTACTTGTCCTGTAACAAAATCCACATGTCCCTTTGGTTCCATGTAGTGCAGCGACAAATTGTGGCATTATATAAGAGCTCTGATATAGTCTCTCTTGATTATGCCAGGGCTCCTACCATAGTAGTGTTTGAATACTTTCACTCCCCTTATGTTGCCACGTTTCCGCAGATCTACATACTGGGGCTGAAGGTAGTGGTAAGCAATAGTTCCAGGGTTAGAAAGCCCTTTTGAGTCTGTGCACACCTACTAAGGTGCATGTTTTAAGGGTTTTCAAAAACTCCTCTTAATCTTTTCCCATACTGACAATTGTTGGAAATTTACTTCTGACAATGACAGATGTAAACCTTCTTCCAGAGTTGGGGGAAAAAAGTGGTTGGAGGGAAAGTGAACTTCAAACACTTAGATTTTCACATGAGCAAATCTACACATGTATATTTGCTGATGCTAAAATGTTGTTCACAAATATTTTCTAGGAGTACTATTTCTTGACCTACTTCTGTACATTTTTGGGAATTCACGAAAGCCAAATAGCTGCACTTAATGCAAGGACATATACCATGGGTGCCCTTTTAAAACTTTTTTTAATAATGGGGCCCTAATTTGGTCTGGTGTTGACCATGACCTTTTGAGTTTATTAAAAGTCTGTCTCTCTCTGTGTATTGGCTGGCTTCACTGTGAGTGACCGCATTCTGCTTTTTCAGATGGAGCATATCGGCACACAAAGTAATTTTGTTCAGTGCGAGTAACTACTGTGGCAGTGTGTGCTTTTTCAGACCAAACACAATTTTTGCTTTTGCTTTTGCCAATGTTTGTTATAATGGTGAGGGCCTGGCAGCTCCCACACCAATAAAGGTTTACAAAAACCATGCCAAAACAAGTCACACATTGACGAAACTAAAAAGATGCCCACCAATTTCAGACCTACTGGCTTTGCCAATGCTTGTTTGTTTTTGTTTCCCATAATCTTATTTGAACAGGTTACACTGATTCTCCATTATGAATATTTTTGGGAAAACTAGCATGAATAAAAAACATGTTACTAAATGATGCTGCAAAGAAATGGTACCAGAGATTTTAAAGTAGTTTAGCTAAAGGTTTTTTTTCCTGCTTTCATTTTTTTAATGAATATTTTATTTTGAAAGCAAAGTATCATCAATCTTGCTTTCAAGCTTCTTCAAATATTTGCATCAAATCAGAGAGCATTCTGGGTGGATTATACATAGCCTAATATTGCTAAACCTTAAAAACGTGTGTGCACATTTTTATACTTAAAGCACTGTCAGTAGTGCAGTTAGTGCTTACAAGATTTACTTTGAAAGCTCACCCTAATAATAAAGGTTTTCAATTAATGAATCATAAATACAAGTTTGAATAGCATAAACATATGAACAAAAAGATTGCCTTAACTGCAGACTGTGCCCTTCCCTGATCCATAATATGGTACTGCAAACTGGCAGCTAAAGGGTTTGCGCTGCGGGGGTGGGCCTACTTGTCCCAAGGACAAAATACACATGAAAACTTGTTGCCCTTGACCCCAAACAATATGTCCTGGGAGTCGGGCTATAGGAATTCCACATCCCTGCTGTTATTATGGTAAACTTTGTTCTATTTGATAAGATTCTCAGAAGAGATGCTTCTTCTTAGAAAGTCAAAGTAGAATGATTATAATGGGATGGAAGTTTCAACAGTTGTAATAGGAAGTGTTATGAACCAATCAAATGTCTTCTTTTAAAGTCACATGGCTTTGCGTACGCTTACGCTGTGCTTACCGTGCTCTTACGATGCGAGTACGCATGACTTTCCACCGTGATTTGTGTAATAACTTTTAAAAGTAATATAGGATTATTGAAATTTAAAAAAAATTATTTCATAATTATCCTAGATAATGTCTTCTGTTAGTATGTTCATTAAATACATAAATATATGTTTTTAAACAATTAAAAACATTTGCGTCTTTTGAGTACGGGGCGCCGTACATGACGTCACACAGAAGCTTTGATGCGATGCGTAACGTGAAAGCGTATTCGTAGCGTATGCTGAGAATGATTAGCAGTACAAACTATGGTGCAATCACTCTCTCACTGTCAAATCAGAGCACAGGGCGCGCTATGAGAATGGTTAGAAGTGGTCACTCATTGGAGATCCGATTCAGGTGTGGGGCTTATCCACGGTATCATAACGTTACTTTTTAGCCTATTTAAGTTTGACGTTTGCATGAAATACTATGCTATAGGCAGATATGGATCTAACCCAGGGTGGTGTGGAGTGCAAAAAAACGATGGATTTAGGCCCAGATCCTTGTACTGGGGTGAATGTATGACATTGTTCTACATTCTGTCCATCAACTGTGTTTTTTGCAGATATGGATCTTTAGCCAGCGCTTATCTCCATGAAGCATTTACATATAGGTGCCTGAGGGAGGGAAAAAAAGTTTATCTGAATGGCGAGGATTGCACAATAACACCAGATCACTCCTTAATTTGTAGACACATACAATTGCATGGCTCTTGTAATGAAGATGCGCCTGATTTGGATTGAGTTTTGAAAGGCACTCCGACACCTGCTATCATACCAACGTTCAGTTTACTGGAAATGGGAGTTATTTACTTTGAAATAATGCAGATTGTTGTGCGATGTTAGCAGGCATCGCTTACAGGATTACGGTAACTGAGCGGGTGGTTTGCTATAAAAAAAGTTGTGTTTACTCCTCTGCATGGGAAGCTGGATGTTTCCATATGGCCGTCGATTCCGACCTTGAAAGCAGAGTCAACCAAATGAGTCGTATAAGAGCGCTATTGTCTCAAAAAGAGGTCGCTCTTACATCTGCTAGAGAAACATTTGTCCTTCATGTAGGAAACACCCGCACAGAAGTGCATGCTTTATTAAATACACACGTGCTCCTGAATTTTGGGGAGTTAATTTAGAGTATCTTTAATGCGTCCTTGACTACGGGGTTACCTTACTTTTTTAAAGTTAGAAGCAGTGGCCTTGTGACTTCTTTTCAAACTATATTTGGTGTCTTTTCGGGATTTTTTCATTCGATTTTTTCCAGCACCTTTGGTGGATTCTGCTTAATACTCGCATTAGTTGCCGGTGTGCTTTTATTAATTTGTTTACTTAAATATGGATGCACATCCTGCAGCAGACGACTATATGTCTCGGCTGTTGCTGGTCCGCAACCGAATGCTTAGTTATTACGGAGCGCTGCCTCTGGCTACATTAAGTGCAGTTTATGGATTATCGTTTCGATACTCCTTTTTCACATGCGTTCAACCTGTATTCCATTGCCTGAGCTGCGATTTCGACTGGGCCCTGGATTTGTGTCTCTGCTGTACGGTGTCTCCCAACGCGGAGTATGACCAGCTGATGAGCCCCTTAGTGGTTCATGACTTGCTCTGTTCTGGCGGCGGGATTATGGACTTAGCAGCAATACATGGAATATTGGGACGTTGGAATGTTTTTGCAGCGGCGCTTGAGTTCTTGGCACGCAGTTACATTGAAGATGACCCGAGTTTTCCTCCGATGGTGATAGAGGCTCCGGTCGTTGAGGAATATGTATGTTCATTCTCACTATTGAATTGGATGGCTGAAATGTTTTCAAATGAGAACAATGACTTCCTGTTGGAGGCTGTTGCTACATACTGTGATTATACGCTGTTGGATTAAGACTGTTTGATTTTTCTACCTATTCTTTATTATTTAGCTACTATTTTCTATCAAACAGCGAATCATTTTTTTGCAAATTTGCACTTGACTCTGCTTTTCAGGCTTGGACTCTGCGTTCCTAATTCGCCCACGTTTATATCACGTGCTTCGATCGAGGGAGGGTGTCGTGGGCTGAGCCTTGCACTCACACCGTGTTAAGTTAGCATGGGTTTATTAGAAGCTTAAACGCCATTTTTCCTTTCCTGCTGTGCTTTGCACACGACACGCACTTGTGATATTGTTTAGAGAAGGCTGAGTATTTTTCTTTACATGAGAATAATTTGGTATGCTACATTTGTAGACTGGCTCGCTAGTTTAGTGTGTATAGTTGGAGCATGGAGCATCAAGGTTATCTTGAATACTGTGTCTGTTATTCAGAATGATCCTCGCACGTTCGAGCCATAACACATATGCAGCTGTGGCCACCTCAGATGCTGGTGCGTTTAATAATGCATTGTGGAGGCATAATTACACACAGTTGGAGAACATTCGTATCCTGACAGTTTGTGCAGAACTCAATGTGATCCACTACTGCTGAGTACCAGAGGTACGGGTCTGCCCATGTAATCCTATGAGACCTTCTGTAGTTATAAACTAACCTGCTAGGTAGGGAGGGTGAAATGTAGGTATATTTTAAATTTGTTTACCTTTAGCATTATAGGATGCTTTTTCCCTTTGTATTTTATGGAATAGTAACAATGCTGACAACCTTGTTTCTGATAATGTTTAGTTGTATTATCTAAGGTACTGTGCATGACATTACGGCGTTAGAAATAAACATTTCAAACTTGCACGTGTCTTTATTTACTCCTTGTTTTGGACTGGTGTAAGACTATAACGAAAGAGTGCTCTTGTTATCTACCTTACTTGAGGTAATCTAAGTTGCATGTTCTGGGTTGACTAGTCATTGGTATTTTTGCAATAGGATGAAGAACCAATGAGTCACTGATTGCTAGTCTGGTAGGGGGTTTATGTAGTAAGGTGGGTTTTGGTACACCGTAATTCACTGAGGTCCTAAGTCTTTATGCACAGTTCTGTGTAGGAGCAGAATTCCTGGAACAGTAGTTACACCAAAAAGGCTCGATAAAGGGCGTGCACTTTGAATATGAATATAAAATAGAAGAATAGTTGATAATCACAGCTAAGGAATGCAGCAAGTAGATGTGTGTATGTGTGGATGATGTGTTGATTGAGTGGAAGATGAAAAACGTGAAAAATAAGAAAGGCTGGAGAGACGCAAATTACCCACTGCATTTTCAGTGAAGTGGATCTTTGTATTTCCAGCCCATTACACAGATAGGGTGTTGGATTCCGCAGTGGGAGCAAGAGAAACGAGTACCACATCGAAGGAAGAAAGCTAGTGCATAAAGTACACACAGTTGGGCAGATTTACAAGCTCATGGGAAAAATTACGCAAAAGTGGCGCAAGGGGCTTGTAAATCTGCCCCAGTCTGTGGTAGAAAAGATGCAAGAAAGGACGGAAGTGTGCAAATTACCCACTGCTATTCACGGGTAGTAGTTACCAAGAAGGCTGAATAAAGGGCCTGCACTTTGAATCTGAATTAAAGAAGAATAATTGATAAGCTCAGCCAAGAAAGGTAACAAGTAGGTGTGTGTATTTGTGGATGTTGTGTTGATTGAGCGGAAGTTGAATAAGGTGAAAAATAAGAGAGGCTGCAGAGCTGCAAACTTTCCATTTCTTTGTAAGGGAAGTGAGTGTTTAGTTTTCCAGTGCGTATATATATATATACATATGCATATATATATATATAACAGCTCCAAAACACCAACCAACTGCACTCTCGAGCGGGTGCACACAAAGCGGGGGTGTGCCCGCGAACGTATTCAAGCTCCAAAATCCACAGGATATTAAATCCAAAAGAATGCAGCACACGCAGGGGTGGTTCCAACCAAGATTTTAATGTCGGAACACTCACAGCAACAAGACGCGTTTCGCCATCGGGTTGTAGAAGTTTCTCTTGCTGCTGCGTGTTACAGGTGGGGACCCTGCTGACACGTACTGTATGCTGGTCCTTGACATCGCCAGTCTATACACGTGCATAGCACATGGGGATGGTCTCACAGCTATGGCTAGTTTTTTGGATAAACGTCCACTTAGATTTTATGAGCACAACAAAATGTTACTTGAATTCATGACATTCAGCCTAAACAACAACATACTCCTATTTGGCAAACAGCTGTGTAAACAGATGTCAGGCGTTGCCATGGGAGCTTGCTCCGCCCCTAGTTTTGCGAACCTTTTCGTAGGATGGTGGGAGGAGCAAGTGGCCTGGAGTAATGATAATTGCGAATGGCACAATAGGATTATAGGGTATCATCGTTATATAGACGATCTTTTTATCATTCTAGAGAACCCTATAGAAACAGCTAGTGACTTTGTTGATGCTCTTAACAACAATAATGTGAATCTTAGATTCTCAGGACAGATTAGCCAGACATCTGTGAATTATTTAGATCTCACAATTTATATTGATGAGGACGGCAGAATACAGACTAAGCTTTACAGGAAGGAGACGGCTGGTAACTCCACTCTCTTTGCCACTAGTAGTCATCCACGACCACTTATCGAGAGCATTCCCTATGGAGAGTTGCTCAGATTGAGAAGGAACAACTCTAATGAGGAGGACTATGAGAGAGCAGCTAATTCTAGTCTACAGAGATTTAGAATAAGGGGCTATAGCGAAAGTGTCTTAAGTAATGCATATGAAAGGGTTAAGAAGTTGAGGCGACAAGAGCTTTTACTGCCTAAAAAACCAAAGAAAGCTAGTGACGGCTCCTTCCGCCTCATCACAACCTACTCTGAGAATGCTGGACAAATCAAAAAGATACTAAAAAAAACTGGAATATCTTATTGACGGATAATACCATCAAGGCTGATTTGCCCACCAATCCTTTAGTTACCTATAGAAAGGCTAGATCTCTCAGGGACCATCTCATCTCTAGTCACTTTCAGTCCCAAGTTACACCTCCTAAAAATGCCGGTTCTCAATGGTTTTTATCCTTGTGGTAAGTGCAAGGCATGTAAATATAGTAAGCGGACGCTTACATATAAAGTACCTGGTTTGGCTATCCCCAAACGCATAACTAAGTTTCTCACCTGTTCGACACCTTATGCTATCTATTGTCTTAAGTGTCCTTGCGGCCTGAAATATATAGGCAGTACGACCAATGCCGTGAAACTTAGAATCTTGGAGCACATGCGTGCGATTGCAAACAAAGATGCTTCCTACCCAGTAGCTAGGCACTTCGAGAAATTGCACAAAAGCAACAGGGATCTGTTGGTGTATACATGTCTCGATAGTGTACCTGCTAATATTAGAGGGGGGGATCGCCTCCTTAAATTAAGACGCTTGGAATCCAGGTACATAATTGACTTGCAATGTAAAACTCCACATGGATTGAATATGCATGAGGAGTTATCAGTACATTTGGGATGACTATTTATGTAATGAAGGTGTCCAATCTTGCTGCGTTACACTTGAGTTTTTGATTGTACATATCACCGAAATTTCTGAAATTTTGAATCTCTTGGGATTTCTCAAAATATATTTTATATCTATTATTGTCATTCTGCAAAGTAAGGTATTGTATTCATTTGAAGTGAAGCCTTTGGTTTTGCCCATCTAGGGCTCAATTATGTGGATTGTGCATCCCCTTATAATTTGGTGATTGTATCAAGATTGTATAATGATGTTCGTTTTTATATAGTTATATTTATGACTATGCAATTTTGTGGTCCTCCTTATCAGAGTCGGACTCTGGTGCCACATTTTGCATGCCACTGTGTTTTTCACTTCATTTGTGCCCATCTAGGGCTAGATTTGCAGGACTAACAGCTGAGCACATGTGATGTTTAATTAATGTTCATTTGAACGTATGGCACTCGCATTCACATTTGTATAAATCTGTGTTTCAAGACCATTTTTTCATCATTTCAGCAGCACCCTGACCGTCTTAAGATGGCGGCCACAGTAGAGTGTTATATGTTAGTCCTTCTTTGCCTGTTACTTTGCGTATGACGTTTTTTAAAGTTGACGGGCGCCTCGGCTCTCTGCACAATTTGACGAAGCCCGATGGCGAAACGCGTCTTGTTGCTGTGAGTGTTCCGACATTAAAATCTTGGTTGGAACCACCCCTGCGTGTGCTGCATTCTTTTGGATTTAATATCCTGTGGATTTTGGAGCTTGAATATATATATATATATATATATATATATATATATATATATATATATATATATATATATATATATATATATATATATATATATATATATATATATATATATATATATGTTTTAGGCATGTTATAGTTAGGAATTAGCATTTAAAAAACCTTTCAAATTCGCTGAAAAAACCATAGGTTTCACACATGTTATAGTTAGCTGGACATTTCACTCATACAAAACCATTGAAATTCCCCGTTATAGTTAGTTCAGCTAACTATAACTCGCGAATTTATAAGGTTTTTTTAAATGCTAATTCCTAACTATAACATGTGTGAAACCTATGTTTTTTTCAGTGAAAATATATATATATATATATATATATACACACACACACACACAGCAATCACACTGATTAAGTGAAAGGTACTTTAGGATTGTTTCGCAGCAAAGGGCAAATCCGAGAAATGTTTCCCCTACGTGTGATAATGCCCAACCTGTGGCAGGATTTCATGTGTCATTCAGACTTGCAGCATCTTAAAATGAATTGCCCAAGTATGTGTGGAACTTTTGTACTTATGATCACTACAAAAGAACTGACCAATCGCTTACCCTCTTACCCATGCGTCACCGACCAATGAGAATCCATCTTGGTATTCAAAAGCACCCTCACGCTGTGCTGATTGCTTTGTTAAACGAGCTGGAAGAAGGCAGATATACCGAAACGCGTCCTTATAAATAAATCTTGTGGAATGCAAAACCCCAGGAGTGCAGTGTGTTTTTACGAACACATGAGCCTTGTGTTTTTTATATATATATATATATATATATATATATATATGTACCACCAAATACCTCGTTAGTTCCGAAGTAGACCAGGACACACGGACTTCGTTTGCAAAATTTATTTAGCAGAATGAAAAAGTGCACTTTTTCATTCTGCTAAATAAATTTTGCAAACGAAGTCCGTGTGTCCTGGTCTACTTCGGAACTAACGAGGTATTTGGTGGTACATATTCAAGGCCAGTCGGTGGCCTATCCGGGACCGCGCCGCGACAGCCCAACGTGCACAAACCGGCACTGGAGGAGAGAAAAAATAAATAAATATATATATATATATATATATATCAAAAACACGTTCTGCCAATGCACTCCAATATAATCACCACTTCCACGTTCTGTTGCAATAAAGGATTTGTTTATTCCAGCATGTTAAAGTGGAGAGATCTCTCGTGTTTTTGCTGTGTGAAAACTGGAGATTGGCTACAGGATAACCTCTGACCCTGTACTTGCACCGCTGTCATGGTGTCCCGGCATTTTCAGAGGAGGTGAAACAAATATATATATATATATATATATATATATATATATATATATATATATATATATATATATATATATATATATATATATATATATGAGTTTTTCATGTATGCATTTATTTAGTATTTGGATTTATTGTTGAAGATGGGTCTCCTGATCTTATTGAAATTATGTGATAACCAGCAGTTTGGCCCTCTGGGGCACAAACCCGTAACTACCTCAGTTAAAGAGAAAGAGAGATTATACATTGGCTAGTATTGCACAATAGACAGTAATTTGTAAATTCCAATGTGACCGCTGTTGATATATGTCAAATGATATATGCAATCGCTAGTCCATTTTCAGTGTCGAGGTGTTTGTGTAAATAGGTAGTGCCCTTGTGCGCAGGCATCGTGATAAAGGCTTTGTATGCCAAAACGCATCCAAAGCTGTACACGTTCTCTGCTGTGCTGAATAAAACATCGTAACACTACTCAGAGTGCCGTTCTGTGACCGATATTTTACAGAAGTACTGTTGGATTTATACACGCCCGGGCGTGGACATTTGACGAGCGCACCGACGATTTGGCTGCACGCCATCCGTACGCACTAATCGGAGAATATAGAGATATATTTTGTTTTTTCCACAAACAAAACACAGAGTGAAGTTCTAGTTAGCTTAGGTCAGAAGACATTATCCTACTTTAAATAAAATTCTTAACATAAAAAAGTTAAAGTTCACTTAAAAATTAAAACTAAGTAATCAGTGAAATTCATTCATGGTTAGCCCTGCCAACCATAACTCGCTATGCAACTGTAACTCGCTCACCAAATTCAGTGCTCATTGATGTGACTGATGCACCTACAGATGACAAAAATATTGTTACAGATAACATTACATATCACATTGCCATTAATACTATCAGTGTCAAGAGTATGACTACTGAGTTATTGGTTCCAGTATGTGATATTATTCAGTGATGTTGTGCTCTTAGGTGTTGCTACTTATTAGTATACATTTTGTGAGGTAGCCATTACATTCGGTATGGGGATTGCTAGATAGCAGTGCAGATTGGATGGGTACCAGTATAGATCAGGGCACATCCTGGGAAGAGGAGTGTTGCCCTTCTTGCTTGCAGAGCGAGATATGAATCATGTTAACATTGTTTTAAATGAGGGTCCTTCAAGAAGAAGAGTGGAGCAGAGATGTGGTATATTGTGAAAGGTTGTTTAATCAAAAATGTATTGCATAAGGAAGTGGGCCATACGGAAAAGTTGCTGATGAATTGGCTTGTTGCAGTTAATGGGAGTATGTACATATAACATATATGGTTGCTTTTTTAGTGCAAAATGCTTTGGCATAAAACCCCATATTTCAAAGGGAACAATGAAATTTGGAAAATATCTCACGATTTCATCATCCTAATAACTCCCAATCTACTCTCTAGAACTTTATCGTTGTCAGGGCTACTAGATTTATGCGGTATGAAGGACCAAACTATGCCCCATGGTTACCTAAATTATGGGAACTAAATTACAAATTGCGTGGCACGTTTTCTGGCAGCAGCATCTTTGGTGAAATCTGCAAATCATATGCCAAATGAGGTAAATCAATAATTATGCTGGAAACTCTACCAAAGAATCATCTAAATCAACTGACCCTCACCCATGCTTTGTTCACAATTTGTTCAAGAAAGGTCAAACCAAAGCCTACAAATGCCAATTATTGCCCTTTGTTAGATGCGCTTTGAAGAAAACACATTTTCCCAAGCTAACCACCCTAAAATAAACATGTAACCTAAAAAAATATTGTGTAATGTGGGATATTGTCCTATATTGCTATATCAGGGATTCTCGTGACAATGGCAACCCACTCATTCTTTGACCATGTGCTTTATGATGTTACCAGAACCCCTTCATGACAATATGTGGCGCAGCGGCCAGGGTGACTGACTCCGGAACCCGGGGGCTCACGGTTCGATCCCCGGTGCCGGCGGCAGATCAGCCCAGCACCATGTGAGACTGGCCAATAGCTCGCTTATTCTTCCCGACGTCCCCCAGCACCTTGACACCATTGGGTAATTGTTCGCGCTCTACAAATACTGGACATTCAATATTGGACCATATTACACAGTCACCCATAATGTATTATGTATGATGGATGAGTGGGTGGATGGGTGGATGGATGCATATTGGTGGGTGTAGGGGGATAGGTGGGGTCCAACACCCTGAACATTGTATAAAAATCAATGAATGTTTGAAGCGCATTTACGTCTCAATAAAGGAGAGCTTTTTATGCTTAAATTAGACTGCAGTAGCACTAACTCCCTCACACATGCTGAAATCATTTTGTGTGCATTTTACTTGGACCTCTTTTACTGAACAAATTGGGGCTTTTTCTAACGACACCAACCACTAGGTTATTAGACCGAGGAGAATCACCACTCTGCCATAAAGAAGACATGGTATAAATCAAGAACCCCAACTCTTATATTGTTGGTTTTTACAAAGACCAACTAAATCTTTTTTGGATCCAAGACTCTTCCTAGAGCATAGAAAATGGGACCACATTATGCCCGCACTGAAAGACCTACACTGGCTTCTATTGGAAACAACAGTGAAGTTTAAAACTACATGAACAGTGTACAAACCCTGCAGATGCATAGGCCTACTTCCAGCGGAAGTGGATCCATGTAACACTTTGGTCGAAGCCTCAAGTTGGACAATTGCAGGCCATCATACAAGCCAAATTAAAGAAGAAGAAACATGGAAATACAGCCATCAAACCTCAACCTTGGTATTGGCCCACACTCTCAAGAAGGATGTCAAAGTAGTCCTCTTCAGTAAAGTTGAACTGCCCAGCAGACATCACCATGGCCACGCACCAAAGAGGAAAATGGCCTTTATACCACTGCACAGTATCATGCAGGACCTCTGCATGAGGTCCTGCATGATACTGTGCAAAAGAAAGCTCACTTCAGTCTTAAACAGGTGCTCAGTTACTTTATCATCCAGAGAGAGAAGGTTCTCTCTGTTTTAGACAGAGTCCTATACTTTAGTCATAAAGGACGAGCAAGATAAACTAATACACCCCTTCACCAGCACACTTGCAGAATGCCAGGCTGCCCAAGATTCCTCTTTGCAAAGGTGTAGTTTGGAGAGTGACGAAGATGGCCACAACTCGGTAGAGCTCTTGCTTGCTGAAGTCTAAACCATTACCATCTGACATTATCCTGCTTGGGGTCGAAGCTGGTATGTCTCCCTGTGAGGCAGATGGTGAATCCACTGTCTGGGTTAGGTGCGGCAGCTAGTGGAGAGGCTGTTGGTGTAGTGGCCCCGGAGAAGGGGCAGAACCTGTACAATTCAAAGGAAATGTTGCAGTGCCACTAAAAGGCATGCTGGGGATACATCTGGAGAGCCACACGTGGAACTGCCAGATTGAAAGGCTGACATGCAAGTTATCTGGCTTCTGGACACTGCATAATGGGAGGGACTCCCCTGGCAGGAAGCAGGCATATGTGTTCAGTCGCCAACCTTGGAACTAGAGAATCTGACTCCCCTGCAAATGACCACAAACGTACCACACCTCCACCCAGTAAACACAGCTGGCTTTTAGAAAGAGCTGAAGTAGCATGAGACCACACAACTGAAAACCATGGTAATATATTTTGTAAAGGGGGGGTAAAGCCCCAGCGGGGCAACACCTCACTAGATGGCTAACAGAGTCGCTGCGGACATGTGCGGCACCTCCGCTGACGTCAATGAAACGCCATTGGAACACAGACCTGCAGCAACAAAGCACTAAGCACGAATGGGTAGCCATTTTAGAAGGACCCACACTTATTCCTCGGAATGTTAGGTTGCGACTCATACAATAGTTCATAACTCAAAGGGCTTACAAGACACCAGGTAAGATTAATCAATTCTTTGGCTGAGACGATGCCTAATACCCTAGATGCAGGCTAGTAGGAGGAGACCTCTTGCATATGCTATGTGCTTTTACTGAAATAGCCTCCTACTGGGAGAGAGTCACAACACACTTAGCACAATGCACCGATCACGCGATGGAATCGACCTGGGAGACATGCCTGCTGGGCCTTTACCAGAGACCTAAAAGGTATAAAGTGACAACCCAATTCATAGATCCAGGACTCATCGTAGCCAAGCGTCTCATCACCAGATGCTGGAAATACCCTAGACCCCCAGCCGCGAAAGCCAGATTTCACTCACTAGTGTGCTGGACTCAGGCGGAGAGTGTACCACTCTGCCATGAAGAGGTCATAGGGATATGTAAATTGCCCATGGCAGCAGCATGGAATGTGATATGGATCTACGCAGCTCCCAGCCGGAGAACCTGGAGATACAGGAAGTCCCCCAAAAGACAAACGAGGCGCAATAGCAAACTAATAGCACAGAGTAAAGTTGCCATCCTTATGTGCTTTTAGTCCAGAAATCCTACAAAGCCCCCATACACTGTGCACCTCGGGAACATATCCAAGTCACATCATGGTCATTCGAACGACAAGGACTGGCGATACACAACTCTAGCATGCAGATAACAAACAGCCGCTGGGGCAGAGCATGTTGCGTTAGGGCGGCGGCCCACTGAAGTAGGTGAATGTTGCTACCCCACCCAGTTGTATCAATGAGGCTTTACCCACATATTTCATTCCTCATTACTAATACCCTGTTATACACGACATTTCACACGATCCATGTAAGTGAATTGTTCAAATTGTAATGTCTGCACGGAAATGTTTGATTTATGATTCATTCCGGAAATGTAGGCATGCATATGATTAATCATGAAGCCTGTTGAAATACATGAAGACGTAATAAATGTAAACAAAAAAAAAGGGGTAAAGCCCCAGGAGATAGACTACCAATCAGTGCAGTGCTCCTTGGAAACGGTCCCTTTGTAAGTCCCAAAGTGCAGTACAGGGGTGGAAGAAGTTAATAGGTCCTACGCACAATGAACTGTATCAACTCTGGGGGAGAGTGGTGGAGTGAACTGTCCCAGGGAAGGGCCCTATTTGATAGGAGGATTGTCTACAAAACACACACCATTCTTCAAGACACCCATCAGTAAAGATGGACTGAGGCAGAGCGTCAAAATTGCAATCATAACATAAACTGGAAAAATATGCCTTCCAGAGAAATCGTATTGGACCAGAAGTGACTGTATAAAACCCACAGGCTGCGACAGAACAATGACAGGAGCCCACACTTTGCTAGGTTCTGGCAATAGTGTGAGAAACAAGGATGGCCATGAAACAAAAAATAGATATGGCGCGGCTACCAGTGTAACGCTCCCAAGGAGGTGACTTCAATATCAGGGGTGTGGAATTTAATAATATATCTACTTATCCATGGGACATGTTGCTTTATAAATCTACGTTCCTGTAAAAGAAATGCCACTTGCCCCTTTGGTGCCACGTAGTGTGGCAACAAATTATGGCAGCAATCTTATTATATGAGAGCTCTGATAGTAGCCTCTCTGATTATGCCAGGGCTCATACTATAGAAGGGTTTGAATACAAGCAATTTACTCATTTTGCCACCTCCTAGCACATCTACAAACTGAGGCTGGCTGCAGCGGTAAGCAAGTTTCAGCGTTGAAATGCCCTTTTGAGCCTGTGGAAACCTACTAACTCGCATGTTCTAAGGGTTTTCATCAGCTTTTCTTTAATCTTTTCCCCATCGTGAGAAAGCTTGGAAATGTACCCCTCACAATAGCAGAAGTAAAAATTATTCCAGGGTTGGCAAAAAAGGAACTGGAGGAGAATCGAAATTGTACACGCTCAGCAGATTGTAACTTGAGCAAATCTACACATACATATTTGCTTGTGCTAAAAAAGCAGTTTACCAATAGTTTCTAGAAGTACCATTGTCCAGCCTACTTTTGTAAATTCTTATACATTTATGAAAGCCATAAATCTGCACTAAAGCAAGGTCAGATACCATGGGTGCTCTTCTGTGACTTTAAGAATTGGCGTTAACCGAGACAGTTTATTCTTTATCGAAATTCTATCTATTATCTGGCTTCAACCTTCTGCAAATATTTGTATCTAATCAGAGAGCGTTTTGGGAGCATTGTACGTAGCCTCATATTAAACTTTGCTAACGTGTGTGCACATTTTTTTATGATAGAACCGCTGTCAGTAGTGCAATCCAAGCTTACATTTCCTTAAAGTGATCACACTAATAATATAGGCTTTGCATTAAGGAAACATAAATACCAGCTTGAACAGCAGCAATACATAGATACAAATGTTACCTTAACTGCAGACAATGCCCTTCCTAGATCCACAATGTGGTACTATAAACTGGCTGCTAAAGGATTTCTGCTGCAGGAGGCAGGGCCTACTTGTCCCATGGACAAAATAAACATAAAAACCTGTTGTCCTTGAGCCCAAACAATATGTCCTGTGCATCAGGCTGCAGGGATTCCACACCCCTGCAATATAATGTCTGAATGTGGCTGCACAAAAGCATGCTAATAAGGTGAGGTCCATTATAAGTATGTTTCCCAAACTATGGTCTTTAACCCAGCAACTTGTAGCAAAGTTGAAAGATGCAGATGATTGTTCACAGTATCCACTGAATATTCACATTGTAGGGCCTCAAGATAGAGTGGCAATGAAGTAAAGAGAACTTTTTGTTAAACATTATATAACTGAGTTTCTTGAAACCAAAGGAGTTCTCGCTGTTCTTGGTGGAGAGGGCACATAGAGGTTGGGTGCCTCCACCCAGACCTGGATCATTCCCAAGAGCCTTTAGTGCTTGCATATTTAACTTCTGAGACAGGAATATGACCTTCCTGTTGAACAGAAGAAGCAGACTGGTGGAAGTCGAAGGCGTTAAAATCACAATGTTTTCTCCGACTTTAACTTAACAGTTCAGCAACTGGCACCAAAGATGCAAGGTGCGATACACTGAGTTGTTGCTCACCTGCCAGGCTGATGCAGCAGTTCCGCAGGAAAAGGACCCTGTGCTTCTGAAGGTCAGATCTGTCATGCCACCGAGTGAGAGGACACCAGGACCAAACAAAGATGTACAGGACCGATACTGAAGGTACTGGACCCCTTGCAGCAGCAAGGCTTATGCCCAATCCAGACACCAACACCAAAGAAGACCGACCTGCATGTTGAGGGACTTCAGGGACAGTGAGGCCCAATTTGTGAGTGGCACAGCTGTCCTCTGTGCCCCTCTTCTGCAAAACAAAGAACAAGACGCGAGTCTATGACCACCGCCACCCGACGCCGCAAAGCACCTATGCACCCGTGCTCCAGAGCCGGAGTCAAAGGGAGGTGATGGTGCCAACGGTGTCCCTAGACCCACAAGAGCTAAGCCCACGTTTGGGTTTGCGCAGAATGGACTTCCAGCCACCGCCTGCAGACTTTCGGCAGGCCCACTCCAACCACAAGAGAGAGAGACTCCTGCACCAGAACCCGATGCCAAAAGACACCACTGCACTCGAGGCCCATAGCCTGAGGAGAAGTGGACCAAGGGTGTCCCTGTGTGCCCCAGGATCTCAAGGGTCGAGCCACCCTGTGGGTTTCCTCAAACTGGTCCACCAGTCCCTGCTTTCATCCTCTTCGTAACCAGACCATTCTTCTATTGAAGTGAATGGGACACCCAACACCGTGACACACCTCTGCACCCGGATTCCCCAAAGCCTCCCAAGGTGACCCGTTGGTGTGGCCTTTGACCGTGCCCCATGCTCACATTAAATCCTGAAGAACAGTGCCGTAAGTCTCCTCTAAGTGCAATGCATGTTTTTCTCTATATGATAACATTACCAATCCAGAAATTGCGCTGCCCATTTTTTTTTTTTTTTTGAGAACCTTTATTGTCATTTTTTTTTTTTTTTTGAGAACCTTTATTGTTACTTCAAGTAAATACAAGCATGGGCCTACAACCACCCCGGCCGGCCGCTAGTCAAGTCGTAAGTACAGCAAATCAATGCAGAAAAATACAGCAGCCCGAAAATCGGGGTCTAATAAGTGTCCAGGATATAACTTGTAGTCAAGCGTACTGTGCAAGATTCAGGATTCGAGAAGGTTCATTTTACAATAAAGAAAAACTCAGAATCAATGCCATACGGTCATACATGGTCCCACAATAGCAAGCATGAAGCAGTAAATCCGCAAACAGTGCAAATACGTTTGAAGTATTGGGGGTAAGGCATACGAGCAGGATAAATCTAAAAACAAACACGTTGCGTAGCAAAGCTGCACCCCACCCCTCAAAACGAAACATACTGTAGGAAACATGAAAAACGATGACACCAAAAAGGAAGAAAGACAAAGGGCCATAGAAACAAAGAAAGGACAAATTAACAAACCCCATCCCCCTACCCCCCACCCTGCATCCCTGCAGAAGGCTATGGCCTATCCCCCCCAGCAGCGTGCCTGTCACCCTAAATGAGAGACCCGAAATATAGAAAAAGAGAAAAAAGAAGAAAAAGAGGAAAAATGTGGGGAAGGGCCATCGATCTGGCCCCCCCCCACACCACCACCGCGCGCAGTAAACATCCTAAAAGCAAGATCAGAATAGCCATGGAAAACATTAATCACCAATAGCACAATCAATAACATCCCCGCCGAGTGTCCCCCAAATCACCGTCAGCCAACAATAAGTTCCACCATGTCCCAGACGGTCTCACCCCTGGCCTTTTCTATCAGCAGTACCAACATACGTCCACATATCAATCGGCATACAGAGCAGCGTGGAGGGTCCAAGTGGTCCGGGCGGACCGGGCAGAGCCGTTACTCCATGGGACTTCAGCCACCAAAACCCAGCCGAATATGTATGGCGGAAATCCGTCTGTGTCAGCATCGACCCCGAAAACATCCTCCAGTCCGAACACAGTCTCACCAGCCAGAAGAGTCACACCATCCGGTAAGCGCTGAAACGCCGCCGGGGCAGCCCAAACCATAGATCGACGTTGGTTCCCCAGCCACCGATTAGATATGTGCCCCGACGAGTCACTCACATGTACAACCGATCTGTCCAAAGCGATCTCATGAACCGGGTCTTCCAGCGTCTCCACGAACATAGGCGTAACTGGAGCACTCCTCACTGACGCAGAGGCGGGCACATCGGCGCTTCCTTGAGATCGAACTATGTCCGTGTGGAACGGTGGGACAACAATGGCGGCCATCCTTCTTCCCAGATCCCGGGCGTCCCGGATCAGGGTCGTATGCAGGGTTGTTAGCGCAGCCAGGATATCTCTGGACGTGGGCTCTGTCTCGTGTCCCCAGACCCCAGGACTCTCCCGTACAGCAGCTTCTCTGCCTGGATGCGGTCTGCATAAGAGGGTGCCATCCGCCATCTTAGCTGATCCGGCCTCGTCCTTCTCCACCTCACCTCGGGACCGGGCCCCACACCAGGGCGCAACAGGATTCACCACGAGGACCCCGAAAGTCAAGGCAGGCTTCCCAGCGAAGGGTCACCAAAAGGCTAAACAAAATCTCCGCCGCTCCCTGGGAGCCGCCCGCCGATTCCGGGAGAAGTCATTAGTCATGCCCGGACATAACACTGGAAAGGGGGCCAAGTATCGTGCACTCCCCTCGACCCTGCTTTACCGCACATCCCACAAGGCACTCCGCTAGATGGACTGGGTCGGCACTGTCGCCATTGGCCCAACAGATCTCCAGTGCCCTCCGGCCGACTCCTCACCTCCACCAGAAGCCGCAAAACAGTCGGGGACATTTCCTCGGGTCTGCCACACGTAAAAGCCTCAGGAGCAAACGGTCAGTGAAAGTTGTCCTTCGCCTACTTAAATATGCCGTGACGGCTCAGTATAGTTGCCAGGATGTATGTGCGGGGTGAGAAGGCTCACGGAGCCGAGCGTCTATGCAGCCATCTCAGTCGCCAGCCTGGCACCTCCCCCCTCGCTGCCCATTTTTGAAAACTAAAAATTCATAACTTGAAAGTACTTACCCGATTCCGATGATCTTAGTATCTAAATTTGGATTTCTTTATCGTGTGTGCCTCATTTACTGCATTTGTGTGTGTAATAAATGCTTATCACTAGCCTCTGATATGCCTAACTGCTCACCCCCACTACTACAAAACAGCGCATTTGGGGTGTCATTTGTGCCTCTGTAATTCCTTTGGGGTTTGACTGGACTCTCTGCACAATGTACTTCATTTTGGTGCACTATATAGAAAGCCAGCTTAGAGGTGAGTAGTTTGCGCTTTACAATTACCAGACAGTGGTTACTCTATTTATTTTTGAGTTTTATATGGTACAAACTTGACCCAAAGGTTTCAGAGTGCTTTGCAGAGTTTGCACAATAACATATAAAAGAATACAGAAGAAGAAAAATACAGGGTAAGAAAATATACAATTGACGGTGTAGTAGACGGATGATGTAGTTCAGGGGTAGCAATCGAAGGCCTGGAATATTTTAGGAGGGAGGGTTCAGATACTTGTTTAGGAGTCATTTAAGTTTTTTTTTAAGTGTAGGAATGATTGGTAGGTAAAACCTGTGGCAGGGCATTCCAAATTTTACACCCATTCTCAGAGAACGAACAGGCGAGAGATTGCTCTAGTGTACAAAAAAGTACTCTTTTTTTTTTTCTTGTTCTTGTACATAGCCAGGTCTTTTGAGTGGTAATATATGTTCGCAGTTATGGCAATGGTGGGCTTTGGACCAGTGTGTATGGTGTGACTAAACAGTTCTATACAGAATTGATGTCTATGGTCAAGGTGAACGGTGCACAGTTTGATGCTTTTCAAATCACAAGGGGTAAAACAAGCATTGGAAATGCAATAGGTCTCGCATTAGAAAATTTGGAGTTATTGGTCTTGTAAATGACATATTTTATTTATTTGTTGGTTTTTAAAATTGCTAAATTGATGGCTTTGTCATTTACAATGCCAATAGTTATAACTTTCGCGAATGTGACACTATAGCATTTGGAATGCAACATGTTTTGTATTTACGTGACTTAGATGGCAGCTCTGGTCGTTAGGCCACATCTCTAGAGAGCAGGAGAGTGCAGCAGGGGAGAGAAGCACAGCAATGCAATAGGTCTCGCATTAGGAAAGTTTGAGCTATTGGTATTGTAAAGGACACATTTTTTATTTATGTGCTTGTTTTGAAAATAGCGAAATTAATAGCTTTGTTATTTACAATGCCAATAGTTTTATCTTTCGCAAATGTGACACCTATTGTAACACAATATGTGTTGTGAGGGTGAGTGAGGGTGAGGGTGAGGGGTTGAGGGTGAGGGGTTGAGGGTGAGGGGTTGAGGGTGAATGAGGGTGAGGGGTTGAGGGTGAGTGAGGGTGAGGGGTTGAGGGTGAGTGAGGGTGAGTGAGGGTGAGGGTGAGGGGTTGAGGGTGGGTGAGGGTGAGGGTGAGTGAGGGTGAGGGGGTGAGGGTGAGGGTGAGTGAGGGTGAGGGGGTGAGGGTGAGTGAGGGTGAGGGTGAGGGTTGAGGGTGAGTGAGGGTGAGGGGTTGAGGGTGAGTGAGGGTGAGTGAGGTGAGGGTGAGGGTTGAGGGTGAGTGAGGGTGAGGGTGAGTGAGGGGTTGAGGGTGAGGGGGTGAGAGTGAGGGGTTGAGGGTGAGGGGTTGAGGGTGAGTGAGGGTGAGTGAGGGTGAGGGTGGGTGAGGGGTTGAGGGGGAGTGAGGGTGAGGGTGAGTGAGGGTGAGGGGGTGAGGGGTTGAGGGTGAGGGGTTGAGGGTGAGTGAGGGTGAGGGGTTGAGGGTGAGGGGTTGAGGGTGAGTGAGGGTGAGGGGTTGAGGGTGAGTGAGGGTGAGGGTGAGGGTGAGTGAGGGTGAGTGAGGGTGAGGGGTTGAGGGTGAGTGAGAGTGAGGGTGAGTGAGGGGTTGAGGGTGAGTGAGGGTGAGGGGTTGAGGGTGGGTGAGGGTGAGGGGTTGAGGGTGAGTGAGGGTGAGGGGGTGAGGGTGAGGGGTTGAGGGTGAGGGGTTGAGGGTGAGTGAGGGTGAGGGTGAGGGGTTGAGGGTGAGTGAGGGTGAGGGGTTGAGGGTGAGTGAGGGTGAGTGAGGGTGGGGTTGAGGGTGAGTGAGGGTGAGGGGTTGAGGGTGAGTGAGGGTGAGGGTGAGGGTGAGTGAGGGTGAGGGTGAGTGAGGGTGAGGGTGAGTGAGGGTAAGGGTGGGTGAGGGTGAGTGAGGGTGGGTGGAGGGGTTGAGGGTGAGTGAGGGTGAGGGGTTGAGGGTGAGTGAGGGTGAGGGGTTGAGGGTGAGTGAGGGTGAGTGAGGGTGAGGGTGAGTGAGGGTGAGGGGGTGAGGGTGAGGGTGAGGGGTTGAGGGTGGGTGAGGGTGAGGGGTTGAGGGTGGGTGGAGGGTGAGGGGTTGAGGGTGAGTGAGTGAGGGTGAGTGAGGGGTTGAGGGTGAGGGGTTGAGGGTGGTGAGGGTGAGGGGTTGAGGGTGAGTGAGGGTGAGGGGTTGAGGGTGCTTGAGGGGGAGTGAGGGTGAGGGGTTGAGGGGTGGGTGAGGGTGGGTGAGGGGTTGAGGGTGAGGGGTTGAGGGTGAGGGTGAGGGTGAGTGAGGGTGAGGGGTTGAGGGTGGGTGAGGGTGAGTGAGGGTGAGGGTGAGTGAGGGTGAGGGGTTGAGGGTGAGTGAGGGTGGGTGAGGGTGAGTGAGGGTGAGGGTGAGTGAGGGTGAGGGGTTGAGGGTGAGTGAGGGTGAGTGAGGGTGAGGGGTTGAGGGTGAGGGTCAGTGAGGGTGAGGGGTTGAGGGTGAGTGAGGGGTTGAGGGAGAGTGAGGGTGAGGGAGAGTGGAGGGTGAGGGAGAGTGAGGGTGAGTGAGGGTGAGGGTGAGTGAGGGTGAGGGTGAGTGAGGGTGAGGGTGAGTGAGGGTGAGGGTGAGTGAGGGTGAGGGGTTGAGGGTGAGGGTGAGTGAGGGTGAGGGGGTGAGGGGTTGAGGGTGAGGGGTTGAGGGTGAGTGAGGGTGAGTGAGGGTGAGGGGTTGAGGGTGAGTGAGGGTGAGGGTGAGGGGTTGAGGGTGAGTGAGGGTGAGGGTGAGGGTGAGTGAGGGTGAGTGAGGGTGAGGGGTTGAGGGTGAGGGAGAGTGAGGGTGAGTGAGGGGTTGAGGGTGAGTGGGGTGAGGGGTTGAGGGTGGGTGAGGGGTTGAGGGTGAGTGAGGGTGAGGGGTGAGGGTGAGTGAGGGTGAGGGTGAGGGGTTGAGGGTGAGGGGTTGAGGGTGAGTGAGGGTGAGGGTGAGGGGTGAGGGTGAGTGAGGGTGAGGGGTTGAGGGTGAGTGAGGGTGAGTGAGGGTGGGGTTGAGGGTGAGTGAGGGTGAGGGGTTGAGGGTGAGTGAGGGTGAGTGAGGGTGAGGGTGAGTGAGGGTGAGGGTGGGTGAGGGTGAGGGTGAGTGAGGGTGAGTGAGGGTGAGGGGTTGAGGGTGAGGGGTTGAGGCTGCGGGTTGAGGGTGAGTGAGGGTGAGGGGTTGAGGGTGGTGAGGGTGAGGGGTTGAGGGTGAGTGAGGGTGAGGGTGAGTGAGGGTGAGGGTGAGGGTGAGTGAGGGTGAGGGGTTGAGGGTGAGTGAGGGTGAGGGGTTGAGGGTGAGTGAGAGTGAGGGTGAGTGAGGGGTTGAGGGTGAGTGAGGGTGAGGGGTTGAGGGTGAGTGAGGGTGAGGGTGCTTGAGGGGGAGTGAGGGTGAGGGGTTGAGGGTGGGTGAGGGTGGGTGAGGGGTTGAGGGTGAGGGGTTGAGGGTGGAGGGGTTGAGGGTGAGTGAGGGTGAGGGGTTGAGGGTGGGTGAGGGTGAGTGAGGGTGAGGGTGAGTGAGGGTGAGGGGTTGAGGGTGAGTGAGGGTGGGTGAGGGTGAGTGAGGGTGAGGGTGAGAGGGTGAGGGTGAGTGAGGGTGAGGGTTGAGGGTGAGTGAGGGTGAGGGTGAGTGAGGGTGAGGGGTTGAGGGTGAGGGTCAGTGGAGGGTGAGGGGTTGAGGGTGAGTGAGGGGTGAGGGAGAGTGAGGGTGAGGGAGAGTGAGGGTGGGTGAGGGTGAGTGAGGGTGAGTGAGGGTGAGGGTCAGTGAGGGTGAGGGTGAGGGTGAGGGGTTGAGGGAGAGTGAGGGGTTGAGGGTGAGTGAGGGGTTGAGGGAGAGTGAGGGTGAGGGAGAGTGAGGGTGAGGGAGAGTGAGGGTGAGTGAGGGTGAGGGTGAGTGAGGGTGAGGGTCAGTGAGGGTGAGGGTGAGGGGTTGAGGGTGAGTGAGGGTGAGGGTCAGTGAGGGTGAGGGTGAGGGTGAGGGGTTGAGGGTGAGTGAGGGTGAGGGTGAGTGAGGGTGAGGGTGAGTGAGGGTGAGGGTGAGTGAGGGTGAGGGTGAGTGAGGGTGAGGGTGAGTGAGGGTGAGGGAGAGTGAGGGTGAGTGAGGGTGAGGGTGAGTGAGGGTGAGTGAGGGTGAGGGTGAGTGAGGGTGAGTGGGGTGAGGGTGAGAGGGTGAGGGTGAGTGAGGGGTTGAGGGTGTGAGGGGTTGAGGGTGAGTGAGGGTGAGGGGTGTGAGTGAGGGTGAGGGGTTGAGGGTTGAGGGTGAGGGGTTGAGGGTGAGTGAGGGTTTGAGGGTGAGTGAGTGTGAGGGGTGAGAGGGTGAGGGGTGAGGGTGAGGGGGGGGTTGGTGAGGGGTGAGGGGTGAGGGTGGGGAGGGTGAGGGGTTGAGGGTGAGTGAGGGTGAGTGAGGGTGAGGGGTTGAGGGTGAGTGGGTGAGGGTGAGGGTGGGTGAGGGTGAGGGGTTGAGGGTGAGTGAGGGTGAGTGAGGGTGAGGGTGAGTGAGGGGTTGAGGGTGAGTGAGGGAGGAGGGTGAGGGGTTGAGGGTGAGTGAGGGGGTGAGGGTGAGTGAGGTTGAGGTGAGTGAGGGTGGGGTGAGGGTTGAGGGTGAGTGAGGGTGAGGGGTTGAGGGTGAGTGAGAGGTGAGGGTGGGTGAGGGTGAGGGTGAGTGAGGGTGAGGGTGAGGGTGAGTGAGGGTGAGTGAGGGTGAGTGAGGGGTTGAGGGTGAGTGAGGGTGAGGGGTTGAGGGTGAGGGTTGAGGGTGAGTGAGGGTGAGTGAGGGTGAGGGTGAGTGAGGGGTTGAGGGTGAGGGGTTGAGGGTGAGTGAGGGTGAGGGGTTGAGGGTGAGTGAGGGTGAGTGAGTGAGGGTGAGGGTGAGGGTGAGGGTGAGGGTGAGTGAGGGTGAGGGAGGGTGAGGGTGAGTGAGGGTGAGGGTGAGTGAGGGTGAGTGAGGGTGAGTGAGGGTGAGGGGTTGAGGGTGAGGGTGAGTGTGAGTGAGTGAGGGTGAGTGTGAGTAAGGGTGAGTAAGGGTGAGGGGTTGAGGGTGAGTGAGGGTGAGGGGTTGAGTGAGGGTGAGGGTGAGTGAGGGTGAGGGGTTGAGTGAGGGTGAGGGTGAATGAGGGGGGTTGAGGGTGAGTGAGGGTGAGGGGTTGAGGGTGAGGGTGACTGAGGGTGAGTGAGGGTGAGGGTGAGTGAGGGGTTGAGGGTGAGGGTGGGTGAGGGGTTGAGGGTGGGTGAGGGTGAGGGTGAGTGAAGGTGAGGGTGAGGGAAGGTGAGGGTGAGGGTGAGGGAAGGTGAGGGTGAGCGAGGGTGAGGGTGAGTGAGGGTGAGTGAGGGTGAGTGTGATGGGAGATGTATATGGGCATATAACGAGAAAGCGAAAGTGAAAGAACAGGTGATGTGGAGGACTCAGAGGTAATCAGAACGGGGCCGAACGCAGAGGAGATGGCTTCGAGCTCCAGTACACCACCTTGGCAGCAGGTGTAAGGTGGCTGAAGCAGACAATGCGCATCTTGACGACGGAGAAATCCCATTTCAAAAAGCATCCAGGGCCCTGCATTATAGCTTTGGGCTTTGCTGACAATCACTGATCAGGAAGTCCTTTGCTAACTGGTAACGACCTCTGCTACTGGACGCAGCCTGTGGTGGGCACATTGCTTGTACTGCAGAAAAAGACAGAGTTTAAGCAGCACGTGAGAAGATACCTCGGGCTGCAGGTGGGAGCAAAGTACAGGCCCTGCACCCTCCTCAGTCTGGATGCATGCACGGAGCTTGAATTGCCGTGGCTCTGAGATTTTGGTGGCTTACTGCAAAGTTGCCAGGTTTTGCATGTATGTGCACTGAACACCAGGTTTGTAGAACTGAGCTTTGATTTAACAAACGAGTGTCTTCTGGGAGTTGTAGTTTCCGTGTGCCAATATGTAAAAAAAATAGGCTAATCTCCATGCCCGATAACTATCTGTAGTAGAAAATATCAGGAGTAAGAGAGATGGTGATCGGCACAAATGAACGGCTGGTAACCTTATTTGTGGCCCAGAACCGTTTGCAACCAAAAAGATTGGCTTTCTGGATAAGAAAGTAAGGTTAGCAATAGGCAAAGAAAAGAGACTGCTAGAGGCACACACAAAAGCCAGCTACTGCTGTGTGTAGGACCACCGGTGAGCCCAGCCTGCCTTGAGCATGTAAACACACTCCATTCAGCGTCATCGGAGTGCAAAGTTCCCAGAGAAACAAGAAAGGAAACAAGACGGAGGGCATTGCTGTGGGGAGGGGGGGAGGAGAAATGCACACGGCGGGCAGGGGAGGGGGCGGAGCGGGGAGAGCGGCATGAGGGTGTGAAGCAGCCGGGGCCTTTGAAGTGAAGCTAAGCTTCACTTCAAAAGGTGTGGGAGGAATGCGGCTGAGGGAACAGACGGCGATTTGGTGATGTGCACGCGCATTTTAGGTCAATGCGCTTGCGCATTGACCTAAAAGCCACGGGCACAGCAGCAAATCGCCACAGTTAGGTCAGCTTTGTTTAAAGCCCTATAGTCTCGCTTCTCTCAATGCGCATGCGCATTGATAGGTCACGAGACCTAAAAAGGGCTCCCCTTGTTATTTACCATCTTAACTTTACTGCAGGAATGACAGACTTGGTTGGTTAGGGAAGATACCCGTGTCCGAGGTTGTTGGTGGAATGATTTATGGGATGAGCAGATATTTCTCTTTGGTGATGATATCCTTGTATATATTGTCGAACCAGAACCTACCGTAGATAGACTTCAGCAAATCTTTGGATGATAATGGAGCTTCAGAATTAATTGGAGTAAATTTATAACGTAACCACTGACTGCATAGTCCCCAAGTCAGGAATTCCGAGGCCCGGGAGCATCAGATAACATGGTGTCTATATCTCTTGCGATTGAAGAGAATTCTCCAAACCTAACCTATTTAGAGCACTAGACAAGTTTTGACAAGATGTACGTTACTGTGGAGGGCTGCCCTTTTATCTTTTAGGTTGAGCTGCACTCTACAAGATGATTGTGCTTCTGAGATACCTTTATCTCCTCCAAATGCACCCTATTGGGTCCACAGGCCTTCTTCAAATGCCTAGATGTGGAAATGTGTTTTGTACTCTGGGATGGGGGACCTTTGAAGATCTCTTTCCAGACACTGATCTGATGGTGGCATGGCTTTGTTCAACCTTCGAAAATATATGAACTGGATGTCTACCTAGTGGTTGCAAATGATGGAATCTCCCTCAGTATAGCTAGACATACGGTGGAGCTTCAAAGCTATCGTTTGGACTTGTATAGCAGTAAAGCTTGAAATAAGTAAGGGGTTGCCTTCAAGGGATTTTATTCGTAAATGTATTTCGAAGATATTATCTCAAAGGATTTTTTACTTTTCAACCCTGGTTAGTGGTGAACTGGTGATCAATCAAGCATTGAAAGAGGAGAAAAGGTGATTTTTCATAGCAGACATCTGTCTTAAAACCACGAATTGTATCACACAGTGCAGACTTTACTTCAAACAAAACTTAAATTTAATATATGAACGAATAAGGACCAGAGAAAATACAATTAGAATCAACCTAACATAGTTCTGGAGGTAACATAAATCGGCCTGCAAAGAAACAATGTATACATCTATTCTGTGAGTTGGTAAAGGAAAACGATCTGACGCGACAGAAAACAGTTCCTTAGAATCAAAAAATGAATAAAGAAATAGATGTTGCAGTTGACGTTTCGGTCTGTGTTGGCGATGAGACCGTCAGACCATCTTCAGGACGTGGGGTTGATTGTAAAACCAAATAGTATCCTTATGTAATTTCTTTTTAAGGAATCGAGGGTTTTCCCACTCCTTATGATATTGTATAGCAGTAAGGCAGAAGGGTGCTATGATGTGAACTTTAGGCCCTAGTGAGGTAACTTAGGCTGGTCCAGATCAAGATCCTGCATAGAAACTACTCACAAGGACAGCAGAAGCTTCACTACCACAACAGCTAAACTGTGGAACTCTCTGCAAACCTCGCTTAAAAAAAGACTAACCTGTAAAAATGTAGAAAGGGCTTAAAAGCATGGCTTTTTAAGGCATAATTCTAAAACTTACTCCAGGCATATCTGTATGTGCTAAGGGCAGCGCCTTAGATACCTTAGGCCTAGGGTATTTGTTGTGCTTTATAAATTCATCACCATCATCATCATCACTTGGTAACATTTGGTAAGGCAATTTCTGACCTCGCAGGAAATCAGCCATGTAGGAACCTTCTTTCATGGTCTTGTCCCCGCCTGCAATGTTTTTGGGAGAGAGTCAGAGGCTGTTTGGCACGTGACATAAATCCCCATGGGTATGGTAATGAAGCTCCTATTGCTAGACATTTGAAGTAATAAGACTCCTCCCATGTTAAAGAAACTGCTGTGTGATTTTGGAATTGGTGATTGTGAGGCGCAACATTGTCCACAAATGGAGGACTGCATACTCTCCGGAGGTGGAAAACTGGGCATGGACTGGTGTATGGCTGCGGAAAAAAAAGCTTCCTCTGAAAACTCATAGAAACTCTGCTTTCTTTAGCGCATTGCCAAGGCTCTGGAGAAGCACATTACACACACGAGCCAAAGCTTACTGCCAGCTAGTCCAAATAACTCATTTCACCTTTCAAAGGGATATCCTTTTGACTTCGCATCTGAGCTTCGCACCCCTGCCTGTGCAACTGCTGCCCACGTCAGAACTGCATTCCTGTCTGAATTCAACTACAATATGCACCAGAAATGTTCTCTTGCTCCAGCCCCTTCTAGGGCTTAAAAACTGTACACCTGCATCGCACCCCTACGTGTCACCATTATTTTCCCTAGATATGCACTCAGTAACCTGTGTCAAGCGTTTTAGGTATAAAACTTGGATGTAATGAATTTGTACGCTATCAGGATCGTCAACTCAATCTATTCTTACTGTTTTCCATTGCTTGAAAGTTTTGTTTTATTAGACGTTTAATGTTTCTAAAATGTTACTGTTCAGCACCATCTCTTATACTTAATTTTTTATTTATTGAGTTTAGAATAGTGAGAATTTGACCCAAAGGCATTGGAGCGCTTCACAGAGTTAGCACAAGCAGAGTAAATACCGTTACCTAGTGACAGGGTGTGACGATGTATACAAGGAATTGCATAAGCAGCAGCCCCGTAAAATACATTTGGAGAAAATACAGATACATGGTGACAGCATGATATGATATACGATATCGCAATGAAGAATACATGAACATACATGGTAGTATTTCAGAGACAAATAAAGTTGTAAATAGTCAGTGTTTGCCTTAAATGTGCCCTATGGTTTCATTTCCTTGTCTATCCCCAACTCCTTCCGTGGTGTCGTGAGACCCCATATTCGTTTTTGCTGGAGCCCAAGTACAGTAAATGTTAATGGTGTGTTGGACTAGCCCGAGTCATACATCACGTTGTGCCAGAATCCACTGCCCTATCTAATTTATTAGTAATCTTACCATTGCAGGCAGCCATCTTTTATAATTTTAATTGTTATCGAGAATAATGGCAGCATTTCATTCCATCAGAAATGCAGAAGGGTAGATAGATGACAAATTAATAATTTACCCTCTTTACCGAGCTCTGCGTGCAGATTATGAACGGATTGATAGCTGGGAGGCGGGCAGCGCGTGCGTGCGGCGCTCATTGTCCTGTGTTTGTGGTACCCACTGAAATCAGCCGTGCGGGGTATCTCGGGCCGGGGAACTAATTACTTGTGCCGATTGCCAGGCTGATGAATAGGCCTCATTGTCGCATTCCCCTGAAGACGGCGCGCGCTCTGTGATTCACGGCTGCACCCCGGCTGATATTTGATAATAATTGTAACAGATAAATGTTGGGCGGCAGAATGATGAAGTGCCTATCCGGGCTCGGCGACTATCACACTCGTGCACAGAGCCAGCTGCGTTTTGCCTTTTTTCCACAAATTGCTAATGAGGAAACGGTGGTTCTCGGTGGAGCTTTGACTAAGGGTATGCTGTCTCAGTCTCAGAGCGGGCTCGCATGCGTTTTTAGTGAGTTTTGGAGTTCCACTGCTGCACGTTGGGCCCGGTCTTCAGGGGTATTAATTGCTAATGGGGTTTTCTCTATTTTTCCTTCTTGTTCCTGCACCCTCTGTGCCCATGAGTTGGCATGCGCCAGCAGTAACTTGTGTGGTCTTCAATACCTCTTGCATGTACCTACTGCTGATTCTCCCTAAATGTGGGCGTGCTCCCCATTAAATTATAGTTCAACTTCCTCTGTTAGATGCCCAGTTTGAATGATGTATCTAAATCTGGCTTCAGGTTCCTCACGCCAGAATGTTGTGATTATCTGTGAGAAAACTAGTTGTTCTATGAAGTAGTACCAACATAGTTTAATATTTTTTAGGTTCAATTTTGTTTTTATTGTTGCAGTATAGAAAACAATTGCATACAAATCTAGCAATGCAACCGAAGCATCACCGAAATGATACTCTGTACATATGAAGTGCAATTTCCCCAGCAACCCTTCCACCAATTCTACCCTAGTCTTCTAGGGCAAGCAACACACAATGAAGACTAATCTAAGATGAACATGCTAGGAAAGAATTATAAAGGTGGGTCCTGCACTTGTGATGTATGTGGTGACTTAGTGAAATGGAGCAGTCATAAGTACCTAGGGCAAGTCAGTAAATTCCTGGGAAAGAAGCGTAATAAAAGGTTTCCACATTTCTCGTTAAGAGTTACCCTGCATTGTTAATGTCAAAGTAAGCCCCCCCATCCCAAGCACAGCCACATGCGATTAAGCCAACCCTGGCGAGTCGACAATCTGTATGTCCCCCAGTATCGTCTAACGTCCAGCCCCCAGTGCTAGGCCGATATGTCGGCCTCTGCAGGATTTAAGTGGAAATGTAAGCGAGTTAGGAAGTCCCAGGATAGTGTAAGCCGGGAATCCAGGTTATTGGGTGTATAGGTAGGTATCAATATCATTCAGTATCTCGCTCCAGAACTGAGCTAATTTAGGACAGTCCCAAAGAATATGCAAAAGGGTCCCAGGCGTGCCACACTGCATCCTGCACTCCGCTCCGGTTACCTCTAGGTAGGCGAATGGGAGTTAGGTACCAGTAGATGACAATTTTAATAGCCGTTTCCCTGCTGGCTGTGTTGCTAGCCGTGCACCTTGCTCTATAATATACATCATGCCCATAGTTTAATATTTTTCAACAAAAAAGTAAACCACAAACATCGTCCATTTTTAACAGATTCATCTTAAACACTGTGAATAAACTTGTGAATCGCGGGCTGCTCGACTGTAACATTATCGTTACCGCCCCATGTTTTTCTTTTGGAATTGGACACCATCTTACTTTTATATGCAATATATATTGTAGCTCTGGAGTCTTTCAAGCAATAGAAAATTTAGACTGCATGTTTCTTGCCTGCTGTAGGTGTTCCCAGTGGTTCCTCATTTCCTTCTAATTTATAATTCACACAGTTATTCTTCATACAATTTTACTTAAGAAAAGTTCTTATTCTCTTGGATCTTATTGACATTTGAGTCTGCTGCTATCAAACAGGAGCTTTTCAGTTAATGTAATGCTGTTGTAGATGTGTGGCTACTGCAATTAAGGATACCTTTTTTAAACACATTTTTAAATCTAAAAATACAATTTACATTAGAATGGCCGCTGGTCGTATTTGGGTAAGATAAAATCTTGCATATCACCCCTCATTTTTCTTTTAAATTAGATGGCAAACATGATAGGTAAAGCAGAAATGCAATCTGAATTGCTTCAATTAAGCCATTTGCCATTTCGCAGTGTGGAAATGGTTTATTTAACAACAATAAATGGGAAAGAAATGACTTTTCTTGTGTTGTTCGAGGCCTCGGGGCCACATGTAATGAATATTTTAGGAGATTATTTTAATTAAATTCCTGCACTTCTAAACCGAGTGATATTTTATTATCGCATGCATAACCATGTAGAGTATGCACTCATTAAAGTTAACACTTTCTGGACCAAGAGGGGGGCGATGTGATTTACTGACCTTGTGCGAAACGGCACAAATTAGGAAGAAAAATGACGGAAGGGGGACAGGCTTTGATTAATATAGGTAATGCCAGACCATATTTATAATGGCCTTCTCCCTATTCGGATTTATAAATGCAGTCGGTGAGAGGTGCCCTGCTGAGGCTGAAATGAGGCTGAAATCGGAGCACATGCCATTGGAGTGTGGGGAAACTGATCGCACTGTCAGCATTTCATTTCAAAATGATGTATTTAGTGCTCAATCCGGCTTCCAGGGGGGAAAAGAGAAAGGAGTTCCGTAGGCTGGAAGGTGATATTGTTATTTTCAAGGACGTTCCTCTGTAGCAAGAAAACACAGGGGTGGGGGGGGTTTGAGGGAATCCGAAAAGGTAAGGAAAATATCCACGCAAACAATGCAATCTTTTATGCGGAAGTTCAGTGCCAGCCTGCTGTGTGGTAATTGCTAACACGTGTGCTTGCTCTCATTCCCTGCAGTCGTCCTCGTGAGTTCTGGCGCCTAGACTACTGGGAGGATGACCTCCGGCGCCGGCGACGCTTTGTGCGCAACCCGATTGGATCGACGCACCCTGAGGCGACGCTGAAGGCAGCCGCAGAGCACGGTCAGTGACACTTTAAGATGGCGTAGCCCCAGGGGCAGGTGACCCGGAAGGGGATAGGAAACTATCCAACTGTGGTATACATTGGTAATAATCATAACGAAATATGTTTTTAGGGAAAATAAGACACACACACCCCACCCCCAACCCATGTTTCAGTGAGCCTTAATCACGCGAAGGGCGTACGATGACGTTGGCACAACTTATTTGATGAGGGTTGTGATTGTGTTGCACACTCCTATGTTAGAAGCACGGGCTTTAAAAAAAAAAATCTTACTACCAATGCATGACTGTATGCGTGTTTGTGAGCGTGCATTAATGCTCTGGCCTGTGTAGGGATCGAATCCAGATGCCCTTATTTTAGGAATGGCACCGGCGTGGCCACGTGCAGTCATGGGAGCCTTTCAGTATTTCTTATCTATACAAGTAAGCCAGATCTCTGTGCAGTAACCCTTGTAGGATTAGGCACTTATAATGCATGATGTGCGACGGCCCGTTCATTGCTTCAAATGCGCTCCTCATTTAGGAGTACTGAAGAGTTTCGATATGTGCTGCCAGAAAAGGAAAAGTGAACTGTGGCATAATGTAGAACGCCATCTTGAAGTTTTAAGCCTTTGTTTGGTTCAGAATGACTAGAGAACCTGGTTCAAAGCAAAGGGGAAGAAAGTGTTGCTCTTAATGACATTTATTTTCAGGTGAGGCATAATTAAAGTGTATTTTCTGTCTATTTACTATACTTAAACAGTAGTTTCGAAGTTTCAGTAATAAAGAAATACGTACCTTTTTTGTTTTTTACGTTAGTGGCTATATGAATAAGCAGAATTGTTATGGTTTGTTTTAGGAATGACCATTCAGTTCATTTTAATCATTCTTTTGGACTTAGGTTCCTTCTATTAAGAGCTGTCTGTTGATTTTAGATGTTCCATGTTTAAAACCAGTTATTGTTTAGAAACTGTTCCAGTGCACCAGTTGTTAACCATCAAAAAATGATTTTTGTAATGGCATTCTGCATTACAGCACAAGGCCTTTTATCATTCCAACAATCACCTCGTTCTTGAGCAGAGTTTCAATCTTTAATGAATCTTTTCGTTCTGTCCTCGGCTGATCATCTTAACCTCTTGCACCCTGCTTAAGAGGGTCATTTCAGTTGGAAACCTCCTACAATATGTCAACAGCTTTAGCACCAGCAGTGACACCAACCTTCACAATGAATGAACGCGCGGACAGTGGTCGATAGCCAAGTGATCTAAAAGCAATAACGGTCCCAAATGGATACACCTTTATACGCAGTGGAATAAGATGAAGTGTTAACCAGAAACTCACATTCTTTTCAGTGAAACAATAATTTCTATATTTTTTACTTTAGCTTTATGTGTTTTATATGTTTAAGTTCCTCTAACAATAAGATTCACTTTGGCGAGAAGCTTTTTAAAAAAAAAAATGAATTGTTAAATTTTAAGCAGAACACCTCCTTTTATTGGGCAAGCTTAGACGTTTCCAAGAGACATTTTTCTTTGTTTTTTGTTGTTTGCCAAATATATTTCCTCTGCAAATGTTGTACATATCAAATTAATTCTTTACTTTTTTTATTTTTCTAAGGTACAAAAATAATACCTTTGAGTTTTAGAAAAAAATACCTTGTTTCTAATGCAGCAAAGGGAGAGCTCCCCTTTTGTGGAACTCACAATGAATTCATGTGTTGGATTTATCTGTCCTACAGTGGAGTTCTCTGGAACTCATTTGTGTAATCCCAGAATGGAGTTCTATATATGTCAGTGTCCTCCTCGGCTTGACAGTCCACACAACATGACAGCTCTTTTTGCAGGATGCAAGACTGGAGGTATTGCTTACCATTCTGAACTTTGTGAACGCGGGGAGCGTGACCAGCAAGATGGCTGATCACCGGCACTAAATTGGATGTCCCGGCCCATGAAACTTCTTCATAATCATGTCTCTCTTCCACAAGTTTGTCATAGTTGGTATGGCAATGCCAGCAGGAGGATACACAGCATCGCTGGAGCCCCTCTGTGGGAGGCTCCAAGTCCTAGATCTGCTGGAGGCGCGGTGTGCACACGTTGTAGCAGAGAAACAAACTAAATTAACCCCTTTGCTGCTAGGCCTTTTCCCCTCCTGTGCTAAGCCTTTTTTTGGCGATTTGGGGTAGTGCGCGCTTAGGCCCCTGTAACTTTTTGACCACATAAGGTATCCACGCCAAATTTGCGTCCTTTTCTACCAACATCATGTGGATTCTAAAGGTGCCCAGGGTTTGTGGATTCCCTTGGAGGGGTCCCAGAAATTAAGCAAAATACAGTGAAATTTGAATTTGTTTCAGAAAAATGGGAAAAACGGGCTGCAAATGAAAGCCTCTGGGTTTTTCCCTGCAAATGTTATCAAAAAAGGGTTTGTGGGGCTGAAATCTCCATTTTCTCAGCTTTTAGTGAATGACAGTCTTTTGTCAGAGAACTAACATTTTTCACACAGTTTTGGCATTTTTCTGGGACATAACCTATTTTTGCTATTTTTAGAGCTTTCAACCTCCTTCCAGTTAATGGTAGAAATGAGTTTAAAAGCAATAATGGATCCTGGAAAGCTATACATTTTCGAAAAGCAGACAAAATTCTGAATTCAGAAAGGGGTCATTTGCCTAAATCCATGAAGATTTCTTTATAGAAACTAACATTTAAATATTGGAATAATTGAAAATTAGTTGAAAAAAGACAGCCTTTTGTCTCAACGTTTTCACCTATATTTTCTTGTAATTTTGACAGCTCTTTGAAAGCAATATACCGTTACATCCGTGTGACCTTCCTGGTTGTGGGGATATATAGGACCTCTAGTTTCACCAAGAACACGACGAACCCAGAGCCAAAAACTGAGCAGCAACTTTCAATGGTATTTTATTATTTACTGGGTATAGAGCACTTATTCTTGGAAAATGTATACATGGAAAAATCGGTATGAAAGACACCTATGTATTTCTGAATTGGTTACAAATTATAGAGTTTAGAAACAGTATACATTTTGTACATTTTCAAAATTGGGAATACTCATACTAGCATTTGAATTATTGGTCATTTTTCAAAAAGATTTTTTTACAGAATGTCTTTCATTGGGAAGGGAGAAATGCATGGAAACTCAATAGGTAATAACAGTTGATTTACAATCTGAATTACCCTAAGTCTCCCGATAAAAACGGTACCTCACTGGGGGGGGGGGGCGTGGCCACGGAGGCGACCAAGATGGCCGCTTCTGCCTGAAGCTCCGCCGTCCGGGCGGCTGATCTTCTCCATCCTGCCGGATTCTATCTGACCTGACAACGGCCAGCACATTCATCCTGCAGCGGAGGCGATCTGCCTCCATCCGACGTTGGTCCGAGGTCCGGAGGTGCCCCGTGAGGACCGCTAGGCGGAGGAGACGGTGCGCCACCCCATCAGCGCCCTCTCTGACTGCGCCCGGCCCGCTGGTGAGTTCTGCTTCGGGGGCACGCTGCCTCTTGCCCTCGGCTCGCCTGCGGCGCTGGGGGCTGGGTCTTGCTTCCTCCGGTCCCGCGGGGGGGGGGGCTGCCCGCGGTGGTGTCGGGGCTCCGGGCGCGCGACGGCCTTCGAGCCCGAAGCGTAGGCTGGAGCCGGGGCCTCGGGGGGTGGCTATCCCCGGCTTGGGCTGGGGGGTGGCGGGATCTGGTTCCTGGTCCGCGGGTGGACTCGGCGTTGGGGGGGGGGGGGCGTCTAGGGAGCTGGGACTGCGAAGGGGGCTGGGCGGCCCCGCCTTCCTCCGGGGATTTCTCCCGGTGCCTGCCTGCTGGCCGAGTTTCTACACGACCTGCACAGAGGGATTTTAAATAACTATGCAGCAGCCTGGCCTACCATTTGCAGACAAAGGCCTGTCATAGGCCCGTCGCGTTCTTGGCCTCTGGGTCCACTCTTGATTTACACACAGACCGTGAGGCGTTAGCGAGGGCTGCCAGTGTACGTGCCCCCCACCATTTTTTTGTTTTTTTGTTTTTTGAAGACCTTTATTGTACAGATGGTTAATATCACACATGTTACATTTGACGGCTCTCAGGGGCCAGCCGAGCAGAATACAATCAGGTAAACCTGTAACTAGATGACACAGCCATTTAGCCGACAACCCGGGGGTTCGGCGGCGAATCTCATGAAGGTGCATTTGTGGTCATCTGTCATGTAGCTATTTTAGCAGTAGATCTTGTGTTTTTGTTTTACGGTGCAGAGATTAGCTTTGCAGTTTCCACCCAGCATTAGTGCCATGATAGCAATCTCCCAAGTCCCCGCAAAGAGCCCAAGAGTCAGCTGTGGTTAACCAATAGCGGGGGGGGGGATCGTCAATAGATGTGTTACCAGTCCCGTGACCGTAATGCTGGCTGTGTAATGGCAAGGTGTGTCGTGGCATAGCTCACTGAGGCATAATAGCAGGCGGTTATGTGCGGCAGGGTTAGTCTGCAGCCGTTTCAGGCAAGTCTCAAATATCCAGTAGTATGGTGCCTGCGTGTTTTCCCAGTGGTGGTGTTGGGAGGTCGCAAAGGAGATAGCGGTATCTAATATACTGCGCAGCGGGTCCTTTGCTAACATGGGCGAGGTTGTGTGTAAGACCGTATCCCCCGCAGTGCGTAAGTGTCATCGTGTCTCTGCAAATTATGTATAGCTCGAGATCAATAAGGTATCGCTGCCTGATAGTGTCATGTTGCATCAAGTGTCCTCGTGTGAATGAAGAAACGAGTCTGGTCAGGGAACACGACCAGCGAACAAACTATTCCCTATGCCTATATATTGGCGGGGAAAAACCTGGGGGGTCAGGTAAGTAAAGAAGGGGTGGGGGGGGGGGGTGATCGTCACGGGACCTCATATGTGGCAGTGGTTGCGGGGCAGGGCATCTCGTCGCAGGGAGTGAGGGATGAGGGGGGGGGTCGTCGTTCCCGAGCTGGAGCTGGCGGGCGCTGCCCTCGGGGTGTAGTCAGAGTGCAAGACAGTGTTTTGTAAGGCGTCGGTGCCGCCCGCAGACGAGTCGACCGCTCTCCTGGTGGAAGGGGGAGGAGGGGGGGGCGGAGTCATCTCCCTGTCAGTAACTGCAATCGACGCAGGCCGGTCGGGGCAAAGGCAGTGGCTGGCGTGCAGCGCTGCGTGGGCGCCTGGTGTAGAGCTGAGAATTGTGAGCGCCTGTATCTGGTAGTGTAGATCGTGAGGGCCAAAGAGGTGAGAGAGTGGGGAACAGGGCCGCGTCTGCTCCCGGTGATAAGTGATATTGCAAAGGCGATGGTGCGCGTGCATCTCAAGTAATCCCTCGTTCCTGGCAGGTGTGTTGAAACGTCCTAAGGAGGCCTTCCCAGAGCTGAGCAATAGGGAACTTACAGAGTCCCGCCGTTTCCTCGCGGAGGAGCACCGTGCCTTCCGCTCGTGCCCAGTTGGTAAAGGAGGCGCGCCAATGCCGAACATGGGGGGGGGGTCGCAGCTTTCCAATGCTTGGTAAGCAAGCGCTTGGCTGTTATAAGCCCCATGTCCCAAAAACGCGTCCGCACTTTAAGTTTCGTGCGCTTATACAGCCCCAAGATGCATGCCTCCCACATGTGCGGTACCTGCTCGCCAGTGCTGCGTGTGAGTAGCGTTACGACCTCATCCCAGTATATGTGTATGTCAGGACAATGCCACAGCATGTGTAGGAGGTCAGCTCCAGTCAGAGAGCAGCGCGGACAAGCGGCATCAGTGGTTGCGAAGTATCTATTTATCTTGTCGGGTGTAAGATAAGCTCGGTGTAGGATGTAGAATTGGATTATTTTGAAGCGGGGGTTGCGTGGGATGTATGTCGGCCCGGCTAAGATCATCGCCCATTCTTTATCAGTCCGGGCCTGTCCCCTATCTATCGCCCATTTGTCCCGTAGAGGCGATGTAGATGGCTGCGAGTGCATCTGTAGGGCCTGCGCTAGCCAATGAATGACGTGCGAGCCATTCCCCATAACATGTAGATACTGCATGAAGCTGTGCATCGGCAGTTCGTCGGTCATGTCGCCCCAGGACACTGTGAGTGTGCGTAAGAGAGACGCATGCAGTAGGAACTAGCCAGCTGGGAGTTCCGTGCTAGCGGCCAGGTCCGCAAAGGTGAGTAGCGTTCCGTCAGTGTATAGGTCTCCCAGAGTGTCCACCCCTGCCTGCGCCCAGCTAGCCAATCGAGTCACAGTCAGTGCAGCCATTGGCCCTGGAGTACCTAGAATGGGTAGTGCCGGGGCATATGGCGTTGTCCCCCGAGTGAGTCGCAAACAACGCTGGAAGCATCTACGCGCCACCGCCAGGTGCAGTTGTGAGGGGCAGGGAGTCCGGGTTATCGGGTGGAACAGCGTGCAGATTTGTGTTTGCGTCAAGGCAGCAGTGTCCGAGGCAGTATCCTCGAAATGTTTGCCGCTGAGCCACCCCGTCACCCACTGCATCTGTGCCGAGAGGTAGTACAGCTCCATGTTGGGAACCGCCAGGCCCCCCTGCTCAGTTGGCATGTAGAGCTTGGTCAGCGCCACCCGGGGCCGGCCCGTGTTCCAGATGAGGTTACGCAACAGAATCTCCAGGTCACGAAATATTCTATTTGGTACGTATGTGGGTATATTGGCTAAATAGTACAGCAGTCTAGGCAGCACTATCATTTTAGTAAGTGCTATCCGGCTCGGGACGTTTAGAGGTAGGGTATTCCAGAATTTGACCTGTGCCCGGACCGAGGCGATGGCCCGCAGGAGATTCCCCTCGAGGACGTCTGTTGAATTCCGATATATTCGTATCCCCAGGTAGCGGAACGTAGTGGAGTGCCACTGCAATCTACCTCCGCCAGGGCGCACGTCGCACTCGGGTGTGTTTGGGCTAAAAGAAAAAGCCCCCGATTTGGACCAGTTAACTCGTAATCCAGACATCTCCTCGAAGGTTCGGAAGACGTCGGCCAGGGAGGCAGGGATGTCGGTTATGTCTCTGACATACAGCAGCAGGTCGTCTGCGTATAGCGACACTGTGTGCAGGCCATCCACTAGCGGAATCCCCCATTCAGGCCCCTGGGTCCTGAGGATTGTGGCCAGGGGTTCCATGGCCAAGGAGAACAATAGAGGCGACAGGGGGCAGCCCTGTCTGGTACCTCTCCGCACCCGGACAGTGTCCGAGAGCAGCGCGCCTGTGCGGACTCGGACTGTCGGTTTGTCATACAGCAGGCCCACCATGGCTTCATAGCCTCCTCCCAGTTGGTACTTTTCCATGACCGCTCCCAGGTATGGCCACTCAACCGAGTCAAAAGCCTTCTCTAGGTCTAATATCAGGCATCCTGCTCTGGGCCACTGCTGGGCAGCGTATTCCTGTATTCGGAAAAGGCGGCGGATGTTGTGGGAGGTGTGGCGTGTCGGAACAAAACCGTTCTGGTCCTGGTGCACCAGGCGGGGCACATAGGGGGCCAGTCTCCGGGCTAGTGTGGAGGCCAGTATCTTATAGTCCGTGTTTAACAGTGCCAGGGGGCGGTAAGAGCCCATCCGGGTGCTGTCCCTGTCAGGCTTTGGGATGGAGATCAGGGTTGCTTCATTCAGCGTTGCGGGTAAGAGTGCATCCTCCGCTGCTGCGGCGTACATTTTCAGAAGTTCCGGGATGAGTATATCCGCGCCTGCCTTGTAAAATTCGGCTGGAAGCCCATCTGGGCCGGGGGATTTGCCGTTAGACAGGTTAAAGATCGCTTCGCGGATCTCATCAGGTTCGAGCGAGGCTCCTAGTTCGTCCTGTTGTGTGGTAGTCAGGTGCGGCATGGGCAGAGGGGAGAGGTAGTCAGCAATGGCCGAGCGTGGGTGCAGCAGCCGGGAGCGGTATAGTGCATCATAATGGTTGGTGAATGCGTCATGAATCTGGCGCTGTGAGTACAGTAGGCCCCTCCCTTCCGCGTGTATTGCCACCACTGGGGTCGAGCGGGTTTCCTGTGCAATCAGCCAGGCCAGTAACTTGCTAGGTCTGTCACTCAGGTGATGTGTCCTCGCCGAGTGCGCTGCATAGTTAATGTCTCGGAGCCGCTCCAGTAGGCTCGCATGTTCTGCGCGCGCCCCCTGCAGCGAATCAGCACCGACGTCGATGGCCTCCCCCTCCCTGTCGAGTAGGTCAGATTCTATCCTGATCAGCTCCCTTTCTAGGTGTTGCCGCATTTGGCCCTGTGTCCTCAGGCAATGTCCCCGGACCACTACCTTGAAGGCGTCCCACTCCACCTGCGGGGAGGAGGCCGTACCCGTGTTGTCCTCAAAGTACTGGGAAGTGCGTGTAAGGAGGGATTCTCGGAAAGCCGCATCAAGTAGGAGCGCTGGTTGTAGTCGCCAGGTGGGAATGGGGGGGCGCGGGTGGTCCCAAGCCAGAGATAAAAAGTGTGGGTTATGGTCTGAGTGCGTGCGGCCCATGTATAATGTGTCGGTCACTAGGGGTAGGAGTGCAGTAGACGCCATAAATCTGTCCAGGCGGACATGCAATTCGTGGGCGCCAGAGTAATAGGAGTAGACCCGCGTCCCAGGGTTGCGCGATCTCCAAACATCGTGGAGATCCCACCGTTCGGCCCATTCCAGCAGTGCCTTCGTGGCACCTCGCGTCGGAGCGCCTACGGGGGGCGGGGATGAGCGGTCCATTGCTATATCTAGTGTGCAGTTGTAATCTCCCCCCGGTAGCCATGGGGCCACATGCCAGGTCGCCATCGTCGTGAAGAGGCGCGCCAGGAAGTCTCCCTGATCAGTGTTTGGGGCATACAATAATGCCAGCGCTATCTGCTGTCCATCCAGCCTGCCTTGTATTGCAACAAACCTGCCCTCCTGGTCTATTGCGGTGTCTGTAACTTTCCAGGGGGTCTCAGGGCGGACCCATATCAGTGCGCCGCGGGCGTATGAGGAATAGGATGTAGCGTAAAGTTGTCCGCGCCATTTGCGGTGTAGTGCTAGGACCTCTGTCTTATTCAAATGTGTTTCCTGAAGTAGTGCGATGCCTATCTTGTCGCTTAAGGTAGGAGTAGATTTGGTAACGCCTAGCTGGTGTGTGCATTCTCCTGATGTTCCAAGTGCATATCCGTATCTCAGACATAGCGTTCATATGTGTAAGCTCCTCCAGCCCCCCCACACTCTAGATCCCCAAGCAGCGCCCCCCGCCGAGCCCAAAGTCCCGCCCCCCGCACCGCCCCGTCCCAAGGTCGTAGGACTGAGTGTGACAATCTCCAGTGGCGTAGAAGGGTAGGGAAAAGGGGGGGGAACATAAAGCCTCAACATGGCAACATAACCTGAAATGCCAAAAGGTCGGCTGCACAACATGTCGCCGTCCAAACTCTCAATTGAGCTCGTAAACTATACAGTTCTAGGGGTTATCGTGTGGCTTATGGTATAACAATATCAATTGCAGTGTAGTTCAATGGGAGTGCGGCATCCCTCCCGGGTAGGGTAGAGAGGCCGTTGCTGTCTGGCAGATGCCCGGGCCTTGTCTCTCAGGGCGAAGCCGGCAGTACGCTCAAGTGTCAAGTGGTGGGGGCTAGGCCTCCAGGAGGAGATCCCCTTCCCCGGATGGCCTGGGTGGCGCCGGCTGGCGCGTACAGAACTACAGAGAAGGTAACCCTTACACGGCAGTGCATGGTCGGGTCATGTGTGTGTGGTGGTCACAGTACCTGGCTGAAGTTCGGGGTCCCAAGGTGACCGGGGTCCAGCAGTGCGCAGTCGTGCAGACCGTTGCCTGTGAAGGGGGGTCCATGGAGCACTCGTGCAGGCATGGTCGCTCCGGTGCACAAAGGTAGGAAACCGCTCGGGTCAGCTCAGCCAAATAGGTCGACAGTTTGTGGAGTGACGTCTGGTAGTTCGTCGGTGCGTTGGGAATCCGGTAAACCATAGATCGCTTAATCATCGCTCTGGAGGGGCGCCGGGCTGACGTCCGGGGCAGGGGATGGAGCCGGAGAGCTGCTGATTTCCGCCACCCTGCGGAGAGCGTCTTGTTGTCCTTGCATCATCTCGCGTGCAGATGGGGAATGAGCCGGTGATCCTCGAGCCCCGGAAGGCACGGGAGCTCGACGTCTACGTCGGCGGCGCCTCCGAGCCCCACGTGGGCGCTCCATGGTAGCAGTCCCTTGCGCTCGTCTAGGTACGTCAGGCATGTTCTCATCAAGCCAGGCCTCAACTTTGTCAGGATTCACGAAGAAGTGTGTCCTATCCTTCGCCACCACCCGTAGCTTGGCAGGGAAAAGCAGGGAGTATTGAAGTCCGGCTTGTCGCAGTCTTCTCTTCACCTCCAAAAAAGAGTGTCTCTGTCTTTGTACTTGCACCGTATAATCCGGAAAGAACATTACCGTGGCGTTGTCAATTCGGATCTCGCCCAGCTTCCTGGCTTCCCGCAAGATCGCATCACGGTCCCTGTAGTTTAGGACTCATAGGATGATAGGCCTGGGGTTCGAGCCAGCAGAGAGGGGTTTCGTGGGCACTCGGTGGGCACGTTCTACCACGAAGTGGGGCGACAGCGTGCCTTCCGGCAGCAGGTCACGCAGCCAGTCCTCCACTCTCTGCGTAGGGTCCATCCCCTCCCATTTTTCCGGGATGCCCACCAAGCGGATGTTGTTTCTTCGTGCCCGCCCTTCAGCATCCTCTGCACGGTCTTCCAAGAATTCCACCCGGTTAAGGAGATCTTGTATGTGCTTGTCAGACTGGGTCACCGTCGGTTCCAGCGATGCCACTGTGCCTTCCAGCTTTGTGGTGCGTTCCTGCAGTTTCTTATGGTCGGCTCTTCGAATCCCCATGAAGAAGATAGCACGGAGGAGCAGGGAGGCCGTAATCTGAACACAAGATCTCATCTTCCGCTCACAAGGAGAACAATTGGATAAAGTTCAAGAAGCATATAAACTATCATGAATATTGTTCACTAAAGACTCGGCCAAATTTATAACAGGTCTAAAGACTATAAGAAGTTTCTTTTCTCACCGACGGTGGCTCCTCCGTGCACTCAGAAGATCGTATCTCTATAATGAGAGCTCAAGGATAAATGAAATACCTGAGCAGCTCGTAGTACTTGTGGAAACCATTTGAAACGCATCAATTTTAAAACACAGAGATAATGGAGTCAAATGTTTTAAGGTCCTGAAGAAGGTGTCAAGAGAAAAAAAGCACCGAAACGCTGCGTCGACTGTTTTTCAACCTTTGACTTGTTTGTGACATTTCATTGTATTACCACGTTAGGTGGTTTTTTAAATTTAATTTGTGATAACATTTTAGATTGTAACCCAATTGGGAGGTAAATAATAAATTTCTATGATCATTTTTAATATGACAAAAATCGTTTGACTGTTATATTCAATTGTGCTTTTAATTTTAAGTTGTGATTCAGCGGTTCACTTTGCCTAGTGTGTATTTTAGTTCTTTGTATGATGGTATAGAGAATTATCCCCCTGAAGCTAGACCACGTCCACAAATATTAAATCAGCCATTTCCAATCTGCTACTTTAATAGACAGGGACGCTAAACTTTTTCTGCTGTCACGATCCCCCTCCCTGCCATGAATAACAGGGGAACCTTCTATTTGTTTTGAACGGCCCTGAGGTGAGTCAGGTCTATTGCCACACTGTCTATTCTAGTTTCCAAGGAGGTGCGCGTCTGTTGGAGGGACTCTTCCATTCTTTCCATAGCTGCTAAGACTGAATCCAGTTTCAACGCCACGTGGTCGGCATCCATCTTGGATGATGTCTTCGTCGTTTTCCCCTTCACCGATGCACTCCCCGTTCCGGTGCGTGTCATCACCCCTCCAGACATGAGGCAGGTGGTGTGCCCAGGTAGCGCCAGGAGCAAGGCTCGTGTCCGTTTAAGTGAGCACAGGGGAGCAGATGAGCAGATGAGCCGCTGGGCCACTACCGTAATGCGTCAGGTAGTGCAGGTGTTCAGGGCGCCTTCTATAGCTCCGGGCCGTCAGTGCTGCCGTCCCATGTTTGGGCACGGTGTATTGTAGGACCAGGGCGTGCTCCGAGGAAATTCAGGGGGCGGGGGGGGGAGCTCCCCACTCAGATATCCAGGTGACTCCCCGCATTGGTCCTGCGTGGCCTGCAGTCGGGAAGCGTCCGCTGCAGCGTCAGTCCTGCTCGTTAGTGAGAGAGTAGCGTCTCCAGAACATGAGGTGAATGTGCTCCGCCAGGCCTCGAGGTCTCTCTTGTGCCCCCAGCCTCCACGTGGCAGTCCCGCAATGCGTGTGATAGTCAGGCGCTGTGGGCCCGCGGTGCAGCGGGTCGCCAGCCGCAGCAGGTCGGGGCGCCAGCGCAGGTCCGGGGAGTGGATATCTCTCGCTGTTCCCCGTGCAGCCCGAGTCCCACCAGTTCCGTCCCCGCTGCTAGGGCGCCCTCCAGGGCAGTGTTGCTGCTGGCGCGCAGAGGCTCAGACGGCTGCCATGGGTGGCCGTGTCTCGTCAGTGTCCCCGTGGCCCTTGGCGTACAGCTCCCTCCTTGGGGGGGGGGGGGCTTCCCCAGTTCAATGACTCACCGTGGTGCCTCGAGATCCCGCAGGCTCCAGGGTCCCCAGCCAGTGACGACGGCGGGAGGCAGCGTGGAGCCAGGGAGTGGGCGAAGGAGAAAGGCTCCGCACGTTTCTCGGCGCCGCCGCGCCACTCTCGCGCCTCAACTCGGGCCGTGTCTGGAGTCTGGCGCTTGCTCCCGCACCTCCGCACCCCCGCTGATCCGTCTCCTCCAGACGCAGTCCGCAACAGGCTCCGGCCGTCTCCGGCCCGTCGTCTCTCTCCTAAGCTCTCCGGGGTCTGGAATGTGCGGGCATCGGTCGCGGCGATTCTAGAGTCGATGCCCCCTGCGCCAGCCGCTTCCTGCAGCAAGCGGGTCGTCTCCAGCAGGCCGCAGCGCGAGGCCCAGTCTGCCGCAAGAAGCCGCGGCCTCGCGTACTCGCGCCCCCAGCGGTATCACAGGCAGGCCGGCTGGGTCAGCGCCGCTGGCCTCGGTGCGGAGCTCCGCGACCGATCCTCCCAAAATTCTGCCTGTGTGTGGTCGAGGATTGCGGGCAGATCCGCCAGCAGCTTCAGGCCAAACAGGATAGCCTAGGTCGGAGAAGTGACCCGGGGTAGGGGAGCTCAGGCAGGAGCTCTACCCGGGAACGTCTTTCGCCATTGCTTGCTAAGCCACGCCCCCCCGCTGGTCACCACCATGATGTCCAAAATGAGGGCTGGTTTCAAATCATTGAACACCAGATTCGACACTTTGGAGCAGAAGTTAGCGGACATGGGCTCCAAGGTACAAGCGCATGATCGCCGGCTGGATGTGGTCGAGGCCAGGGTTTCTGACCTTGAGGACACGAATGCGAAGGACCGGAAAAGACTAGAACGTGTGGAAAAAATCCTGAAAGAAGTGGCCATAAAAAAACGAGGATTTGGAGGCGCGCGGACGACAAAATAACGTCCGTATTTTGGGCGTGGCTGAAACTACCCACACTGGCAGAATGGACGTGTTCGTTGAAAAATTGTTGGTTGAACTGTTTGGCAGAGATCAGTTCACTCCCGGATTTGTGGTGGAGAGGGCCCACAGATCTCTGGGCCCCCGGCCAAAACCGGGTCTCCAGCCACGCCCCATCATAGCCCGGATTTTGAACTTCAGGGACCGAGATGCGGCGCTTCGAGCAGCTCGTGAGAAAGGGGAGATACGATGGCAGGGTGACTCCTTGTCCCTCTATCCAGACTTCACTCTCATGGTTCAGGAGGCCCGCCGAAAATACACGGGGGTGAAAGCCACACTCCGAAATTTAGGCCTCAAGTACGGGATGCTCTACCCCGCGCACCTCAAAGTGGACATCGCTGGTAGGCCACGTATTTTCGATACCCCTTCTGAGGGCCAAGAATTTTGCTGCACTTATAAATCAAGAGACTCACAGACATCTGTCACCTCCAGAACGCCTTCTCCAGCTCAGGAAGACTCTCAGTACAGTGTGGACCTGTTTTCTGGCTCCGGCCATGGCTGACACTTTGCTTTTCGCCTTTACTGCTTCCCTCCTGCCACGGCCGCTCCTACTCCGTTTACATATCTTTGGTCAGGCATGTTGTGTATCTACTTGGATTGGTCTGCCCGGCCGTCGTGGCGTTGCCACCCCTAATGGCGGTTGCCTTGTGTCATTTGGGGTTTTTTGTTTCACTTTTAGCGGTACATCCTGTCCCTCTTGTTAGTTGTCACTGCATGGCACTTTGCTATACCGCTTTGTTGGGTTGGGTTTTCCTCTTCAGGATCTGTGAGAGGTTGGGTGGGGGGTGGGACTGGGGTTTTGTTTGGATTTGTTTTTTTCGAATGTGTTGCATCATTGTCGACATTGCCCATTGTGTGTTGAGCTGCTTCTATCGTATGTCCTCCTCCTTGTCACTGTACTCATGGCCAGGTTAGGCTTTCAAAGCGGCCCCTCTAGCCTTTCACTAATGTTGTGGAATGTCAGAGGATTGAATAACGCTCGGAAGTGTAGACAGGTTTTCAACTACACTCACTTGTCGCCTGACGCCGCCTCCCAGGTTGCCAAAAATTGGGGCCCCCATCGCTTCTTTTCCCACTACAGCAGATACTCGAGACGGGTTGCTATTTGCATACATAATCGTGTACCATTTAAGTTATCGCGCGTGGTAACTGATAGCGAGGGTAGATATGTCATTGTTTCAGGTACGTTATTAGACCACAGACTTGCGCTAGTAGGGGTTTATGGACCTAATCTTGACACACCCGCTTTTTTCACTGAGCTGCAGGTACATCTGCTTTCCTTGGAACCAGGGCTCTTGATACTTGGGGGTGATTTTAATCTGCTATTCAACCCAGCCAGAGACAGTACCTCTTCGGCCCCAGACTCGAAGGCACGCTCACGGCCAATCCTCCTTGATTTGTGCTCCCATTTTTCCCTCATTGACATCGAGGCGTCCTTACATGCCCACACTCCTACATATACACACTATTCGGGGTTTCATGACACCTGGACCAGGATTGATTACTGGTTGATCTCCCCGGGAGTGGCTGGTTGGGTGGGCGATCTCCTCACGCTCCCCCGCACCCTGTCTGATCATTCCCCCATTGTGCTGCGGCTGCGGGTCCCGAGGGTGGGTGGCTAGGAACGGCAGTGGCGTTTCCCCGGGAGGGCCCTATCAGACCCCGTGTTTACTGAGGAAGTTAGGGTAGCCATAGAGGAATACTTTGAGCTGAACACCGGCACGGTGGACACCTGGGCGGTACTGTGGGAGGGCTTTAAGGCTACCATTAGGGGAGTGTGCATCGCTAAACATACAGGTGCATTGCGCGCTATTCGTTCTACCCTGCTCCAGATTGAACGCGATATAGCGGCATTGGATGCGGAACAACTCGCGACACATACGGCGGAGAGGGAAACAAAACGCTTACAACTGATGCTCCGATTCCGTGAGGAAGCAGACAGGGAACTTCGCTTTCTGACCAAGGCGTACATGGCTAGGCAATATGGGGAGGGCGACTGACCGGGCAAAATGCTGGCTCAGCTACTGCGGCCCCCACACAATGCTGCTTACATCACTAACCTCGTGGGCCCTGACGGAGACACTCTACACACTACACCGGAGATCTGCGACACCTTTTTGCACTACTACACATCCCTGTACACTTCCACGCTGACCGATGACACCATGGACCGCGGTAACTATCTTAATGAAATAGCAATGGTGTACTTAGAGAAGTGGATGATAGATTTTCTGGCCGACCCCATCACATCTGACCTCATCGCTGAGGCTATCGACTCCATGAAGGGATCTTCGGCCCCTGGGCTGGATGGCTTTTCAGCTGATTTTTACAAGGCCTATAAAGAATTGCTGATCCCCCGCTTGGTGGAGGTTTAAGCTGAGGCCCTGGAGACGGGCTGTTTGCCCCCCCACGCTTGGGGAAGCGGTCATAGTACTTTTGCCCAAACCCGGAAAAGACCCCACGCTGTGTGGTTCTTATCGCCCCCTCTCTTTGTTAAACCTGGACTACAAGATCCTAGCTAAGGCCATCGCCATCCGCCTGTCTTTGCTGATGGAGTCCATTATCTCCCCGGCACAGTCTGGCTTCGTACCGCATCGCTCCACGTCTCTCAACCTCCGCACCCTTTTCTCCGTCCTGCACCGAGTGGACCCTGCCGTCCCAGCTGCGGCGATCCTTTTAGACGCTGAAAAAGCGTTCGACTCCTTAGAATGGCCATTCCTTATGTCGGTAATGCGCCGAATGGGCATTCCTGGGTGCTTGGTGAACACGGTGGAGTTGCTCTACACGCGGCCGGTGGCGCGATTGCACCTCAATGGCACTATCACTACACAATTCCCCCTGTCGCGCGGCACGCGACAGGGCTGCCCCCTCTCGCCAATTCTATACATCTTGGCGATGGACCCGTTGGTCCGTCACTTTCAGGAACGACATATGCATCGGGGTCTCCAGTTCCGTACTGGCCCGCTTTTAGTCTCGCTTTATGCGGACGATACCATCCTTTACGTCCGGCATCCGCAGGACAACCTTGACCCGCTGATAGCGGAAATAACCCGGTTTGGCGTGTTTTCAGGCCTGCGCATAAATTGCCACAAGTTTGTCATTTTTCCACTTACGCCGAGCACTACCGAATGGTCCTGTCCCTTCCCCCTTTCTTGGAGCCGAGATTCGGTAACATATCTGGGGATACAGGTCCACCTGGATACTGACTCCATTATTAGGCTAAACTATGGCACCGCATTGACTGCCCTGGAGGGTCGGATTGAACGATGGAATAGTCTCCCACTGTCCATGGCTGGGCGAATTGCCATCATTAAAATGATGGTGCTGCCACGTTTTTTGTACCTGTTCAATAATATACCTGTTCCCCTTACACAAATTTTCTTCACACAATTGCGCTCCTTACTGCTACGCCTGGTGTATGGAGACAAAAAACCCCGCGTGTCCTGGCGCGTATTGACGCTCCCCTATGAGCGTGGCGGGCTGGGCGTTCCCGATTTTTATCTTTATTTTCTTGTGGCGCAGTGTTCTTATGCATTCCCCTGGTACCATCCCAATGCCCTGATTGTTTACTTGAAGCTTGAGGCCGACCTGGTTCTGCCGGGAACACTGGCTACCACTCTTCCATCGGGCTTCCCTAGAGACCCACGTGACATCCAGACTGTCTCATCTACCTGCTGGGCTTGGGGCAAGCTGTGCCGCTTGATGGGGCTCGCCCAGTTGTACTCTCCTGTCCCCCCACTGCCCAACCCCTCCTGGCTTGCAATCACTGGGGAATCTGTGGTGAAACGCACATTATCCAAATTTCACATTTCCACCATAGGTGACCTGTTTCCTGAGGGCCATGCCTTTTCCCTCACAGAGGATGCCCGCTTCACTGCACGGACATTTATGGACTCCTTTGTGCTCAATAGATTGCGATCCATGCTTCGCTCCTTGTTCCCCTCGTTCCCCCTCCCTCCTGAGGACTTCCCTCCCCTCACCTTCCTTATCCAACACACATCGGGGATGCATCTGTTCTCTAAATTATATCTGCTGTGCTCTGACATGCTCCCGGCCCCAGATAAGTCGGTGCGGGCGGCGTGGGAGGCGGATTTGGGTTACCCCATTACAGATGAGCAGTGGCAGTGGTGCTGCAGGGCAACAAAAGACATCTTACTTAACAGTAGACACAAGCTCCTACACTTTAAGTTCTTGCGTAGGCTCTACTTCACGCCAGCGCGATTGCACAGAATAGACCCTGCGCGTCCACACAACTGCCCCAAATGTGGCGGACCTCAAGCAGACTTAGCGCACCTTTCGTGGGCTTCCCCCATGCTCCAAGACTACTGGTCTGGAGTGCACCGCACCCTTGGTGACATGCTGCGCTTGAACCTGGTCCCCACCCCCGAGATCGCCCTCCTGGGCTACGTGGCTGACTTCCCTAAGGCGTCGCGGAGACTGGCTGCGCTGGGATTTTTGCTGGCAAAGCGCGAGGTGGCTCTCCGTTGGTGCGGCCGCCGACCCCCGTTGCACACTTCCTGGCTCCGGAGCATGGCACATTGCAATGTCACCAGTGAGGAGTACTCTGCCACGGCCCCATTACTTCCAGGCCTAAAGATATCTGGGGCCTGTATCGTGACTATCTGGCTGGCGTCGCGGCTGCGTCCCCGGTGGCCTCTACTCCAAACATGGATCCGAAGGGGATCGGTTGATGAACTTTGCTGCCACACTACCCACTGTTCGGGCTTTGCGAACCCGGCCTGACCCCCTGCCGGTTGCTCCACCCTCCCCTGCTCAGTATTGTGGGACCGCAGGTGAATCATATACTTCGACACTGCTGAGAAACTTACCCTACCACACCTGGGCTTGGGGCTGCACTTATTTACACTAATTGTCAGATATGTTGGCCTGTTTTTATTGTGGGAAATGCTCAACTTATTATGCAATGTATGTATGCGCTCAAGGGGACGCGATGTGATGCAACTGTATTATCTTACACCTATGCAACATTTCATTGTATGTTTATCGTTGAAAATGATAAATAAAGATTTAAAAAAATAAATTAAAAAAAACGGTGCCTCACTTGTGTGGGTCGGCCTTGTGCCTGTGACAGGAAACGCCACAAAATGCAACGTGGTCACACCTCAATTTTGCAGTTAAAAATTTACCCTTTTTTGGCAAAGTGCCTAGCTGTAGTTTTTGCACCCTAGCTCCGCCGGCACCTAGGGAAACCTAGCAAACCTATACATTTCAGGGAATTCAGGATGGGGTGACTCGACTGCCTCCCACCAGGTTCCGTTACCCAGAATCCCTTGTAAAGCTAAAAAATTGACGACAAAAACGCATTTTCCTCACGTTTCTGTGGTGGAAAGTTCTGGAATCTGCGTGGATCAACCAATTTTCACCCACCCAGCGTTCCCCCAGGTCTCCCGAGAAAAATGGTACCTCACTTGCATGGGTCTGCCTAGTGCCTTCAACAGGAAACGGCGCAAAACGCAACGTGTTCGCACCGGAATTTCGCAGTGAAAACGGGCCCTTTTTTGGCAAAGTGCCTACCTTTCGATTTTGAACCCTAGCTCTGCCGGCACCTAGGGAAACCTAGCAAACCTATACATTTTTGAAAACTAGACACCCAGGGGAATTCAGGATGGGGTGACTCAACTGCCTCCCACCAGGTTCTGTTACCCAGAATCCCTGGAAAACCTAAAAAATTGACTTCAAAAACGCATTTTCCTCACATTTCTGTGGTGGAAAGTTCTGGAATCTGGGTGGATCAACAAATTTCCGCACACCCCGTGTTCCCCCAGGTCTCCTGAAAAAATGGTACCTCACTTGCCTGGGTCTGCCTAGTGCCTGCGACAGGAAACAGCGCAAAACGCAACGTGTTCGCACCGTAATTTCGCAGTGAAAACGGGCCCTTTTTTGGCAAAGTGCCTACCTTTCGTTTTTGAACCCTAGCTCTGCCGGCACCTAGGGAAACCTAGCAAACCTATACATTTTGGAAAACTAGACACCCAGGGGAATTCAGGATGGGGTGACTCAACTGCCTCCCACCAGGTTCTGTTACCCAGAATCCCTTGCAAACCTAAACAATGGACAAAAAAACGCATTTTCCTCACATTTCTGTGGTGGAAAGTTCTGGAATCTGCGTGGATCAACAAATTTCCACCCACCCTGTGTTTCCCCAGGTCTCCCGAAAAAAATGGTACCTCACTTGCCTGGGTCTGCCTAGTGCCTGCGACAGGAAACAGCGCAAAACGCAACGTGTTCGCACCGCAATTTCGCAGTGAAAACGGACCCTTTTTTGGCAAAGTGCCTACCTTTCGTTTGTGAACCCTAGCTCTGCCGGCCCATAGGGAAACCTAGCAAACCTATACATTTTTGAAAACTAGACACCCAGGGGAATTCAGGATGGGGTGACTCAACTGCCTCCCACCAGGTTCTGTTACCCAGAATCCCTTGCAAAGTTAAAAAATTGATTCAAAAAACGCATTTACCTCACATTTTTGTGGTGGAAAGTTCTGGAATCTGTGTGGATCAACACATTTCCACCCACCCCGCGTTCCCTCAGGTCTCCTGAAAATAAACTGAAACTGAACCAATGACTCACAGCTCGTGAGCTGTAAAGCCACGACAAGGCATCAACCGCTTTACAGGCCATTCATACACCTTTCATACATGTGACACTTACAAAACATTCTCACCGCCAGCCGCAGGCCCATCACATTAAAACGCTCACACCAGCAGACAGCGCCATTCAAGGGCCCATCACTTTCACACGCCCACATTCCTGACACAGCAACTGCACAAAATGATGGACTGCGTGGAGTGGCACTCAGCTAGCAGTGTGTGTAGTGACCAACAGAAAGCAAATACTCACACACCGCCAGCCGAGCGCCAGTCCACCCACACCACCATCCAAGCACCAGTCCACACACACCGCCAGCCAAGCACCAATCCACACACACCGCCAACCACACACCAATCCTTGCACTCTGCCAGCCAAGCACCAGTCTACACACACCACCAGCCAAGCACCAGTCCACGCACACCACCAGCCAAGCACCAGTCCACGCACACAACCAGCCAAGCGCCAGTCCACGCAGCCCGCCAGCCAACCACCAGTGCACGCACACCACCAGCCAAGCACCAATCCTTGCACTCCACCAGCCAAGCACCATCCACTCACACCGCCAGCCAAGCACCTAACCATGCACTCCGCCAGCCAAACAAAAATCCACACACACCACCCGCAAAACACCAATCCATGCACTCTGCCAGCCAGGCACCAGTCCACGCACACCACCAGCCAAGCGCCAGTCCACACACACCGCCATCCAAGCACCAGCCTGCACACACCACAATCACATTTAGAATTCTTTTTTTCAAAATAACACTAACCAATTGGAAATACCTACAAATCTGCTAACACAAATTCTAAAACTAAACACATTGCACTAATGCCAATTCTTGAAACAAACTAAACATTTTTTACAGAATACAGACCAGGCAATTCACTTTGCAGCTCATTAAAACTCCCAAAACCTCTTTTGCGTGTGGTACGGTTTAAAACAAGCTGACACACACAATCCAGGCTTAGGACAGTCAGGGCAGTACATACGAGACTCCTTCCGCACGCCTCTTCGCCAACAGACTCTACATCTTCTAGTCGGAAAGTTTCTTGCGGATGTGGGAGGAATGTATCCAGGAAAGTGGCGATTTTTCAATCTAGCCACATCCTCCACCACTCCAAATCTAGGAACACTTGCCTGTTCCACTAGTACAAGGCTGCCTATTATAGACTCCTGAAACTTAACAAAAGGCATCTTCGACTCAGGACAAGACTTCTGGAACACAACAAAAGCATTAAAGGATGCCAAGTGGAAAAGATGGATAGCCAACTTCTTGTACCAAACGTAAGCCTTTCGAAGAGCAGCATAAGGTTCCAACCTCTGATCTACTCTGTCAACACCACCCATGTACTTATTGTAATCTACAATGCACACAGGTTTGCGCACTTCAGCACCCTGACCCCAAACAGGCACAGGTACAGTGCTTTCATCATGGATAGTAGTCAGCATGTACACATCTCTCCTGTCTGAAAACTTCACAGCTAGAAGCTCCCCACATCGCAATGCACTAGACTGTCCCCGCACAAGCCTTTTGCAAACAAGTTCCTTTGGGAAACCTTTACGGTTACAGCGCATTGTGCCACAAGCAACAGTGCCCACTTTGGCCAATTCCTTGAACAACCGCACACTAGTGTAGAAGTTATCTACATATAAATGGTGGCCTTTGGTAAATAATCCTCTACCTAGTTCCCACACAATTTTATCAGTCACTCCAAAAGTGGTAGGACAACCAGAAGGGTTAATGCTGGACTCCTTACCAGTATACACCCTGAAGTTATAGACATATCCAGTCCCACTGTCACACAGCATATACAGTTTGATTCCATAGCGTGCCCTCTTACTAGGAATGTATTGCCTAAAAACCAAGCGGCCCTTGAACAATAGCAAAGACTCGTCCACTGCTATTTCTTTACCAGGAGCAAAGATCTCAGAAAAACGATCAGCAAAGTGATCAAGAACAGGCCGAATCTTAAAAAGACGGTCGCTATCAGGGTGATCGCGTGGCAACGCTAAACCATTATCAACTAAATGCATCATCCGAAAAAGAAGCATATACCGATCACGACTCATGACTGCTGGAAATATAGCTGTTGCCATTAAGGGACTAGTGGACCAATATGAAGACATTGATGACTTCCTTAGCAAGCCCATCAAAAAAGTTAATCCCAAAAACTTCTTCATCTCTTCAACATTTGTGTCCACCGGGTAGCTCTAGAATGGGGCTTTAGGCTGGCACTGTTGTCCCTCAAGTACTGCTCTGCATACAAATTAGTTTGCCAAACAATCTCTTGCAAAAACACATCGTCAAAAAACAACTGAAAAAAATGTATTGGCAGAAAATTCTCAGTATTCACTCTACTCCCAGGAACACCAGTGAAATCTGGCAATGCCGGCTGCACCATGTCAGGGTGAACCCAGAGGCCATCGCTATCAACGGGAGGAGCAGCCACCCCCGCCTGCAGCCCAGAAGCCTCTTGCTGCACTACACCAACGGGAAGCCTAACAACCTGAGATGCTTCTTGCTGCACTACACCACCGGGAAACTTAGCAGCCCCTGATGCCTCTGCCGCTCTACACCAATGGGAAGCCTAACAGCCCCAGATGCCTCTTGCTGCACTACACCAACAGGAAGACGAACAGCACCAGATGCCTCTTGGCGCACCACAGCAATGTGAAGCCTTTTGGACGCAGCCTGCAGCCCACATGCCTTTTGCCGACGTAAAAAACAGGGAAACCTTGCGGCCCTAGGCAACAGCCCAGATGCCTCTTGGCCCACTACCGGCACATCAATGTCCTCCTCTACCATAGGCACTTCATCAGCACTAGAAGAAGATTCATCATCCGATGATTCCATGCGAAGAGAAAACTCACTGCCTGAATCTTCTGCACCTACCTCTGGGTCCGAATCGGAGTCAGTCTCTGAACCATGGTCAGAGGAAGACTCAAAAAACAAACCAAGAACCTGCTGAGCAGTAATCATGCGACTAGCCATTATCCTTACAAAGCAAGAAGAATGCACACACAAGTGAACAACAACCTACACTGTGCAAAGTAAGAAGTAAACAAGGTAAGGCTTTCACACAAAGATCTATACAGTCCAAAACAATTTAACTCTTACCAAAAATAGCTACACTCACCAGCACCTACTCTGCTGAGACACAGCAAATAGAAATGATATCCCACTAGAAAGAAGAAAAAAAATACAGATTAGACAACAAAGTACACGTCAAGCAGTAATGCTAAAAGAAATTAACAAACAAAAAACACAGAGCCACACAAACTGCTATAAGTACACCTTTTACAAAACACATTTAACTAGGGAAAGTAGTACAAAATACATTCACTTACCAAGCACATGCAACTACACAAGCTGCAAAACCAGCAGTAACAGAACCGCAACCTACAACAATCCAAACAGCAAAAGCCTGGAACAAGACTAAAATAGAGAAGAAAAAAAAATTACTACATTTCGCAAACAATATAACAATTAAAAAAACAACACACAACTTTGCCCCCCAAATTTACATTCGCACAGATGGGCCATCAAATAGGGCTTAGACCAATGGGGTTTAGGTGAGTTTTTCCATCAAGACACTGGTTAAATTTTTGGATGTTTTTATCTACCTACCCCCTTTGTTGCCAGTCGGTGTTTTGGTCCTAACTGTACCACCCTCACACGGGGGCAGTAAGGACAAAAAAAGACCGACTGGCACCAAGGGAGGCAGCCAGTAAAAAACATCCAAAAATATAACCACCTTTGGAAGCAAGCCTTCCCCAAGGGCTCACTTCCACACACTACAAAACACAATCCCTAGGGCCTATTGGGCCAAAAAACAGAAAAGAAAAGGGCCAATTCGCCCCCAGGGGGGTGGGGGTGGAGCAGAAAAACATTCCTAAAAAAAGTTGCCTCTAGGAAGCAAACCTTGCCCAAGGGGTCGCCACCATTACAAACAAAAAAATCCCTGGTGTCTAGTGGCGTATTTGTGCCCCCCAGGGGGCACAAAAGCTGAAAAAAACAGACCTAAATGCCCCCAGGTTGGGGAGGGGGGGGCGCAGAAAATGTAAATCTACATTCGACCCCCACCTGGAAGTGACCCTTGCCCAAGGGGTCACTTCCATTGCAAAAAAAAACAATCCCTGGTGCCTAGTGGCATTTTCTGCCCCCCCCCAGGAACGGGCTAAAAAACGGGCCAATTTGCCCCCGGGGGGGTCAGAAAATCTACATAAAAAATTAAGCCCCCTCCTGGAAGTGGCCATTGCACAAGGGGTCACTACTAACTTTCCCAAAAAATATCCCTGGTGCTAGTGGCAATTTTCTGCCCCCCTGGGGGCAAAACCGCCGAAAAAACAGGCCGATTTGCCCCCAGGGGGGGCAGAAAATCAAATACATAATTATTTACCAGCAGGAAGCGACCCTTGCCCAAGGGGTCGCTTTCAAAAAAAAATAGTGCCCCAAAACATATCCCTGGTGCTAGTGGGGAATTTCTGCCCCCCCTGGGGGCAAAACGGCCGAAGAAACGGGCCGATTTGCCCCCAGGGAGGGCAGAAAAACAAAAACATTATCAGAGCCCGCCTGGAAGCGACCCTTGCCCAAGGGGTCGCTTCCTATAAACTAAATTTAAATCCCTGGTGCTAGTGGGGGCATTTCCGCCGCACAATTGCGACGCTGTGCGCGATCGTGAGGCAGAAATGCCCAGCAAAGAGACATCAGGGGAGAGGAAAATCTCTTTCCTCTCCTCTGATGCCTCCATGCGGCCCCAAACCCCCCCAGGCACGCAAAAAACGTACCTTAGTCCTCGGCGCTCAGGAAGCAAATGGCTTCCCGAGCGCCGGGGACTCCCTGATGACATCAGCGCGTGCTGTGCGTGCTGACGTCACGGGATTCCCATGGGGAGGGGCAGCGGAAGCTCTTCCGCTGCCATCCCCAGCAAAACGAGCGCGATCGGGCACCCTCGGGGGGGAGCCCCAGCGCTTCCCCCAAGGGTGGGGCTCATGACGAGCTGGGCTCGTCGTCAGCGCACGACCAGTGTGCACCATGACGAGCCCAGCTCGTCATCAGCGTGGAAGGGGTTAAAATGGCTGCGAGCTGAGGAGTGCAAGTGCTGGCAGAGGGACTCCCGTAACAGAGGCAGATTGTTGCAGTAGAGGTTGGAGTGAGGAGTGGCTCCCCCGTGAGCTGTCCTCTGCCTGGCGAGCTGTCCACTGCCTGGCGGGTTAGCCATGGGTGTAGCGGCAGAAAGCGGAGAGCCTGCTGTGGCACCCGATCTGTGGTTGACTTCAGCGGCCCTTTGCTAGTGGAGTGCCGGGGTGCAAGGAGGGGGTCGACTGCCAGAAAGGTGATTTCATAGCAGAGCTGTTGGACTTGGAGACCTGCGGCAGCGAAAGCTTAATGACAGGAGGGCCCGCACATGGATGAGCTGGACAGAGCTTGCAGAGGAACCGGGGAGGTGTGGGGCCTCCTGACGTGCGCTTGGATGCTCTGTTGGACCTATTGTTTTGTCCTAACTGGTGTGGCGTGGTGAGCAAAAAGAACAATGGATTAAAACCAGATCTTTGTGACTGGGGGTGAATGTTTGCATTGTTCATCATTTGTTCCTTTTGCTTTTATCACCGTGAGTGGGAAGGGTATGCCCAGACATGGGTCCGGTGCTCACTGCACCACTGGATTCGAGCTAGCCTGGCTAATGAGGGGTGATGCCCCAAAACCGGTCCCGAATGCTTGTTTCCGGTTCAGGGAGGACCTGGCTTGGCAGTTTGGGCTGAACTGTTATCATAAGGAACAGGGTCAAGACTTATTTGCATAAGGCTGGTTCCAAACTGGAGTGGGGTGGTGAGCAAAAGAATGATGGAATAAACCCAGACCTTTGTGACTGTTTGCATTGTTCAAATTTATAGACTAAGTGTTAGATGGAGACATCTAACTGCAGATTCCTTATCATAGAATTCTCCCCAGGTACCAGACTGGATCCGGAAAACTTTCCTGCAGAACCTCAGTATGTCAGTTGAGGGCTTTGTGCGACTTCGAAGCAACGTCATCCACCAGGTTGTGATGTTGATGGAGGCCATATAAGCCTTTCCCCGACATGCTGACGTCAGTTACTTCTTTTCTGCCCTACAACGCAGATCCAGAGAAGTGGTTCCTCTGGCCGTGTTTTGGCCTCCTATTACGTTTTTCGTCTGGAACAGTGTGTCTTTTTTTGTATGCCTTTAGGTTTTAAACCTTGTGTTTCTTGTGCTCGATGGATGTTGGCCACAGACCCTCATTCTGTCTGTATGTGGTGCTTAGGCGAGTACCAGAGGAGTGCGATGCTTGTCAATATCTGAAGCAGAAGGAGCAATGGATGAAGCTCCTGTCGGCGCAGTTTCACAAACCTCCAAGTCTCATCGATCTCAGTCTCCTTCCCGCTCAGCGCTCCCTTCACCGAGCCATTTTCCATGGACATCACTCCCTTCAATGTCCAATGGTAAGTCTCGTCGCAAGCGTTGGAAGTCGCGGTATCCCCCTGCTTCGTCGCCTCACCACGTAGTTTCCCATGGCTCCTCACACCCTCAGACTGAGGAACCCGTGCAAGAGTCTCTCCTGCGCCTCCTTGCCTTTCCTAGAGTAGGGGCTACTCTGACCCATATGAGAGATTTTTATTGTGCTCTCCACGCCATCTTTGGATCTTCACCTTTTCCTGGAGTGCCTCTGGGCCCTAAGGAGGTGGCGGGTGCCTTGACTGGGTGCATGCCAACCGGTTCACTCTAGACTGCAGTTAGGCCCTTATCTTCATTGACGCCAGTGCACAGCCCTTCGGTGTTCACACCAGCGGTACAGATAGACTCCAACTCTGCACCGGTGCACGGGTCTTTGGGGCTTGCTCCGGCAGTGTCAGTCTTCCACTGTCTTCTCCCGATGTCGGTGCGGTGCCGAATCGGCAGGCAGATAGCCACTGGATCGGGCTTCTGCAGAACCTTTGCATGAACAATATTTGAACAATATTTGAACAATATTTGGAAGATGAGGAAGGGGTTGGGTTTGTACAGCCAATGTCTGCAAATCTTCCTATGGTGTATAGTTGGATAACTGAACTAGGTGAAGCAGGTGTTTGAGACGTCCCCTGCATCTGGCCTGCTTTCTCCTCCCGGCATAGCTATGGAGGACAGCTATTCCACGGAGCAGCACTCTAGTACTTGTACTCTTCCACTTGTTTCATTTTAGCAATTGTAAAAGGGACTACTATTTCCTTTGTTCAAGAACACTGCACACGAGCGCTTGATCTTTTCAATGCTTTATTACCATGGTGCCCGCTTTCATGTGTCACCATCGTGGCCACATAATTATATAGCGCAATTTTGACCCGAAGGTTTTCAAGTACTTTCCCCAAGTGCACAGGGAGATCAAATGATTTGCCCAGAATGTTGAGCCGACGGAGAGACTCAAACCCACATCATTATATAACGCGATCTTGACCCAAATGTTTTCATGCGCTTTAGGTGAGCGTACAAGGAGATTAAATGATTTGTCCGGGATGTTGAGCCAGCGCCAAGACTTGAACCCGGTTCCTTCAAATCCAAAGTGGCAGCTCTGCCCGTTATTCCACGTCCTCTCCCCAATTATTACCTTGGAAGACAGTCATTTTAAGGTCAGGCAGATTTTATGGGTAACATCCTATATTGCTAATTTAAGTGACTGATAATCAAAACATAAACATATTTCATTAGGAAATACTGCTTTAAAGATTACATGAGGTTTAAATTACGATAATGTTTTGGAATGTAAATATCCATGAATGGCATTGACAGTAACGTTGTCAGAAAAGTAACCTCTTTGCTTTTTCTTTTTTATATTATGCATATCACATGATATAATTGGCAGTCATGTCTTTCTTTTCTTTCATTGTTTGCGTTGCAGTGTGCTGTCTGTCACCATTGCAGCCACATCATTATATAGTGCGATCTCAACCCAAAGGCATTCAAGTGCTTTACATGAGCACACAGGGAGATTAAATGATTTGCCCAGAATGTTGAGCCAATGCAGTGTATTTTCATATGGTTTGTGTAATTAACAACTGTTAAAAATTCTCATAGTGTTTGGACTCCGTAGATACAACCAGGCATACTTCTTACATGGCGGACCCTACCATCGTAACCTGGTGTGGCAAAAACAAAGGGCAAAACTAGTCGGTCTTTATTGGCATGCAAAAGGTGAAACCTATTGGCTATGCCACAACTTATTGAACTTGGGACCCCTTAAATTCTTGGAGACCGCAGGACGTAATGTTCTATTGGGAGCATACCAACAGAACCTTGACTTCAGGCAGCCTAGTCGTTAGTCATGCAGTGCTTTATGAGCCATGCAGAGGGCCTTAAAATACCCATAGCCTGCTAGTGTAAATCAGAAATTGTCTGAAAGCCATACTGGAATTTTAGAATGTTTAACCCAGGCAGCAGTATTCTGTAAGATATGGAGTTTATTCAACAATTGCTGTTGCAGACCAACATGCAGAGCATTCCAGTAGTCAATTCTTTATAATAAAAAGCCAACAATGACATTTTTCTGTAGCTCAAAAGGAAAAATGTTCCTCAAGATTTTTAGATGATAGAAGTATGTCGAAGTGACTTGGTTGATATGGTCTGCACAGGTAAACTTGTCCAAATAGACTCCGAGATTTTTGATTTTCCTTACCGGACAAGTACGTTTGCCAAGACCCTGAGGCCACCACATGGGGGCCAGAATGAGGTTTTGTTCCAAAATAAAAGAACCTGCGTTTTTTTCCCTAAGTTAAGTTTATGACTGATTTCTTTAATCTGTTCACCACCTCCTGCATACAATCATCAATGGTTATCAGAATGTGCTAACCTCTCCTGTTTAAAAAGTTCACAGCTAGAAGTTCATCACTGTTGAACTTGACCCTTTTTGCCTTCCTCCTGTATGTTTTCTGAGCTGTTGGTGGTTTTATGACTCTTGGCACTTTACCACTGCTGATCAGTGCTAAAGTGCATGTGCTCTCTCTTGTAAAGTGGTAAGATTGGTCTTCACCTGTGTGTCATATTTAATTTACCTGCAAGTCCCTTGTACAGTAGTATAAAAATATATCCAGGGCCTGTAAATTGAATACTACAAATGGGCTTGCAGCGCTGCTCGCGCCACCCACTGAAGTGGCCTTTCAAACCTGTCTCAGGCCTCTGCCACTGCAGATGCCTGCACATGCAGTTCACTGCCGCCGTGGCGTGGCATGGCAAGTGGTTGCCCGTCTGAAACTCAACTTTCACTACATATGTCACACCCAAGGTGCGCCTTAGCTAGCCCTATGGGCACGGTGCTGTGTAGGACGTGTGCCTTAACTGTGTGGCATGTCCTGGTAGTGACAAACAGTCTATTTGGTTTCTCACTGCTGTGAGACTGCTCTCTCATAGGTTTGCATTGGGGATTCCCTGATATGTTCTTCAGTGGTCATTTCTGATCTGGGAGGGTTAGCATGGCCATGTTTGGTATTGTTGGAATAGTAGTGATAAATCCTGCTTATTGGTGAAAGCAGATTTATTATTACTATTTTAGAAATGCCACTTTTAGAAGTGGGCATTTCTGTGTGCTTATGTGTCTTTGTAAGCAGAGAAGATATCCCCTGGAAGTAGAATCACATGCACTCAAATCCTTTTTCACACACTCAAAAGGCTCTATGCCATCAATTACAAAGTCCTAATTGTTAACCATTAATAAACCCACAAGCTGTGGCATAAAAAGTGATCCTTGCCTCCTTTATAGGTAGGTTTTTATATAAGACAATACGCACATGGACTGTGTGTCATAACTCTTCACTTGCTACGATAAAATATCTATAAAGTGGAGAAACTTGACCCTCTAAAAAATCTTGTCTTGAAGAAGGTGGTCCTTTTAAACAAGCTTCAATACCACCGAAACGCGTCGACGCATTCTCCTACAAAGAATACAAAAAACAAGGGACATTTGGATAATAAGAATATTTTTTACCAAAAGAACTCTCTGTATAATGTATGATGTTTGGATCACATTTTGGTTATAACAGAATATGATAACTGCAATTTTTGGGTCTCAGTTTTCTTGAAAATGTTTTTTTAATGTACAAGATAAATGTCTTTATAAAAAGTACTGTATTGGTTTTTAAAGTGTATGTATTATCTCATGCTTATCCTTCGAGGTATTGATGAAGATTTTTAACATGTGTATGGATTGAGGCATATTTCTGCTTCTTTTTTTTATAAATAAAATTGTGTTAGCACTACATTTCAGCTTGGGGGTTCAATTTTTATGCCACAGCTTGTGGGTTTATTAATGGTTAACAATTAGGACTTTGTAATCGCTGGTATAGAGCCTTTTGAGTGTGTGAAAAAGGATTTAAGTGCATGTGATTCTACTTCCAGGGGATATCTTCTCTGTTTACGGGTTATAAGTTCTCAGTTCCCTTGAACTTGTTGGGCCACCTCTCTTTTGTTTACTTATCCAGTATTGGGGTATCTTTCATAGATTCACATGCCTGAATCATTCCCCGTTGTCGAGGCGGGAGTCCCACGGTAAAAATATATACAATAGCAGTGCCTAAAAATTTCTTGTAGTAGGCTGGCAAAGCCTAAAGGCCTAGCTAGGCCCAAAACGTAGCAGCCTATCTACCTCATTATGTAAAAAGACCTGAAATAATAGCCTCAGCCAATCAGCTGTCCTCACCCTCTAGAACCTTCCTAGCTCAGGCAGTTCTCCTCAGATTTTCACCGCACTTCGTGTGGAAGGGAGTCTCCCTGAGTGCCTACTCAGTTTTTGTCTCTTTTTCTTCAAAATGTCTGAAAAGAAGGCTCTTTTCATGGCTTGTGGAACCTGCTATAAGAAGAGGATCCATGTGGACGACCAGCACTCTGACTGCATCTATTGTCTGCACCCCTCACATGTTGTGAAGGATTGTAGGATTTGCCGTACCTTCCCTTCAAAAACTATCAGGGATAGAGAGGCAAGGGTTCTTTTGTGGTTAAAATCATCTTCCACAGATGATGAGGACAAGGCCTCTACCTCCAGCAAGAGAGCCAGATCCAGGGAGAGCTCTTCTCCTGAGAGGAGGAAAAAACTTAAACCCTCTCATAGAGTCTCAGAACCCTCAAAGAGTGCATAGTCTCCTTCAAGACCGTCCACTGTGAGTACAGCCCAGACTAAGACTGTTTCTCTGGTGTCTATTCATACTGCTACTTTGACTTCTACCTCTTCAACTTCTTCTGCTACGGTCACCACTTCGGCTATTACTGCTCCTCTGGTGTCTGCTAAAATGTTGTTGTCGCCGGTCAAGCCTTGCACGACAAAGGGCTAGTTGCCGTCGAAATCATCGTCGACTGTCCCGTCGACGATGCCTCCATCGACGAAGTTCCTCTCAGCCGCGTCGACGAAGGCCCTGACGACGAAAACAACTGGCCCATCGACGACCTAGTCGGCGAAGGACTCGTCGACGAAGACACCATAGACGACCTCGTCGACGAAGGACTCGTCAACGAAGAAACCATAGACGACCTCGTCGGCGAAGGACCCGTTGACGAGGACACCATCGACGACCTCGTCGACGAAGGACTCGTCGACGAAGACACCATCGACGACCTCGTCGACGAAGAGTTCGTCGACGAAGGCACCATCGACGAAGGTTTCGTTAACGGATACACCATCGACGGCCCCTTCGACGACAACATCAATACCGTTGACGACAGTTCCATCGACGGAAAAGCCGTCGACAGTCCCGTCGACGATAATTCCAGTGACAACTGGTTTGTAGTCATCGACTACTACGAAAGCAATGGCATCCGCTCATCTGTTGCCCGGCACACCTCCGACAAGGGTGCAATATACCCATTTCCAAATGAAAACTTATCAGAGGCGAGACTACTTTCACATTTCTCCACTCTTACCATCACACCTTTTGGAGACTTAGGTGGAGGTTGATTCGGATGAAGGTGAAGAGGATGAGGGACCTTTTGGGGTTGCCCGTCTCCCTTCTCAATTAAATACCATTTATCAGGAGGAAGATGAGGACGATGACCAAGGGCATTATGCGAATGAAGACTTGTCAACGCCATATCATTCGCCCCATACAAGACCTCCTCGATCAGAGGACACAAGTCATCTGCCATCTACTTTAATTCAAGACTTACAAGCTATGTTGGCAGACTATCGCCAGAGATTTCCTCCAACTTCAGTTGCACCTTGTGTGCCGCCTGCCCCAGTTGACGTGCCAAGGCCTCCTTCACCGCGAGCTTCAATGTCACCGAGCAGGATACTGGCCCTACACCCCAACGTGACACGGATACCTCTTCTCATGATGAGGATGATGACAGGGAAGAGGGCGAATTGCCAGATAATACACCCATGGATCCGTGGGATGATTGTCATTCCCATGCCTTCACCGCCTGCGCCACGCCCGTCAGATTCTCCGCCTGAGGATATTGGCGGATTTCATAATATTATGCAACGTGCGGCTAATAGATTTGAATTGTCTGTCACAGTTGAGCAGTCTGACTGCTTTTTGCATGACTTTGAGGGGTATCGCAGAGTTACCAGAGCTATCCCCATTATTGATTACATATGGAAGGAGTGCCTCAACATCATGAAAACGCCCGCTTCCATTCCGGCAGTCCTTCCGAGAATTGAGAAGTATCGTGCGCCATCTGATACTCCATCTTGCTTAATAGGACACCCTCGACCAGACTCAGTCATATCTCAGGCAGCACAACAGAGGTCTAAGAACCCTTCCGCTCCTATTTCAACGCCACCTGACAAGCAAGGCAGGAGACTGGATGCCATAGGGAAGACGTTCTCTGCCAATGCAGCAGCCTCCATTAAGGCAGCTAATTCGTTAGCTATTTTGGCCCGTTATGATAGACAGATGTGGTCAGATCTGTCTGAGTTCCTTGATCTGGTCCCTGAGGATCGTCAACAGGAGGTGCGCAGGATTGTGCTGGAGAGAGAAAGGGTGGCATCGGAAATCATTGATTGCGCCCTTGATATTTCAAACACCAACTTCTGGCAATTGGCGGGAGCAGCTGTCCTCAGGCGTCAAGGTTGGCTCAGGGCTACCACCTTCAGACCTGAGGTCAAACGAAAATCTTGGACATGGCGTTCGATGGGGATTCCCTTTTCGGAAAACACATCGATGACGCTTTGCTTGCAATCAAAACGGATACGGACACAGCTAAATCCCTGGGTACCCTACAATACAAGAGAGGGTCCTTTAGAGGAGCAAGAGGCTGTGGTTACTCCTCCAGAGGGAATTATTCCAACCAGCAAAATCGACAGTACCAGTCTCAGTACAAACAACCGTCCTATCAATCATCCTAGTCAGGGAGGGAAACAGCGCTCAAACAATCAAGGGCGTGATTCCAACAAGCGCCAATGAGCTTTGCCGGACGTCAGTCATTCATCCTCCCCTTCCCGTGGGCGCCAAAATTTCCGCCTTTTACCAACAGTGGCGGAATATAACTTCGGATCAGTGGGTCCTGGATCTAGTCAGGAATGGACACACTCTGGAGTTTTTGCAGAAACCACCAACAGCGCCGCCCAGGGGTCCCCCTCCTCCTCGTCTTCACTTACTCTTCAAAGAGGCCTTAAAGATGCTACACAAGAATGCGATAGAACGAGTTCCTGCTTCTCAGAAAGGGAAAGGATTTTATTCTCGCTTCTTCCTCGTAGAGAAAAATTCAGGAGAGTGGCGTCCAATATTAGATCTGCGCAAGCTCAACAAATATCTAAAGAAACAGAGTTTTTGCATGGTAACGCTGACGGACATTCTGAATTGTCTCAACAAAGGGGACTTTATGGCTTCTCTGGATCTGGAAGACGCCTACTTCCACATCCCTTACACACCCAAAACACCGCAAATACCTAAGATTTGCAGTGGCTGGCATCCACTTTCAATTCAAAGTGCTTCCATTCGGCCTGAAATCGGCCCCAAGAATATTCACCAAATGTTTAGCCCCGGTGGCAGCCATGCTGAGGTCACAGGGAATACAAGTTTTCCCATACCTCGACGACTGGCTATTGAACGGACCATCAAGAAACTCCACGATGGAAGCGGTCAAGAGTTCCCTCTCCCTCTTCTCAAATCTGGGACTGACCCTCAATTTGAACAAATCTCAGCTTCAACCTCGCCAGGAGTTGACCTTTCTGGGAGCGGTGTTGAACACATGCCCGTGCAAGGCGTTCTTGACTCAGGAGCGGCAATACAAACTGCTAAAGCTAGCAAAACAAATATTTGCAAGAAGGTCACTTTCAGTTCGAACATTTGCTTCCCTTCTAGGGATGTGCTCGTCTGCAATCAGCCTCATCCCTATGGCGAGACTCAGAATGAGGCCGCTGCAGGAGGAATTACTTCGCCAGTGGAGGCAAGTCGACGGATCGTTCGACGACCGCATCAAAGTAACGTCCAAGATGAAGCAAGCCCTTCTCTGGTGGTCGAAGGCGCACAATTTGTCACCGGGCCTCACTTTTCTCCACGACATACCAGAGTTCACCCTGACTACGGACGCTTCCATGGAAGGTTGGGGAGGTCACCTTCAGGACCTTCAGATTCAAGGACGATGGTCTCGTCAGTACCGGCAGAAACACAACAACCTGGAGCTGAGAGCCATTTTTCTGTCCCTACAAGCCTTTCTTCCAAGGATTGCGAATTCGTCCGTGCTGGTGCGCACGGACAATACCACCAGCATGTACTATATCAACAAACAGGGAGGAACGAAATCTCTCACCCTGTCGCTGGAGGCTCAGGAGCTGTGGGAATGGGCCATACGCCACGGCATATCCCTCAGAGCAGAACATGTGCAAGGCGTCCAGAACTCTCTAGCCAACAACCTCAGCAGAGCTTTCACGGACTGTCACGAATGGGAGCTCGAACAACATCAAGTGGAGAGGATTTTTCAAACATGGGGAACACCAACACTGGATCCGTTCGCCAAGCAGCAGAACAGCAAATGCCTGTTTTATGCCAGCAGGTTTCCTCAACAGGGGTCAAGGGGAAATGCCCTTTTGATGAGATGGTCCGGAATATTTGCATACGCTTATCCTCCGATTCCGCTCATTCCGAAAGTACTGCAAAAGATGAAGAGGGAACATTGCACTCTCATCCTCATTGCTCCCCGTTGGCCAAGACAGTTTTGGTTTCAGGAGCTCCTTCTACTCTCTCAGCAGCCTCCACTTTGTCTCAAACCGACAGTGTCAATGTTAACAAGAGAGGGAGGCCAGATCCGACACCCGGATCCTCAATCACTGCACTTGCACGCCTGGCTCCTGACTTCCTAGAGTTCAAGGATCTTAACATCTCCTCAGACTGCAGGGCGATTTTATCACAGGCCCGTGCGCAAAGTACCATCAAGACATATCGTTTCAAGTGGAAACGATTCTGTTCCTGGTGTGGAGAAAATGATGTTCATCCAATTCAAGCTCCACCTGAAGCCATCCTTCCTTATCTACTGTCTTTAGCTAGGGCTGGACTGGTTTTCTCGTCCATTAAGGTGCATCTGGCGGCAATATCCAGATTCAGGAAGAGTTCCAACAAACCATCCTTATGTTCATCATCTTTGATCAAACAATTCCTTAAAGGGCTATTCCGAGCTTTTCCACCAGTTCGGCCTCCTCCTCCTGAATGGGATCTTAATATTCTTCTGTCTCAACTTCTAAAAAGGCCTTTTGAACCTATTCACAAGGCGGAGCTAAAGTTTCTAACTTGGAAAGTGGCTATCTTACTGGCTCTCACTTCAGCCCGCAGAGTCAGTGAGATACAGGCCTTCACCATTGCACAGCCTTTCTTACAATTCTCTAAAGACTTTGTGACGCTTAGAACCAACCCAAGATTCATCCCAAAAGTGCCGACCCAATTCCACATCAATCAACCTGTCAAGCTCAAGACTTTTTTCCCGGATCCTAAAACTCCGGCGGAGAAGGTTTTACATTCCCTAGATGTGAAACGGTGCCTTAAGTTTTATCTTCAAAAAACAAAGGACATACGCAAATCTAATCAGCTTTTTGTTGCTTATGGTCGAGCCACCTTGGGTCAAGCTGTAACAAAGGCAACTATTGCTAGATGGTTGTCGTCTACGATTATCTTCTGTCATGACAAAGCTAACAAACCTTTAACATTCCACCAGAACAATGTCAGTGTCGACGGCCCTTTTCGCTGGAGTGACGCTGGAGAACATTTGCCGAGCTGCTACGTGGAAAAGTGTGCACACTTTTACGAAGCACTACTGTCTGCAGTCGGCAACTCATGATGATACAGCAGTTGGAGAAGCGGTGCTGCAGCATCTTCTTCACTAAGGTTAGACTCTTTATAGTCTTTTCTTCTTCATTTGACTGTTTTAAGCATATGTATTTCATTATGATGTTTTTAGCATTTTCAAACGCTGTCCTATCTGTAATGTACTTTATGAAGGTTTTTGATGCATATGTTATGTAAACAAGTTTGTGCTCTATTACCTTCTGGTTGCGTGGGGGTGTATACGATTTATTTTGTCTCCCACATTCCTCTAACGACAGACATGATGTCACTGCTTGCTACTCTGATTCAGGCATGTGAATCTATGAAAGATACCCCAATACTGGATAAGAAAACAAGTTACTTACCTGTAACTACGGTTATCCAGTATTGGTATCTTTCATAGATTCACATGCACCCACCCTCCTCCCTGGCAGGGCATTTCTGTTTTATGGATACTTATTCTCACTTGTGCTGGGAAAATCTGAGGAGAACTGCCTGAGCTAGGAAGGTTCTAGAGGGTGAGGACAGCTGATTGGCTGAGGCTATTATTTCAGGTCTTTTTACATAATGAGGTAGATAGGCTGCTAAATTTTGGGCCTAGCTAGGCCTTTAGGCTTTGCCAGCCTACTACAAGAAATTTTTAGGCACTGCTATTGTATATATTTTTACCGTGGGACTCTCGCCTCGACGACGGGGAATGATTCAGGCATGTGAATCTATGAAAGATACCAATACTGGATAACCGTAGTTACAGGTAAGTAATTTGTTTTCTTATGTGTCTTTGTGCCCTGCCTGGATTTGTATTGACCGTCTGGTTCTGACTGAGAGGAGAGAGGGGATGTGCATTCACTCTACACAATCACAAGGGGGGGTTGAGTTGTATCCTGCCTTTCCTGGGTGACTCGGCGCTAAGCTGAATAGACTCTGGCTGAATTTAGAGTAGCTGGAGGAGTTTCCCTTGCACCTGAACAGGCCTGGTCTGTATTTGTTGTAGTGGTAGGAGTTGCACATGAATAGGGCTGTGTTTGCCTTCTACAATGCTGGCTCCACCCCCCTGTGGTGTATCTGGGGCCTGCTGGAAATATGAATGGGGGTGTGGGGCACTTCAATCTAGTGTGTGAAGTGCCCCCCAGAACAAAGACATTGATCCTATAAGTATAGGGGCTCTGACCCCATGATGGAAAAGAAGACATTGCTTGCGACTGGTAGCCAGATGCTGCTGGCTGTGCCTAATACTAGAGGGCTGCTGGATTGCCAGGGGAATCGCCTTGGGACTTCACTCCTCTGGGGTGCTGACGTGCTGCCTGTTGGGCTGAGAAGCAGGACTACTGAACTGTCTTGAGAAACCCTTGTGCTGGCCTGCTACCCTGCACCTTGCTGGTGTACCCCTTTTCTTGGCAAAATATAGTGCATGGTGAGCACCTTGATTACTGGCAGAAATCGCTTGTGGAGAACTGCCTTTTCTTCCCTGGTGCTGGAAGAAAGCATGTGAAGAGCGCTCGTGTGGGCCAGCAGTGTGTGCAGCTCTGCCCTGCCTGCAGGGTTGTGTGTGGTGTCCAGTGTTGAGCGCTGCCATGTGGGAAGAATAGCCTGTAGGGGGCACTGTCCCGCTCACCGCCTGTGACCTGAGTCTGGGGCTGAATTCACAGTTTCCACTGGCCGCAGGGCACTAGGCTTTGCCTAGCAACCACAAACAGCGGGGGAGAGAGAGACGTGGCCCACCGCAGCCCCACCCAGCAGGACGCCGCGTCGAGCCTTGGAGCAGGGATGACACGCTCCTGGCAGGAAGAAGCTGTACCACCTCTCTCTCCGTGCCACAAAGGCACCCCTTTGAAAAGAAGTTCACTGTTCCCGGCCCAGGAACTGAGGTGAGGCCGCCCACATGCGCCGTGCTTACAGCCGTCCGCACGGCCCAGGAGGGCTCCGGACGGGCTGCAGCACCATAGGGCTAGGAAAGAAGTAGCAGGATTCTTGCCGAACACCCAGCAGTTGTCTTGGTCGAGTCAGGCAGAGACTGGGTGCGTGTTGCGTCCCGGCCCCCTTACTTAGTGTGCTGGGCTCCGGGCACATTCTTTGTCTGCAGGAACGGGCTGAAACCTTAACGTAGGACCATGATTCCCAAAGTAGAAAGGATGTCTGAAACGGTGACCGCATAACTTTTAATAAGAGTGCAGAGAAGCTGCACCCTATGCTTTTTGGTGATGTTTTGTAACTCCTGGCTGCATTTCATGTCCTAATTTGTTTCAGGTGCCCCATTTAATATAATCCACAGTGATGGTGGATTTATGATGTGTGCGCTCGACACATCGTTACTATAGTCCGTGCTTTATTTGAGCCAGAGCTTTCTGGTGCTCAGCGCCGGCACCTAGTCCTCAGCACCAGAGCTTATAGCACCAATTAAGGACACACTGATTTGTAAGGTATGTGATTTCCCCTAGAGTCACAGGATGTTGAGCCATGCCGAGAGACTAACCCGGTTCCGAAATCAGCAACTCTAACCATTAGGCCAAGTCATCTCCAGAATAATAAGTGCCACGGCTCTAGTCAGGAGGCAGTTTGCACCAGCACATTTCTCATGTTAAAGCTGCCTCCTGAGGAGAGCCCAGGCACTTATTATTTTACAAATTAACCACTGACTATAGTGCACTGCTGATGATGCCATGACAATGGTCCGATTTGCCAAGTGATTTATGTGATTCTGTGTGATGTCATGACAAGTGCCTAGTGGCACAATAATTTATGGAATTGTGGTCATGTGCAATACAAAGGGTATATTTTATATACCCTTGTGTGGAGACTCATTTGTGGTGTGGTGTGTGTGTGTGTGTGTGTGTGTGTGTGTCAGTCAAACACTTTACACATTGCCTCTGGGATAAGCCTGACCGCTCTGGCAAGCTACCAAGGGGTTGAGCAGTGTTTATCTTCACGTTGTACGTTGCGTTCCTCACTGAGACCTGGCTTAATAAGTCATCTCCCCCCTGCCTAGACATGCTGGTTCCACCGGGATTCTCCCTCATCTCCAAAGACAGGATAGAACAACGAGGAGGTGGAGTTGCTATCATCCACAAGGACAGCTGGAACATCACAGAAACCTCCCCCTTTGAATACAACTCATTTGAATGCCTATCCGCTTCCATCAAAACCAAAGACAATGACTCTCTACTCTGCCATCTTCTTTATCACCCCCCGGGCAGAAACAATGAGTTTGGAGACCAACTATCCAACCTGATCGCCCAAGACGCTCTCGATGACTCCAAAAACATAATTCTTGGTGACCTGAATCTCCGATGGAATGAATCCCATAACCCTCTAATTAGATCACTATCCAACCTCCTCACCGACAACAACCTCACTCAACATTGCACCGAGGAGACACATTACAAAGGAGCCACATTGGACGCCATCATTGCACAAAAGAATTCAATCACGATCAACCACATACTCCCTGTTGACTGGTCAGATCACCATATGATCCTATTTCACATTAATCACCCCATCATCCCGCTTAAACCTCCCCAAGACCCACCCAAATGGTCAAGAAACCTCTCCCTAGTCCCCCTAGACATTCTAGAAGGGCAGCTAAGTTCTCTTCTTCTAGACAACTCCCCACATCTTTCGACCAACGAACTCACTGACCACTACAACTCTGAGCTAGTCTCCATTCTCGATAATCTAGCTCCTCCAAAGCTCAAAAGAAGCCGCGCCACCCCATCCAGAACGTGGTTCAATGCGGACCTCAACGCAGAAAGAAGATCATTGAGAGCCAAAGAAAGAAAGTGGAGAAACAACCCAACAACCACCCTTCGCCTACAACTAAAAACAGCCCGCAAGAAGTACAACAACAATATCAAAAGCAAGAAATCCAGCTTCTTCCGAGAGGCTCTAGCCAACTCCAAAAACAGACCTAAGGAGCTCTTCAACATAATCAGACATCAAACATCCAAGCCTCTACCCCCACCCTTGCAAGCGTCCAAAGAACTTTGCGATAACTTCGCCAGCTTCTTCAACGACAAGGTCCTAAAAATTGAACTATCTCTAGACATCAGTAACGCGGCCATCCCTCAGACCCTCCTCTCTGCCCCCCCCCCCCCCGCCCCGTGGCTAAGCTTTCGCCACGTGCAGGAAACTGAGATAATCTCGCTGATCTCGACCGCCAAACCATCAGCTCACATCTCAGACCCCATTCCTCCCTCACTAGTCAAAAAAATGAAGCTCACTTTAGCTCCCATCTGGGGCAAAATCATAAACAGCTCCCTACAAAGCGGAGTGGTCCCTGACTGCCTAAAAATGGGACAAGTCACTCCTTTACTGAAAAAACCCGGTCTTGACTCTGTAGACTTAAACAATCTCAGACCGATATCTAACCTCCCTCTACTCGCCAAAACACTGGAACGCTGTGTTCTTCTGCAACTGACTCATCATCTGGAGAACATCAATCTCCTCGATCCCCTCCAATCTGGCTTCAGACAAGGCCACAGCACAGAAACCGCGATGCTGAACATCTTAGATGACATTCACGGTTCTCTTGACGCTGACAAGTGCTGCCTTCTCATACTCCTTGATCTATCCGCAGCCTTCGACACGGTAGACCATAAGCTCCTCATCAAAACTCTGCAAGCAAGAGCTGGCCTCGGCGAAGTTGTCCTTGATTGGTTTTCTTCCTTTCTCCACAACCGTTCGCAAATAATAAAACTGAAGAACTTCACCTCTGAAACGCAGCAAGTCAACAAGGGTGTCCCCCAAGGATCAGTACTTTCACCTCAGCTCTTCAACATTTATATGGAACCGCTCGCCAAACTACTCAGGAATGCCAATATCCTCTTCCACCTCTACGCGGATGACACGCAGATCTACCTGGAAACCTCCTCGCTTAATGACATCCACAGACTAAATGCTGTCTTAAAAGATGTTCAAGACTGGCTAACAAAAAACCACCTGAAACTCAATCCCGACAAGACCGAAACTCTTCTCATCTCAAACAAAGAAGACAATCCTCAAATCACTGAATGGCTGAAGTCGATCGATGCTCTTAAAGGTTCTCCCACGCCAACTGATTCCGTCAAATCCCTGGGTTTCACCCTTGACCCCAAATTAACCCTGACAAACCACATTAAGAACTCGGCAAAAAGTGCTTTCTTCAACCTCAGACTGCTGAATAAAATAAAACCTTTTATTCCAAACAAAGACCTCAAACTAGCCACCCAATCTCTAGTTCTATCTAGACTGGACTATGGGAACTCAATCCTTACAGGCATACCCAAATCACACTTGGCTCCATTAAAAACAACACTACATGCGGCAGCAAGAATGATCACAGGATGCAAAAAATTTGACCACATCTCCCCAGCACTCAAAGAACTTGAATGGCTCCCGGTGGAAATGCGTAGCTCCTTCAGAACGGCCTGCCTAACACACAAGGCCCTCCACACCGGTAAACCAGAATACTTGGCTAACAAGCTCAAAAAAGCAGGCCAAAGCAGATATTTGAGAAGCTCCAACTCCCTGTTGCTCATCCCACCAAAAACCAGAAAGAAGAAAACTGCGGACTGCTCCTTCACTGGAAATGCCCCCAAAATATGGAACTCTATCCCCCCTCATATCAGAACTCTACCTTCCTATCCGGACTTCAAGATCCAACTCAAATCCTTGTTCCTCACCCGTTCCCTGGGTCCTAGATAACTAGGATCTCCCTCTGAACTATGTGCTATCTCTGTATCCTTCTACCAAAAGGCCTACTGTTACGAACTTCTCCTCCCCCAACATTGTCTTGAGGACTGCCTTTATGTGTTACGTATCTTTTTGCTCACCATGCCTTTCCTCTTACTGTAAAGCGCTCTGCTACCTTCGGGTCTTGTTAGCGCTATAGAAAACTTCTAAATAAATTCCCTTGCCCTGACTAGAGTGGTGGGTTCTGCCTGGCTTAGGTGCATACCATAGACAACCAGAAACCCCATTTCTAACAATCACTATGTTCCCCCTGAATTTTATGGTAATAGAGGATTGTGCCACATGCAACAGTGTCCACTTTGAACAATTCCTTGAGCAATTGCACACTTGTGTAGACATTATCTATGTATAAATGGTGACCTTTGTGAAAAAGTCTTGTACAAAGTTCCCACAAAATCTTCTTACTGACTCCAAAAGTGGACGGGCAACCAGGGTCAATAGAAGAATTCCTACCAATGCATACTCTGAAATTATAGACATATCTAGTGCTACTCTTAGACAGAATATACATATTAATTCCATAACGTACCCCATTGCTAGTAATGTACTGCCTATAAACCAAACGGCCCTTGAACAGGACCAAATACACATTCACAGCTATTTCTTTCCCTGGAACATAGATCTCTGAAAAACAATCTACAAAATGATCAAGTACAGACCGAATTTTGAAGATACGATCACAATCAGGGTGATCCTGTGGCAATGGTGAAGCATTGTCAACAAAATGCAGCATCTTAAGCAGAAGCAAATACAGATCAGGACTCATAGTTGCAGGAAATATAGCACTTGCCATCAAGGAACTAGAAGACTAATATGAAGACAGCAGCAGCTTTCTTATCAATCCCATCAAAAAAGTTAAACACCTGAACTTCTTCAACTGATCCAAATTTGTGGGAGTCTGGTCAACAGTCTCATCCAAGAATACATCGTCCATAAGCAACTGAAAGAAATGTATAGGCAAATAGTTTTCAGTGTTGACTGTACACCCTGCAACGCCACCACTAAAAGTAGGCAACGCAGACTGCACTGTGTTTGGGGCAACCCAGAGTTCAGCACTTCAAGTAGGAAGCCTTTCAGCCCCATGCTTCAATCTGGATTCCTCTAGCTGCTCTAGCAGCATGTAAGTGTTCTCCTCTAAAAGAGGTACTTCCTCTGCACTGATAGTGACTTCACTATCAGTTGGTTCCTCTCTGACAGAAAATTCACTGCCAGAATCTTGGACTTCGCCGTCTGCCTCAGATGCAGACTCAGTCTCAGAACCGTGGTCAGAGGAAGACTCAAAAAACAAATCAACAACCTGCAGAGTGTTTAGCCATAATTCTTACTAACAAAAGTAACACAACAAATAAGTCAAAAATAACCAACAGGGTGTAAAATAAGTAATAAACAAACTGTGGTATATCAAACAGAAAGTAAAACTATGGGCAGATAGTATTCTGGAAGGAAAAGTCAGTCCATACAAAGCACACTAAGAGCTATATGCTCCAAAACGATACCACTCACTTGCCAGAGACCGCAAGACCGACAATCAGCTGCACCTACTCTGCACAAACACAGGTCGCACCAAAGAAGCCCCACTGGAGAGGACAAAAAACTATTATGCATATCGCATGCAGTATAGAACGTGCTCAAATCAATAGGTTACTTTGAAAGACAATCACACAAAAAACGAAAGATTAAAACATTAGTACAAAGTCACAAAAATATGCAAACAGGCCAAGGATACACATTGGAAGATCTGTTGTTTGTGGAGTTTTGGTTGGTAAGCAACTTATTTTGTAATCTTTTTATCCAAAGCTGTACCCACATACAGAATTCACCCCCAAGACAAAGGAAACTATTGCTCTACAATTAAAAAAATGGAAATTAAAACAAATAAAAATGATGATAAAATATCAATCAAAAGACACTGATATTCTCCCGAAAGGAGGGGTTAAAAAGGAGAAAAAATACACCAGCAGATGGATGCAACCCTTACCCCAGAAGCAGATCCCCCACCACATATATAACCTTATTCCCAGGTGACTCAAATGTTACCATTAACCCTGAGGCCCAGTCCTCTCAAAAAAGACAAAAAATATCTGCCTTCAAGGGGGATGGCAGAATGCAAAAATAATACGGCCACCAAGTAGAGCGACCCTTGCTTAAGAGGACGAGCCCAAATAAAATACATGGTGTATAGTGGGTTTCCATCACCCCCTCCAGAGGGCAGATCGGCTCAAAAACACCCAATCTGCCTTCAGGGAGGGGGTGGTGGGTGGGGAAGGGGTTGAAACACAAAACAAAGGTCCCCAAGGGAAGCGACGTTTCAACACAATATTCCTGGTGTTAAGTTGTCTTCTGCGCCCCCTTTTAACCCCCCAGGGAAAACCACCCTAAAAATGCCCGAACTGCCTTTGGTGGCAGAAAAAAAATGGCCAAGGAGTGACACATGCCTAACGGGTCTCTCCCCTTCAAAACATAATTCCCTAGTGGGCTTCCCCCTTCCAAATCCCCCCCCCCTTCCAAATTCCACCCCTTCCCCCACCAAGGAGGACTCCCATTCATTACAAGTCCGCTCTCCTGGACATGGTGGATGCACCCCGGCGCCATCTGCTAATGTCGACGTACCCTGACGTCATCAGATCACCGAGCGCTTTCAGTGCCCCCTTCAATAGAGGCATATCACAGGTGGCATTAGGGGAGCACTAACACTCTCAACATGGGTGAGTGCCGGAAGACGTGGCGCTGCCCTCAGCACATGACCACCATGGGCGAGTACAGCTCCAGGCGGTACTCAGCACCCAATGTGTTAACTAGGTGCCTTGCTGTTATATCAATGTTGACACTGCGTGAGACAGTCTGCTCTTAACACTTCAATTTGCAAAAACATTTGCACCACTGATCTCATATCTGCATTGTCCTGGGTGTTGGGTGTGGAGGTGTAGGCGTGTCTTCCAAAATTCTTTGAAAGGCAGCTCTGCCTTCATTTTAAAGAAATTCTTACCTTTGCATCGAGGTAGCTCAGAAAGGAGATTGTGGATTGTTCAAAATAATAACGTTGTGCAGACATAGTTGTATCATTATCCCTCTCTAATCTCAGCACTTTGAGCAGATTGTCAAATTGTCACCCCGGTCTCCATTTGCTCAGTGCGGCCTCTGACACAAAGGATATTTGGTTTTGATACATGTATTAGATCTCTGCAAATCTCTCAACATTAGCAACATATGTACTATGTAAGTACTCCCGCCCTCACTCTACTGAGTAGCCCTCTTCATATTCATATTTGATTCATGATTGCCAGTCCTGGTGGATCACCTCCAGCCCGGCACTAAAGTACTGAATTTAAGGGACTAGAGGCACATAGGACACGCTTGTTGGAAAGAAGCATCTCACTGGGGAATTAATAAAGGAGCACATACGCACTGATATTGGTAAAACTAATTAAATATAGGAGTGACATTGAAATCGAAACGTTTTGGTCTTGCATAAAGAAGTTGTAATGTGTGAAAAAAACATAAACTATTTCAACCAAAATATGGGTGAAGTCAAGGATGAATGCAAGTGGAATTATACTGACACATTCCCCACATTGGAAGTGGATCTTAAAAGGTATTGATATCATCAGAAACCTGCTGAGGGCATCAGCTTGAACAATAAACATTGCTCTCTGACACGAAATAAGCAGAATAAGAAAAGTTATGTTTTGAAATTCCCTAATGCAATAGCATCACTACTTCCGTCAAGAATTTCAAATAGCCTTTTTCACTGCCCATACTGGAACACAGTACAGCAGTGGTAGTGTTACCAAAAAAAACACCCGCTTGCATTAAACCCACAAATTAAGCCTGTAATGGCCTATCCTTTTTGTTAAAGCTACAGCAGCTCATTTCCCCTCATCCAACTAAATGCACCAGTAACTCAGATCTTCCAAATGTGCTACCACCCTATCAGGAAGTACTAATCACCATCTGCTCCTTACTGTTCAGTAGAAAGAGAATTTCTGTCCTCCTAGTAGATTTTATTGTGTGTCCATGACACCAAAGTCTCTTAAAAGATTCTGTCACACTGGCATATGAAATCATTTTGTATTGCTTCAGTTGCTTAAAACATTTTACAACAATTCATAATCAGTATTTCAAACTGAAATCCTCAATAAAAAAATGAAATTTCTTGTCCCTAAACATACAGAAGCCTCAAGAATAACAACAGAACTCAAGGCTAATTTACAAATATAAAAAACAATCTGGGAGGCAGAGTATGCAGAGCACTGAGATAGCTGCTTCTCTCTAGGCTCTAGCAAACGTAACGAGATAATGGACGGAGGGCTGAAACTTTTCAACCACTCGCCCCCAGTGAAGGGATCTGGGTTTAATCCATTGTTCTTTTGCTCACTATGCCACCCCAGTTTGTACCCAGCTATGTGCAAATCAGTCTTGACCCCGCTCCTTTTAGGAACAGTCCAGCCCGAATTGCCAGGCTAAGTCCTCCCTGGACCAGAAACAAGCATCCTGGGACCTGTTTTGCGGTATCACCCCTTATCAGTCAGGATAGCTTAAATCCAGTGGCACAGCAAGCAAGGGACCCACGTCAAGATATACCCACGGCCGCTAAGGGCGAACATAGCAAACACAACCAGATTATAAATGGAGTGCTGAAACTTTTCAACCAGTCACCCCCCAGTCAAGAGATCTGAGTTTAATCCATCGTTCTTTTGCTCACTATGCCACCCCAGTTTGGACCCAGCCATTTGCAAATCAGTCTTGACCCTGCCCTTCATGAGAACATTGCGGCCTGAACTGCGAGGTCAATTCCTCTGGACTAGAAACTAGCATCCTGGGACTGATTTTGGGGTATCATCCAGGCTAGCTTGAATCCAATGGCACAACAAGCAAGGGAGACACGTCTGGACATAACTTTTGCCTCTTAGGGCGAACATAGCAAACACAACAAGATGATGGACAGAGTGCTGAAACTTTACAACCAATCACCCTCAGTCAAGAGATCTTGCCACAAAACTCTCTGGGACCTGGCGAAGCTTTCTTTTTCTGTGCTAAATGGTGTCTCTGCGGTGGACATGGGCCTGCTGCTGATGTGTCCCACAGAGGTGCCAGGCCACCCGGTGATGTTTTATCCCATCTTCCTCACCAGACTGAGGGAAGCACCCTGTCCTGAAATCTGGAGGTCATTCTCATCCTCTATATGTTTGTGAATTTGAGCAAGATTGGCTGTGGGGCCAATAAGAAGCAGCACCACACTAATTGCAATTTGAAATAGGGGGTGAGTGGATGCACATGAATGCTCAAGCCATACCAGCATCAAGAGGGGTCCTTGGAGCCTGATATCACTGAACTAGCAGAGAGAGATGGGGGGGGGGGGGAGATTTATGAGGAAGTGCATGTACTTTAACATGACCCTGGCAGTCTTGCACCAAATGATGACTGGCGGAGTGTGCAATGGACATGGAGAGTAGCAAGTTGTCAGACTTCAGACATGAAAGCCATGTTTGCAGATTCAGTATTGTTCAATCTTAGGCCTGTCTTTTATCTGTCATTCATACGATGGCTTGGGGTTATGATCATTTAGTCTCAAGATATATCCGCGTACCATTTCTCCTATATCTTCTAGTATTTCTGTGGGCATAGTGGTCTCTCATATAGAACTTTTTCGGCTGCTGCGCACCAATCCATGTTCTTCTCCTATTGTGAAATTTTTAGGAGTTCCTCTCTTCCCCACTTTTTCCCAATATCCATTATAGTAATTTTAAAGCCCTGGTGACTAATATACAAACATTATCCTGTATATCCTCTGTTTCTTGTTTCCATTTCTCCTGTAGGATATTAAGTTATTTTTGCATATGTAGGAAATTGGGTTACTGGTTGAGAGGGGGTGACACAGCAACCACAATTCCTGTCAGGGTGAGGTCACACGCAACCCCAAATTAATGTGCGCTTAACCTTCTTTTAGCTTAGCACAAAAGCAGTCAGGCTTAACTTAGAGGCTATGTGTAAAGTATATACGCAGGACTTCAAATAGTAAGAAAGTGAAGACACAACAAAAGAAAAATCCCACTCCAATTTAGAAAAATAGAGTAATATTTATTTTATCATATAAGACCAAAGCAACAGAAAAAAATTGTAAAATCAGAGATATGCATGTTTTAAAGATTCATTGAAAATAGTGCCTAAAAAGCATCAACTGGTTATCTAGTCATGCCGGACCGAGACAAAGTCATATGTTCAGGCTGACTGCGATGGAGCATGGACCGTATACAGGACTAGAGCTACGCCCGCTGGACAAAGTACCTTAAATCTGAGTTGGCGAGCGTTGCGCGATTTCATGGAGAGGACGCATCGCACAGCGAGGGTTTTGAGGGACTGCAGGGTATGAAGGAAGGTCCTGTATCAAGGGTGCATTGCGCAGTGATGATTCCGGTGAGTTGTGAGGCCCTGTGTCAAAGAGCTTTGCGCAGCGTTGGTTCTGAACAGGTGTGGGGGTACTGCGTTGAGTATGCATTGCATAGCAGTAGTTCTGATGCAGACCTGCAAAATGATGCGTCATGCTTCCTCAGTAATAGTTGGACCACAGCAGGGCTGGTAGGGCACCTTTAGGCCCACCTCCAAGGGTAAAGGACTGGGGTGGAACCACTTGAGACGGCACGACTCACTGCAGGCAGAGCCCAGGTGCTGAGTTCAAGGTGGTTTGAGCCTTTTCTGTCCTGGAGGCTCTGATCAGGAGCCAAGCCAACTAGTCCTTGGAGTCATTCTGCTGGTTCTGGTTTCAAAATGCAGGTCCAGTCCTTTTCACTCAGGCAGCAGAGACACAGGTTTAGAGGTTTACTAAAGATTTGGGTCTGAGGCTCCAATATTTATACCTGGTCCCAGCTTTGAAGTAAGAGAAGGCTCTGGAGGTTCCCTCCCCCATAAGTGCTTGGAATTTCCTGCCTCCCTGTCCTGACCCCAGCTTGCCTGGGGGCACAAAAGACTAATGTCAAACCCTTTGTGAATGTGCTAAGGCAGAGACTTTGTGATATGCAATTGTGGTAGATGTCAGCTCCTCCTCCTATCAAGTTGGAGATGGCACATCCTGCGAGCACGTATTTCCCCCTTTGTCTCACTTTCTGGGAGAAATACACAAAGACCAACTGCCAGCTACACCTAGTCTTGTGGCTCAGGATACAGGCACCAAATAAATAGTTAGGACAAGATAATTCCAACTTTCTAAAAGTGTAATTATCTTTCTGATAGATACATCTGCCGTGTGGATTCCTCACCTTGTGAATATCCCCCTTGCGCCAGCAACGTTCGGAAACTTTCTTCGTAGTACGCCGACGTGGGCGACGTCACAGGAGTACGGCATCGCGCGCGACTCCGTCTGACGTCACCGACCCTACATCAGGCCCACGCCGGCGTGATGACGTCGGTTCCCTTTTTTCCGCGTCTTCGACGCTAACGGTTTCGGGATCTTACTGCGATACTTAGTATCTTTCTGTTTATTAATAGACATTGTTTCTCTCTTGCGACTTGATTCTTCTCCGAAGATGTCGTCAAGGAAAACAGGCTTTAAGCCGTGTAGGTCTTGTGCCCGCACGATGTCCATCACTGACCCACATAAGGACTGTTTGTGGTGTCTTGGTTCGAGTCACGACGTCAAGAACTGCAATTCCTGTTTTAAGATGAATCCGAAGGCACTTCGAGGACGTGAAGCTAAATTACTTTTGGCTAAGGTAAAACAGGATTCTGGACGTTATTCAAGATCGACGTCACGGAGGTCGAAATCGAAGCAAAGGTCTCGATCGAAGTCGGTGTCGGCGTCGAGATCCAGAGCGGGTTCGAGATCTGGTGAGGATACGAGATCTAAAGAGAAATCGAAATCCAGGGAAAGATCGAGGTCTAGATCTAAATCGGCTTCCGGTCACGCTTTGAGCTCCTCGAGGAGAAAGCATAAGAGGAGGAAACACAGTTCGAAACATCATTCAGAAAAGGAATCCTCTGACTCGAAGAGAAGGTCTCATAAACATCGTAAAGACTTTATCTCTCCTTCTCCTGCTTTATCGAAAGAAGGTTCTCCGGCCCCGGAGCCAGAACCGGAGCCGGATCCGGATCCGATGTCCTCGGAACATGAAGAGGAAGAAGAAGTGATTCCTCAGGAACCGACTCCAGCGGAGACTCCTGCGGATCCGGAAGGTCAGAGTGAGGGTGTGTCGGGGCGACCTCCATTGGATCCGGTAGGTCTGTACCCTCCCTTTCCTGGTCCTGGACAGGATCCCTCGCATTTTTTAAATGCAATGTTCGGAGTATATTCCAGGGCAATGTACCCCACTGGAGCACCTGTTGGTCCCATGGGTCCATTATCATACAATCTGGGTATTCCTCAGTCGTATGCCCCAGCTCCGTTTATGCCATTCATGCCGGCGCCTCTTCCACCATGGCTCGGTACGGCTCCACCGAGGTCTTCGACTCCGCATGCGGCTTCGCCGGCTCCGGATCGACCTCGCAGTCGAGATCGAGGTACCACACCTGTTCATGACTCTCGTCCTGCTCCGGCTCCTCGATCGACGTCGGAACCGGCTCCGTCGGAGTCGTTACCGGATCCGTCGACGTCGACTTCGATTGGAGTGGTCGAGGCGAAGAGCTCAGCGCCTTCTAGAACAAAAGGATGATGAGAGTGCTGATGTGGAAGAAGGCGAGCTTCCTGATCATGACGATGATTTCGATGAACTTCGGGATGCTAGTGGTCTAGAACTCTCTCCTGAGTGGGTTCTGCCTTCAGCTTCTGATGCTCCATCTAGAGACGTGGCACCCTATCACGTGGTCATTAGGAAGGCTGCTGACCTTCTTAATTTAAAGCTGCCCACAGTGGAGTACAAACCCAACATCCTCACTGAAGTCTTACATTCTCCTTCTTCAATTGTGGAACCTACACTGCCATTTACTGATGCCTTGACGGATCCAATAAAGGAGATTTGGAAGAAGCCCTTATCTGCTCCTGCAGTTTCAAGAGTTATTGCAAGACGCTATAGGGTGGCTCCTGATGACCCTGCATTTCTTTCTACGCATCCATCTCCGGAAAGTCTTGTGGTTCAGGCGGCTTGCTCTAATAGGGCTGCTGGCTCCTTCCCTCAAGTGCCAGCTGACAAAGAGTCTAAAAAATTAGATCTGTCTGCGAAGAAGACTTTCTCTTCTGGGAGCATGGCTCTTAAATCATCAAATGCTACTTGCCTTTTAGGTAGATACGTGCATGCGCTAATGGACTCAGTGAAGCAATTATCATCAAAACTTCCTGAGGATGATAAGAAGAACTTTAATGAGGTTGTCTCTGACACTCAGGCTGCTGCCCGCATGGTCATTCAAAGCGGTATGGACACTGTGGATTCTGTTGCTAGAATTATGGGTTCATCCATTGCGACCAGGAGAGCCGCATGGCTAAAGTCTTCAGATTTTTCTGCGGATGTGCAATCTACATTGCTGGACTTACCCTTTGATGGAACTGGCCTTTTCGGTAAGAAGGCTGATGTAGCCTTGGAAAGGTTTAAGGACAGCCGTGCCACCGCTAGATCTTTGGGTCTGCAGATGAGAGGATCGACGACTAAAAAGTTCAAAGGATTTGGCAGATCTTCTTTTCGTCCCTTCAAGCAGGGCCAACAACAACAACAGCAACAGCAGCAAAACCCTCTGTATAGATCCTATAGAGGTAAACAGAGGGGTCGTGGACGTGGACGTCAAGTCTCCTCTTCCTCCACTTCCTCCAATAATGCCCAACCCCCACCCGCATCAGCAAAGCAGCCCTAGATCCACCATTCTGGATCATGTGGGTCTGGTAGGGGGTCGGCTTACTCATTTTCTACGAGATTGGGAATCGGTTACATCAGATCTTTGGGTTCTCAATCTCGTAGAGAATGGGTATGCACTTCCTTTTCAGGAATTCCCTCCCAATTACCCTCCTTGCCAAGGTTATTGTTCGGAGGACCACCTGCTTCTCCTGCAGGAGGAAGTCCTGGCACTGTTTCGAAAGGGTGCGATAGAGGTGGTTCCAGAGCAGGAGAGGGGTCAAGGGTGCTACTCCCGGTATTTCTTGATTCCCAAGAAGGATGGCAGGCTTCGGCCTATCCTGGATCTCAGGATTTTGAACCTCTATCTCAAACAGGAGAAGTTCAAAATGCTCACCCTTGCTCAGGTTCTTCTAGCGCTGATGGAAGAAGACTGGATGGTGTCGATCGACTTGCAGGATGCGTACTTTCACATCCCAATCCTGAAGTCGCACAGGAGGTATCTCCGTTTTACGGTGGGATCGCAACACTACCAGTTTGCGGTCCTTCCCTTTGGACTTACTACTGCGCCTCGAGTCTTCACCAAGGTGATGGCAGTGGTGGCTGCGCATCTCAGAAGGTCGGGGATTCCTGTATTCCCTTATCTAGACGACTGGCTGATCAAAGCAGAGTCGCCGGAGATGGTGCTCCATCATCTGCAGGAGACAACTCAGTTGTTACACAGGTTGGGTTTTTCGATAAATGTACCCAAGTCTCACCTGGTGCCCTCCCAGCGCAACCTGTTCATAGGTGCGGTACTGGACACTTCTGTATGTCGTGCATTCCCTCCACCTCAAAGAATTCACGACATTCAGGAGATGATTCCTTTATTCTACAATGGAGCGGTTGTTCCGGTCCTGAAGGTCCTTCGTCTGCTCGGTCTGATGGCTTCTTGCATTCTGTTGGTCAGTCATGCACGCTGGCACATGAGGGCACTCCAGTGGTGCCTCCGCAGGCAGTGGTATCAGCACAACGGAGATCTCAGGGAGTCAGTGAAGATCTCCGGGGAAGCTGCAGCGGATCTGTCTTGGTGGAGCGTGGAAGGCAATCTGTCACAAGGAAAGCCTTTTCAGCTACCTCCATCAGTGGCCACAGTGATTTCGGATGCGTCCACTCTCGGGTGGGGTGCTCATCTGGGAGACCTGGAGGTCAAAGGTTTTTGGTCTCCGGAAGAAAGGTTGTTTCACATCAACCTTCTGGAATTGAGGGCGATACGTTTGGCACTCAAGGCCTTCCTCCCTTCCCTTCGCGGTCGTTCGGTTCAAGTCCTGACGGACAACACGACTGCGATGTGGTACATCAACAAGCAGGGAGGAGTAGGGTCGCAGTGTCTCTGCAGAGAGGCTCTGCGTCTCTGGTCCTGGGTTCAGGACCATCAGATTTGTCTGGTGGCAAATCACCTGGCCGGAGTTCTGAACGTTCGTGCAGACAGTCTCAGTCGGCAGTTCTCTGCCGACCACGAGTGGAGGCTTCACCCAGAGGTTGTTCACGACATCTTTCGGATGTGGGGGACTCCTCGGGTGGATCTATTCGCCACTCGCGAGAATACTCACTGCCTTTCGTTCTGCAGTCTCCAGTATCCGATGCAAGGAGCATTGGGGGACGCGTTTCAGCTGAGTTGGGGAGATCAACTCCTTTACGCGTTTCCTCCCATACCTTTGATTCCTCGGGTTCTGAGGAAGATTCGTCAAGACCGGGCCCAAGTCATATTGGTCGCCCCGGATTGGCCAAGAAGGGTGTGGTACTCAGACCTTCTCCGCCTCTCCTCTCACCCGCCGCTCCGTCTCCCTCACAGGGCAGACCTCCTCTCTCAGATGGAGGGGCAGGTTTTACACCCCCACCTCCAGACATTACACCTTCATGCCTGGAGATTGAACGGGGCAACTTGAGTTCTTTTTCTCTCCCTCACGAGGTAGTGGATGTCATTCTTTCTGCCAGGCGTGACACCACTAAGTCCATTTACTCCTATAGGTGGTCTAAATTTGTTTCTTGGTGCAGGGAGAGAGATGTTGACCCTTTGAAGGCTCATTTGTCTAATATTTTACAATTTGCCCTTTATCTGGCGCAGCAAGGTTTGGCTGTGGCCACGGTCAAGGGGTATCTTTCTGCCTTATCGGCATTTCTATGTTTGCCGGATCAGCCATCTCTCTTTAAATCTCCGGTGGTTTTGAGATTCTTGAAGGGTCTCATAAATATGTTCCCTCCTACTCCTTTTGTTGTTCCTCATTGGGATTTGAATCTTGTGCTGACCTTCTTAATGGGTTCTCCCTTCGAGCCCTTGCACAAGTGTCCATTGAGGCTTCTATCTTTTAAAACGATCTTCCTCGTTGCAATCACCTCGGCAAGGAGGGTAAGTGAGCTTCAAGCTCTAAGTTCCAAACCCCCATTCCTGACCATTCATGCTGAAAGGATGGTTCTCAGGACCAGGGCTGCTTTTCTGCCTAAGGTGGTGACTCCTTTCCATCTTGGGCAGTCCATTACCCTTCCTACCTTCTATCCTCCCCCTCACCCGTCTAAGGAGGAAGAGAGACTGCACCGTCTGGACCCTAAGAGGGCGGTGTCGTTTTATCTGGACAGGACTAAAGACTTCCGGATGGATGACCAGCTGTTTGTTGGTTTTGCTGGCTGCAAGAAGGGCAGAGCGGTGCACAAGCGCACACTTTCCAGGTGGATAATCCTGTGCATCAAGATCTGCTACTCTCTTGCTGGTAAGGACCCTCCTGAGGGTATTAGAGCACATTCTACTAGAGCAAAGTCTGCAACATCTGCTTTGTCTAGGGGTGTACCTGTTGAGGATATTTGCAAGGCCGCGACTTGGGCCTCCCTCCACACTTTCGCGAAGCATTACTGCTTGGATACCGAGGTGAGGAGGGATGGCCACTTCGCGCGCTCTGTCCTCCAAGACTTCCTGGTGTAGCAGAGTGGGCACCCTCCTCCGGGAGTGGGGACTGCTGTGGGAATCTATTCACAAGGTGAGGAATCCACACGGCAGATGTATCTATCAGAAGAACAAGTTACTTACCTTCGGTAACGCTTTTTCTGGTAGATACTATATCTGCCTGTGGATTCCTCACTGACCCACCCGCCTCCCCGTTGTCCACTCTGCTATACCTGGTCTTTCTGTATATATGTTTATACTATTGATTTAGTTCTATTTGTACTGTGTACATTGTATATTTGCATATTTGCTGTCGTTGGTCCGTCCGTGTGCCTCGAAGGCACGGAAAAAAGGGCGGAACTGACGTCATCACGCCGGCGTGGGCCTGATGTAGGGTCGGTGACGTCAGACGGAGTCGCGCGCGATGCCGTACTCCTGTGACGTCGCCCACGTCGGCGTACTACGAAGAAAGTTTCCGAACGTTGCTGGCGCAAGGGGGATATTCACAAGGTGAGGAATCCACAGGCAGATATAGTATCTACCAGAAAAAGCGTTACCGAAGGTAAGTAACTTGTTCGTTAGAGACTCATAGCCTCAGCTACCTTACCGTAGGTTATTCTCCAGGCGTCAGACCAAATCCGGATGTTTTCGAGCAGTATCTCTAAGCGCCAGTAGGTGGCGTCATTCGGCTCCATGTTGTCTGCATTATCCACGCCGGCAATGATGTGCACTGTACTAAACCTCGCAGACCCACCTTCTGGCATGCTGGCGTCCATTCTTTCCTTTTGAGGCCAGATAGCACTGATCTATTGAGAGCTACCCTCAGTCATTTGTTGGCTGCCTTTTTTCTCAACTTTTGATGCACCTTTTTTTGAGAGATTTTCCTTCCTGGTGTGACAGGATGTCCCATAATAAACTGGCTGGTGTCAAGCTATGTGGTGCTTGTCTTAGGCAGATGTCTGTGACAGACCTGCACTTGGTTTGTTTTTGGTGCTTGGAGAGGGAGTGTGACTCTAAGATCTGAGCGAATTGACATGCCATGCGCATCAAGGTGTTGAGGGAGTGATCCCTCAAGCTCTGTGCCGTCTGACGACCCCTCAATGCTCAAGATCCTGGTTGCGCATAAGATCCCGGGACTATTCGCAGAGCCGTACCTGGCAATAGTTGACAACCCTCCTCACACCTTGCTCCCCACCCCCGCACCTCACTAAAATCAGGTAAGTCTCACAAACAGAAGTTGAAGAGGTCTTTGACTACACCATACCTGTTGAAGTCTTCTGTACTCCAGGTCTTGTGCTTCAGCTGAGCCTGAGTCAGGGTCATCTCCGTGCTTCCTTGACTTTCCTGGAGCCGGAGCGACTCCTGCCGAGCTTAAAGAATTTTATGAGGCCATGCACCTCATATTTGGGTGCCCACTCCCTCTGGAACGCCTTTTGGCCTCTGTACCTCGGGAAAGGTCCCCACTTGATCCTTGCCGGCAGATTCACCCTCTGCGATTGTCGGGCCCCATTGATCCCAAGTTGGATTCGGGGCATAGTTGCCGGCGTGGCCAGGACCTGCCTAGGTGCCTACTCCAGTGCTGATGCCCCCAGCACTGCCATCCCATCATCATTTCCAACTCCAACATGGAGCTGGCCTGGCATCGTCAAGGACCATGGTCTATAGATAATAGCCAGTGCATTTTTGGCTTTGACAACCCTGTAGAGGGAGATACATTTGAGGGGTCTGAGGACCCTTATGGATACCAGCATCCTCTAGATGAGAATGAGGATCACTGGTATGAGTAACTGGCGGATGCAGTGTGTTAGACACCTCATCACTGGCTTGATTTCTCCTTCTACTGTGGCTCCGGGGGAGGGAGCCTCTTTTGCTATGGTGGTGCATAGGGCAGCTGAGGTCTTGAACCTTTAGCTACCGTCAGTGGCAGTCAAGACAAACATCTTGACAGAGGTGCTTCAGCTAGGTGTCACCCGATTCAAACCTTCATTCCCCTTTAATGAAGCCTTTACCGACGTCATACTCTGGCCTGGTGCAAGCCCTCCATAGGGGCTCCTGTGCATAGGACAATTGCCTGCCACTATGGCCCGCTCCCAAGGACCCCAGTTTCCTTGCCCTCTACCCAACCTCGAAGAGATTGGTGGTCCATGTTTACTACTCCACAGGATAGGGAATCCAAGAGGATAGATACCTTTGGGAAGGGAGTGCACTCTTCTGCCAGCCTTGCACTACAGTCGGTGAACACTGTGTATCTTTTGAGTCAATATTCCCATATAACTGGGATTCAGTTGTGCAAGTGCTGTCTATGGTCTCGGAGGAAGCCCGAGCCATACTCTCCTAAGCTTTTTCCTCGTGTCTGCTCCTGTTTTACGAGACACCAGTCTCGTTGTATGCTGTGACAGAGGTGGGGGCTGGGTGTAAACGGAGGCCTGGCAACTCTTTCCATTCCTAACTAGCACTTGCAGTGCAATAGGTCTCGCATTTGCGAGAGTTCGATCTATTGGCCTTGTAAACGATAAAGCTTTTTTTTAACGTGTTTAGAAAACCTGCAAGCGGTGGGTAAACGCCGCTTGCAGGTTTATAAACACATAAATAAAAGACATTATCATTTACAATGCCAATAGCTGAAACTCTCGCAAATGCGAGACCTATTGCACTGCAAGTGCTTTTTAGAACTGCTGCTGCTGAGCACCAACAGGACCCGGCCTACTTAATTCCCTGGTGTAGAGTATAAACGGTGCTCTGTTGAGGGGATGATCACTGAAAGCCTACAGCACCCGTGTATTTAGGGCCATTTAAATCCCCCTATGGCCAGGTCATGGGTGGAGGACGACAGAAAAACAACGAATATGGGGAACGTAATGCCGAAGAAACTGGGGCTAGTACTCGCGAGGAGAGTCTCTCCAGCTGGACGGATGGTATGAGAGGGTTAAGTTAAACATGAAGACGGACGAGCTCTACATGGAAGTATTCCTATAGCAAACAATATCCTTCAAGCAAATTTTCCCTCCTAAACTAAATGCAGCTCCTTAGTAAGATACTAGAGGCCCATGTTACGAACTGCCTCAGCTCATTTATTGGGCATTCCCAGTTTCTCGACCCTCGGCAGGCAGTATTTAGACCAGCTCACTCCACGGAGTCTGTCATCCTGGCAGTTATGGACGAGCGTAGGAGAGGAGCCGATAAAAACACCACCCAGGCCCTGGTGCTTTTAGATCTGTCAGCTGCGTTTGACACGGTCGATCATGATCTCCTGATCGACCGTGTCAGCAACGCTGGCATCCAGGGTCTGGCCCTCAGATGGATTTCCTCCTATTTACATAAGCGATTCCAGGCAGTTGGCCTGGCTAATTTTTCGGCCAAAAAAACAGGTTGACCTGTGGGGTCCCCCAGGGTTCCTCTTTATCGCCCCTTTTATTTAATTTATACATGCAACCCTTGATTGTGTCCTTACCCAACAGCCCAGCCATAACCCTCAATTACGCCGACGACCTCCAGTTGGTGTTCGACATCGACTCCTCCAACACATCAGTCACCAACTTCCAGTCTACCATGACCTCCATTAGCGAATGGATGTACACCAATCAATTAAAACTTAATCCTGATAAAACTGAGCTAATCCTGACTGGAGGTGCCGCCCACCCCTGGGATTCCAGCTTCTGGCCCCCACTCCTGGGCAACCCCCCTTGCCCAGTGGATACTCTAAAAAGCCTTGGGGTCATAATCTGCAATGACCTGTCCTTGAAACCCCAAATCAATGCAGTGATATCCTCCTGTTTCTTTCACCTTTGTAGAATTCGGAAGATCTGCAGATTTCTGACCACCGAGGCCCTCACTCTTGTCATTCTGGCTCTGGTCATCTATCGCATTGATTATGCGAACTCACTGTGTTGGCATTCCAACATACCAACTTCGCCGTTTACAGCTGGTACAAAACCAAGCAGCCAGGCTCATCTTACATCAACCTAAGCATCAACATGTCCGCACTCTGATGAAAAGCCTCCACTGGCTTCCGGTGGCCAAATGTTGTGTATTCAAATTGGGTTGTACCATCTTCAAAGCCCTCGCTGGCCAGGGCCCAACTTTCATTTCTTCTCGGATCCATCGCTATGCCCCTGTACGTGAACTCCACTCCTCCCGTCTCAATTTGCTTACGATCCCCACCTTTAAACGTAAAAAGCATGGTGGCCTTAGTTTCTCCTTCCTGGCCCCCCATTTTCGGAACTCCCTTCCGACTGAACTTAGATCTGTAACCAGCTATACCCAATTCAGAACACGTCTTAAATCACTTCTGTTCACACAAGCATATGAGTAAAGCTTCCGTCATCCTGCTACTACCGTCACCTCGCTCTCAGCGCAATGAAACCGCTTGGTGTAAGTGCGCTTTACAAGTAATTTTAACACAACACAACAGCTCTCTTTTACTATGTTGGCGCTTGACAGCACCCACTACTACATGCACACACATGAACCCGATCTCCTCTGTCCACAGTCCCCCGAGATCCGCTGCCCCTGTCAGCCGTTACAGGTCTAAGAACAAAAAACACACACATACCGCTAAGACTGCAGTGGGAACGAAGAATAGAAGGCCCGAAATGAGGGTTTTCACTTCGGCGCAGGTGACTGCGGGAGCACCAGCCAGGACTTGCCTTAGTCCCCTGGGGGAACGCATTCCACCGCGCACCTGACCGCTCTGGAGACAGCGAGGAGGCAGCGGCGCAGCTTTACTGGTCGGGCGTGGGTCGGTAGAGAAAAATCGCATTCGCCACAACCCTTTCACAGCAGCAGAATTTTATTAAATGCGCACTAATATCTTTAAGGAAACGTCTCCTGTTCATCAAAATGAACGGCCTGTCTCCAAGAGGCCGATGGACACTTTGAGACACAGAACAGTGAAACACGCTCATCAATTCGTATAAAATATCCTTTATTGCTAAATGGAATTATGAGGGGAGTAACTCTGGCAAAAACTCAAGCGATCTGTGATTAAGTGAGCCACTTCATAACAAGCTATCGCCATTGAGCCATGGCGCTTTCACTTGAGTGAAGAAAGTGCTTACACCAAGTAATGAAGGGGACCGTGCAATGGCCCAAGCAAACAATCCAGTCGGGATTGGCGGGGCCACAAGGAGACAGGGCGGTAACAAAAAAGACTCACTTTCAACCGGAGGCCAGCCTTTAACATAAATGATGACGCCAGCCAATAAGATTGATGGGCGGGGCTTCAAGTCCCCTTCCGAAATCATCTCGATCACAATAAGCCTCGCAGAGCGCAGCGCTAGGTCTGCGAGACCTAAAAAGTAGGTTTTTATGCAGGAGAATGGTGGGTAATGCAAGGTCGGCTGAAGGTCAGAAGTGTGCGTACTTCTCCAGGAGCTGTCTGCCATGGTCACATTCTTGACTCATTAAACGCATTTGTAGCATATATCTACTATTCCTACCACTTGTTTATACAAACAGCTATTCGTTGATCCGAAGTGACCAAACGGCGTGCTTTATTAAATATTGATTCAGAAAAGGGGGTGGTGATGAACAGAGTGCCTGAATTAAGCAGACCACTCTTACCCAGTCCAAAGATCAGGGCTTGATCCATCACCGTTTTTTAGCTCACTGCACCATCCCAGCTCAGAACTCGGCTATATGCAAATTAGTCTGTTCCTGTCCCAATGCATGATGGGAACAGGGCAAACCAAACTACCAAGCCAATTCTTATACTGGGAAGGAAACAAGCTTCCGGGGACCGGTTTCTGCCATTTCAGGCGTCGTCGGCCCGGCTTGCTTGAATCCTGATGGTGCAATGAGCAAGGGACTCACATCTGAGTATACCCTTCCACGCATATGGTGGTCCATCACCACCCCATTTTGTAAATATTTTGGCCACCATGAGTGTGGAAGGGTATGCTCAGACATGAGTCCCTTGCTCACTGCACCATCAGGATTCAAGCAAGCCGGGCCGAAGACGGCTGTAATGCCAGAAACCGGTCCCCGGAAGCTTGTTTCCTTTCCAGTGAAGAATTGGCTTGGTAGTTTGGTCTGCCCTGTTCCCATGATGCACTGGGCCAGGGACAGACTAATTTGCATATAGCCAGGTTCTGAACTGGGATGGTGCAGTGAGCTAAAAAACGGTGATGGATCAAGCCCTGATCTGTTGACTGGGTAGGAGTGTTCTGATTAACTCAGAGACTCTGTCCATCACCACCCCCTTTTGTAAATATTATTAAATATTGAAACATCTAAATCTGGCTTAATTTAAGTATTGACTGCTGAATGCACAACCTACCCGTTTTTTGGTAAATAACGTTATTAGTCATAACTTGTACATATCTTTAATTAGTTTTACTTTCATCTTCTACTCCTCTCTGCCACCCTACCTTACCCAGAGTTAAATGCTGTATTGCGCCGATATTAAGATCGACTGCAATGAATTTCTTAACTTAAATGCTCAGGCTCTCCGAGGAGCTATTGTAAGCATAAACTGGGTTTAGGGTTCTTGAACATGGTGGCATACATTTTTATCGAAAAAGGTGTGTTTTCACAGATCCTTTTCCATTTAGTTTTTTTCCGATTACTTGTTTTACCAATATATGTATTAAATAACATACTAGGCTGTTCTTCTATATAAAAAGCCCCTGTTGCATTTAAGGAGCTCGCATGTGAGTGTTTCAGAATAAACTGAAAGATTGTAAACTAAAATAGTCAGTCATAGAACAAAAAATGCAGCTACTGGTAAGAAGTCGGAGTACAAGGAAGTTGTTTCTAGCCTCAGAACTTTTAAATAAGAAAGTTGTGTGCGATTGGAGGAAACAGTATGTAAGAGGAACAGATTGTAGGATCCGTGTTTTAAGTATATTTTTAATAACAAGCTTGCATGCATGCAGAGCACTCTTGTAAACACCTGCCTACAACACATGCGTTGCCTACTACCCCAGGAGGAGGTACTGTAAGATGTTGGGGTTCTGTCTTACAATTCTAAGCATCTTTTTCCGGAGATTGATTTGTTCTGAAGGAGCCTCTGGTGCAAGGATGGCAGAGTAAATACCTGAAGACGGATGTTCACTGTTCCAGCAATCAATACAGGCCCCGTGACTACACTTCTGGCCACCTCTAGTTAAAAACTAATTTGTTAATTCTGACAGTTTAATTGCCCTTCCAAGTTCACATTAGCCTGCTGAGTGCCAGGAGATTTCGGTCATTTTTCAAAAAGGAAACCAGTCTACCCCCGTTTCCCTCTTATTCTCGCCTCTTCTCCTTCGTAATGGGGCCTTGATATCCCGTTTAAAAGGGATTACCCCTGTTCGCTCATAATCCACTCAAAATCACGTATCACGGCAAACAGAACCGTCCATCACATGCTAATGAAAGCAACATTGTACCTGTCAACTTAACAGCCATACTTAAGCAAGATAAACTAGTGGAAACAAAAGGGCCCCATGCTTTGTTAAATAAATGCACTCGGTCATTTAGTCGGTGTACTACCTGCTCATCCGGTGTTGCCAGCATTGGTCTTAAGTAAGTTTCCATGCTTGAGGGAAATGTTGACTTGCATCCCGTCTTGAATGTCTTGGCCACTGCCAGCGCTGTATCAGTCTATCCCTTCCAATGGTTAATGAATCCTAGAATGCATACATTACCTTTGAGAATCACCATAGAGCAAGATTGTGTTCACATATTTCATTTGTAGTGGGTCATGGGTTTTATGTGGCGACGGTTACGGCAGGACTACACTAAATGTACTGTGCCACCAACTGTGATTTGTGTAATTTCTGAGGGGTCTACTACCATTCTTACTGTAACTTGAAGAAACTGAACTTCAGGTGGGATCCAAGCAGTCCTTTATGATGTAAATGCAGCATTGCAGGCCATTCATTCTCCTTGTAGTTGTGAAAGAGTCGCCATGATAGTTATCTATTAATGGTGCTACAAGGGTTTACAGTAAAGTTTTTGCATTAACAGTCCTCTATGTATGAGCCAGAGGTCACTCCTCTGAAGCTCCCAACTTTTGTCTGTACTGTTGTTGTATGTAGGGGATTCTCACTTGTCAAAAAAACACCTGGCATTCTCTGCTATAAAGGCAGTAAGACAGATGACAATGCCAACATTTTTTATTGTGGTTTAAGTGAAATTCCGCTTTTGATGTGTTAAAGGAGTCCAAAATCTATCTAAGAGTAAATGAGAAATTCTTTTGGACAATACCAGCTATGCTCGGGAGCAGCCGCCATCTCCCTTAGCTTCAGCGTTGGAGCTTTGGAGTCTGCAGGAATGAAGTGCGGGGAGTTTTAGAGGAATAGTAGTGGAGAGAAACCGGCAGCTAACATGATGCCTGACTGTGGTCCTTCTGGAGGCTCCCCATCTGTCTGAAATTTCAAGAAATAGGACACTCCCGTATAATTTGTGAGGCTTTCACAATGGTACTGACAGTTTTGTGCAGCTTTTGATTGCTCCAGGGTGGTGAAAGTGCTTGGTTGATACTAGGGGCAGAAGCTTGTAGCCTTGCTGAGTGTGTTGCATTGTTCGTGTTGACAGCTCGCTCCCAGAGGCTCAACAGAAAATAGTTTGTCAAACTTTTTGGGAGCGGGTATATTCCTGTTGACATGGCTGGAAAAAATCACCCATGTAGAGATTGAAGATAACTGCGCAGGATGATGGTGGCATCTTTCCCTGTAAGTATGAGAAATGAGCGACTTTATCAGGACTCGGATCCTTAGAATTCTTCCTCTAGAGTTAGTTACCCTGCTATGTAGCTCCCACGCTCTACAAGGTTACAAGAGGAAGGAGGACTTTGCCTCCCGTAGGTACCGACCATAGTGCTGCAGACAGGCTATTATCACCAACTAATCTCATTGAAATACAGGATAGTAGTCTCTTGCATGAAGAGTTGCTTCTGATGACTAATTAGAGAATTACAAACCGCATGTCAGAATATGGAGAGGAAGGTAACCATACTGGAGGGTAATCTGGAGAGGATGCAGGGTTGGCTTGAAGTAGTGGAGTGGTGCATAGGGAACACTGTAAAGAGACTGGTGTTGCTAAATCGGAAATTTGAGGTCTTCAGATAGAATCCACACACTCTGAGGTTCTGTGAGTGTGCAGTATGCCTTATTCTCAAGATTGAAAGTAAGGATGAAAGGTTACTGAACCACCTCTAATCTGGAGGGCAAGAGAGCCATTTCCTCAGAAGAACTGAAACTAGGGTATACTTGCCTTTATCTTTGCTGTGCATTTTTGCTGTCCCCCTAACGAGTTACTTATGATTGAGAGTATTTGACTAATGTTATCATAACTTCAGTTGGGGGATTCAGTCTGTGCTGTAATATTCAACGGTTAATGTTTGCTATCCTAGTTCAGGGAGCAGTGTCAATTTACCAGGCAATAGTACTTTGGTTTGATCTCAAACCCCATTAACTGGGTTTTTACAAAGATGGCTGTATTGACGCCCTTCCTTCATCATCGGTGTGGTCAAATATGTCCTTTTCTTGACCATGGTCGACTCTTTCCGTCTGGTCCTTTCCCATCTGATTAAGTTAGAAATGTAGGTCCTTGCAAGCACTTTCTCTCTGGCCCCCACTTAGCATCACTTTCATAGGAATCTTCTTCGTGGCCCTGCTATGCATTAATTCTCATCCCCATCCTGTGAGGGTGACAGATCTTTGTTTAGCTTAATTGTACTTGTGAACCCTCTTCCATACCCTAGTATAATGGTTCTAGAAGGTACTGTGCCTGATTGTCAATTGAATTCAGGTTGTTCCAAGTCTTTTATGTCAACAAGAAGAGGATTCAGCTACAACGTTTATCTCATTGGGGGTAGGAATTTCAAAGTTAATCAGCCAGGATTTCTATCTTCCAGAAAACTCAAGAAGACTTTGTACCCTGTTATTCCTCTATAGCTCCAGTGCTACATTCAAATGCAATCACTCCTCTTCTCAATCCTTCCTTGCTCAATCTTCCAGTTGTCAGACTCTACTATTTTCCAGTATTCTCCAGTTGTTGCATCCATTGCTGTTTGCTGATACCATCTTCTTCTACAGCTCCTGCACTGCCCACCACCAAGTCTTATTCCTACCTTTCTTGCTTTATTCTATCATCGATTGTAATAGACAATCATATGACTTTTTTTTATTCTCTGCACACGTTCCGCCCAAAACCTTTCTAAACTCTGAGTTGCACAATTGGCCTTTGTAGTGGTAAACAGGGTTATGCCCTGTGTACACTATGAAATGTGTATCCCATTCATAGTACCTACATGTTAGACCTTGCTTTTCCACAGCAGAGCAATTGCCTTCTGTCTCTACCAGTGCTTTAGAAGCCTATGCCCTAGCCCAGGGGTCTCCAACCTTTTCTGTAATACGTTTTACTTATGTTTGATTAAAATGATACCAAGCTACTAATATTGTTACTGTGGTAATAGTGACCTTGAAAGAGATAAGATTACATTTCTGGCCACCAGATGCAAGATCACCTGCAGAGATAACCTCAGTGCGTCAGGTAGGGTTGCCAACCGTAATATATAAAGGCATTATCAGTTTGGAATGCCACTATATGGTTAATACATGACAGCCATAGCTGAAGGGCCCAGGCACCAAGCGAATAGTATTGGTAATCAGACTCACCAGTGCCCCATGAGTTTAATATCAACTTCAAATATATTTCGAAAATCAAACTATAATTCTCCATACATCAGCTTATGAGTTCTGAAAGTACACATAGTTTCACATCGAATACACACCTTTCAATCTTGGATACATATTTTAATTCAACCAAGCAAAAGATTCTAATGTAGTAGGATGGGCTGCACACAGAAAAGCTACTGTAGGGAGCTGGAGAGCTACCAGGAGCTCACAAGCTACTTGCTGAAGAAGCTTGCAATAGCCACACTAATTTGCATGGGTCCAGCTCACAAACTCTGAATGCAGGTCCTGAGTCACATTAATTTATTGACACCTTTTGTCAAATAGTTTCAAAACTTGCCACATTGCAGGTCTATCTCTTCAGATTCTTAAAAATCAAATATACATCTCACTCTAAACACATTTGCCAGTTTTAAAATTAAACTATATCCCTTTTCAGTATTTGCTACAAGTTTGGAATACAATTCTTCCAAACTAAGGAAAGAATGTTTCTTATCCTTGCTGAATGGATTGAATAATTAATCACAGTACATTCTATTGGTCGTACACCATCACTGCTAATCCACACCTGTTATGCCTGTTACATCTTCCTCCCCCCACCTTTAATGATTAAACTATCTCCAGAAGTACCCCTGTAATCTTTTTCAGTTCAGCATCATGTTCCTTCTAATCTTTTCCATACAGAAGAATCATGTTGGAAATAGGTTATATTTCAGATGTTCTAGGATATTTGATGTGTTGCCCTTTGGAAGATTGCAGATGTGAAGACTAATGAAAAATGTCAATGATATGGAGTCCTCATGAAGTGCTATTTTGTGGTAAGTGGAGGAGAGATGCAAGGTTGAAGAAGCCAAAGCTTCCTTATGTGTTGGCAACATCCTGTTAATAATAGTAATTGGCAGTGGGTGTCATTCTACCCAGATGTTGGTGTTTAGATCTATGAGATCAACACAAATGCTGAGTTAAGTTTTTCCCTCCCCCTCCTTATTTTAGAACCACTGGAATAAGGCACTCAGAAGCCTCTGTTTCTTCCATTGGCTCTTTAGACAATATGTAAAGTTCTAGTTTCAGTTTTTCTCTCAACTGGCACCACCTGCCCCCTGTGTAAGTCGGGAGCTGCTCCATCCTCAAACATTATTTTGCTTTTAAATCTTCTGAACATACCTCATTTATCTGTGAACACTGCTCGAACTTCTGCACCAACTCTTGTTCTTTATCATTTGTACGCAGTGCACAATCGGAATGGTTGAGAACATGCTTTTTTCCTAAGCCCTTTGAAGTGGCTGTGCCATCAAACACCCGCCACCCGTGCAATATTTATTTCATCAATCTATCTTGAAAGTTAATTGAAATTTTGAAAAAAATATATACTACTTCAGGATTTTTTCTATTACATGCTATCTACTGCATAGCTGTTCACAACACACTTTGTGTAAGTATGTCTTATCAAATAAGGGCATTATGTGACTCCAAATCACCCATAACTCCTCCAAGCCTACTTCCTATTTTTACGTCACAAAAGATTTGTTGTGTTCTGGTGCTGTTGTCCACACTTGAAACACAAATTTCTGTTCAACTTCGTTATCATCCTCATCCTTTACCTTTACTCCATGTAGTCTTTACCCTTTTGTATTTGAGCATTTTAGCCAAATGATCCTTTAGTTTGTATTTCCTTCATGTCTGGTAAAATGAAGGACACTTCTTATCTATCCATCATTAAGTTTCCTATCAGCACACATCTATTGCAAAAAGGTTATTTAGATAATATTGTGTCCTTTTTCTACTACGAACCCAGCGTTTTCTGTCCATAATTTACCATCACTTTCCTTTCATATGGTTTTACCATATAAATGTACCCTCATTCTTAATTACCCACTGAATGTAATTTAAATTCCCAAGACATTTATTCATTTGTATGCAATTTTTGGAGCACTATTAGCAAAGAAGGTTAAAAGAAAAATACGTTTTTTTTATATTCAACAAATGCCCATTCTACCAGGACAACGGCAGCCACTACTGCTTTGGGACGTGGCGCTCCCTTGCATGACATCTATCAGGCAGCTACGTGGGCCTCGCTGCACACGTTTACCAAGCATTATTGCCTTGACAGTCCAGTCCAGAGTGACTGCTTCTTTTGCCGTTCTGTTCTCCATGACTTTTTGGTGTAATGTTGTTCGCAGACCCATCACCGGGGTTCGTATTGCTGGGGTATCTATTCTAAGGTAAGGAATCTATCACTAACGTGTCTCTTTCAGTTGCACAAGTTACTACTTGTGTAACGATATATCTCTAAGAGACATTAGTTGGTGATCGATTCCTTACCGCCCCACCCAACCTCCCCGTTCTGCAAATTGATTTCTAGGGTTAGGGTCATCCCTTTCAGGGCACTAGTTTCATGGCACCAGTGGTCAGTTTCTTGAATGGCTCTGTGTTCCTGGCGCGGAAAGTCATGTACAGAACTGATGTCAGCACGCATGGGTGACGCCTAAGTTGTCTGTGACAAATCTCGGCGCCAGCGACGGACGCGGAGCCGCTCGACGCCAACTTCCGACACGCATGGGTAATGCTGATGAAAACTTTCCGGATCCGGTCTGACGCCTGGGGATATTCTAAGGTAAGGAATCTATCACTAACTAATGTCTCTAAGATATATCGTTACACAAGTAGTAACTTATGCTTCAGCCTCTATCCTGGATTTCTGTGAGAATAACTCTGAGGCCGCTTGGCCTCCTGCATCCTGCAAGTGACACATGCCAAATGGCATAGGTGGGCTCTACAGTGGGACCTAGATTTCCATTGGATGCAGCATATGGGGAACCTCCCCCACATGGTGCAGATCTCTGAGGGAACTGCAAGGATTTGTGTGGTGGCTGACAAACAACGATTGGGTTACAGGCAGACCCTGCTCCCTTCGCTCAACCAGATCTCGCAGAAGTTACAGATACGTCACTCCTGTCATGGGGTGGCCATCTGGGAGAGGTCGAGATCAGAGGACTCTAGTTTCAGGCCGAATAGGGACTCCACATCAATCTGCTGGAGCTCCGAGTTGTTTGTTTGGCATTAAAAGCCTGACTTACTTCCATCACGTAGAGGCTGGTACAAGTATTCACAAACAACACCACTGCCATGTGGCACTGCAACAAACAGGGCGGGTGGGGTCGTAGTCCCTGTGTCAAGAGGCTCTGCATCTCTGTACCTGGTGGTTCAACACCTGACTGGTTCTTTGAACACCAGAGCGGACAAACTCAGCTGTTGATGCCTAGCAGATCACGAATGGTGTCTCCGTCTGGAGGTGGCACAAGCTCTTTCAACAATGAGGCAACAAGCAGTTAAAGTAGCGTACACCTGTTTTGTCATTCTTAAGTGGCTTAGGAAAATTCTATGGATGCTTCCGTTGCCCACCCAGAAAACTGTAGTCCATGCTCTTATATCATCTAGACTGGACTATGGGAATGTGTTATATCTGGGTGCAAGCAAAGAAGTATTTCATAGGCTACAGATTGTACAAAATTCTGCTGTCCAATTGCTATGTAAGCTTCCCTACAGAACTCCAATTTCTGCCTCATTGCATGATCTTCACTAACTACGGATCAACAATCGTGCTAAATTTAAAGCGCTGTGCTATATGCACAAGATTAATTCTGGCAAAGCACCTCACTACCTTAAGGCCTTGGTCATCAATACCGCCCCTCCCGCACACTTCTATCTTCCAATCAGCACCAATTTAAAATTCCTAGGATCAGACGAGTCATACTGGGTGGACACTCCTTTTCTTGCTTAGCTCCCTCACTCTGGAACTCGCTTCCCTTTTACTTACGCACCGAACAACATTACTTCAAATTCCGTAAAGACGTAAAAACTTGGTTGTTTAATCAATAACTTCTCTTTGGTCCTGTTCTATTCTCTAGCTTCTGTTCCTTGGTTCTTTTGTGCTCCCTAGCGCCGGGTAACCTACGGGTAGCTGTTGCGCTGTACAAATCTAATTAATAAATAAATAATAAAACATTGGGGAGAGCCTTGGTTAGATCTGTTAGCCTCTGCTGAGAACGTGCGTTGTCCGCAGTTCTGTGCACTGGAGTTTTTCAAGGTGACTCACTTGGAGATGTTTTTCATATTGAACGGAGCCCAGGCCTCCTGTACGCCTTTCAGCCCATACCACTGCTGCCCAGAGTTCTCAAGAAGATCAGGACCGACCTGGCCCATGTCACCCGTGTGGCCCTGGACTGATAATGGAGAGTCTACTATCCCGAGCTTCTCCAACAGAGCATCAATCCTTCGCTCAAACTGCCTCTTTGGGAGGATCTTCTGTTCCATCAGCTGAGGAGGGTTCTCCACCCAAACCTGTCAACTCTACGCCTTTTTGCATGGAGATTGAGCTGTGGCAGTTGACAGCATTTGACTTTCCTCCCGAAGTCTGTAATGTTATTTTGGTAGCCAGGTATCACACTACAAATTCTGTGTATGCCTGCCGATGGAACAAGTTTGTATTATACTGTACAGAAAATCTTTCTGCTTTCCTCTATGATATTTTACTTTTTCTTTTAACCCTCGCCCAGCAGGGCTCTTCTCTGCGCACTCTAAAAGGGTGCTTTTCAACCCTGTCTGCCTTTCTGCATCTGCCAGACCAACCCTCTTTATTTAAATCTCCCATTGTAAATAGATTTCTCAAAGCCCTAGTACATATTTTCCCCCCCTCCCCTTTCATCATGCCTCGGAAGGACCTTAATTTGCTTCTCACCTTTCTAATGTGCACTCCATTTGAACCTCCGTACAACTGCCCCATGTAGCTGCTTACCATCAAGACAGATTTTCTAGTGGCAATCACTTCCACCAGGAGGGTGAACAATTGCATCCAAGCCTCCTTACCTGACAATATTCCATGGTAAGTTGGTGCTTCGCACAAAGACCTCTTTCCTACCAAAAGTGGAAACACCCTTCCATGTGGGGCAATCTATCACCTTGCCACTTTCTACGCTCTTCTGCATTCCTCTTTAAAGAGGAGCGTCTCCACCGTCTGGATCTAAAAATAGTGTTGTCGTTCTACCTTGACCGCATTAAAGAATTCCGGGTGGTTGACCAACCTTAAGTGGGGTACGTAAGGGCTAAGAAAGGTTTTGTGGTGCAGAGAGAAGTCTCTCATGACTGGTTGTTCTCTGCATAAAAATGTACTACACTTTGGCGAAAAAGCAGCCTCCTGAAGACTTCGCTAATTCCACTAGAGAGAAGGTTGCAACATGGACTTCCAGTCCTTTACGTTTGTCAGCCTGTAACATTGGCATCCCTGCACACGTTTATCAAGCACTACTGGCTGGACAATCTGAAAGAAACACGTAGTGATAGATTCCTTACCTTAGAATTATCGCCAGGCGTCAAACTGGATCCGGAAATGATTTGTCGGCAGTACCCTTGTGTGTCGGAAGGTGGCGTTGTGCGGCTCCGCAGCCGTCGTTGCGGTGGCCGAGATGACGTTGCGGCAGCTAATTAGAAGCCGCCCTCGCACGCTGACGTCAGTTATTTCTTTTTCCGCGCCAGCAAGCATAGATCTGGAGAGAGCTCTATCCCCAGTCACATTTTGACTGTTTTTTTCGAGGCTTTTTGTCTCTATTTTTCGAGTCGATCGACTCCTGGTGCAGTCGTGCTGCCCGGCTTAAAGTCCAGTGGGGACTGTCATCAAATGATGTCGGTGACTGACCCACACAGCGTGTGTCTTTACTGTATGGAACGCGACCACGACCCCAAGTTGTGCTCTGACTGCCAGGCCACGGCACCGAAGACTTTGCGGGAGCGGTCCAGAAAGATGCTTGAAGTCTGGCAGTCTGCTCCGCGCCGCTCAAGGTTCTGGTCCCGTGGGAGGTGCAGGGACCGGTCGCGGAGCCTCCACCACCATTCATCGGGATCGAAGTCTTCGCACTCGGGGTCAGATAAGACGAAGCATTCCAAGAAGTTGAAGAAGCCCCATCGCTCTCATACTTCCCCTCGCCGGTTGCGTGACACGGGTTAGGGTGCAGGTGGTGCCTCCCGCGTGGGTCCTGCGGAGCCTACCCAGTCGCCGCCGGCCTACCCACCCTTCCCGGGTCCATTAGCGAATCTGGCCCAGCTGCAGGAATTTCTGTCAGCCATGGCTTGCCTCTTTGGTGCCGGTGTGCCTGTGGGCCCGACTGGGGGTCCCAGCTCTTTACTGCCGGTGGCTCCGGCATCGCTGTCGGCTCCTGCGCTGCAGGACCCCCATGGATCCGGGCTCGGATCCCGGTCAACGCCGGTTGATCTTGTGACAACTCTACTGATGTTGACCCCACCTCTGACGTCGCCCGGCTCATCGGACGACTTCGCCCCTGGTTTCAGCCCGGATGTGGATAGGGCGCTGCTCGATACAGATGCCGATGGGGGATTTCTATCCCTATGTCCATCCTCCTTATTTTCGGTTGTTCATCAGCCTCTGGAGGAAGGGGAAGATTGAGAGGGGTCTGAGGACTCTCTCACAGCACAATGTGAGCTTGACCCGGACTGAGCAGAGGAGCTGGGGGATGCAATTGGTCTTGGTACCTCTCCTGACCTTGGCGTGCTAACTCCTCCTACAGTGGCTGCGGAGGAGGGTGCATGTTACGCAGTGGTGTTGCGTAGGGCGGCCAAGGCCCACCACCTTGAGCTTCCTACAGTGGCCGTCAGGACTAACCTCCTCACAGAAGTGCTTCAGCTGGCAGCTACCTCTGCGGAGCCACTACTGCCTTTTAATGAAGCACTTTCGGACGTTCTTTTGGGCACCTGATCCAGGCCCAACACAGGGGCTCCTGTGGATAGGAATGTGGCCCGACGCCATCGCCCGGCCCCCGGCGACCCTCTTTTCCTGTCCCAACACACCACTCCTGAGGGCTTGGTTGTCCAAGCCTCTGCATCCCAGAGCGCATTCCCTACTGCACCATCGGACAGGGAATCCAAGAAACTGGAGCAGTTCGGTAAGAGGATTTTTTCTTCCGCCAGTACAGTCCTGCGGTCGGTGAACACTGCATGCCTCTTGGGCCGTTATTCCCACTCTGTGGGATACAGTGCTGTGCGTGCTGCCTCAATGTGCAGACGAGGCCCAGTCAGTGCTCTCTCAAGCTATTGCTGGAAGGAGGCAGCCAAGTTCACTATCCGTTGTGGCCTTGACACCGCTGACTCGCTGGGCAGGGTGATTTTCACGACAGTGGCGTCATGTCGCCCCGCCTGACTGAGGACAACTGGGTTTTCTGGGGATGTCCAGAACACTCTGATGGACATGCCCTTTGATGGCATTCGCCTTTTTGGCAACAAAGCTGTGCGTTGGAGCGCAAGGACTTGCGGGCCACAGCCAAATCCTTGGGCCTTTCCGCCACGTGCCCTCCTCCACCTTCTGCTTTTCGCTCCTTTCGTGGCCACGGAAAGTGCGCCCCGACACGTTCACTTCAGAGCCACATTCCTGCGCAGCAACCATCAATTTGGACAGGTAGGTTTTACAAATAGTCCGAAGGGGCTACTCCCTCCCCTTGGAGACTACCCCACCAGCCATGCCACCCCAGTACCACCGCATGTTGGGGGATCACTTGGCACTACTTCAACAGGAAGTCTCAGCCCTCTTGGCCAAGGGGGCCATCAAGCGCGTTCCTGCGCCAGAAGTAGGATGTGGTTGTTACTCCCACTACTTTCTGTTACCCAAGAAGGACAAGGGCCTGCGTTCTATCTTGGACCTCAGAGACATCAATCGCTTCCTCCGGAAGGAGAAGTTCAAGATGTTAACTTTGGCTCAGGTCTTGTCTGCCCTGGAGACTGGATGGTAGCCTTGGACCTGCAGGACGCATATTTGCACATTCTCGTCCTCCTGGCACACCGGCGTTACTTGCGGTTTACGGTTGGCCACAAGCACTTTTAGTTTACCATGCTCCCCTTTGGCCTTACCAGCGCCCTTCGGGTGTTCACCAAAGGTATGGCGGTGGTCGCAGCTCATCTGCACAGATCAGGGGTTCCAGTCTTCCCCTATCTCGACGACTGGCTGTTAAATGCGGGCTCGCCCTGGACAATCGCCTCCCACCTGCAGACTACGGCCGACCTCCTGCATTTGCTGGGGTTCTCAATCAGTGTGTCGAAGTCGCACCTGATTCCCTCTCAGAAGCTCCGTTTCATCGGAGCGGTTCTGGACACGGTGCAGGTTTGGGTCTTTCCTCCCGAACAGCGAGTCCGGGACGTTTAGGCTATGATTCCGATCTTTCAGCCCTTGTCCTGGGTTTCTGTCAGTATGACCCTGAGGCTGCTGGGCCTCATGGCCTCCTGCATCCTGTTGATCTATCATGCCAGGTGGCACATGCGGGCTCTGCAGTGGGACCTGAAGTTCCAATCGGCACAGCATCAGGGGAACCTGTCCGATTATGTCCAGATCTTAGCGGGCACTGCACAACAATTGCAGTGGTGGCTCATGAACCGCACACAGTGGTGACGGATGCGTCTCTCCTGGGATGGGGGGGCACATGGGAGAGGCGGAGATCAGAGGCCTCTGGTCTCCGGTGGAGTCCAGGCTCCATATCAACCTTCTGGAGCTCCGGGCCTTCCGACTTGCACTGAAGGCATTCCTTCCCTCTGTCAAGGGGAGAGTAGTGCAGGTGTTCACAGAAAACACCACCGCATGTGGTACTGCAACAAACAGGGCGTGGTGTGGTCGTGACCCTATGTCAGGAAGCACTGCATCTCTGGACATGCCTGGAACATTAGGGCATTTCCCTGGTGGTCCAACACCTGGCAGGTTCACTGAACGGCAGGGGTGGACAAACTCAACCTCAGATGCATGATGGATAACGAATGGCGTCGTCACTTGGAGGTGGGGCAATGTCTCTTTCAACAGTGGGGAGAGCCTTGGTTAGATCTATTCGCCACCGAAGAGAACGCGCAATGTCAGACGTTCTGCATGTTGGAATTTCCAAGGCGGCACTCGCTAGACGATGCTTATCATCGCAAGTGGAGTTGCGGTCTGTTGTACACCTTTCTGCCTATACCGGATCTGCCCAGAGTGCTGAAGAAGATCAGGCGCGCTCGGGCCCAAGTTATTCTTGTGGCTCCGGACTGGGCTAGAAGAGTTTGGTATCCCCAGCTACTCGGTATGACCATCGATCCCCCGATCTGTCTGCCTCTTCGGGAGGATCTTCTGTCACAGCAGCAGGGGACGGTCCTCCACCCGAACCTGTCCAGTCTCCACCTCTTTGAGTGGAGATTGAGCGGCGGCAGTTGATTACGTTCAACTTGCCTCCTGAAGTCTGTGATGTCATTCTGGCAGCCAGTCGTCCCTCCACTAAATTGGTATACTCCTGCAGGTGGAACAAGTTTGTGGCATGGTGCACAGCAAAGGATGTGGATCCCCTTTCTGCTCCTATTTCTGAAGCCCTACTGTTCCTTCTTTCTTTGGCCCAGCAGGGCTCTACCATGGGCACTATCAAGGGCTACCTTTCTGCTATTTCAGCCTTTCTTAGCCTTCCAGATCAGCCATCTCTTTTCAAGTCCCCTGTTGTTAATAGATTCCTCAAAGGCATTACTCATATTTTCCCTCCTATTCCCTTCGTAATGCCACAGTGGACTTGAATCTGGTTCTCACATATTTAATGTGCGCTCCCTTTGAGCCTCTTCATAACTGTCCTCTTCGTCTGTTAACTTTAAAGACTGTTTTCCTAGTAGCCATCACCTCTGCAAGGAGAGAGTGAGCGAGCTCCAGGCTGTTTATTGCAAACCTCTTTTTCTGTTTGTCTATCCGTGCAAGGTTGTGCTCAGAACATCTCTATCCTTTCTGCCAAAGGTTGTAACTGCCTTTCACATCGGGCACACCATCACTTTGCCCACCTTCTTTCTGCCTCCACATCCTTCCAGAGAGGAAGAGAGGCTCCACCATCTGGAACCAAAACGTGAGCTCTCATTTTACCTGAATCGCACACTACAGTTCCGGGTGGATGACCAGCTCTTTGTTGGCTACATAGGCGCCAAGAAAAGTTGGGCCGTCTTGTGTATTAAAGCCTGTTATTCTCTGGCGGAAATGGAGCCTCCGGTGGAGCTGCGCACCCATTCTACCAGGGCAACGGCTGCTACTACGGCATTGGGACGTGGTGTTCCCTTAAAAGACATCTGTCAGGCAGCTACTTGGGCCTCGTTGCACACTTTTACTAAGCACTATTGGCTGTACAGCCTAGTCCGGAGAGACGGCTTCTTTGGCCGTTCTGTTCTTTGGGACTTCCTGATGTGATCTTGGTTCGCAGACCCACCACCGGGGTTGGTATTGCTGGGGTATCTATTCTAAGTTAAGGAATCTATAGATACGTGTTTCTTTAAGATGAACAAGTTACTTACCTTTGGTAACGATATGTCTGTAAGAAACATTAGTTAGTGATAGATTCCTCACTGCCCCATCCATCCTCCCCGGTCTGCGAACTGATTTCTAGGGTTAAGGTCATCCCTTTCAGGGCCCTAGTTTCAATGCACCAGTGGTCAGTATCTTGCATGGCTCTGCGTTCCTGGCACGGAAAGTTGTGTACAGAACGGACGTCGGTGTGCAAGGGTGGCGTCTAAGTAGCTGCTGCGATGTCATCTTGGCGACCACGACGCAAATGACTGATGCAGAGCTGCACAACGCCACTTTCCGACGCGCAGGGATACTGCTGATGAAAACTTTCCGGATACAATCTGACGCCTAGGGGTAATTCTAAGGTAAGGAATTTATCACTAACTAATGTTTCTTACAGATATACAGATATATTGTTACCGAAGGTAAGTAACTTGTTCTTTGAGTCCACAGGGATGGCCTTTTCACCTCTCTGCCCTACAAGACTTTCTGGACTAAACTTGTCCTGAGTATCTCCTCCTGGAATTATATTGCTGGGGTGTCTATTCAAAGGTAAGGAATCTGTGCCTAGATGTCTCTGTCAGATGGTCGTTACTTACCTCTGATTTCTTACCGATCCACCCATCCTCCTCGCACTCCGGACTGGTTTTTACTGTCAGGGCTGATCCATATCACAACCCTTGTTCCCAACAGACCAGAGCACCTCCTGGCTCTGTGCTTCTGGCATGGAAAGTTTTGAAAAGTAACTGATGTCAGCATAACAAGGTAGTGCCTATATAGGTGATGCCAATAACGTCACGTGGAGCCGACCCATGCTCCCTGCCGGTGCATAAAGGTATTTCTCGCAGAAAAAAATTCCAGATTCAGTCTGATGCCTGGGAAATTTAAAGGTAAGGAATCCTGTCTCGACCTGATAAGACGTTACCGAAGGAAAGTAACTTGTCCATTCAGAGTGGGACAAGTGCAGGGTCTAAGGCAATGTCCATCTGAGGCGTATTATTTCTTGGCACAGCAAGTGTGTGGGAGAATCTCCGGCCAGAGGTCACAACAGCAGGGGAGGGTGAGGCAGCACCGCTCTAATGTACCTGCGAATAGCGTTCCAGAAAACCTGTCTTAATGGGTCTTAACCCTTTCCTTGCGCACGTCTGCCAACGCCCATCGCGAGCACTACCTGGCTAGTGCTGCGCACCTCCGTTGGCCAACGCAGCCCCGCCCACTGCTTAAAACTCCTGCACCGCGGCAGAATTCGCGCTGCGGTTAAGGAGTTAAATTCCAGTATCCAATATCCTCACAATGAAAGGCAATGGGTATGAAACATAACAGCACCTCTGTGTAGAATTAATTAATATTTACTCGGATTCTGGAGTCCCTGATCCTTGTGAGCTTCTCTTTACATCCTAATCAGTATTTCGGTATTGACGTTCTAATTCGTGTTTAATTCACCCTGTTTCATATCGCACCAAAGCATGGCTAACGACTTCAACGTCTGCGAATAAACCACATGGAGCGGAAGGCGCAGAAAGCCTGGGCGTCAGTGCTTATTATAGCGCATTTGATGTGACACGCCAGGAAAAGCTGTGCGTTTTTAATGCCATGACCTTCGACATCTGCGATCGCCTGGTTTGGAGTCGAGAAAAAAATACACTCCGAAGGCACAGTGTGCTGCTAAACAATTGGGATATGAGCAGTCGGAGTTTCCTGATTAACAAAGCAGGCTAGACTTCGCAGCAGCGCGAGTTACGTGGAGGTGGGGGGTGGGGCGGGGAGGGGGGGGGGGCGGCGTCGTCTCACCTGTGCACCGTGGACGTGATCTTGGCCGGTTTACAGAACTGCACCATTACATTGCCGATCGCAGGTAGTTATTGCTGATTAATGGGTGTGCCTGGCTGGTGGACTGCACTGGCCCGCCGACTGTGCCTACAATAACGTGCTCTGGTCTCTTGGGGTGCCGCTGCTTCGGGCGGGGCGGCCTGTAGCCCGAACATGTGGTGTGCATTACAGCCTCCCGGTCATTTTACTGCCGCTAGCTGCCAGCCCTCCAGGGGGGTTAATTACAGGAAAGCCGTCTACAGATCAGCAGGCTGCAGAGTTTACATCCAGTCAGGGGGGCTTTCTCAGCACCGGCTGAAGAAAGGCGCGCACCCTGTGCCCTGGGGTGTCTTGTGTATGGGGTGGCGGGCGGTGCCACAACGGTGGCTTCAGGAACTGCATAGATCTATGTGGATTGTCGCAGGTATAAGGTGTCCTCTCCACTGGAAAGAGGGACTTGACTGTGCTGTGTCCCAGATGTAATTGGGAGTGTTCAGGTAGTGCCCCTCCCCAGTAGCCCCCCCCTCCCTTTCACTGGGGAGGGGGGGCGTGGTGCACAAAGCCTCATCTGTTAGTGCTTCCGGTGTTTTGTAACCTCTACATCACTAGCGGTAGCAGTCTCCGTTCCCCGTCACGTGTTGCTGTTCCTGTGGACATCGAGATTAGGTGGGGTCAACAATGTCCCAATGTCTTCTCTGTTGCAGTGGTCCCACCTCCCCTCCCTGCGTGCGCCGAGGCCATGCTCTGCCGCCTCACGGGCTGCGTTTCACTCCTCGGAGCTTGACTGCCGTTTTCCGTATTTACAGAATCAGAGGCGCCCCCAGTCGTCTGATCCCCACTGGGGACTGTCCTCTCGGTAAATGTTTGCAGATTAAAGTCTCCTCACGTAATCCGGCCCGAGCCTATAGCTGTGCGCGCGTGAAGCCGCGTGCAGCGCGGGGAGTGTTGACTGGCATGTTTCAGCCGGGTACCTCAGGTCGAGGCGAGCCTTCCGCAGGTAGACCTTGTGGACCGAGCCGGATTCTCTCGCTTGATGTTTTCCAGCAGATAACGAAAACATTAAGCAGCCGCCGAAGCTTGCTGGTCCAGTCTTGTGGCCTGTGCCCGCCATTACATGGCGTCGGAGGCTGGGATGTTACAACCCGTCTCCCCGTGCTTAGATACCCCACCCATTCTGTAGGGAAAAGGTGCAGTGAATCGCAACCAGGTTGCAAAAGCAGCAGGTATCGTTTTCCAGAAGTTTCCCATCAGAAGGACATGGAGAATATAAACATCCATGGCTGTGTCGTTTTGGGAGTCGGAGACGCTGGCAATTTCTCGAGGTGCCTGGATGGGTCAACAATACACCGTCCGTCGAGAGAGAAAACGAATCTGCCAGCCGTGCACCGTCCGGCTCGACAGGGGGCCGTGCCAGACAACTATACGGTGCCAGTGTGCCATGTGCTACCAGCCTGCATGATCACACGAAGCATAGTTTGTGTGCAGGGTCGGACTGGCCCGTAGGGCGATCTGGCATGTGGGCCGGTGTCTTGGCTGCTTGCGGACCTGCTTCATGGTCTGAGGGGCTCGTTTTTATGCTGACTTCCCCGATTTTACCACAAACGTTGGCTGCAGTAAGCACAAATCCGCGCCACTCACATATATTACAAAACTTATTGGTACCTTTCCGTGTTAAAACTGCCCGATTTGTAAACGTGGGACACATTTTAGCTGTCAGATTCGCTAATAAAGGGGGAGGGGGACACTTTTTTAATTTTGATGCCCAGAACTGTTTTCTGTCCCAGTCCGACCCTTTGTGTGCGCGCGAGGCTCCGCCAGACATATAATCTACTTTATAAATTCGCCTGGCAACCGCGGACTGCCAAATGCCACGGCGCGTCTGTGCGTAAGTGTCTGACCGAGTCGGGTGGATTCAACTCTATAATGTGGGCCAGGCTCTGCCACCCACCACCACGGTCTGAGTGGGCCAGGCTCTGCCAGTTGAGGGCCAGACTATGCCAGTCGAACACACACTCATTCTGCACTGTGTACCCGGCCTTGCAGCTGTGTGACACATGCACCACTCGTCTTTCTAGTGCCTGTCTGCTAGCTGAGCTCTACCCAGATATAGCAGAAAGCGCCACCCTCGAGCAGCGCCTGGATGTCTTCAGAACTCAGGCATTCCTCGTATTTATATATAATTGGCTTTGATGGACGGGGTAATCTTGTAAAATTTCAAAAGACTAGTGCTCGTGATTTTTAACATATTAAAATGTCGATGTGTGTGTTTAAGCGTGTGGAATGTGTGCCCCATTAGCTGCTGTGGATGCTGCAAGAGTGATAAACTTATGTGGGAGGCGTGTTCGGGCTGTTGGACGAGACTGGCACCCTGTGTCGGGTCCGGCCTCTGCCCTAAGTAGTTCCAGGCGCGCCCCTCCAACCCGGTCATCGGAGTTCTTCAGCCCCCCTGGAGAGTGTTTAGGAAACAGAAGTGCTAGGGATGTGCGTGAGCCCATTCCGGACACACTCATCATACCTCGAGGACGTGTGTATCGACAGCCCTTGATGGATGCAGACAGGAATTGTTGATGAGGGAGACGGGGAGGGACGGCGCATAGACAGCAGACCCGTGAAGGACACCTCTTCAATGCTATTCCTAGTACTGGCTGGGTTCAGCCTCCCCATCGATGCTCCACACTGAAACCCCTGGGTGGGGTGACCTACCTTAGGCCTTACACTGTACATGGCACCCTCTTTATAAACACCCCAGGGCAACAGAAGGCAGCAGATCATTAATGTCTCCAAGATCACTTGAATGAAGCTCGCCCCAGTATTCATACACTCCTTTCCTAACGATGAAAGGCCCCCACCGCTTCACTTGTTCAGACCCCTCAAGCAGCATTTTTACCTCGGTCCCCTTCAACCACATCTATTTAACCAGGCCGTTTTTGACCCCATGGGCGGAGTGCTAGATTCTTGATTGCAGTGAAGCACAAAGTACTCATTTTATCCTTCGAAGCACTCACCCAGGCCTGCCTGTGGAGTGGCTGCTTTTAAAAGGGTACTTGGTTGCATCATTTTTTTCTGATTATCTTGTGAAGTGGTCTAAACATGAGTGGCCCTCCTTAATCTGGCCCACTATCCAAAGTCAACAGCTGTGTTGTCATCCATATCCATCTCCTGCCTTTCACAGTGTGTGTGGGTGTCTGAGAGATAGCAGAAACGTACCTGTGATCCCTGTTTGGAGGTGGTTGGTTAGGTTGTGGATTTTCTTCACTGGATAGACAACTTACCTGTGAGAACCGCTTTAGTGTCCAAAAACACTTGCAGCAGAATGAAAGCCCGAAAAAATGATTGCTTACTTGATGTCTTGCTTGGGAACTGGAATGCACATCCTACTAGGAGTCTGTCCAGTTCTGCTTGAATGAAGTATCACAGGCCTCGGCACCCACTGTTTGCTGTCCTCCATGATTTCGAACCAACCCCTTAGCCCTGATTGGAACTTGACAATTGCCCAGCTCCCTGAAAGAGTGAATAAATACTGGGTATCATGGGTTAGTGAGGCAAAGCACTGGGTGATTATATCCCGACACCCCTGAAGCTCACCGAATAATTCTGATGTTCTCCCTAAAGCCCTGGACTAATCCTGACGAGATCTGCCAATATTTTGCTGCATTCTCTGCAAGCAAGCCTGTTAATACAGTCAAGAGAACTGCAGCACCCTAGCAACATGCAGAAAAGGAGGTGAACTGACTCTGGATTAGAGACTGCGGCAGGCTCACTCGCCTGTATGGACATTACAATTATTTAGTATTCTGGAACCCGCTCAAGCCAGACCGTCTGCCAGGTGTGGTGACATACACACAGGCTAGGCTTTCTCCTTGATCTGGAACCAGCAAAGTTCCTCGCGTTATACTTCAAGTTGCTTCTGCCGACTCTGCCTGGTGGAGCTGTGTCCAGGGGCTGGTAGGCCGTGGCACCCTAATCCTGAGTTCAGCGATATCTCTTTCAGTCAAGACCAGTAGGTCTCCATAACTGGGTGTCCTCTCAAATGGTCAATAACCCTGGTAGCGTCTGTTGGACTTGACCCTCTCTGCAGGGTCACGCCAAACCTTTTGCCTTCACCCTTCTTGTTTTCTAAACCCATATTTTTGGGGCTTTTAGGAATCTCTGCGCTTTACCAATGCTTACCAGTGCTGAAGTGCTTCTGCTCACTCCTTTAAAATATGGTAACATTGGCTTACATCCAATTGCCACATTTTATTCGCTTATGTTATTTTTTGTTTTAATTTGTTTTTATTGTAGTTAGTACGTTTTTCATTACATCTAGCACATCTGCAATTAAATATAATTCACACATTAACTTTGCGATGTTGGACATCTTAGTAATTTTTACCATTTCCAATTAAAGTGTATTATCAGCTGGCGTCATATCTTGGCATTCACATTTTAACTATATTCAAAACATTAATATGACATAACATTTTTACCATTCCCTTTGGTCCAATTACATTGTGTTTAATGCGTCACCACGTGTATCATATCTAGTGTTACTTCATCTCATTGCATTATCCCAGCCACCCATCTTGTCTTTGCATCATGTAAACGTAAGGCCCTATACGCGTCAGTGCCCAAAATTCTTAATCCACATGTTTTTCTTTTTGGAAGCCTGAATGTATGTCCGGGATTAGGGGTAGGGGAGGAGGGGGGTGGGAGGAAGAGGGGAGACATGGGGTAGTTGGAAGGGTGGGAAAGGGGGGTGGAGGAGGAGAGGAAAGGTGTCACACCCGTAAGCTTGCTTAGGTGCCATCAGATGAGTGTTGGTCAACCCTCCCCTTTACATGCACGTTATACTTCCTTCTGCTGCCTACCCCACGTCACTCCCGGGTGCGTCCGCTGTTGCCTCCTAACGTTCACGCCAAGCAGTGCGGAAGTCTGCTAGTATTGCGTCCCATGCTGCCACCAGTGTCTGCTTCCGCAGCCCGATTGTGTCTTCGCAGCGGATCGCTATACGTTCGGCCTGCGTCCAGCCCAGCAGGGATTGATACCAGACCTTTGCTGCCGGAGGGGCAGGGGACTTCCAATGGTTCATGAACAATTGCTTAGCTACTATGAGGCCCAGGTCTATGTATCTAGACTTCACTTTGTATTTTTTAGGTCTTTGAAACAGTCCCAATATACATGATTCCCATGATCAGTCCAAGGTTCGTTCCGTGCACTGGGCTAAGCAGCTGGTGACCGTTCCCCAATAGGCTTAAAGAGCGGCGCACAACCACAGCATATGCAATCTGTCTGCATCTGCCTAATCACATCTCGTGGATTTGGCGTCTGTGCGGTCAAATATTTATTTATTTGTTCCGGTGTTAGATAGGCTCTATGCTTTATATAAAATTGGACAAGTCGAAATCTGGCGTTACGAGGAATTTGTGTGGGGTTCCCAAGTATATCATCCCTTTCCCGTTCCGTGCTGGGTCTCTGTAAGTCTGCATCCCAATTGGCGTGGAGGGAGAGTAATTGTGGTGCCGCGTAGGTTCTAAGGGATTCTTCAAACCATTTGGTGAGATGGTGGCACAAGCCCAATTCATGCAGATATTGTATGGTTAGATGCGTACCAGGTTTCTGCGTCATATTCCCCCACAATGCGTTTAGCGTACATGTCACTACAGCATATAGGAGAAACTGACCTTGTGGACCCGAGCTTTCAGCCAGGTCCTCAAATGGGATAAGTTGCCCATCATTGTACAGATCACCCAGTGTTTATATGCCCGTTTCCTCCCATTGGGTGAGTTCAGCACTGGATACATCCTGATGTCTCCTAGGTGTGCCCAGTATGGGAAGAGATGGCGCATATGATGTCACTCAGTGTGTAACACGCAAAGACTGTGATGGTAACATTGATATACCACCTGCACCAGTAGCTGCGCAGGAGCGATACCTCTCCTGCCAGGATGGAACAGTGTCAATTTCTGAGATTGAGCAAGTCCTCAGTTTTTTCTTTTCACATTTGTCACCCTGAGTGGGACAGGTATGCTCAGACGTGAGTCCCGTGCTCTCCATGCCAATGGAGTCAATCTATCCTGGGTGAGGAGGGCTGAAAGCCCGAAACCGGTCCTAGGATGCTTGTTTCCAGTCCAGGGAGGACCTGGCCTGGCAGTTCGGGCTGGACTGTTCCCATTGGGCACAGGGTCAGGACTGATTTGCATATGGCTAGGTCCAAACTGGAATGGCATGGTGAGCAAAAAAGACGATGGATTTAGGCCCAGATCTCTGTACTGGGGTGAATTTATGACATTTTTCTTCATTCTGTCCATCAATTGTTCTTTTTGCACAACTCTTGATTGTGAGCTGGTATGAATGTCATTTTTGGACTGAAATAAATTGTAATTTAAATTCCTCTTTAATGGTAAATTACATTTTGAAAGTGCCACTTTTAGAAAATAGATTGTAATTGCTCTCCATCAGGGATGCACATTAGGGCCAGACAGTGAACAATAGGACCTGGGTTAGGGGGGAGTGGGCCATCCTGCTAGGATGGGAGGGGCAAAGCTGTTCCCCTTCCCACTTACAGTTCAAAGAAGCTGCCTCATCACATTCAGAAATAATTTAACACAAGGCTTTTGTCACCCCAGACATTTTGGGACCTGGGTAGAGACAAAGGGAACTCCAGAAAAATCTGTGGGAGGAATACTCCAGATATTTCTTTCACTAAAGAGCTGGTATCTGGTATAAATAGTAGACCGTCCGACCCACTTTTCAGTACACCCTTCGACCTGTGGAAGACTACAGAAGTGCTTCCTTGTACTGCAGAGGACTTCCCTGCTGCTTGAGGCCTGCCTTGTGTCTCAGATGACTGCCCTGCTGCTACCAGAGGACTGCTCTGCTGCTACCGGTGGACTGCCCAACTGCTTGCGACCGTCCTTGTTCTTCAGAGGACTGCCCTGCTGCTTGAGGCCTGTCCTGATGCTTGAAGGAGAGAGGGCCTTCTCCTTGAACCCAGACCTACCAGAGTGACTCCAAGGCGTATTTGTTTGACCTCATGTTGTGAGCTACAGGAACACAATAAGCTCCAAAGGCCTTCCTGCATATGACCTGCTGCTAACAATCCTGCCTGGGTCTGCAACTGGATCTGCCTGAACCCTTCTGGTCTCTGCTGGAGTTAGTTCCTAATCTCCAGTAGATGCCTCTCCAGGTACTGGACCCTTGGCTGGCATCAGTTGAGCTCCTGTGAAATTCTGAAGTTTTGAACTCTACACCGGACTTTGAGAAGGTAACTTTTTCAGCGAGACTAATTTGGTCCCTGTATGCGGGCTGCACTCCTTTGTGGTCCACCTAAAGTTGTGACTTTGTCCCATTCTAGCATGACCAGATTCGCACAATTGGCATTTCTGCATGGTGGCACAATTTTACTTAAACCTTTAAAATTGCTCATCAATGGTTCTAATGATTCGATTTAAGTTGTGTTGGTCCCATTTTATTTATTGCATTTTACTCTAATTTGCCTAAATTGGTTTGGGATTTTTCTTGTGTTGTGGTTTTACTTTTTACTGTTTACTGTTTATGTGCTACACAATTTTTAACACAGTGCATCTAAGTTAAGCCTGACTGTTTTTGTGCCAAGCTACCAGAGGGTTAAGCACAGGTTAAATTAGTGACTTTTGTGGTTCACACTGACCAGGATTGTGGTTGTTGCTTTAGAAGGGTTTCACCCCTCAACCAGTATCCTAGTTTCTTACGGCTTCCATAAGAAACACACCCCAACTCCTCTTAAATCCTCAGCCCTAAGCCAGGGCTCCAGGCACCACAGGGAAGATCAAGACATCACTGCCTCCCTTTGTTAATTACGACTTGAGAATTATACATACCCTGTGAGTGAAGCTATTTTTTTTATCGCAATGAACCATTTCATAGATGTTACAATTTAAAGTGCGTATACATACTCAGCACATAACAGTGGGACACTAGAAACCCGTGTACACTTGGAGGCATCTGTAGATAGTAACCACAGCTCTCTGGCTACCGAGGTGCATGCCAGTATTAGTCCTGCTAGTCCCACAATGGTCCTAAAAACTGGGCCAGGTTCAAGAACACTGAAGGAACTGAAAAAATCCAACTGCAACTAATGGAAGCTGGTGGAACCAACCTGGCAAGGCCAGTAGGTCTAGCTTGAATTTTAAGTCCTGACCAAGCCATTAAAATAACTTCTCTAGTCAAGTGAACAAAAAAAATTGAAATCAGTATATGAAGCAGCTGTGGGATAAATAATTTAATATGAAATGATCCAGTGCACTTTTGAGATGTAAAGTAGTCTCCTGTATGTTGCAATTTATGTACTCTACGGAAGGTGAAATGGTACACATAACTGTCAATAGCATGAGGTAAGAGAAATCTTCTGGGTGGAGCCGAAGCCCACTCTATAATATTTTTTAAAATAATTGATTATAGATCTTGCAGATAGCTTCTCTGCCAAGCTAGACCTAAAAACTGTCTGGATTTCACTTTAGGTGACTTCCTTTTAGTTTTTTTTTTAATAATCAGAAGTGGCATTCTCCCTCAAATGTTCCTTTATAGCGCCCGTGACTCCCTACAACTCTGGAGCTGTCCTTAGTGCTGCATCCCCATAAGATAAAGTGCCCATTATTTCTGAAGGAACTTGGACTCTTCCTGTGAACCACAAAGATACTTTTCTGCTGATCGTATGCTGTTCCTTTATAATGAATTAGTCAAAGAATTAGTTTTTTTGTAAGTATTCTCTAATTGTGCATTTAGCTCTGTTGTATTTGTGTGTGATCACTTGTTGTGTTATACTGTACCTCGGCTTGAATTATACATCACTGCTTCAGAGCTAGGCCTGAACTGCTCAACCAAGGGAGCCAAGCCTGCTAAGGAGGCTTAATCATCCATCTCAGGTTAAGTACCCAGCATCCATTTCAGCTGGGAACATGTGCGGTCTTATTCATGATACTGCTGGTTGATCCCTACAACCTCTACCATTTGAGGGGGCGATCCTGATAACGTTCACTGTAGCAAGTTGAGATAGTAGGGTGTGGTGTGGATGTGACCTAAAGCAAAGTTAATGGGTGGAATGCTTGCAAATATCTCAGCTACAGGATGGACCCTTAATGTTGGGGGAAGACCAAGACTGATTTTTATTTGGTTGCTCCACCCCTTGAGTGGTGCAGTAGACAAAAAAACATTGTACTAGGGTGTGGCCCGACAGATTGCCTGTAGCTGAGACTTTGCCAGGATTTACCTTTTTTTTAATGTGACGAGTATCTCCAGACATGGGTCCTATGCTCACTCTGCCATTGGATTCAAGCTGCACCTTCCAGTGGGGTCCTGAAAAAGCTGTAATCCGCCTGGGGTTGCTTGTGTTTCTGTTCAGAGGAGACTTGGCTTCACAGTTCAGACAGGACTGTTCCTCTTGAAGCAAGAATGCAGAGTAGTAGAAAGATGGCAAATGTGTTGTGCCACGGCTTGCCAGCTCCCACCTGAGCTCCCGAATCATAGTGTTGACTGCAGGAAATGGGGCTGAACTAAGCGGTGGACCTGTATTGGTGGAATGCAGTCTAACCTGCTGCTGATATGGCTTCAAAACTTCCAACATTCTTCAGGCAGCGTCGACGGCTGGAGGGGGTTGCGTGGTTTTTCTTATTTGACAAAGCTAAGGTATTGGGAGAATCCTCATCTGTGTCAGAGTGAAAGCCAGTTTCACAAACGTTAATGGAGGAACTATGGAACCGAAGAAAGTTAGAACTGCCCGTGACAAGACGGAGAGTTCTAGCTCCCGCAGGACGGTGGTCACAGCAGGGATGCCTGGCTGACTGAACGGATAACAGCATGCAACCGTAGTAGTGAAAGGAGAAGCTGTAATTGCTTACAGCATGGATGCCAGCGCTCAGGTTGCAGGGTGCGAGGAAAAGTCACAGGCAATTCCACAACCTGCAATAACAGATTTAATTTTGTCTGCCCCGCCTGCTAGTCCTGGACTTCTTGGAGCACCTGAGCCTGATGGGTGGAGCACACAGGATGCAAACGGGAGTGCTCATATCCCCCCAGGCAGCAGAGGTAAGACCTCTACAGAGGATGCTATAAGTTTGAAAGAGAAACAAGTGGGTTCAGGTGCATCTCTGAAGGGAGAGGATCGGATTGAATTGATAGTGAATAAAACATCTTTAGCTAAATATCCGGGTGAGACTCCCTTGAGATTGTCTGTCTCTGAAAGGCTAACTGAATGTAGGAGTGTTGGCCCAGAGAAGAGTCTGGTATCAGCTCTCAAAGAAATGGTCACTGTAAAATGTAAGGAGGGTGTATACAGAGCCCAATGGAGCAGGGGATAGTCAAAATCTTGACCTGTCGCCTCACCGATGTGTCTGAACCATCTGTTGAACGCCTTGGAAGAAGCAATGGGGTGCTCAGTGACTTCCCGTTGGGTTCTGGTGGTGGCAGCTGCTCCACGATGCAGGCGGGCAATGTGAAGCGCAAGACGTATCTGAAAACACAAAAGGTTCAAGGAAAGCAGTGGAAGCTCCTGTCCTCCAAACCTTTCCAGCCAGCAGATGCATTAAAATGCTATTATTCAGATATACAATTGTTGGGCCAGGCTGAGGGTCATGGGTGCTTCGGCGACTCTGGCGAGAAGGAACCAACCAGTACTGAGGTGGAACCGAATGAGTCTACACTAAAATTAATCCTGAGTACTATCGATGAACGCCAGACCGAGACTAGAACCGAGAGTCATAGAGCTAGAGTGGCCGCTAAAAAGTTACAAAGGACAATCCAAAAAGTATCTAAGTCATGTGTTGCGATTGGAGAGAAACTCGGTGCCATAGAAGAAAGAACAAAAGAGGCCGTAATTAGAACTGAGGAGGCTCGTGGGACAGGTCGAGACACAGGACGATCAACTGGCGGATATTTTATGGAAGATTGAGAGCTTTAAGAATTGCCAAAGGCTTAATAACCCTCGATTTCTCTGCATTAAGGAAGGGGCGGAGGGCAGCGATATTAGATCCTTCATGCTTGATTTATTATAGACTGCCTTTCCAGAACATGGATCTTGGAACTGGGAGATGGAAGTACAAAGGGCACACAGATACCCACTCACGCATAAGAATGAAGATTCTTCTGGAGGGGCAACAGACTGACTGCCCCTGGCAGTCCTGGTCTATTTTGGGAATTTTCTACTCCAACAAAGCATTTTTGAGAAAGCTCAACCAGATGTCCAGTGGAACTTTAAAGGTCTATCATTTTTTGTACTCCCTGATTTTGGTCATGCCACTGTGGAGTAGAAGTGGAGGCTGGAGGAGAAGCGTTTTTGCTTGCCCCAGCTCAACTTAAAACGATATTCAAGGGCCAAACTAGAACTTTTACTTCTGAAATACAGGCCAAAGAGTATCTGATGAGTTCGGGGCCACATCGCGCTAGGCTTCATCAGTAGTTTATAACTATGATTAAGGCCTAAGATAGTGAATAGTATAATATGGAACTATGGAAAGAAATGGGAGGAACAGTGGAGATATTGATTCTGGTAGGGTGATATTCGTATTGGGGAAAGGGCGGGAAATCTTTTGTAGTCTTTGGCTTCTGATTTTAAAATCTCAATTAAAATTGCAGGCTGTATTTGATTGGGGAGTCCGAGGGCGGGAGCTGGCAAAAGCAAATCCAGAGTCAACAGACAGGCCTTGGGTGGCCTTGTCTGCCTCTTGTGGAAGGCAGGGGGACAACGTTGAAGGGTGGTTGGGAAGGGCTGGTGGCGTGTTAGGAAGGGTGGGGGGGGGTCAGGCAGGGGCCAGAGGGTGTGGTTCACTGTTTGATTTTTCAGACAGAAAGCGGAGAAGCAGTAAAGCTTATAGTTGATATTAGAAAATGTATTAAGATATATTGCTTTAAAAGTGCAAAAACTGAGAGTAGCTCACATAAATGGTGGTTGCCAGATAAACTAACCCAAAAAGGATTTGTTAGGGTAAAGAAATGGTTGGATAGCCGGATGAAACTGAGACAAGCTAATGACCAAGATTCGTATTGCAACTAATTGTGGCATTAATGACAGTGTGAGGAGACGGAGGGTAGCGAAGGATCTAAAATCCCTTAGAGTGTATCTGTATTGTTTACAAGAAACACATATAGGGCATTGAAATGTGAAGTTTCTGGAGACCCTGGGCTTCAAATTAATTGCAAACACCACCCAAAATACCAAAACAAGTAAAGTGGATAGATATGGGCAATGGGTCATTTCGGAATGGCGATATGGCAAGGGGTCTATTACTCTCTGCACGGTGTAGGGAGCGGTCCTTGATGACCCTGGTATGCTGGGTTTTCCAGGGGGAATTACCAATTTGGCCGACCCCTATATCATCTGTAGGGATCTTAACCTTAATGGATAAAGATTAATGCTCCCAGTTTTCAGTTTTTACTGATTTTTGCAGATAAATACAGACAGAAAACAATGTTTTCTGTCTGTATTTATACTTAAAAGTGGAAAAATACAGAAAATTGTGCTCCTTGTGAGTGACTTTCCTTGCTGCCCTTCATAAATTCCAGGCCAACAGCTTAGCGGATGAAAAACATGATAAGTTAAAAAAACAGGATGAAATTTATTTAAATACAGGCATCTGAAAGAAACACGTAGTGATAGATTGCTTACCTTTGAATTACCCCCGACGACAGACTGGATCCGGAAAGTTTTTCGTCAGCAGTACCCCTGCGCATCGGTAGGTGGTGTTGTGCGGCTCCGCGTGCGTTGTTGGTGCCGGGATGACGTTGCTGGAGCTACTTAGATGCGCCCACGTGCTCTGACGTCAGTTCTTTAATTTTCCGCGCCAGCAAGCGCAGATCAGGGAAGAGCAAGTACCCCCAGTCATTTTTTGACTGTGTTTTTCGAGGCCTTTTACCTCATTTCTTCGAGTCGATCGACTCCTGGTGTCGTACGGATGCCTGGTTTCAAGAACTGTGGGGACTATCCACCGCGTGATGTCGGTGACTGACCCACACGTTGTGTGTCTCTACTGCCTGGGGTGTGACCACGACTCCAAGTCGTGCCCCGACTGCCAGGCCATGGCACTGAAAACTTTGCGGGAGCTGTCCTGAAAGTTGCTGGAAGTTCGGCAGTCGGCTCCGCGCCGCTCAATGTCCCTGTCCCGCGGGAGGTCGAGGGACCGATCACGGAGCCATCATCATCAGGATCCAAGTCTTCGCACTCGGAGTCAGGTAAGTTGAAGCATTCCAAGAAGAAGTCGAAGAAGCATCATCGCTCTTCGACTTTCCCTCGCCCTTTGTGCGACGCAGCTGAGGGTGCGGGTGGTGCCACCCCGCTGCTCCGGCGGAGCCTGGGACATCGCCTCCAGCCTACCCGCCCTTTCCGGGTTAGTCGGCAAAGCCTGCACAGGTGCAAGAATTTCTTGCTGCCATGGCCCGACTCTTTGGCCCGTCTGGCCCCACCCACGCGACTTCGGGCCCGACTGGGAGTCCTTCCCTTCCGACCCCGGTGGTCCCAACCCCGGCGCAGCAGGACCTCCCTGGATCCGGGGTCGGATCCCGGGCGACACCGGTTGACCTGATTACACCTCCACCGGTGTCGACCCCGCCTCCGACACCACCTCCGACGACGTCCCCGGTTGCAGCCCTGAACCGGACATGGCACCGGAACAGCATCAATCGATGCCGATTCCGATACCGATGGGGCCTTTCTCCCCTACGTCCGTCCGTCCTTATTTTCAGCCTGTTTAACAGACTTCAGAGGAAGGGGAGGACTGGGAGGGCCTGCGGACCCTCTCGCACAACAGTCCGGTGATGACCCGGACTGGTCAGAAGATACTCTCCTAGGCTATTGCAGTTGGGAGAGGCAAAGCAAAGTTCACCATCCGTTGTGGGCTTGATACCGCCAACTCACTAGGCAGGGCGATTTCCACAATGGTGGCGCTTCTGCGCCATGCCTGGCTGAGGACGACTGGCTTTTTGGGGGATGTCCAAAATACCTTGATGGATATGCCCTTTGATGGCATTCGCCTTTTTGGCAACAAGTGCGTTGGAGTGCTTTAAGGATTCACGGGCTACGGCCAAGTCCTTGGGCCTCTCTTCCACTCCGCCTTCTGCTTTTCACTCCTTTCATGGCCACGGAAGGGGTGCCCTAACACATTTGTTCCAGAGCCACAGGCCGGTGCAGCAACTACCATAGCGCAGATGTGGGAACTGCTGAGGCGGTTCTGAGGGCCAGCGGGCGGGTCAGTCCACTTCCACCCCTGCAGCATCCGCTTCAAAGCCTTCCTAGTCCGAGCTTTCAGGCCTATCAAACGCCAGTGGGCGGCAGAATATGCCATCATCTCCCCCACTGGCGCGACATCACTTCTGACAAGTGGGTGCTGGAGACAGTCCAAAGGGGCTACTCCCTCCCCTTCATGACTACCCATCCAGCCATGCCACCTTGGTACCACTGCATGTTGGGGGACCATCTTGCGCTTCTCCTGCAGGAAGTCACGGCCCTATTGGCCAAGGGGGCCATTGAGCGCGTTCCTGGGCCAGAAGTAGGTCCTGGTTGCTATTCCCACTACTTTCTGGTCCCCAAGAATGACAAGGTCCTGCGTCCTATCTTGGACCTCAGTGACGTCAACAGCTTCCTCCGGAAGGAGAAGTTTGAGATGTTGACGCTTGCTCAGGTCTTGTCTGCTCTCGACCCTGGAGACTGGATGGTAGTGTTGGACTTGCATGACGCTTATTTCCACATACCCGTCCTGCTGGCCCACCGGCATTACCTGCAGTTCATGGTAGGCCACGAGCACTTTCAGTTTACCGTGCTCCCCTTCGGCCTTACCCGCGCCCCTCGGGTGTTCACGAAAGTGATGGAGGTGGTCGGAGCTCATCTGCGCAGATCAGGGGTTCCAGTCTTCCCCTATCTCGACGACTGGTGATTGAAGGCGGGCTCGCCCCAAGCACTCTTCTCCCACCTGCAGACTGCGGCCGACCTCCTGCATTTTCTGGGGTTTTTCATCCACGTGCCGAAGTCGCACCTGATGCTCTCTCAGAAGCTCCTCTTCATCGAAGCGGTTTTGGACTTGGCGCAGTTTCGGGTTAGTTCTCCCGAGCAGCGAGTCTGGGATATTTAGGCTATGATTCAGATCTTTCAGCCTTTATCCCGGGTTTCGGTCCGGATGACCGTTCGGCTACTGGGCCTGATGGCCTCCTGCATCCTGCTGGGGATCATGCCAGATGGCATAGGCAGGCTCTGCAGTGGGACCTGAAGTTACAGTGGGCACAGCATCAGGGCAACCTATCCGATCACGTCCAGATCTCGGAGGGCACTGCACAACAGTTGCAGTGGTGGCTCACGAATCGCGATATGGTCCATGGTAGATCCCTTTCCCTTCCCCACCCGGAGCACACAGTGGTGGTAACGGACACGTCCCTCCTGGGATGGGGCGGTCACATGGGAGAGGCGGAGATCAGAGGCCTCTGGCGGAGTCCCGACTCCATATCAACCTTCTGGAGCTTTGGACGATCCGACTTGCACTGAAGGCATTCCTTCCCTCTGTCATGGGGAGAGTAGTGCAAGTGTTCTCAGACAGAACCACTGCCATGTGGTACTGCAGCAAACAGGGCCGGGTGTGGTCGTGGACCCTATGTCAAGAGGCTCTGCGCCTCTGAACATGGCTGGAACATCAGGGCATTTCCCTGGTGGTTCAACACTTGGCAGGTTCTCTGAACACCAGGGCGGATGATGGATCACAAATGGCGTCTGAACTCTGACGTGGCACAAGGTCTCTTTCAGCAGTGCGGAGAGCCTTGGTTAGATCAATTCGCCACCGAAGAGAACGAGCAATGTCATCAGTTCTGCGCTTTGGAATTTCCAAGGTGGCACTCGCTAGGCGACGCTTTTCGACGCTAGTAGAGTTGTGATCTACTACACGCCTTTCCGCCTATACCACTTCTTCCCAAAGTGCTGAAGAAGATCAAGCACGACCGGGACAAAGTCATTCTTGTGGCTCCAGACTGGGCTTGAAGAGTATTGTATCCCAAGCTACTCGCATGGCGATCGATCCCCCTCTGCGACTGCCTCTTCGGGAGGATCTTCTGTAGCAGCAGCAGGGGAGGGGGTTTCCACCCGAACCTGTCCAGCCTCCACCTCCTTGAGTGGAGATTGAGCGGCGGCAGTTGACGTCTTTTGACCTGCCTCCCGAAGTTTGTGATGTTATCTTGGCAGCCAGGCGTCCCTCCACTAAAACGGTATACGCCTGCAGGTGGAATAAATTAGTGACATGGTGCACAGCAAAGGCTGTGGATACCCTTTCTGCCCCCCCTTTCTTTGGTCCTCCTCTTTATACTTTCTTTGGCCCATCAGTGCTCTGCTCTGGGCACTATCAAGGGCTATCTCTTGGCCATTTCAGCCTTTTTATGGCTTCCCAATCAACCTTCCCTTTTCGAGTCCCCTTAAAAGGCATTACTCATCTTTTCCCAGCTATTACTTTCATAATTCCTCAGTGGGACTTGAACCTGGTTCTAACCTCTCTGCTCCCTTTGAGCCACTTCACAATCTCCTCTTCGTCTTCTCACTTTAAAGACTGCTTTCCCGGTTGCCATCACCTCTGCCAGAAGAGTGAGTGAGCTCCAGGCTCTTTCTTCTAAACCTCCATTTCTAACAGTCCATCCGGGCAAAGTTGTTCTACGGACTCGTCCATCTTTTCTGCCCAAGGTTGTCACTGACTTTCACATTGGGCAGATCATCACTTTGCCCAGGGTCGGACTGGAAACCAAAACCGGCTCTGGCAAAGTGCTCGGCCGGCCCCCCAGAGGGGGTTGGGGGTGTGACCGAGCTCTTTGCCGGGGCTGGTTTTCGGCCGATTTTGTTACAGGGCAGATTTTGCAGCTATACTGCAAAAACGGCCCTGTAACAAAAACGTTTGCCAGGGGCCCAAAACCGGCCCCCACCCTTGCGGCCGACCGTGGGATTGCCCGGTGCCCGCAACGGCCAGTCCGGCACTGACTTTGCCCACCTTCTTTCCGCCTCCGCATTCCTCAAAAGAGGAAGAGAGGCTCTACCGTCTGGACCCAAAACGTGCACTTTCATTCTACCTCAACCGCACACAACACTTCTGGGTGGATGACCAGCTCTTTGTTGGCTACGTGGGTGCCAAGAAAGGCCGGGCCGTGCACAAGCGGACCATCTCTCGGTGGGTCGTTCTGTGTATTAAGGCTTGTTATTCTTTGGCTAAAAGGGAGCCTCCGGTGGGTCTACGTGCCCATTCTACCAGGGTGACGGCAGCCGCTACAGCCAAGAAAGGCCGGGCCGTGCACAAGCGGACCATCTCTCGGTGGGTCGTTCTGTGTATTAAGGCTTGTTATTCTTTGGCTAAAAGGGAGCCTCCGGTGGGTCTACGTGCCCATTCTACCAGGGCGACGGCAGCCGCTACAGCTTTGGGACGGGGTGTTCCATTCCACGACATCTGTCAGGCAGCTATGTGGGCCTTGCTGCACACGTTTACCAAGCACTACTGCCCGGACAGCCAGGTCTGCAGAGACTGCTTCTTTGGCCGTTCTGTTCTCCAGGACTTTCTGGTGTGATCTTGGTTCGCAGACTCACCACCGGGGTTGGTATTGCTGGGGTATCTATTCTAAGGTAGGGAATCTATCACTACGTGTTTCTTTCAGATGCACAAGTTACTTACCTTCGGTAACAATAGATCTGTAGGAAACATTAGTAGGGATACATTCCTTACCAGCCCACCCATCCTCCACATTCTGCAAACTGATTTCTAGGGTTAAGGTCATCCCTTTCAGGGCCCTAGTTTCATGGCACCAGTGGACAGTTTCTTGCATGGCTCTGCGTTCCTGACGTGGAAAGTCATGTACAGAACTGACGTCAGAGCGCGTGGGCGAGTCTAAGTAGCTCCAGCGACGTCATCCCAATGACGCACGCGGAGCCGCACGACGACGCCTATCGACACGCAGGGGTAATGTTTCTTACAGATCTCGAGAGACAAAATAAAAATGGGTAAATACCAATAAGATGGCCAAAAAATAAATATGGATAAATACAGACACAAATGTTAAATATATATATATATATATATATATATATATATATATATATATATATATATATATATATATATATATATATATATATATATATATATATATATATATATATATATCATAAAACCGGGAGCCCCAATCAAGATGTATGCAGATATACACATCGGGCAATTACTTAGGATGGAAACAACGGGTATTTAAAGCTTTAAAAAAATCTGAGAAGGGAAATAGCTCTGTCAGATGTAGGGGAGGAGTTAAGGGGTCTTGACCCAGGGTATACATATTATTCAGCTCCTCATCTGATTTTCGCCCGGTTGGACTATTTTTTTAATTTAATCAGAATTGTTAAGGGATGCTAAGATTGAATTATATCCTAGAGTGATGCCAGATTATAACCTGCTAATAATGGAATTAGCTTTGGATAGGATTACTAGTAATATCACCATCTGGACCTTTGGAAGAGGCCTTTTGGTCGATCCCAGCTATATAGCCCATATGAATATATGGATCCCTGAATTTTAGCTTAAAACGGGAAATTGCCCCTCTAGGAGTGGATTGGGACGCATTTAAGGCAGGAATAAGAGGGGAAACCCTGAGTTGCAGCCTGAATCGGCAAAAGCAGGAGAAATCACAGCTAGCAGAACTATATCAAAATCTAACTAAAACAGAAACCTCCCTTATCACCGAGATAAAGCAAGGAGTAGCTAATTTTGAGGCTGCCCAACAGCAGAAAGCTAGGGCTAAAGCAGCAATCAATGATGTTACTGCCCAGAAAAACTGCTGAAAAGAACCTTGTTAAAAGGCAGGAGTGTTGTGAATTCAATGAAAGGGTATGTCAACTGTTAGCAATACGCACTAGACAGAAGGTGGCTGGAGGCCACGTTAAGGAAATGAAAAATAAGGGTGGCAAAATGATTTCGGACCCTGAAGAAATACAGGAAGCATTCCGTGACTGTTATGGAAATTTGAATCATGCTCAACCCCAAGAGGATGTTTAGAGCAAGTGGTGGCTTTAATGTCTTTGGAAAGACTACGTCAAAAGGAACAAGTTATGGTAGGGGCAGCGTTCACGGTAGAAGAACTAAGAACATCTCTTAAAAATCTACCCTCGGGGAAAGCCTGTGGGACTGATTAAATCCCATCGTAGTTTATAAAGTGTTTTGTTAGGTCTTAATTTTAGATATGATGGAACTTTTAATGTCCTATAACATTGACCAATAGTGATATGAAGATGTACTCTAAGATGCTCACCACTCGGATGAGTCAAATAGTTGCCAAAGTGGTATCAGTGAACCAACATGGATTTATAGCAGGAGGAGCCCCGCAGATCATATTCGCAGTGCGATCACGCATTTTGACGTAGCAGGAACTAATGGCCGTGGCTCTGTTGGATGCCGAGAAGGCATTCAACAGGGTCACATGGATGTATCTTTAGGAACTCATGAGAAGGATCGGATTTGGGATGGGCTTCTTAAAAGCATTACAAGTACTGTATAGGAGTCCAGGAGCTAGGCTGCAAATCAGGGGCGGTCAATCAGGATTAATCAACGTTGAGAGAGGATCGCGACCGGGTTGTCCCTGTTCTCCTTTTTAGGTTTTGCCTAGCAATGCGTACGAAGTACGCATGCGCTAGCAAAACCTCTTGAGTTCTATGTCGGGTGATGACCCGCCTCTGTCTCTCATTGGCTAGCTCCATAAATGGAGGCTAGCCATTGGGAGACAGAGGCTGTCAATCGCGCTTTCTCCAGAAAACGCGATTCGGGGGCGTTTCGCGGTGTTTTTTTAAGCCCCGCCCCTTTGTCCCGGGCCGCGCTGTGATTGGCTGCCGGCCCGGACACCCCCGTGATGTCATTCCCGGGCCGCGCTGTGATTGGCTGCCGGCCCGGGACCTGACTTGTTTCCTTTTTGTCTCCCAGTTTTACATCCTTCCTTGTTTCCACCTCTTATCTATATATTTTTATTCCCTCCATTTTAATTTTGTTTCCTTCGTGCCTACACTTCACTTTCATTCTTGTTACTTTCCCATTCTCGTCCTTTCCTTTGCCCGCTCCAGACGGACGCCGACGCCTAGAAGGGCTGCAGACCTTTGCATGCCGTGAGAAAAATACTTCAAGCTACGTCACAAGACAAATGGCCTCTTTCTGTGTCACTGCTCAAGGACGTCCTCATTTGAGTCACGAGGCCTGCCATTCACGTTTGTACGGATCTTTCCATCCCACGCAGCAGTACTATGTCGATAGGAATCCTTCATGGGGGTGGTGTGTGTGAGGGGGGAGGGCGGGGGCTGGAAGCGCTGCTTGCTAGAGGTTTCAACCTCAGCCGCTGACCTTGAGCGGTGTCTTTTCTTCCTGGGCCTCGGCTACACGGGACCAGTAACATGCAGAGACCCTGTGGCTGCCCCGGAGCAAGCACGGGAGCCCTTTACATGGACTGGGAAGGAGGGGACGATATATATATATATATATATATATATATATATATATATATATATATATATATATATATATATATATATACAACCCTTATTACTTATAATGTGATTATTATTTACACATCTGTGTACATAGGCTGGCGTCATACCATCATATATGTGCTGGGGTCTGGCACAAGCGAGCTGCACTGCCTCGCAAAGCGTCAAGATATTATTTGCTTTAAACTTTTTTTGGCCGCGCTGGGATTGGCCGAGCCTCCGCCGTGTCATCGGGAGGAGGAGGAGTGGAGAGCAGGAAGCAGCCTGCGTCGGCCGCGCTAGGATTGGCCCAGCCGGCCGAGCCTCCGCCACGTCATCACTAGAGCTGCTTCCTCTGCTCTGACGCGGACACGGGCAGTCAGGTAAGTTTTCTTATTTTTTAAAAATGTACTTTTTAACCCCCCGCGCGAGTCCCTTGCCCCCCCCCCCCCCCGCACCCCCAAGTCCCGTCCCCCCCACCCCCAAGTCCCGTCCCGTCCCCCCCACCCCCAAGTCCCTTTACCAAAGCCGACAATTCTGACTCGATAATGAGACTGGACGCTGCACTCAGACCACATGGCTTCTTGTGTGAGTAGTGTCTTCTGCAGCCGTGGAGGAGCTGTACTGACCTGCCCATTATATGCTTAAAATGTAGTTTACTGCAAGGCTATGCATTACACTTTTCCTTTCAAACTAAATTAACGTCTCTCACTCTTAATAAAGCTAGCACTGTGCCTAGCGATGACGTGGCATAAAGAGTATTGATGCACATAGTCGCTGTGCGTCATTTAAATGATACCTGTATATGAATCTATAGCCTTCATCAACCCACATAATTACGCAGTTACTGCTCGCCTCTGGTATTCCTTTACAGAGATGTCTGAACAGGAAATCCAGCAAGACCACAGGCACAACAGGCAATAATGAATTCAAGGATTGCCTGGTTATTCCAGAATGCCTCAGGCCCTTGAGGACTGGTATGGAAAAGTTGGCACACAGAGAAAGACCTAAACTTCAGAGAATACTGACAAATTGACAACACATGCAGTATGTTCCCATGAGGTGCACAGTAAATGGAGCATTTTGTAGAAGCTGAGTGAATGGTAATGACCACTGATTAGCTGAGGTCAGCCTATTGGGTCAAAAAGGGTTGCATTAGGCAGACTTAGTGGCTGAACTTATGAAGGGCCGGGATGCTTTTCCCAGTGACCTGTGAAGAAACTGAAATAGATGTAGCCCTCTCAAATACCGACCCTCCAGCACATCTCCAACTTGTTCTTTTGTGAGTCCCTTGTCTCACCACTAGCCATGGCCCTGATCGCGCACTAGTCCCTATGTCCACAGCTTGTGTTTAGCGCTGCAGACAGCTAGGGAGAATAAAGAGTATCAAAGGCAGAAAATCAGCCTACAGAAAAATAGGTGTTTCACCGTGGCTGGTGTATGCGGTATAGTGCAGAATGCAATATCATATTCCGAAGGAGTATTAGCTTTGATGGTTCTATACAACAAATAACACACACCTTATAAAGAAAGCCATCTCCAGATGTTGCCCATGAAATTAGCACAATTGTTTCAAAATCCATCCACTTGGTGAACAAGTTTAGTATTTTGTTATGTTCCTAAATGTTTTCATTTCATTTTCTTCACCGTGAGAGAAAGGAGATAATGCATGATTAGAAAAATTTAGAGAGAATATGTTACTTTATTACAAAGAAATTCAAGCCGTGTGTGCTTTACTACATCCACAGAGCAAAAATAATGCCCACAGGTTACCCATAGTCCAGGTTTTAACTTTTTGTTCTTCTGTAGCCATCCAATTCCTTATGCTCAAAAAATAAGTTTGGTTACATATGACCACATTCCCTCTATGGCTTTATTATATTCTATTGTTAGAAGTGCATGGAATGTCTGCCTGAACAGTGCATATATTTTTCATGATTAGAATATTTTTTGTGGTCTTGGATTTGTTAAAGATGAAGTGATGGGGTGTTGAGGTGGTGGTTTCCCAATGCTTGCATGAGCCAGAAATTCACAAACATCTGCCCTCGTACTAAAAGCATGACCGTGGCGTTTAATCAAGAGGCTATGATTGTTATGTTTCATTATTGGCAAGTTGTTATATTTTTGTAGTGGTGATTTTCATTACAATCCTGGGGCTCGATTTGCAAAAAGCAGGAGCAAAATCAGATTTCAAAAAACCTAATGCTTTAGATTTTTGTTTTGGTCAGCCCTGTTTGGTGCTAAAATGTGGAAATGATTAACATAAATAATGATACGTTCAAAACGTAGGAAACAAAAATAGGCCAGTGGGTTGGTACACACCATAACAGTCCATACATAAAACAGTATCTTGTGACCCTGTTTTCGTTCCTCTGTTGCCTGCTTGTGACCCTGTTTTCGTGCCTCTGTTGCCTGCTTGTTCTCTGTTGCCTGCTTCTGACCCTGTTTTCGTGCCTCTGTTGCCTGCTTGTGACCCTGTTTTCGTGCCTCTGTTGCCTGCTTGTGACTCTGTTGCCTGCTTGTGACCCTGTTCTCGTGCCTCTGTTGCCTGCTTGTGACCCTGTTTTCGTGCCTCTGTTGCCTGCTTGTGACCCTGTTTACGTGCCTCTGTTGCCTGCAATGTGTGGGGGCTCGCAGTGTGTGTGGGGGGGCTCGCAGTGTGTGGGGGGCTCTGTGTGGCTGTGTGTGTGGGGGGCTCTGTGTGGCTGTGTGTGTGGGGGGCTCTGTGTGGGTGTGTGTGTGGGGGGGCTCTGTGTGGGTGTGTGTGTGGGGGGTGTGTGGGGGTGTGTGTGGGGGGGGCTCTGTGTGGGTGTTTGTGTGTGGCATTTGCGAGAGATTAAGCTATTGGCATTGTAAATGACAATGCCATTTATTTATGTTAAAAAAAACATAAATAAAAATAATGTCAAGAGCAATGCCAATAGCTCTAACTTTTACTCAGATGTGAGTCCCTTGCTCATTGCACCATCAGGATTCAAGCAAGCCGGGCCGAAGACGCCTGAAATGGCAGAAACCGGTCCCCGGAAGCTTGTTTCCTTCCCAGTGTAAGAATTGGCTTTTGTAGTCTGGTCTGCCCTGTTCCCATGATGCACTGGGCCAGGGACAGACTAATTTGCATACAGCCAGGTTCTGAAACTGGGATGGTGCAATGAGCTAAAAAACGGTGTTGGATCCAGCCCTGATCTCTTGACTGGGTGAGAGTACTCTGCTTAATTCAGAGACTCTGTCCATCACCACCCCTTGTTGTAAATAATTTTGTCCACCCTAAGCGTGGAAGGGTATACTCAGATGTGAGTCCCTTGCTCATTGCACCATCAGGATTCAAGCAAGCCGGGCCGAAGACGCCTGAAATGGCAGAAACCGGTCCCCGGAAGCTTGTTTCCTTCCCAGTGTAAGAATTGGCTTTTGTAGTCTGGTCTGCCCTGTTCCCATGATGCACTGGGCCAGGGACAGACTAATTTGCATACAGCCAGGTTCTGAAACTGGGATGGTGCAATGAGCTAAAAAACGGTGTTGGATCTAGCCCTGATCTCTTGACTGGGTGAGAGTACTCTGCTTAATTCAGAGACTCTGTCCATCACCACCCCTTGTTGTAAATAATTTTGTCCACCCTAAGCGTGGAAGGGTATACTCAGATGTGAGTCCCTTGCTCATTGCACCATCAGGATTCAAGCAAGCCGGGCCGAAGACGCCTGAAATGGCAGAAACCGGTCCCCGGAAGCTTGTTTCCTTCCCAGTGTAAGAATTGGCTTTTGTAGTCTGGTCTGCCCTGTTCCCATGATGCACTGGGCCAGGGACAGACTAATTTGCATACAGCCAGGTTCTGAAACTGGGATGGTGCAATGAGCTAAAAAACGGTGTTGGATCTAGCCCTGATCTCTTGACTGGGTGAGAGTACTCTGCTTAATTCAGAGACTCTGTCCATCACCACCCCTTGTTGTAAATAATTTTGTCCACCCTAAGCGTGGAAGGGTATACTCAGATGTGAGTCCCTTGCTCATTGCACCATCAGGATTCAAGCAAGCCGGGCCGAAGACGCCTGAAATGGCAGAAACCGGTCCCCGGAAGCTTGTTTCCTTCCCAGTGTAAGAATTGGCTTTTGTAGTCTGGTCTGCCCTGTTCCCATGATGCACTGGGCCAGGGACAGACTAATTTGCATACAGCCAGGTTCTGAAACTGGGATGGTGCAATGAGCTAAAAAACGGTGTTGGATCTAGCCCTGATCTCTTGACTGGGTGAGAGTACTCTGCTTAATTCAGAGACTCTGTCCATCACCACCCCTTGTTGTAAATAATTTTGTCCACCCTAAGCGTGGAAGGGTATACTCAGATGTGAGTCCCTTGCTCATTGCACCATCAGGATTCAAGCAAGCCGGGCCGAAGACGCCTGAAATGGCAGAAACCGGTCCCCGGAAGCTTGTTTCCTTCCCAGTGTAAGAATTGGCTTTTGTAGTCTGGTCTGCCCTGTTCCCATGATGCACTGGGCCAGGGACAGACTAATTTGCATACAGCCAGGTTCTGAAACTGGGATGGTGCAATGAGCTAAAAAACGGTGTTGGATCTAGCCCTGATCTCTTGACTGGGTGAGAGTACTCTGCTTAATTCAGAGACTCTGTCCATCACCACCCCTTGTTGTAAATAATTTTGTCCACCCTAAGCGTGGAAGGGTATACTCAGATGTGAGTCCCTTGCTCATTGCACCATCAGGATTCAAGCAAGCCGGGCCGAAGACGCCTGAAATGGCAGAAACCGGTCCCCGGAAGCTTGTTTCCTTCCCAGTGTAAGAATTGGCTTTTGTAGTCTTGTCTGCCCTGTTCCCATGATGCACTGGGCCAGGGACAGACTAATTTGCATACAGCCAGGTTCTGAAACTGGGATGGTGCAATGAGCTAAAAAACGGTGTTGGATCTAGCCCTGATCTCTTGACTGGGTGAGAGTACTCTGCTTAATTCAGAGACTCTGTCCATCACCACCCCTTGTTGTAACTAACTTTAACAAAGGCAAAACCATTGCATTGTAAATGCTTGTTTATTTGTGTTATATATAGATTCATTTATTCACAAATTGGAAGCTGCTCCAGCTATAGTCCCTGTTAAATCTCAAGCCTTTGAGACTAAAATTCTGACCTATACGGATGATAACATGGTTGCATCGGTAGATCCAGTATCTACTATGTTAATAGTGGAGTATGAGTTAGCAGAATTTGGGAAAGTTTCAGGCTACTTAATAGACAAAAACCACAACTGCTAGTGAATCAGTTCATAGTTAGTCAGGATCCAAAGGTGGTAGATCAGGCGGTTTATCAGGGAATAAAGATAGGGGCAAAGGTAGATCAGGTTGCCAAGAACATATTAGACCAATTTTAGCTAAGGCAAAACAAGATGTTGGGTGATGGCACAATCTTCATCTGTCTATTGTTGGCCGATGTAATATAATAAAAATGGTGTTTCAACCAAAGATTTTATATCTCTTTAGATCTATCCCGTTGGCGTTCGAGAACGTCTGGTCAAAAGCATTGGATACCCTTGTGTCTAGATTCATATGGTCCTTTTATAAAACAAGGAAGGCAACACAATTTCTGGCATTACTCAGAGAAAGGGGTTGTGGGCACTCGCAAATTTTAAATTTTATTATCTAGCTGTTGTTCTCCTGTATACACGGGTTCTCCTGATTAATTGAGAGGAAATACCTGAATCTAGGCGGGGTGTGCCACAGATATTTGTGCTTACAATAGGATCTGTCGGTAAGGGATGTCTGTTAAGGTGGTTAGAACCCACCTACTATAAAAAAAAGTTAGGTTTAATGAGCGGCCTATAAAAACTGGACTGATTTGAGAAAGAAGCTCTGAATTAGGAGATGGAATTGGTATACTCTGATACAAAAGAACCCCTCAATTCCAGGAATATTTCAGGATGCTTGCTTGTATAGATGGGAGAAACTGGGGTTTTGCAAACTGAGGGATCCCTTCCAAAATCAGAGGTTTGCATCATTTCAAGAACTAAGGATTAAGTTAAATCTAAATCAAAAGGAATTTTTTTAATATCTGCAAATTCGTGGCTTTTTACATAAAAAAACTTGTGGACCGCTGGGTTTGGAGTGGATATACCACTCCTGGATCTCTTGCTTGGGGGAGAAAAACTCTCTATCTCGTAATATATAGTTAATTATGTAAACTGGCACAAGATGTCTCGAGAAGCATAATGCTAAATGGCAGTCAAAGCTTGGGATAAATGAATATACTTTTTATGATTCTCTGAAGTTGTCATACGGCGCTGTGCTCTTCGGGGCTAGAAGCACAGCAGTACAAGATAATCTTTGACTTCCATTTTACCCCAGCAAAGATCTCAAAATGAGCACATGCCCAGTCAGATCACTGAGATTTCAGATCTTTACATTTTTAGGAAATATACATAATGTTAATATGGATTTGACTCCTCGGGTGACGATACTGGGGTAGATTTGGATTTGGAGTTGATGGGAGGAGAGCCAATCGCGATGCCAGTATTTCAGATCTGTGTTGCCTCATCATGGTTGGACCCGCAGGCACCATCTTACCAACAATGGCAATGGAGGTTTTTTCTATCTTCAACTTGGTGATGGCATTGTATAAACTTACGGGGAAAAGAGCTAAGCAGAAGAATTTGGGGGCGCCTTACTGAATGGCTTCTCTCTCACAAATAAGAGTGGGATATTAATTGATAGGGATCCTTAATCAAGGTCAAAGATGGTACACTGGAGGGGAATAATGAAAAAATCAGACGGAGACAGATTAGATTGTTCTTATTGCACTTGCACCTTGTTTAATTACTGTACTGTATATCGTATGAATTTCGGGTGTTATGTGCTCTATATCCTTTTTTCTGAGTTTTTTTTAAAGGATGATATATTATTGAGTGTAATTGTGTCTTATATATTATGTAATCTCTTTTTACCCCTGCTTGCAACCTTCCCAGTCTAAGTAATTATGAAATGTATAAAAGCACTAATAAAAAGGATTATAAAAAAGGAGCAAGACTGCAGTGGCACAGTGGACACAAAATGGGCTGAAATGCGACCCCCCTTGCACTTTCCAGTGGCTGAGACTTTAAGAAGCATTCCACCCGTCACCTTTTGCTACTTTGGTGGGATGACCTAGCCACACTGCACAAACATTTATCAATGCTTTTATGATAGGCCTGTCCCCATTCTACATATTTCCCATGGCGGCCAACCCAATTTCACCTAGTCATAGATTACAGATCCAAACTTAAATATGTTTATTACAAGCCCCAATCCCATCTTACCTAACGATACAGCCCAAACCCTTACCCCACAGCTCACATAGACAAAACCCAAATTCATTTTATCTAACCTTCTGTAGTATGCACCGACGCCACAATTCGCTACCCACACCGTTCCGAGCTCGTCACCTAGTGCAAACCCCTCTTCACCTGGTTATAGAGTATGTAAAAAAACTGCCTCCACCCTGCTCTCCTGATTGAAAGTTGTTCTAAAGTTACTCCTTAGTAACTCATACCGTTCTAAGCTGTATATTTATTTGAAAAGCAAGAGTTGGTTTTGATTGGCTCTATTGCACTCTTCTGATTTTGCTTTCTGTGATGAGTAGTACAGATCGCACAACATGCATAGCGCAGTTATCTTCTCCGAAACACTGAAAACCAAATGTATAAGTAGGGCTTGAGTAGTGTTGAATTCTAAGTGCAGGAATGAGCTCGGACCGTGGTGACTTCTTCAATCAGATCACTTCATTATACAAGCATAGATTATTTTCCTAGAATTATTTCAGATTACATTTAGAGCAGAGGTCGCCAACCTTTTTTGTAATGAGTTACTTATGTTTAATTAAAATCATACATAGCTACTATTATTGTTACTGTGGTAATAATAACCATGAAAGAGACCAGATTACATTTGTGGCCACCAGATGCAAGATCGCCAGCAGTGATATCCTCAGTGCATCAGGTAGGGTTGTCAGCAGTATTATAAAGAGCATTATCAGTTTGGAATGCCTCTATATGGGTAATACATGACAACCATAGCTGTAAGGCCCCAGACACCATGGAAATAGTATTGGTAATCAGACTCACCAGTGCCTCATGAGTTGAATATCAACTTCAAATATATTTTGAAAATCCAACTATATTTCTCCAAACATCAGATTATGAGTTCTGAAAATACACATAGTTTCATATTGAATACACACCTTTCAATTCTGGGATACACATAGTTTCATATTGCATACACACCTTTCAATTCTGGGATATATATGTTAATTCAACCAAGCAAAAGCTTCTAATTTAGTAGGACGGGCTGCACACAGATGAGCTACTGTAGGTAGCTGGAGAGCTACCAGGAGCTCACAAGTTACTCGTTGGAGAAGCCTGATTTACAGTGTAATGAGATATTTCATGTTATTCCGCCGTCACCAGATTCAACTGTGTGGAGTACTTCTGGTATGGACCAGTCTATCCAAATCCCGAAAAGCTGGTAGATTGTGTCTCACTTAAGTTGAATGTCCTTTACTGTCATCATTAACCTTGAGGGACTTAAGAATCCTGCCTGTTGAAAATTGCTACGCCAGTATTCATTTTTTTCTTAAGATATCTGTTAAAGTTCCAAATAGTCTCAATCTTTAACTATATTTTGTTGTTTGTACATAAATAAATGTGTTTGGGTATGTGCAGGATGTAAAAGGATTTGGGGTGCAGGAGAGGAAGTGGGTGAGGAACAGGAGTTACCTCGTGCAGGCCTTGCTTAGTGGTGTCCGACCCAGCTCGTTAGGGGAGGCTGAAGTATAAAGGAATAGAAGGAAGCCAGTAAGGGCCTTCAGGGTTGTCCGTGCAGGGATCCGCAGACTGTTGTTTGATGCATGTGGGGTGAGTCTGTTCAATGTATATGAGGTCAGACGATGAGTGCCACACGGTGGAATCCAGATCTATATGAGACTAACATGATTTTAATGGCACTTGTGTGGCACCAGAAACAGTTTGCTGGGAGTAGTGCAGTTCTTTGTAAGCACTATAAACTCCACTTGCTCAGCGGATATGCATCATACACCACGCACTATCAGCAAGCACCTTTACTCACTAACTTGTCCAAGCAAAGAAGCAAGATCTCAATATATAGAGTAACTGTGTGATGCCCAATGAACTCATTCTTATCATAGAGAACATTCCTACGCAAGTTGTTTAGACTTTTTAGAATACAGGTGGAGTCCTGGGAGCTGAGCAAGGTTGTACAGAGCCCAGAGTCGGATGGAAATGCTGCCCAGTGATTGCTGGTAAATGCCAGGCAGCCTAGGTGTAACCTGTATGAGAAGGGTCAGTGATGGAAAGCATGTGCAGGCTGTTAAACAAGATCTGGATGAGCAAAGACTGCAGGCCGGAATTGAGGGTAAGGAAATGCAGTGCAACTTCTGTCTAAAGAGTAAACCTCTAGGCCCACAAGTGAACAGCCAGGCAGCACTTCTAACCCTCTCCCTCAATACACAGCAACAGAAAGACCCCCACCTCTCCCTCGGGTCTTTGCCTGAAGTAACAAGTCCCTAGCCCCTTGCATGGAGTGTTCTGTGTTTTTTATTTCGAGAGGCCACTTGGCACTAGAGAAATCGATCATTGTTGGCTTCACTGTCTTTGCTGTATCCACAATTTCTCTGTTTTAGATCTTTAGCTCGTCCCCCCAGGGACTTTGTTAGGTGTGATGCACTCCAGGTGAGCAGCTCTGGTTGGCCACCGGTTTCCACCCTCCGTGGATGGCACCTTGGGTTGCATCGGAGCAAGTCTGCCCCACTTAAGGTTTTGGTTCTGACCTCCATTCTCAGCCTGGCCCATGCCAGTCAGGGGGATTCTGATGGGTGCATTGGCTTTGGTCTCCTCTGGCTCGCTGTAGGCTGGATTGCCAGAGGTCTTGTGGGAGTTCAGAACTGTGGGAGAGGGCGGGCTTAGTTTGGGCGGTACAGAATCAGGCTGTAAGGTAAGGATCCCAAAGTTACTTTTTGTATTCACTCATGCATACAGAATGTAGCCCGGGTGTCCCTGTCGTATCTTTTTTTTGCCTGGATTGACCTTAATAAAATGTGTAATTTAAAAACTCTGCTTGTTTGTGACGATCTGTATAAATGCCACTGTACCTGTACTGGGGCCATTCCCACCCCGTGTGTCTGCCAGGCTTGACCTCCACTCTGATTTGAAACTTTACTGTATTGCCCTGTTTTTTGCCTGGATGGATGAATGGCTTATTGAAGTGTCCTCTCTCTCTGATTGCAGCTCCCGATGAAGATGTCCTGGTTAAAGGGAAGCAGTCCATCAAGAGCCAGGCGCTGGCAAACCAGAGCTCGGACAGTGAGGGCCTGCTGGAGGGAGACGACGACACCCTGTCCTCCCTGGAAGAGAAGGACCTGGAGAATTTAACTGGTAACTACAGCCGTGTGCGCCTTCTTCCCGCCACCCATCAGTGTCTGCAGCCGGGCATTGATGGGTACTCCTGGCCCGCAATTACATTATGAAAGAATGCTTCTGTGCACCCCGGATGTGAGGCCAGGTTTGGGTAATCGCGCAGGTGCTGCAGATTGTGGTAGTAATGAATTCAAACCTAATATTCCTATATTGAGAAAAAAAGACCTATGTTACACGACTTTATTCACACAAAGATATGCGCACTCAGACAAGCGTTCATGTGGGGACAATAAAATAGAAATATGAGGCAAACGCAGATTGAGACGCACATTTACGCACTCGCACAGACAAAAGAGCGCGCGCCCTCGGAGTCTCTGACATGGCGCGCGGACAGGCGCAGAACCCGACGTAGGCAGATGCACCCAAACAGGGGCAGGCCGGGCACTCCGGCACAGGCATGCATTGCCAAAGAAGTGGCGCACTCCGAGACTGGCAGAAGCGGGCGCGCCCGATGACGCGCACGCTGTACCCGATGCAGATTGACAGGTGTGCAGACAACCGCTGAGCAGCATGGGCGCCAGCTGGCACCCTCATACTCGCACTGCAGTCACTCACGCGCCTAGACCCGCTTCCAGATGCATGCGTGCACCGAGGCCCACGGGCACGCTGGCCGACCGGCATACATACATGCACGCACACCCACCCACCCGTGCTTCTTTTGCATAATTAAGTACCGGGGCAAAGGTTTTGCTGAGATTCCCGCGGCCGGTGCTGTCAGAGGTCGGATAGCTTTGATTTCACCTCTTTATCACACACTTGGAGGACCTTTTGCGTCTCTGCTTCCTCGTTGTCACTGTTTTTCCGACCTTTCCTTCCTCCTTTTGTGTTTTTTTTCTCTCTGGATCAAACTTGGTGGAAGAAAATAAGTGCGAGTCCCCAAAAACGAGTGCTGGTGGATCCCGCCGAGAACCACCAGCTCAAATTAAGCACCCACGTGTAGAGAAATTAACCACCAACGTGAAACTCTTGCCTTGATAAATAATAAACCCTATTTAATCCCAACCGAAAAATATGCAACCACCGAGGGCATCCCAACAAAAGCTGTTCGGAACCACTGCGAGAGAATGGCATAATGGAGCTTTGAAGTGGGCGAGACATGGGCACGAGCGCATGAAAGGAAAGACTAGGGAGACTGGGTGGAGAGAAGGGTGGGTGGAAGAAGGATGGAAGGGCGAGTGGAGAGCAAGATGGAGATGGGTGGGAGACATGGAAGGAAGAATGGGGAAACGGATGCAAAGCATGGTGGGTGGAGACAACGATGAATTGTTAGAAAGCAAGATAGAAGGATGAATGGCAATGGAAGGAAGGAAGAGATGAGAAGAAGGGCCTATCGATTGAAGGAAAAAAGCATGGATGGAAAAATGGAGAGAAGTAAATAAAGAGGGATTGAAGGGGTGGACGTACAAAAGGATGGGCAGCGAAAGACAGATGAGAGCTGTATGAATGGATGGGTGAGTGGCTGAGTTACCAGAAGAAAGGAAGGATGGAAGAAGCATGGGCTTAATTAAGAATGAATCAGTAAAACTTGTCGTTTTGGCCACGTTATTCGCGGAATTCCCACATGAAAGCAACTGAAAGCCTGTCTCACTCAGCGTGACATTTGGAATAGGGTTTTTAGTCAGGGTTCTTTGTTTTTCTGTGTATTTTTTTGCTCGTGTGCCCCGTCTATGTTGGCCCACTCAGTGGATGGGGGGGAGTGGATGAAACGTCAGAGCCTTCCTGTTTCATGGCCTGTCGTGTCTGCTGCCCCTCGGCAGAGCCTTCGTCTCGGATGGCCCTCGGTTTCATCCAGGGAAAGCGCTGTCAGACGCGCTGCTTTGAAATGACAACGGCTTCCTGCCTGTAATACCAATCAGGGGTAGAATCGATGGCAAGGGGAGTCTTTCCAAAGATGATCTCCCAGCTCATGCATCTGAAATGGGGAGGTTTCCCGGGCCCGACTCTTCCACCCGGCGTGGCTTGCTTCCGCTGCAGTGCCTCGGCGCACCCACCGAGGTGAGAGGGCCGTAATTGTATAATCTCGACAAAGGCGGCGGGATTAACACGTAATCCTCGCTAATAAAGTGATGCGACTGGGAATGGAGTGTGAATTGTCAGGGGGGTCCCGGGCCCACGCAGCTGCCAGCCCTCTGTAATTGAATGTCGGAGCCTGATTGAAAAAAAATGTTATTTCGCCTCCGGATTACTTGCTAATGCCCCCGGGCAGGGGACAGGACCCCTTGGTGCGTGAGTGGTGATGAGCTCGGGGAGAGCAGGACCCCCGGGCCGCGCCGGGCTTGCCCCCTGGCACCCATGAAGATTGATAGCGCATTAAAGACCCGCGCCCCTCCGATCGATGCGCAGCACAATCCGTTTGCAGTGTTTTTGGCCCTCGTTTTCCCCATCGATTGCCTGACGCGTGCCCTAATGCGCAGACACTGCCTGAATCCGGGACCTGTCAGGGCTTTGTGCGCCTGTCCCCTGCCTGCGAGAGTGTCTGGCGCGCCTTTACAGGCCTATGAGTGGGTGATCTTGGACTGCGTTGAGATGCAGCCTGGGCAGTGTGAGGCGGCACTCGGACTGCATAGGGCGCCCCTCGCGATCAGCTCCAGGGAGAAGGGGCTACAGCTGAAACACCCCTGCAGAGCCCCTCTGAGCGTGCGCGCTGAACCCGACGCCCCTTACCTGTGCCAACGCTGGCATCCTCTACAATCCTGCTTCTGAGTACAGTGGATTAACGTGCCGCGGCGGGATTACTCCTGCACCCCCACGGGTTGGTGCATGAGGGGTCTGATGGGGACCTCAGGCGGCCCTCACGGGTGGGGTGTGAGCCGCCAGGTTTTGGCTTGTCTGTCACTTTCAGCGGCTTGTCTAGGAAGTGCTCTAAAGTCCGAAAAGAGCAGAAGAAAGTGAAACTCGGACAGTCCAACCAAACACACATTGCAGCGCCCTCGGTGATCGTTTTAAGAGTGTTTTCATCCTAACCGAGCCTTGTTTTCTCACGCGAATGTCTGTTTGTCACGGGTGTCTTGCCTGTTTCGCCCAGACGGGTGCACGGTTGCCGTGTGACTTTGTCCAGGGCGTGCAGTGACCCACTCATTTGCTCGTGAGTCATACATACATAGCTCTCGTGCTTGCGGGAATGTGCTCAGCCCGGCTGGTGTGCCGCAGTACAGACCGGCCATCTTGTGGGAGAAGGATGTTCTGTTCTGGGGCTCTCCACGGGTGTTCTGTGTGGTACATGCGGTGTGCACTGCACACGTGTGCTCAAAGCTGTAGGTCCATGCATTACATGATCCATGTCTGGAAAACAGACTGAAATAATACATCTTCAAAAGCATTTGCCAAAATGTATGTACGAATTGCCGTAAAAAAATGTCCTATTTTAAGTTCACCATTCCAGTCGTGGTTGGTAAAAAGCTGCTCTGCACAGGCCTGAATTCAGCCACACCCACGGTCCGTGCATTGTAGGCTGGGTTAATGCACCAACGCTCCTCTGGTGCTGTGTATGGATCTGGGGTGCATGCACTTGATAGGAAGGTTCGGTGCATTCAGACCGGTCCGCAGGGGTATTCTGTAGCTGTGAGTGCGCGCTCACGTGCAGTGGTCCGCCGGCCCTCCTTGTTTACATAACGTGCACGTTCGGCTGTCATGCTCCTGCCCGAGGCTGGCAGCGCGTGCCCTGGTTACTGTCCAGGCCCATCTCCTCGCGAGAGCAGCAGACGCAGTGCGATCTAGAGGCGCGAGGCGCGTGCATTGCTCAGGGTGCCCACATAATGGTGCGCCCGTGAAAACCAGAACTGAACACAATACAGGTTTCTGATGACCTAGATTCAGAAACATCTGTTGACAAAATATCTGCCATCTATAAATATCTCACGTTAGCCCCTCAGTTCCCAACTATTGTGGGAGCCCGGCATTTACTGGGTTCTCTGCAGTTCTTCACACATATGGGGTAGTGATCTCTGGATTTGTGGCACATGTAGACATTTCACAAGGATATGTTGGTGGACCATAGATATTTAGGCGTAAGTTGGTTTTGTGTCTTGTTTTCAAGAGTGTCCCTTCTATTACAGATCCCACTCCTGCTTCCCTCTTGTCCAGTGCGTGCGGCTATTGTGTTTGTGCACGCCTGACTCCAATATGAAACTGGCTGAAGCCTGTGAGAGATCTACCTGTCTGGTTGAATGTGTGAATGTGCCCGAACCGACAGGGTTCCGTGTTAAAACATAGAAAGACTAACAGAGTCCAATAACTTTTACTGCCCAAAAATGTGGCATGCACATACATGCCCATACAAAATTATTGGCCAGTTTTCATTTTGAAACTCCAGCCAAAGGCCCAGACTTTGTAGCACTGGGTATCTTACTAGTGCAGTTGGAGACCACTGCTTACAAGTGGCTTTTGGTGCACATAGACATTTTTTGTAAGGCTGTGTGTATGCACATTAGGTATGTTGGCAGCAGATGTTTTGTGTTGGTTTTTGCGTGCTAACTATTTGCAGGCCTAAGCCTTACTAGAGCGGTGCACGCGACGCTTGCTTGCTAGACTTGGGCTATATAGTTATCCATACATAGTGCATATAGCTGGCTGTAGGGCTGCCAGCGCTCCCCTTGTGTGCCCGTCTGAGGCCTTCTCCTCCTCTCTCGCAGGTCCGGTGAGCTTGAGCTCCTCCGCCCAGCTGGTGGCCCCCTCGGTGGTCGTGAAGGGCACCCTGTCCATCACCTCTTCCGAGCTCTACTTCGAGGTGGACGAAGAGGACCCCAGCTTCAGGAAGATCGACCCGAAGGTAAGATCCATGGCACAGGCCCCTCCCCCTCCTGGTGCCGCTGAACACTGCCTTCCTATGTGTGCCCACGTGTCAAGCTCCTGCTCTGTGAACGTGCAGCACAAGGCCCCAAGTGCCAGGCAGTAAAAGGGACAGAACAGGCCGCACCACTACTATTTAGTACTGTGTCCTGCTGTCTGTTTTATCGCAGACTGTTGCAATGTAGATTTGCTTGGTTGTGCCACATCCTAACACTATTTATAAGTTTTAAACACCTACACGTTTCATGTATTGCTATTTTACAAAGATGTCACCAGTGCCGGTAACGCGCCGCCAGAATAACACCTCTGGCGCGAGTTGTTGTTTTAAATGAGGCACGCACTGGGGGTGTTGTGGGGAGCTGAGACGCTCGATACAATATACGCCTATTGTGTAATTAGAACACGCTTTTTAATATTGTTCGGCTCTTTGTGTAACGGTGATTCTAGCAGAGGCATTTATTAAACTGCTGCCGCAGCGGCCGTTCACAGATCTGCTTCCCTGTGAAAGTGGGGTGTAAAATAGATCTGCCAAAATGTTCAACATTGAAAGTGACCACACGCGTGTGCTGGCAAGGTGTGAAAATTGAAGGTATTATTTTTTCTCAAATTCATTCTGGCTCCGGAAATGTCAATAGCCAATCCTCCTGCAAAGGTTTAAAAAAATGTCCGTGGGCTTCTTTGGGATAGTCTTGTCTCGAGTGATCTCAAACTCACTCTTTCTGAATGGGAAGACCTCTCAAACTATGCCCACACACCTGTGGGGCATGGATACAATTCACCAGAGGGGCAGACAACTCCCTGAACGCATTTCTAAAAATCAACTCGAGGAAAAAAGATAACATTTGGTCCAAGCTTGATACCTATATTCAGAATACACATCCATGGTATCTGCCAACTCCTTCCCCTCACCCCCCTTCCTCCCTGACACTGCACCATCCATGAACACTCCTCCCCGCTCACTTCCTCTCCTCCGCCTACCTTTCTCTAACCCTCTTGCTTTTCTTTCCTTTCACGAATCATACGATCAGCAGGGATACCCAACCCTCTATGGATGACCAAATACCAGTCAGTTATTCCTAATCCTACATAAAAACCATCACTGAAAACCCTAATCTCCACAACGGTGTGTTTACAGCTTTATAGTCACACTATCTAAAGTACAGTCTGTTTCATCCCACAATAAACCATAGTATTGACTTGAACTGCCTTTTATATTGCACCCACAGGAACTTGTTTTTTCCCCTTCTCTGTATATCTTTACTTTATCTGTATTTTACTCATGTAAAACCCTAATAAAATGTATCTTGAATAGAAAAAATAACAGCGCCCCAGGGCCTTTACCAATGTGTACGTTATAATTAGGAGACTCTTGGGACGTAATGCATCGCTGACACATGTTCTTTTTATCTGCATGAAATGAGCGTACTCCGTAGTGACGCACCCAATATGCGTGTCTATTGTATGTATTGTATTTGTAATTGCATTTATATAGCTCTTACTACCCCTGACGAGGCGGCGAAGCGCTTTTGGGGCCAAAGGTATTGCAACAGCAGCCCTTGTAAAGGCTTCGGACCGCACACACTTGTGTCAGTGGTTTACATTGGTGTTAGTTAACAAGCGTTGACGAAACCCTAGATTGCTTCAAAGTCGGCGATTATAATACAGCAAATCAGGATGGGGTTGAAGTTAACTTCAGATGGCGCAGGGGCCCAGGCCTTGCACAAGTCTGCGGGTAACTATTCTTTGCCTCCCTTGTGACCAGGCGATGCACCCTTGCTGAAACTGAATGTTTACTGTGCTTGCAGTGTTCGCTGCCTCCACCCCGTGAACCGGGCGAGCTCCACTGCGCCCCGGCAGTGACAGCACGTGCCGCCCGGCTGTCCTCGCGCTCCAGGGCCGCTTTTACAAGGACACGGTAACACTGCCCGCGAGCCGCCGCCTGGCCGTCCTCGCGCGCCCGGGCCGCTTTTACAAGTAAACGGTAGCCCGGCCCTCGAGCCGCCGCCTGGCTGTCCTCGCGCTCCCGGGCCGCTTTTAAAAGGAAACGGTAGCCTGCCCGCGAGCCGCCTCGCGATGGGCCCGTGCACGCGGGGGGCCCCGAGCCGCCACGTGCACGCATTTATTTATTTATTTATAATTACATTTGTTGAGCGCACAGCTACCCGGAGGTTTCCCGGCGCTAGACCATAGCTGTATGTACAGCGGCCCTACTCCCCTCCCGAAAGGACGCTTCTGGCTACTTCACGTCAGGTCAGTGGCGGGCCGGCGAGGGACTGTGCAGAGCGCTCAATAATTGCACGAGTGCCGCCCGTCTCTGAATGTCACTCCTCGCAGACCTGGGGAGCGCTTCATTTCAACCCCCCTCCAAGGAGGACTTGGGAAGAGCAAGACAGTGCTGATAGTGCCAGGGATGGCCGGGGCGGTAGGGGTACAAATATTACAGAAAGGGTAAAAGAAGGGCGCAGAACTCTGAACATCTACTGCAGCCCGGACGCGTCATTAGAGACCCAACCCCCGGGCAAAGTAACCAGCCGTGTTCGCAGATAGGTGTGGACAGCCCTCGCGCCTGGCATCCGTTTGCTTTGGTGGAGATTTTCGGCATGTGTACATTTTCATGGTATTCAAGAACCGTCTCCTCTTTTGCAATTAAATAATTGTTAATTGACGGCGCTAACCTAAGCCATCCCGGGGGAATACATCAGTGCTCTTCTGGCAAACGATTTACTGATCCTTTCTGGAATTCTTTATAGGAGTCAAATAGAGACGTGCACACATCATGCATCCATATAATTTAATTTATAATAGGAAAAATGTTATTAGATGTATTTTATTACAGTGCACTTTTAAGAAATTTAGTTAGAAGTGTACACCAAAATAATCAGTAAATTGTTTGCCGTTTAACTGTTTTAATTCTGAAATTCGGCAAACTATGTATAAGTAACAGCATTTTCAAACAAATGCTAGTTCTATTTAAATTTAGAAAAATATTTCCCCTTTCGCTTTGTATATTAAGCCCGACACGTATGAATATATTTGATATGGCCATTAAATAAACAAAACGGACACAGCTGATAGATTTAATTAAAGATCGATGCACAGATCTAATTTAGTATTTCGTCATATTTGTATTTCAATATTCTGTTTTTAGGCAGCTAATTCGAGCGCTTCACAAAGAGTCGATTTACAGTTATAGTAATATTTTATTACTTTTTTCAACAACTCAGTTTTTGGCGCACATAATGTGACGTTGGCACTGAAATACATTTTACATCAGTAAACTGTTTTTTAAGAGGATTTGTACATATAGTTAAATAATTTTTTCACTTAGTGACAAACATTCAGGCAACAAAAGGGAAAGAAGGTCACTAGACTTATTTGAAAGTGTACCTTTTAATGTTCTTTCCTTGAAAAGTCCGATTGCTTCTTTGTGAGTTTTTTTTTTAATTCACATTGTTTGGAAGAAAAGAGGATTATCTCTCCTTCTGTGCAACGAAAGTCCAAACTTGTCCCGCCCTGCCTCACTGTTCTTTGAAGGTTCTTAAGTACTAAAATGCTTTTTTTTTTGTTTGGTAGAAAGGCATCGTCTGTGTTTTCGCCGCTACTGACCAAACAAAGTTTTTCTTGCAGGATAGTAGTTGGAAGAGGTTGGTGGTGATATTTCTTTTTGGGATAGCACCCTAGGCAAACAATCTTGTCCGATGCTTTTCAGTAGAGTTACTTGTGCCTCCAGGCTCGTTCTGTTCTGCGATGACTTGCGTCCCAGGGCTGCCTGCAGTCTGCTTTCACTTTCACTCTTCGGGATGGTAGGCAAGGCTGGTCTCTCCGTGTGTGTGTGTGTGTGTGTGTGTGTGGCTAGCTGTCTGGGTGTGTTACAGTACAGAGACATGCGATATCTGAGGAGCCATTACTACACAACCTTAGTGGGGGAGGAGGGTGTTTAAGGGACTTGTACCTTTACCCCTAGTTGGGGTTTCTGTGTTGTAAACAGTGATGGCAGTTGTGTAGTGTTCTCTTGTAGAGGTGACTCTGCGGAGGGTACAGATTATAATCAGTTAAATAAATTAGTGCTGCTGGGGGAAGGCCAAGGTAGCGATGACGGTAGGTGCATTTTGTTGGGATTGGGAGGGAGGTAGTGCCCTGAAAACTGTAGGGTATGTAGGGAAGTTAATCTATGAAATGCCCCATGTGCTCGGTCTTGTGAGCAAGGCACAGCTTATGAAATTTCTGAAGAGCTAAAATACAGTCGTTGTTAACCGACTGGTATGTGAAACCTCTGGGTGGAAGTTTGGGGTACCTGAGGGGCATTCAGAGTGTACAGGCGGGTGTGTAGGCTAGTGTCACGCGTGGGTGGCACACCGTACTTTGTTTCTCTTGGTTGGCTCACCGTACTTTGTTTCTCTTGGTTGGCTCGTTGGGTGTGGGGAAGGCATGTATGTCAGTGCCATGTGTGGAGGGCCCTGTACGTGGCATTGTGTGTTAACCTCTGGGGCCGGAGAGCCAAAGTACCTTTTCAACTGAGGCTGGAAGTTCCTGGCACACCTTGACTCTGCACTTGTAAGCATAGCCCGTGGGAAACAAGGGGGTGCAATGTAGGTTGTAGATTAAATAGTGCATGGCGTCCGAACAGTGCAACTTTCCCGAGTTTTCGGAGGAGTGCTCGGTGTCAAAGGGTTCGTGTAGCTGTCCCGTTGCGGTACGAGCAGCAGTCTGCTCGCTGAGTGGGTCATGAGGGTGCTGTGGGTCGCTGGGTGCGGACTGAGCCAGTGCCTGCATTTTGCACACTGCATTTCACTGTTTCTGCGAGGAGGGTCCCTGGTGCACTGCATGTCACTGTCTGTGATCAGGGTCCCTGGTGCACTGCAGCTTCTTTCTGTCAGGGGCGAGAGTCCCCAACGCGCCGCAGTTGTCTGTGAGGAGGGCCAGGGCCTAGTCCGTGAGGAGAGAGAGCCTGGGCCCCCTAGTCCTTGAGGAGAGCCTGGACCCCCAGTCCGTGCAGAGTCCTCGTGGGCCCCCTCGCCCGCTAGAGCTTGTCCAGGCTCTTGGGGTTGGTCAGGATCTCCCGCGCCAGCCGCCAGGTCTGCTTGGCCGCGCTCTCCAGCGCCGAGTGCGGCCGGCCCTGGAAGAGGTCGAGGTTGGGCAGGAAGTAGTGCGGGCAGCGGCGGCACTGCAGGCAGGAGATGAGCTGCAGCAGGATGCCGTTGAGCCGGTCGCCCAGGCAGGCCTCGTCCCAGTCGGACTCGCGCGGGTGCTTCTCGCACTCGTAGAGCAGCAGCGTCTTCATGTGGTAGCCGTGCAGCGGCTGCCCGGGCAGCTCCAGGTGCCGGTCGCGCAGCGTCTTCAGCACCGACAGGCACTTGTTGCGGCAGCCGCCCAGCAGCAGCCGGTCCTCGGCCTCGCCGAACTGCAGCACCCAGGCGTCGCTCTCGGCCGAGCTCTGCTTGCCGGACAGCGAGCAGCACTCCTTGGAGAGCAGGTTGAAGCCCTCGGCCTTCACCTCGGCCACGCGGTTGGGGCCGGGCCAGGGGATGTGCGGCAGGGGCCACTGCGCGGCGCTGCGCGGCCAGATGCCCGTGCACTTGAAGGCCGGCGTGATCTGCACCACGAAGCGCTCGCGGATGCGCAGCCGCACCTCGCTGGTGTCCGCCACCATCTTCACCACGTCGCGGTAGCTGCACTTGTCCACGGCCTGCGCCACCAGCGTCTGGAAGCGGGAGCGGATCTTGCGCGCCGACAGGTAGCCCGAGGCCGTGATGAACTCCACCCAGAGCGACATGCTGCGCTTGCGGCCGTCGCTCAGCTTCAGCACGGCGCAGCCGGGCAGCGAGCCGTCGTCCACGAAGTTGAAGACGCCCATCTGGTTGAGGTAGAGCACCACCTCGAACTCGGTGGGCGAGACGACGTCCAGGCCCTCGTAGCGCGCGTCGATCTCGCTCAGCGAGCTGATGAAGCGCGGCTCCTGCACCTCCACCTCCTTCAGCACGTCGGACACCACCTTGCACACCTCCCGCACCGTCTTGGCGATGGCCGCCTTGCGCGCCTGGCAGCGCTCATTGTAGTACTTGTTGAGCTGGTAGACGAGCTTGGCCTGCGCGGCGATCATGTTGGGGCAGTGCGGGCCCAGGGACGGGGGCTCGGCCGGGCTGGCCCCGCTGTAGGCCGCCGCCGCGGGCTCGCAGTACGCCGAGGGATCCAAGGCGCGGCCGGGGCCGCTGGGCCGGGGTGTGCCAGGACACCCGGGCGCCGGGGGCACTTCCGCGGGCCTGGGACACAGTCGGAAAGTGCAGAAAGTTTTTTCAAGCGGTGGGCCGGAGAGTCATTGTTGTGGCTTTGCTGGGCACGCACGTGTGCTGCTCGTCTACCCTCTGTGCCCCAGTGCAGGGTAGTGGATGTGCCAGGTGCCCCAGTGCCACTTTGTGAGGGTGCCCTGGCGCGCGCAGGTCGCCCTCAGTAGTGTAGGTTGCTCTGGCTTGTCTCTTCCTGGGGATGCTCTGACTCTCGCGTGCGCTCTGCTGCTTCCAGGGGCTGCTCTCGGCGCACGCCTTGCTCCCTTCCCTCTGGCGGTGGTCGCCCTGCCCCTCGCTCTCCTCCTCTCCGTCTGCCTCTCCTCCTCACATGCGTGTGCCTCCCTCTCAGTCTCGGCCTGGATTCTCCTCTCGCCTAGTTTATGAATGGTCCCAGGGCCCGGGCTGGGGGCGGCGCTCTGCATCCTGAGCTGTCATTGCAGCGGCCAATGGGGTCCGAGGGGCGCCGGGTCTGGAGGAGGGGGAAGCAGCGTGCGCCGGCACACAAACAAACAGCGCCTGGCAGCAGGGCACAGGGGCAGACAACTACTGCCAGGGAGGAGGCACCTGCACACACCCCTCATGTGGCAGCACCACTGTGCAGGGGCTGGCACCATTCACTGGGGTATGAGGGCACCCAGGACCACCGCTCCCTAGTAATGCGTGAGCCTTACTACCGGCAGCAGTCCACAAGGACAGACAACCTCTGACTGGGGGAATCGGCACGCACTCCACCCTGAACCACCCAGGCTCCGCTCTCGGGGTGAGACTGGTACCACTGAGGGGAAATGCACACGTGCACACAAACAAACCGCTTGTGAGCAACGCTCCCAGGTAAAGGCCGCCGGGGCAGGCGCCTCAGACAGGGAGTGCGTACACCGGCACACACAAACATGCTTGTGAACCGCACTACTGACAGCAGAACAATCGGGCACAAACTGCACCCGACACGCTCTCCGTGCAGAGTGGCACAACACCAGAAGAGGGCAGTTGGCAGTGCATGTCAGCAAGCAGCATCTCTGTTTCACTCCAGCGTCTGAGCCGTGATACTACAGCTGGGCACAGTGGCAGGATGCCACCGAGGAGGGCACACTAATGCTGGATAGGCGTGCACTCAAACAGCGTCTGAGCCGCGCTCTGGCAGCTAGGCACTAGTGCAGGTAACAACTGACGCTTGGAGGGCGCACGCCGAAACTGCGATAGGGGGCGCCTGCCCATGAACAGCACTGAGCCACACTGCTGGCAGCAGGGCACAAGGCCAACAAGACACCAAAGTGCACAGGAGCAGGCACCTCGAGCAGAGCAGGGCACGCACGCCCGTTCCAGCCACAGCAGGGCACAGAGTTGGGCACCCTATCAGACGGGGGGCAACTGCTGTCGTAGGAGACAGACACACCAGCATGTTTTTTTACAAAGTACACAGAAGGGCAGCTCTGAGACGGAGTACCGAAGAGGGGGGCACCGGAGTCTGTAGCCCTTCCCAGGGGAGACGTGTGCGTCACTGGCAGTGAGAAGGGCACATCTGATGCCATGGTTAGCCGTCACTGGGGCTGGCCCCGTAGGGTGCTTCCACTTGCTCCTGGCCGCGGACTGGATTCTCTCACGCAGTTTTACAGCTTGCCCACCCCAGTTGCCCGGTTTTCGTGCACACTTCTTCGTGCACGGTCCGCGGCTAGTGTCATCGCTGGCGTGTTTGCAACAGCGAACAGATGGGCTCTAGTGCGATATTAAAATGAAGAGGTTGGCATGTCGATATGCACCGAATTCCAGGGTGGCACACGGGACTGGGAGCAGCAGCGTCACTGGAGACCGAGTGCCAGCGCTCGGGGTCCAGGGAGCCGATGCCATGTGTACTCTGCACAGAGTGCCCCACTCTTCACCATGACTGCTTCCCTCTGCCCGCTCGGCGGTCTCTTACCCCGGCTTTATTTTTCAACTTTTAGAACGCTCGTCAATCGTCTTGATGGAATTTTGCAAAAAAGTGTATTTATTTCAAACAATAACATACAATCAATATTATTATTCTCATGCCTCTCCTTTTTCCCCCGATGCTCCGCTGTAGGTTTATTGTTGTATATTCTTTGGATAGAAACGCTTGAAATGTGCATCTCGTAGCGGCATGTTTTTCACTTAACTTGGGTTTCAGAAAAACACGTAATTCCTTCGGTAATCGAGCGGATGTGTTGTGTTATTTTAATTTTTAGTTTAACATTATTTTTTAAATTTTGGATCGAAGAATCGGGTGCCCGTTCGAGGACTAAAACAACAAAAATAACATGGTGTTTATGTAGGGCTTTTTATGGTGAGCGCCTAGCGCTGTAACCAACAAGTGTCGGTGACCTGTTTGATTTATATGAACCTGCCAGTTGTTCGCCGTTCTAACGAGCTTGTTATCTTCATTCGGCTTGTAATTGGTGCGTGGCGGTAGGAGTGGGCGCAGAAGGTCAAGAGCTCGCTGTGTGGCACAAGAAGCGATCTAGGGACGATAAATGCACTCCGAGGGAACACGGAAACCTGGCCTTTCACTCTCTGTTTATCACTTGCGTTTCTGGGCAAATTACGCTTTGTCCCTGTGCCTTAATGGTCAGTATAGATAAACTTGTGCAACGTAAATAGTTTAAAAGAGATGTGCGCTTACGTCCTATCCGGATTCCCCTTGCCACTCTTCCAGATGTTTGAGCTACTTCTCTTCACAATTTAAAAACGTTCTCTTTAAAGCGCTCACTGGCCCTGAAGGATAGCGCTGGGCCGAACACCTAAACTTGATATAAATAAAAAAGCGTTTTGTTCCGTGCCCGTTTGTCGGTGCCCACTTTGGGTTGTTCCTGCAGCAAGAGGACACCTCCCACCGCCTTGTATGTACGGTCCCCGCCAGACCTTTCATGACATTCCCCGTAGCACCGAGTCGCCAAGCATCCTGACCCTGGGGTGAGACCCCTCGCCCCGCTACACTCGGGTCGACGGAGGGCCTCGACAGCCCCGTGGGACGCATTATACAGTGGCGGTCGCAGCGCCTCTTTTTGAAGACCATATTATCTTTATAGCCCTTTAGGGAGGCCATGGACACAGATTATGGCATCCTTGGCCCTCCCACCCCTCCATACGTGGTATCTGCCGGAGCCCAAAGATCTCCTCTGCCACCTTGTCCCCGCTTGGACACCCCGAGGCCCGCCCTGGCGGGAGATTCCGTGTGACCTTCGACCTATTAGCTTGTATTTGTGCACCTCGCGCGTCGGCCGCGCTTTTTACACCATACTAAAAATTACCGCTCGTTCAAGCCCGTTTTTAACTGTTGTTCCTGTTTATGTAGCGCGCACTGCTTAACGTGGTGTATCTAGGCGCTTTTGAGACATGCCTGCGTGATAGAGATGAGTGGTACTTAGGGTACAATACTTAGCCTCAGACTTTTCTAGGACCTTACAGGTACCCTGATCTCATGGGGCCCCAGATCAGTAGAGGGCGCCAGGTAGTGGCGTCTCTCTGTCACTTCTGTTCGCTCCCACGGACACCCCTGCCTTTGAGATGCGCCCCTTTCCCCAGCGGCACCGGTTGACCCTTAGCTACGGGAAAGCTGTGACACCCATCGCAAGTACCGCGTCCTCCTGCTCCTGGGAATTTATATTTGAGATTCTGCAAAAACCAGAACCAACCTATGCATTGATGCTACCCTCCGTCTACCGACCGCTCCGCCATAAAACGGGGCATGGTCCGAGATACTGCCGAAAATTCTGGTCTCTGCGTCTCCTGACTTTCTCAATTGTTGTCTGTGTTTAGAACTCCCTTTATTTTATCTCGCGTTATTTTTGAACGAACTTGCGCAGATGGATTTTATTTAAGACGGAGTGCGTGGTTGTAGCTCGGCGTGCGGAGGGGCTGCGGCGCCGCGGATGGAGCGCGGCCCTGTGAAGGAATATTCTACTTTTAATAATGCTGCCTGCTTGACCCTTCGCGTGTGAGATGCTCATACACAGTGTTGTTGTGTTGCATTTGCAGCCAAAGCAGAGCTCACGGTTCAAAACACATATTTCTCAAACAGCCTTAAAGGCAATAGCATTTCATATCTTGGTTCTGATGGATTTTCTTTAAATTGCGAAATAACGTATTTGAAACAAAACATTAACTAACAAATGGATTGGGAATCGATGCCATTCGAATAAAAGAAAATGGATTAGCAACAAAGAGAAACTGTAACATTGCAAACCCCAATAACCGGAAATAAAAACAAATGAAAAAGTCCTCAAAATAAAAACAGTTGGATTAAAAAGTCTTAAAAAAATCTCTTTAGGAAACAAGTATTTTAAATTAAAGAGCGGGAACGTAGTTGAAAATAAAATACATTGAAAAAAATAAATATTGCAACTGAACCCATAAAAGAGAATGAATTAAAGCCTACACACATTAAAATATCGGAGAGTAAAGATCGGGAATGTGTGACCTCCTGAGGACATTGTGTGTACAGAGCGGCCCTGGGAGGCTCCGTGGGCGAGGGCTGCGTGCGTCCGTGTGTGAGACGACCGCGCGGGACCTCGAGCCGCGGCCCGCCTGTCACCTCCGCGCATTCTCGCGCCCCTGACGCAGCACGCACCGCCCCGGGCGCAGGGGCTCGCGAGGCCGGACTCCCGCTGAGCCGCGCGCCCTGCTGAGGCGGGGAGTGCGGCGCGCGGCCACCGCGGAGGGGCGCGAGGCGAGCCGCCCCCCGCACAGCCTGGCGAGGTGGCACGAGGGTAACGCCGGAGACGACCCCCGCGGCTGCAGCGCGTGTTCATGTGCGTTGCACACACCTCGCGAGTCTGTACAGATCACACCACACGACCTTAAAAACAATAACGTTATGAAAAAACAGCGAGGCTACGGCCCAGCATAGGGGCACGTGCCCACCGATGAGATTTAATATGCCAGGGCGACAACTTTATATTGCCCTTGTCCGGGTTTTATCGCACTTTAGATGCATGTGACTCAGAAAGGAGACCAGGATGCCTTACCCAGGCCCGCTGAGTTCATGCACTTTTTAAGCTACACAATAGCTTTGTGTATGGTTTGTTTGTAGATTAGGGTATTCGCATGTATCTTTTGTGCATAGTATATGGCCTTTGATCAGCCAAGCTGGACACCTCTTCAGTAGATAGTGTAGTAGAACATTTATGTCACAGCCTGCGGTGCCTGTCACTTATGCACAATGTGGAGTCTAGAAGAGACTCACGCACACATTGGGCTACAGTTAAAAGTGCAAGAGCCACCTACAAAACGTGCGTGTGTGTGGCTATATGTATACATATATATGTGTATGTATGTATATATATTTTGTTTGCATAAAATATTGAAACCTTTCTTGCATGCTTATATGTCATATTATATGTATACGTACATACACACATAAGCAAAAAGACTGCTTTGCATTGAAAGGCGTTTGGACAAAATGTGTTGAAAGGTACTGTTTCATGCACCCCTCCCCCCACCGTAGCGTTTCCATGCACATGCAACAGCTGTCGTGGTGGGGAGCAGGGGCACATAGTGCTGGGGCACGGGCCCCATGTACCCCCCTTCTAGAGATGCCAGTGCGACTGTGCGCATGCTCACAGTCAACAATAGGCCTCCCAGAGAGCGCAGCACATGGTTTATTTACACTGTCCGCTCACACCTCTGTATTTTCTGTGCTAGCATGTGTGTGGGCACGTGCATGTGTGTGGATATATATTTGGTATACAAGCTGGCGCAAATGCATTAATATGCTGTTTATTGCAATTGTTAAGCGTGGGAAGGGGCCATGACTCGAGAGCATTCAAGTGTGGCATGATGTCCCTCACCTCCGTCTGCATTTATACTAAATATTTATGCTATGCTGTTTTCATGTGCATTAGTCATAAAAATATATTATAACAAACCCAGTACAAGTGAGTACATTTTTTTGCAGTGAAGAGGCTTCTTTATTATTAGCAGAGTTGTTTGTCTCTATAAAGTAAGTGTAGCACATTTTGTGAGATAATTTATTTTCACTGGCATGTTTTGTGTGTGTGTGTGTGTCTGTACATATATATCTATAGTGGTAAGGGTCCATGCCTCTCGACATGTGATGCCTGAAGTGGGTAATGCAGGACATCCACATCCTCAACATTGGTAATAAATAGCAAAGGCATGTATTCAATTCTGTGGTTGTGGAATTTTATGCATAATTATGGGTTTGCCATTTTTACCACATAATTAACAATCTGCACAATTTAACGATTTTAACCTAAAACATTTTTGCTTCTAGCGCAAACATATAAAAAGTTATTAAAAATGCAGGAACATGTGTTGCAGCAAAATGGAAGGCCCATCCCAAAGGTTTGACTGGTCACCTTTCAGTAGGTTATTGATATATCTGTATTTGAGTGTCAAGTGGTACTAATGAAGTGAAACTTTTGCTAAGACTATGTCAACAGAGGTGAAAGATGACAAAATAACAAAGTAATACTGTCACAAATTATGCAGCATTGTGCTGCTTAAATTGCCTTTTTTTTGCTGCACAATTTAGTCAACCGTACCACATATTTTTTTCTTTTCCTGCTACATAATTCCAGTGGCCTGTAAATAGCACTCTACATTCTGAACATCTGCTTATTTGACTTATAGTATGAGTTTTTAGTGTATTTGTGTATAACAAAAATAAAAAGGTATTTTCACCAAAATGAGAGGGGTGAATTTGTGCAGTAAGGTAAAATCACTGTTCTTTCAATATGTAAAGCAGGTAAAGCGGATCTTCATTGGCTTCCTGTTCAAAAACGGATCTGCTTTAAATCCTCCTGTCTGGTTTTCAGAGCTCTGCACGGGCTGGGTCCAGTGATGTTGTAAGATCTATTCTCCTGGTATTCTACCGCCAGACAATTGAGATCCTCTCCGACATTCCTGGTCACAGTCCCCAGGATAACAAGCATTGGAAATGCAATAGGTCTCGCAGCATTAGAGTTAGTGCATTTAGAATTGTTTATGGGTTTTTTGTTGTAAATCTTTTGCATTTTTATTTTTTTTTGCCAATGCTAAAGAATTACAAATCAAAAAAGCAATAAACAATTGTAAAAGCTGTAACTAAAAATCCTACGAGACCTATTGCACTGTGTGAGGGTGAGGTGTTGAGGGTGAGTGAGGGTGGGGATGAGTGAGGAGTTGAGTGTGAGTGAGGTGAATTGTTGAGGGTGAGTGATTGAGGGTGAGGTGTTGAGGCTGATGTTTTGTGGGTGAGTGAGGGTGAGATGTTGATGGTGAGTGAAGGTGAGGTGTTGGGTGAGGCGTTGAGGGTCATTGAAGTTGAGGGTGGTTGAGTGAGGATGAGTGAGAATGAGGGTGAGTGAGGAGTTGAGGGTGAGTGAGGGTGAGGTGTTGAGGGTGAGTGAGGGTGAGTGAGTGTGTGATGTTGAGGGTGATTGAGGATGAGTGAGAGTGAGGGTGAGTGAGGATTTGAGGGTGAGGCGTTGAGGGTGAGGTGTTGCTGGTGAGTGAGGGTGAGAGTGATTGAGTGTGAGTGAGTGTCAGTGGGTGAGTGGCGTTGCGTGGGTGAGTGGCGTTGCGTGGCTGAGTGGCGTTGCGTGGGTGAGTGGCGTTGCGTGGGTGAGTGGCGTTGCGTGGCTGAGTGGCGTTGCGTGGCTGAGTGGTGTTGCGTGGCTGAGTGGCGTTGCGTGAGTGAGTGGCGTTGCGTGGGTGAGTGGCGTTGCGTGGGTGAGTGGCGTTGCGTGGCTGAGTGGCGTTGCGTGGCTGAGTGGCGTTGCGTGGCTGAGTGGCGTTGCGTGGGTGAGTGGCGTTGCGTGGGTGAGTGGCGTTGCGTGGGTGAGTGGCGTTGCGTGGGTGAGTGGCGTTGCGTGGGTGAGTGGCGTTGCGTGGCTGAGTGGCGTTGCGTGGCTGAGTGGCGTTGCGTGGCTGAGTGGCGTTGCGTGGCCGAGTGGCGTTGCGTGGCAGAGTGGCAGTGAGTGGCTGAGTGGCGTTGCATGTGTGCGTGGCGTTGCGTGTGTGAGTGGCGTGCATGAGTGGCGTTGCGTGGGTGAGTGGCGTTGCGTGGGTGAGTGGCGTTGCGTGGCTGAGTGGCGTTGCGTGGGTGAGTGGCGTTGCGTGGCTGAGTGGCGTTGCGTGGCTGAGTGGCGTTGCGTGCGTGAGTGGCGTTGCGTGCCTGAGTGGCGTTGCGTGGCTGAGTGAAACAGGCAGAAACGTTAATGGAGAGGGGGGTGAGAGTTAAAAGAGAGAGTGAAACAGGCAGAAACGTGGAGAGTTAAAAAAAAAAGCAAATGAATCTAAGCTGCGAGATGTGGCATAACAGAAGGATTGGTACTGCGTGCACCGCTGCTTGGGGTATCTGCGAGATTTGTGTAAGTAAATGGAGAGGGGGGTGAGAGTTGGAAGAGAGAGTGAAACAGGCAGAAACGTGGGGAGTTAAAAGAAAGAGGGAATGAATCTAAGCTGCGAGATGTGGCATAACAGAAGGATTGGTACTGCGTGCACCGCTGCTTGGGGTATCTGCGAGATTTGTGTAAGTAAATGGAGAGGGGGGTGAGAGTTAAAAGAGAGAGTGAAACAGGCAGAAACGTGGAGAGTTAAAAGAAAGAGCGAAAGAATCTAAGCTGCGAGATGTGGCATAACAGAAGGATTGGTACTGCGTGCACCGCTGCTTGGGGTATCTGCGAGATTTGTGTAAGTAAATGGAGAGGGGGGTGAGAGTTGGAAGAGAGAGTGAAACAGGCAGAAACGTGAATCTAAGCTGCGAGACGGAGAGGGAGGGAGAGAGGAGGAAAAAGAGAGGGGGAGTGAGACAGAGGGAGGAACACAGAGTGAGACAGAGGAAGACAGGAGAGAGGGAGGGGGAGCTATAGATGTAGGGAGAGCGCGAGAGAAAGAGAGCGATAAAATTATGTGTATGCCGGGAGGGCTCAGTGCACGAAGCCTTCGGCTGCAGGGTCCTGTGATTAACTTCATGGTCAGTTTTATGTTGTTGCTCTCCCTCCAAGCGCAATGCCGCTGCCAGCAATACCAGCATCAAAGAAAACAAGACGGAGGGAAGAGAGGGGAGAGGGGAGAGGGGAGGGGGGAGGAGAAATGCGACACGGCGGGAAGGGGCAGGCAGGATGACTCAGGGGAGGGGGCGGAGCGGGGCAGAGCGGCATGTGGGTGTGAACAAGCCGGGCCTTTGAAGTGAAGCTAAGTTTCACTTCAAAGGTGTCGGAGGAATGCGGGCGGCTGTGCACGCGCTTTTAAGCTCAATGCACATGCGCATTGAGCTTAAAAGTCACGGGCACTGCAAGGAATCGCCACGATTCCTTGAAAGTTAGATAAAGTCTGGATGAGCCCCTATAGTCTCGCTTGCTCGATGCGCACTTCAAAGGTGTCGGAGGAATGCGGGCGGCTGTGCACGCGCTTTTAAGCTCAATGCACATGCGCATTGAGCTTAAAAGTCACGGGCACTGCAAGGAATCGCCACGATTCCTTGAAAGTTAGATAAAGTCTGGATGAGCCCCTATAGTCTCGCTTGCTCGATGCGCTTCAGCGCATAGCTGGCGAAGCTCTATAGGGGCTTATCCAGTGTTTATCCACTGGCGATTCCACTGGCGATTCCTTCAAGTGCATGTGCTTTTTAGGTCATTGCGCTTGCGCAAGCCCTAAAAAGCGCGTGCACAATGCCACCAGCCGCCTGCCTGCCTGCCTCGCATTACCACATCAAAGGCAGCCCTCCGAGCGCATTTCTCACCCCCTAATTATTCACGGCCGGCCGGCAGGCACATCAAAGGCTGCTGCTGCCGTGACTCGCATTTCTCCTCCCTCCTCCCCTATCACTGCCCAGGCCGGCCGTACTTTCTCTTTACAAGGGCCCCCATTCCTGAATCACTTGAAATCTCTCCACATTATTTGCATTTTGTTAATTAAAAAAATTAACTTCAACACAGCGTTGCACATTTTTCTCGACTTCGGAAGGATGAGTCCCAATCTCATTTGTACAAAGTGTTGTAATGGGATTATTGGAGAGTTAGAGAAACGTGCTCACAAGTTACATTTTTTATGCATATCATCTGAGTAAATAAACAATAGCATGGTGCCGTTTGCGTCCTTGACTTGATCTGGTTTTTATTTTTATTTTGCTATTATTCTCACAAAGGCTAAGAAGGTCTGCCTACTTTAGTATTAAGTGCTATACGTCGCATAAGCAACAGCTAACCATTCACTCACCCACGCAACGCCACTCACCCATGCAACGCCACTCACCCACGCAACGCCACTCACCCACGCAACGCCACTCACCCACGCAACGCCACTCACCCACGCAACGCCACTCACCCACGCAACACCACTCACACACGCAACGCCACTCACACACGCAACGCCACTCACACACGCAACGCCACTCACACACGCAACGCCACACACGCAACGCCACACACACACGCAACGCCACACACACACGCAACGCCACACACACATGCAACGCCACACACACATGCAACGCCACTCACACATGCAACGCCACTCACACATGCAACGCCACTCACACATGCAACGCCACTCACACATGCAACGCCACTCAACCACGCAACGCCACTCACACACGCAACGCCACTCAACCACGCAACGCCACTCAACCACGCAACGCCACTCAACCACGCAACGCCACTCACCCACGCAACGCCACTCAGCCACGCAACGCCACTCAGCCACGCAACGCCACTCAGCCACGCAACGCCACTCAGCCACGCAACGCCACTCAGCCACGCAACGCCACTCAGCCACGCAACGCCACTCAGCCACGCAACGCCACTCAGCCACGCAACGCCACACACGCAACGCCACACACGCAACGCCACACACACACGCAACGCCACACACACATGCAACGCCACACACACATGCAACGCCACTCACACATGCAACGCCACTCACACATGCAACGCCACTCACACATGCAACGCCACTCACACATGCAACGCCACTCAACCACGCAACGCCACTCACACACGCAACGCCACTCACACACGCAATGCCACTCAACCACGCAACGCCACTCAACCACGCAACGCCACTCACCCACGCAACGCCACTCAGCCACGCAACGCCACTCAGCCACGCAACGCCACTCAGCCACGCAACGCCACTCAGCCACGCAACGCCACTCAGCCACGCAACGCCACTCAGCCACGCAACGCCACTCAGCCACGCAACGCCACTCAGCCACGCAACGCCACTCAGCCACGCAACGCCACACACACACGCAACGCCACACACACACGCAACGCCACACACACACGCAACGCCACTCACACACGCAACGCCACTCACACATGCAACGCCACTCACACATGCAACGCCACTCACACATGCAACGCCACTCACACATGCAACGCCACTCACACATGCAACGCCACTCACACATGCAACGCCACTCACACATGCAAAGCCACTCACACACGCAACGCCACTCACACACGCAACGCCACTCACACACGCAACGCCACTCACACACGCAACGCCACTCACACACGCAACGCCACTCACACACGCAACGCCACTCACACACGCAACGCCACTCACACACGCAACGCCACTCAGCCACGCAACGCCACTCAACAACGCAACGCCACTCAGCCACGCAACGCCACTCAGCCACGCAACGCCACTCAGCCACGCAACGCCACTCAGCCACGCAACGCCACTCAGCCACGCAACGCCACTCAGCCACGCAACGCCACTCAGCCACGCAACGCCACTCAGCCACGCAACGCCACTCAGCCACGCAACGCCACACACACACGCAACGCCACACACACACGCAACGCCACACACACACACGCCACTCACACACGCAACGCCACTCACACACGCAACGCCACTCACACACGCAACGCCACTCACACACGCAACGCCACTCACACACGCAACGCCACTCACACACGCAACGCCACTCAACCACGCAACGCCACTCACCCACGCAACGCCACTCACCCACGCAACGCCACTCACCCACGCAACGCCACTCACCCACGCAACGCCACTCACCCACGCAACGCCACTCACCCACGCAACGCCACTCACCCACGCAACGCCACTCACCCACGCAACGCCACTCACCCACGCAACGCCACACACCCACGCAACGCCACACACCCACGCAACGCCACTCACCCACGCAACGCCACTCACCCACGCAACGCCACTCACCCACGCAACGCCACTCACCCACGCAACGCCGCTCACCCACGCAACGCCGCTCACCCACGCAACGCCGCTCACCCACGCAACGCCGCTCACCCACGCAACGCCGCTCACCCACGCAACGCCGCTCACCCACGCAACGCCGCTCACCCACGCAACGCCGCTCACCCACGCAACGCCGCTCACCCACGCAACGCCGCTCACCCACGCAACGCCGCTCACCCACGCAACGCCACTCACCCACGCAACGCCACTCATCCACGCAACGCCACTCATCCACGCAACGCCACTCATCCACGCAACGCCACTCATCCATATGCAAAACGAAAAATGTCAAACTCTTCTATTGCGAGACCTATTGCATTTTCAATGCTTTTCCCAGGATAAAAAGGGTGAGGATGGGCGGCCGCTCTTTCAGCTTTACGGCCGCCAAACTATGGAATTCCTTACCGATGTCTCTAAGGTGCAAGCAGGATCTCTTGTCTTTTAAAAAGGATCTCAAAAGCTACCTCTTCCCGAGAGCAGCGTAGTTTAACATCTGTAGGTAATGTTTATGGTCGAAGCGCCAGGATACCCTTTGGGTGACAGCTGCGCTCTATAAGTATGCTTACAATTACAATTACAATTATAACATATATTCTGTGAGGCAATAAAGAATGATTTTCTCATGTAAATTTCACACTACTGTGGTAATAAACTTGCATTTGCAATAAATGTGTGAATGTACATATATTGTACCATCTTCATTCTCCCCAGAATGGCATCTATCTGCATGTATATATAGATGTGTATCTATCCGTGTGTGTATATGTGTGCGTGTATGTATATACAAATATATATATATATATATATATATATATATATATATATATATATATATATATATATATATATATATATATATATATATATATATATTTCTTTAAACATTTTTTGGGGGATGGTCCTAGAATGCCTTCAAATGTACTGTTGACCTATTGAACCTCTAGGGTAGGGGACAAGGGCTTCACATATGCCACCAGAACCCAGAGAGCGCATTTGTGAACCACATGACTTGCAAGTAGTAAACTGTGATTTCTGTTAAGCACTGCACCCAGTACTGTAATAGTTGATACATTTTTCCAAGAAGAAAGTAAACATATTTATTTTAGAGTTGCTTTCATTTTAGAGGGTGGCTTTGCAGGAGCCTGGGCTTAGCAGCAGTTTTATTTTTAGTTTTATTTAACAACTGATTTCAAAGAACGTCGCTGTCATGTTAATTTTTCATAGATGGGGTGTTTCTGGAGCAAACAAAGTGCCTGTATCAAATAAATAGGATAGTTTGTGTTGAATATTCTAAGAGATTTACATTCTTAGATAACTTTTGCTAATTTATTTGTACGAAGAACATCGGGCCAATGAACTCAATTTCTGCACTTATTATTGGCTGAAATCTGTAAATTCTTTAAAAATGAAGTAGTATCTGCAATTATGGAAATATTTAATTTACATAATATAATTTGAGTAAATTGTAGGTGTCAGACCCACTGTTGTTAGTGCAGGAACTCCAACCATAACGTATAAACACACACATTAAAGTTTAAGTGAGATACAGATTTTTAATATTGGTGGTCATTTTTGGTGCACATATTGTCTTGGTTACTTATCATTTAAGTACCACACAGTCTGCCTTTGTTTACTTTTCAAAGGGTTCTAAAGTTTCCTTCTGGTCAGGGTTCTGGTTATATTTCAGAAGATGTGCAGAGAGTGGCATGAAGGCTATACCATGTTATACTATGCTCCTGTAACTGATGTCATTTTATAACTCGCTAATCCCCATTAAAGTGCTCTGATACCTCCGGGTCTAGCCAGCACTATATAAAACCCTGCAACTAAACAAATAAATACAAAAAGGCTGTGCCTCTGTGTGGTCAGTAGGTCAGCCCCAGGGAGTTGTCCTCACCCTTCACTAGGTGTTGAGGCACAGCTCAACACATTTGGCGAGAAAGAAATCTTCTTTAGCTTGTCTGTAAATAGGGGACTGGGATGTTAAAATATAGATTGTGAAATGTAGAAAAGGAGGTGTGGACTGTGTTGTTACTATACAGTGTGTGTACACACTGGCTTCTCTGTATTACATTCTGGTGAGATAAAAATAGAGTTGTATCTTTATTGGACCTTACTACGTATTTCAGTGTTTTAATATTTTATAATATGTGCAAAAATACATTTTAGACTTCACTTTGTTGAAATCTGCAATGAACTGTATTCCTTGAACTCAGAGTTCAAGAAATTCAGTTTTTTATTTCCCCAAGACCATTTGATGGCCTTATTGAGTTGTAATTCACAAGTTCCTAGAAAAAGTTTTTTTTTAAAAAGCAGAAAGTTGATACCCACGTTACATCATTTGTCTGGCTAATCTGGTTTGAAAAGTATCAAAACATTTTCTGCTTTAGTGCAACAGGTTTTCCTTTAGAGAAGACATTTTATTTTTTAATTTTCGGATTGGGGTTCGTGGAATCATAGGTGATTTAATGTGTGTTTTTGTTAGCTGCTCTTTGCAAAAGTTAGTAGTGGCAGTTGGGTGCTGGGAATTGTTTCTTTTTCTTTTTTTTACTCCGTGTGGAGTGCTGATGCTGGTTGAACAAAAAGGTTGATTGAACTCGAGTTTGGGTCGTAGTTTACTGAAAGGGATTTTCTTTCTTGGACAGCAAAGGAAAATTGACAAATCTGCAGAAAATCAGAGTACTGCTTTAACTTTCTTGAATTTCTATTGGTTGTACTCTAAATGTGACTGTAATGATGTCGTTCCTAAATCTTTTGTAAAATGATACATGAAAATACTGTCTGTGGAATAGCAGCCAGCCAGTAAGTTATACCCACCAACCCTCCTAAATTGTGTGCTGACATTCCGTCTGCTGCATAGTAACATAGAGCCACTGTGAGTAATATACCCTCTTCTTTTTATTTAGTCTGAATATCCAAATAACATTCCACCATCAACCGATGTTTTTCATTTAGTAGTTACTTGATCAAAATAAATAGATATTAACAGTTTGTTGGATGTATATCATTTCGATTACTGCGTGTGAGATATTCCCCACTCACACCTTTCCCAATTTGAATGTGAAAGCAAAACGTTCTGCAGCTAAACACCTATATTTGTTTACTTCATTCATATTTGTCAGCAATTTGCAAGTAATTATCCTCCACCAAGACTCAGCAGCGACGTCCATGACCCTCAAATCCGAATTTTACTCACAGCAGTGAATCAAAGGGACGTGCCAGCATAAATAGCCCTCACAGGCTGGCACCAGATAAGCCTCCTTAGGTTTAAACGGACTCTTTCCCATCTTGCCACCAAACTGTTGAATCCATCATCCTTGCTCTGCAAGGTGAAGGCACATGTCATGTCACATCACGTTCCCTGCTGAAAAGCTACTTCGACAGTGCCACAGATCTCCTAAAAGGCATCCAGAAATAGTTTTTATCACCTCTGCACCGAAGGAACTGATTTACTCCAGTTCCAGTCAGGATTATATTGAAAGTATGGTTTGCTATTCTCGAAACAGTCCTATGGGCGTATCTAGAAGATTTATCAAAGAAAGTAACGATTGTTAAAGAATCAGGCTGTAAGGGGCCTTGAACTAGCTAGATTTGAGAGAAGAAAAGCAAACCAAAATAAAAAGCTGCAGACAAGCTTTCACGATCTAAACTCCATGGCTTTCATACTGCCCTATTGCTAATGTTCTGACATGAGCCTGAAACACTTCACAGCCTAGCCAATAATTCAAATGGCTTTCGAATGCCACCTCTTCACGGCCATCCTCTACCCGTTTGGACTATGATGTTCCCTCCTGTTTGGCGGTAATCATGTCAACTTAATTGCTTACACGTCAGGCGTGACTGAGATGATGTTACTATGAAAGATGTTTGACTGCTTTGTAAAGCAAGGAGTTGTGCTCTTAAAACTAAAAGAACTGGAGGGCCAGATTTGTTTTAGTTGTATGTGTCCACATGGTAGAAAAATTGACATTTTGTTTCCAAGTTATAATATTTGGAAATTGACTGGTAAAGCCTGAATTTAAGTGAACATTTATTATGTTGAACTTATTCTGTTGTGTCTCGTGGTGGTTTTTAATGAGTCGGAAGTATAAAGTTGTGTTTCACTACGGTATAGATGAAAGAATAGGCGTTGTAGGTTTACACTTCACCCCTTGACTTCAGCTTAGCTCTCCTAATTTCTGGCTATGCTTTTGGAGACTGACGGAAAAGATCCAGCCATTGTGTTTCACCATGAACTATACAAGGTGTACAGGCGAACTTCAGCATAATAAAGGGCGGTGTATAGGGTTTCCCCAGGCGCAAATAACTTGCATCGTAGTCCATAGGAACTTCACTTTGGCCTGAGAGCTTCTTGGTCTTCCACAGCATTGCATCCTCCCTTTTGTCTGTAGCTGGATTGAAAAGCTGCCACCTGGTCTCTGCCTCAGAGGGTTGGAGTCAGAGGACCCATAGATAGAACAGCGGCTGTTTCATCTGGAAGTGTCAGGTGAAGTGAGTAGAAGGGTGAACCATTACAACTCATATCTGGCACAGTAAACTACCCTTACCCAGACAGAATGCAAGACTTATGCCTGCATGTTGAAAGTAGGAAAATTCACAGTTTCTTATACCTGTTAATCGTGGTAGTTTAGCCTGGTCCGAGGCACTCACAGTTTTTGTAGATCTTCCTAGATCACGAAAAGTAGTCCTTTCCGCTGAGGAGGGATACTTGGCTGATTCTTGAAACAATTGCATCTTGGTTGTATAATATTTCTATCTGCAGAAGCCCAAATAGAAGCATGAAGCCACATTGAGTGCTTCCTGTGACTAGCAGATACTTTGTTTATGAAACATAATAGCTAGTTTAAAACTATGGGAGTACAAAGATTTTGTACACTTGCAAACTTTAATTGAAGCTGCTGATTTTCGTCTTAAGCACAGTTGACAGATTTCTTTTTGCATTGCAAGATTATTTTCCCCGGCATTGTAAACTAATTTTCATAACAATCTAAAACAACACAGTTAGAAAACACAAACTGGATGTTTCTCCACAAATGTTCTTTTTCAGAGGTTTTCTGTGAATAGTGGCAATTGTATGTAGAAGTTTATTCTAGACATTTTCTGTAATGGAGCCTTATTTATGTAGAGTGGCATTATACAGACGATTAACAGTAACAGTTTTCTGCATAGTATATCTTATGCAGCACAATTTGTTATTGTTAAATTAGAGCATTTGCTACAGGAGGATGTGACAAAGCAAAAAGCTCTGCAAATCGCATATTATTCCATACACCTTTTGAAGGTTGCCAAAAAAATGAACACATTCACCCACCTCTGCATGAGTTTCCCACAAGGAACTGTGTTGGTGCGGCTGAGTGTTTTGCTTTGACTCTGACCCGCTTCCACCCCATCAAGCCAAGCCAGTTGCTTCTCTTTGAAAATTAGGGAGAACAGTTGTTCAAGATACACTACACAAAGGTAAACCTAAATCCTCAAAGTAATAGAGAACTTAAATAGAGAATATGTGTCCAAGGCTGCTAAAGGCAGACATTGTTTCTTAGTGTAGCTAGGTTACTTGCTTTACAAGTTTGAAAATGTAAATCCTTTAGTTGTCCTTTTCCGTCATAATCTAGGCACCCTTCTAGTTGTTGGAACATCTTTCACGTAAGGAGTTGCTGGTATGCCGTGGCAAAGTAGGTACTTAGTGATCATACTTTGTTGAAGGTTCATTTGCGTCTTCTCACCAGTGAGTATAATAATTTATAACAGAACTGGTTCTGCTGTGAATTGATGTACAAATGCGTCTTCACTCATGCAGTCCAAAAAAGAAAGAAAAAAACTGCAGTGTTACTAGACAGTAACTCAACAGAGTTTATAGTAGGAGATTGATATATAGGCGAGATCAAAACTTTCCTGTTGCTGGCTGAGAGGCAGCATTCCTTGCTTCTGATTCGGGGTCCAGTGTCTCAGTTGGAAAGAGCCTTAACCCTTTGCTGACTCTGGCCTCCGTGGAATTACCCAACATTCTTCTGCCATTATGGCGTGCTGATGGCGCTTGTGTAATATCCAAAGAATCCCTGGAAATCCATATTGGCTTGTAAGGCGAGAGGGCCTGAAGGGTACAGCTTTCTTCAGCCTTAAAGCTTCATAAGCACATGCGCTGGCTGCTGTGTAAACTGAACTGTAGGGTTTGAAGTAATCCCAAAAGTGCCTTCTTATTACTGAATGTAGACTATTTGTTAATCCAATATGATAGTCTTCCCTTGACTTTGTGGTTAAAATACATAGTTACCTCACCCCTGCAGTTTTTTTGCACCATTAAAATAGGACAGTCAGGAGGAGGATAACTCATTACCATAAAATAACTCATAACCTACCCAAAGCAGATAAGCCCCCAGTTGACCCCCCTTAGAAGTAGAGAGGACTACACTAGCCCTTTCCACAAATTGTTTTAAAGACGTTCTGAAAATATCGTAAGTGGTGGTTTGATGGTGTTTACTGGTAGGACATTTTGTGATGCAGAAAGGTGCTCATTTTGAAGATTTTGTTCTTTGGACAGCCTAAAAATGCAGTTATTTAGACAAGATTGCTCTCTTTTGTTCAGCTGTGGTATTTCTGCTGCTAAATTGAAGGGCGAGGCCCAGTTGATGACTTGCTGGGAGTCCGTTAGTAGCTTTAACTTATATGTAGGTTGTCTTTATTTGTAAAACGAGAGTATTCTGAGCATGTGTAGACATTGCCATATCCAAGCAAGTTATTGGTCCTTTTCCGAGACCTTAATAAAGCTTCTGACATACAAGCTCTTCTCTTTGACCAAGCAATAGATCATAAATGTTAGTACAATAGTTAATTATCACGAGATTTGTATAATACATTGCTGCAAACTGTGGGTGTCGTTACAGAGTGAACTTTAATTGTGCATAAGCAGTTTGGTTTTCGTTTTACAAAATGGTAGGTTTTATATTTCTAGACTGCTGTGAACAAAGCTTGTGGCCTACTGAGTGTTTAGCAGGCATCTTTTTAAAACGTGCATCCATTTTGTTTAAACAGTCTTTGTTGTGAGGTGAAACTGGTCTCCAACTGGTCTGTTTAGTCTAGTATTTGTACGAAAATGTCTTTTGGTATAGTGTTTTTTACAGGATGGTGGTGTTGGTGGTTTTGAGAGAATGCAGCACTTTTCCTCTCTGTCATTTAAGAAATGTAATTTATTAAAATCTATGTTAGTGTACTGAACTTTGTTAGAAGATGTGTCACAGTGTCATGTTACTCCTCTTTTGTCATACAATATGCCTATAGGTGTGTGGTTGGTGGTGACAAAAGAATACAATTTCTTAGAACTGGAAGCATGTTTTATAGTCCTGTACACAATTTAAATGTAATTATTTTGAGTGAAAAGCAAGAAAGGTCAGAAGTGTATTTGTCCTCCCAAAGCTTTACAAGCTATCCATCAAAAAGACTGCTAGGGTTATGGTTGTTGAGGTCCACCCAGTCTGTTGTTGAGGTACTCTTTTTTTGCTTCTTACATTTTTTCATAATCTTTGTATCATATGTCGTCTGTTTTCATCTCTTTGAGAGGTTTGTCTGCAGTTTATAGCTGGCCTTGTATCTTGCAGTAGCTTAGTCTGGGGTGAAACACCTTTGATCTATGACTGGGCCTCTTTAAATGATTTGTATTCTGGGACTCGACACTGTCCATACCCTTTCATTTCGTTATCCAAACGGATTCGACTTTCTACCAGATGCCTCCTTACTCATCATTTTCATTCAGCCAAGAGATACTTCCAAGCCTGATTAGGCCACTGCTTCTAAACCATCGCTCTTGTCTAAGCCTTCAATAAAGAAACTAATTCTATTTACCAAAAACTCAAATGAAATAGGCTTTCTGTTGTGAGAAACTAGTAGCGCAAAAACATTTGGTCCATTTTATACTAATGCCACAGCTAAGAAAAGAACAAAAAAACCTCTCCTGTGATGGAGAAGGCATTAGTTAGTTACTTTTTCCGTTACACGTGGAGTAAATTTAAAGAAAATGGTTTGCGGCTCATGAGTCTGGAGTTTTTTTCATGGTGGCAGTGTCTAGGCTTTCCCCGTGGTGAAGTCTGGCTCCATAGCATAGTAGGGCACATAACCACGCTTATCTCCTGTACATTTGCCTTTCTAGCTGCTGCGCTGTCCGAGTTCAACTGGGAAAAATAACATTTTGTGCTGTGGATTCTGGATCCCACTGACTGACACGTGTTAAGTTGCTGTCCAGAAAGAACTGGGGGGAACGTACCAGGAGCAGATTGTTCCCAGCTGGTTCCCGAAACCTGGATGGTGGGAAGCAACGTTGCTGCTCCTTTCATCCACGGCTGTCGTTATGTTTTTTTATTTTTATGTCTTGGTGTTCTGCTTCTAATTTGTGGAACATTAGATAGCAAGATCGGCTTTCCACCAAAGTCCTACCTTTTTTTTGTTTTGTTTACCCGCTGTACACCAAAGTGGCATAGCTAGCAAAAGGTGGCAAGAAATCCTGTAACGTGCAGCAAAAATATCATCGACTGAGGAAAATCTGCAGCATGTTGCTCGTGTGAAAAGGAACAAGTTGGTTCAGTTTGCAGACTTTTAACTTGGATTGTATGGTGATTGCTTTTAAATAGCGCTTACTACCCCAACACAGTGTTTGAGCATTTTACACTGGGCTGCCCGGTGCTCCCGAACCAAAGGTTAGTAGTTTGTTACAGAGTTATTGGTTACTGTTGGTTAGTGGGAATAGTATTTTGCACAATTCCATGCTTTTACCCCAGCTTCCTTATAATAGATCAAATTAAATGGAATTAGGTGTTATCAGATGTTGGGGCCTGGGGAGGTGTCTGAGTTCATGCAGATGTTTGGTGAGATTATTTGGTGGGAATATTTGATGAGCTAGTGGAGGTTAGGTGGTGGTAGGTTACAGGGCTGTGGCTTTCAAAAAAGAAGAGGTTATGATCTTTCAAATAGTTGTGTGTAAATTACAGTGTGTCTCTGCCTTATTTTTCCATAAATACCAGTCACTTCTAGAGGATTTTCCAGATTTGGGCAGCCTCTGTGAATTTGCATCTGCTTACACTTTCCGTGACAGACACCATCTTTGTGTACAATGAAACGTCTTTCTTATGGCTCGTGGAATGCAGTGGTGGAAGTAGGCGGGATCTGAGGAGCCGAAAGTGCCCATAGTTTAATTTAACGCTAGTGCGGGGCGTTCCATTGAGTGGGCGGGCCGTGTTGGCCAACGGACGTGTGCAGCACTACCGAGATAGTGCTCGCGACGGCTGTTGGCCGACGGGCGCACTTAAAGGGTTAAGAAATACGGTTCCCCATCTTTTTTGTTAAAACAACCGCCCTGGAACGGTTTAATGCGCCCTTTGAAATGCTTCAGCTGAGGTGAAAGGCAAGGATTCTCCAGTGCTGTATAACTCAGAAGTGGCAGACAGCTAAACAAGTAACAAGCCTTCTTGCCCGAAAGAAATGTAAATGTGCACAACTGGTCAATCTGCAGAATTAAAGGGTGCATGGAAGCCTGAATTGGCTTTAATTGATGGACTCACTTCAAGCTTCCTGATGACACAGATTTATTCTATTTGAGAGATATTGCAAGTGTGTTACTAGTTGAGCTGTGAAGTGTGTGCTTTTAAAAGACAGTTGTACAAAACAATGTGTACTACGTACTGTCTGGGTATTATTTTTACTATTATAAACCTGTATTTTGGAAGCATGTTTTTTATTTTAAACCTTTTTTGTGCATTTTGTAGCAGCCTGTCTTATACTGTGTGTAATGCAAGTTTAAAATAATGACTTGTATATATATTCATAGTGCTTTCTGTCACAGACTGGTACCTCGTAGCACTAAACATAAAGTGAGTATTCTCCACTGAAACAACCAGGATTCAATTATGTGGCTTTGATACACACTCAAACCTCTGCAGTGCAATAAGTAATAGAGGCTTCATGATGTACGATAGTGCATTTTCCACTGATTAACTTTACTTGCTTTTATTTTTTTAAGCTGTGCGTTCCTTTATATGTAGTTATCTGAAGGTGAAAGACCAAAACAACGTACAGAATATTTAGTTTTTTAGCCATGCCTTTGACCCCACCCCTTCGCTTATTCACCCCGCAGCATCACAGTCCCATTCTGCTTTTTAATGCACTACGAGCACTGAGTGCATGCCACAACTTGACACAATTTTGGTGTTAAGGAAGGATAGTTCTGAAGGCACCGAGGCGAACAGCACATGGAATGCCCTAACAAGTCAAGAGAAGTGCCTGACATGAAGTTTTCAGAAGTCTTTTTAGAGTTTAGGCACGGCTGTTCAGTATTACGATGGTTTGCTTGGGATCTTGAGCGCCATCATTTATGCGTGCACTCCCAAAGTTGGCGTTAGGGAGGGATGGCCATTGAACTATCAGGTCTACTTCAACCAGGTGCTGGGGTCCTCGTCCCTTCACAGAAACTTTCTTAGTAGGAAGAACATCAGGAAAAAAAGGAAGAACAGTTCACCCACATTTTCTTGGGTGTGGTAAATGTTACAGAAAAGTTAGCTAACATATGCTCGCGCCATGAGAGTCTCAACAGTTTGGGAGTATTAGAGAGAGGCCTTTGGGATTTCCCAGCGCTAACATTGAAGAAAGCACACTTTGAAGTGAAGGGATCACGTCTAAATTCGCGCTCCATCAATGCCTGTGGGTAAATTTATGACCGGGGTGACTTCGGGGGCTCGAGCTGCTTGTTCCAGGGCTTGCCCCCACTGATAAGAGCCTTGCTGGCGTGAAAGTGCAGCCAGATTATGGCAGCTACAGCCTTCTGTTTTGTTTTGCCTGTCAGTGGACTTCCTGGCTCACTGCCGAGGGGCACTTGTGTGTGCAGCGGGCCCACGTGCACCCCTAAACTTAAAGGTCACGTTTCTACAGGCACGTCTAGTCGGGGCCTAATTGATTGAGGGGGCAGGGAGGCAGAATTTACTGTTCTCTTGGCTAGTTTCACGTCGTTAGGTTGTCCTGCAAGCATCAGCCAGCCGTGGCCCCTTTCATGTAAGCGCCGACCCTAGACAGCAGCTGACAGTCCGAGCCGCCAGACGCAGGAACCGTGCATGCCGGCTATTGATTTTCCAGTTAGGTCTAAGTAGTTTGTTGTATGGGTAATAGGCGGCCGAGGCAGGTACGTCATTATCGATGGGCTCCAGAAGAGTAGCGACAGCCCACCCTCATATTTCCTTCAGCTCTGACAGCATGCATCCAGGGCGGCGCAGTAAATCGCCCTACCTTTTAGTGACACGTCTGGGGAGGAGGAGGAGGGGTGGCGGGGGCTTTGAGCTAAAGTTGTCTAACAGTTTTTGATACAGCAAAAATGTTAAATATTCGCATCGAACACCGTATATTACTCGCACAAAAACAAGTTGATCTGCTGCTGCTGTGCTTTTTCTCACCTGAGACATGAAGTAGTAGAAGGCTTCTGGTATGTAGGGTAAGACGAAGCATGTAAGTGTGTACCATAGCATAAGGACCTGTGGTGGTCCTATTCTGAGGCGGCTGAGCTTGGGACCCAGGCGATAGAGGAAGCATCTTTCACTTGGCAAGGGATGTCTCAGTCAGTTGAGTGTTCTGTCACGAGCACTTCACAGAGGCTTTGGTAAGGGAGGCAGAATGACATTTGGGCATAACCTGGGGGCTCCTGTACTGATCCCAGAAATCACCCTTTCTAGGGCTGAACTCGCCTATATGGACAATCTGGCAGTGCCAGAAGAGCTGGTCCACAAGGCCAGAATTTGGGCCTTTTTTGGACCTTTTTGGGCTTTTTTTTATGGTATGGCTGGTCGGTTATGATGTTTATTTCCCTGACATAACAAACATTGCCTGCAGCAAGCACAAAGGCATGCTTACCCTCCAAAACACCTACACAAGCCCTCTGTACATGTTCAGTTTGCAAGTTTGGGCCACTTTATAATGCTATCTGATTTGTTAATGGGTGCCACATTTATTTGGTTGCTCAGGCCGGTTTACATTCCCAGTATGACCCTGACCCTGTTCCAAGGTCTAAAGTGCTTTAGGATACTGTGTATGTTTCACAGCTCAGATTTTAATTGACTGTCTTTTTCAGTTTTATTTTTTGTATTTATTAACTTGTGTATAGTAGGTCGCTATAGTTAGGAACCTGTTTCCATAGGAACAGCGTTTTTTGTCTTGCCTATATCTTTGGTGCAGTTTGACAAATCTTAATGACATTTTCCAGAAAAAAAGTGTGCTGGTGATTCTAGTTGTGCATGGAAAGTTTCAGGGTGATCCGTCAAGCAGGGGCCGAGGAAAAAAAAGCGGGGAGGATAAAATAAAAAGCGTGTTTACCATGTTCATTCCCATAGGGATTCTGAACATGACTAGAGCCCTAACCTGCTGGACGCTATTACTCCAAATTTGGCAGAAAGCTAGCTCTTGGTCCAGAAAGAATTCTTTTTGTTATTTGGTGTAAATTTGTTCAGTAGTTTTAGAGATATGTAAAGAAATACTATTTTGTATATCTAGGTACCCGAAGGCTCTGCGAACCCTCCTGATCTGGTGCTGAGATCCGATTGACTGCCAAGACTTCAACCAGGAAGTGTTGGCAGCCATCTGCCTATGCTAAAAAATAAAAGGAGTCCGGGTAGGAATACCCTGACTCCTTAGCTCTGGTCATGGGGTTCCAGAGGGACCCCTGCCATGGCAAAAAAGCATTTAAACATTTTTTTCGTAGAAAATTGTGGTGGATCCATAAATACGGTGGGGGGTAAAAAATGTGCAAGCTCCGTACTTATTTTTATGAAAGCCCCCTGGTGGGCCAGATCCTCGGGGTGTACTTTATAATATATATCTGTTAGAGACATCTAACCGCAGATTCCTTAACTTAGAATATCCCCAGGCTTCAGACTGGATCTGGAAAACTTTTTGCAGCAGCACCTCTGCTCGCTGGGGGACGGCGCCCAGCTTGATAAGAGTGTGTGTGTTCACACCTATGTCTATACGTCTGAGAAATCTCCACCGTTCGTGCCAGCTAAAGGCACGTATTTTGTTTGTTATGATAGAGCATATACATGGTTGCCTTCTGATTTTTCAGGCACATGTTATGTGGCATTTTTGCTTCCCCCTACATACACAGCTGCTTTCAATTACCATAAGACAAGATATGGTAGAGGTGTTATCGATGAGAAATATACTGCAGGACAAGAAGTTGGAGACTTCTTTAAGGGTTTCCTGCCCTTTTGGGATCCTATGGCTAATGGTAGGACTATTCGTCAGCTTACGAGAGTGGTCGAGGCAACTATAAATGAGACTGCAGGTGCCCTTAGCAATATTACAGCCGAGCTTCAAGCGGATCACCTTATGACATTACAGAACCGCTTTGCTTTAGATATTATACTTGCAGATAAAGGTGGAGTATGTAAATTGATCGGGTCTAGTTGCTGCGTTTTCATAACAGATAACGCCCCGACAGTGTACCAAGCCATCTTGAGGTTACATAAGTCCGCTGAGTCTATACATGTAGACGAAGGGAACTGTTTATTGATGGGATGGTTTTGGGAACTGCTGTCCAAATGGGGATGGAAGATTCTGATGTTCCTTGGTATGGCTTTAGCGATCCTTTTCTCGTGTTGCTTATGCATCCAGTGTGGTCCCGCCATTTGTAGTCTTTGTGCTACAATCTGTGTGAGAAGACCAGTCCAGAGAGAAGTGAAGGATAATAAGATGATGTTACAGCAACACCTTGATGGCCTGATGAGAATAGATATAGACCTGGATTCAGATTGACGTGAGTTTAGGTCATTGCCTACGTAATGGCAAAAGGCGGGTCTGAGGTTCCGTGGTTATCGGGACCGGACTCCATTTTGTTTGTGTTGTTCATAACGCCATTTTGTGTTGCCCTCATTTAGGCTGTGGTAGTAACCGAACAAACAAAGTTGCATGGGCCTCATCGTTCATGTATGCAGGCCCTTTTCTGACTTGTGAGTGAACTGCAGGACCTGGACCTCTTCACCTGAAACTGACCCTTCACGAAGCCAATTTCTCTGGCTGATTGTTGTCTGAGATTACCAATCAATGTTCAGGACCTCGTTAACTTTTAGTTTCCTTGTACATATCTTATCCTAATCAGCATCTGAATGGTTTTTCCTTACGACTTCATTACATGGGTAGTGCTTTCAATTATGGGTTTGTCCGGCTTGTGGAAATTGAATTTGGGACATTCCTAATAATTAACTTTTGAGTTGGGTTACTGTAAATTGGGTTTTTGTTAATGTGATACTCAGTTAGAAAATGTGTCCTATTGGTCAGAACTTTGCGCAGTGGATGTACATTTATAATGAGAATATTGTGTATAAATACTGATGTCTTGCTCTATGAAAATTGAACAGTTTCTTGAGTTGTACACCGTGTTGTATTGCTGGGATTACTGTTACTAGCTGCAGCTAATAAATTTGATCTCTGACGCCACCTAGAAGTATTCCGTGTCTCTGTTTGCCAAGACAGGCGAACCCGAAGACTTTGGGCGTGTCCCTGGCGCCGCTGGGTTCTAAGAAAACCCGGTTCTTCAGGGCAAACTCAGCCGCAGGTGCATGATGGATCAAGAATGGCGTCTTCACTCGGAGGTGGTGCAAGGTCTCATTCTGCAGTGGGGAGAGCCTTGGTTAGATCTGTTCGCCACCCAAGAGAATGCGCAATGTCAGCAATTCTGCGCGTTGGAATTTCCAAGGCAGCACTCGCTTTGCGATGCTTTTAATCCAGTGACTCTAAATCCTGGCCTACGAACACAATCTGGGGTGAAGGATTCACTAAATAGCTGTTGCACTCAGTGGACAGGCATATTACTCCTAAAAACCCTAAATCTAAAATCATCTGGATCAAATCTACAGTGGTAAGACGACTTGTCTTCTTCATGCGTGATATATCATCCTTAATGTCCTGTCTGTAAGAATATATAAAACTGCTGCTGGAGAGTCCTATTCTGTGGAATTGACTAGAACGCTTACTACTTTAACATGTGTTAATTGCATTTGAGCCTTACTCCTACACAAGTAGAGATGCAATATACATAGAGCTGTGCTTGAGGGTACTTCTTTAGCTGAATTTAGCCTATTTGGTCCTGTAGCATGAGTAATTAGAGATCAGAAGAAACATGATTCATTGCCACTTTCTGAACAAATATCTGACACATGCTGACCGTGATAGCACATATTATCTGATAATCTTGTATGAACATTATGGGACACTTGAGCATGAATAGGAAGTTCTCTTCGTAGGTGTGAGATTAGAGCTAGAAGACATGTTGCTATAAAAGAGCAACAATATAAAAGATAGTATGAAGAGACAAAAAAGAAAAAGGAATACAACATTACATAACATTTGTGCCGTTAATCCAAAACATTGTCCAAAGGTGGACGGGGGGGTTAATTTTATGATGAGTCTTCCCCCTCTCTTGTTCAATTTGCCTTGTCTTTGCTGAATTCAGACGAATATTTATGAGGTGGAAACAAAGCTTCTTGCCATCTTCTTTGCGGGCAGTGGAGTGGAGGGGGTTACCGTGAATGGTCCGTTAAATCTGGGCCATCTTCATTTCCGGATAAAATTACGTACAAAAACCTTGTTGCCTGTGTGCACAACTGGGAGGCCGACTTCAGCGGTGGCTCGCTTCTGCTTCCGTTTGGTTACCTGTTAAGAAATAAACTTTCCAACCTTGATGAATTCATACAGGTAAACATGCATTTCATCATTTATAATTCCCACAGAACTTTCTCCCTGTACATTACTTATAGTGCCAGCTACCTGCTCATCATGGGTCTCCCTGTCACTCTCTGATGGGGTGTCAGGTGATAATCAAAACCAGGTGAGTTTCTAATGGAAAAGAGTGCCAATGGTAGGCAATGCAACCTCTTCTTGTGCAATCTGGCACATAACTTGCTGATCCTACTCTTTAGCAGGCCATTCAGGAGCTCAACTTGCCATTGCTTTGTGGATGGTAAGCAGAGGATAGTTTGTTTTAGCCCTCATATTGTTATAAGATATGCAAAGATTGCATTAACACCTTCGCTGAGGCGTGAATTCCACCGCTGTGCTGGGACATTCAATCTCGGGTGTGGCTTAGACGGCCCCCGGTCGTCGTGCGCCCACGCCCACCGTGACTCATGACAGCCAGGGGCCATCATGAGCCCGGAAGAGGTTAACAAAGTGTGTGTCGCTGTCTACTCCAACCCCTTCTTGAATTACCTATCATGGAATCACTTCACGAATCAGAAATGTAGCAGCTGACTAAGCATTACAGTGGACACATGGTCCTGCTTCAATTCATTGGGAAAAAGGACAAAGTGGAACTATAAGATACAGCTAATTGTTACACCTATCTAGCAAGTTTACAAAGTCAATATAGAAGGCTTTGAGGACCATGTGGTTCTGGAATAGTAGAATGTATCACTTTCAATGTAGGATTGGGAGAGAATTGTTGGCAGACAGTACATTTATAAAGGCACATGGTAAGCATATCATGCAAATCGAGAACAAACCACTTTTGTATTTGTAGAGACAAATGATCTCTTGAAACGTGAGCTGGTAAATACAACTGATCAAGAGCTATCATAAGTAAAGCTTGAGGCATTCACTGGCTTACTTACCTGTGGATATTTGTCTGTATATTATATCATCCCCTGAATGGGAGCATCCTCTAGCCTCCCATAACTGTTTATCATGGGTTGGTGCAGCCTCCTGCAACCCTAGAAGATATAAACATGCTGTCTGCATAATGAGGCATGAAATTGTCTGGGGTAGGGTTCGACTAAGATTCAGACAGGGAGGCAATCTGTGCCACCAAAACAGGGACATGTTGTGAACCCGAAGTCACAGGTGGGGGTGTGTGCCTAGCTGCATCTATAGCAGCCCAATCTGCTAGTGCATTACCCCATGACTAAGATTCAGACAGGGAGGCAATCTGTGCCACCAAAACAGGGACATGTTGTGAACCCGAAGTCACAGGTGGGGGTGTGTGCCTAGCTGAATCTATAGCAGCCCAATCTGCTAGTGCATTACCCCATGACACAAAATCATGTCCATTTGTATGTGCTGCACATTTCACAACTTCCACTGCCTGTGGTAACGCAAGTTCCTGGCTGAGTAGCAGCTGCCTGAAGTTCATCTCAGAGAAGATTGAAGTCCTCTTACCAACCCCCTCCGCATGAGAACACCTGGTGGCTCACCACCCTCGGCAACCCCCCCCCCCCCACATATTCTAACCACGCTTGCAACTTCAGCATCCTACTCTACTCATCCCTCACCACGACCCGACAGGTCAACGCCATCGTCTTCATGTGCTTCAACACCCTCCGCATCCTCCGTAAGACTTTCAAATGGATGCCCTCCCGAATGCTGGAAGGCAGTCATCCACGCACTCATACCCAGCAGACTGGGCTACAGAAAGATCCTCTACGCCGGAATCAACAAAACCCTGCTCCGAAAACTCAAAACCATCCAGAACACCACCACCAGATTCATCCACGGCATCCCACGACAAGACCACATCACCCAGCACCTACGAAATCTCCACTGGTTCTCCGTCAAAAAGAGAGTGACCTTCAAGCTACTCTCTCACACCTACAAATCCCTCCACAACATCGGACCCCAGTACTTAAACGAGTCTCCTTCTGCTCTCCCAAGAGAAGCCTCTGCTCCACAGACCTTGCCGAAACCCCTCGCATCCGCAGAGTCAGAACAGGTGGAAGATCCTATTCTTACATCGCAGCAAAGACCGGGAAGGAACTCCCGCTTGGCATCAGACGTCCTCCCACTCTGCATGCCTTCAGGAAGAGCCTCAAGACTTTGCTCTTTGGGTAAGACGTAGCTGCATGCTTCTTCCCCCCTCACCACCAGTGCCTTGAGACCCTAGAGGGTGAGTAGCGCGCTTCACAAATCCCTGACTGATGATAGATTATCTTCAGTCCTGTCTCTTTCTTGGCATACTGGCCATTGCGAAATACTAGCAACCCTATCTACATAGGGCGAAGGAGGAGAGGAAAAACAACGATGGGATAAGTATGAAGGAAACAAATATGTAAACATTTTGAAAATGTATGTCCTTATAATGAAATTATCAGGTTTTTATGTCTGCACACATCTGTCAAAGGGTACAGGAGATAGGATGAGTTACTATGTCATATTATTTTTCAAGTATGTGGGATGTATTCTAATGAGAGACATGCTTAAAAGACATCACAACATGTCCATAGCGATAGGACCTCCTAGGAAAGATGGTACAATTTCTGCTGGGCAAATGACTACAACCCCTAGGCCAAAGGGAGTACCGGTGCTGAACATGCAGCCAACGAACGGGGATCGGGGTTTAGACACATTTGACAAAACACCAAGAGATGGGAAATGGGAGAACAGAGCAGGATTTGACCTTTCGGGAAGGGAGAAGGAGCTCAAGATATCACGGTTGAGTAGAACAACAGATCACTGTCCCGTCTTGCATTTAGAATGCCAAAAAAAGTCTGTAGGAAAGAACAGATACTCAGGAGTTTAGAAAAGCCCCATGCGCAATACAGCAGCTGGTGGGGGGGCAAGGAAAAATGGATGAAATGCATGTTTGGGTGTAGTATAAAGGAGATGGCAGGGGTTGAGTCCAGAAGAAAGGAGTGTGAGAAGAGGAACAGCATTGCGTCAGGAATAGCAGCTGAAACAGAATGACAACCTATTTTTGTTGGTGAAAGCAATTGCTAACATGTTATAAAAATATCAAGGGTAAGACAAAGCCAATAGAGGTCATCACCAGGTTTAGTTGGGTATAAAGGACTGTTTTTCATCTGTGGTCAGTGGGTCTACTTTGATCTGCCCCGAAGATGGTACAGACGTTGCTACCTTGCTTCCAGCCTGCCATGAATGACTAATTTTACTGACCTATTGCAAATACAACACCAGGATCACCATCCAATAAGAGAGAAAAGGACTGCAGAATGGGAGAACAGTGCGATGACTGGCATTGGAGTAATGATACCTGGTGCAAGGATAGTATACACAACCTACAGAATACACCAGCTGACAAGGATGATTGAGGATCTATCAGACTCAACAGCAGCGGCTTTAGGTAACATCACTGAGGAGCTAACCGCCATGATGGCTTTAGTAATCCAAAGTTGTGTTGCATTGGACATCATCCTTGCCAACGAGGGAGGCGTTTGTCTGGTCATTATCAGACTTGCTGTTCCTATATCCCAGGTGATAGCCATAATATCAACAATGTGATCAATTGTTCCCTTTGACCGACGCTACTGAGCCGTTCACACCGGACTTTCCGTTTGTGTGGGCCTCGGATTCCATGTGTTATTTGGACATCTGGCTGAGCAGGGTTCTGGACGACCTATGGAGATCCAACTTTGGCTGAAATCCAAGTTTCTGGTTTGGAGTAGTCTCCCGCTCTCTCTGGCTGGCCAGATCGCCATTGCTAAGATGGTGGTTCTGCCGAAATTCCTTTATTTGTTTCCTCCCACTGCCCACTTTTTTCGCAAGCTGCGCTCCTTAATCATCTCACTCGTATGGGCGGGCAAGCAGCCAAGAGTCGTATACGACATTCTTACACTCCCCATGTCTGTTGGTGGACTGGGCGCTCCGGACTTCAAGATCTATGTTTATGTGCTCAGGCCAGTTTTCTGCACTTTTGGATCCATCCCGCCCCTTATCAGCCACATGTTGCCGTTGAGACGGATGTTGCGTCCCCCTGGCCGCTGACCACGGCATTATTTGTACTGGCGTCACGCCCGCGGGCGGAGGTGGACACAGTCAAGGCACTGCGCTGGGCCTGGTCTGGGCAACGCCGGCTCTCCAACCTCCCCTTGCTCTCTGCAAATGCTATGCCAATAGTGCAGCACCCTGATTTCCCCCCTCTTCAGTCTTCTGGCATGTCTAGGCATGCGGTGCGCTTGAGCTTGAGGACGGTGGCAGACATATCCTGGAAACACTTTTTACTGCCTTCCTGATTCTGCTGGCCAGCGGGACACACTTTTATTTTACCAGCTTTGCGCTATATGTCGGAAGTTGCACTCTTCATTTCCTCAGCCCCTGCCCACAATGCCTGCTCTTGATTTCATATACACATCCCCGACCCCCACACAAAATAGTCACTAAATTATACGCCTTCACTCTAACTTCGACCTCCATTTCCTCGGATAGGGCGTGTATGGCGTGGGGCGCGGACCTGGGCATGGATATTGCGCAGGTGGACTGGCTAGTCTGCTGTAATCAGACGAAGAAACTATCGCCAAATTACCGGCTAAGACTGATACATTTTAAATACTTGCACAGACTTTACCGTACTCCTGCCCAGCTCCACAAACTCGGTCTAATTCCCAGTGACACTTGCATGCACTGTGCCGCCCCTGCTGCGGACTTCGCACGTTTGGCGTGGTTATGCCCCAAGGTTTCAGAGTTCTGGCAGGCGGTATGTTCCGCTATCTCTGACGTTACTAGCACTATAGTGCAACCTATCCCCTCCCTGTGCCTTCTAGGTTTTGTTAAATTCTGCCCGAATGCCTCCCGCTGCCTGATTGCGATGTTGATGGTCCTTGCCAGGCGTAGGGTGGCCATGTGCTGGGGCCGTAGACCTGCGCCTAGGGTTGAGAGCTGGCTGGAGGACGCCTCTAGGTGTCAGACATTGCTTTTGGAGTTGTGGGATTTATTACCCGCGCGATCCCGTCGTGCTGACATATGGGGACCCTTGGTGACCTACCTTCACTCCTGTGCCTCTTCCGGCGGCGCTGCCTCTCCCGGCGGCGGTGCCTCTCCCGCGCTCCCTGCCGGCACCCCGCCCGCAGCGGCAGCCAGTGCTGGTCAGTAACCGCCTCCCCCCCTTTCCTTGTCCCCCCTAGCTCGTTGTACTTACAGTCAGAAGTTTAGCTGAGTACGTGACCCTCGAGGGGAGAGACTCACAGTGTATTCATCTAATGTTTACAGAACTACATAGATCCTGATTCCTGTATGGGATTGTTGTTTCACATTTCTAATGTCTGGCTTGGAACATACTGTGTATCTGTTTCAAATATGTAGCACGATGCAATGTGTCTGACTTTAAATTTCGCAATAAAGGGAGAGGGGTTGGCCTAACGGCTAAGGCGCTCGACCTCAGACCTGGGGAACTTGGTTCGAGTCTCGGTAACGACACCAAAAAACCCCTGTGATTCTGGGCAAATCACTTAATCTCCCCGTGCCTAAAAAAAAAATGAGTGTGTCCTCATGTAACGTAACTGGTGCTATGTAAAGCGCTCTGATAACTGATTCGGTTCGGTTCAAGTTCGCGCTATATAAAACTCTCTAAAAAAAAAAAAGGTTTTGAAAATTAAAACAAAAAAAGCGATGTTGGCAACCGCAAAAAAAACAACAAAAAACAATGCGATCAATAAGATAAATAAGGTGAAAGATGAGGCCCACGACATACACATGGGGCATGTGGGAGCAAGTCTTGGTATGGTTGGGGGGCTGGGGATCATTGATATTGGAAGTGATTATGATAGAAATAGCAGCACTGGTCACTCTCTGCATAATGATCCAGGTTTGCCATGCTTGTTTGTTAGCCATGGGATCCAGCTGTGCACACTGTGTGCCAATATATAAGTTACATAAAGATAACTTATTGCAGTCCGATAAAGAATATGAAGGTACAGAACTAATGATGAAGGGGGGCTGTGAGTAAGATATAGTGATTTGGTATGAGACGGCAGGATGTGGAAGCTGTTTTTATAATAATTTTTCTAACCTAATTAATCTGCTTGCTTTGTGCTACCAAATATCTACTTTAAAGGCCGGTAGAACGTTGAAATAAAATAATTAAATAAATGTTTCTGCAGTTGCTGGAACTAAACTGCTCTCGTAGCGCAAGGCTTGCTCAAGAACCACATTCAGACAGAACATGGTGCTAGCTTAGCCACAAGCGCTTGGGCACACACAATACTTAGAAGTGGCACAGTCTATGTATCCTTCACTGGAACTGATGTTGCAAATCGCTTCTGTTGACATTACTGTTACTAGTACATTGCATTAGCTTGGAAAGTACCAAAATGTCACAAGTAGAGAACACGTGGATAGCAACAGCCATACCACATCAGACCATGTAGGTATCACTCAGTGTTGGTCTCCTCTGATTGGCCTAGTGTTCAATACTTGTGTAACTTGCTGATGGTATTAATGGGCAGAAGCCGCACCCTTGCTTAATTTCTTAAGAAATGGCTTCACCCTGTACTTCTACTGAACATATATTGCATGAATAATTACGTTTTTCCTTTGTGGATTGCACCAGTAAAAGGCTTTGGAAGACTTCTCCTTGTTGGACATTCAGACACATTGCTGTCTGTCTGTCTCTGTGCTGCACGTACTATTGTATTGTATATTGTCTTATAATAAATTCTCTCTTTTGTCATATGTGCTGGCAGACTTGTATTTCTTGAGTAGGTTTCTACATATGCGTCCTGAAAGGTTATCATAATACCCTTTTCTCCTCACATCTCTTGCATTTCTCCTTCCTTCACTTTGTGGCAACCGTTCTTGAACACTCTCTGGTGAAACTATAACATTCCCTTTCTCCTTTTGCCAAGGTAGTAGTTTATCTTTAGTCCGGTCTCTTTCTTGGCATACTAGCCATCCCGCCATACTAGCAGCCCTACCACCATAGTCACTCCATCTAGCATCATCTGTTTCCCTTCGCTATGGGTAGACATTCTTTCCCTAACTACCCTTTCTGTTGTGTCTCTCTTCTGTAATAAGCATGATGTGTCTGATAAAACATGTGACTGGTCATCACTGTTTCCTGGGTTCTGCTCTTCTCCTCTATCTTCCTGGGGAGAGGCTGGATCTAAATGCAGTGTAAACTGTGCTTCTAGTTGACCTGAAAACTGGGTCTCCCCTACCCTTACTTGCTGTCTGGGGGTGCTTGTATGTCTTAACTTGACATTTGTGGGACAACATTAGGGAGTTTTTTGAGGATTGTTAAGGGAGCTCAACTTCAGGGTTCTCATAGCCCACTGTGGCCTCTTGCAGGTGTGTCAGTGGATACATACTAGGCACCTTGGTAGATCTTGCAGGTGTGTCAGTGGATACATACTAGGCACCTTGGTAGAAGTACTCATAGGGTCATATGGAGGTGGGGGAGCGAACGGGTATTAGGGGTATTAGCTTTTGAGGAGTCCTAAGGCCTCTCACAAAAGACTCGCAATAAAGCTTTGTTATCGCTGGTATAGAGCCTTTTGAGTGTGTGAAAAAGGATTTGAGTGCATTTGATTCTACTTCCAGGGGATATTTTCTCTGCTTACAGGTTATAAGTGCTCAGTTCCTTGGAACTTGTTGGGCCATCTCTCTTTTTGTTTACTTTCCCATAACTATGACCTTACAGGTCATGCACTCAGTTCTCAAGTATACTTTCCACCTGTTTTTCATCAGCACAAGTTTCTAGCTTGCACTGCTCTTTCAACACGTTTAAGTGTGTGATGGTGTCTGCTGTTGCACAGTGTTTTCATCATTCCACCTGACAGGGTATCTGAAAGGCTGGAGGCCTTTGGAAAGAGAATGTTCTCTTCCCCCAGTCTAGCACTGTGGTTGGGGAACACTGAGTGCCTCTTGGGCCGAAACTCCCACATGATCTGGGTCTCGGTTGGGCAAGTGTTGCCTATGGTCTCTGGGAGGACTGAGCAATACTATCTCAGAGTATTGCAGACGGGAAGGATGGAGCACCGTTCACCTTTCGCTGTGTGCTGGACATGCCTAACTCGCTGGGCACAATGAGTTCTCCGTAGGTGGCCCTTTGTCGGTCATTCCTGGCTCAGGACTACTAGATCTCCAAGCATTGCTTATGGACATTCCCTTTGATGGGTCCCATCTCTTCGGAGAGAAGGCGGACTCGGCGCTAATGCGGTTTGAGGACTTAAGGGCTATGGCCAGGTCTGTAGGTCTTTCTATGGTCCCACGTTTTTCGCTGCTTTTGTGGCCACAGAAGGGGTTTCCAACCACCTTAATACACTCCCAACCACCACGGCCAACAAGCTTCCATGCCATTTCTTGGCAAAGGACACAGTTCCCACAGACACCTGCCCCACATAGTCTGTGGTCGGGCCAGTCCACCACTCTCCCAACAGTCGCACCCTCAAAGCCCCTTTAGTTTGCTCTCTTACCATCATGCACGTCAAGTGGGGGGCAGGATATGTCATCACCTGTTCCACTGGAGGTCAATAACATAAGACCATTGGCTACTACAAATTATACAAAGGAGCTACATGAACCCCTTTGTGGCTACTCGTCAACCCTTGCCATCCACTTACAAGCAGTTGACGGAGGACCATCTTTCCTTACTCCAAAATTTCGGCTCTGTAGGCCAACGGAGCTATAGAGAGCGTGCTAGCATCAGAAGTTGGTTGTGGTTTCTTTTTCTGCTACTTTCTTTAGGTCTAGTGTAGGTCTTCATCATACACTAGACCAGTGTCGTCTCAATCTTTTCCCCAAAGAGGAGGATATTCAGGCTATGATAGATATTTCAGCCTCTATCCTAAGCTTTTGTGAGAGAATCTCTGGTGCTGCTGGGACTCGTAGTGTCCTGAATCCTACCCTCCATAAAGGGAAGACTAGTGCAGGTGTTCACAGACAAAACAACTGCCATGTGGTACTGCAACAAGCTGGGGGGGGTGTCATTGTCCCTATGTCAGGAGGCTCTCCATCTCTGACATTGGCTGGAACACCAGAACAACCCCCGGGTGGTTCAGCACCTGGCTGGCTCACTGAATGACCGGGCGGATGAACTCAGCCATCAAACCCTAGTGGATCACAAGTGGCGTCCTCATCCAGGATGGTGCAAGGTCTATTTCTAGAGTGAGGAGAGCTGTTTTACACTACAGAGAATGCCCAATGTCCGCAGTTCTATGCGCTGTAGTTTCTAAGGCTGCTCTCGCTTATAAAAGCTTTTCGTCTGAAGTGGAGCTCCGGTCCCCTATACAGCTTTTCATCAATACCACTCCTGCCCAGAGTTTTCAAGAAGATCAGAAACGTCTGAGCATAGGTTATTGTTGTGGCTCCGTATTGGGCACAGAGACTCTGGTATCCCGAGTTGTTGAGCATGAGCAGCGATCCTCCAGTCAAGATGCCGCTTCACAAAGATCTTCTGTTGCAGCAACAGGGTAAAGTTCTGCACCCGAACCTGCACAGCCTCTGCCTTTATGCATGGAGATTAAGTGGTGACAGTTAACTGCCTTAAACCTTCCTCCCAAAGTCTGTGATGTTATTCTTGAAAAATGGTATATGCCTGCTGCTGGGACAAATTTGTGGCATGGTATGTATTGAGAAATTGTTATCCCCTATCTGCTCCTCTTTATTAGGTGGTCTTATATTTTGTTCTCTCTTTGGCCCAGCAGGGCTCTGTTCTGGGCACAGTTACAGTCTATCTTCCAGCCATTTCTGCACATTTGGGTTTCCGGACCAGTCTTCCCTAATCAAGTCATTGAGAATTTTAAAGGTTTGCAATATATGTTTTCCCCCCAGGCCATTCGTCATGCCTCAGGGGGATTTGAACTGGATCCTCACCTACCTGATGTGTTAACTTTTTGAGCCATTGCATTGTCTGCTTCCGTTATTGACCATCAAGACTGCTTTTCTGGTGGCTGTTTTATAGGCCAGGATTATCAGCGAGTTGTAGGCACTCTGTGCATCCTCCATTTACTACTTTCTACCCCAAAAACCTGGTTCCCCAGACAAGTGCCTCCTTCTCCCCGAAGATTGCCGCTTATTTTCATGTAGGCCAGATCATCACCCTGCCTACCTTTTTTACACCACCTCATCCTTCTGAGGAAGAGAGACTCCAACGCCTGGACCGAAAAAGAGCGGTGCCTTTCTAACTTGGCCGCACAAAAGAATTCCGGGTGGCTGACCAACTGTTTGGAGGGTGCATCGGGGCCAAGAAAGGGAAGGCTATTCAGAAACGAATCATCTCCGGATGGATTGTGATTTGCATAAAAATCTGGTATGCATTGGCCAAGATGCACTCACTCTACGAGAGCCAAATGTGCGGCCACTGTGCTAGCTTGCGAAGTTCCAGTCTTGGCATCTGTTGGGATGCCACATGGACTTACTTGCACATGTTTACTAAGCACTGTTGCCTGTTAGGTCCCTCGGGATGGGCATTTTACCCATTCGTTCCTGCAGGACTTTCTGGTCTAAATTGGGCTTGTAAACCTGCCTCTAGAAAAGGCATTGCTTGGGTATCTATTCAGTTGTAAGGTATCTGCGGCTAAATGTCTCTAGCAGATGAAGTTACTTACCTTTGGTAGCACCTTTTCTGGTAGAGACTCTATCTAGCCGCAGATTCCTTACTGGCCATTCCCATCTTCCCCGATCTGCGAACTGATTATAGGATGAGGGCTTCAACTTTAAAAGGGCCCTAGAAACTCACACCAGTGGTCAGTCTTCATCGTGGCTCCACGCTACTGGCATGGAAAGTTGCAAAAATGAACTAACGTCAGCGCACCGAGGTGGCGCCTATGTAGGTACTGCATATGTCACTTCTGGTGTGTACGATGCCGATGTGGAGCCGAATGACACCACCCAGTGGCACGCATGGGTACTGCTTGAAATTTTCTGATTTGAATCTGACTCCTGGGGTTAATTCTAAGGTAAGGAATCTGTGGCTAGATAGTCTCTACCAGATTAGGCGATACTGAAGGGAAGTAATTTGTTCTTTATCTCAAGATGACCTACACAGTCTTCAGAAAGTGACAGCCTCAGTTTGCATCGACATAGTCCCAAAATACCTGATTGCTCCTCTGACCTGCTCAGGACTTGAAGAGGGCATGGAGTTTTCCAGTTTTCTCATGTGCTGTCAGCCCCTTTTGAGAACTTTGGCATACCTTTGGTGGGCAACAATAGCCCATTTCTAAAACGAAGCTTTCTAATGCTCTGCCTAAAGAACAAGGAGACTGCATCCTGCAGAGGTGGTCTCGGCCAGTCAGTGCTGTTCCATTAGATCCTGGTGCTTCCAGTACAGTAAATTGCAACTCCACTGTCACAGATGTATCCAACTATTAGCAGGAGGGGCACTGATAAACCTCCCTGCTATATAACTTCTACAATGTTGTTCTCTTTTTTTTTAACTCAACTCAGTGGTACTCGTTTTTATTAAGCTGTTTTTTTTTCCTTTTTATCGTTTCATTTTCAAAATATCAAAAAAAGGTGTGGGGGATAGGAGTGGGCTGACCAGTACTCAAGATTTTCTGGCCAGGACTCAAGATGCCCTTGGATCATTGTAGTGGTGCCTGGCAAGTATTTAGAGTGGTGGAGGCAGGTGGTACTAACATTTATTTTTTAATGAATGGCCCTTACCTTCCTGGTTTGCCTCACAACATCCTCCTCATCTCTCTTCGAAGCTCTGTGACCCAGGAAAGTGCACTACCCAATCCTGGCTCTACTGTCACAGCATGATCAGCACGTCCGTACTGAACGGAGCGACCTCTCTCAGAGCTCTTAAGAGCACTGGAGGCCTGTGCTTTCCCTAACCCAGCTGTCTAAGACCGCTAGGTTACACAAGTTTGAAATGAACATGTCTGGCTGACCATTGCAAGACGGCCGGCTAAAGGGACATGCACACTTAACACATGTGCACAGCTCCCTGCTGCAACCCAGCAGCAATTGCACCGCCCCGTCCTGACATTCGATTCAGGATGTGTTTCTGACAAATAAAATGGTAATAAATAAATGTTATTACCATTTTATTTGTCAGCTCTAGGGGCATTTTTTTAGCAGGGCGATGCTCCTTCGCTTTCGTGGAGGAGCCACTCTTGGATCTTTAAAGTTCTCTGATCTGGCCCCTGTTTCTTGACTGTGCAACACACACTGGACCATAGTAGAGCCAGCACCAGTGCAATGGTGGAGTTGAGCGCTTCAGGGAAATGTTTTCTCAGTGTGTCACAGAGGCATCCCTCAGCTTCCTAATTGCTGAGACGCATTGGCATACACTACGCCAGAGATTGTTGTACCCAAGTTATACTAGCATCTTTTGCTCCCCCATTTCCACTTCTTATTCATCCACCATTGCAGTACTTTGTAAGGAGACGTGGCGACTTTATCCACCATTGCCGTACCATTTAAGGAGATGCTGTGATGAAACCCATTGTTTTACAGCAAACAAATGATGGATGGAATACTGACAATGCAAACATTCTCCCCCAGTCAAAAGATCTGGGTTAAAGCCATCGTTCTTTTGCCCACTACGCCACCCCAGTTTGGACCCAGCCATATGCAAATCCGTCTTGACCCTGTGCCTCATGAGAACAGTCCAGACCGAACTGCCAGGCCAGGTCCTCCCTGGACTGGAAACAAGCATCCTGGGACTGGTTTCAGGGTATGTCACCCTTCTTCAGCCAGGCTAGCTTGAATCCAGTGGCACAGTGAGCAAGGGACCCACTTCTGGGCATATCCATCCCACTTAGGGCGAAAAGTGTTACAGCAAACAAATGATGGACTGAATGCTGACAATGCAAACATTCTCCCCAGTCAAAATATCTGGTTTAAATCCATTATACTTTTGCCCACTATGCCAACCCAGTTTGGACCCAGCCATATGCAAATCAGTCTTGACCCGGTGCCTCGTGGGAACAGTCCAGACCGGATGCATCCTGTGACTGGGTCAAGACTGATTTGCATATGGCTGGGTCCAAACTGGAAAGGCATGGTGAGCAAAAAAATGATGCATTTAGGCCCAGATCTCAGTACTGGGGTGAATGTACGACATTGTTCTGCATTCTGTCCATCAATTGTTCTTTTTGCGTTTGTGATGAAACCCAAACACAGTCTTTAATAACAAAGGATAGAAGGACTCTCAAACCCACTGATACAAGATACAGGAAAACTTATTTTTGGCTTTTGACTATATTAACCTGCAGCCTTCATAGACCACTTTTTACTGACGAGACTATGTATGAAATGAACAGTTCAGAGAAGGAGAGAATGAATCTCGTACAGTCCTCAGTCCATTTTCGCATATGGAGAGAATTCAGTTGCAAAAATAAGAACTATTGACAGAAAAATGAATTTGGTTGCGATATAGAATATTTAAAGAATTTGAAGTCCGAACTCAAAAATAAATTTCAAACCTGGAACCAGGAGTGAGACTTATAAGTTCATAGGGTTTGTGTATGTCTCTGTATGTTTTTTCCTTTAGAGCGCAGATGCCACTAAGAACCAAAAGGACCTCCTTTGTTACCGTGTTATAGTTTAGTCAGGAGACCTGCTTAGATTCAGCAGATATGGTCTCGCCTTTATTAAGAAATGTGCCCATAAATCCTGAAACATTTGAAATATTCCATAATATCGAATTTGGGATCAATTATGAATACTTGAAATAGCTGTTCAACGTTTGCACCTACTCCCTGGTTATCCTCACAGATTGTATTCATTAGTGCCCAGTTAAAAAACAATCATGAATTGGTTCTAAGAGTTTTGTAATTCACGTCCAAAAAAATCTAGAACTCTTATCTTAACATACCTTACAGAAACTCGGTTTTGCTTTTGTCACACGTTGTAATCTTTTCAATTTAACTAGTGTTTGCTGGGGTGCTTTTGCACCTTCCACCAGAAGTCCCTTTGATACCTGCAGCTTTAAGTTCTCTAGAGCCTGGGTAAACAAAGGTTTAGTACATTCCACCACCATGTAAACATTGCTTCTTTCTGTCCTGTAGGGACAAGGCTCCCATGTGTCTTTTCCAATGCTCCAAGTCCTCAGTGGTTCCTATCTCGCAGCTCGGTGATGTCCTTGATTGAATTCTATCGAGCACTGTCGTAATTGGCGTTTCAAACACACATCTGTACCATTCTACATCCATATTATTGCTCATGCATTGAGGAAGTGTTCAGGAAAAGGCAAGTTTTAAGGCACTGCATGGATTTACGGGGCAGGACGCGCTAGACCTAGTCAAGTGGTGCAGTAAAACGTTTGCACCCCATAATCAATAGAATGCCCCCAACAAAGTAGTGTTTCCATAACAAGGTATGGGAGCTTAAATCCTCACTCAGAATACAGAGGCATTCTTGGTGTCCCAGTAGCTAGAAACATCTCAGGGCTTAGCTGATGAAAACTAGATTGTGTTCCATAGTGGCCTCTTAGGTTGAAAGAGCAGAAGGAGAAAAGGTCAAACAGGAAAGTGAAAAATCACATCATCGAAAACAGTGGCCTACAGCTCTGGACTTTCGATCTGGCAACCTGATTTCTGATGTAGTTGCTCTGTAAAGTAGCCATAGTGCTAAGAGTTACAAAGTTTTTTGAAAGGTAAAGTTATCCTTCATTTTCTGAAGACCATTAAATCCACCCAATCTAAAGCATCGCACAGCCCATACGTACACCTCTCCTGCAACATCTCCTTTAACTGAAATGGATATCACTGCCTATTCTTTGACCCAACAGAGTAAAAAATCAGATATTAAGATGCACTTTCCTTAAGTCTACGCCAGAGATGTCCACTAGAGACGGATCCACACTCTGTTTTCAAGATGACCACGGACTATTTAAATTAGTTCAAATAAGATTCCTGAATGTAAATTGTTTCTATGTGGCTGTCCTGAATCTCTTTCATGGATCTGGTCCTCTCTGCCTTACATTGGACACATCTTACATATGCCACAGGGGCGCAACTAGAGCCAAATTTCGGGGGGGGGCTAAGAAAGAATTTCGAGGGGGGGCTGACTCTTCCAGCAATAGTTAGTGGAGATGCAGGGGGCTCCAGGAGGGGTGAAAAACCAACAAAGCCTCATTTACATGCAAATGTTCTCTTAAAGACCTGTGAAGTACTCGGTGTGGCTCTGTGTGTGCCCGGGAAGCTGTCTCAGCCCCGGCTGCCACACACGACGGGGGGCTGAAGCCCTTTGATCCCAATGGGCGATTCGCGCCTGATATGCCATGATGTACGATGAATCTTAATAGTGTATATGGCCAGGGAGGTGCTGATGGCCTATGGTTCCCCACTCTCACAAAATCTCCCCTGCACGACTGGCACCACCGGCACCACCAATCTTTCAAAGACCAAAGCGGAGTCCAACTCCTTTGGACCACAGATTGTAAGATCTGTGGCATCCCTTCATAATTGTCTCCTTAGTTACAGGTAGGGGTTCTATGTTACATCACCATATGTCAATGCCATGACAAAATTCAGGCAATTTGTTTTGGGAGCTAAATTCCTTTTACGAACTGATCACAAGCCCTTATTAAAAGTCTTAACTTCTGATGGAATCGTTAAAGCTACTACACGTATAGAGAAAATTAGTTTAAAGTTACTTGACTTTAACTATGAAGTTGAGTATCTTCCTGGGAAGAATAATCAAGTAGCTGATTATTTAAGTAGATCTCTCATTCAACAAGATTTTAGTCACAGTGAGGAAGCAGAAAGTTTCAGTGTGGCTGTGATTTTTGATGAAACAGAAGCCATATCTAAACTGGAGTGGGACAACGGGTTGTTGCAGGATGCTGTTTTATCTAAAGCTAAAGGTTTTATTACAAAAGGATGGCCCAGCAAAAATGATTTGTGTGGTGACTTAAAAGCTATGTGAGAATTACAAGATGAACTGTCTATTGATGATAATGGTTATATCTGTAGATGCGAGAGAGTTGTTGTTCCGTCGGCTTTAAGGGAGAAGATTTTGAAAATGAATCATGAAGGCCATTTGGGTATATCCAAATTAAAAATCAAGTTACTTTATTGGTGGCCGGGTATAGATAAAGATACAGAGAATTTTGTCAGGGATTGTTCCATTTGCTGTGACTCAGACAAGTCATTGAAAGCTTTAAGACCTACTCTTGGATTCAAATCTCTTCCTGATAATCCATGGGAACATTTATGCATTGACTGGTTGGGTCCCATTGAAGATAAAGAGGGGAACAATAAACATATTTTGGTAGTCATGAATGTCTTTTCGAAATGGCCTGAGGTAGATATTACAGAGAATTTTGATTCCAAACATGTTATTAGTTTTCTTCAAAGCTTGTTTACTAGTGAGGGAATACCAAAGGAAATCCTGAGCGACAATGGTCCTCAATTTACTTCTGTAAAATATGAGAAATTGTTTGAAAGGAATGGAATTTGCAAGAAATCCACTCCCGAGGAAGAGGTGTGGCGCCGCGGCCAGGGCGACTGACGCTGGAATCTGGGGACCACGGTTCGATCCCCGGCTCCGGCGGCAGGTTAGCCCAGCACCATGTGACTCTGGGCAATAGCTCGTTTAATCTTCCCGACGGCCCCCAGCGCCTAGAGACCCTTACGGGTGATTGTGCGCTTTACAAATGTGGACTTTACTTTTATATAACCCTGCTGGTAATGGTTGCGTTGAGAGATTTAACAGGGTTATAATGGGTAGTATACAAGCTGCAGTAAATGTTGGTAACGATTGGGAAAAGGAACTTTTAGCCACTTTATGGGCTTATAGAATTACACCTACTGGAACCGGATATAGCCCGTTTAGAATTTTAAGGGGTAGGGAACCTTTTTGCAAGGACAATGTAGCGTGGAGTGTTAAAAAAATACATAGCAAATGGTCTCCAGCTCTTGTGAAATCTAATATGAGGAAAATGCATGATTCGGGGAAAACTCAGTTTGACAAAATGTACAATGCTAATGATTTCACTTTAAAAACGGGTGATTTGGTTAAAGTTCGGTTACCTAACAAGGTTAAAAATGGGATGAGCAAATATTCTTCTCCTTTACAGGTTGTGTTGCCTTATTCTAAATCGGCCAAACTTAGCGTTGGGAACATTTGGCATTACAACAGAATGAGTGTATATAAGAATCCAAATTTAGATGTAAAGGATTTGGTTCCCTCATCTTCATTTTCTTGGATGTGGGATGATGTTATGGACTCTGGTTCTAACGGTACTGCAAATGTAAGTGTCTCTTCCAATACAATTTGTACATCACCCTCTAACGTGATGGGTTCTCTGGTGGCACACTCTTCTACAGATGTTTCCTCCTCACAGGGGAATGTACAAATTGTTTCCAGTACTACCCGTGCTGGAAGAGTCACAAAAGTTCCGGTCAAATATAGAAGTTATGTAATGTAATTGTTTTTGTGTTAAGAATGGATTAGAGTGTGTTTTATATTTCAAATTGTTTTCATACTTTTCTTGTATGTTGTATTCTTAGATTTCTTTAGATTTTATGTTATGTACTTTCCTTAATTATTTTTAGATGTTCTATAAAGAAGGGAGATGTGGCATCCCTGCATCATTGTCTCCTTAGTTACAGGTAGGGGTTCTATGTTACATCGCCATATGTCATGTATTCTAGAATAGTGAGGAGTCAGTTATCTGTTGGACCTGGTTGTAGGAATACCTATTCCGTGTACCTGCTTGGAATAAATATCTTATGAGGAAATATTTATGTGGAACAGTCTTTATTACAAGATCTCTTGGCCGTATCTATTTTCAAGCAAACAATTTTTAACAGGCATTAACATTTGCTCAGTAACCATATTCTTTACATATTGCTGACAAGAGAAAACATGACCTTAACAAAGATGCTAGTACATGAGTCACCTAACTAGAACTAGTTTTTTGTTCTTGTGCAACCAAAATCATAATAAAAAAAATAACCGTTCCTGGCTGAAATCATGACTGGTTCTGTGACCCTTCCTCTTAACCACCCATCCAGAAGAGGGGAACCTCCTTATGGGAGGTCCCCACTTTCACTCCATTGTCGGGGGCCAACTGCCCTTAGGATACCCACCTCTGGCACCCCCTGCATCCAAGTTCTTTATCCTTCAAAGGGCCTGTGCTAGTTTGCACCAACAACACCTTGGCGGCGGTTTGGAGCCCTTCTGCTGCTGGCGGTGAGTGGAAACAGAGAATTGCTCACCACCTCGTGTCCCTTTTAAGGGGCGGGACTTTTCACCCTGTGATTGCCGGGTGCCCCGCAAGCACCTGAGTGCTCTCAGGGTTGCCTCCAGTGGCCACGGTTACCCCCAGGCTTTCTCAAGGCCTGTGAGTGAGCGCCACAATCCTTCAATGGCCCCCGTTTCCCTGGTCATAACCTTCAGCTCTCCCAAGATGCAAGAGCCTCTTTGATATGCATTGTTCTTCTAGAGAAGAATAAGAAGGCTATTTCTGTGTTTTCTCCAGATATTTATTCCACAGCAGAGTATGAGTTGTATCTCCAAAGATTCACATCATGGTGCAAATACACAAGCTTCTTTCCTGTTTTTAATTAATTTGGCAAAACCAATGTTGCCAAGCTATGTCTTCCCTGGACCGGAAACAAGCAGCCTGGAACCGGTTTCTAGCTAATCAGCCGCCATCAGCCAGGCTAGCTTCAATCCAGTGGCAAAGTGAGCAAGGGACCCACGTCTGGGCATACCCTGCCAACTTAGGGCGAACTAATTAATTTGGACCAATAAGAAGTATTATTGTGTACATGTATAGAAATAACAAGCATTTACAATGCAACGGTTTCGCCTTTGCAAACGTTAGAGCTATTGTAAATGACAACATTTTTATTATGTGTTGGTTTTGAAAACAGATAAATAAATGGCATTGTCATTTACAATGTCAATAGCTTAATCTCTCGCAAATGCCACACACACACACCCACAGAGAGCCCCCCACACAGAGCCCCCCACAAAAACAGAGCCCCCACACAGAGCCCCCCCCACACACCCACAGAGCCCCCAACACACCCACACAGAGCCCCCCACACACCCACAGAGCCCCCCACACACTGCGAGCCCCCCACACACCCACACAGAGCCCCCCACACACTGTGAAGCCCCCCCACACACACTGCGAGCCCCCCCACACACACTGCGAGCCCCCCCACACACTGCGAGCCCCCCACACACTGCGAGTACCCTACCTTTTTTAGTCTCCTATTTTTTTTTTTTAACGTTCTATTGAGTAACACGTTTCTCATGTAAAGTAACTGGTCCTATAGTACAGCGCTCTGACACCTTTGGGTAATGTCCGCGCTATATAAAAATGCACTAAATAAAAAAACTCTGTGCTTAGTTTCTTCCGGAGTCTGCACCTCTCTGTTCAGGTGTGTATATATATATATATATAGTGTGCTCTGGTGTATGTTCCCGGATTATGGATTCTAGCGTTTACTCCGTGGTCTGGATTCCAGCGTATCCCCTGTGTCCTCCTGGTGTGTAACCTTCCGTGCCGGTGTGTTCTGGAGTTTATTGCACTTAACAGCCTCTGTCCCGCTGTGGCCCTACGCATCAGCGTCTGTCCCACACTTTACTGGTGTCTGCTGGTGTTCTCGTGTCCGTCAGTCCGTCCGCTCTGTGAGTTTCAGTCAGGAGCGGTGCACTGGTGTCGGTCTCCTGAGCTCTGTCCTCTCCTTTCTGCCCCCTCACTTACTGTCAGTTGTAGGTTACTTCCAGTGCCACTAAAACATTAAGTGTAAATGAGCTAAGCGTGTATCTTATAACATAAGCCAAGTTTGCTTCCACTTTAAGTCCTGTAGCCGGAGACAAAATAATCCTCACTGTCCGCACTTGCTTTTAAAACATTAAGTTGTTTCCTACAGAAACTGTCTAAGTGAATACTAAAACACACTAGACACAAACAGCAAACGTCACCTGACCCCTATCAGCAGGTATGAAAGGTGGCAAGGACAAATCTGGTCTAGACTCGAGGTTCCTGTGGACTAAGACAAAGCTACTGTCTCTGCCCACAAGATCCTAGGAGACAGACTCTTCAACACTCGTAACTGTTCCAAGCATGTGATATATTGAGAAAAAACATTTATGTGTGTCAAACAGTCTATCTCACCACTGACAAAACCTCAACATTTTCAATCCCTAACGTTGAGGGAATGCAGGGCAGGAATGAGACAATATCCTTAGGTGCTCAGTCACCAAAAATAGTCTTACAGTAAATTCCAACATACACACCTTTATGAACCAGAAAATATCTTCTCAAACAGCAAGCTGCCCTCAAAACTCCCTATGACACTTTGGATTCATCAACAATTCTTTAATGACTGCACCATCCTCAATCGATGTTCTGGGTTACAGAGAAAATCTTTCAGAGACCACACTCATCGCCATTTCGTATGAGATTATCAATTTGGAAAATGTGTTTCGAACTCCGTTCTTGTAAACTAGTGAGGAGAGGATCGATCATGTACACCTTAAAACTTCGGCAACATCACAAAATATACAATACTGTATTATTCGAAGTACTTATTCAAAGTGCTTTTACAACAAATACATCTGACAACACCGTCGTTAGAAAAAAGCACATAGCGAGCAAAGTAAGGCCAACTAGAAACACGTGTGGGACTGCGCTGGTCCTCTGAAGTCAGAGAAGAGTAAACTAGGTGTAATGCATTCATCTAGATTACAGCACACCCTGCAGTAAGCTATTTACATTTATGAACCCAGGAAGGAGTCGCCGCCGCTTCTGCACACTTTACCAGGTGTTCAAATGGCGACTCTCGATTGAGCATGAAGGTAACTGTCCAGCGAGCCAAATGGCGCGCATCCACAGAGAGGCAACGGAGTCCGGTTTTTCCCAATTTCCCGGGCTCATATATACTAGCTACATTTTCTGTTACCACAACGCTTTTGTTTATTTTAAACCAAGACCGTTTTTTATGTTTATAGATCTAATGATCAGGCAGTAAAAAGACCATCAAAAAAGATTTCTTTCACGCTTTTGTATCGCTAAAATAGCATGACGGAAAGAGACGTTAAAATATTTAACTTATTAACGGCTTTGTCAAAGCCACGCAGGTGCGGACACTGGGGGTGGGGGAGGCGGAAGCGGGCAGGAGAAGCATTCTCTGGGTAAAATGAAGGGGACTGGAAGGATCCGGGGGCAGCCTGCAGCCGGAGCTCCCGCGTGAAATGGCTCCCGGGCAGGCGGGATTGGGGGTGCGGGGGCCGAGCCGGCTCCAGTGAGGGGGGGTGGCCCCTCACACCTGTGATCCCGAGATGAAGACTGCCCTGTCCGCCTGCGTCCCTCCAGGACCTCGTTAAACAGAGAGACCAGAATCCAAAAAGGCAGCCATGATTTCATGCAATTGAGGCCCCAAGCCCTGGATGTTTCTACTAACATAGGGGAAAACGAAAGGAGCGTGGAACATGTCGGGCAACTCTCTCACGAGTAAGGCGCTCAAAAACTATTAAAGACAGAAATCCCCCGCTTTCATAGTCATCGCACTGAAACTTTAGCAACTGTTTACAGCCTCTACCAGTTCCGCCGGCCTCCAGGGGGTCCTCTTTAGAAGTATTTGCTTCAGCCCTGTACCTTTGTGACCGGATGGAAGGAATAGGCGCAGTTGCTGCGATTGGGACAGCCAGTCTACAGCATGTCTTGCCCACGCAGCCCCCACGCGCCAGTAGGCTCTATGATTGGTTGAGAGGTCCACCAATCAGAAAACTTATTTGGTTTTTACTAACCAATCAGAGCAGACAGCGTGAGCAAGACACTCCGTGCCTTTTGTCTGTAAGCCCCGTCCTTTAGACTAGGGGGCGTGTTTGAAGAATGTAGAAAGAAACGAAAACGAGAAAGGCATGACGAGAAAAGGGGCGGGACTTAAAAAAACACACAGAAACGCCCCCGAATCACGTCAAGGCGGGCCCTGAACTGAGTGACGCTCCTCTCCTCCAATGGCTGGCCAGCATTTACGAGGCCAGCCAATGGAGAAGAGGGGCGTGTTCAGGCCCCCATACTACACACATAAGATTTCGGCTCCGCCCACTGCTTACGCAGTGCGACGGTAGCCGAAACCTAAAAAATAAAAGTGTCAGCTTGTCCTGGCATAGCTTACTCGCTAGTGCATAAAGTGCAGTGTGGTTGTGGGTAACTTGTTTGAAAACTACATGTAATCTGCAAAAAGTATTCAGTGAAAGGATTGGAACTACAAATTCATTAAATGTGTCTACGCAGAAGGGAAATAAGAAAGGAGTACGTAGGGACAGGGCTATCCTAAATTGATGTACGCCCACAGAGCAGGAGTTTGCTGATTTACAGAATGGGCAGAAACCGTTTGCACTTCTCTGGATGTTAGCAAGTTACACCTGTTTCAGACTGGCACGAGTTAAAACATTGAACAGGCACAGTGAATAGATGTTTGGGTGGAGATTTTTGGGTTTAGGTGCTACAATTGTCATAGCCCAAGTTCGTAGTGGCACATTCCTCACAAAAGGCTTCACCCAAGAGCCATTATGAGGGTAAGTACAAAAAAAGGTAGAGGATTGTGCCCTCACAATTGTCAACAGAAATACATATGAAAAATCAGGCGTTCTTTGAAAGTTTAACGTGCTAAAGTTTTCATTTAATGTTTCCTCTGTATTGAAGGACAGCCGACACGTGTTTCGCCCATAGGGCCTTTTTAGGCCGTGGGCTTTTTCAAGGCAAAATAAAATGTTCAGTCAGGACAGTTTCATATTTCAAAAGAAAGCCGTGATTAGAGTCTCTGCGGTCCGGGAGCAAAGGCTGTCCTTTAATACAGAGGAAACATTAAATTAAAACTTTAGCACGTTAAACTTTCAAAGAACGCCTGATTTTTCATATGTATTTCTGTTGACAATTGTGAGGGCACAATCCTCTACCTTTTATTGAACAGGCACAGGTTGAAAGAAATAGCTTTGTTATTTTTCGTTGTAAGCATTTTCTGGCAGAGGAACACAGTATTGCCCAATTGTGGTGCATTTTTGTAACGACCGGTATGAAACCAGATAGTTACATGCTTGAGGATTACGGCTAGGCCTTTAGGCAAGATTTACTAATTTTACGCTAGGGCCAAATTAGACATGGTACACATAGAATTGTTTGTCAGTCTCTAATACATGGTCTATTGCATTTTTTCACACTTTTCACGTAATAGTTAATTGTGTATGTGTGAGCAGGAGCCCTTGATACTCTATGTAATGGTGTAAGTATTGTGCGTCTCATGATCTTCATGACAAAGATGTGTGCCGTGACAGCCCTACCTACTGAAGTTCACAAGAATGCAAACCGAAGTTCGTCCCCCATGAGAGAGGCACACATGTAGAACAAGAACTGCCTCTTTATGGCTTCGAACTAGTTCTGCTGCTTTATTGCACGTTATTAGCTTTGACTTGGTCTGTGCTACAGAAAGTGAGTTCTGACTGAGTGCCGGCACGTTTTCATCACTTCTGAGCTGAAGCACATTTTGGAACCGCACAGTGGGGAGCAGCATCATGCTGCTTTATGTGAAACCAGACGGGTAATTAAAACTCGCAAATGCTACGATGAAGCGGCTAAGCTCAGAAATGTTATGAGTTTTTGTTCTCGAGGCCGGGATTTGGTTTTACTTTGCTGTGCTGCTCTGTACTTAATCAAGGTATACCGACATGGCAGTGCCACAGTAACAGGCTTACTATCCCAGTCCGTTTTTTATTAATTCCTGGCTTCCTTCTCTGTCTGCCCTGTTACTAATACCGTGCCATGGAATGCTTTAGGGTGTGAATTAATTCTGTTTGATTATTGGGCCATCAGATTAGTTATGTGTTTGAAAACTTCTGATATGTTTGGGGATGCACGCATATATGTTTGTCTCTCTCTATTTAGCAGTAAGTGTATATATAATTATATATATATATAATATATATATATATATGTACATGCACACACATTAACATACATGTGTGTAAATATGTGTGATTATATAAACATGATTATATTTTATTTATAACTCGTAACTGAAAAGTACATGATCTTGGCAATTAGACAAACCCATCATTCAGCTGTCTTTTTCTGTACAAACGAGTTTTCCACACTCCCCACAAAATGCACAGGCTGCTTGCTGTGCACTCTGCATATTTTAACATTACAATATTTATTTCTAGCTCGAACAAATCGAAAGTTCTTATAAATCACCGTTTGAACTTTGTAACTAATGATCACATACTTTCCAAATGTTGACGTGTAACTTTTTAAACTGTTGATTGTTGTACTCACACGTTCAAGGAGGTGAAAATGTTAACCAGATAGTGTAAATGTTGTCACGTGATTGACCAGTATAGGGGTAGCCCTATTTCTAAGTACTAAAAGCAGACAGTGTGGAAAGAATGTTTCCTTCTTTGTCATGAGAACGTTTAGTGGTTTTGTGCATACAAATGCATGCCTGTTTACATCACAGACTGTTCTCAAAGTAGCAGCTATTTCAAGAGGGGGTTATCACTTTAGAATACTCTGTCATGTTGCATCTCTTTTTAAGGTCTTGTGTCTTGAATCAGCACGTGCCTCCTTGTGATACACATTCATAAACATACTATACTGTCCTGCTGTGCTGTTTCTTAATGAGGAAAGATGCGTCCAGAAGCTCCTTTGAATCAACACAAGGCAAATGCAAAAGGAAAGACACGTTTTAGAATCTAACTGAGATTCATCAGATGAGCAGCGTACAGTATGTTAGTTTGTGCTGATAGCAGGATCTACTTTAATGCGGTCACTAAAGAGGACAGTATTAATGCTGTTTTTGTGCCTCCTTGAAAGATGAAATGGTTAATTATTTCAGAATATTTTTTTTGTAGAATCAACTGAATGTGTGTAATATTTTTCATTCAGAAATGTATTTTAATCACTACAATGCTTAAAGGACCTGTGTGTTAAAATCTCAGTATAGCTGGTTACTAACGCCAAATAATTTTTCATGAATTGCTTTCAATCACATAACCCAATTTGCCTTTTTGCTTCTTAGTCTAGTGAACTCTCCAATGCTATTTGGGATCTCCTCCACTACTGTATAATTCCATTGGCTCTGAGTATGATGACCCTGTAATACAATTAAGAGATTCTTGTACCAAAAGAACCGTACAGTTGAATTGATTGTATTGGGCCCCATGGATGGCACTGTCCGAATCACAGCAAGCATGTTAACCATTATGTATTTTTTTGTTAAATGCTTATTTGGCTGTGGGTTGCATGGAAAATTGGTTTTGTCAGGCAGAATTTTTTTATTTTTTTGGGGGGGGGGGAAGTCCTTAACTAGTAGGCTATAACGTTGGGTTTTCTGTCTGAAAATTACATATTTAATTATGTTGTTTAGAAGGTGAGGTTGTAGTGAAGACGAAATTAACGAAATGCATAAATCATGGAAAACATGCCCACTCCCCGAATTATTGCAAACTCATTCACAGGTTTGATATCATCCCAGTGAAATAAGTTTTTTGATGCATTTGCTTTACACACACACACACACCCACCCACACCACCCACCCACCCACACCACCCACCCACCCACCCCCACCACCCACCCACCCCCACCACCCACCCACCCCCACCACCACCACCACCACCACCACCTTTAAAAAGAAAGTTGAGGTCAAAGTGGAGGCAGACAGCAGTAGTTAAAAATAAGTTTGCCTTAAAGGTAATGCTGTACATCAGTGGAGGTTCTTTAAAATAAAACAATTGCATCATAGCGCTAAAGAAAACAATAGCCAAACCCGAATAATATATTTTCGTGTGGTGTTTATTCTGGCTGGGTTACACTCTTTACATTAATCTATTATGTGTTTGTTTTTTTAAATAGAATTGTGTGATTTTTTTTTGGGGGGTGTCGTAAGTGAGGCATATCAGTCCTCTTGAAACTATATTAGCCAGCAGTTTTCATGACTTTGAGTCCCATTGTAAACTTAACTACAGGTGATTTTTTTTAAAAACATTTTGTAGATGACAGTGGCCTGTGTACAGTGTTTCAAGTCCAAATTTCTATCCTTTCCATTTTCGTATAGAGTTGTGCATGTGTAACGTTCTTTTTCAGAATTAAAATGGCTTCTTTGATGATGTGTACATTTCGTACATATAGTGTTTTGTTGGTCTAGATGTACATTTGTTTGTCTAAATGTCTGTTTGCTGCAGCATACTTACATTACTTTGGGCTTGGTTCCATTTGTTTGGATAGAGAACAGCGTATGCTTTATATCATCTAAGTAAATCACTGGAGTGTATTTACGTAATATCCGTACATGCATTGGTGTTGGCTCTGTGAGCAAGTCCATGCCATGTGTTCTGGGTGCTCACTGAATAGGACTGTTCTTTCGAGCCTTGCCCACAGAAATATAAATCCTGTCCTCTTTACAACTTTTTTCTACTTTGATTGCATCGTTTTTCACAGTTTAAGAAGCTTCTAGGTGCATGGCAAATTTGGTGAGGTCTGATGCAGCCAGGTTTGAGCTATTCAACTCTAGCTTTTTGCACTTTTGCCCACGATTAAAGGCTCTTTACGTGACTTTGAAGAACGCAACTCAAATTGTTGATACTTGACTGGGGAGAGAAAGAGTGACATGAGACCAGTGTTCACTAAATTTGGTAAACACGCAGTTTCTGGATGCTAGTCCATACTTGGTGGGCGTTGGTCCAAAGCTATCCGAATTATAAACAGAAGCTGATCTTTGATTTCCTTCTGGATGTGCAGTCTAACTTTACAGATACTGGACGTAATTGGAGCAAGTTAATTAATTTTAATGTGGTGATCTACATAAAAGTAAAGATTTGTGCGAGTAAAAAGCACACATTTCTTTTGAGGAAATGCTGCGTGGTATGACACGTTCGAATACAAGTGAGTTATGTTGGAAGTAATTGATGTAGTCTGTAGATGTGTGGTATTTTAAAGCCGATTCATGTTTCTCCACTTGTGCTAAAGATGCATAAGTACAGTCTGTTTTGTAACTGTGTGCATAGACGGCAACAGAACAGTGAAGTAAGCATGTGCTTGGAATACAAAAAATCGTCAAACTAATTGAAATGAAACAGAAGGATAAATGTTTTGAAGTGTTCCCTAAATAGCCCAGTGCTTTGGTTTCTGCGCTGACATTGTTTGTGATATTACACAGGGGGCTTATGGGGCCGAAGCAGGAGTCTGGCTGCTGTGCTTCAAACTAGAAGGGGGGAGGCTGCGAGTCTCCGACCCAGATTTCTGATGGACTGTTGCATTAAACCCCAAACTCATCAGAACCCAAAGATACGACCCTGTGTTCTTGGGACCTAAAAGAAGTACACATTTACTGCACACACTGTAAGTGTGATTTTCTGAGGTTTTGCTTTTGACATATATTTTGTACTTAAGCTGTACTGATTTTGCATCAGGTTAATTGTGACCTCTTTAATGCCCTAAGTGTAGCTACTTCTAGATGTAGTTTTGTGCCTTGAGTTTATCAGTTGTTGTACCGCATCTCAGAATGTCATACATTAGTTCATGGTTAACATCTATGGATGTTTATATGCAAGCTTAGTATCACATTTCTAGATTTTTTTTAAACTGTGGAATGCATATAAGTATGCTTAGCAGAATTACAAACACAGTAGCTAGAATTAATCCCCCTTTGGTTGTGTAAACTTTTGCATACATATTAAGACATACATTAATTTATTTATAACAAATATCAGAGTGAGGCCAGTTTACTATCCTATTTGATTCCCGTTGGGAACACACTGCCATTAGATCCAGGGTGATGTGTTATATACAAAGTCTGGGGCAGCATAATCTGGCTTCACCTGTACATTAAGACAAGGCACAATAATGAATGCAATAGATGTGTCAAAGGGTGCAAACCATGTTCACTGACTTTCAACATGAGAGCCATCTGGATGACCTTAATTATCAGTCAGAAGGAAGACAATCTTTACCAGAGAGTAGGTGTTGGTTCTCTTGGCAAATCAATGAAATAGTTCTTTTAGTTGTCTTTTTTTAAAATATTTTTTTGCAAAGAGAAGCAAGTGTCATTCACAAATGAAAAAGGCTCAGGGGCAGGTGCTTGAACGGATTCTGGTCTTATAGTGAACCTATTGTTGGTTTTCTGAAAGAGTGTCTAAAACTCAAAAATACTTAGGAAAAAGATAAAGAATATAATTGAAACACAATTTGTCGCTTACATTAAATAAATTGCTATAGCTCGATTTGGTACCTACTTCCACTGCTTTCTGAATGTGGCAACTCTCATTACTGAGCTGGTGCTCTTGGCCCAATAGTGCTTTCTTCGAAGGGATTCTGTCCAAACAATGGTTAGAATCTGAAATACCTATGGAGACAAGAGAATGGTAAAATATAGTTTCAGTCGGCACTAACTTTAACCCCGTGTGTGCTCATGACGGCCGGTCGGGGGCCGTCCGAACACCGCCGATTCCCCAGCGCAAATTTCCCGCACTGTGCGCAAGACTTAATTAGTGGGCGGAGTTCGGACGGCCCCTTGCCTTCCTGAGCAGACACCCAGCGTGACGTAGGACCACCGGGGCTGTCCTGAGCACGCAAGGGGTTACGCCCCGTAATTAAATCCTCGCACCACAGCAGAATTTGCGCCGCAGGGAAGGGGTTAATAGTTTTAGCCACGTCATACCTTTGTGTGGACACCTTTTAAAGATTCAACTCTGAGTTCAGAAAGTATGCAGGTTCTTTTGTGTTTGAAGAAATCACTGATGTAGCAAAAGTTAAATGGGGCAGACTGCATAAAAGATGAATAGGCCACCCACCCATTGATTGAGTAATACATGTCACCATAGTTAGGGTGCAATGGGCCTTTGTGCTCCTGTTAAAACTTTTTCTGATGTGCAACTTGTGAGTGACAAATTATTACTTGTGCGAAATTCTAATTTTGATGATGCATATGGTCGTGACTGATGAACTAATGATGTTGCACTTGAAACAACATAAATTTATGGTTTCGAAGTGTGATTAGTAATGTAGTAGTGTTACGCCACATTTTTGTACATGACACCATTTTAAAATGGATACAGTTTGTGGTGTTCTGCTCATCTTGCTTCTGCTCATCATTTCCCCTCCCAATCCATTGACCCGCTGCAAGACTTCGCTCTTCGCAGTTTCTGCAAAGCAGAAAGTGCTATGATGTAAATGATAACTGTTCTTAGAAAGCATGTAGTGTGAATGAAACTTTCCACTGTGTTCTCTATCGTTTAGAAGGACAACCCTGGAAGTTCTGATGTAGGAATGCAGAAGGACAATTTGTAATATTCTTTCTGTGAGAAATGTTTCATATTATATCCTACATCTCCAGAGTGCAGTTGCTGAGGAAGCAAGTGGAAGATTTATTTTACCTTTAGTACATAGGATTTTAATTAGTACGAATTTGCTTTTGATTTGTCCTGTGTGAGCTATCCCTGACCATGTCGTGCTGAATCTGCAGTTTTGCTAAATGTTTGTGTAAAATTTGTATAAAACCCCTGGATTTGAAGCATTGGGGGTGACTTCTCATTTTCCCCCCGAGACTCTGTCCTATTTATTTGATACTTTCTTTGCTTCTTTAGAATGCTGTCAGTACTCTTTATGAGTTTGACACTTAGAATTTGGATAGATTTAGCTTCTTAATTTATAATTATTATTCGGTTTTCTAATTTTGTGGTTTGCATCTGGGCCTTCATTGCATTTATCTGTATCACTAATATTAAGAATCCTGTAATAATCCTTGAAACTTATTTTTGATCTAGAACTCACTTATTGAGTGTTCCCAGTTTCTATTAGTAGTTGTCACTCTGCTAAGTAATATTTTAATGCTAAGGAAGGTGTGGTGTTTTGCCGCTAGATCAACAATTGCGAATGAACCCAGACTGCCTGAGGTAAAACTCAGGCTCTCTATATTATTGGGGTTCACTAAAATATTGTTCAGCTCCCACACCACTGCACCTTCTTCACTAATGATAGCTGTGCCCATGGAACAAAAATGTAATAGACATTAGATTTCCTCTTGTCAGCAATGTTATGCTTCACAGCATGCATTGGTGTTGTGGAGAAGACTCGGTTTGTCTGACCAAATCCTTTTTATCATGTTACAGCGCAGGCATTTTCTGCTGCATTTGCTGGCTGCAACCAGTGTGCCATTTTACAGCAGCAGTGTACAAGAAAGAAGGAGAAAAAAGCAGCCGCAGAAAGGCGACAAATTAAATTTTCATGAAAGCAAACCCTAATCAGCAGTGACAGTGCAAGAGAAAGATGATTGCCACTTGGTCATTGTGGAGACGCACTTAGATGCAGTGTCAGAGCTTCTGTTAATGATGACTAATGTCTTTGTTGGAGCGAGTGCGACATACTCGTACTGCCAAGGTCCTGGGAGAAAAAAAACGAGACAGGGACGGGGCGAGAAGCGAAAAAGCATGTGTCCAAAAACAAAGGCTGCGGAATTGAGTAAGAGTGGCCTGGGATTTCCACATGGAACACAAAAATGTCAATCTTAAGTATGTTGTGCGAGCCCACTGGAGAAGTAATGTGGGGGCGATGAGGAAGCCAGCATAAACATGGCACCAATATGTATAACTTACTTCCTCCTCGAGCAGGAAGGAAACGCAGAAGCTGCACCAGATACTATTTTACAAATCCGGAAAATTGTACCATGCTTCTCTTCAGTGAAGAAGTTCAACTGAAGGATCCTGCTCACCTAAAGATCCCGTTGCTTATTTTCGGCACCTCTAGGACGTATTGCAGACAATTGTTTGGGAATCGACTATTCAACGTGCTGACAACTAACCTGGATAAAGCTGCCATTGGTTTCTCTGTTCTCTCCCCCCCAAATGAAAGCTTTCAGTGGAGCATTTGTGACGCTTGTCATATTTTCTTTAGCCACTCCTCGGACTTCTTGGTCTTGAGGATTGCTAATGCTTAGATGCTACTATATTTTGCAGCAACTAATTACTTTGTAGGTCACTGCTATCTAATGTCACTGCTTGCGCAGTCTACACCACCCATGCATGGTACAGAAGCAATTCGGTATTTTTTTTTTTAGGGAAAAAGAATGGAGGCACCAAAGATATTTTCTGCCGGAACATTTTCTTTTTATAGCAATGCAGAGTTCTTGCAGCCTTGCTTGATTAAAGCCTTCTCCATCAATCTTAAATCCTCATCAACGTCATTTAGCCTGCTGCCCGCTCTAGCCCTTGTTATTTGCTGCGTAACCGATTTTCGCTCGTTCAGCAGTGGACGGTTGAAATAAAAACATATCTCATTTCGATCCAGGTAATCCTTTTCGTGTTATGTTCTCATAGTTGTTTTATAAATGTAGATGTTTTGTTGTGCGCGCACCCTCGTCGCCCGCGGATGGGTGTTCTCGCCTTTGCGCAGGCCCTTCGGCCGTGACCGAGGACCAGGAACCGTAAAGGCTGCCCCGAGGGCTCTTTCCCGCGGCTGCCGGAGGCCGCTCCATCAAAGGTGCCCGATGAGCTGAAACTGCAGTCTCGGCCGGGCCGTTCGAGTAATTATGACTAATGAAGCATCGCGTCTGGATGGAATGGCGGGCCCGCGGGGACCGTGGCCGCTCGCGCGTGACTCATGCGCGCGCAGCCCCGCTGCTGCCGCCTTCATGCGTAGCAGGCTCGCCAAAATCCAGTCACCGGCTCCCTTTGTTAGCAGCAATCGGACACGACAGGGCTTTTTCTAGGAAGCCGCTAAATAAAAACATGTCATGCTCTCCATTTAATAAAGTAAAATGTAACGCATAATGTAATGTTTTAATTATTTTAAGTATATGCTCAGTGTTCTCATCCATTCACAATTGTGATTGCTTGTGTAATGTAAGACAGCATATTGAATGTTGTGTGGAGAAGAATTAGTATTCATATATATTTTTGCACCTCTGGTAGTTACTGCCCCAGCTCAGGTAAATGTAGTTGGAGCAAGGATTAGTGTCCCCATGTAATGTAATGAATATATAAGATTGTTATTTGTAATGTACATCTTCTATGTTTATTACCACACTTGTCATTACGTTCTCCACGGCGAGCGCACCCTATCAGAATGTATACCTTTAGTTTTGCCGAATTTATCTGGAGAATAAATCTTGCTTCTTCAAAGAACATTTCCTTTGTTGGTGATTCAATTGGCTGTATTACATTGTGATTCTATACTTCACACCCCACGAATAGAAACATATTTTAAACGATCTTTTGTTCCAGTCCTTGGCATTAACCCATTCTCTGTGATTTGGAAAATATTTTCACACGTGCCTGGCCCTTTAAGAAGGGACACCGCCAGATAAAGGTAAAGCATTGTCTACCAACAAAATATACCCCCGCCAATTTTTTTCATTTAGGGGCTAAACCCGTAGCAGTGATTATTTAATAGGTCTTCAGACCAGAATAAAAAAAGAAATTCGGAAATTTTGATCGTTAGCAAGATATTACGTGTGCAAAATAACACAAGTTTCTCCTAAACCAGACCATTTACTTCTGTCTGCTGAATGTTTCATGAGTGCGGTGGAAGAGTAACATCCCAGCCACACGCGTACTGTTGGTTAATGGATACCTTTACAAAAAATCCAGTTAATTGCAAGAAATGAAGTGCTTTGATAAATAGTTTTGATTAACAGTTTCCCAATAGCATGCTGGAAAATCCATGCCGGCACATCTAAGTTGGAATTTGTTTTGAGAGAAGACCAAATTACAGCAAGTCGGCCCAGTTTAATTGTCTTTTCCCCAAGCTGTATTTCAGTTGGTTTGAAAAACATGTCATGGGGCTGTAACACATGTTAAATATTAATGCCAGGCATTAGCCGGCAGCCTACTGGTTTCTTTGTATTCCCCCGAGGCGGAATTCTTACCTGGTGCTGAAAAAGCAAGGCCCTTAAAACAAGTCTACATTGGAACCTTTTACCGACGTTTTGTTAAGGAAAGCGGGGCGTCTCATTACACCGAAAGATTGACAGCCTGCTGCAGGCCTAGAAAATACTAATAAAGGTGGTAGTGTTTGTGCGACTCTGAAACTCAGAGGTTTTGTTTCTTGTTTTTTCAGTGCTTGTATGCGCTTTAAACGCGCATTGGGCAGGGCTGCGTCTGAGCCTTTGGGATCTTGGGCTATTTTTGAAGAAGCTCAGTCGAAGGAAGAATTCACGACAACCCTCTACCTTATTTAAAAGTGCGGTGGGGTCATCCAGAATTAAATGTAAATTCACATTTGCGCTGATTGATTGTTAAATGTCTGTCGCTGCCATCCCTGGTGACACAGCTATTGAAATGATAGTGGTCTGGTGTAGGGCTGTAGGGCGGCGCCTCAGTTACCCCAGTAAATTTCTTTCCATTCTTGGAAGGTGGATTTGTGGTTCAGGGCTTCTTTCCCTCACAGGTCTCCATGCACCTGGATCACCAGGGCGGGCAGGGATATGGGACTATGAGTCAGTGCTCTGTCACACACCAGGCTTCTTAGTCTCTGTCAGCCACCTCCCAAATGCACTCTTTTAAAGCATCAGTCATTTGTGCCAACCACAGTTGTTGTCAATCAGTCCGCAGGGCTTGCAAACAGCAACATATGCGTGACTGCTGTGGACTAGCTGAAGTAAAGGTATTAAGCCCCAAAGGTTGAGGACACACTGTCACTAGGATATCATATCTCAATTTTTACTGAAAAAGTATGTAATCTGGTAGCTCTATTCCTGTAATACCCACTGTTGCTCCACTTCACAATTCCGAGAAAGTGTCGGAATAGAAGCATTATACTACTTTTTTAATTGGCAGGTCAATTATGCAAATCTTTGTTTATTTAATCTTTTTCAAGTTCACGCAAAAATCTATATACTTTTTTTTAAACCAGTGGTATTTATTTGATGTACCCCTACTTTATTTTAAATTGTGTATGAAAGATGTCTTAGTCACCATAAACCCATCCTCGGATAAGGCAGGAGGAACAGTAGACCGTCTTCTTGTGGTATATAGCTGCTGACGTTACTGATCTGAACATCTTTCTTTAATGATGCAGATGGAAGCTTTGATCAAACAAAGAATCTTTTCTGCTTTGTTGTTTTAACTCTTACCAGAATATTTTGTGTTCTATTTTCATTACGTTTTATGGTGTAGCAAGAGTTAAATTAGAGAAGTCTGTCTGGTACAGAAAATGACCACCCTAGAAACGCAGATGGAAGATCACATGTTCCTCTAAACTGCTGGCATTGGCAGCCATATTCACTGGTACAAGAAGGCAAAGAAGGCAGACGTTAATAGATCTGTAGGTCTTGACCCCTACTATAGACCATTGCAGCTGGCTGAAAATACATGACCAGCCACCTACTTCACACCAGCTGCAGATCCTGGGGTGTGATGACTGAGTCAACAGGGTCTCTCCCACTTGCTCAGGCCAGCATTTTCCATACAGGAGTGAGCTGCTGAATCCCATTGGCACTATTCTACCAAACTCCTTTGGTGCAGGAATCTCCCTTTGCTAGACCTTAGTGAGAAAGTTAAGAACAGGGATATGCGGGGTGCCTCATGATTACAAGATTGATCAGGATGTGTCTGTTATGAACAATTCAGGAAGTGATGTTTCCGACCTGAACAAGTCTTAGGGTGATTTTGGCGACATCCTTTTCTTCTGGTCCTAGGTTGTCTCTTGTTTGCCAGTTTAATAGAGAGCCTCTTGCCTGCTCTGTGCTGTACAATTCACGTCTTTTTTCATTCTATTGATACTTGGAAGTTGCTGACAACATATTTGTAAAAGGTTGCATCTGCTATACAATCCTAATTAATATTGCACACACCAGTGTACTAGAGTACAAAAACACGGTTAGCAGCCTAATATTGTGTTCTTAACAGTGCTGTGCATGCATAGCTGCCTTCATGATAACTTTAGATGTGCGGTCTATTCATAAATCATAATAAACTCTATATGTGCTACCTGTAACATAACCATCAGCATTGGTTGGTTTTGAACGGAGTGCGGAATCGAATGACCAGGCTTATTCCTTCAGTCAACAAATCATGCCTTTATTTGTTATGGTTATACTTACTAGGAACAGTGATTGCAAGCCACTTCTAATTAGTTAACTGCTCATAGCCTTCACTGATCTGGAATGCTCGTTTACCTTCCATGTTCCAAACCATCGATCCAGCGTATTCTTGGCTTGACAAAGTTCTTTTCACCTGGGTGGTGGTTGAGGCTTTTTTCGAGCTTGCTTTATAGTTATTCAGCTGAAATGTGTCTAGGAGCAGGACTAATTTCATAACCAATGTTTTCACAGAAATTGCAGATTATGAGATCACTAATGATTTGCTGCCAGACATTTTATTGTTTCCTCTCCTTCAAAGGACAATTGGTGTTTGGGCTCCAGCGCTGTTAATTCCATGTGGGAGCAGAATTGATGGTTGGTTAACCATTCTGTAGATATATTTTAAGCTCCGTGAAATATCACCATATGGCCACTTACAGGCATTTCTCTAGATGATCATCAAAACTTTAAAGTAAACAGTGTGTGCCTGGACATATTTTAAAGCCGCAGTGACGATAAGGTTTTATTATTTTCCTCCAAATCCCCTGTTCATGAGAAGTATTTCCAACAGTCAAGTATACAGTAACATAAAATTTACACCTCTGCTGTGGCAGGTATGCTGTGTAGAAAAAAATAAATCTTTCTCATAAATGTGTCAGACCTCAAAAAAGAAACGTCCGGATTTGGTCATGGTGCCCTCTACAAATGTAAAGCCCTGTTTTTAGCAGTTGTGCTCCTCCTTTACCCGCGTTGTGAGCCACTTTCCACAGACACAGAAGCAGAGGATGTTATAGTAACCATTGGCGATAGAGAGACGGTTCAAGGACTTATTTTCTAATTTACCACGTTGATGCAAGTACAAAGGCCAGTTTATGTATTATTCTGAAAAGGCAGCCATGCTGGGCAAGGCAGAGTTCTCCAAGGTGTCTCCACTGCGAGAGCACAGCAACTTGTGATTTGAGTTCTTAGTTGCTCCACGCTGCAGACTCCAAAAGGGGATGTTGGCTCCCCCATAAAGGACAGCAAGGGCCGCTTTTCACAACCTGAGCACATCTGCCACCTATGAGAATATGATAATCTTGTAGGAGTGCTTCAGTGAGATAACTTTACCTCCGTGTTCCCCTTTTATTTAGTTAAAGATTTGTGTTTTAGTGCTACAGGGTTTGCCCGTTTCCCAATTTTTCCTATTAATAGTAAAGTTATGTTAGGCGAAGTTTTACACCTTTGAGACAAGTCATAATAGGTAGGATGAGAGGGAGAGCTGAGTATATCTACTTAAAGGAATGGTCCTAAAAGTGGCTTAGTTGTCTTTTTTTCAAAGAACTTTTAGGTGTCCTATTAGTTTTAGGTAAGCCTTACCCGTGTGCAGTGTCACAGAATTACACGTGCACACATTAAAACAATCTTTTCTTTTCATTGCTTAACAAATAATACTGCATTTTCATGCTTCATAAAGCCCTGAGCTTACCACGCCAAAGAGAAAAACTAATTGGCTAAGCGATTATTCTGAATGAAATGTACGGAAATGTGCAAAAATGTGCAAAAACGGAACCACTGAGGCACCTGAAATAAATTTGAAATCACAGCATCCTAAAGGAAGTTTATTGTCTAAAACCGGCAAACACACATAAAATAATGTTTTTATGTTAAGATGAGATTTTCTTTATTCACAGTGTATCCTAAAGAGGTGCAGACAATGGAAAGTTAAGCAGTTGTTTTAACCCAGTGAAAAATGCAAAGGTATTTATGATAAAGGAAATCCAGTATATTGATCTTACTTGTATTTGGGGTCCTCATAGCGCTACTTTCTAATACTTTATACACCATCTTTTCACTGTGCATTAAACACATTGGTTAGTCTCAAGGTCTTTCTCTGCTTCATGTAGTTGGAGGTTCAGGGTTTTCCCACTGTTGCTCTGATCAGGGGTTTCTCACTAATGCCTTCCAAAGTACCTCTCAGGCAGTTAAATTTCCCCCATGGGCTGAAACTAGAGTGGGCACTTTGACATCTCGCTTGCCAACTTGCCTGTGGCCTCCAGTTCTAGCTTATTCCCCAGTGACACAGCACAGCTGCCCGGGTTTTCCTGCTGGGGTTTTCCAGACCAGGTTTTCCTACTCACCGTTGTTCCCACCAACAGAAGCCTAACCCACCCCAGGACCTACTTAATGCAGGCCACCGAGCGAACGTGCAGTGGGTGCGGCGCTACGAAGGTGGGCCAATCGCGCCTGGAGCATGCCCATTGGAATGACCCCTGGCCCTCCCACAATGACCCCTGGCCCTCCCGCAATGACCCCTGGCCCTCCTGCCTCCAAAGATACACCATCACCAAGCTCTACACCCTCGATCCTGAATGCTGCAACAAACACTGCCCCCACATCGACCCACGCTCCACTGTAGAACCTTTCACCCGCACCCACTGCCACTTCATTTGCCACTGCACACATGCCAGTCCACCAACCAGTTTACCAGCCCCACCCCGAACACACTACAGACACCACCTGAACAAAAACACCAATTTGCATGCTCCCTTCTCAGCACATGCTCACTATGCAAACATTCCACTGAATTATGCGACCTCATCGCCACCCTGGCACCCATCATCTTCCTCACTGAGACCTGACTCAAGCCCACATCCACCCCAGACATTGCCACAGTGGTCCCCAACGGATATAAAATCAATCACCAGGACCGCACCAACAAGGCAGGAGGAGGAACAAGCATCATTCACTAAGAGCCCATACAGTGTACTACCACCACCAACATCACCACCCCCAAGGTACATCTCAACTTCAAGCTCCACATTGACAAGACAACCATCAGATTCTCCCTTGCATACCGCCCCCCAGGCCTGTGCTCCAGCTTCAGCAACACCATTGCAGACTTCATTGCGCCCCTAGCCTTAGACTCCAAGGACAACCTCTTCCTCAGTCACTTAACTTTCCACATCGATGACCTCAACTATGAAAACACTGCACACTTCCTCAACAGTATGAGCAGTCTCAGATTGACCCAGATCATCCTCGTATGTGCTCTGTGCTCAACAAGTGTACAATATATATATACAGAGTGATAAGGATTTTCATACAAAAAATGGGGGGGACCAAAGGATTAGGCCAGACGAGATTATTAAGACTAATGGCTCTGTTGGCTGAACCTTCTCATATGGGTGTGCAGAGCCTTTGTCAAACTGGGCCTTATGTAATTGTCGTCGACGTTTCAACTCGAAGTGTGCTCTATTAGGTTGTCACGTTGGGTCTTCATCAGGACAGGGCAGGGGCGGGAATGATAGCCCTCAGTAGGCCAGACGAGGTTCTGGCTATGTAAGCCTCAATGGGCTGGCGCCACTTGTAGGAATACGGGGGCGCCTGGGCGTTGGATTTCTTAAGGTATTACGTGATGTATATGACAAGCAGGCATCAGTCCTGCATTGTGGCAGCATACGGTCAGTAACTACCTAATGGAGCACACATCGGGTTGAAACGTTGACGACAATTACATAAGGCCTAGTTTGACAAAGGCTCTGCACACCCATATGAGCAGGATCAGCCAACAGAGCCATTAGTCTTAACATTCTCGTCTGGCCTAATCCTTTGGTTCCCCCATCCCCCCTTTTTTTGTATGAAAGTATTTATCACTCTGTACATATTTTACACTTGTTGAGCACTGAGCACGTATGTCACATTGTTTTCAATTTTGTATATACTGTACCGTTCCTTGGCAGCCTTCATCTACTACATATGTGAATATTGATGGATGATTTGAATCTGTTACAACATAAACAATAGACACTACTTTTGAGTCACGGCCTCGATTATTTTGTAAAGTTGCTTTTTTCAGGTGGTTGAGAGTTTGCATTAATAGATGCGTGTGTCATTAGGTGTACTGAATAGAAATTGACTTATACCCGACAGAACCATTTATTGTTTACCAATTTATTCCCAGGTTCTGAGGGACACGGGGTCACCCCATTTTTGTTGAACTATGGAACTGAACATAGACAAGACGGAAGTACTGATCTTTGGAACAGCAGTAACACATGGAATGACTCTTGACGGACATCAGACCTAGGAACCACACCCACTAACTCCAACCACGGCAAAAACCTCAATCATCATTGACAAAAAACTCACCATGAAATCCTAGATCAACACCATCTCCCCCGCCTGCCTCCCTATGCATGTGCTGCGTAAAATCTTAAAGTGGCTACCCCTACACACGAGACGCACCGTGACACAAGTCCTCATCACCAGCTGACTATACTACGGCAACACCCTCTACGTAGGAGTCACCGCACACCTCCTACAGAGTCTTCAGACCATACAGAACGCCAGTCAGAATCCTCCTCTGCCTTCGCAGACAAAGCCATATCACACCCCACCTCAGGCAACTCCACTGGTTCCCCGTACAGGAGAGATGTCAATTCAAGACACACACACACACACACCACACCACACCACACCACACTACCGCCTGAACTTCCACCTACCGTTGAGAAGACTGGGCTCCACCTTCCTTTCACTTGCCCATACTCGCCGCATCTACCGAAGCAGAAGTGGAGGACGCTCCTTTTTCCACATTGCTGCTAAGAGCTTGAATAGCATTCTCATGCACCTCTGGACCATCACCTCACTTCCAGAATTCTGAATGACCCTCAAGACCTGGCTGTTCGAATAAGCCTCCGAAATCTGTAAATGCCTGGATACCCTATTGGGTGATTAGGCACGCTTTATAAATCCTGATTGATTGATCAAATCCATAATGTCAACATACATGGTTTTTGGAAGATTGTATATGTTCTCAGAGACTTAACATGGAGTAGAAGTGCATCTCAAATCTTTAAAAGCTTCCAATATCAAGTAACAGTCTAAGCTAACAGTATTTTGAGTCCCTCTCAGTGATAAATCCCAATCATATTTCCACTGTAGACCCAAAAGGAAATGTAGGCCACACAAACTGGGCGACTCGACTGAAGTCAAAGACCAGTCCTCAGGAATGAACAGCTAAGCTAAGACCCAGACTTTGAGGCACCAGCCAAGTTGTGCATCAAAATTAGAACAATGCACAATGTGGGCCCATGGTGCCAGGAGAGTGCCCACAGGTGATGCTGGGCAAACTAATGGAAATGTTCCCACAAGCTGTCGCAATGTATCCAGCTTGGTTTGTTTCCTGGACCAGAAAATCCAACTTGGCTTTATCCACACCTACTGCCGAAGTCTAAACCAAGTTTCTAAAGATGGCCCCTAAACTGCATCCCCACCTAGCTCCACCAGAGCAAGAAACTTCGCCAAGCAACAGTTATTCAATTCTAAACTTACTAAAATGGCAAAGTGAGAAAGGCTGCATGATTGCCCACGTTGGCCGTGATCTCTAATGTACTTTCAATCTGGTCCTCTCGGAACATATGAAAATTGCCTTTGTGCTGAAGGTTAGTATTACATGAATCCTTTCAGAATTAATTCAGCTTCTTAGTTGGCTATGCTATTAGTCAGGACGATCTGTGCACTCCAAGCGGTCACTCATGCCTTATTACATTTATCCTAGAATTCCTGTTTCTTTATATATTTTGTGGCGTTCTATGCAGATTATTCCTACTCGTTTCAAAGATTTAGAATGGCATCTGTTACTCACCAGGCACACATTCAGTTTGTAAATAAGTTGATGCCGATCAGCGCCTCTGCATAGTTATACACTCATTACTCCTTCTGTGAAGCACCCAGAAACCTGACAAAGTTTGGTCAAGTTGACATTATTGATACAACATCTTCAATCCTGTCTTGAGTTTTCCTTTGGAATGGACTCTCAGAATAGCAAAATTCAGATGCGAGATGAAGGAATAAGTACATGTATGGTACTTCGGTCTATAGGCACATTACCCTCACCTGTCCTCAATTCTTTTGCCCACTCTCTAGATTTGTATTACCCAACTGAGTTATTCAGGTAATAACTCGAATCCCTCTCCTCAGATTGATTACATATTGCTTTCAAAATCTTGTATTATGTGAAGAATCTTCAGTGGGATGACTCTCACACTTTAGTGAAATACGTTCCTGTTAGACGCCTAAGGAAACTGCAAGTGGACAAAGATTTCAAAGTGACCCTAATGGTTAGAGACTATAGAACCTTTTACCTGTAACCCAGTGCCAGCAGTGCAGCAGAGCCCAGGGTGTGGACTTCCTGCAGAGGCAGTTTCCTAAAGCTGCCAGATCCTGGGCGAACACAGATTACCTTGCTCTTTGTTGGTTATGTTATTTAATGGTGTCGTCTTTATGCATAGTAATTGGAATAGCATATGTATTATTTGGGACACGTTACCTTTATAGAACTTCTAAAGAAACGAATTTGGCAGAAAAGTAATCAGTTGTTTTTAAACTTAACGAAAAATAGAGCAAGAATTCAGTTTACAGCAGAATAGAGAAAAAGTCCCCCATCATTTATCAAATAGTATATTTTATTTGTTAAATCGCGTTGACTCGATCTGTTCTGCGAGAAAAGAAAAATGGTAGAGAAGCTGATAAATTAAAATAAAATCGTAAACTTTGTTTCTGCAATTTTGAGTTTCAGTGTATTATATTGTCTGTTTGGTCTGTTCCACTTTTGAAGCAGTGAGTATTCTCCAAGCTACCTGTTGAAGGAAATAATTCATTATGTGGTGTAGAGCTGCTGAGTTCAGAAGAGTGCACTGTTAAATTCAGCTACCCTGCAGATTTCACTCTCAATGCTTGTCCCCTTTAAGTCCCTCCAACTGCTGTCCTGTGTGTGAAAGGGTCTACTTTATACACCACCCCGCTCCCAATCCAATTAGGGCTCAAGAATAGATGGATTAGGGAAAGTTTACTTCTGAGAAGCAGTGAAGTTTTGGAAGCAATAGTACGTTGATCTAGCCACTGCGAAGGAAAGCGTAGAAAATTAAGGAGATAATGGTCGGTAATCTTAACCTGTCTGATGTTTGTGCTGTTCACAATATAGCCAGCCTTCGAGAAAAGCGGAACAAAGATTGGGGGTCTTTAACCATTTTGTTGCAGAAGTTTGGCTGTCTCTTCAATTTTCTTCACTTAAGCTCTGGCTATCTGCATCTTGCAACAAATAGCGTGTGATCCTTTACTTCAAGTGGCACTTCTGTTTGTGCTGGGGGCGAGGGATGCAGGGAGACTAAAGAGGGCAGGCAGTCAGTCTTGATGGCGGCAGAGAAAAGTTAATCCACAGGACAATCACTTAGAACAATTTAGAAAAGCTGCTAAATCGGCCATTGATTACACGTTTTGAAGTCCATTCAAAGCGAGGTTTACGGCAAGTCTTAAGAAACTTTATGCTTTTCGAGCGATACTTTTGAAAGGACAAAACTGGAATGATGAAAGTTTGTTTTCTGGTGCTCTTTTGCTGTTTTTGCCCCTGCCGTGCGAAACCTGTATTAACTACCAGTGCAGCAAGAACCAAAAATGCAATTTCACATGGCCTCTCTAAAGGAGAATCAACATACTTTGGCCATTTGCTAACAGAAGGATCCTCTGATAGATCTGTCAGTAGGGTCAGACTGGGGCAGAAAATGGGCCCATGCTCCAAAGTAAAAGTGGCCCCCATCAATGAACTAGAGGCAGTTTTGAACTTGTAAAGACTAGCTTTGTAAGTTTTTTGCGAGGTATGGGAGACTGCATGCATTTGAGCTCGCTAAAGGCAAAGTTGGTTTTAAAATCAGGGAAATTAACAGTAAAACTTGGCACAGCAGACCATGAAACAGGCCCACAAACATCCCAAAACAACGACCTACATAGTGAGCTGTCAAAGCAGTCATCGGTCACTGCCTAGTTGCCCTGCATGCCAGTCCACCATATCTGTCAGATACAAATCCGAGATTGCAGTTTGTTGTTGGTCTTAAAAAAAAAATAAAAAAAATATATATATATATATATATATATATATATATATATATATAGTTTGGGAGTTCTAATGTTGTTCGAACTGCTCTGCTTTTAATCATTCTCCAACTTTTCTATTTGATATTTAGTGTTCCTAAAACAATCATCGCTGATTTTGCACGATTTTCCTGAAACAAATAATTATTCAGACATGCACCCTGTTGCCCTATATTTCACACATACTGGGAAGCGAACAATCCAGGTTCCTGATGTGTGTGCGCTATCCACTGCTTTTGTTTCCTGATCGAATTGTACCTGGCATTTGCTATTTTGACTTCCTTTTTAACTAGTGACAGAATGCCATACTAAATTAACAACCAGTCACGTTACAAGATACTTGGAAGGGGGGAGTAGGTGTGCGAGCTATGGTTTCAGCCACCAATCATAACTTGTGTTCTATATGTGTGCATGGCCATGACAGCATCTGCTCTCCTTGGTCAGTCCATGCTGCAGAGAGGCGACAATGGGAATTCCTGCTCCCAGAACTACTGCCGATACCTACTAAAAAAGGTAAAACTATGTTTGTTGGTGTAGTGTCCATCTGCTAGCCCTGTGCAACCGAAATCAGACAAGGGGATCTTTTGCAGAAGCCACATATTCTATCCAGTAGACTTTAAATGATGAAAGAAAACTGTGGAGTGACTAAGACATTTCTCATGCAAAAACAGATCATCTATGCACACATTTTATTGAAAATGTGTTCTTAATGTCCGCACTAGCAGGACCTGCCTCATGTTTAGTCTCACTCCTTTTACAAGTGTGCTCTGTGCATAATAATGGGTTGGTACCTTTAAGCGATGTACATGAGGACTTAGGCCGGTATATATACTTCAGTGGATGTTAAAATAGAGGTGTAGAAAAGAACAACCCCACCTCCACAGTAAATATCTGTAAAATAGTGTAATGCTGATTGGTTTATTGAATTTCTAGTCTGTAATTTAGCTTTCCAAACTCTCCCACTGTGTTGTCATAATTGAACATGCAGGTAAGGGACAAGCTGCTCAAGACTGCAGAAGTCCTCAAAGCAAGAACAAATAAAGACTTTGCCTCCTGAACTTTGGATCATAGGATCATGACGGGTGCAATCTGGTTCCATGCCTGTTTTACCTCTGTGGTATTTGACTTCATCCCTTATACTTGGCTCAGGAATCTTCTCAATGTGGTAAAAATCAAAATAGGTAATATTTTCACCTTCTACAGTAGCCCACAGGAGAATGCCAGTCTTGTTCAGTGTTACTGTATCTTCTTGGTAATCAGTTCTAATAGTTAGGACTCTGTTCTCTTATCAGGCTCTATTTTTACAGGCAGCAGCACCCAAAAGGAATAAGAGACATTGGCTTAGAACCAAGGATAGAGATGGGACTATGCTCCTTCAAGGCCATTGCCTTCAGATCGAAATCCTGTGCTGTAGGCCGTATGAAGAAATTATAGATCCTTATGCCTAATGAATAAATAATTTGACTAACTGAATGAGAGGGAAACTATCTTGGAGAAAAGAAGTGCCCTTGCAGGGAATGAAATGGTGAGAGGTGGCGCAGAGCATCTCATGTCTCAGTACTGAGAGCCAACTGCAGTGTGTGAGAAAGTGATAAAAGCCTTAAACTGACCACATCCTGTAGCTCCATATTCCTTCAAACCCTACAACGTTCCGCTAAGTTTTTTGCTGTGGTATAGTTGAGATCTGGTACGGTTTTAAAAGTTCACTATTAGGTCATGATTATTGGCGATAAACACATAGCTTCCAATTTTGATTTGTAATCCAGTTGTGTTCCTCCTGTCCAAGGAGAATTCAAGAATCGTTTAATGTACAATTAATACAGAATCTAACGTATCTGGGCTACTATGCTCAATATTTTTACTTGCAGAGTATTTACCCACTTGGATTTCTGTCCCTCCAAAACAGGAGGTCGAAATATAACGTCACAACCCAAAATGGGTATTTTCCTATAAAGCATGATTTATATTGTACCCCACTGGTTAATATTATCTAGCCCTGAGATAGCAAGCTTAATTTGTTTTTCACACCATGACTGGAAAGCTCGTTGACTTGTTTAAGCAATAAGACGCATGATCCTTTTTAAACCCAGGATAACCTGTAATTATTCTGCCATACTTAGGTTGTCCATGTTGCCAAGGTAAAAGACGTTAGTGTCAATTCTTAATGGTATAGAATATTGCGTGCAATTAATTTCTCAAAGTGTGCTGTACAGCAGCAGACTATGAACTCGTCAGCTTGTAGATTGTTTCCTTGTTGACTCTCTAAAAATGTCACGGTTTTATTTTTATTCATATGCATTTTTCATTACTTTTGATTGATGTCTTTTGCTCCGCCTTTCAGTATAAAGAAATGCTAACACGTGAGAGAAATTAAAAACGTATGGAATATTCTTGTACCTTATGTATATTTACAGAGCTCTCTCTCACCAGAAGCGTGGTCTCTTGACATGGCCAGTCACATTAACTCTAGTTCAAAGCATTGAAGGATGTAGGGGCCTGCGAAACAACTGAGAAGTCCCCAATTAATTTTTGTTTTGTTGCAATATACGGAATGATAGCAGCAAGGTGTTTGAAGGGCGTAAAAAATTCCTGGATTGCAATCGAGCCAGTGCTTTGTGGTTCTTTTGCGGCTGCTTGAACACCTTTGAACCTGCATTCCTACACACATGCACCGAGCGCCTCGACGGGGAGCGCCTCTTTGTGCACCAAGGCCTTTTCTGTCAAACATGGAGCCGTCTCCGTTTTGTACCTCTCCAGTCATCATTCTTTGCAGCGACTTTGCTCCCTTATTATTGTAAGGCTCTCTGCCGCGCAGTTCCTTTTCCTCCTTGCCTAGCACGATGAATTGTTCGGGCCTAAATGTTTAATGAGTCAGTGCATTAGAGGCTTTACTTTTCTTCCAATTAACCCTGAGACCACTCTGGCCTTTTTGTAAATCCACCAAAGTATTTTGTGAGGCCTAAAGGATAAGCTGCGGGCGGCCCTCGCCAAGTGTTAAAAAGACTAACCTACTAACAAACACCACCATTGGACAAAAAGACTTTAATCCCTATTTTGGTAAAGACAGGCTTAGTGTCCCAAGAGGGGTTTTCGACTGGAACAAAACACAAGCATTGCCATCGAAGAATACTTTGCCTATATTTATATACAAAATCGTTACAAACGAAATACTCGTAAGAGCCTCGAGAGATCTACTGCAGCAAGCACTCTGTGATGCTGCCTCAAACACTGGGATTATTCAAAAAGAGAACCCAAAGATTTTTCTCCTGCCCACTGCTTTTCTAAGCAGCAGAGAAGTTAAATGGACGCCTTTTTTTCAACAAACGACAAAGGGGGTGCGTGAATAACTTGCAGAGACCAATGGCAATTTCGGATGAGTCACATTTCATCTGTGTGCAGGCGCGCGCACCTTCTTGCTATATCTACTGTTTAGGTTTTTGCAAAAAGCTTGTGAGATTTACCTTACTTCTCTTTTTTCTTGATTAACTTGAAATTGTTTCATTAAATAAAGTCCGACAGCTACTTGAAAGGTTAAATTATTTGTGAAAACCAGCAAAGACCTTGAAGTAAGGCGCTGTATACATTTAACTGAAACGGCACATACGATGACAGACTTTAAAAAGCTAAAGATTAGGCCTATCAAACAATAATATATGCACATTTTCAAATCCACTTTTTTTGTGTGACGGTCTGCTAACACTGGGTGAAGAGTTGAAAGATACATAGCCCATATTTGAGAATATTTATCCTTTTTGTTGATGGTTGCAAAGCGTTACTTCCTTGACATCTCTTCTCACCGATTCTCCTGCTCACCTTTTAATTTGAAGATGCTTTTTGATTAGTATGTTGCCTTCTGTCTGTTTTCCTCTCTGTTAAAAACAAAGTTAATGGCTGCAATCAAAGATTGTAAGACAGCTTCACCAAGACCAAAATTGATAATACAAAATCCTGAAATTGGTATGTGCTACTGATATCAAACATTGTAGTTGCTATAACATCAATATGATAAGTTGCCTAAATAACATAAAAATATTTTTCCTCTCTGGACTAGTATAATCAAACAGACCCTTTCCCTATGCCTCAGCCAGCGACCCTATTCCAGTGGTTGCTTACGAACCCAGTAATATCACCATCTGTGATTCACTTTCTCAAGTATAGTGGCAGCTGCAGAAGTGAGAATAGAATGTCAATCGCCCGCCTGTGAGCTTCAGGTAATGTGGGTCATTGTTGGAGAAATTATTGGTCATGGGGGAGGGGGAGGTCCTTTGCTAGGCCAGATCCTTAACTGAAAGAGGAATACGTGACTAATAATTTTATACAATTCCATTATACTGATTTTCCTCCACAAACTTGTTGATGCAATAAGGCTGTTTCACTTTGGAAACCCAATATATATGACCTCTTCATTTATGCCCTGATGGGGCTACCTTAGAAACTACCCACATACCAATGTATGCCATACTGTGATCCCCCCCCCTAAACTGAGAACATTCTGCTCTCGCTGGTATAGAGCCCATTCATAGAAACTGGGATTCCGGTTGTGGTACTTGGGTCGGTTAATGTGAATCCTTTTGAAATTAATATCTGACTCACTTGAAAGCAGACATGCACCAGGGGAAGTGTTATAAAAGAAATGTCAGGACCATAGCTCTGAAGAAATAAAAATTCCAAAGCATACCACCAAAATATGCCAAGTTATATTTTCTGATGCTCTAAACACCTAACCTGCATAGATGTTCTGTGGCTGAGAGGAGCAAGGGATATGCCTTAAGGAGCAGAGGTAAAATTTAGAAATCTTTCTTTGCATTAATTCTAGCATCTAAGCAAAAAAATCTGATGAAATTATGGTTTGCTTAACCTCTCTGAAAACTAAATGGACGTTGAAAATTAAAGAGATGAGTTAAACAGGGGTTTTAAAAGTAAACGTTCAGTTTTAATTGCATTAAGTCTGTGCAGCTCAGCACTATTGAAACTTCAAGTCTGCAGAAGCAGTAAAATACAAGAATGCCAAAGAACCCATCAATGGTGTCAGAACATGGAGGAACTTGTATATTGACGAAGGGACCACCTGCTCAAAAGAATATCTGTTTATTGAACTGAAGATCAGTTGCCGAAAGGAGGGCTCTGTCTGTAAGTTCTACTTGCTATAGTAAAGCATGTAGCAGTGCATATTTTTAGAGTTCACAATGTTGGCCCATTTTGTGAGATAATTTGGTTCAAATCTCCTATAAAACTGTAGTTACAAAGTCTATGCAAATATTTAATATGCGTGCACAGTCCGAAAACCTGTTGATCAGTAGTAACATTGTATGGATTGTTAATACATTAAGTGTGGTGTACAATGGAGAAGAAATATCACACAACACCAACAGCAGTGGCCCTCTATCAACAATGTTAACCGCAGGGGCCCTTCACAAGCAACAGGTGAGGTTATGTAGATGTTCTCCGAGGACCACTTCCCACTAGCTTCATTCAGTAAGTCTAATGTTGTGATCTGAAGTGTCACTGTGCCAGTGGTAGTTGAACACTTAATTCTGTTTTTGCAGATCATTAAGATGCAGTTGATATTTCTTTGTTTGGTGCTTTCCGCATCTCAAATAATTTCAGTGGTCTAATGAGCAAGAATCAGCCACTGTGAGTGCTGCTTTAAAAAATAAACATTCCTCAATGTTCTCTTCTGCTACCCTCAAGCATCGCCAGTCCACCGCATGCCTGTGTAAGCATGCTTACACTAGTATTCACATTTAAGCATTTCTAATCTCAGTATTTCTGCTTTAGCTTTCAGAGTCATTGTGTTACTCAAACCCCCAGTTTGCTCTTTCTTCAAAATGCATATTGCAGGTTGGGGGTGCATATTGTTTTTCATATAGTGTTTATTTTCAAGTTCTTTGATTGTGCAACAACAACCTCTTTATATAATTTACTAGCAGCCCGTCCCGACGTTGTCCTGGTATGAAATAGAATGTTTGTAATGTGTGTATTCAGATACGGTCATTCGCGTGTTCCCCCGCTTGAGGCCCAGCTGCAGCCCTGGTTGATGTTAGCAGGCGCGTGTCTCCCGGCTTGAGCCCCAGCTGCAGCTCTGGTTCATGTTAGCAGGCGCATGTAATTAGTGTAGTTATCCGCCGCCTGAGCCCCACTACAGCCCTGGCTGATGTTAGCAGGCGCGTGTAATTTGGTTTAATGTGATAGTTCAGTAACAGCGCGCATGAGAGGCTGCAGTAATTGTCCCCGCAGACACGCTCAGTCGCGTGTGCCCCCGCTTGAGGGCCAGCGGCGACCTTCTAACAATTAGAATTGTGTGAGTCTTGAATGATTGTTTCCCGCTGTTCTTATTTTTTTATGACCCACACCGACGCTCTTCGGCCCGAGTGCTTTTTAGAAGCACCCAGGCCAAGCCACACACTACTGCGTTCGCCCCTTTCAGACGCACCCAGGCCAAGGCACACACTGCATTCGGCACCCCCAGTATGTGTGAGACAACTGGCAGTCCGCCAAGGGAGTCTTGCGAATGGTTACTTACCACGCTTCGAAGTGAAAGCCTTTGTGATGCCCCCAGCACATTGCCACAGCAGACGATCTGATTAATGTACGACCCAGATGGCATGAAGTGCGGAACGTAGCACACGCCCCCAGCGTGCCCCTTGATGCGGCGTAATTGCGTAATTGGCGCTTCACATGGCATGAAGGGCGGCCACACGCCCACAGAGTAGACACACGCCCACAGCGTTTGTGACAGCCCCAGCGTGTCACCCCTGCAGCAAGCTCCCTGATGTGGCGCAATTACGACTCACATGGCATGAAGGGCCGAACGTACCACACGCCCCCAGCATTTGTCACGCCCCAGTACACGCCCACAGCAGAAAGCAGACACGCCCACAAGAGACTACTTGGCTGGCACGGTTCTTTTACCTTTTAAATGTATATGGTGGCCGTCTGCATAGCCTACGTCCTTCTGCTGCAACTGCCCTTTCCAACGCTGTATTGGGTGTTGTGATTGGTGCTGTGCTTACTGAGATTACCCGCCTCAAAGGTTTGGGCTCTCTCTTTATAATATTAGTATGGATTTTCCGGAAGCTGGCCTTGGCCTACTGTTGCATGAACCTTGAGTGTGTCCATTTCACTGAGTCTGCACTGTGTGCCTCCTCTGTGAAGACAAATCACCCTTGTGGTTAAGCTGAATAACTGATTCTTATGTGACATGTGCCATTGGCTACTTAGTATTTGTGCTGCACATTGGTCCTTACAACCTCGAGTCAAGGGATTCTTGGAGACATCTTAATTACTGGCTTCATTTGTTTCTTTGTCTTTACTCCTACCTTTTCTGTACACTGATGAACCCTATGCCTATCATTGCATAGTATTTGCACACGTGTCCATTGACTTACTACTTTCAGATATCCATCTATCCTTGATGAACGAGGACTTTCCGAATTTAGTGTTGTTGAAGAGCTGATTTATTCATTAATCTTGAGTACTGTAATCAAGCTATATAATCCATTATCAAACAGTGTGTCACTTCTCTAGTCTTAGTATGTGATACTGCCATTGCTGTTTTGGGCCAAGGCTGCAATAGTGACTGGTTTTGGGTAGGTTGCATTTTAATAGGAAATTACTTGGTTGATTTTTCTAAGACCAGTGGTTCAGTTTGACAGATCTGCACGCAATTTGGCAGTGGGTTTTCTTCGTTCCTTTATGTCAAATTTAAAGCACATTTTCCAGGGGGAACAAAGTTACCTTGGTTGACCTAAAAGTAGCACTTCCCTTTTTAGGTCTCGCCTAGACGAAAGCAAAAGCAAAGCTTTTGCTGTCTAGGGCGAGACAACTTATGTTATCACTTTTGGAGGAATGTGGACAGCAGACTGTCACGCGCTTCTCCTGCCGGAGATTTGACCTCGTGGGCGCGCTTTGGCGTCTTGGCTGCTCGCAACGTGCATGTCGGTGCGCGCGCTACACTGACGCATGCGCACATACACAGGCACACGCATACACAGGCACACACACACTGCATACACACACACCCCCCCTTAATCAGACGCACGCGCACACACAGACGCACGCACGCACAGACACACTCGAACAGACACACGCAGACACACACGCATACACCCCCACCCTCACCCCCCACTCACCGGGCTCCTCTCCCCTTAGGCATGTTCGGCCCTTTCCGATGTTCTCTTCACGACGGGAGCTGCCGGACCTGGTAGAGCGGGGGCTGCCCGCGCATGCGCGGCATTTCTAACCGGGGCCGGGGCTCTCAGAATGAAAGTTAGAAATGCCGCGCATGCGCGGGCAGCCCCCGCCCTCCCAGGTCTCGTTTTTTGTATGAAGAGGAACTGCCGCTTTCTTGTGCGCGTGCCTTCTGAAACGTATCCTTAGCAGGTTCAGCTAATGTGTATTTTAATCTAGCTTGTGAATCTAGCTTTGTGTCTGCCTGCGGGAGGATTGAGAGCTGCTAATCTGTAATTAGTTACGATAATGGCATACGGGAACCTGGGCCAAGTTTCTTTATGTTTCTGTAGCTTACTTCTTAACGAAACTTCACGTTTCGTTTTTTGTTGTTGCCCTTTGTCCGTTTTTCCCACGGTTCTTCGAAATGCAGATTCCTCCCAACCCGTGTATTTCACAGCTTGAACAATTTGGGTCAGTTATGCAAAACCTTCGTCCGTGCTAAGACTGATGCACGAGTGAGTTAAATCACTGATTTTGGATGGGTAAAATGTAGCAAAATATACAGATCATTTTACAGATTTGTAATTGTTGTCCTTTTAAATATTTTTAGTTATTTTATTAGTCAATGTGTTTATTACCTCCACATCCGACTAGATTTACTGAGTTTGTACCTTTTTGCAAATTCTTTATTCTGTGCTTTCGAAGCAGTGCCGTGAAGACTCTGCAAGGTGACACTCCTCACACGTCAAAAAAGAGCAGTAGCACATATTTAACTTATATTATGAAGTTATAAAATCGATATTGTCTTTGTCCCCTTCTTTAGAGATCCACATTTTGAGATTTTTCACTCCAGAAATTCTTACTCCTTAGTCTCCTCCTCCAGTTTGTCTGCTTGTGGCATTCCTTTCCAGGAAATTACATTCTGCCTACTGTCTTACCAACACACATTCAGGCAGCTATGGATTCCACATGGATCTGAACACAATAATGATCCCATATTCAATATGAAATGATATTGAGTTCAGGTTGCTGTTGTTCTAGTGTGTTTAAGGTGTCATACACCAAAGGCAATTTTGACCGCTTTGAACAAGTGTTTCTTGCCCATAACAATCCACCCAAAACACAGGAAGCCTATAATTTCAAGGGGCTACTGTTGGGCATTCATTCAAAACCTGTCAGTGGGAGCATCCCACATTTAAATGGTCTTATTTGGGCATTATGGCGTCTTGCATATACATAGTGTCAAGGTGTGACCTAGGAATGCATCAACTGTTCTACAAACTGGCAAACCTCCAAACTCCGAACATGTGCATTCATCCGACCTGATGGTGAAAAAAAGAAGTTTAAAAATGGTAGTGAGGCATCATGGACATTTTGTCGCCATCAGCAGGAGTCCCTCTCCGGTGAACAACACCCAGAATAGGATCTCTGTTCATGAAGTAGGTTTTTCTTAACCCACCCACTAGATGCCTAAGTAATGCCCATCATGGGCATTCAGAATAAATTCATGCTTCAGAACTACTGCTAAAGGTAAGTTACTTGTTTCTAAACCAATTTATAGTGTCCTAGAAAGGCTGCGGTTTAAATGCTGTACTGATTTAGTCACTATAAGTGATGTGTAGTTCCTTTCCTCATCATATCTGGAGCCTAGACGCACAAGTCATTATAACATTGATGCCTCATATACGCCGTAAAGAAATCGTGTGCAATCATTGTTGATGTTTTGGAAATGAGAAGCCAAAATATAAGATCTCCCACGTTAGTGTTTTTACAAGAGGGCAAAAACACTCACATTAAGGAGTCAATAGTGACCAACATACTTTCAATTAAACTATCATGACGCTGATGATAAGGTAGAGAAAATTTGGTGTGGAGTACTGCAAATTAATAATAATCTTCAACAAAATAGATCCTAGGTGAAATGCACTTACTATCTCCCATTTGTTGCAAATTCCAACTTGACTGTGAGTGGTAGATGTGATGATGTGAAATTTTAGTCTCTGGTCCACATATTCACAAGGTGGAATTCTATGAATAGAAGACCTCAAATTGACCATAAACGTGTATGAAAGTGACTGTATAAATGCAGGTCTCTGCAAGGAGTAAAAACAAAAAAAAAAGCATTTGCAATGCAATAGGTCTCGGAATTGTGAGAGTTTGAGCTATTGGCATTGTAAATGACAATGCCTTATTTTATGTTTTAAAAACCAACACGTAAATAAAAGGCATTGCAATTTACAATGCCAATAGCTCAAACTCTCACAATTGCGAGACCTATTGCATTGCAAATGCTTGTTAAGTATGTTGGCTCTCCAATACAGCAAAAGTGGCTAAGCGAATTTTACACAAAACTTATCAAGAAATTAAAGCTTTAATCAGAATAGGCTCTTTTCATGGCTTAGTTTAAATCTGTTGAGTAATTTAAAGTAAAGGTAAAGGGATCTGTACTTTGAATAGCTGTACCATTAATTCATATTTTCTTAAAAACTCTAGAAGAGGTTGACATTTTTGTGATAGCACTGGTGGGGTTTATTTTGCAGTCCTACAAACGTTGCCGACCTAAATGATCTGGTTGGCTAGCTGTGACTGAAATGTTTGTCTGCCCATGATTACACAGATTGAGATATCTGCAACTGAAACAAAAATCCAACTGTACCATCTGACCTTATTGAGATACGAGGAGATGCCAGGAGGGTACAATCTACCCTTAAAAAAAATCTCTATTATGCACGTACCAATAAAGAGTTAAAAGCAAAATAATGTCTTGCATTGCTTGATTCAATTTCAATCTTTATTCGGTTAAAAAAAACTTATAAGATACAGTACATATAATTAAAAAGAAAATACAACAAATACAACATCACAGTTAAATTAGAGTACAATTAGCAGCACGTGGTTCTTTTACTTGTCCCAGAAATTTTAAATTGGAAGACATTTCGTCACAGTCGGCTTACCTCATCTGACAAGATCACTCAATAAATATAAAGGAAAATAAAAACAATAAGATATTTTCAATATAAATATATAATATAATATAAGATGCACCAGGATCGCTAAAACAAGCACACTTTACCATTTAGTAAACAATATCATGTTGAACTAGCCAGTTCATTTTGCCCCTGCACTTAGCTTATAGATTCAATTCAAGCCAACAAAAATACATTATAAGGATAGATAAGGTTTAGATTTTAAGACCTTTTTTCTTTCTAATCAGTGCTACACATAAGAGAAAACGGCTCAGACTAAAGACTATCGGTTGAGAGGTATCTCCCTTAAATATTCTGAGCCCAACCCTAATGTGGCGAAGGCCTCACATTTTGCATATAGGCTTTAACCATTTTTTCCTTGCGTTAAGATATGCAGGACATATAAATAATACATGAGATTCATCCTCTTTCAACCCCATTTCGCAAAGCTCACATATAACCGAATCAGTATTCCTATTTGCACCCTTGTTACAGTGCCATTTGGTTGTCCTGTCCCTCGTTTGCAAGATGCCATACCTGAATTTTAGATATAAACTTTTAGCAAATGAGAGGCTCCAATCGCATATTCATTTTTACCTCAAAAAATTTTGATGTCAGAGTTCCTATATTGGGGTTGGCTAGCACTGTGTCACTTATAAACTCCCTATACCTTCGTTTCAGAAGTTTTTTTGAGCTATTAGTTAGCGAGTCAGGGTCTGACCAAAAATTACTCAGCCCCAATTTTCCAAACCATCTTTCAACATACACTAACCATGGCAGATAAGTGATATTTTTTATGGCCATTATCTCTCGCAGTGCTTCTCTGTAGTCTACCAACTCTTCTGTAGACCATAGACGGACCCAGTAAAGCAACGGGCGAAGAGAAGCATAGTCATCTGTGCGTCGGAAATTAAGGTCCCACAATACGGGGGTCAGTGGTGTGGAACCAGGTAGACCTAGGAGCTGTCTAATGAAGGAGTTCTCGCGAACTAAAAAAGTATCCTTCAGTGCATAACCCCAAAGGTCCGCTCCATAGAGGGAAGATGACTGTGCTTTACATTTAAATAGTTCAATGGCCGGTGAAACTGATTTAATGTGACTGTTCTTGTGCTTTTTTAAGATTGGGAACTGGTTTTGAGTCAACCTCAGTTTTGCATTTTCTAGTTGTGTTTTCCATGTTAGTTTACTATCTAAAATGATACCAAGGTATTTAAAATTAGGGACTTCTTCAATAATTTCATCATTTATTTTAAAAACTTTGTTAAAACCTTTATGGGGATTGATTGTCATGACCTTTGTTTTAGAGGAATTAATTTCCAATTTCCTGTCATGACAATACAAGTTAAAATGATTTAAAAGATTCTGAAGTCCTCTAGGTGTCTGAGAAATTAAAATCGTGTCGTCTGCAAATAATAGTGCCGGAACGGCTTCACCACACAATTTGGGAGAGTCATGCTCGCAGCCCAAAAGGGTGTCAGGAATATCGTTGACATAAAGGGAAAATAGGGTAGGTGCCATTACGCACCCTTGCCTAACCCCTTTGGATATATTTATTTTCTCGCTTAGCTCCCCATTTGGTCCCCATCTGACTCGTGCATAATTATTCTCATGCAGCCTAATAAGTAACTGTAGAATGTTTCCGGGCATGCCCATATTATTTAATCTCTTCCATAGGTCTGCCCTAGGAACCATATCAAAGGCTGCTTTCAAGTCGACGAAGGCCACATATATATGGGAGCTCCTTATAATAGTATATTTCCAGACTAAACATAAAAATCTAAAAACCTGGTCCACTGTGCTTATTATTGATCTAAAACCAGCCTGGTACTTCGTAAAAATAGAATGATCATTAATCCATAAAGTAAGTCGACTAAAAAGTTGGCGGGCAAAATTTTTTTGTAACACGTCGATCAAGCTGATAGGGCGATAGTGCGAGGGATTCGACCTATCACCTTTTTTGAATAATGTTACAATCTCTGCCCCCTTCCAAGATCCGGGGACAGAGGCTCCACTAGCAATTTCGTTAGATAATAGATTGATGTAGGGAGCCCAAATGTAATTCTCGTGCTTCCAGAGGTCCCCTGGAATTCTGTCCGGACCGGGGGCCTTTCCTGGCTTAACTGCTTTAATTGCTAAGAGTGTTTCATTCAAAGTAAATACAAGAGGGGGTTCATGCAATACCAAATCTAGGTACATATTGGCCTGGTCTTCGTTATCACCTGGGTCGGCACAAGCATATAGTAGAGAGAAATGCCTAACCCAAGTACTTTCCTCAAGAAATCTGTCTTTGGTTTCTGTGGCCCCTTTGGTGCCACTAGCAATAAGGCTCCAGAAGGAGGTCTGGTCTTTACGCTTACAAGCATCTAACAGGTCAGACCATACCCTCTCGTCCCATTCTTTTTTAGCCAAAAGTAAACTTCTTTTATACTGGGCTCTTTTGATTTTAACATTGTCTGGTGAATTTTCCCTAACTGCAGTAATTAAGTCTGATTTGGCTCTCCGGCATTCCTGGTTATACCAGGAACTACCCATGTTTTTACATTTGTGAGCGGCATTTGATCTTTTTACCACTCTAGTCAGGATCTCACTGAGCTGGCCAATTAGATGGTCATGGGATTCTATCAGACAAGGGCTGTAATTTGCAGTACTATTCTCCACCAAGGGGGACATATGTCTAACAAAGACATGATAGATCTGGCTAATAGTATTTGTATTTCCTAGCACTGCTGGCCACTTTAGGGACCTACGATTGTTTGCTTCTAGGGGGTCTTTTGATTGATAATTTTGTCTGGCTGTCTTATTGGTAGGATTAGAAATCAAGTTTTGAATAGATAAGATCAAAGGGTAATGATCGCTCTCCATACGATCATCCACTTTTAAATCCACTACCATAGCCATAAGTGTAACAAGACTATAAAATAATCTAAATGACTAGAACAACCACCTCTAGTGAATGTTGGCTTGCTGGGGCAGTCTGAAGGCAAACGCCCATTACATGCACGCAGCCCACGCTCAAATGTTAGGCTCAGTAATTGTAGGGCACTCACAGTGCAGGCTACTTTGTAAGTCGTGTCAACCAGGGGTATATTGTTGACACTATCTTCATCTTTGTAGATGTCTTCAAGACCCATTATGGGCTCGAAACTTCTATTTAGGTCGCCTCCTACAATTACTGTTGCATTTTGATGTAACCCTGCCATGATATTACCTAAGTGGGTTATGACTGGCGATTCTTTGCATGCTTGATGTGGTCTGTTATAGACATTAATGACATAAATAGTCTGGCCCTTGGTTTTTTTTAGTTCAATCATCAGAAGGTCAGAGTTGTTTGTGTCTATTTGCTTAAAGCTTATCCCCCCTGTAATTTTGACCCATATTGTTAAACCGCCAGAAGGTCTGCCCCCATTTGTGTTAATTGCAGGAATGAAAAAAGATCTATAATCAACCTTAAAGTAGTTCTCTAACCCCCAAGTTTCTTGGAACAAGATAAGGTCCCCGCTGGCAAGATATTGATGCCAAGCTGGATCCGATAGATTCTTTCTCAACCCTGCAATATTCCAGCAAAATATTTTTTCTGTTTCTAGCATTTCTTGATTTGTCTGTGCCTGGGGTTGTCTAGTATTCTCGAGAACATCAATATTCAATATTTGAGCCGCTGCATTTTGTCTAGTGGGATGGTAGAGCGGCAGTTCTGCCATACAATCCAATACATTTTGATTGGGCTCATTTTGGGGGTTAAACCTGGGAGTCGCATCCCTTACTTCGTTGGAACCCCCCCCCCCCCCTTGAGTCAATCACAGTCGTTGAGACCAGCCAAAGCCCCAAACCTATTGGAGGTACTAATTCCACAATTGTAGTGCGGAGCCCCAAAACCCCATCCATTTATAGCTGTGTTCCATCTAGGCACTGGGGTAATAGGGTATGGCAAGTTCTGCTGGTCACCTAACCATCCTCCAACATAATTGCCATTACGTGTCGCCGCATACATATTGTCATGATTATACAGACCCCGTCTACTCACTAAGTTCCAATTTGGCCCTGGGATAGTCAAACAGGGCATATTTTGGTGATCACCTAGCCATGTACCAACCCTGTTGCCTGGGACAATATTAGGATCAGTTACCATAGGTCCCCTACCCCATCTGTTGTTTCTTGCCATCCAGACAGACTTCAGGGCATTTAGTTTGGGTTCTTTTTTCAACTCATTATAGAAAAATTCCAATGTAAGGGGGATTATGGTGCCACTTCTTCGTTGTGGGGGAAAAAGATTGTGCAAAATATTTGGAAGTGTGGCCGAGTTATGGAAATTTAACACAACACAATCGCCCTTCCATTTTTTAGGATTATTCCCAATCCATGTAACCCTCCTTGCCATTTTAACTTCATCAGCTAACTGCTGTTCTCCCCACTGCGCCATCTTCATATTATTTGACAGCCAATGTAGTGCCTTACTTGTTATTGATGATGTTGATTCTGTTTGGTCAGGTGATAAGGTAGGTACATTTGCTAGTACTAATATCAAAGGTGCAGCTTCTAATACAAATTGTGCCGAGTCTTTCTCAAGGCTATAGGGAGCTGGTACAAGAGGTGGGTCTGTTAGGACCTCTTTCACTAGTTCATGGGTGATAGGACCAATTAGTGGGTTCTCCGGGGGGATGGCCTCTAGTGGAAGTGCATCTGATACTATCCCACCCGTATCATGTATCTCTTGATGATCGTACTCCTTTGTAACACTCTTAGAAACAATACCTATTGCATCAACTAATGTGTCTTGGGTACCCCCCAATTTTTGTATTACCGCAGAAAGTTTATCAATTTTTCTAATCAGTGGCTTTATGAATGTCTGGATTTTTAACTCTAACAGCTCTGAGATTTTAGACAATAAAGCTTCATCCAGTAAGTCCCTAGTACTTTCCTCCTCATACTCCCGACATATGCCTTTAGTTTTTGGTGATGGAGTAGTTCTATTCTTCCCTGTCCTTCCCCCCCCCCCCACAATGTTTTTGCGTTTTGCGACACGCTCTAACTGCCCTAGTTGCCCGCTTAACAGACGGTGCTTCTTCCACCACAATATCAATATGTGTGTCCAGGTCAGTGTCCGTATGTATCTCCATGTCAGCCCCATTTGGTCCACTTGTATCCATGCTTACATTGCCTATGGAGTCAGTTTCAGGGGCAATGATGCTAGGGTCTTGTTGTGTAGCATCAGTTATTTGTGAGTTTGCAGGGGGACTCATAGGGGGAAGGATAGGTGACTGATACAGACCCAGCGATTGTCTTCGTTCGCTATTTATCTTGTTGACCACCTGAACGAGATAATTGTCCATAGTGTTTTTTGGTGTATCAGGTGCCACAGGGATATTTTTTTTTTTACATGTTTGCGTTACGGTTAGAGTTTGTCTTGTGGCCACAGGGAGATAGAAGGAGAAACAAAAATAGAAAAAAGTGAATACAAGATGATCTTACTTCAATGCCAGATGTAGTTGCGTTTTTCCTCTTCCTGTTTAGAGGTAGTATTAGGGCTATTAAGACTACTCCTGGCAGATCCCCTCCTCTTCACTGGATTCCTACACAGGTCGGTAGCAGCTCTAGGGAGCTGGTTGGCGACCCCAATCTGGATACCGGGTCTGAAATCTTGTGACGCAGGTGATATTTACTTGTTGCTCCTTAATAGATGTGAAAGGGGTGGCCTAGCCTGGCCGTCTCTGGCCTTGGAGGGCCGTAGAGGGCCCGCCCTTTGCCCGGGCTTAGCCCCGGGCGTCCCGCTCGCGTCCCGCGACGCTGGGGGCTCGATGTTTTTCTAGCCCCTCCTGGCGCGTCTACCGCGTCAGGGAATGCGCCGCCGCAAAGGCTGCCGGGCTGTGAAGTCCCGGAGCGGCGGCGCGGCTGGTGGCGGCGGTAGCTGTTGTGGTCGCGGATCTCCTTGCTGCCCACTCCTCATATGCCTCGCTCCTGCGGTAAGTCCTGATGTGGATTGCGTCCCCCCCGCTCCACCGAGGGCTCGATGTTTTTCTAGCCGCTCCTGGCGCGTCTACCGCGTCAGGGAACGCGCCGCCGCAAAGGCTGCCGGGCTGTGAAGTCCGGGAGCGGCGGCGCGGCTGGTGGCGGCGGTAGCTGTTGTGGTCACGGATCTCCTGGCTGCCCACTCCTCATATGCCTCGCTCCTGCGGTAAGTCCTGATGTGGATTGCGTCCCTCCCGCTCCACCGAGGGCTCGGTGTTTTTCTAGCCCCTCCTGGCGCGTCTACCGCGTCAGGGAACGCGCCGCCGCAAAGGCTGCCGGGCTGTGAAGTCCCGGAGCGGCGGCGCGGCTGGTGGCGGTGGTAGCTGTTGTGGTCGCGGATCTCCTGGCTGCCCACTCCTCATATGCCTCGCTCCTGCGGTAAGTCCTGATGTGGATTGCGTCCCCCCCCGCTCCACCGAGGGCTCGATGTTTTTCTAGCCCCTCCTGGCGCGTCTACCGCGTCAGGGAAGCGCCGCCGCAAAGGCTGCCGGGCTGTGAAGTCCCGGAGCGGCGGCGCGGCTGGTGGCGGCGGTAGCTGTTGTGGTCGCGGATCTCCTGGCTGCCCACTCCTCATATGCCTCGCTCCTGCGGTAAGTCCTGATGTGGATTGCTTGATTCGCGAGTTATTAAGAAGCATCTTCAGATCCACATGGCAACCATTTTATGAGGCCTGGATCTCATGGATATTCAGGAATCCGAGGCCACTAATGAATAAAGGAATGGATTGAGGTGCTTGAGATAGTGTCTTCCAACTCTAGGGACGATGTGGTGATGAATAATTTGGGAAATTTTGATAGTGCAACTAAATATAATAAAATAAAATAATAAGTTACACGTGAGATTTGCTCAAGAGAAATGTGTTTTGCAAAACACTGAAATTCCTCAAACTCTTCAGTTTCATGGACATAATGGTTATTATGCTGAGCCTAAAATCTACTGAAATTCATCAATCAAGGTGCAAAACGTAAATGCAGCTCTTCACAAATATCTTTTCATGATTTCGTCAAAAAAGCTGTGCTTAGCCTTGAAATATGGGCAGCAGACTCTGGGTGGTGGCACTGGCATTTGGATATGTCCTACTCCCAGGCTGCATGCCCGTATAACTCACTGCTTACTCTTGGAGCAGGGCTTGGCCTTCAGCCGTGCACCTCAGCCAACACTCATATTCACAGATTCCAAAGTGCACGACCATTACCGTTGTACTGTGGTCACTGGGCATAGACATGATAAACATGGTGGGCTATTTTTTTCTCGCATACCTTTAAAACACTGTTAAAAGACAAGTAAGTCTACAGTGTGGGTATTAATATCACATGGTCATAATATGAGGTACTCATTCTCCATTTGTAGCACTGTGAATTGTGTTATGAAGCAGTAAGATAGTGTTGGATTAAAAAATATATTGCACTGCTCTTCTGGTGCCTCAGAAATGATGAGTATAAAATGCCTGCTGCCCAATCACCAAAAGCAGTTATGTATACTTCTCCAACAATATTATGATTTACATCCAGAATTCTAATGAAAGGGTACTGTATGGTATTTCTAGACTGGGGTGAGATATAAACCCATTTTCTGATCTGTTTCCTTAAGTTACTAGTGCAGCCTTGTGTCTTTCTTGTAGATAAATATCAAACATTGGCAAAGCCAATACGTCAGGCTTTGGTAAGCATGCAAAAATGTAAAGGAGTGGCGCAACAGCCCTGGCGCACTAATCCAGGCAGTGAAATTGCACTCGTTTTCAGAGACCTGTGTACAAGTGAGTGTGCAAAATGGCATACAGCGCAAGATAGCCAACAAATGAAGTGCGCTGGCCCGATTCCACATGCTGTTATGTATGCTGTGGTGGGTGGATGCGAAATGTGACCCACCAGACCAGTAGATGAAGAGAGCATACCGAAATCCTTTAAATGAATAAGTGCATCTATTATAAAATATGGGAAACATGAGGCCCAGGCAGCCTAAATCTGTGTCCAGGCCAGAATTAAAAATTAACGCCAGAAAAGGTTACTAAACTCTACTTCGAATATGCTCTTTTTCTTGCCTGTTGTAGGTCCCGGAGACCCAAATGCGCAATATGTGCTGGGGCAGAATTCAATTTCCTTAGCCATATCTATGCCCAAAAGCTCCGCAGCACAGATGCTATCCTCCCTGCTGAACTCTTACTGGGTGTCTGCCCTCCCTTGGGCTGCATTCTTTAAGGTTAAGGGAAATTGAAGCTACTGCACATGGCATTTTCACCATCCATCAGAATGCATTCAACGCCATAAATCCTGACAGTTAAGCCAATATACACAACCTCTATGTGCTTTTGAAAAGATTATATAACAAAATTAAATTAAGTAGGTGTTACCAGCTTTCTTTTTTTAATATGTTTTAATTGTAATGTAAGTCGTTTTAAACAGTTTCCTTCACTTTGTTGGTACAGCGATGCTGTATTGAGGGAGAGCTGTAGATGGCTAAAAAGTCCCTCACAACTGCATAAGACGGACAGTATTTAATTGAAAAAAAAAGTGAAGACAAAGAACAGTGTTTTGCCCCAATTAGCTCTAAAAAGACCTACACTGAGATTCCTTTGTCACGGATGCATCAGCCTGATTTTGCTTGCAGTGGAGCAGAACCTATGCCCCATCTGTTTGAGCCCTCATTAAGCAGCCAATTTGTCTGAATCCTCATTACATTGATGAACTCATTTACTGATGAGTAATGACAGCTCACATAACACAGGATGGTTTTGATACAATGAAAGGTCTGGGTAAGTATAAGGAGCCATTGACTTCTGAATTGTTCGTTTTCATCTTTAAATGAATATGTTTGGATCTAAGGTATATAGTACAACTAAACAAAATACCCTACTTTTGAACTAATGGAGGGGTCTATAATTCAGCCATTTAATAGGGTCTATCATGATAATGTTTTGGATGATAACCGTCTAATTTGAAAACTGGTAAATATTCTGTCATTAATCCTGGTGTTTTTAAAGATATTTTAGTAGAGCATTTTTTGTTAACAATAAATTGTCACATGTCAATTTTGTTTGTAATTCCATCAAAGTATGGGAAATAATAATCTATATAAACATCACCCAGTTTAAACTAATACAACCACGAGTTTCGCCAGTTATAGTTATCTCATGTATTTTAGGCATTTTAGGTCGTCTTATGGTAATTTTTAAATTGTGTCTTTTTAAAACGTAATAATTGTACCAGCCTGCGGAATTGACTAGAATAGAATTTGCGCATATTTGCACTTCACTCACCCATCCACATTAGAGGGAACAGGGCTTTTCGAATCAGACTCATCCTCGAGCACCACCCGCCATCTTGGGGCTGCCTCGGGACGCGTTCTAGCTCTTCTCCACTTCCGGGAGAGAGCTACTTAGACCGAACGAGCCTTAGGCTCGGTGATAACTCTAAGATACAGCACTGAGCACGACGTGCTCCTACATCGTCCAGCTTTTTAACAATTCTAGACCTGTGTTCAGGCATTTTAGGTCGTCTTATGGTAATTTTTAAATTGTGTCTTTTTAAAACGTAATAATTGTACCAGCCTGCGGAATTGACTAGAATAGAATTTGCGCATATTTGCACTTCACTCACCCATCCACATTAGAGGGAACAGGGCTTTTCGAATCAGACTCATCCTCGAGCACCACCCGCCATCTTGGGGCTGCCTCGGGACGCGTTCTAGCTCTTCTCCACTTCCGGGAGAGAGCTACTTAGACCGAACGAGCCTTAGGCTCGGTGATAACTCTAAGATACAGCACTGAGCACGACGTGCTCCTACATCGTCCAGCTTTTTAACAATTCTAGACCTGTGTTCAGGCATTTTAGGTCGTCTTATGGTAATTTTTAAATTGTGTCTTTTTAAAACGTAATAATTGTACCAGCCTGCGGAATTGACTAGAATAGAATTTGCGCATATTTGCACTTCACTCACCCATCCACATTAGAGGGAACAGGGCTTTTCGAATCAGACTCATCCTCGAGCACCACCCGCCATCTTGGGGCTGCCTCGGGACGCGTTCTAGCTCTTCTCCACTTCCGGGAGAGAGCTACTTAGACCTCTCTCACCAGGATGCGCAGCGGACGTGCGCAGCGGGCGCGCGCCGAAGACGCGCCTAAGACAAGCCCGTCTGCGCCCGTCCGAGCCAGCTCCGGGCCTAGGGCTACCCCCTCTGTCCAGACTGCCATCCATGACAATACACCTACGGTATCTTATACCTCTGACCAGCTAAGAGGGATTAACCCTGGATTAGGTAGGTCATGTAAGATGCTATCGCTTCCTAAAGATCTTACTCCCATATTGCCATCATGTACGGGCTGTCATTATACCCTCCCACCGCCTGTACCCGCAGGTAACCACACCTTACATCTACCTCCAATTATCAAGGCTCAATTTCGTACTGGCCACTACTTCAGAGCTGCACTCATCAACTCTCGCTCCCTTCCCAAACATAGTCTATCTATCAGGGATTGTATTATCAACCAGGAAGTGGATATTCTGTTCATCACCGAAACCTGGGGTGATGACGCCTCTGGCCCGGACTTCGTCATGGCTACCCCCGAAGGCTATTGTGTCGTTAGACAAGACAGAACTTCTGGTAGAGGTGGGGGCTTAGCCATCATCCACAAAGATGCTTATCGGATAAAATTTGAGCATATTCCATCCCCAAACTGCGAAGCTATCGCGTTTGTTATCAATCTCACGCAGAAACAGGCTTTTAGAGGGACATTGATCTATAGACCACCGGGCCCCCGAACAAAATTCTTAGCTGCGCTCACAGAAATTACTGAAGCTGTAATAGGACCCTTGGATTATACCATCCTTGGAGATTTCAACTTTCCGCTGGAAGATATGGAAATTAACGACACAGCCCAACTTATTACAGACATGCAAGCAATAGGAATGCAACAATTGGTGAGGGGTCCCACGCATGAAGCGGGGCATACTCTGGATGGTCTGTTTACAAATAATCCAGGCATTGACCTGATAGCAGTACTACCACTGGTATGGTCTGATCACCAAGCCATCATCTTTAGAATTCGAGCAGTACAATCCAACCCCCCCCAGACCAAAGCCCGGTCATCATTGGGAACACGAGCCTGGAAAAATGCCGATATTCCACATCTCTTAAATCTCCTCAGGACTTCGGTCCCGGACAGTTCTTATGATCCTGAAATTCTGTCCACTAACTTTCAGGAATGGTTACTAAAGGCAGCCAATCAAGTGGCACCTGAGAAATCTTATCGCCCAAATAGAGTTACACCATCGGCCCAGTGGTTCACAGAGGAGTTGCGCCTCCAGCGTCAGTATTGCAGAAGTCTAGAAAGACGCTGGAGAAAGCACTATAATCCCTCTGATAAGCAAACGTATAAAGATGCTCTGGCGATCTATAAGAAAGCTATCATTACTCAAAAAAATATTTTCTTTACTGATCAAATTGAACAGGCTCAGAACTCAGCAAGGATGTTATTCCAGGTGGTGAATTCTCTCTCTACTCCTCCCACCGGCTCTGCAACTGAGCATTCTCAGGAATTCTGTAACTTGTTGGCTAATTTCTTTACCACCAAGGTTATGGACATCTATTCCATTTTCCCACAGCTACCGGCGGAAGTTAGGACTGATCCATCCTCCCATTTGGCTGTGATCCATCCTTCTTTTTCTGGGTTCAAGCAAGTGACAGAAGATCAGGTCAGTAGACTAGCTGCCAAGATCAAATCAGGCTCTCCGCTTGATCCATGCCCTCCTGATATAATGAATCAACTCCACAATACCATCTCTCAGCCGCTCACCACCACCTGTAATGCCATTTTTAAAACAGGCGTCTACCCGGAGATTTGGAAGAAGGCCATCGTTAAACCTTTGCTCAAAAAGCCTTCCTTAGACCCCACTGTCACGGCCAACTACAGACCCATTGCTTGCCTTCCCTTTCCCGCTAAAATCGTAGAGGCGATCATGACCCAGCAGCTCTCAGAGTTCATTGAACAACACGAACTCCTGGATGAGACGCAGTTCGGTTTCCGGAGGGGACACGGAACCGAAACAGCGCTGATAAAGGCCTCCGATGAAATTAGAAACATCCTGGATTCGGGAGGAGCAGCAGTGCTCATTCTGTTGGATCTCTCGGCGGCCTTTGACACGGTCGACCATGCCATCTTGGTCGACCGTGTCATAGCTCTGGGGATTAACAATCTGGCGAAAGATCTTATAGCTTCTTTTTTAGCTAACCGCAAACAGGCAGTTAAACTGGGCAACTATTATTCACCGACTTCCAAACTGCCATGCGGGGTCCCCCAAGGATCGTCGTTAAGCCCTGCGCTTTTTAACATTTATGTTGCAGACCTAGCAAGGGTCATAAAATCTCATGGGATGCGCCTAACTACCTACGCTGACGACACCCAACTTGTGCTGGCGGTGCATAAGAACGGCCCAGTGGTGGCAGCTAATTTTCAGGAGGGGATACTGGAGGTACAAGCCTGGATGCACAGTAATTGCCTAAAACTTAATGCGGATAAAACGGAGGTTATGACCTTTGGTAACATCTCTCCAGAATGGTCCCCGATTTGGTGGCCTACTCAGATGGGTCCTCCTCCGGTCCCAGTGGCAAAGGTCAGGAATCTTGGAGTGATCTTTGATAAACATCTGTCCTTTAAACACCATGTAAATAAGGTTGTTTCAGTTGCCTTTTTTACGTTGAAAAAGATAAAAAAGCTGTTACCGTACTTACCAGCATCAGCTGGAAAAACACTAATTACCACCTTGGTGTTCTCCAAGCTTGATTACGGAAATGCCCTCTTTCTCAACACTCATAAATATATTCTGAACAAGCTCCAATCTGTTCAAAATATGGCAGCCAGAATCCTTCTCAACATTCCAAGGCGCCAGTCCATCTCGGCAGCTATACGCCATCTTCATTGGCTAAGAGTGGAGAGCAGGATCAAATTTAAGGCCTTATGTATTGCCTATAAGGCCATTCATCATACTGGCCCGAAGTTTTTAAGAGAGGCATTTCAGCTATACACCCCTACAAGGAACCTAAGATCAGCAGCTAGTTGCCTACTATCTGTTCCCCGAACAAGAACCGCCACCTGGGGAGACAGACGATTCTTGGTAGCAACTCCTAGATTGTGGAACTCTCTCCCCTCACATATCAAAACTGCTCCTACTCTCATTTGTTTTCGTAAGGCACTGAAGACTTGGCTCTTCAACCAATAAGTTCATGTGCTGACCACTGTATCCTAAAGTATCATACTGCGCCTAGACACCCTTGGGTAGTAGCTGCGCATTAAAAATTCCATAAATAAATAAATAAATGTAACTGTAAGTCGTGCCCTAATGTAATTTTAACTTGTGTCCTTGCCGTGCACTACTAATTACATTGCTCATTATATGTTCTATGACATTATTGAAAAAATCACTGCAACATTTGAAATGATATCATTGATTACAACAGTATATACATGGTGGGGGCATGAATTATAGTTACTTTAGATAACTGTAACTGGTGAATTTCAGTGGTTTTATTTGTTTAAAACTATCTATCTATTTATCTTCTACTTGTGTTCGCCAATAGGTAGCTATAGTTAGGACCTAGTTTCCATAGGAAAAGCTTTTTTTGTTTTGCTAATAAGTTTGGCACGTTAGATGAATCTTAACGAAATTTTCTAAACTTTGGCAGTCAGTTAAGCTGCTGTATGGACATTTTTGGGGTGATCCGTCAAGCGGGGGCTGAGAAAAAGGGGAGGGTCCCAAAACACCTTTTCCTCGTGCAATTTCCCATAGGGACTTTAGACACGACTACAGCCCAAACCACTGAATGGAATTACACCAAATTTGGCAGAAAGCTAGATCTTGGTCCAAAAAGAATGCTTTTTGTAATTTGGCGTAAATCTGTTCCGTAGTTTTGGAATTATTAATGTAAAAAGATTTATGTATATCTAGAGACGCAGATCTACCGTGGATCCGGGTGGATTCATGGATCCACGCGCCAACAGCAGTGCAGTGATTGGTTGGCCGCAACCTGAGAGGACAATTGCAGCTGCCATTATGTGCAGCGGGACACTGTTCCTGGAGAGTGGAAATAAATAAAATGTATAAGTGATAGAAGGGGTCAGGGTAGAGGTACCCTGACTCCATGGGACTGATGTAGGGATCTGTGAGGAACCCCTCATTGGCAAGAAATTGTGCCCAAATGTTTTTTTGTGGGTGTGCGAGACCCGAATTAAAAAAAAAATAACACACATGCCCACTCACAGACCCACACACTCACTCATACACCCACACACTCACTCATACACCCACACTCACTCATACACCCACACACTCACTCATACACCCACACTCACTCATACACCCACACACTCACTCATACACCCACACACTCACTCATACACCCACGCAGCCACTCACAGACCCACACCGCCACTCACAGACCCACACCGCCACTCACAGACCCACACCGCCACTCACAGACCCACACCGCCACTCACAGACCCACACCGCCACTCACAGACCCACACCGCCACTCACAGACCCACACCGCCACTCACAGACCCACACCGCCACTCACAGACCCACACCGCCACTCACAGACCCACACCGCCACTCACAGACCCACACCGCCACTCACAGACCCACACCGCCACTCACAGACCCACACCGCCACTCACAGACCCACACCGCCACTCACAGACCCACACCGCCACTCACAGACCCACACCGCCACTCACAGACCCACACCGCCACTCACAGACCCACACCGCCACTCACAGACCCACACCGCCACTCACAGACCCACACCGCCACTCACAGACCCACACCGCCACTCACAGACCCGCACCGCCACTCACAGACCCGCACCGCCACTCACAGACCCGCACAGCCACTCACAGACACACAAAACAACTCACAGACACACAAAACAACTCACAGACACACAAAACAACTCACAGACACACAAAACAACTCCCAGACTCACAAAACCACTCACACGCCTTCACTCCCACACCCACTTACACACCCACACAGTCACTCACAGACCCACAGGCTACTGTGGGTCTGTGAGTGACTGGAAGTTGCAATAGCATATGTTTGTATTAAATGTGTTACTGTTATAGTATTGAATGTGTGCACTTCACCAAGGCCTCTATGCATCAGGGTATGGAAATAACGGTTGGTATGCAGAAGTTGGGCAGTGACCCACCAACATTAACCAAGCAAAATAAAATATTGTGTTGCCACGAATACAAAATAAGGATCAACCAGGACGTGCTAAATAGCACCAACATCTTAAGACTCTTAGCTGACATACTGGGGCTGGCAGGCATTAGTGCTTGTGAGATAGCCTCCATAGAATTCATAACTCAGCGCGAAATGCAGCAAACTGAGCCTGCCATAGTTATTTTCCTATCTGAAAGAGACACGTTAGTGATAGTTTCGTTACCTTAGAATATTCCCCAGGCATCAGACTGGATCCGAAAAGTTTTCTTCTTAGTAGTACCCCTGCGCGCCAGTAGGTGACGTCATGCGGCTCCACGTCTGTCAGTGGCATCGTACGCGCTGAAATGACGTCACAGAGACTACTTAGGCGCCACCCATGCGCGCTGACATCAGTTCTTTCTCTTTCCGCGCCGAAAAGCGCAGATCCAGATTGAGCGCGTACCTTGGTCATTTTTTGACCACTTTTTTGAGACTGTTGTATCCTTCTCTTGTCTCCTGGTGCACATAGGGATGCACGGCTTCAAGTCTTGTGGGTCATGCCGCCGTAATATGTAGGTGGCGGAACCCCCATGATGTCTGCCTCTACTGCCTGGAGACTGCGCCGCTCCGGGTCTAGGGGCTGTTCGCGGGACGGGAGCCGTCGCTCTTCGGGCTCCAAGTCTTCACCTTCAGATTCTGGTAAGCGACGACATAAAAAGAAGTCGAAGAAGCATGTTCGCTCTCCGACGTACCCCCGTCGCTCCTCGGAGGCAGATGAGGGGGACAGGGGCTCTGCCCCTGCGGCTCCTCCGGAGCCTGGGAGTCCCATGGTCTACCCGCTATACCCCTGTAGGAAGGCGCCTCCCGAACAAATGCAAGAGTTTCTTGCTGCCATGGACCGCCTGTTTAGGCCTTGGGCTCCCGCCGGAATGCCTGCGAATCCCGTGTCCAGATTCTGTTGGCCTGGCGGCACCGCCTCTGGCGCCAGCCCCGGAGCCACTGGATCCAGCGCCCTCGGCTCTGGCCCCGGCGTCACAAGGTGCAGTGCTGCAGGCTCCGGCCCCGGCGCTGCCCTTGGCTCCTGGGTGCCGTTTATCCCACCCCTGCCCCGCTTCTCAGTCCATTTCGTTCCAACCTGGGATCCGCATTGGGATGCGACTCCAGTCCAGCCGGCGCTACTCCCGGCGCCCCTTGCCCCCTCTCCGACTCCGGCCCTGCCTCCGCGGCCGGCTTCTTCTACTCCGGAGCCGTATGAGGATTGGGATGGCTCCGAGAAACCCCTTGAGCGGCTGTGTGACTCCGAGCAGGATTGGTTGGATGACCTTCAAGATGCGGGTGAACTTGATGTATCTTCTGACCCTGGGTTTGCCTCACTTCCTCCTACTATGGAGGAATGCGCTTCCTACACTATGGTGCTGCGTCGAGCCGCGGAGGCTCTGCATCTCGACCTCCCTACGGTGGCCCTTCAGACCAACCTCATTACGGAGGTGCTCCAGACGACATCTTCGTTGTCTGAGCCGCTGCTCCCTTTTAGTGAGGCCCTTACCGAAGTCCTCTTGGGTACTTGGTTGCGGCCGGCCTCTGGGGCACCGGTGGATAAGAACGTCGCTAGGTGTCATCACCTGGTGCCTGGTGATCCCGCCTTCTTGACCACTCACCCCACGCCTGAGAACCTGGTCATTCATGCCTCAACATCGCAGAGTGCCTTTACCTCGGTTCGGCCGGATAAGGACTCTAAGAGGCTGGACCAATATGGCCAGAGGTTGTTCTCAGCCAGTTTGGGTTTGAGGTCGGTTAATACCGCCTGCTTATTGGGCTGTTACTCCCACGGAGTGTGGGATTCGGTGGCAGAGGTTCTGCCTGAGTATTCTGAGGAGGTCCAGGCTGTCATTCCCAAAGCAATTGCGGAGGGCAATGATGCAGCGAAGTTTGCCATCAGGTGTGGTTTGGACACCGCTGATTCGTTGGGCAGGGCGATTTCCATGACGGTGGCGTTGCAGCACCACGCCTGGTTGCGGTCCACTGGGTTCTCACCCGATGTCCAGAGCTCGCTCATGGACATGCCCTTCGATGGCTTCCACCTCTTTGGTGATAAGGCTGACAAAGCCCTGGAGCGCTTTAAAGACTATTGTGCCATGGCCAAGTCTTTGGGTCTTTCCTTGAAAAACCCTGCACGCCGGTGTTTTGTTCCTTTCGTGGCCAGGGCAGATGTACCCAGCAGGTGCGCTCTTCCAGCAAGCCTGTGCAAAACCAGCCTCAGTGAGGCCACTGACGTGGGTTCCGCAGGGGCAGGTCTGGTAACCAGCATGTGGGTCAGTCCACTTCCACCCCCGCTGCTTCCGCCTCAAAACCTTCCTAATCCGAGCTTCAGGGGGCACCCCCGCCAGTGGGTGGCAGGGTTCGCCTCCACCTCCACCACTGGCGCGAGATCACATCGGATAAGTGGGTGCTGCAGATAATCTACCAATGTTACTCGCTCCCCTTTCTGTCCTCCCCTCCAGCTGTGCCTCCTTGGTACTACTGCATGTCCGGGGATCATTTGGCTCTTCTCCGATCAGGAAGTCTTGGCCCTCCTGGCCAAGGGGGCCATTGAGTACGTTCCCGATCAGGAAGTAGGGGGTGGTGGTTGTTCCCACTACTTTCTGGTCCCCAAGAAGGAAAAGGACGGCTTGCGCTCCATCTTGAACCTCCGGACGTCAATCGCTTCCTCTGGAAGGAGAAGTCCAAGATGCTGACTCTGGCTCAGGTCCTGACTGCCCTGGACCCCGGAGAATGGATGGTAGAGTTGGACTTGGAGGACGCTTATTTTCACATCCCTGTCCTGCAGGCCCACCAGCGTTACCTACTGTTCATGGTAGGCCAGGAGCATTTTCAGTTTGCCGTGCTCCCCTTCGGCCTTACCAGTGCCCCTCAGGTGTTCACGAAAGTGATGGCGGTGGTTGCAGCTCATCTGCGCAGGTCAGGGGTGTCAGTCTTCCCCTACCTCAACGACCTCCTGCATTTGCTGAAGTTCTCCATCAATGTGCCGAAGTCACACCTGAGTCCCTCTCAGAAGCTCCCTTTCGTCGGAGCGGTTATGGATTTGATGCTGTTTTGGGTCTATCCTCCTGAGCAGCGAGTCCGGGCTATTCAGACTATGATGCCGCTCTCTCAACCTCTATCCCGGGTTTCAGTCAGGATAATCCGCTGGCTTCTGGGCCTGATGGCCTCCTGCATCCTGCTGGTGATGCATGCCAGATGGCATATGCGGGCTCTGCAGTGGAACCCGAAGTTCCAGTGGGCAACCTGTCCGATCACGTCCGGGTTTTGGAGAGCGCTGCATGACAGTTGCAGTGGTGGCTCACGAACCACGATTGGGTCAGTGGCAGATCCCTCTCCTTTCCCCAACCGGAGCACACAGTGGTGACGGATGTGTCCCTCCTGGGATGGGGAGACCACATGGGAGAGGCAGAGATCAGAGGCCTCTGGTCTCCGGCGGAGTCCCGGCTCCATAGCAACCTCTGGAGCTGCGAGCGATCCGGCTTGCTGAAGGCATTCCTTCCCTCTGTCCGGGGAAGTGTAGTGCAGGTGTTCACGGACAGCACCACCGCCATGTGGTATTGCAACAAACAGGGTGGGGTTGTGGACCCTATGCCAGGAGGCTCTGCGCCTCTGGACGTGGCTGGAACGTCAAGGCATTACCTTGGTGGTTCAACACCTGGCAGGTTCTCTGAACGCCAGGGCGGACGAACTCAGCCGCCGTTGCATGGTGGATCACGAATGGTGTCTTCACTCTGAGGTGGCGCATAGTCTCTTTCTGCAGTGGGGAGAACCTTGGTTAGATCTATTCGCCACCGAAGAGGACACGCAATGTCATCAGTTCTGCCGTTGGAATTTCCAAGGCGGCACTCGCTCGGCGATGCTTTTAGTCACGAGGTGGAGTTGCGGTCTGTTGTACGCCTTTCTGCCTTTTCCACTTCTGCCCAGAGTGCTGAAGAAGATCAGGCGCGACCGGGCCAGAGTCATTCTTGTGGCTCCAGACTGGGCTCGAAGAGTTTGGTATCCTGAGCTACTCGGTATGAGCATCGATCTCCCGATCCATATGCCTCTTCTGGAGGTTCTTCTGTCGCAGCAGCAGGGGACGGTCCTCCACCCGAACCTGTCCAGCCTCCACCTCCATGCATGGAGATTGAGCGGGGACAGTGGACACCTTTCGATCTTTCTCCCGAAGTCTGTGATGGCATTCTGGCAGCCAGGCGTCCCTCCACTAAAATGGTATACGCCTGCCGATGGAACAGATTTGTGGCATGGTGCACAGCAAAAGCTGTGGACCCCTTTTCTACCCCTCTTTCTGAGGTTCTTCTGTTTCTTATGTCTGTGGTCCAGCAGGGTTCTGCTCTGGGCACTATCAAAGGTTATCTTTCTGCCATTTCCGCCTTCCTGCGGCTTCCTGATCAGACTTCTCTTTTTAAGTCCCCGGTTGTTAACCGTTTCCTTAAAGGCATTATGCACACGTTCCCTCTCATGCCTTTCATAATGCCTCAATGGGACTTAAATTTGGTCATGACTTTTCTGATGTGCGCTCCCTTCGAGCCTCTTCATAACTGTCCTTTACGTCTTCTTACTCTAAAGACAGCTTTCCTGGTAGCTATCACCTCTGCCAGGAGAGTGAGTGAGCTCCAGGCTCTTTCTTCTAAACATCCTTTCCTTTCTGTTCATCCGGACAAGGTGGTTTTAAGGACCCGTCCTTTCTTGCCAAAGGTTGTCACGCCCTTCCACATCGGGCAGACGATCACTTTGCCCACCTTCTTTCCGCCTCCGCATCCTTCCAGGGAAGAGGAGAGGCTCCACCATCTGAACCCAAAACGGGCGCTCGCTTTGTATCTGCATTCCGACGCGTACGATGCCACTGACTGACGCAGAGCCGCATGACACCACCTACTGGCGCGCAGGGGTACTGCAAAGCAGGAAACTTTCCGGATCCAGTCTGGCGCCTGCAGAATATTCTAAGGTACGGAATCTATCACTAACTAATGTCTCTTACAGTTAAATTGTTACACAAGTAGTAACTTGTGCATCATGCCAGCAAGCTGCATAATTGTTTATGCATAAAAGTTCAATTATGAAAGCTGCAGTGGGACCTGTATCAGCAATACATCCCTGGGAATCAGTTGGTAAAGATAAAGTGTCTTATTTGTTGAAATCGTGAGGCAAAGGAAAAGAATATTAAGGCAGATAAACAAATGTCTAGGAGCAAGACTGGTATAGCCCTGTCAAATAAACCCAGAAACAAGTGAGTGAGACTAGGATCTGGCCAGTCACAAACCATAAAGAAGCTAAAGATCTGCTCATGGAACATCAGGTACTTAATTAATAAACTAGATTAGGCTGATTTTGCAACATATTTACCGCAATTACATATGCTAGATTTTCAAGAAACGTGGTCTCAATCGGTTGCACCTTTAATAGGATAACTGGAATACGTCAGCCCAGCTGTTAGGGCAAACTATTTCGGCTTCCCTAAAGGAGGTCTCTATATACATTATGAGGAAATCAAAAAGAGGGAGAGAAGAGGTGGTGCTGGGTAGCACCGAGGTGGGCACGTCCTTCTCTTGCGAAAGTACTATTAATCAAAAAGGTCCCCCTCAAAGAGGATCTGTGTAAATCCTGTTGTTAATGGAATACACACAGTGTGTTAAAATACCCCTCACACACCAAAAGGGCCCTTGGTGTCATGCTTAATCATTGGGGTCTTCCCGCCCGGCTGCCGGACGGGGCAGTGCTGCGACAAGCGGCTACGCTGGAGCACCTTTTAAATGTGGGTGCTATGTGAGTGAGTGTCAGGGGTGAAGTAATAAGGTGATGTTAAAAAATACCTGGCCTAGTGATAGAAAAAACTATTTAATAAACACTGTCTGGTATTAATAAAAATGTGGTGTCGGAAAGGTTAAGCGGGTTAATGGGCTTACTTTCCTGTGCGGGTCAACATGTTTCGGGGCGCCATGCCCCTTCGTCAGGACAAACTTGGCAAAAAGCTCTTCGATTATTGTACTTCAGTAGGGCTGAGTGTCCTTAATTGCAGGTTTCCTAGTAACAGTCCCCCAGCATGAACCAGGATAATAGAAAGCTGTGTTTCATATTTTGATTACACTTTGGCACGGTTAGATAAAGGATCCATCAGAAAAAGCTTTACCAATAGGAAGTAACTTGTTAATCAAGCTCAGTCTCCGGGACTACATGTTTGTTTCTGAGATGCCAGGAAGTGAGACACTTACCAATACAGTCATTGGCAGACACATTCGTCGTGCGGCAGTGTTTGCCTTGGTGGATGCCCTCCTCTGTTCTTACCTTGTGTCAGTCTGGTTTGAGGAGTTCGAGTATTGGTGCCACAAGGGACCCATTCAGCAGGATGAATGTTAACTTTTACTAGGTCAACGCTGAGAAATTTCCATGTCCAGCCTCAAAAATGTAAAAGTGTCAGTGAGCGTCTTGGTTTCGCCATCATTTTTTCAATTCATGTTCCCCAACCCTTCCTCACCTAATTCACATTCCATGGCAGTTGTAGACATGGACTGTAATGATGCTTGGATTTGAAGATAAGGCCATGCGTAAACAGATTAACTTTTTTTTAATGGAGAGCAATTGCACCACAAATTTACCAATTTATAAGGCAGGTATCTTGGGTATGATTTTGAAACCAAGAAGCATGACCTATTGTATGAGGCTTGCTATTAGGGAGCCTTGGTGTCTATGTGCTCACAGAGATAAGGCGCTTGTATAATTGCAGCATAATAATCTATCCCCATGTTTCGCTTCCACAGATAAAAGAGCAGTTGGCTATATTTAATAACCAAAACTGCAAACGCTTAATTTGCGGTGTCTGTAGCAAAATAACACACACGCTCCTGTAAAGCAAATTGAGCTTCTGGAATGTGCATTAACGGGCCTTCGACAAAGGAGAAAATGAGGTGATTGAAGTTCAATTTGTAGCATGTTATTAACCATTTCCGCTCGAATGGATGAGCAAAAGGATAATGGATGAGGGTTTTATCATTAGCCTTTCTTCCAAAATGAAGTGGTATAGAAGATAAGGTGATTAAATTAATGAACACAGGGGAACGAAGCCATCTGTCAAACTCCAGTGCCGAGATGAGGTGACAGCATTTTAAATGGGTAGAAAACACCGTTCCAAAAACACACACCGGCAGGCCAAGCGCGCTGGCCGTAGCAAATGCAGTAAAAAGGCCAGTTGGAAATTTTTGTTTGCCACTGATTACTTCGTGAGAAGAGGCAAGGTGGACGAAGTAAATCGGCTGTGCGGAGAAAACAGTTATGATGGCAGGGACAAATGTTATGAAGGACCAGGTTATGGTTTTCGTGTGTGTGTGTGTGTGTGGGGGTGGGGGTGGGTGTGTGTGTGTGTTTTTAAAGGCTAGGGTCAACACTCTTAACTAGTTGAGAAGTCACGCGGATCTTCTTTCATAGCTCCTTCATAAAAAGTAATATAACATTCTTGCCCCCAAACTCGTTTATAATTGAACTGTACTTACTGTGGTAGCTGTTGTCGCCTATTTGAGCCAATTGAAGACATTCAAGTTAAAAATGAGAAAAAAAATTCCTACAGTTTATTCTAACACACTCAAGTAGATATGACTGCAGCTAGAAAAGTTGGTTCCGATTGATATCATCTTGGTTTCTAGCTCTGAGGCAGCCACAAAGCTCTAGGAGATGGAGAAGTCAAAACTGAGGCAATGAGGGAGGAACATTGTCAATGCCACACCAAATTGTGGAGCGGTAAATCATAGCTGGTAGCCTGTCTTAGGTGCCTGATAACCCACCCAACTGAGGCATCCTGGGAACCAGGGTATTAATAAAGGGTGGTCATAGATCATTTAAAAAAAAAAAAATCCAAGCTAAGATACACAATTTATAGCCCAGATAGGAAAATTCAACTTTGAATGACAATAAACAGGAATTGAGTATTTTGCTGACGATCATGTAAAGAAGCTTTAAGTACTCAATCACCCACTGCTGATCCATAGGTGGCTGGAAATACTGAAGCGTAATCAAATCAGCAAAACAGATCACAAAATCACTTTTAATAACTTTAACAAAGCAACTTTCCTGCGAAGTTGTGTTTGAGATCAGTTTAAATCTACTATTTGCCTATATTTTGATCTCTTGATACATTTGAACCCAGAGAATACAGATGTAAACGTTTGTGGAGGCATCACATTATTTTAAAACCTTAGTGATTACTTTGATAATGTGACTCAAGATTTGGAGAATGGAAGAGTCGTGAATGCAGTTGTCTACATGGATTTCAGTGATGCTTTTCATGCTGTTCTCAACAGATGTATATTAGCTGAACAGAAAGTGATTTATCAGGTCTATTCTGCTAAAGGTTTTTTGCAAAACCCTTTGACGTGTACGTTTTCGCATCATTAATATTAAGCAAATATCAAACCTATTTTTGTTAACTTATTCAGTGTTTAAAAAGTCATCATCATTTTTTTCTAGCATTAGATAAATTTTGCCTGGTTTCTCTGTTCCTGAATTCTGTTTGTTACCCATCTTCACTATTTTGTTCTCCAATGAAACCTCCTTGATAACTATTTTTAGGCCTTGCGTAAGCCAAGGCCTTTTGATTTTACTAAAATGATATGTACAATCTACTTATAGAGGCTTTCTGACAGCCTTCTTCATCCGTTGGTCACATTTTTCTTTCGTTCCCTCTATCATACAGCATAGGGCAATGGGTCAGCCATTGACTAACTTCACTTTTCTGCCCTTCGCATGACCCTACCCGCCATTGTCTGTGTGCATAACCCTGCCAGCCATTATCCCTGTGCACAACCCCACCCGCTGTTGTCTGTGTGCATAACCCCACCTGCTCACCATTTTCTATGGGTTTAATCCCGCCTGCCTGTCGTTGTCCATGTGCATAAAGCCTTTGTTTGTGTACCTAACCCACCCGTCCACCGTCGCTGTGCCTAACCCCACCTGCTGTTGTCCATGTGCCTAACCCCGCCGACAAGTTGTCCGTGTGCCTAACCCTGCCCCCGCTCACCCTCTGTTGTCCGTTTGCCTAACCCCGCCCGCCCACCCTCTATTGTCCGTGTGCCTAACCCCGCCCACCCTCTGTTGTCCGTGTGCCTAACCCCGCCCGCCCACCCTCTGTTGTCCGTGTGCCTAACCCCGCCCGCCCACCCTCTGTTGTCCGTGTGCCTAACCCCGCCCGCCCACCCTCTGTTGTCCGCGTGCCTAACGCGCCCGCCCACCCTCTGTTGTCCGCTTGCCTAATCCCGCCCGCCCACCCTCTGTTGTCCGCTTACCTAATCCCGCCCGCCCACCCTCTGTTGTCCGCTTGCCTAACCCAGCCAACCCTCTGTTGTCCGCGTGCCTAACCCCGCCCACCCTCTGTTGTCCGCGTGCCTAACCCCGCCCACCCTCTGTTGTCCGCGTGCCTAACCCCGCCCGCCCACCCTCTGTTGTCCGCGTGCCTAACCCCGCCCGCCCACCCTCTGTTGTCCGCGTGCCTAGCCCCGCCCTCCCACCACCCCTCTGTTGTCTGCATGCCTAGCCCCATCCGCCCTCTGTTGTCCGTGTGCCTAGCCCCGCCCGCCCACCCTCTGTTGTCTGTGTGCCTAGCCCAGCCCACCCACCCTATTTTGTCTGTGTGCCTAACCCCACCCGCCCACCCTCTGTCGTCTGTGTGCCTAACCCCACCCGCCCACCCTGTCTTCTGTGTGCCTAACCCCACCCGCCCACCCTGTCTTCTGTGTGCCTAACCCCACCCGCCCACCCTGTCTTGTGTGTGCCTAACCCCACCCGCCCGCCCTGTCTTCTGTGTGCCTAACCCCACCCGCCCGCCCTGTCTTCTGTGTGCCTAACCCCACCCGCCCGCCCTGTCTTCTGTGTGCCTAACCCCACCCGCCCGCCCTGTCTTCTGTGTGCCTAACCCCACCCGCCCGCCCTGTCTTCTGTGTGCCTAACCCCACCCGCCCGCCCTGTCTTCTGTGTGCCTAACCCCACCCGCCCGCCCTGTCTTCTGTGTGCCTAACCCCACCCGCCCGCCCTGTCTTCTGTGTGCCTAACCCCACCCGCCCGCCCTGTCTTCTGTGTGCCTAACCCCACCCGCCCGCCCTGTCTTCTGTGTGCCTAACCCCACCCGCCCGCCCTGTCTTCTGTGTGCCTAACCCCACCCGCCCGCCCTGTCTTCTGTGCGCCTAACCCCACCCGCCCACCCCGTCTTCTGTGCGCCTAACCCCACCCGCCCACCCCGTCTTCTGTGCGCCTAACCCCACCCGCCCACCCCGTCTTCTGTGCGCCTAACCCCACCCGCCCACCCCGTCTTCTGTGCGCCTAACCCCACCCGCCCACCCCGTCTTCTGTGCGCCTAACCCCACCCGCCCACCCCGTCTTCTGTGCGCCTAACCCCACCCGCCCACCCCGTCTTCTGTGCGCCTAACCCCACCCGCCCACCCCGTCTTCTGTGCGCCTAACCCCACCCGCCCACCCCGTCTTCTGTGCGCCTAACCCCACCCGCCCACCCCGTCTTCTGTGCGCCTAACCCCACCCGCCCACCCTGCCTTCTGTGCGCCTAACCCCACCCGCCCACCCTGCCTTCTGTGCGCCTAACCCCACCCGCCCACCCTGCCTTCTGTGCGCCTAACCCCACCCGCCCACCCTGCCTTCTGTGCACCTAACCCCACCGGGCCACCCTGTCTTCTGTGCGCCTAAACCCCGCCCGCCCACCCTCTGTCGTTTGTTTGCCTAACCCCGCCCACCCTCTGTCTGTGTGCCTAACCCCACCGGGCCACCCTGCCTTCTGTGTGCCTAACCCCGCCCGCCCTCTGTCGTTTGTTTGCCTAACCCCGCCCGCCCTCTGTCGTTTGTTTGCCTAACCCCGCCCGCCCTCTGTCGTCTGTGTGCCTAACCCCGCCCGCCCTCTGTCGTCTGTGTGCCTAACCCCGCCCGCCCTCTGTCGTCTGTGTGCCTAACCCCGCCCGCCCTCTGTCGTCTGTGTGCCTAACCCCGCCCGCCCTCTGTCGTCTGTGTGCCTAACCCCGCCCGCCCACCCTCTGTCGTCTGTGTGCCTAACCCCACCCGCCCGCCCTCTGTCGTCTGTGTGCCTAACCCCGCCCGCCCTCTGTCGTCTGTGTGCCTAACCCCACCCGCCCGCCCTCTGTCGTCTGTGTGCCTAACCCCACCCGCCCGCCCTCTGTCGTCTGTGTGCCTAACCCCACCCGCCCGCCCTCTGTCGTCTGTGTGCCTAACCCCACCCGCCCGCCCTCTGTCGTCTGTGTGCCTAACCCCGCCCGCCCGCCCTCTGTCGTCTGTGTGCCTAACCCCGCCCGCCCTCTGTCGTCTGTGTGCCTAACCCCGCCCGCCCTCTGTCGTCTGTGTGCCTAACCCCGCCGTCGTCTGTGTGCCTAACCCCGCCCGCCCACCCTCTGTCGTTTGTTTGCCTAACCCCGCCCACCCTCTGTCTGTGTGCCTAACCCCACCGGGCCACCCTGCCTTCTGTGTGCCCAACCCCGCCCACCCTCTGTCGTTTGTGTGCCTAACCCCTCCCGCCCGCCCTGTCGTTTTTGCCTAACCCCACCCGCCCGCCCTCTGTCGTTTGTTTGCCTAACCCCACCCGCCCGCCCTCTGTCGTTTGTTTGCCTAACCCCACCCGCCCGCCCTCTGTCGTTTGTTTGCCTAACCCCACCCGCCCGCCCTCTGTCGTTTGTTTGCCTAACCCCACCCGCCCGCCCTCTGTCGTTTGTGTGCCTAACCCCACCCGCCCGCCCTCTGTCGTTTGTGTGCCTAACCCCACCCGCCCGCCCTCTGTCGTTTGTGTGCCTAACCCCACCCGCCCGCCCTCTGTCGTCTGTGTGCCTAACCCCACCCGCCCGCCCTCTGTCGTCTGTGTGCCTAACCCCACCCGCCCTCTGTCTGTGTGCCTAACCCCACCCGCCCGCCCTCTGTCGTCTGTGCCTAACCCCGCCCACCCTCTGTCGTCTGTGCCTAACCCCGCCCGCCCTCTGTCGTCTGTGTGCCTAACCCCGCCCGCCCTCTGTCGTCTGTGTGCCTAACCCCACCCGCCCGCCCTCTGTCGTCTGTGTGCCTAACCCCACCCGCCCGCCCTCTGTCGTCTGTGTGCCTAACCCCACCCGCCCGCCCTCTGTCGTCTGTGTGCCTAACCCCACCCGCCCGCCCTCTGTCGTCTGTGTGCCTAACCCCACCCGCCCGCCCTCTGTCGTCTGTGTGCCTAACCCCACCCGCCCGCCCTCTGTCGTCTGTGTGCCTAACCCCACCCGCCCGCCCTCTGTCGTCTGTGTGCCTAACCCCACCCGCCCGCCCTGTCGTCTGTGTGCCTAACCCCACCCGCCCGCCCTCTGTCGTCTGTGTGCCTAACCCCACCCGCCCGCCCTCTGTCGTCTGTGTGCCTAACCCCACCCGCCCGCCCTCTGTTGTCTGTGTGCCTAACCCCGCCCGCCCGCCCTCTGTTGTCTGTGTGCCTAACCCCACCCGCCCGCCCTCTGTCTGTGTGCCTAACCCCACCCGCCCGCCCTCTGTCTGTGTGCCTAACCCCACCCGCCCGCCCTCTGTCTGTGTGCCTAACCCCGCCCGCCCTCTGTCGTCTGTGTGCCTAACCCCGCCCGCCCGCCCTCTGTCGTCTGTGTGCCTAACCCCGCCCGCCCGCCCTCTGTCGTCTGTGTGCCTAACCCCGCCCGCCCGCCCTCTGTCGTCTGTGTGCCTAACCCCGCCCGCCCGCCCTCTGTCGTCTGTGTGTCTAACCCCGCCCGCCCTCTGTCGTCTGTGTGCCTAACCCCGCCCGCCCTCTGTCGTCTGTGTGCCTAACCCCGCCCGCCCTCTGTCGTTTGTTTGCCTAACCCCGCCCACCCTCTGTCGTCTGTGTGCCTAACCCCGCCCGCCCTCTGTCGTTTGTTTGCCTAACCCCACCCGCCCGCCCTCTGTCGTTTGTTTGCCTAACCCCACCCGCCCGCCCTCTGTCGTTTGTTTGCCTAACCCCACCCGCCCGCCCTCTGTCGTTTGTTTGCCTAACCCCACCCGCCCGCCCTCTGTCGTTTGTTTGCCTAACCCCACCCGCCCGCCCTCTGTCGTTTGTTTGCCTAACCCCACCCGCCCGCCCTCTGTCGTTTGTTTGCCTAACCCCACCCGCCCGCCCTCTGTCGTCTGTGTGCCTAACCCCACCCGCCCGCCCTCTGTCATCTGTGTGCCTAACCCCACCCGCCCGCCGTCGTCTGTGTGCCTAACCCCACCCGCCCGCCGTCGTCTGTGTGCCTAACCCCACCCGCCCGCCGTCGTCTGTGTGCCTAACCCCACCCGCCCGCCCTCTGTCGTCGGTGTGCCTAACCCCACCCGCCCGCCCTCTGTCGTCTGTGTGCCTAACCCCGCCCGCCCGCTGTCGTCTGTGTGCCTAACCCCACCCGCCCTCTGTCGTCTGTGTGCCTAACCCCACCCGCCCGCCCTGTCTGTGTGCCTAACCCCGCCCGCCCTGTCTGTGTGCCTAACCCCACCCGCCTGCCCTGTCGTCTGTGTGCCTAACCCCACCCGCCCGCCCTCTGTGTGCCTAACCCCACCCGCCCGCCCTCTGTCTGTGTGCCTAACCCCACCCGCCCGCCCTCTGTCTGTGTGCCTAACCCCACTCGCCCGCCCTCTGTCTGTGTGCCTAACCCCACCCGCCCGCCCTCTGTCTGTGTGCCTAACCCCACCCGCCCGCCCTCTGTCTGTGTGCCTAACCCCACCCGCCCGCCCTCTGTCTGTGTGCCTAACCCCACCCGCCTGCTGTCTATGTGCCTAACCCCACCCGCCCGCCCTCTGTCGTCTGTGTGCCTAACCCCACCCGCCCGCCCTCTGTCGTCTGTGTGCCTAACCCCACCCGCCCGCCCTCTGTCGTCTGTGTGCCTAACCCCACCCGCCCGCCCTCTGTCGTCTGTGTGCCTAACCCCACCCGCCCGCCCTCTGTCGTCTGTGTGCCTAACCCCACCCGCCCGCCCTCTGTCGTCTGTGTGCCTAACCCCACCCGCCCGCCCTCTGTCGTCTGTGTGCCTAACCCCACCCGCCCGCCCTCTGTCGTCTGTGTGCCTAACCCCACCCGCCCGCCCTCTGTCGTCTGTGTGCCTAACCCCACCCGCCCGCCCTCTGTCGTCTGTGTGCCTAACCCACCCGCTGTCGTCTGTGTGCCTAACCCACCCGCTGTCGTCTGTGTGCCTAACCCCGCCCACCCTCTGTTGTCTGTGTGTTTAACCCCACCCGCCCGCCCTCTGTCTGTGTGCCTAACCCCACCCGCCCGCTGTCTATGTGCCTAACCCCACCCGCCCGCCCTCTGTCGTCTGTGTGCCTAACCCCACCCGCCCGCCCTCTGTCGTCTGTGTGCCTAACCCCACCCGCCCGCCCTCTGTCGTCTGTGTGCCTAACCCCACCCGCCCGCCCTCTGTCGTCTGTGTGCCTAACCCCACCCGCCCGCCCTCTGTCGTCTGTGTGCCTAACCCACCCGCTGTCGTCTGTGTGCCTAACCCCGCCCACCCTCTGTTGTCTGTGTGTTTAACCCCACCCGCCCACCCTCTGTTGTCTGTGTGTTTAACCCCACCCGCCCACCCTCTGTTTGTGTGTTTAACCCCACCCGCCGTTGTCCGTGTGCATAACCCTGCCTTCCCACCCTTCATTGTCAAGGTGCATATCCCTCTGTCATTCTCCGTGTGCATAACCACACCTGCCCACCCATTGTTGCCCGTGTGCATGACTCCACCCGCCATTGTCTTTGTGCATAACCTACCCGCCACTGTCTGTATGCAATATCTCGCCTGCCTGCCGTTGTCCATGTGCCTAACCCTGCCTGCCGTTGTCCATGTGCCTAACCCTGCCCACTGTTATCCATGTGCCTAACCCTGTCTGCTTTTGTTGCTGTGCATAAAGCCATTGTTTGTTTGCAAAACACCACCCGCCATTCTCTGTGTACATTACTGTGCATGTTGTTGTCCTTGTGCATATCCCCGCCCATCCTCCGATGTCTGTGTGCCTATCTCCATCCGGCCATTGTTTGTGTGCATAATCCCGCCCACCTGCCATTGCCTGTGTGCATAACCCAACCTATCCAATGTTTTTTATGTGCATAACCCTGCCTGCCCTCCTGCTGCTGTCCTTGTGCATAATCCCAACTAACCACCCTCCATTGTTTGTGAGCGTATCCCCATCTGCACAACCTCTGTTGTCCGTGTGCATATCCCTATCTGCGGTTGTCCGTGTGTATTACCCCGCCTGCCCTCCCATTGTTGTCTGCGTGCATAACCCCGCCCGCCATTCTGTGTGTATAACCCCAACCACCATTGTCTTGTGTGGATAACACACCTGCCCCACCATTGTTTGTGGGCATAACTCCACCCATCTGCCGTTGTCCATGTGCCTTTTAGTGTGCCTAACCCCACCCACGACCATTGTCCGTGTGGCTAACCCCATCTGCCGTTGTCTGTGTGCATAACTGCGCCAGCTTTTATATGTGTGTTTAAAGTGGTTGTCCATGTACCTAATCCCCACCTGCCCATCAGTCATTGTACCTAACCCCGCCCGCTCACCGGCCGTTTGTGTGCCTAACCCTGCCCGTCGTTGTCCATGTGCCTAATCCCCACCTGCCCACCCATGATTGCCCGTGTGCTAACTCCGCCCACCCACCTGCAATTGTCTGTGTGCCGAACCCCACCCACTGTTGTGCTTGTGCCTAACCCCCAAATGAGTGTGCTTTACCGCACCCTCCGCTATTGTGGGTATGCCTAACCCCACCTACCCACCCACCGCTGTCTGTGTGCCTAACTCCGCCCAGCTGTTGCTGTCCGTGTACATTACTCCGCATGGTCATGCACTGTTGTTTGTTGATTTATATCAACAAGCTCATTAGCGCTAAATCAAAAAGCATTTCACACAACCTTTCATTCATGAATCCATCTCCCATTAGTAAATAAGATGAAAAATAATTCTGGCCTCATTTTGTAGGCTCACTCATCTGTGTTGATGTGCGCCAACCAAATGTCACACTGGCTGCGTCATAGTGTTTTTTTAATTGCATTATTATCCACCATTCTCCACAACTGCACTACAATACAGCATGGCTAAAGATAAATGCCAAAGCCAATAGGTCTCGAAAGTGAGACCTATTACCTTAGCCAATTCTTGTTGGGGAAAGGCTCTGTGCCTTCCATTCCTTTCTCTGTTTTAACTGCCTTTCCATGCTTCTTCTCTGCCTGTGTCTCTCTTGTGTCCTTTTTGTTTGTATGTGTGTGTATATAAATAAATATATATATATATATATATATATATATATATATATATATATATATATATATATATATATTTTTTTTTTTATTATTATTTTTTTTTTTTATGGTGTACCTGCTCAGGAGCAGGTCCCTTGTACCCTACTATTACTCCTCCCTCTTTCCTGGTTCTTCCTCCATAGGAATACTCACTTCTCTCTCCACCCTACTGCCTGCCTTAAGGTGTCTTTTTTAACTACCCCTTTTTTTCCGTTCAACTTTGGGCGCTTAATCCTATTCGCTTCTGGCTTCTTCTGCAGCTCCATCCTGCCTGGCTTATAGTAGAAATTGAGGCCAGTCAGCATTCTATAATTTTTTTTTTTTTTTTACTTTACTTTATTTTTTTTTATGTATTCATTTAATCAATCCCTCTTAGCTTAGGGATTGTCAAACATACTTTTTTGACTACCAGGCCAAAGATTTGATCTGTATGTAGTATTTTGTCTTTATGAAAGTGGGTATGTTCTAAAAGTGGTGTTCTGCAAAAAGGATGCCGCCATTTTGGAGTGAGCTCTCTGGATCTACCTTTCATCTCTATAACAGTTCTCTTTCCACACGAACTCAAGCTACATGTCTTTTTTCCTCTAAAGTTAGTGAACTGCATTAGGATTTGTCTTAAGTGGTAGACGTTCAAGTGTAGGAGATGTGTGTGTACTGGATCGCTACATTGATCAGTACTAGGGCCCAGCCATATCTTAACCGTGAGATTGGCTCTTGCAAGAGTCTAGTTCTTTAGCAGTATTGCTGCCTCAGGAAGACTGGTACAAATGAAGAGGATTTTAAGAAACAATACCGAGTGAGCTGAGTTGACTACTAAGAGTAAATTAAGCCAAATGCAGAATTATGCATTTGAATCAGATACACTGTAGATAAGGGAATGGGGACCAATGATAACCTAATAGTATTTTGGAAATAGATAATTTAAATGGCTTTAAACAAGGCTGTAGGTAGGCTGCGTCTCCCCGGGCCTAAACCCATGCTGTAATTAAAAACTGACATTGAAACGGGTCCCTATCGTGCCCTATATTCATGTCCTTGACTTTGCAGGCAAAACACTGTTCGATTTCCGAGCGATAATTGTAAAAACCGTTAATGTAATCCATGACAGAGGTGTAGTTTCTGTTTACATTTCACGTTTTACCTAATCTGACATTCCTTGAGAGGACTTTTTCTCAGTGCTGTGTTTTGTATTTTTCCGTGCACAATATTAATCTTGTGAATAATGTGAACTGAATCCCAGCTTGGTGTCTGTGAGTTGAGGTTGTGAGTGGGTGTTTCTAACGGGCTGCAAATTGAGAGCTCTGAAGTTGAGGGTGAATGAAGGCAGTGCGAGTTTCTCACAATGTCCTTCAGTGGGTCATACACGTGTTCAAAAATACATGCTCATCCAGTCCTTAGACTCTGGAGACCGCACTGAGTTAGGGTGCTGTGTCAGTTGTAATTTTAGCTTACATATTTTAAATCAAGGCCTTAATTATATAGGGCCACCTCTTGGGAAGGATTTCTAGTTACACCTCTTTTGAGAGACCCCTCCCCCTTCTCCCTCTTTATTGATCCCATTTAAAGCCCTGGCTTTAAAGCTTTAAAGTAGCACCGTAACGTATTGAGGCGAGCCAGGGGACCTGATTAGTGGTTTCGCAGGACGAAATTGCAAGCGTACAAATATGCAGGTTGTTTGTGAGACCTTACCTTTTGACTTGTCTAGCTAGTTCTGGAGGTTACATTCATAAAAGTATAAAAACTAAATGGAGAACTGTCTACTGGGTAACTACCCATCTGGTGCAAAGACAGTATCAAAATCTTTTTAATACAAATTGAAGAATTCACATCTGTGTGAAAGATTATTTTGCAGTTGCATTAAAGGGTAGCTATCAATATAAAAAAAACAATAGTTTAGTGAAATAATCCACATGCACGCAACAAAAAAGAAAGCAAAACCTTTTGAAGGGTATCACTTTACTGACAATAATACAATTAAAATATAAGCATATTTGATAGAACATTCATCATGCAGTTGTAAACCTCATATGTGCTGCTTAGCTGGCTACCACAGTGCTTTCAACAGTACTAAAACAATGTCACATAACATCCAACCAACATAACCTATCACAGTGAACACTTCACAGGCATCCTGCACAGCTCAGACGGGCTACATAGTTGACTATCATAACACTTCCAGTAGATGCAAAAGGTTATGTCCATGGCCTGGAATCCATTTTTCAAGTCGGGTAATTATTTAATTTAGCTATCCCTTTGCCAATAAAGTTAATTTTAAAAAAAGTGGCAACAAGCAGCTCCAGTGATATTGCAGCATACTCTACACTTAACCTTACAAAATATTGTAATTTTGTGATTATCAGATAGTAAAAAAGAAAAACAGATTTCGTGATGCTTTAACATTTTTTTTTAATTTAGCCATCCCTCTTGCAACCCTCAAGGTATGGTACTTAAAGGCACACACTATTTTTATATTTATTTTTGTAGTTTTATATTGCGTGAACGTAACCTGATGGATATTTGAGCACTTACATAGGAACAGTTACAACTGCATTCAAGCAGTTTATGTAAACTTTACAAGTTGAAATAAAGAAGTGTAGCAAGGTTAACATTTTCTGTTTGTGTGTCATGGCGAACATCAGAGTCAGCTACAGAATGCGCCACTGGCTAAGTCTTTACAGGCCAATAGCAAATCATGTAAATGGCGAGATTGTGCATGTTCGTCGTCTTCAATGGCTGGGAGGTAGACCCAAAAACACTGAGGGCGACGTGGTGGTTGTGAATTTTAGGGACCCCAATGCTGTACAATTCATACTAAACTGGCCGCCAGGCACTACCAGCAATTGCATAATACCTAGACCACTGACATATTTCTATCCTAGGTCAGTGGTATTCCCTTTTCAACATCAACCACCCTCGCACATAACAGCACCCCAAATCCAGCCCAGCTGTTATCTACCATTTATACAGAGGGCTGGTAATACCCAACATACATTGCAACCGCCAATTAGACAAAATCCTAGGGACTTCTACGACCCGCCAAACCCCGTGCCCGTACCTGATCCCCTTGGCTGGAACTGTGTTCCTTATAGACCCCTCAAATTTAACAACAGAAGAATGGACCATCTGAAGCCTTTCACACCCCTAGAAACCACTAATAGATTCGATATATTTAGTGGACTAGATGATTGTGATTGATGCCATATGTCCTGTGGGAGTGGGGGAAATGTATTTGAAATTGTCAACTCGGGTGGGGAGGGGGTTGTGGGAAAAGAACTTGGTTTATTGAGAGCTGGTGGTATCACTAATGGTATCACTAATGAAACTGAACCTATGGCGACCACAGGATCCCTACCCATGGCTGTACTAACAATTGGGGATAGACAAACATTAAATGGAAGTGTTATTCACCCAAATGGTCTACTGCCTCCCCAGGAGGATTTGATTAGACCAGAAGGGTCTTTAGTCGAGCAACTTGAGGTTTTCCCCAATTGTAATGAGGTGGAAAAAGTATCCCTGGAAAAGGCACTAGAAATAAGCCAACCATTTAAACTTGTCTCTTGGAACATAGCAGGGGTCTCAAAAAATCTAAGGGACCCCGAATGGGCAAGTTTTATCAATTCCTTCGACTTCTGCATGTTGCAAGAGACCTGGTCAGTCGAAATCAAACATAGACTAGGGTACAAATCGTATGGGATTAGCGCTATCCCATCTAGGTGCGGAAGACCCTCGGGTGGGCTGATAACCTGGGTGAAAGTCAACCTAAGGGTGAATATTGAGGTGGTGGATGCTAACTCACCTGATATACTGGTCCTAAAAATTATTGTACGAGAAGGGAAAAAACTTTTCCTAGTAAACATCTTCAATAGGCCATCACCCATAACAAGAGAATCTCCAACACTCTCTTGTTTAGACACCCTCCTGAGTAATTTGGATATCAGGGAGGACCTTATTATCGTGGCCGGTGATTTTAACTGCAACTACGAGCCAGTCGTAGGATTTAGTGATATCTTTTTAGAAGAAGATGAAGCTAACACAATCCCTGCTTTAGGCAACATTAAACCAGTTAAATGTTCTACTATGGCCCTCCAAATGATGAAAATATGTGCAGAAAATTGTCTTAGGGCCTGTAATGGACGTTTACCGTCGGATAGCCTGAAGAAGCCTACCTTCTTTAGGGGGAACTACAAAAGCAACATAGATTTTGTTATTGCCTCCATACCAACTTGGGCATACCTCCTTGATATGGAGGTAATAGAAAGATTAGAAAGCGATCACTTCCCACTGGACCTCAAAATGGAGGCCTCGCTGTTAGAAACTACAGTTTCCCTCAGGTCACAAGAGGGAGCTAGTGGTGACGACAGCGAGACCCACATTAGCAATAATAGACGATCTTTAAAATGGCCGTTTATACTGGACAATGGTGAAACTGTCGCAGAAATATACTCACTTTTCGCATGTACTTTTGGCCCATATTTAAATCACTCCCTAGACGAGGAAAACAATAGCCACTTTAAGATGTTACACCAAAAATTCTTTGATGCTTTAAAGCTGCTAGTCACCAAAATGCCCAAGAAAAGTCAGCAGAAGACACATAATTTGTCCCATAGTAAGCCCTGGTACAACAAAGCTTGTAGGGAGTCCAAAAGGGCACTTATAACTGCAATCAAATCCAAGGCACTTGTAGATATTAAAACAGCTAGGAACAATTTTAAATTGGTTCAAAAGGCAACCAAATTAGCTTGGGAAGAAGAGAAATGGGCTGACTTGCTACACGCAGCAAAATCACGTGATAATGTAGCTTTCTGGAGGCTAGTAGCGAATGGAAATCACAAAGGGAGAGTGGCCAAGGACGTCTATTTGGACGAACAGACCTGGGTAAACCACTTCACTAGCCTTTATAAAAAATATGAAGAACTCCCCACTGCTATGGTTGTCCTAAGTAATGCTCTTCCAACAGACTATCTGAACTTTACGCTAGGAGAGACTGAACTGGCAATAAGCCAAATTAAACCTGGCAAAGCTCCTGGGTTAGACAAGATTCCGGGAGACTTGTATAAACATGATCTAAAAATATGGGCACCCTACATTAACTACTTGTGCAATGAGTTATCCCGAAATCTAGATTTCCCAGAGAGTTGGAAGGGAGCTGAAATTGTTTTAATTTTTAAAAAAGGAGACAGGATGGACCCCTCAAATTACCGGCCAATAAGTTTAATGGACATACTCCAGAAAATTTATGCACGACATATCTTATTTCGCGTCAATGACTGGCTGGACGAAAAGGCAATTTTGACTAGATATCAAGCGGGATTCAGACCCAAAGTAAGCACAATAGATCAAATTTTCCGTTTCTGTTGCCTCTATTGGAAATATGTTAAGATCAAAAAGGGCCAGCTATATGTTGCGTTTGTTGACCTAAGGGCAGCATTCGATTTAGTGCCGCGAAAATTACTATGGGAAGCATTGAGTGTAGTAGGGATGTCAACCACCTTAATAGCGCAAATTAAAGAGCTCCATAGAGACAACTTTGCGAGAATTCGTTGGGGTCCAAACGGAGAATTAACCCCAAAAACTCCTATTGAGCGTGGTGTGCGCCAGGGGTGTGTCTTGGCCCCCAACCTCTTTTCCATTTTCGTGAATGATATTCCATCACATTTAGAGGGATGTAAAAACGATTCCCCCAAGCTCAACGGAGAAAAGGTAACTTCCCTATTATTCGCTGACGACACTATTCTGATTTCCCAGACAAAAAAAGGTCTTCAAGCTCTCCTAAATTCCTTCAGCGAGTATTGTAGCAAGAAAGGATTGGAGATAAACGGGAAAAAGACTAAGTGTATGGCCCTAAATCCAACTAAAACAGATAAAGGCTGCTTAACCCTTAATGGTTTAAAATTAGAATCGGTTCCTTACTTTGCATATTTAGGGGTGACACTGGATTCCAAATTTTCTTGGAAAGCCCAATTGGAAAAAAGTAAGATGACATTTTGTCAGAATGCAAAACCCATTCTCAGGGAACAAAGTCTGAGTACCAGCAAAGCCGTATCCCCTGCGGTTGAACTTTTTAAATTCAAGGTGCAGCCAGCAGTGCTTTACGGCTCAGAAATCTGGGGCCCGGGGTCGAAAGGCACTTTTAGTGTCCTAGATAACAATTTTTTGAGAACTTTGGTCAGGGTTCCTAGAAGTACCCCTTTGGTGCCCCTCCAATTGGACCTAAATTTTCGAAGAACGGACCACCATATTATTTTACGCCCTCTGCTGCTATGGATAAGGCTATGGCAGGTACCAGAATTACAAGACTACAGAAATGGGCTTAAAGAAGTTATGGAGCTCGATAACTTCCAAGTAATATCGTGGGTCAAACATGTCAAAACTTGGCTTCACAACTTAGGTCTGAAACATTATTGGGAAAACCCGGACCTATTACCACCAAACTCAAAAAAAATAGCAAAAAGGGCCTTCTGGACATACATCATAGACATGACCAAAAGTGCTTCATCTAGTGGGACACTAGTAACAAAGTTCCTCACCTTTAAAGATGAACCAACTTTCGAGACCTTTTTGGATGAAATAGAACCGCCGCTTGCAAAAACTCTATTTTTAAAATTTAGATATGGCAATCTCCAAATAGGCTCCACATTGGCTCGTTGGACCAGTGGTGCAAATATCTCAAATCAGATGGTAGATGAACTTTGCCCCATGTGTGGAAGTCACCAAAAAGAAAACGAGCAACATATCCTCTTTTTCTGCCCATTATATGCCCAGGCCAGGAAAAGATGGATCAAACCAATATGCCTAGTATTAGGTGTGAGATCATGTTCTCAGGCTCTGAGAATCCTTTCTACTAACACAAGCCAACCCATAATATTTAGTGTCAGTAGATTCTTGCATTGTATCTTTTTCCAAAGAAAAAAATTGGGCTATCGATTGTAAATAGGTGGAAATGTCAAAATTCCCTTTCAATTAATTAACGAGGGGTCCAATGCAGAACCTTAATGCTGTTGTTTACAATTGTCTCCTATACAAATGAATTGTTCTTAATGAATGGTTTTATGTTCCACGCTGTACAGTTTTTAATATGTTTTATTGTATGCATTTGAATTGCTTCTTTTATGGCATTTATGCCGAAATAAAGACTCTTTGAATTGAATTGAATGCGCTATTAAAATTGTTCTGATAGAAATAGGACTTGGTGACTTCCGACTAGGATTGCAGATCAGTTTGTAGTCTAGTTGTTGAATGACAACCCATGGTCTGACTTGGCAGCCTCCAGCAGCCAAATGACCATGCATCGGCTACTTCCCCTTCCATCTAGCTCCACCCACTTCCTCCGTTAGCTGTTAACCTGTCAAAGGCAAAGCGACTCCCCCCCTGTCAGACCGGTAGGAGGATTCCATTGCATTCCAATGGCACTGGCACGCTCCGAGGCTTCCCTTTACCTACAGTGGCTCCAGTTGCTGTACCAGTTCCTCCAAGTTCCAGTAGGTGTACATCGTTCCAGGGGAACCTAACGTTCATATCATTGTCATTTTAGGCTTAGACCATTGCCCCTACACTGCTGTGTACACAATGGGCACCACAAGATGGCCGAAGCACAGCCTAGCACATCCAGCCTGGCTTGGGCCTCCTCTGCTGCTGTCACATTCTTTTGAACATCTTTTATCTTCAACAGTAGCCCCCAGCAAGGATCCTTCGTGGGTGACTGGCAGGTAGCCACTGATAGAATTCAGGCTTAGGGACTCCATGGGGTCTCACCCACCCTGCTGCCACCATCTTACCTCATTAGACAGAACAGTTTATATACTTCAATCAAAGCCTAGACATACCATAATTGTCACAATAGGCAGCTCTGTCACTTAAGCTCAAACTGTTTCAGGTTGCTGGACAGTAGGCATGTTGCGGACATGAGTTTCTCAGTTAACCAATTAAGCCCTCTGTCCATTTTTCTTTGACACTTTTGTCTCTGTAATGATTAGGGGTAGGTGGAATGTTTCATTCTGCCCATGGAATTGGCTGAATTTGGTAAGTCCGTGCAACCCTGAATTCTGGACAAATTTTGCCATTCGCCATGTGGTGGGATTTATACCTGCGAGGCTCCAGAAATCTGAGCGAGATTTGGCATCCTGTAGTGCAATTTTTCTATGTGAGCGGTCGCGGTGAGAGGGCTGCCTCAAGTTGATTTTCTACTGTAGTGTAGTTCCTATAGTCCCAATAGGCTCTGCGCATTGGAACAATATATTCAGTAGTTTAGACGTAGGACTGAGGTTAACTAGGTCTCTACTGACTATATTAGACTTAAGTTTTTTGCCAGCTAGCTCAGAGTTCACTAGAAACTTTCTCGAATAGGCGAGGAGGAGTTTAACCTCCCTGGATAGACAAGAAGGGATTTAGTTTCTGACAACCATAAAACATGACAACTTTGCTCTCCCTGATTAAGAGTATATCTCTAGAGTAGTGTGAAAACAAAAGACAGCTATTTCACTCAGCCAAAGGTGCGTACTTAGTTTCACCAGATTGCAGAGAAAAAGAGAGACGGGCGTTTTAAATAAAAGGTGTTATTTATTGAGCAGTCTCTTTCCTCATACAAGAGAAATGAATTGCTACAATTGCAATACTTGTAGTTAAGTAAAGTGCATACAGTAAAAGCAGGATTATGAAATAATACTGTAAAAGCATTGATATGGTTTCTTAGCCATATGATACTTTAAAATGGATAAAATAGATAAATACATATATACATTGACTAATCGTACTCAACTGGTGCTTCTAACTACGCCTACCCCGGTGTACCTGACCTAAGCCTAATACATGGGAGGGAGTAAGTAAGTAGCAGTTTAAGTTAAGTTTGTTTTGCCAAGAATCTGACTCAAGAATTCTCTGTAAGGGTTTAGTCAGTTCAGTACCTGGGCATTAGAAGGCAGGAGGGCCGGTATCTCTCTCTCAGGACTCGGTATCCCAGTCACCCGCAAAGGTAGGCTGGAAACGCCGGAGGCTGGATTTCTCGGCAGGAGAAAAGACAGCGTCTTTCTCAGCGCGTCAAAAGGAAGGGGCAGCGTCCGTGGGCTCTCGCATCAGCTGGGCTCTCGGGCAAGTAGTAGCTGCTCCAGATTCATCACCACCGTGTCTTTGCTTAAGGCAACGTTGGTATATTTATACCTGAAAGGTGCCGGGTTTGACGTAAGGCTGGACATAAGACGTCAATAAAGATGTCACTAAGAACTGGTCGTTCTTACAGTGCTTTACATGAGTTCTCGGACGAAATCAAAACAAAGCAGCGGGGATTTCCCAGGTTGCTGGAGGCTTGGATTTGTTTAAGAACTCAGTGTGCTTTCTAGGGGGCTGGAGGAATAGGCTTGCTTAATGTGACAGCATGTGCTATGACTGAATTATGAAAAGGGTTTCTATGCCGTTGTAGGGATATTATTGATTTATAACCGGACAAGGGCAAAGAATAGGAATATCGATTCAGGTTCCTAGATAAAACACACTACACCCACTCCACGAATTCATGTCCATAATTACTAAACTAAGCAATAGTAAACATATCTAACGGTGCATGTGTATACCGATCCACCCCAAAATACATTTTTTTTTCTTTTTTCATCTGAAATGGCATATGCGAAATACACGAAAAATGAGTATAGGTACTGTACGCTTTCAAGCAGTGTAATCATTCAGTAAAAGGATGCACATATATATCAGCATGAATGATTTGCGAAAATTACACATGAAAATGGCTCTTGATACAGAAAAGAAAAGTGCGAGACCATTTCATCACATATAAATACATTTATTTGTAAATATGCTAGAGGCTGAGGTAATATATTGTCTCTAGAGTTCCTAAAAATAGAAGCTCTGTTCTCTAAGAATAGTTCTACTTTAAGCAGAGGATGAGTGCCAAAAAAAGGTAAATATTTTGGAATCTGGGAAAAAATAATTTCGTTTTTCAAGGGAAGAAGTCAAAACAGTTCCAAATATTTTCAGAAGCTTTTGTTTTTCAAAGCTGAAGGCCAAATTCAGAGTTCAGGGAACGCTGAGTGCTCGTTTGCTTAAAAGTTTATTCTTTCTGTTCAGGGGAGAACATCATTTCAGACAGACTTTCAAAAAAGCAGTTTACCGCTTCAGGTGAAAGTTCGACCAAGTTGGAAAACGCCGCAACTGTGCAGTCGTGAGAATGATTGCTATCATCGATGACAGGATCAGCAGTGCTCACAGAAGGTCGTACCTGGTTGATGCTGCTCTCATCTTGCACTTCACTACCCTTTAATCGCAGTGGTGAAGTCTCAACGAATGCCGTCATCAGGATGGGTAACCGCTGGGGACAACACGATGCATGAGCCTTTACTGGACTCAGCAAAGTATCCGTATCCAAAGGTACTTCTGATTGATTTCCTTTCTTTTCCTTTCTTTCCTTTCTTTTAGAAAGAGAGCAGAGAGTGATGCTTGGGAACTACCTCTCCCCTGCCAAGTCTTTGCAATGTGGGGTGCCACAAGGGTCGGCTTTAAGCCCGACCCTGTTTAACATCTACGTGGCCCCCCTTGCTAGACTTATAAGATCGCAGGGGATGGAGGTAGTGTCCTACGCTGATGACACTCAAATCATGGTGTCTCTGGCTCATTCCTCTGTGGTGACATCTGCCTTGAGCTTCAGGGTATGCATGCAGTTGGTGGCAGACTGGATGACTGTTAATTCCCTGAGGCTCAATGGCGAAAAAACAGAGGTACTGGTTTTTGGAAAGAACCAGGATGTCTGGTCGAGCGAGTGGTGGCCTTCGTCTCTTGGCACCTGCCCCTCTCCCTCCCAATCAGCCAGAAATCTAGGTGTGATATTTGACACCTCACTCTCTATGTCCCTTCAAGTAAACAGGACCGTGGCCACTTGCTGGGGTGTGATTAGAACTCTAAATAGAATCCGTGAATATCTTTCTCCCCAAGCTCGGAAACAAATTGCAGTCGCTCTTGTTGGCTCCAGGTTGGATTATTGCAATTCCCTGTATATGGAGTCCAACAAGAGCCTTGTACATCGACTGCAAATTGTGCAGAACGCGGCTGCACGTTTTGTATTGGCCCTTCCTAAGGTGGCTTCGGCGACTAAAGCCAGGAAAGATCTTCACTGGCTTCCAGTGCAGCACAGAATTTCTTTTAAAATTCTTTGCATGACTTACAGAGCATTGGCGGAGGGATCAATGAGTGGGATTAGTTCCTTGCTCGCTCGCTATGTCCCAGTTAGAGGCCTTCGATCCGCTGAATTGCTCCAACTTGTCGTGCCAAGGGTCAGGCTGGCAAGATGGGGAGCTAGGGCCTTTTCAGTGGTGGCCCCTCAGCTCTGGAATTCGATTCCCATTGAGCTTAAGAGGTTGCCATCTATTGAGTTGTTCAAAAAGGAGCTAAAGACATGGTTCTTTAGGAAGTCTTATCTCTAACTGAACGTTCCCTGGAGTGATAAGCTGTGTTTTGATGTTAGGCGCCTTGACGCCCATGGGGCAAAGTATGCGCAGAATAAAAAACATTTTCATTCATTCATTCATAGTGTGAGACAGACGTCTAACACGCATTCTTCTCCGCACAGCATACATCTTAACACAGGTAAGATACAGTTCTGCCAGATGGGTCTGAATGAAAGAAACAAGGTCATATTCAGATCTCTTAGCCGGGCTAATCCAAGGACTTTAGTTATGCGGTCCCGATAGTGTATAGCTAGGATCGTTTCTTCCATTGTTGCTGGAGTCTTGTCTGTGACATGGCTTGCCATAATGAAGCGGGAGTATCAAAAATAAAATGCCTGCTACGAGTCCCAACAGGAGTGGAAGGCCGCCAAAGAGTGAATGGACAAAATTAGGAAAGATGCCCAGGACTGCTTTGAAAGGTGTCAACAGTCCAGAAAAAAATGTCTTAAATACACTCGCGATACCATTCGTATCAGAAATGTTTAAGATTTCGTTTAGCATTTCTGCGAAGTGTAGGGGGCAATTTGTTGATAAAAGGTTATGTATCTCTGCCGTTGTCCTTGCAACTTGGAGATCATACGTTTCTTTTGATGACGTCAAGTGCACTGGCGTCTGTAGAAGAACAGACTTCATTCTGCTTAAAGTATCAATTCGAATAGAAGAGATTTTCAAACTGGGCCAAATTTTTCCCTCCCTGTCTGGAGTGTCGTTCGGATACAATACTTTCATACAGCAAGTGACCCTGGACGAAACGCTTACCAGATAAGCTTTTCCTGGCACCAGGCCACAACATCTGTCGTCCACTATTAGAATGTAGCTCCCGTTCGAAAGCCGTCTAAAGAATGGCTCTATTCTAGTTGCAGGTGTGCCAAGCTGGTGACATGAAAGGTTATTTGAAGTCCCCTTACAGGCCCCATGGAGATGTATACCCTGACACAGAAGTATACCACTTAGTGATTTTTCACAATTATCACCACTAAGAAATACATTCTGTCCTTTTTCACTATAACGTGTGAGTGTAAGGTAATTTCCATGATGACTTGATGTATCCTTTACCCAACATTTCATAGTGGCCTGCCTGTATATACTTTTGGCAGTATCGAAATTGGAAAGATGTTATCGGAATAGTTACGATTCCGTGTATTATCCATTCAATGACAGGTCGTTCTGACATTGTCAATGGTAATCTCTCAAGTTTTTCAATGCTCAGAATTGTATATTCTGCTCCTTTTTGTGCCAAGCTGATTTGTATATCAGTAAGGTTAAAGATAGAGAACAGTGACGTTGTGTTGATTAAACGCCAAGGCACGTAGCCTGAACGCAGATTTTGTAACGTCCAGCCAAGCTGTACAATAGAACGCAATTGGGACTGACCATGTTGTAACATTAGCAATTCCTGTTCTATTATATCGATTGCAGATGATACAATACTGTCCAGTGAATATATTCTGGAGGACAGTCATTAACCCATTGTCCACAACAGAAAGTGATTTTTCCAAATTAATACGGTCAATTTCCCGTATTTTCTTTGCTGTTTCAATTTGAGTTTCTTTCCAAACTTCGTTATAAGCTGCATATATAGAGGCCGCTATGAAACGTTTTTGACGCTGTTTGCGTGGTCCCATAATGAAATCACGCAAGTCAGCACCTTCTTTTAGTAAAGTCAAGTGTTGCTTAATTTCTGCCAGTGTGGATGTATGTAGCCATTCAAGGCAGAGTTTTCCTACACTGTATGTTGTTACTATCCCTGGATGTTGTCGCTGGGAGTATCTAGGGTCTGGCCTGGTCAATTTGAACCCCTGTATTTTGTTCAGGAATCTATATTGACAGTTATTTGTGTCTGTGGGCCAGATCAACCATTTTTTCCAATCAGGATGTGTTCTGTTTTGGTTTAAAATATGGGATACGTCTATCTCAACCTCTGTAGTGCTATTACTGTCAGGAGTTGGTTTTGGAATAGACGGTTTGTTTAAGTCTTTAATTTTGGCTAGGCCAAGACAGGTTGTTTGTTGAATTGTGTCATTCAAAAATATAATTTGTTCTGGGATCGTGCAGGCTCTGAATAATGATTCTATACCTTGCACTTGCCAATCTTTAGTACCCCAGATGATTTTTGTCTCAATGTTATTGTTCCAAAAATCAAAACCAAATGTATTCATTTTTTCAAAAAATGATTCTGAGTAGATTAATTTTGTATTTGTCAGCATGGTTTTCATTCCTGTCTTATTTAACTGTTTGAAATAAAATGTTTCTGCTTCACTTGTGTTAAACCCTGAGAAGTATAGGAATTTCTCATAGAATGTTTTTGAACTGCCTTTTGGTGGAGTTGCACAATGTTCCCATTGATTATAATTTAAAACATTTCTAGGTTGAGCAGATTTATGCAAATAATGGTTACCATAGTGGTTGTAGCAGTACATCTGATCATAATTCGATGAACCTGTGGTATATAAATAAATAATACCGGATCTAGGTTTGTCTGGACTTAGCAATAACAGATAGCTCAATAAAATAAGAGTCAAGATTCGAGGTAGTAGGAGTTTGCAGGTTTATTACAGCATAAAGGACAGGAACAGGACAACCTGCACAGGAATAGGATGGCAGCGCTGCCGGGGGCAGAATCAGGATCGGCGTAAGGGAATGGGATAAGGGATAACTTTTCAATAACAGTACATGAGCATATATACATAACGCAAACACACAGCATTACATTGCAATAGGCGTAGCAGTGGGTGGAGCAATAGGCGTGACGCGTAGCAGTCGCGAAAGATAAGGGTGAAAGTAGGTGTAACAGGGCGTATACATAGACATGTGATGCAAACGTAACAGAATATGTCATGAATGGGGCGGAAACATGGAGGGGGCTACCTAAGGAGCCGGGACCTCTGACCTAATGGTGCGCGCAAACTTGGCAATGACGTGTTACTAGGAGAAGCCGGGGGCTATGAACTCTGTGCTAGGAGCAGAGACTGAAGTCTGGAGAGTCAGGGCGACATGTACCTAAGCAGTATCTAGTATCTGATGTTTAGAGAACATGTTGATATGAACTAAGAGTCAGGAGGGGAGAGGCTAACGGACTCTAAGACTGGAGCATGCATTATTCTACATGTAGTGCGTGATGAAGAATATTAAATGCCCATTAAATGCAGTATTTCTCTAACGTGGAGACGTAAAGGCTAGACAATGACGGAAACTATTGATGCAGTTCAGTAGCTTTAGGAATGCAGAGAAGGAGGACTGAACTGATAACTGGAATCATAACATACTCTTGGCAGACTCAGAGGCAGAGCCAGGCTGAGCCGGGCACTGCGAGGCAGGAAGTAAGTGAAGGGTCAGGGATACAGGTGGGGGCTGTATCGCTCCTCAGCGAGGCTTCAGGAGACAGGAGCTGAATCTGGTGTCCAGGCCCTTTTGAGGCCTAGAAACGGGGACTTTATAATGGAATAACGTGCACACTGAGAAACGTGGCAATGTAACTTTACATAGGCCTGATATTCGTAGTATTCACGAGAACTGGAAACTGGCATACTAGAGGTGGACACAACTGTAATTGCGTCATTAATCGAACATAGGGAATACATATGCATATCAATCATGCACAGATAATATATGATGGAGGACGCGTAGGGACACAGAACATGGCAAAATTTACTTTTCCACAAACCTTGTAAATAATCATGTTCTGTAAATTTTGCTGACATAACTAAGTCTGACATCATATCATTAATACTTTCAAAGTCCCAATCAGAGAATGTGCTCGGTTTTACAAAGTCACTTAACGAAACCTTAAATTGATGAGGATACTTCAAGAGCTCGACCGGGCCATATAAATCGTAGTCTGTTTTGTCCCATGCTACCCCACCGGGTATCGGATTGGCTGTGAAGTTTACTGAAGAAAGTTCTCTTTTCTCGATGTGTGAATACTTGTGTGGCTTTAGGACCAGGTTGATATTCTGGCTTGCTGTGTCCATTGTAACATATTTTCCCTCAATGAAGTGTCCCAAGCATAGCACCATGATGAGCCAAAGCAGGAGGAAAAGTACACCTAGCACCACCCAAAATTCAATCCATGGGGGAATCAGATAGGTTTCTTTTAGTTGATGAAAGAGTTTTTTAGTCTTGTCTTTAAAAGTTGTTGTTGATGTTGGCTGTTCCTCAGGTTCGCTCGGATCCTCAGAAAAGTCATCGAGATTGATGAAGTAGCCTGATGCAGTTCTTTCAATTGTTGGAATTGCTTCTGGATTTTTCTTTGTTTCATTAGTATAGTCTGGCTACATCATTGTAGACAGGTGTTTCTTGACGAATTGTTACAATTTGGGTTTCAAGAGGCATAAGTTCCATGGCTTTGTTGCATAGTCCTTGTTGATTCACTGTAGGTTTATCAAATGTGATTAGTCTCTCAGTTTGAACCTCTTGATTTGTAGCAAACTTTGGTGTTCTGCTGCTTCTTGGGAGTCCACTTGGCCTACTACTTATTATTGGCCACATGATTGTGGTTTAACCAGGTCGATGGATACAACTCGGTTCTCCTTTTTACCAGCAAAGGGCGGTAGTACAACTGATCTTGTTCCGTTGACAGCTAAGACAGGTACTGCTTTTCTGTAAGAAGGCCCAAATTCCTTCTTCACCGCGATTTTCTCTCTGACCAGATCCCCAATCTTTGGAATCCAGACAGGCCTTGCTGGGACAGGTGGTTTCTCTTTAGTGGCTGTTTGCTGTTTCAACTTTATGTTGCTCAGGTCTTTCCTTGTTTCATTTAAGTCCTGTAAAATAGCCAAACGATCTTTGATATCAAAGCATTTTCCTTCTACCACTGAAGTCTGACTATCGAGATCCTGGATATGCATTCTAGTCCCGAACAATAGTTCGTACGGACTGAAACCTTTTAGAGAATTTCTTGGCAGATTGTTAAGACTACGTTGGACACTTATTAAATGTTTGACCCACCCAACCCCCGAACCTAATACCTTTGCCGTTATAGATTGCTTTATGTCTCGGTTTTTTCTTTCCACCATCCCATTTCCCTCAGGAAGGAAGTGATAAGATTCCCGCAATGCAATGCCCATGCTGGTCACGTCCTCCTCATAAGCTCGAGAGCTAAAAGCAGGACCCTGGTCAGAGTGTAGCATGCCAATTGCGTATATGCCGCTATAGACTCGCAAATCTTTTATAACAGTTCAGACGTCAGCCGAGAGCTGGGGTCTACATTTTTAGTGAAACTAGTCTTAAATAATATACATTGGGACGCATGTTTCCTGTTTAATCATGCGTATCGATCGCCTTATGCTTTCTATTAGGCGTTCTGGCATTATGTCGGCCGGTTCGCCACTGCGATCTCTGTTGCAGTTTTCACAATTTTTTGCAAATTTGTGATTATCCACGCTCATTCCCGGCCACCAGTATTCTGATTGTAATTCTGTCAGAGATTCCTTGATCTTCTGATGCCTTAGACCTAATCCCATATGTGCTTCTTGTATTAAGAAGCCTCTCCTGTTCCTGTTTGGAATTACCCTATCCCCCACTCCAGGGATTTGAGCAAAAGGAACGGAGTTTGCATCGATTATATATGTATAATTGAGTGGATAGTTGACGGGCAGTGCTGAACAGTCGCCTTTTGATGACGTTTTTACCGCCAGCATAGTTTCCCCGTCTACGTATTTTCCTGAACGCTTTTTTGTAGCTACGGAAGCCGGCTTAGTTGCTTCCGCTGTGGCTGTCTCAGCCAATGAATTCCTTGAAACGTGAACGCCATCACGTTCATGACTCAATGAATGTATCACGTGAGTCTTTGGTAGTTCTTTCTGTAAAAGAACTACTTGTTCCCAAAGCAATTTTTGCTTTATTGTGGCACCTGTGTTATCTTTGTAACCGTTTTGAACCAATTCTGCAAGTCGTTATTGTATGATTTGACGCAGTAATACTAATCGCACACTATTAGTGTCGGGAATTCGCGATCGGCATTATCTAGCGCCATTTTTAACGCTATTACTTCAGTTTGTTTATCTGAATTATTTTCTACAGAGTGTGATTTTGTTACCAGAGGTCTCAATTTACCTCCGCGCCACACGTATTTAACAATCTCGCATGTGGCGTTATAGGCTTGTTTTCCCCAAACCGAGGGTTGTGCATGTCCGTCTGTGTATATTACACAGGCCTTACTGTTGTATGGGCAGAATGTCGATTGGCAGAGGATATTCTCTTTCATATTCTAGATTTTTTGATTTTTTCATTTCCGGGTCAAAATAGTATTTCACTTTGTAGCAAGAGAATTTTCCCATTGTATCCATTTTGGATTTAATGCCACAGTAGGTAAATTACATGGGCTTGTTAATGCCTCAAAATCTGATTCTGCTGTTCTAACAGTAATCTGTCTGCCGTCAGCTTGGTCTCTTTCTTTTGCTACAGCTGTTTGAACCGCATGTACAATGTTTTCCTTAATACTGAATGTTTTTTCAGCTTCTGTGTACAAATGTGATTTGTATGCTATTGGTACCTTCTCTCCCTCATTAGAGGTTTAGGTACGTGAATCCGCATCTTCCTGGGATGACTCGGATTACAAGGTTGCTTGTGTTATCGCGTGTTTGCAATTTTGTTTTAGCTAACATGTCTGTTTGCAATGATCTCAAAATTTCTGTGTGTTTTTGAGTCCAATTGATTGTTTTAAAATCTGGTTTTATTAGTTCATAGAGAGGTTTAACCCTCTCTGCATAATTTAGAATGTAAGTTCTTCAGAAATTCAGGAAACCTAGAATTGATTGTAAGTTTTTCAGCGTTCTTGGTGCTTGGATTACAGCGCACTTCTCTAAGAAGTTGTCTGCCAGGCTTTTGCCTTCACTTGATAATTCATATCCTAAAAACAGGACAGTTAGATGGGCAATTCGTGACTTTTTAAAGTTGAATTTGTAACCCTCTGCCGCAAACCCAAGTATTATGGTGTTCACTCTTTTCAAGTGAGTATCCAAGTCATCATCTGTTAGATAGATGTCATCGACATAAGATAATGCCTCATCATACAGATGTAGTAACTCTGTTACTCTTGCTGAGAATAATCCTGGGCTGTTCTTGAACCCCTGTGGGAGTCGACAGAATTTTCTGCGAGCCCATTATTGAGAAAGCGGTCAAATACCTGCTTTCAGGTGCTATATTTTGACAAAAGAATCCATTAGAGATGTCTAATGTTGTTTTGTATTTTTTGCGCACGATGTTATTCATTAGTGCTGCACTGTGTGAGTTTTGTACTGCAAAAGTTTTGCAACATGAGTTAAGGTGTCTGTAGTCCAAAACTAGACGATATGAATCGTCTGGCTTGGAGACAGGAAACAAAGGATTGTTCATTTGTGAGGTGCATGTTTCAATCACCCCCTGGTATTCAAGTTGATCTAAGATCTCCCTGACCTGTTTTTTAGCTTCTTGCTTAATTGGGTACTGCCTTTGTGCAGTTGGTTGACATTTTAACTGGATTTTGTGAGGAGGAGAGTCCTCATCCCATCCAACATGGTTTTTATATAATGCAGGAGCTTGGGCTACTGCCCACTTTCTTGCAAGTGTATATTTTTTATGAATTGGAATGTGATTTGAGAAGGCAGGCATAATCATTTCTTCGCCATGAGGGCACTCCCTGACAAACTCCGGTGACCAGTCTTTTTCAGCTAAAAGGATGTCATAGCCTTTGGAGAGGTTATCCCAAAATAGACCCCTTATTTTCCTAGTCTTATCTCCCTCTATACGTAATGTTATTTCGTATATTTTATGAGGTTTGCTAACTCTGGTGTCTGCAGTTTCCACCTGACTGTATTAATTTGTGTCCACTGTCTCCAGATGATTCATCAGGATCTTGCGAGCTATGCTCACTTCTGCTGCGCTGTCTAGCATTGTCTGAGCCCACTCTCCGTTTTTCAGCTGTGTCCTCAGGATCCTCGGCATGTTTGATTATTTTAATGCTGGCTACCTTCTTTTTTGGAAATTGTAGTTTTTTACTTTGATGAGCAGGTTCTTTGTCTTTGGACTTGACGTGCTCTTCCCTGTGTTCTGACCGTCCTCTTCTTTCCGATTTCTGCGAGGAAGTCTGAAAAGATCGAGAGGGACGTGTATCAATATCTTGATATATATCAGGTCTCTTCAAATTATCCCTATTTCTAAGGTTGTATCTTTTCTCAGAGGGCTCCCTCTGTGGAGACTTGTGTCCTTGGTCCGGAGATCTTTCTCTCCGCCGAGGAGACTTTCCTCTGGACTGGAATCTTTTTTCTTTGGGAGTGGATTGTTTATTTCCATCCCAGCTCTTTTTTGGAGTGTTTAGATTATTTTTAATAAATATTTTTTCAGGATTTTCAGTTAGTTGGGGTTTTACTGGTTTCCCACCCAAACTATCTCTTCCTAGCTCTTCATAGGACTTTTCTATGATTCTGGCAAGTTCAAATGGCTGTTCTGCCATATCTGTTTCTTTCAATGTCTGACGGATAGCCACAGATGCTGCTTCTCCTTTTATGGTAGATAATAATAAAGCTGAGACCTGCTTGAAGTCTTTCAGTAATTTCATACCCAGAGTTAAAGCAGGTTCTGGACCGTATTCATTTTGAAACTGTCTTAGCACATCGGGTATTACCGCCATGGACGGAACACCATGTGTTTTTGTGTGAATGGAAGCAAAGACTGTGCCCCAAGTGTCACAGTCCTCCACATGTGGTGCGATCCCCATTGGAAGACAGATAGTCAGAATTCTGTGTTTTTCAGTTACGGTAGTATCCGGAAATACTGCCTCTATTTGAGTGATTTTTTGTGCTAACCAGAATGGAATTTGTTCCCGTTTTATGGGTACTTTACCCAGACATGACTGTATGTTCTGTGGTGTAATTTTGTTTGTGTTCCCCTGATGAGGGGTCGGCCTTGGCATGTTAATAGCTGGTTGGACTGTTGAAGTCCGCATTATATATTGGACTAATTGTCTATGAATTTTAATCAGTTGTTTTAGCTGTACTAAAAGTTCTGGTACTGCCATTTTTTCGATGTCTGGATGTGGTGTGTAGCTGGCTAGAACCGGCCTCGTTGCTCCTGGTCTACCTAGTTGACCGAGCCTGGTGATGTGATTATTATGTTTTAGGGCGCCTTTAAACCAGAGCAGGTGCTCTTTGTATTTTAATGGGATTTCCACCTCCTCGAAAGGAGTGTAGATATCCGGTGGTTCCTCTATTTTGTAATAGTGGAACTCATGTGTGACAGCGTTTGCTGCTGGAAAGTTTATCTATGAATAGAATACCTCTGTCTGCCGATATTCATGTGCCTCAATTACGAATATGACTGTACCACCTCTCGATGTCAGTCCATTTTCTATAAGTTTAAGTGTTATAGTTTTTCTTATGTTGACCGGGATGAGTATTGCATCCGGGTCACTCTGCAGGAGACTTGTGTCATCCGCTAGGAGTTGAGCTGCTATTCTAGCTGTCTCCCTATCTCCTTCATTGTCTGACATTTTACTGACAGGAAGGTTTTTTAGGTCTCGTGACCTATCAATGCGCATGCGCATTGAGAGAAGCGAGACTATAGGGCTTTAAACAAAGTTTAACTAACTGCGGCGATTTGGTGCTGTGCCCGTGCGCTTTTAGGTCAATGCGCAAGCGCATTGACCTAAAATGCGCGTGCACATCACGAAATCGCCATCTGTTCCCAAAGCCACACTCCTCCCACACCTTTGAAGTGAAGCTTAGCTTCACTTCAAAGGCCCCGGCTGCTTCACACCCTCATGCCGCTCTCCCCGCTCCGCCCCCTCCCCTGCCCGCCGTGTGTCTCCCCTTCGGTATCTTAAGTTGTTGTGTGCAATCTCAACAATGACCTGGACCTATTGTCTGTTTTAGTTATGTTTTTGTGGGTAACAAAGTTGCTGTTTCATAGATGAGTCTGTAAACATATAGTCTGTTCATTAGACCAGTTTTCATTCTTGTGAGAATCAGTACCGCTTCATATGCATCTCCAGTCTGGTTGCAAAGAGCACTGCCAGGAACCAATCATAGCAGCGTTAGTGTGATTTTAGTGCATCAAACTACTATAGCACTTTATTGCGTAAAAATGTTTATTTCTAAAGGTTTTTTTTGTTAACAGTTTTACATCCTAATATTGCACGTCATCTAATAACCCTCTTCACACTCTATTATGAATCCAGAGCAGGAGAGTCTGGCCTGGATTCCCTCTTGCCTTAACTTCTTTCCGTGCATGCCTCCTCTCTCTGGCTATAGCCTACTCTGTTTAACGTAATCATTTAATGTATTTATCCAAATTGCCAACGCGTAATTTCATGAGCCTCATCCTTGCCGCCTTTGAACCCCTATCCGTATGATCATTATTCTTGTTTGTCGCCCTGCCCTTTGCTTAGTCACTATACCTGTCTTCCGTTTCATGCTCCCCCTCTGCCCTTTCTGTCCTGAGAGCAGTTTACTTGGCAGTGGAAGACGGTACTTGAAGGTAATCAGCAGAAGTCCTTCCCAAGCTGCCCTCGTGTCCTTGTCATTCCTCTCTCTACCTGTACTGGAGCTCGAAGCCATCTCCTCTGCGTTCGGCTCCGTTCTGATTACCTCTGAGTCCTCCACATCACCTGTTCTTTCACTTTCGCTTTCTCGTTATATGCCCATATACATCTCACCTCACACTCACCCTCACTCACCCTCACCCTCACTCACCCTCACCCTCAGCCTCGCTCACCCTCACCTTCACTCACCCTCACCCTCACCTTCACTCACCCTCAACCCCTCACCCTCACTCACCCTCACCCTCACTCACCCTCAACCCCTCACCCTCACCCTCACTCACCCTCACCCTCACTCACCCTCACCCTCATTCACCCTCACCCTCACTCGCCCTCACCCTCACCCTCACTCACCCTCAACCCCTCACCCTCACTCACCCTCAACCCCTCACCCTCACTCACCCTCACTCACCCTCAACCCCTCACCCACCCTCACCCTCACTCACCCTCAACCTCTCACCCTCACTCACCCTCAACCCCTCACGCTCACTCACCCTCAACCCCTCACCCTCACTCACCCTCACCCTCACTCACCCTCACCCTCACTCACCCTCACCCTCACTCACCCTCACCCTTACTCACCCTCACTCACCCTCACTCACCCTCACTCACCCTCACCCTTACTCACCCTCACTCACCCTCAACCCCTCACCCTCACTCACCCTCACTCACCCTCACTCACCCTCACTCACCCTCACCCTCACTCACCCTCACTCACCCTCACTCACCCTCACTCACCCTCACCCACCCTCACCCTCACTCACCCTCACTCACCCTCAACCCCTCACCCTCACTCACCCTCACTTACCCTCACTCACCCTCACTCACCCTCACTCACCCTCACCCACCCTCACCCTCACCCTCACCCTCACTCACCCTCACTCACCCTCACTCACCCTCACTCATCCTCACCCTCACTCACCCTCAACCCCTCACCCTCACTCACCCTCACTCACCCTCAACCCCTCACCCTCACTCACCCTCAGCCCCTCACCCTCACTCACCCTCAACCCCTCACCCTCACTCACCCTCAACCCCTCACCCTCACTCACCCTCACTCACCCTCACTCACCCTCACTCACCCTCACTCACCCTCCCTCACCCTCACTCACCCTCACCCTCACTCACCCTCACCCACCCTCACCCTCACCCACCCTCAACCCCTCACCCTCACTCACCCTCAACCCCTCACCCTCACTCACCCTCACCCTCGCTCACCCTCACCCTCACCCTCGCTCACCCTCACCCTCGCTCACCTTCACTCACCCTCACCCTCACTCACCCTCAACCCCTCACCCTCACTCACCCTCAACCTCCCTCAACCCCTCACCCTCACTCACCCTCGCTCACCCTCACCCTCGCTCACCCTCAACCCCTCACCCTCATTCACCCTCACTCACCCTCACCCTCACTCACCCTCAACCCCTCACCCTCACTCACCCTCAACCCCTCACCCTCACTCACCCTCAACCCCTCACTCACCCTCACTCACCCTCACTCACCCTCACTCACCCTCACTCACCCTCACCCTCACTCACCCTCACTCACCCTCACTCACCACCACTCACCCTCACCCTCACTCACCCTCACCCTCACTCACCCTCAACCCCTCACCCTCACTCACCCTCAACCCCTCACCCTCACTCATCCTCACCCACCCTCACTCACCCGCAACCCCTCACCCTCACTCACCCTCAACCCCTCACCCTCACTCACCCTCAACCCCTCACCCTCAACCCCTCACTCACCCTCACTCACCCTCACTCTCCCTCACCCTCAACCCCTCACCCTCACTCACCCTCACTCACCCTCAACCCCTCACCCTCACCCTCACTCACCCTCAACCCCTCACCCTCACTCACCCTCACTCACCCTCAACCCCTCACCATCACTCACCCTCAACCCCTCACTCACCCTCACTCACCCTCAACCCCTCCCCCTCAACCCCTCACCCTCACTCACCCTCACTCACCCTCAACCCCTCACTCTCACTCACCCTCAACCCCTCACCCTCACTCACCCTCACCCTCACTCACCCTCAACCCCTCACCCTCACTCACCCTCACTCACCCTCACCCTCACTCACCCTCACCCTCACTCACCCTCACCCACCCTCACCCTCCCTCACCCTCACTCACCCTCACTCACCCTCACCCTCACTCACCCTCAACCCCTCACCCTCACTCACCCTCAACCCCTCACCCTCACTCACCCTCAACCCCTCACCCTCAACCCCTCACCCTCAACCCCTCACCCTCAACCCCTCACTCACCCTCACTCTCACTCACCCTCACTCTCACTCACCCTCACTCTCACTCACCCTCAACCCCTCACCCTCACTCACCCTCACTCTCCCTCACTCACCCTCACTCACCCTCACTCACCCTCACTCACCCTCACTCACCCTCACTCACCCTCACCCTCACCCTCACCCTCACCCTCACACTCACCCTCACCCACCCTCACCCACCCTCACTCACCCTCACTCACCCTCACTCACCCTCACTCACCCTCACTCACCCTCACTCACCCTCACTCACCCTCACTCACCCTCACTCACCCTCAACCCCTCACCCCCTCACCCCCTCACCCTCAACCCCTCACCCTCAACCCCTCACCCTCAACCCCTCACTCACCCTCACTCTCACTCACCCTCACTCACCCTCAACCCCTCACCCTCACTCACCCTCACCCTCCCTCAACCCCTCACCCACCCTCAACCTCACTCACCCTCAACCCCTCACCCTCACTCACCCTCACCCTCACTCACCCTCAACCCCTCACCCTCAACCCCTCACCCTCCCTCACCCTCAATCACCCTCAACCCCTCACCCACCCTCAACCCCTCACCCTCACTCACCCTAAACCCCTCACCCTCAACCCCTCACCCTCACCCTCACAACACATATTGTGTTACAATAGGTGTCACATTTGCGAAAGATAAAACTATTGGCATTGTAAATAACAAAGCTATTAATTTCGCTATTTTCAAAACAAGCACATAAATAAAAAATGTGTCCTTTACAATACCAATAGCTCAAACTTTCCTAATGCGAGACCTATTGCATTGCTGTGCTTCTCTCCCCTGCTGCACTCTCCTGCTCTCTAGATGTGGCCTAACGACCAGAGCTGACATCTAAGTCACGTAAATACAAAACATGTTGCATTCCAAATGCTATAGGTGTCACATTCGCGAAAGTTATAACTATTGGCATTGTAAATGACAAAGCCATCAATTTAGCAATTTTAAAAACCAACAAATAAATAAAATATGTCATTTACAAGACCAATAACTCCAACTTTTCTAATGCGAGACCTATTGCATTTCCAATGCTTGTTTTTTGGGGGGTTTTTTGCAGATCAAGTTTTCAAGGAAACAAAGATTAGGTGCACAATATTTTGGAACACTGTATCCTTCAACGTTGAATAAACCAAAAACTATACATAGAAATCTCTTCCTACTAAGTTCCGGCGGATTTTAACCTTTGACCCACTCCAGACGTCTTTGGAGTATTTACGGGAGAAAGGGTCTGTGTGAAAAAGCACGACTGAGTTACTCTAACGTCTTGCGTTAGATTTATCTCCTTACCAAACGTTGGGCGCCATGTAGTGTAGTTCCTATAGTCCCAATAGGCTCTGCGCATTGGAATAATATATTCAGTAGTTTAGACGTAGGACTGAGGTTAACTAGGTCTCTACTGACTATATTAGAAGTTTTTTGCCAGCTAGCTCAGAGTTCACTAGAAACTTTCTCGAATAGGCGAGGTGGAGTTTAACCTCCCTGGATAAGACAAGAAGGGATTTAGTTTCTGACAACCATAAAACATGACAACTTTGCTCTCCCTGATTAAGAGTATATCTCTAGAGTCGTGTGAAAACAAAAGACAGCTATTTCACTCAGTCAAAGGTGCGTACTTAGTTTCACCAGATTGCAGAGAAAAAGAGAGACGGGCGTTTTCAATAAAAGGTGTTATTTATTGAGCAGTCTCTTTCCTCATACAAGAGAAATGAATTGCTACAATTGCAATACTTGTAGTTAAGTAAAGTGCATACAGTAAAAGCAGGATTATGAAATAATACTGTAAAAGCATTGATATGGTTTCTTAGCCATATGATAAAATGGATAAAATAGATACATACATATATACATTGACTAATCGTACTCAACTGGTGCTTCTAACTACGCCTACCCCGGTGTACCTGACCTAAGCCTAATACATGGGATGGAGTAAGTAAGTAGCAGTTTAAGTTAAGTTTGTTTTGCCAAGAATCTGACTCAAGAATTCTCTGTAAGAGAGGAGCCAAGATGGCGACCGAGATGGCTGCGTAAACGCTCGGCTCCGTGAGCCTTCTCACCCCGCGCATACATCCTGGCACTTATCCTGGGCCGTAACGGCATATTTATGTAGGCGAAGGACAGTCTTCACTTACCGTTTGCTCCTGAGGCTTCTGCTTGCTGCGGACCCGTTGAAATGTCCCCCAATGTTTTGCGGCCTTCACGGAGCTGGGACCGGGGCCTCGAGTGCGAAGAGTGGCCGGCCGCGACTGTAACAACAGCGGCCTCTGGTGATGGTGAGGAGTCGGCCGGAGGGAACTGACGACCTGCTGGCCGATTGCGACAGTGCCGACCCAGCCCAACTTGCGGAGAACCATGTCGGGAGTGCGATACAGCTGGGTCGAGGGGTGTGCATGATACTTGCCCCCACTACGGTGTTGTATCCGGGCACACTAACGACTTTTCCCGGTGTCAGCGTGTGGCCCCCAGGGAGCGGCGGAGTTTTTAGCCTTTTGGTGACTCTCCGCTGAGAAACCTGCCTTGACTTTTGAGATTCCCGTTGTGAATCCTGTCCCTCCCCGGTGTGGGGCCCGGTCCCGAAGTGAGGTGGAGAAAGACGAGGCCGGATCAGCTAAGATGGCGGATAGCACCCTCTTACGCTCACCTCATCCGGGCGGAGAATCCGTTGTGTGGGAGAGTCCTGGGGTCTGGCACCACGAGAAAGAGCCCATGTCCAGAGATATATTGGCTGCGTTAACAACCCTGTATATGACCCTGAGCCGCGACGCCTGGGATCTGGGAAGAAGGATGGCCGCCTTTGTTGTCCCGCCGCTCCACATGGGCATGATTCAATCTCAAGGAAGCGCTGCTGTGCCCGCCTCTGCGTCAGTTGCAAACGTCCCAGCTGCGCCTCCGTTCGTGGAGACGCCGACAGACCCGGTCCGTAATACCACTTTGGATTGCCCTGTTGTATGTGTGAGTGACTCGTCGGGGCCCTTATCTGTACGGCGGCTGAAGACACAACATCGATCCATAGTTTGGGCTGCCCCGGCGGCGTTTCAACGATTACTGGATTGTGTGACTCTCTCTTCCTGGCTGGTGAGACTGTATTCGGGCTGGGGGATGTTTCTGGAATCGCTACTGACACAGACGGATTTCCGCCATACGTATTCGGCTGGGTTTTGGGGGCTACGGTCCCATGGAGTAATGGCGCTGCCCGGTCCGCCCGGATCGATTGGATCCTCCGCACGGCTCTGTATGCCGCTTGATGACTGGCTGCATGTGGGTACTATTGATAGAAAAGGCCAGGGGTGATACCGTTTGGGACATGGAGGAACGCATTGTTGGCTGACGGTGTTTAGGGGACACTCAACGGGGATGTTATTGATTGAATTGATAATTCTTGCCTACTGTGGCTATTCTGACCTTGATTTTATGATGCTTATAGTGCGCGATGGGTGAGGGGGGGGCCGGGTGGTTTGAACGAGGGCCCTTCTCCACTTTTTTTTTTCCTTCTTTTTCCCTTTTTCTATTATTCTATATTTCGGGTTCTCCTTTAGGGCGATAGGCACGCTGCTGGGGGGTAGGCCGTAGCCTTCTGCAGGGGTGCAGGGTGCAGGGTGGGGGGTAGCGGGAAGGGGGTTGTTTATTTGTTCTATCTTTGTCTCTATGGCCCTTTGTCTTTTCTTCTTCATGGTGTCGTCGTTTTTCATGTTTCCTACAGTCTGTCTTGTTTTAGGGGCTGGGGTGCTGTTTGACACGTCCTGTATGTGTTGTTTACATTTCTCCTGACTCGTATGCCTTGCCCCCATGTCTTTAAGAGTGTTTGCACTCTTTGCAGACTTCTGTTTCATGTTGCTATCGTAGGACCATGTATGACTGTATGGCAATTATCCTGCTATTTTTTCCTTTTTATTTTTCTTCACTGTAAAATGAACCCTATTGAATCCTGATTATCACGCTGTATGCTTGAATACGAGTTATATCCTGGATACGTATCTGACCCCGAATTACGGGTTGCTGTATCTTTCTGTATTGCTTTGCTGAATTTCCGTATTGACTAGCGGCCGGCCGGCCGGAAGGGTTGTAGGCCCATGCTTGTATTTCTGTGAAGTGATAATAAAGGTTCTCAAAAAAAAAAAAAAAAAAAGAATTCTCTGTAAGGGTTTAGTCAGTTCAGTACCTGGGTATTAGAAGGCAGGAGGGCTGGTATCTCTCTCTCAGGACTCGGTATCCCAGTCACCCGCAAAGGTAGGCTGGAAACGCCGGAGGCTGTATTTCTCGGCAGGAGAAAAGACAGCGTCTTTCTCAGCGCGTCAAAAGGGAGGGGCAGCGTCCGTGGTCTCTCGCATCAGCTGGGCTCTCGGGCAAATAGTAGCTGCTCCAGATTCATCACCACCGTGTCTTTGCTTAAGGCAACGTTGGTATATTTATACCTGAAAGGTGCCGGGTTTGACGTAAGGCTGGACATAAGACGTCAATAAAGATGTCACTAAGAACTGGTCGTTCTTACAGTGCTTTACAGGAGTTCTCGGATGAAATCAAAACAAAGCAGCGGGGATTTCCCAGGGTGCTGGAGGCTTGGATTTGTATAAGAACTCTGTGTGCTTTCTAGGGGGCTGGAGGAATAGGCTTGCTTAATGTGACAGCATGCGCTATGACTGAATTATGAAAAGGGTTTCTATGCCGTTGTAGGGATATTATTGATTTATAACCGGACAAGGGCAAAGAATAGGAATATTGATTCAGGTACCTAGATAAAACACACTACACTACTTGCGGCAGCAAAATCAGTCCGAATGGCCTTATGCTCTTGTGCACTGCATAGTGCTGTTCACGCTTTTTTTTCAGCACTGCCGTGCTACTGACGCTAAATTGCATTGAATTGTTTAACTGACATGGATGGCACATCAGAAAACTAGCAGCTCTATGAGGCCAATGCAACAGCATACAAAATGCCAGAAACCAAAATCGGTGATTTCTGATAGATGCTTCTAACCACAGATTCCCCCCTTAGATTCTTCCCCAGGCATCACACTGGATCTGGAAACTTTTAAGTTGTACCCCCTTACGCTGGCATGTGGTACCGTACTGCTCTGCACCAATGTCATTCTACTCCAGAAGTGACATGCAGAGTTGCACATAGTTGCCACTCATGTGCTGACATCAGCACCCTTCTTTCTGTGCCACAAGAAATGGATCCAAAGCTATCCCTGGTCTCATCACGAGACCTACTTCTGAAATTATTTAAAAATTGCAGTGTGCAAGGTGAAATACCACCTCCCTGGACATCATGGTTGAAATCTTTAAGGGACTTTTGCAGAAAAATGTCTGTGACAAACCCCTATCCTGTTTTCTTGGGGTCGGAACACTACTCTAAGGCATGCAGTGTCTGTTCCTCGCTGAATCCCTAGGTCATCTGGGACCATCAGGTGAAGCTTTACGTCGCCAAACTCTGGCATGGCAGACTCCATGCCGTGACTGGTCAAAATTGAAGGGAATGTCCTGTTTCTGCTTCTGAAGACGTTCCCGTGGCAGATCATCGTCTCAGTCAAAGCCTTTAGATAAGTCCAAGAAAAAGCTTAAACAGTTGAAGCGGGACTCCACTCCTTCCCACTGTTCTCGAACTCAAGAGAAGGTGTGAGGGTGTCAACGTGACTCTGGTCTCACTTCCAAAGCCGTTCCCCTTTGCTGCCAATTTCGACCCTTGTCCTGAGTCTGCAATGCTGCAGCAAATGGAGGAATTCCATGAAGTCATGCGGTGGCTCTTTGTCACATTACCCGCAGAGGTCTCCGCCGGCAGGTATGCCCTCCGGACCAGCTTGACCCACTAAGAACTCCACACTAGCATCGCTGTCAACTACGATCGTGGTAGCAGCGACCCATGTCAGACCCTGGACCCTTGGCGCGACCGATTGTGCTTTCTGACTCCAAGTCGGTGCCACTTCAGCTTCGACCGAGGCTATGCTCTGATCCATTTGGGCCGCAGTGTTTGATCAAGCCATCTGATTTCATTACCTTGCCGCTGTCTCAAGAGATGGCCCAGATCCTTCAGCCTCAAAACCTCTTTATTGTATCCTTCTGACACACAGCCACCCTATTGTGGGCAGAACTCAATATTTTCTGCCAGGGTAGCAATTGATAAATTGAGACTAGTGGGTCCTACAGATTGTCCAGCGGCGATGGACCCTACCTTTTCTTGTCACCCCTACGGCACCTTCCAACATCCTTGGAACACTTGACAGAGGACCATCTGTCACTTTTGTAGCATGAAGTGCAAACTCTTCTTGCGAGAGGCGCCATAGAGAGGCTGCTAATATCAGAAGTAGGATTTGTTAGTTACTCCCACTACTTTCTGATGCACAAGAAGGACAGCTGCCTTTGTCCTCTCAATGCCTTCCTGTTAAAGGACAAGTTCAAGATGGCTACCATGGCCCAGGTCTAGTCTGCCCTCAAGCCTGAAGACTGGATGGACAGGTTAGACCTGCAGGACACTTATTTTGCCATCCTGCCTTACAGGCCCCAGGCGCTATCTGTGGTTAATGGTGGGGCAGGAGCATTTTCAGTTTGCTATACTGCCCCTCCAGTATTCACAAACATGATGGTTGCAGCACATCTTCAGAGGTTTCAGTTTTTTCGTACCTCAGCGGCAGGCTGCAGAAGTAGGGCTCACCCAAGGCAGTCGTGGCCTACATTCAGACTACGGCAAACTTCCTCTCTTCGTTGAGGGTACACTATAAACATGCTGAAGTCACACCTGACTCCTTAACAGATGCAACCTTCATTAGTGCCATTCTGGAAATGCTGAAATTGGGTGCCTTTTTGCACAGAATTGAGAGTACAGGACTTTTGGGCTATGATCCAAGATGTTTCAGCCTCTTGTCCTGGATGTCAGTGAAGGTGCCTATTAAGCATGTCTAATGGCCTCCTGCATTCTGAAGGTCAAGCATGCCAAATTTCTTATGTGGGCCCTGCAGTTTGATCTGAAGCCCTAGTGGGCACAGCATATGGGTGATCTCTCCAATCACGTCCAGATTTCGGAAGAGACTGCAAGAAACCTGCAGTGCTGGTTGCTGTACCACGATTAGGTCAGCTCAATATCCTGTTCTTACCCCACCCAGAGGTAACAGTGGTGACCAATGCATCGCGTCTGGGTTAGCCCCTTAAGAGAGGTGGATATCAAAGGCCTTTTTTCTCCAGCAGTGTCCTGGCTCCACATTAAACTTCTGAAGCTGCGAGCCATCCTTTTGACTTTGGAAGGTTTTCTTACCATCTAATAAAGGAAGGTTGGTGGCAGGTGCACACAGACAATACCACTGCAAAACAGGGTCGTTGTTGGGTTGTGGACCATGTTCCAGGAGGCACTACGTTTCTGGAAGTGGCTAGAATTAATGGGGATATTTCTACTGGTACACCACCTGGCGGCATCTTTAAACTCCATGGCAGAAAAACTCAGTTGCCAACACCTAGTGGCTTGCACATGAAGGCGGTACAAGGTCTCTTCCGGGAATGGAGAGAACCTTGGCTCGATCCATTATCCACTCGACGAAGAACATGCAATGTCAGCACCTGCATGTTAGAGTTTCCAAGGTGGCGCTCCCTCTGGGGGGGGCGCGTTCTGCCTACAGTGCAAGTCTGATCTCTTGTACTCCTTCCCGTCAATACCTTTCCCGCCCCAAGTTCTGAAAAAGATCAGGAACAACCGGGTCCAAATTATGCTAGTGGCACCAGATTGGGCAAGGAAAGTGTGATATCCAGAAATTCTGGGCATAAGCATCTGTCCTCCAATCAGGCTGACGCTTCAGGAGGATCTTGTTTTGCATCAGCAGGGCAGGGTCCTGCACCCGGTCCTCCTCACTCTTCAGCTCCTTGCTTGAAGATTGAGTGGAGACATCCGACTGTCTTCGTTCTCCCTCCCGAGGTTGTCGATGTCATCCAGGCAGCTAGGTGTCCATTGACCAAATCAGTATAGGCCTTCTGTTGGGACACGTTTATGGATTGGTGTGTTACTCAGCAGATTCACCTACTTCAAGCCAGGTTATCAGAAGTATTTGTCAACAATCCCTGCAAGGACACACCTAAAGGGGGTTCTTGTCGGCTCTTTTGCCCTTTTTCTGGTTGTCTTTTAGGATCTATTTTCTTTGTTTGAAACACCCATTGTTATGCATTTTTTAAAGGGTGTGCAACATTCGTTTCCTCTCTATATCACTGTACTCATCTCTACTTCGCACTACTCCACTCTGCCTTATGCCACTCTACACTGCTGTACAGCATGGCTCAAAAGATATTGGCAAAGCCAATAGCTCTCATATAGGAAAACCAAGTGGCTTTGCCAATGCTGGTTGTGGTTATCATCTAAGCAGTTTGACGTAAATTACAGCGGGGCATTTGATGGCAGTTGTCATTCACGGGTTGTGTTTATCCCTTGGAATAGCTAACAGTACATCCAAAATGAAAACGTCGACCTCTGTAAACGGCACACTAAAGAGCCCTGGACATTGGCAGTTTTACGTGTGCGATTATTACGTATTGATACCCACACACAGGGTTTCTAGGGCATTAAAACAGTAGTTCGTCGACTACTCCAGGTCATAGTGCGACAGCCGTGTGTGGAGAAAGGCGGGCATTTTCCCCCAGTCTCCGGTGCCACTGGGAGCCTTGTCACGCTGAGCAGGATTAGATGTAAAAACAGTAAGTGCTAACAAAAGACTCTGAATTATTTATACGCTGCGGTCTCTAAGGTGCCCGAGCCCTACACAAATATTACATTATGGAGCAGGGATTTCAGTGCGCCGTAACTCTGCCTGCCGCCGACGCTTACAATAAAACAGTGTCACCCGCCGGAAATACGCTCACGTGCGCCAGCCGGAGCGTCATGTATCAAATAGCGCCGCGCGAAAGTATCAGCATCATTAGTTCATATAAATGAAATTATTTTTTCAAAGCTGGACAGAAGGTTGACAAGTGAAAAATCGTCCGACTGTGCAAGAGAGAAATTTCTGTCTCCTTGTAAAATCTCAGGTCAAGAGGGCAAGTAATTTCCACAATCTTGAATGCGAACCCATGAAATATGAACTGCATTGTCACCTCGCCCCAAAGCGATAAGATAAAATGAGCTGATACATCATTTGCCATGGGTTTATCATCTCCCCCAGTAATTGGAAGAGAAAACAGAAGAGTTCTTCCGCACTCCACATTGCCTCTCTCTCACATCTAAAACCATTTGAACCGGATCGATGAAAGGTCACGAGCATGCATTTTATTTATTTATTAATTCTTCGCACCGGCCAGAACTCTTAAATGCAACACCTCGCCAATCGGCTGGCTTCAATTGAATTTGCCACCTATGAAAATGCACCTCGGTGTTTGACAACGTTAACTAGGTAGGAGAGGACATGGGGTTGTCTGTCGCTGCTCTGGTATCAAAATTGTATCTAGCTTTTACATATTTTATTGATTTTTTTTATATAATAACATTTACAACCCACGGTATCAGTGAGTATAACGGCCAGCTTGGTACGCCTTTTACACCTCTGAAGTTAGCCAAACGCTTTACATACACCTGAATTTGAACAACCTCCAGAAATAAACTAGATATTTCAGAACATAACTCCACACCGTTCCATGCTCTCCCTGTGTGTAAAACATATCTGAAAGAGACACGTTAGTGATAGATTCCTTACCTTAGAATATCCCCAGGCGTCAGACTGGATCCGGAAAGTTTTGCTTAGCAGTACCCCTGCGTGTCAGTAGGTGGCGTCCTGCGGCTCCGTGTCCGTCACTGGTGTCGTCAGCACCGAGATGATGTCACGGAGAGTACTTAGGCGCCACACATGCGCGCTGCCGTCAGTTCTTTCTTTTTCCGCGCCAGTAAGCTCAGATCTGGATTGAGCACGTACCTAGTCACTTTTTGTCTGCTATTTTGAGACTTTTGTCTCCCCATTTTTTTCTCCTGGTGCACGTAAGGATGCCCGGCTTTAAGTCTTGTGGGTCCTGTCGGCGTAATATGTCGGTGGCGGACCCCCACGATGTTTGCCTCTACTGCCTAGAGACTGATCATGACTCCCGGGGCTGTCAAGCCATGGCCCCCAAGGCCTTGTAGGAGCGGCGCCGGAAATTGCTGGAGGTCCAGCATTCGTCACATCGCCGCCCTGGGCTGGGGCCGTTCCCGGGACCGCTCGCGGGACCGGAGCCTTCGCTCCTCGGACTCCAAGTCTTCGCCTTTGGATTCCGTTAAGCAACGCCATAAAAAGAAGTCGAAGAAGCATGTTCGCTCTCCGAAGTCCCCCCGTCGCTATTCTGAGGCGAACGAGGGGGACAGGGGCTTCGCCACTGCGGCCTACCCGCCATACCCAGGTCCGTCGGCGAATCCTGAACAGATGCAAGAGTTCCTTGCTGCCATGGACTGCCTTTATAGGCCTTGGGCTCTCGCCGGCGCGCCTTCGGGCCCCGCAGTCCCGTGTCCAGATCCTGTTGGCCCCGCAGCTCCGCCACCGGCTCCAGCCCCAGCGCCACAGGATCCTACGCCACTGCCTCCGGCGCCAAAATGTGAGGCGTTGCCGGATCCAGCCCCGGCGCAGTCCTCAGCTCCACCCTCGGTGCTGCATTGGGTGCTGTTTATCCCACCTTTGCCCCTGTTCCCGGACCATTTTGTTCCGACCTGGGTCCAGCCCTGGCCGGCGCCGTTCTTGGCGCTGTTCCCAACGCCGTTCGTCCCTGCTCCGGCTCTGCTGCCGCGACCTGCCCCCTCTATACCAGAGGCGGACGAAAGACTGGGACGGGTATGAGGACCTGCTTGGCTGTGACCCCGAGCAAGATTAGGTGGATGACTTAGAGGATGCAGGCGACCTCGATGTTTCATCTGACCCGGGGTTCGCCTCTCCCCCGCCTACCATGGAGGAGGGTGCCTCCTACACGATGGTGCTCCGTCGGGCTGCTGAGGCCCTCAACCTTGACCACCCCACAGTGGCCCTCAACACCAGCCTCCTCACCGAGGTGCTCCAGACGGCGTCTACTTCGTCGGAGCTGTTGTTTCCCTTCAATGACGTCCTTACAGAGGTCCTCTTGGGCACTTGGTCAAGGCCGCCCACGGGGGCCCCAGTGGATAAAAACGTCGCCAGACGCCACCGACCGACACCCTGCGACCCCGGTTTCTTGACCACTCACCCTACGCCTGAGAGCCTGGTCATTCAGGCTTCGACATTGCAGAGTGCCTTTCCCGCGGCCCCGCCAGATAAGGACTCTAAAAGACTAGATCAGTTTGGGAAGCAGTTGTTTTCTTCGGCCAGTTTGGGGCTGCAGTCGGTGAACACCGCCTGCATGTTGGGCCGCTACTCCCACACGGTGTGGGATGCTGTTGCTCAGGTGTTACCTCAGTGTTCTGAGGAGGTGCAGGCTGCCCTTTCCCAGGCGATTGCTGAGGGTAAGGATGCGGCTAAGTTTGCCATTCAGTGTGGGCTGGACACCGCCGACTCATTGGGCAGGGCAATTTCTACGGCTGTGGCGTTGCGGCGCCTTGCCTGGTTGCGTTCGACTGGGTACTCACCCGATGTCCAGAGCTCACTCGTGGACATGCCTTGTGATGGCACCCGCCTGTTTGGTGACAAGGCTGACAGTGCACTGGAGCGCTTTAAGGACTCGCAGGCTACGGCCAAGTCCTTGGGTCTTTCTACTAAGAAGCCGGCTACTCCTGGTTTTCGTTCCTTTCGTGGCCAGGGTGGAGGCACCCAGGCACGCCCCTCCACCAGGTCTGTGCAGAACCATCTTCAGCGCAGCTGTGTTTGCAGTTTCTGCAGGGGCGGGTCGGGGAACCAGCGTGCTGGTCCGTCCACCTCCACCCTCTCTGCTTCCACCTTCAAACCTTCCTAATCTGAACTTCGGGAAGCACCCCACGCTGGTGGCTGGCAGGATCCGCCACCACCCCCCCACTGGCGCGAAATTACATCAGACAAGTGGGTGCTGCAGATAATCTGCCAAGGTTACTCCCTTCCCTTTCAGTCCTCCCCTCCAGCCATGCCAGTTTGGTGCCACCTCATGTCGGGGGATCATTTGGTTCTTCTCCAACAGGAAGTCACGGCCCTCCATGCCAAGGGGGCCATCGAGTGCGACCCTGGGCCAGAAGTAGGGAGTGGTTGTTATTCCCACTACTTTCTGGTCCAGAAGAAGGACAAAGGGGGTCTGCGTCCTATCTTGGACCTCCGGGATGTCAATCGCTTCCTCTGGAAGGAAAAGTTCAAGATGTTGACTCTGGTTCAGGTCTTGGCTGCCCTTCACCCTGGAGACTGGATGGTAGCGTTGGACTTGCAGGGCGCATATTTTCACATCCCCGTCCTGCAGGCCCACCGGCGTTACCTACGGTTCACGGTCGGCCAGGAGCATTTTCAGTTTACTGTGCTCCCCTTCGGCCTTACCAGCGCCCCTCGGGTGTTCCCGAAAGTGATGTCAGTGGTCGCAGCTCATCTGCGCAGGTCAGGGGTGTCGGTCTTCCCCTACCTCGGCGACTGGTTGTTGAAGGCGGGCTCGCCCCAGGCAGTCGTCACCCACCTTCAGACTACGGCCAACCTCATGCATTTGCTGGGGTTCTCCATTAACGTGCCAAAGTCGCACCGGAGTCCTTCTCAGAAGCTCCCCTTCATCGGAGTGGTTCTGGATTTGATGCAGTTTCGGGTTTAACCTCACGAGCAGCGAGTCCGGGATCTTCAGGCTATGATTCCGATCTTTCAGCCTCTATCCCGGGTTTCAGTCAGAATGACCCTCTGGTTTCTGGGCCTGATGGCCTCCTTTATCCTGTTAGTGCAACATACCAGGTGGCATATGCTGGCTCTGCAGTGGGACCTGAAGTTACAGTGGGTGCAGCATCAGGGCAACCTGTCGGATCATGTCCAGATCTTGGAGGGCACTGCACGACACTTGCAGTGGTGACTCACGAATCGCGATTGGGTCAATGGCAGATCCCTCTCCCTTTCCCAACCGGAGCACACAGTAGTGACGGATACGTCCCTCCTGGGATGGGAAGGCCACTTGGGAGAGGCGGAGTTCAGAGGCATCTGGTCTCCGGCGGAGTCCCAGCTCCATATTTACCTTTTGTAGCTTCGGACGATCCGACTTGCACTGAAGGCATTCCTTCCCTCTGTCCGGAGAAGTGTAGTGCAGGTGTTCACGGACAAAACCACCGCCATGTGGTATTGCAACAAACCGGGTGGGGTTGGGTCCTGGACCCTATGTCAGGAGGCTCTGCGCCTCTGGACATGGCTGGAATATCAAGGCATTACCTTGGTGGTTCAACACCTGGCAGGTTCTCTGAACGCCGGGGTGGACTAACTCAGCCGCCGGTGCTTGATAGATCACGAATGGCATCTGAAGTTGGACGTGGCGCAAGGTCACTTTCAGCCTCTGGTCTCCGGGGGAGTCCGGGCTCTACATCAACCTTCTGGAACTCTGGGTGATTCATCTTGCACTCAAAGCATTCTTTCCCTCTGTCCGGGGAAGAGTAGTGCAGGTGTTAACGGACAACACCACCGCCATTTGGTACTGCAACAAACAAGGCAGGGTGGGGTTGTGAACCCTATGTCAAGAGGCCCTCCGCCTCCGGGCATGGCTGGAACATCATGGCGGAACATCATGGCATATCCCTGGTGGTTCAACACCTGGCAAGTTCACTGAACGCCAGGGCGGACAAACTCAGCCGCAGGTGCATGATGTATCACGAATGGCGTCTTCACTCTGAGGTGGTGCATGGTCTCTTTCAATAGTGGGGAGAGCCTTGGTTAGATCTAGTCACCACCGAAGAGAATGCGCATTGTCATCAGTTCTGCGCGTTGGAATTTCCAAGGCGGCACTCGCTCGGCGACGCTTTTCGTCTCGAGTGTAGCTACGATCTGTTGTATGCCTTTCCGCCTATACTACTTCTGCCCAGAGGGCTGAAGAAGAACAGGCGCCATCGGGCCCAAGTGTCAGAACTCCAAGTACTACTGTATTAGTACACAGGAACAGAGATGCTAGTTCCCAAATCCCCTCGAGCAGCAGCCCGGAGCTTGGACCAACAAGTCTCCTGGTATGCTACCCTAAGGGAAGGGGGTAGTGGATAAAATAATAAAAGAGAGAAGAGAGAGAGTTCTGGCAGTTCCTCTTGTAGTCTGTCCAGCAGATTTCAGTTGGAAGGTTACCTGCAAGAATGTACAACTTTTAAAATACACTCCTATACTCTGCCCACTTTTTCTATCTCTCAGGTTAACTCTTATGCTTTTCCTACCATGACTATTCCAGAACTCTGCTTCTCTTCTGGTGTATTCCTTTCTTCACAAGGAGTTATATGCCTCTGGCTCACTAGTGATTCTTTCTGCAATATACAAACTCACTTAATATTTTGCACCTATTTTTCTCTCACCTTTCCCTATTCAGTCTTTACCTCAACTTACTTAGTGAACCTCTTGTGTTCTTTCCTCTTCTGTACTCTGTGTCGTCTGTTTGTTTGTGTTCTAGTGGTATCTTCTGGTACGCTAAAATTAGATTTCCTGCTATTAGTATTCACCCTCACTGTCACCTACTCCAGTACTAACTAATAGCTTACATACATATATAACTCACTTAATATTGTCTTCAAATAGCTTTATTTCTGGGGTCCGTGTTGTCCTCTGTATGGTTCTCTTTAGCGTTTCATTCTAATGACGATTCTCTGGTGCTAGGGCTGTTACTGTATTATATAAACATATCCTAAAGACTTCGTCACAACAATAGCTATCGTTAAATCACTTAGCTCTTCTTCGCTTGCATTTTCGTTTCAGCTGGGCTCATGAAATCTCCGTGCGAAGACCGCCTCACGTGACGTCACATCAACCGCCACTAGAGGTCTCTGCTGTGCCGACTAACTAGAACGGCTCTGTTCCAAAACACTGATTCTACGAAGCGGGGACGGGGCTCAGGGAAAGGAAATGCCGAACTCTATAACGGCACGATTGTTATTAAAGGAAGGGAAGGGAAATGAATAACTAGTTCGGTAATGCCGACTGACTGAAACGGCAAGTTCTTGGAGGGTTGGAATGAGAAGCGGAACGGGAAGGAAAAGGGGAGAAAAAGGGGGAAACTCTATCTAACTAACTCTAAGGGGAAATAAATACAAGAATAGGAAAACTAATAAGGCCAACTCTGGGTCTCTCAGGCTCAGGACTAAAAACGCTCTTCCTCGGGCTAGGACTCTGGTGAAGTGCGCAGTTCCCCGTACTCGCGCGCCTCACCAGCATTCTATAATTACTGTGGGGAAAGACTAGACCGCTGACCTAGCTGGGCGTCAGTGGCCATTCGTAGATTCCATTGGTGAACCAACTGAGTCCACAGATTTTTCTGAAAACCCTTCTGTTTGCTTTTTCTGCCAGACCACGCTATCAATCCAATCTGAAAACTTGGGGTTCTGACAGTACCCCCCAACAAGGCAGATCTTTTCCCCCCTGGCTTGGCTGGGTAACGTTGGTGGAAAACCTTAACTAATCTTGGGGCGTGAATGTCTGTCTCGTGTTCCCATGATCTTTCTTCAGGTCCATAACCTTTCCAGTCTACCAGGTAGTATAGCTCTCCTTTTTGCACCTTGGAGTCTAATATCTCCTTAACTTCAAATTCTGCCCCCGTCTCTAGTTGAAGTGGTTTAGGAGGTAGTTTAACTCGTAATTCCTTAGGAGCCTTCTTCAACAGGGAAATATGAAAGACTGGGTGAACCTTTATTTTGGGTGGTAAGGTGATTCGAAAAGTTACTGGGTTGATTTTTTCTGCCACTGGGTATGGACCTATGAACCTTGGTTGAAACTTCCGGTTGCCTTTTAATCTCAAATTCTTAGTGCTTAACCAAACATGATCCCCTATCTCCAACAGAGGGCCCATTCTCCTTTTCTTATCTGCATAACTCTTGTATTTCTTTTTTGCTAACTCTAAATTTTCTTTAGCACTTTGGTGTACCTGATCTAAATGGGTAACTATCTCCTCAACAGCTGGGACTGAAAGATCTGTTTGTCTAATGGTGGAGTTTGGATGCCTCCCATAGTTCATGTAGAAAGGTGAATAACCTGTGGAGACATTCTTAGCATTGTTGTGTGCAAACTCTGCTGCCCAGAAGTAATCTGACCAATTCCCTTCCTCTGCTTGAGAAGGAACAATCTCAAATATTGTTCTAGCTCCTGGTTCACCCTCTCGGTTTGACCATCAGTCTCTGGGTGGTAACTAGTGGAAAACCGAGTTTCACTCCCTAACCCTTCCATAAAAGATTTCCAGAAGTGAGAAATGAACTGTGAACCTCTGTCGGTTATCACCACCTTTGGGATTCCGTGAATCTTCACTACCTGACTACTAAAATGAGCAGCCAACTGCTTAGCCGTTGGTACTCCCTTCAGCGCCAAAAAGTGTGCCATTTTACTAAAGGAATCAACCATTACCAGTATTGTGTTGTGTCCCTGGCTAAGTGGTAAATCAGTGATAAGGTCTAAGGTAACTGTATGCCATGGGTATGGTGGTGTTGGTAAGGGCATGAGTAAACCTTTTGGTGCCTGCCGTTCTGATTTTCCCTGTGCGCAAATCTCACAAGTTTTCACGTACTCCTCAATTTCCTTAGACATATTCGGCCACCAATAATGTCGTTTAATCAGTTCCTTGGTCTTTACCTCACCCTTATGACCTGCCAACTTTGTGTCATGGCACTCTTCGATAACTTGTTGTTGCAATTCTTTGGTCGGCACATACCGTTTTTCTTGAAAATAGGGCAACTGATGATGGATCTTCCTGCTTTCTCCTTCTTGTACCCAATTCTGTACTGCCTCTGAATCCATTGCTTCTAGTATTCCTTGTTCAAGGTGGATGGAAGTGACCGCTCCAATTATTCTCTCACTGGGAATGATTAATTGCTTCTCTAAGGGAGTCTTCTGGTTTTCGGTGTCTAACCTGGACAAGGCATCTGCCTTTCCGTTTTGTGCTCCTGGTCGATAAGTAATCACAAAATCGTATTCAGAAAAGTACAGTGACCAACGTAATTGTCTCGGGGTGAGTGTTCTGGCCGTTTTCAGGAACTTCAGATTTCGGTGGTCGGTGAAGACTGTTACTTGGTGTTGCGCTCCCATTAGGTGGTGTCGCCACTCCTTGAAAGCATCTTTTATAGCCAATAGTTCTTTCTCTGTTATTGTGTAGTTAACCTCAGCCGAAGTTAATTTTCTTGATCTATAGGCTACCGGGTGCAACTGGCCAGTTAACTTATTTCGCTGAGACAAGACTCCTCCCACAGCCTGATCTGATGCGTCCGTTTCCACATAAAAAGGCTCAGCTGGATCTGCATGTTGTAGGATCGGGGCGGTCGTAAAGCTTTTCTTTAGTGACTGGAAGGCAAGTTCTGCGTCTCTTGTCCACTCGAACTTGAAGCCTTTTTTTAACAATCGGGTGAGAGGTAGAATTTTATGTGAGAACTCACTGATGAACCTTCCGTAAAAATTTGCGAATCCAATAAAACTTTGGACCTCTTTTACACTCTCCGGGGGTTTCCAATCCATTACTGCTTCGATTTTCTTCTGGTCCATGTGGATTCCTGTAGGCGAAATGACAAAACCCAGGAATTCGACCTGGTTGACATTAAAAGCGCATTTCTCTAATTTCACGAACAGTCGGTTTTCTCTCAACCTCTGTAATACTCCTCTGACTTGGTCTCGATGCTTCTCTTCGTCTTCAGAGTAAATGAGTATGTCATCGATGTACACGATGGCGCACTGATCAATAAACTCTTTTAGAACATCATTTATGAAATACTGGAAAGCAGCCGGGGCGTTGCAGAGACCATAGGGCATGACTTGATATTCAAATAGTCCGAATTTAGTGCGAAACGCCGTCTTCCACTCATCGCCCTCCTTCATTCTCACCAGATGGTACGCCCCTCTCAGGTCCAATTTGGTGTAGATCTTGGCTCCTTTTAGTTGATCTAATAACACTGATATGAGTGGTAACGGATATCGACTCTTTTTTGTGATCTTATTTATGGCTCTATAGTCAATACAAGTTCTCATATCTCCTTCCTTCTTCGGTACAAAGAACAAAGGGGAAGATACTGGGGATTGAGAGGGTCGGATGAACCCATTGGCCAAATACTTGTCGAGATATTCCCGAAGCTGATGGTGTTCCTTTTCAGTAAGGGCATAAACTCGACTGCAGGGTAAATTTGAACCTGGTTCGAACTCGATCTTACAATCGTAGGTCCGATGTGGAGGGAGTTGCTCCGCCTCAACTTCATTGAAAACCTCCTTATAATCCTGATATTCTTCCGGAATCTCTTGGACATGGACCACACAAATTGACCCTCCAGCTAGACACAACGAGTGGGCAGGATTTGTTTCTTGCTTCTTTTCCGTTATTCCAAAACAATTTTCCTGGCAATAACTGGACTCCATTCGAATGGTCCGGGTACTCCAGTTTATCGTGGGGTTATGCTCTGTGAGCCAGGGTAGTCCTAGTATCAACTGGAACTGAGGAGCGTCGATCAAATTGAACTGAATTCTCTCCCCATGTCCCTCATTCGAAATTAAATGGATCAATTCTGTGTGGCTCACTATGGGACCTGATGACAAATTGGTCCCATCCACCGCTCTAACTGGTTTGCTTTTTGATTTCTTGATTGATTGGATTCCCATTTCACTTGCAAATCTTATATCGCAAAAGTTTCCAGTTGCTCCAGAATCTATCATCACCGATACTCCAACTAAGGTGATGCCTCGAAACCTCACCTCCATCTGTAAGATTAAATGAGGGGCTGCCGATTGCAATGTGTTTGCTACTCGATGTTCTTCAGGAGTTTTCTTCTGAATTGCATCCACTCGTTCAACTCCGACAACGGGTGGTGCTTCTAGTTTTCCTTCGGCTTGTACATGGTTTTGGGCTTTTTTGGACAGTTTCTAACAAAATGACCGCCTGATCCACAATACATGCACAAGTTATTGGTTCTTCTCTTCTCCTTTTCTTCTTTAGTGAGCGGACCACGTATTGTTCCTATTTGCATCGGTTCGGCTCCCTGTTGACCGTCATAACTTCTGCCTCCTTCCGATCTGACTCTATCAAATCGAGGAACCGCTGGTCGATAGTCTTTTCTTTTTTCACCCTTCCTTTCACCTTGCCGAAAGTCTATTTACAAAACCAGATCCACTAACGCAGATACTTCTGTAGGTCGGTTAGGTATTCCAGCCAACACATCCTTTAACTCATCCTTCAGTCCACGATAAAATACCGCTGCCCTCTTGCTCTCTGGCCAGTTTGTTTCTACCACTAACTTGTTGAATTGGGCTAAATAAGAGACCACATCTCGGTTACCTTGTTTCAGGTCGAGTAATTCATTATCCACTGCTTGAGAAATTCGGCACCTGTCAAAAATCCGAAGGAACTCCTCCTTGAAGCTTTCATAATTTCTCAATATCGGGTCATCCTTAGTGATTAACGGTAAAGACCAAGACGCTGCATCCCCACTCAGATACGACAATACAAAAGCGACCCTGGATTGCGCATCTGGAAAAATCGAAGGGCGGCACATAAAGTGGAGTGAGCATTGTGTGATAAATATTTGCGCCTTCTGGGGGTCTCCACTAAAACGTTCTGGTGCAGCTAAGGGAATCACTGGCGACAAGGAGTGAATTACTTGAGAGGTTATTCTATTGGCGCCTTCTGCATTGGAGGTTTGCCCACCCGGTCCTGAACCAAGTGGTTGTCTTAGTTGGTGAGCTAGCTCTGCAGTCTCTTTTCTCGAATTTACAACTTCTAATCTAAGATTCTGGTTCTCCTCCCTGACTGCGCTCAACTCCTTCTGGATGGTATCTAAGATAGTTCCAAGGCTCTGTAAATCTATCCCCTCTGCCATCTCTGTTCGGGTGTAAAATGCAACTTGGGCACTTCACTCTGTCAGAACTCCAAGTACTACTGTATTAGTACACAGGAACAGAGATGCTAGTTCCCAAATCCCCTCGAGCAGCAGCCCGGAGCTTGGACCAACAAGTCTCCTGGTATGCTACCCTAAGGGAAGGGGGTAGTGGATAAAATAATAAAAGAGAGAAGAGAGAGGGTTCTGGCAGTTCCTCTTGTAGTCTGTCCAGCAGATTTCAGTTGGAAGGTTACCTGCAAGAATGTACAACTTTTAAAATACACTCCTATACTCTGCCCACTTTTTCTATCTCTCAGGTTAACTCTTATGCTTTTCCTACCATGACTATTCCAGAACTCTGCTTCTCTTCTGGTGTATTCCTTTCTTCACAAGGAGTTATATGCCTCTGGCTCACTAGTGATTCTTTCTGCAATATACAAACTCACTTAATATTGTGCACCTATTTTTCTCTTACCTTTCCCTATTCAGTTTTTACCTCAACTTACTTAGTAAACATCTTGTGTTCTTTCCTCTTCTGTACTCTGTGTCGTCTGTTTGTTTGTGTTCTAGTGGTATCTTCTGGTACGCTAAAATTAGATTTCCTGCTATTAGTATTCACCCTCACTGTCACCTACTCCAGTACTAACTAATAGCTTATATACATATATAACTCACTTAATATTGTCTTCAAATAGCTTTATTTCTGGGGTCCGTGTTGTCCTCTGTATGGTTCTCTTTAGCGTTTCATTCTAATGACGATTCTCTGGTGCTAGGGCTGTTACTGTATTATATAAACATATCCTAAAGACTTCGTCACAACAATAGCTATCGTTAAATCACTTCGCTCTTCTTCGCTTGCATTTTCGTTTCAGCTGGGCTCATGAAATCTCCGTGCGAAGACCGCCTCACGTGACGTCACATCAACCACCACTAGAGGTCTCTGCTGTGCCGACTAACTAGAACGGCTCTGTTCCAAAACACTGATTCTACGAAGCGGGGACGGGGCTCAGGGAAAGGAAATGCCGAACTCTATAACGGCACGATTGTTAGTAAAGGAAGGGAAGGGAAATGAATAACTAGTTCGGTAATGCCGACTGACTGAAACGGCAAGTTCTTGGAGGGTTGGAATGAGAAGCGGAACGGGAAGGAAAAGGGGAGAAAAAGGGGGAAACTCTATCTAACTAACTCTAAGGGGAAATAAATACAAGAATAGGAAAACTAATAGGGCCAACTCTGGGTCTCTCAGGCTCAGGACTAAAAACGCTCTTCCTCGGGCTAGGACTCTGGTGAAGTGCGCAGTTCCCCGTACTCGCGCGCCTCACCAGCATTCTATAATTACTGTGGGGAAAGACTAGACCGCTGACCTAGCTGGGCGTCAGTGGCCATTCGTAGATTCCATTGGTGAACCAACTGAGTCCACAGATTTTTCTGAAAACCCTTCTGTTTGCTTTTTCTGCCAGACCACGCTATCAATCCAATCTGAAAACTTGGGGTTCTGACACCAAGTCATTCATGTGGCTCCGGACTGGGCTTGAAGAGTATGGTATCCCGAGCTACTCCGTATGAGCATCAATCCCCCGATCCGACTGACTCTTCGGGTGGATCTTCTGTCACAGCAGCAGGGGATTGTCCTCCACCCGAACCGGTCCAGCCTCCACCTCCAAGCGTGGAGATTGAGTGGCGACAGTTGATGGCTTTCGACCTTCCTTCTGAGGTCTGTAATGTTATTCTGGCAGCCAGGAGTCCCTCCACTAAAACGGTATACGCCTGCCGATGGAACAAATTTGTGGCATGGTGCACAGCAAAGGCTGTGGATCCCCTTTCTGCCCCTCTTCCTGAGGTTCTTCTGTTTCTTCTGTCCTTGGCCCAGTAGGCCTCTGCTCTGGGCACTATTAAAGGTTACCTTTCTGCCATCTCCACCTTTCTGAGGCTTCCTGATCATCCTTCTCTTTTTAAGTCCCCTGTTGTTAACCGTTTCCTCAAAGGCATTACACCCACGTTACCTCCTGTGCCTTTCATAATGCCTCAGTGGGATTTGAATCTTGTCTTGACTTACCTGTTGTGTGCTCCTTTTGAGCCCCTTCATAACTCTTCCTTACATCTTCTCCCCTTAAAGACGGCTTTCCTGGTAGCTATCACCTCTGCCAGAAGAGTGAGTGAGCTCTAGGCTCTTTCTTCTAAACATCCTTTCCTTTCTGTTCATCCGGACAATGTGGTTTTAAGGACCCGTCCTTCTTTCCTGCCAAAGGTTGTCACGCCCTTGCACATCGCGTAGACCATCACTTTGCCCACCTTCTTTCCGCCTCCGCATCCTTCCAGGGAGGAGGAGAGGCTCCATCGTCTGGACCCAAAACGTGCGCTTGCTTTCTATCTGCAGTGTACACAACAGTTCCGGGTGGATGATCAGCTCTTAGTTGGCTATGTGGGTGCCAAAAAAGGTCGGGCTGTGCACCAACGGACCATTTCCCGGTGGGTCGTTCTGTGCATCAAAGCATGTTACTCCTTGGCCAAAAAGGAGCCTCCTGAGGGGCTGCGTGCCCATTCGACCTGAAGAACCGGGTCTTTTTCAGAACCGGCGGTGCCAGGGACACAACCGATGTCTTCGGATTCACCTGTCTTGGCAAACAGAGACACGGAATACTTCTAGGAGGCGTCAGAGATCATATTTATTAGCTGCAGCTAGTAACAGTGAACCAAGCAATACAACACGGTGTACAACTCAGGAAACTGCTCAATTTGTGTAGAGCAAGACATCTTCTTTTATGCTCAGTTTCAACCCATTACGAATGCACACCCATTGTGGCAAATTCTGACCAATAGAAACACATTTCCATACATTATCACATTCCAAAAAGCTCACTTTACATTGTACCAACCCCACAAGTTAATTGTTATTGTTATTGTTAAGAGGTATTTATTGAGCGCACTGTCACCATGAGTTTCCTGGCGCTGACTGGGATCCTAAAGTTAGACGGAGGGAGTTTAGTGGCAGTGGGAAAAGAGCAGTGTTTTTAAAAAAGTTAATTATTAAGACTGTCCCAAAATCGATTACCAAAAGCCGGACAAACCCATAATTGAAAGTACTACCCATGTAATGAAAAAACATAAAGGAAAGAGCAATTCAGATGTAGAGTAGGATAAGATATGTGCAAGAAACTAAAGGCTAACGATATCCTGAACAATGATTGGATTCCCAGATTACTATCAGCTAACGAAACTAGTTTCGTAGAAGGGTCAATATCAGGTGAAGGGGTCAGCATCTTGCAGTTCACTCGCAAGTCGAAAAGGCCCACGTTAAACTGTACTTGAACAACGAGGCCCATGCAACTTCGTTCGTTCGTTTACTACTACGGCCTACGTGAGGGCAACACAAAATGGCGTCTCGAACAATGCAAAACAAAATGGAGTCCGGTCCCAAAACCCACGGAACCTCAGACACTCCTTTTGCCATTACGTAGGCAATGACCTAAACTCATGCCAATCTGAATCCAGGTCTATATCTATTCTCATCAGATCATCAAGGTGGTGCTGTAACATCATCTTATTCTCTTTCACTTCTCTCGAAACGGGTCTTCTCACACAGATCGTAGCACAAACGCCACAAATGGCGGGACCACACTGGATGCATAAGCAACACAAGAAAAGGATTGCTAAAGCCATACCAAGAAACATCAGAATCTTCCATCCCCATTTGGACAGTAGTTCCCAAAACCATCCTATCAACGACCAGTTACCCTCGTCTACATGTATAGACTCAGCAAACTTATGTAACCTCAAGATGGCTTGGTACACCGTCGGGGCGTTATCTGGTATGAAAACGCAACAACTAGATGCGATCAATTTGCATACCCCACCTCTATCTGCCAGTATAATATCTAAGACAAAGCGGTTCTGTAATGTCATAAGGCGATCCGCTTGAAGCTCAGCCGTAATATTACTAAGGGCACCTGCAGTCTCATTGATAGTGGCTTCAACCACTCTCGTAAGCTGACGAATATTCCTACTATTAGCCATAGGACCCCCAAAGGGCAGAAAACCCTTAAAGAAGTCTCCAACTTCTTGTGTGGCAGTATCTTTCGCATCGATAATACCTCTACCAAATCTTGTCTTACGGTAATCGAAAGCAGCCGTATATGTAGGGGGAAGCAAAAACGCTACATAACATGTGCCCGAAAAATCAGACGGCAACCATGTATACGCTCTGTCATGACAAACAAAATACATGCCTTTGGCTGGCACGAACGGAGGAGATTTCTGGGACGTATAAAAGTATGTGTGAACACACACACTTTTACCAAGCTGAGCTCTCGGATTCTGACCATTACCTTGTAAACAAAGATGACCCTGGTGGGGTACAATCCAAATAGGAGAAGATCTTCGCCGTCTCTCTTTCTCCGTCAAGCTAACACTATATGTCGTCTTATTCCAACCGACATATGCTCGTACCTCATCTTTTGGAATAGCATTATACGCGTCGATATCTCTAATCATATCGACTATTCCCCTTATCAAAGCATTCTTACTCACGTTATCCTTAAGAGAACGCACTGGAGAGGCTTCATTCGCATAGATAAACATTGATTGGAGAGCCCATACTGACCCATTAGGCGAAAAAGGCAAAACCAAATATGGCATTCCCTTATCAGTTGTATGTGGCATAAGACCACACACCCAACAATTTGTGGTATTCACAACTAGCTGATGCTGATGCAACATCTGTATAAACAAATTGTTCACAAATTCTGATCTACGTGTCTGTTCATGTTCAGGTAACGTATGAAAGTCATGTGGAGAAACAGTAGAAAAAGAAAGAACGAGTTGGGAGGTAGATGTAAGCGGCTGTTGTGTGGCATAGAAAATCAAACCCACACAAGCTAATGTAACATTCAAAAGCATTAGAAAACACATTATTAAAAAACATTTGCTATGAACCAATATACATATTCGGACTTTAGAATCCACTTTCCTAACTCTCTGGTCAGACTCAGAAAACTCCATCCTCTAACGAGCTGCTCACGGTCGTTACCTTCTTCACTTAAGTGTGCGCCAAGATCGCACTAACGACCCTGGACCACAGACCTTGCGTCAATACGTGGCTCACCCCTTAAGAACTTCCTACCGTGACCCTGCAGCAGATTCCGGATGGTGACTCGAAAAAGGAAAAAGCAAAAAAAAAGTTTCCTGATCTGACAAGGTGTAAATTCACTATCTAAAAAAAAATTCCAGTTTCACGTTTATTTGTCCATATGTACAAGCTTTCTTGGTCTAAAATCTTAGCGTTCTTTATCAGGCACAGTAGGATCTCTGAATAAAAGTTCCGGATTGGTGGTGTCAATCTTTAGATGAGGAAGCACAGCAGCTTGCAGAACATCATCATCCTCGCGTTCTGACCGAGTCCATGTCAAATGAGCATCACTAAAAGGCACGAATCTAGGAACTCACTCGCATTCAGAATCAGATATACCATCCCTCACCCACTGATCATATGGTAAGGGCAAAGGAACTTTTTTACAGTGGGTGGCATGCACCCAGTTCTTTTTGCCAGCTACTCTAACAGCGGTTCTAGTAACCAAAAGCACCAAATAAGGACCAGTCCATCTCGGTTCCAAGTTCTTGGTGCGCTGAAAATTCTTGACCAAAATATAATGACCAGGTTCGATGGAGTGTCCAGGATCTGTAGTAGCTGTCGGCAAACTGTCATAGACCTGTTGGTGGATAACACGTAATTTAGCAGTCAAGTCATGTAAGTAATCCACCAACATAGGGTACTCAATGCTGCTGTATTCTTTCGGATGAGGCACACCCCAAACATTCGCTGGACGACCAAACACAATTTCATACAGACTAAGACCCACTCGAGAATGCACAGTCGTCCTTGTTGACAAAAGAGCCAACGGCAAGGCATCCGGCCATGTAAGACCAGTGCTCGCTTGTACCTTAGCTAATTTCAGCTTCAAGGTACCATTGTAATATTCAACAAGTCCAGCTGACTGGGGGTGATTCGCTGCATGGAACTTCTGTCTTATCCCTATTCCAGCACACACTTTCTTCATAATTTGACCCACAAATTCACTCCCATTGTCCGACCATACAATTCTCGGCAAACCATACCTAGGGAAATACTCTCTCAGCAAAACCTTGGCTGTAGACAAGGCAGTATTATCCTTCAGGGGGTAGGCCTCTATCCATCTGGAAAAGGCGCAAACAACCACAAGGACATACTTCTAATTGTTGCATCTTTCCATGTGAATGTAATCTAGCTGTATCACCTCAAACGAATACGTCGGAGGAGCAAAATGACCAGCTGGAGTTGGAGTTCCCTTACCAGGATTATACTTCAGACAAATCATGCAATGTTTCACAACATTCTCAGCACATTTCGGAATTCCAGCATTCTGCCAAACCGGAGCCAACAACTTGCATATCCCTTTTACACTGATATGAGCCATTCCATGAGCCATCGTAACCACTGGGAGCACATACGCATCTGGTAACAACCATCGCTGGTGTTCTGACCACTCAATCCAACAACCTGTAGAATCCAACATACCCGAACTTTCTCTCCACGTACTCACTTCCTTCTCTTTAGCTTCAGCCTGAATCATCTTCACACTTTATATTGTGTCTTCACACATTCCACCAGCCATAACCCATCTTGCAGGGCCTGCAACATACATACGGCTCATCATGTCTTTCGCCGTTTCCTTCGCAACTTCATCCGCAAACGCATTCCCTCGACCAACATCGTCCACAACTTTCTTATGGGCACTACACTTCACAATTGCAATCTGCTTTGGGAGAGTGAGAGATTCCAAGAGTTCATTCACTAACTGCCCTTGCTGAATTTTCGTGCCATGGGAAGTAAGGAATCCTCGTTCTCTCCACAAACGCCCAAAACTGTGAGCAACACCAAACGCATACTGGCTATCGGTATAAACATTCACTCGCTTTCCTTCCGACAACACACATGCTCGTGTCAATGCAATTAGCTCTGCTGCTTGAGCTGAATTCTGTGGTATGCGTGCTGTCTCAACAACTGTATGTAAAGTTGTGATAGCATACGCTGCAGTCGTTTCACCATTCGGAAGCTTAAAGCATGAACCATCAACCCACAGAGTACCATCAATATTCTCAAGAGGCGTATCTTTTAGATCGATCCTAGCCTTCGTTTCTTCCTCTGTCCGAAGAAAACAATCATGCTGTTCCTGAACATCTGTCTCTACAGAAATCGGCAACAACGTAGCTGGATTCAACACATTACATCCCTCAATATGAACATGGCTAGCCAACAATGTCAACTCATAACCTGAAAGACGTGCACTAGTAAGGTGCTGTATCTTGGTCCTGTTTAATAAGGTATCCACTGCATGCGGAACCATCACAATCAACGCGTTATCCAGTACCAAACCAGCAGACTGTCGGATAGAAACAGCAGCTGCCGCTGTAGCTCTGACAACTCGGCAACGCCTTAGCTACCGGATCTAACCTCGCTGAAAAATATGCCCATGGACGCTGCTTGTCCCCAAAAGGTTGTGTCAACACTGACAACGCACAACCTTCTCTCTCGTGTACATACAACGTGAAAGGCTTGCTATAGTCTGGAGTACCCAACACAGGAGCCGAACACAATGCATCACGTAATTCAGAAAAACTTTTCTGACATTCGTCAGACCAAGGAAGAGGATACGGAGTATCTTTCGTAGTCAATGCCAACAGAGGTTTCGCAAGAAGAGAAAAATTTGGGATCCATTGTCTACAATACGAAGTAATACCCAAAAAAGCACAAACTTCTCTCTGTGTAGCTGGCACACTCATTTGCGCAATCGCTTGAATTTGTTCCGGGGTCAATCGCCTTCCCTCCTTCGACAAGAGATGACCTAAGTAGGTTACTTCTTGGCAACAATATTGCAACTTTGAAGGTGACACTTTATGATGAAGGTCCGACAAATACCACAACAACGAAAGAGTAGCCACTTTACAAATCTTTTTGTCATCAGCAGTAATCAACAAATCATCAACGTACTGAATAAGAGTAGCACCAACAGGTAACACAAAACCATCAAGCTGGGTTTTTAACGCCTGACTATAGATTGAGGGACTTTCAGAATAACCTTGGGGGGCTCTCTTAAACCGGAAGCTTCGTCCTCCTAAACAGAAGCCGAAAATATCCCTGCTCTAAAGAAAGCATTCTTTAGGTCGATAACAGAAAACCAAGCTGCCGAAGCAGGGATCAGAGTCAACAAAGCAGTAATATCGGGGACCACAGGAAACTGTGGCACAACAATCTTATTGACCTCTCGAAGGTAGATCACAAACCTATACACAGGTGGCTGGGAAGCATCAGTATGCTTAAGGACAGGCAAAACAGGACTGTTACACACATTTCCTCTTGTTTCTTCAACTACACCCTTCTCAACCAGATCATAGACAATCACCAAAAGAGCTCTCTCGCCATCGCTCGATATTTTATACTGTGGAATATGAGGTAGCTTAGCATTCGATTTGAGCGTAACAATATACGGTGGAATCTGCAAAAGTCCCACATCATTTGGACCCGTAGCCCAAAGCGTATCAGGAAGCGAACGGAATTCCAGTGGCAAACAATCTTTAGACAAATACATTGGAGAAATCACTTTCTTACCAAGGGTAAGTTGTACTCCTGAAGGAGAACAATGCAATGTCGCATACAATCTTTTCAGCAAGTCCAAACCCTTCTCATTACAACCAGTCGTTAGAATAAGTGGAGCTTCCAATTCACAAGGGCCAATGGAAAGGGACAAAGGACTAGAAACCGGATTACGAACTGGGGCGCCTGAAAATCCTACTGAAACATTGGTCAAGCCAGACAAAGGTGCGCCAGGGAGTTTAGAATGCATAATAGAACTCTTTGTCGCACCAGTATCCAAAAGAAAAGGTTCTACCACACCTGATGTAATCACTTAAACATAAGGTCCACTCTGATCTACTGGAACTGACACTACTCCCTCTCTTTGCCTATGGCTGTCCTAGCTATCATTATAACCAGAACTCTCACCTTCGACATAGTAATCCTCAACATAATACTGAGCAGACTGACCACTCGGAACATTCTGTCATGAATGGCGTCTTCACTCTGAGGTGGTGCAAGGTCTCTTTCAATAGTGGGCTGAACCTTGGTTAGATCTATTCCCACCGAAGAGAAGGGGCAATGTCAGCAATTCTGCGCATTGGAATTTCCAAGGCTGCACTCACTCAGTGATCCTTTTCGTTGCGAGTGGATCTGTGGTCTTCTATACACCTCTCCGCCTATACCACTTCTGCCTAGAGTGCTGAAGAAGATCAAGCGCCACCGGGCCCAAGTCATCCTTGTGCCTCCGGATTGGGCACGAAGGATCTGGTATCCTGAGCTATTACATCTGGCCATCGATCCTCCAAGGCGTCTGCCTCTTTGGCGCAGCAGCTGGGGATTGTCCTCCACCCGAACCTATCCAGCTGCCACCTTCTTCTGTGTAGGTTGAGCGGCGACAGTTGACAGCTTTCGACCTTCCTCCCGAAGTCTGTGATGTTATCTTGGCTGCCAGGCGTCCCTCCACTAAGACGGAATACGCCTACAGATCAAACAAATTTGTGGCCTGGTGCACTGCAAAGGCTGTTGATCCCCTTTCTGCCCCTCTTTCTGAGGTTCTCTAGTTCCTCCTTTCTTCGACCCAGCAGGGCTCTGCTTTGGGCACTCTTAAGGGCTACCTCTCGGCCATTTCATCCTTGGTTAGGCTTCCTGATCAGCCTTCTCTTTTCAAGTCCCCTAATGTAAATCGCTTCCTTAAGGGCATTACTCATCTTTTTCCTCCTGTTCCCTTTGTAATGCCCCAGTGGTACTTTAACTTGGTTCTTACATATCTTATGTGCACTCCCTTTGAGCCATTACATAACTGTCCTCTTAGGCTTATGACCTTAAAAACTGCCTTTTTGGTGGCGCGCAGGATGAGTGAGCTCCAAGCACATTCTTCTAAGCCTCCTTTTCTGACTGTTCATTCGCACAATGTTGTCCTTCGAACTCGCCCTTCCTTCCTTCCCAAAGTGGTTACTCCTTTCCATATTGGACAGACCATCACTTTGCCCACCTTCTTTCCTCCTCCGCATCCTTCCAAAGAGAAGAGAGGCTCCACTGTCTTGATCCAAAGCGTTTGCTTTCCTTTTTCTTGGATCGCACAAAACAATTACGGGTGGATGACCAGCTCTTTGTTGGCTACGTGGGTGCCAAAAAAGGTCGGACTGTGCACAAATGGACCAATTCTAGATGGGTCATTTTGTGCATCAAACCTTGTTATTCCTTCTCAAAAAAGGAGCTGCCAGTGGGGTTGCGTGCCCATTCCACCAGGGCGACAGCAGCTACTACTGCTTTGGGACGTGGAGTCCCCCTTAATGACATCTGTCAGGCATCTACGTGGGCATCTCTGCACATGTTCACAAGACACTACTGCCTGGACAGCCAAGTCCGGAGAGATGGCTTCTTTGGCCGTTCTGTTCTCCAGGACTTTCTGGTGTGAACTTGGTTCGCAGACGCACATCTGGGGTTGGTATTGCTGCGGTTGGTATTGCTGGGGTATCTATTCTAAGGTAAGGAATCTATAACTAACTGTTTCTTTCAGATAAACAAGTTACTTACCTTCGGTAACAATATATTTGTAAGAAAGAAGCAAAGGTTAATTATAGATTCCTTACTGCCCCACCCATCCTCCCCGTTCTGCAAACTGACTTCTAGGGTTAAGGACTTCCTTTCAGCGCCCTATTTTTGTGCACCACTGGTTCTGCATGGCTATGCACTTCTGGCGTGGAAAGTCGTGTACAGGACTGACGTCAGTGTGCAACAGCGGTTTCTAAGTAGCTACTGCGACGTCATCCCGACAAACGCGGAGCCAACCGATGCCACCTTTCGACAGGCTGGGGTACTGCTGCCGAAAAACTTTCTGGATCCATTCTGACTCTAAGGTAAGGAATCTATAACTAACCTATGTTTCTTACAGATCTATCGTTACTGAAGGTAAGTAACTTGTTTGTTTAGTTTACTGGACAAATAAAGAGTTGGTGAGTAACTGGGGGGGTTGCCCCTCTTTCCTCCTCCTCGCTCCAATTTGGTTTATTTTCCAGAAACTATTTACTCCTGCTAATTGGCGACACAGTGTTCACTATTTACTGCAACAGATTAGAATTGCTTCATAAGGAGACCGGAAAATATATATTATTGTTTTTGCAAATAGTGTTCTGCATTCTTGCATCTCGCTCAGACTTGTTTTCTTGAAACTGCCCCCATCTATCCTATGTGAGATTCCAGGCAGTATTCCATATGTGTCTTGGAACGTAATGAAATTATTTAGGCATTTAGAATATTTATGCCATTTTATTTTATTACATTCTGTCTTAAATCACTGTTATAAGATTTTTCGTCCTGCAATGTAAAAAGGGCATTTTTCAGAGCCACTTAATTACAGGCCCATAAGTACATTGTATTTTGCGTTATGCATCTCACAATTCCGTTTGTGCTTCTAACGGAGCTGAGGCGCAAGGAAGATTTGCCCCAAAAATACATATCTTTAAAAATCTCTGCACATAACAAGATTTATAAATAAATGTAGCCTACTGCCTAAGTGAAATGATAATGGTACTAAATGGTATTTTTCATCGTCTAACTTCCTAGTTGCTCGTTTGAAATAAATGTCATATTTGTTATTGTGCAAACTTGATTGACATCTTTTGATATCTTTGTACATGACAAGATATAGATCAGTGTTCTTAATCTGTTCAGTTTTATGCCTAAGCAACATCAAAATACTAATAACTTGTATATTTGTATTGTAAAATTTATATAGCGCTTATTACCCCTATGTGCGGCTTTAAACCCCTTGCCTACATGGGTAGGGTAGCATGCTACACTGTGTGTGGTTGGAAGCGTGCTGTCCTTATTTTTTTGATCCTGTGTGGGGAAGTGTTTCCGCTTCATTCATGCATGAGGACCACCAACTTGCGCTTGATAGACACATATACACCTATAAGTCACTCCTATGGCAGGCCTTAACAATCCTGAAAGCAGAGTGCTTGGTTTTATGTGAGATGAGGCTCTAGCATAAGCTGAGCCTGTCTGCAGCTTTCGGAACCATGTCCTTATAGCTGTTCTATGATATAGCCATACCATATACTCTTAAGTGCATTATAATCCTCGCGGTTATTGCTAACTTTGGTTTGGCTTCATCAAAACATGTCGTGTAAGGTGTCACACGCTTTGGAATACTACTCCCTCGCCAGTTCTGGCGACGGGGGTAGCATTCCACCCTTCTAGAGAGAGAAGACATATTACTTCCATTAATCCTGGTTAAAGTTAACCAGAGCCTCAGCATCACAAAATGGATGCTGCTGCCACAGACACAAGTCTGACCTGCTACTGGGAGTCCTTCCAGCGAGGGAGGCTTGGGCAATAGGTTTCCTGTCACAGGGAGGTGCTAGCACCACCCCAGACAGGCTATAGTGTATTGGGGCAGGGAGGGCTGAATGAAATGAGACACTGCCTGGGGCACACAAGGTGTCCCATGCATAGTCCAGTTCAAACCGGTGCTGGGGCAATCCAGCCCCAGCGCTGGCGCGAAACTGGACAAAGGGAAAGGGGTGTAACCACCCCCTTCCTGGGTCCCACCCATAGAGGGACCTAGCAGGTAATCCAGCCCCTAAATTTGGTATATAGGTAGGAGCTGAGTCCCAAGACTTTAGATTTATCCTGACTGAAACTCTGATACGAAACTCTGGACCTTCGACATCCTACTCGACGTAGAAGACTGAAGAATCTCCCTTGTGGTCAAGGAGTGACCACCCTGCACAAGCAGGCACTATCAAGCGATCAACGTTTTGCTTTGTCGACGCTCCGGCCGGAGCCCGAGCACAGAGCCTGACAAGACCTGGACTTCCAGACATCCAACAGCCCTATCCACAGCAAAGCTGAGACCCGTGGAGGCGACTAGAGACTTGGGACCGGCCATCTTGGAAAGCCAGCGAATTGTTTTCCGTGCAACTTCTGAAGCACCCTCGAAGTTGTGCATTGGGGATTGAGAAGCCCCAGCCCCGAGCACCAACTGCACCGAAGATCAGCCCTCCACACTCCACGAATTCTGCGTGGGGCCCTTCTGCATTTTCCTGCTCGACGCGTCTGTCCGGTCACTTGCCCGTTGGCTAGTGGCCTCTGTGACGACGAAACTTTGAATTTCCAACGCTGGTCTGGTTGTTCCAGACTGGCCCTTGCTCCTCTGAAAAGGAGCAGCCCATCAGACCTTGCTGGTCTGATTAAGAAGCCATCTACCCTTTCTGCGTGGGTTGCCTTTGCCAAGGCTTGTTGACTCCAATCCGGAAGCCGACACAGCCGACAGCGAGATCCTTCGTGGGACAGTCCCTATCCAGCTCCCAGTCGTCGTCGACACCTCCTGGTCCACGTGGCTGCAGAGACAAGCTTCACGACATCACCTGATTGCTTCCTGACATCGCCTGGTTCCTTCCTGGTCACTGGCTAGTGACCTGGACTCTGTCCCCTCTGCTTTCAGGTACTCTTCATCCTCGATCCTCCCTTGGATCCAACCGGACTCTTCTCTCCTGGTCGCCTGCAGCATCTTTTCTCCAAGGCTCCATAGGAATCCACGACGAAACCCAACACACTTTGGGACCTATGCACCCGCTTCCTGTGGGTGAGGTAACGCGAGTACTCCGGTGCTCCTGTGAAGATTGACTATCTTAGTGTCCTAGTTTCAAGTGGTTAGTTCCTAGTCCAGTCGGAAGACTCCTAATTATTTAACTTTGTAACTTTACGAACCCATTGACTTCTATGTGTGCACGCGTGCGCAACTAGACACTGCACACGGATCCCGTGGGCCTCCTGCTCCCTAACAACTGTTAGTCCAGTGTAGCCTCAGCGATTCCCAAGGCCCTAGGCCTTTCAACTGTTCGTGACGTGGTTCTTATACCACTATTTTAGTATATGGTTTAGCGGGCCACCAGGGCCTATCCATATTTGTGCAACTTATTGTATGGTATATTGAGTTACTTGTTATGCGCCTGTGCCTCTGCCCTCATAAAGAGTACAGAAGATTGATTTAGAAATAAATACATATATATTTTGAATATATAACCTGTGTGGTGTCCTTTCATTTGGTATTAAAGGGATTGCATATGGTAAAACAGCTGGCTTCACATGCTCTCTTGAGTTAAGCCTAAGACTGCTTTTGTCCATGCTACCACTAGGATAGCTGGTCTATAGGTTGACTTTACAACCATCACCATAAGGGTTGTTTGGACTGGTGCAAGGTGCTCACTAGAATAGTGAACATCATATACCAGGCCAACTTCTCACAGTGTACACTTATGTAAGTGGGTCCCTTGCAACAATCCAGACAACCCTTATGGTAATTTTAGTGGTCTAAGACAACCTTAGAAAGCTCTCTAAGTGGTAGCTGTGGGAGAGCAGCCTTCAGGCTTAGTCCAGAAGGAGTGTAAAGCAGCTTGTTTTACCGGAACATAATCTTAGAGGTATAGATTAAGTCAAAAAGAACCACACAGTGTATTTATAAAAATATGTATTTATTATAAGACACTTAATAACACATACAGATATCTCCTAGCTGGAGATATACACAATGCACACAATACTTTTCAATATGAACAGGTAAAAAGCACGTAATACACAGTGGTCACCAGGGGGAGACCAAACCTAAAATAGTGGTATGCAAACCATGACTCGAGTCAAGACTATACCCAGAAGACGTGGCAGTGCCAAAGTACCACCCACGTTAAGTAACCAGAAGCCCCACGGAGGCCATGTGCAGAGTGGGAACAAGACCGCGAGATCAATGCAAGTCAAATGGGTAAGTCGCTGTTGCGCTTTTTAAAGAAGAAAGACCCTTCCCAGGGGACCCTAAAGAAACCTCCTGGATGACAGAAGGTTAGGGAGCCACCCCACCTGTGGATACCCTAGGAACCAGGAAATCTACACCAGGGAAGCCGGGTGCATAGGTGTGAAGTGGTATCGGAAACCGCCCTCGAACCCAATGGAGGACTTCAGGAAGATGCCGTTTTGCTGGAGACGGTGAAAGTGTCCAGTGGAACCCAAAAGTGGATTCAAGTTCAGAAGTACCTGCAGGCAAAAGGGACAGAGTCTGTGCCACTCAGGAGTGACCAGCAGGCACGGAAGACGAATGCCCACCAATGTCGAGTGTTGCAGGAGAGATGACGGTGACCTTGGAGCTGCAGCTGTGAGGAGCAGGCAAAGCTGTGGAAGAACAGGAGCTGTTTACGAGCTGTCTCACGTCGGATTTCGAAAGTTGAGGGGTCTGTGTCCGTCGGGAGCACCAACAAGCCTTGGAAACTGCAAACAACATAGAAAGCGAAGAAGGTGCAGTGTCGGGACCAACCAGGTCTAGGCGTCTTACCACAAGCGGGGGAGTCAGGACAGGCATGAGCAATCAGGGAAGCCCAAAGAATTCAAAGAGGACCCTCAAGAGGACCCACCGGCCGGAGGCACTGGAGTTGCTAGAGGACCTTGAGCAGCTCAGCAAAAATGCAGGCCCACAGTGCGAGTGATGCGGTGAGGACGAAGATCTTGGTCACTGGCAATGCTTGAGGTTGGGGCTACTTGGAGCCTGAAGATCTTGGGAAGCCAACAAGCCTTTGCAACTGCAAGGTGTTGTGGTTCACAATGGTTCGGTTCCTGTGGCTCTGACGAGGGATACTGGCCACAAACTGAGAGGGCAGGGCATGCCTTGAGGGATGTGAAGAATGACCACCTGGGTTGCTGAGCCTTTCGGAGTCCGTGGGAGCCCAGGATCAGCAGAACGGTCAGCTTAGTTGCTGTGCCTGCAGTTGCAGGGAAGTGACTCCTTCACTTCAAGGGAGATTTCTTCAGGAGTCTTGGATACCCACACGCCTTGGAAGGTTCCTGTATGGTGCACAGGCACAGATGTTGCAGCAGACAAGCAGGGCGGCGATATCAGAAGCAGCGGGAGCAGCGGGAGTATTCCCAGTTTCAGCCTTGATTCCCAGAGCGAAGTCCAGAGTGCCCAGATGTTTGAAAAAGTAGTTTAGGGACCCACCCTCAGGTAAGTGGCATTGCAGAGCCGAATTATGCCACCTGCTGGCCCTCAGGGGTACTGCTCAACAAAGTTTTCTGGATCCAGTCTGACACCTGGGGAAAATTCGAAGGTAAGGAATCTGCAACTAGATAGTCTCTACAAGATAAGGTTGTAAAGAAAGTAAGTACCATGTTTGTTAAGCACTCCATGAAAGTGCTTGTTTTCCTGCTGTCTCCCTCGTGTACTTCTCTCTTCCATGAACTCTGTGGTGCTCTCGGTCACTCATGTTTTTCTACCCTTTCTCCTTGTTAGGGTCAATTTTGTAACCTTTCCTCCACCCCCCCCCCTTTACTTCTCCTCCCACCCTCTTTGTTGCTTCCACTGCCGCCTCCTGTTGCTTCTCCGTCCCACCCCTCTGCGGTGTTTACCCCTCTCATGCCCACTCTGTCGCTTCCCCTACTGTGCTGCAAAAAACATTTTGTGTATTTTCTATTTGAATATCCAACTCTGATCAGCAAATAAAAAGTAATTTTTTAGACTCGCACCTGCAAAATGTAGCCAGCCATGCCATAAGCTTTGTTTTCTTAGGCCACGCTGCACTATGTCAGGGATAGTGTATACCAGGGGGCTCCAACCTTTTCTGTAAGGAGAGCCTCTTCTGATTAGTGAAAATCGTTGTGAGCTACTGAAGGCCAAGTAACTCGCGCATTGTTACCAGACACTCACTTGCCCAGCTTCATTGGCTTTAAATCTAATGTCCATGGAGCCCATTGTTTTGGTTTAGATAAAATATTGTGACTAGAGGTACTATGATAGAGCTGCCATGTGAACCAGTGCGTGCATGGTGTGTGGGGATGTAGGAACATGTATATGAATGAAGATACGTGTGTGAGTGACTGAGTCTGTGACGTATGTACCTGTGGCACACTACATACCTTTCGCCATATGTGGCATTGCTACATGTACAACGCACACATACAACCATTTTTTTTAATGGGAGAAATTTAAAGAGCAGAGAAATGTTCAAAATCAGGAATTTTTTTTTGCACGTGGTGGAACAGTTTTCTGAACTTTACATTTTTCACATTTAAGAAAACTAGCTGTGTTTTTCTGTTTTAATATGGAAGCGTGTCTACCAGCCACTGGGAGCAAGATGCCTTTTGTCTGTAAATGCCACACTAACATGGGAGAAAATTTAACAGAAGAGTTAACTTTATTGTTTATATGCATTACATAAAACACATTGTTTTAATTTTCTCCCATGTAAGTGGTTTTACAAACAGCAGGCGTATTACTCCAAGTGGCCTGTGGGCAAAGTTCCATATTTATAACCGGAAAATAGTCATTTGTTTAAAAGTGAGGAATTTAAAGTGAAGAAACATGTTTCATAAAACATTAGGACTTAATTTAAAGTAGAGAAAACATTTAGACAATGTTAATAGAAACATTTTTCTTCACTTTCAATTCCTCCCATTTAAAAGAAAATGACATGCATTTTTCAGTTATAAATATGGCCCTGTCTCTACCAGCCACTGGGAGCAAAATGCCTGCTGCTTGAAAATGCGACATCATGATTAGGGATAAAGTGAAGAGTTAACTTAATCATTAACTCTTCATTTCAATTTTCTCTCATTTAAAAGATTTCAGAAATCATTTTGTTCTCGTACTCAAATATTGAGTTGAAAATAACTTTTATGTAAGAGTTTAATACCTCAAGTACGTATGTTCTGAACCTCAGTGACCCAAATGAGTCCAACTCTGAGTGGAGCACTGCTCGTTATCAGGCTCTGCTATCTGCAGCCTGTGATAGTAATGTAAAATAAAAGTAGCCTTTCCTTAATTTTGAAAAGAAAATGCAAATTTTATTTATTGCATTTTTTAGTTAAAAAGGGACTCAGGGATAGGAGAGACTGTGAAGGTTTCTGCGTGCTACTAGTAGCTTGCGATCAACGTGTTTGAGACACCTGCTAAGCTCTAGATAGCTTCTATATCTTGGTTAGACCCTTTTCAGTCCATGTACAAAGTTTGGACAAACATGGCACCTCCACTCGAGTCATAACTAAGACAATAGTCATGTCTGTAGACGGTAGCAGGTAGAATAAGGAAGGCAAGTGTATGAACGTATTTTCGTGAAATCTGCAAGCATTTATTTTTGGAAGTAGTTTTGGACTATATTTTTTAGACCATATTATAGAATCGTCCGTCTTTGGCTAAAGTGTTCCTGAATTTTAAACTACAATATTATGAGTTTCTACTTCAGATTAATCGAACTTCAAGCTGATGGTCTTCGCTGAGAGTATGCACCCCCACTGCTTGTGCGCAGGTCCCGCCGAACCCCTTGATATGAAATGCATGCCAGCTCTCTAGTGTTTGATGTCCGTGGGGAATGCCTGTCTCCTGCAGCAAGATGTTTACTGTATTTGTGCAACCTCTTGCTTGGCGTATGTTGTGCTGTAAGACCAGATGAATGATCAATCCCAGGAGTATCCAAAGAAAGGCTTTTTTCTTTTGAAAACCTTTTAATATTCTTAGAAGTAACGGACTTTGACGTCGCTTTTCAAAAGGTCTGTGGTTAAGGAGCAGGCATTGCTTAAATGGTGATAACTTCTTCAGTTCAATAAACACCCAGCTTGTCGTTTAATTCTGAGGATAATTATTTCAATTGGCCCGTACATGTGTTTCTGTTTACTGCTCATTTATTTAGTGTGTATTTAAATGTTATTGCTTTTTGTTGCAACTTAGTCATAAAACGTTTATGGGTCCATATTCTGTGATTGTTAAAATAGTTTACTCACTCACTGTTTTCGAAGAATAGTGGGTTGTAGGTGCAAGGAAACTGGCACCCATCCTACTGGTGCAGTCGTTTCAAGTTATTGCTCAGCCCGCAAGCTTTAGAGCAGAGCAGCTATAACCAACCTGCACATAATTAAAATGTGGTTGGGTAGTGGCTTAAGACGCGTCAGGCTGAGTGATTTCGGGTTAAACGATAGCCCAATCACCAAGTGGACAAATTGCATATTTTATGATAGACTATTTTAGTTTTAAGTAAATGTCGAAAATGATAGCAGAGACAAGTTGTGGGCTTTTGATGGGTGGATTTATTTATGGTCATCAGTTCAAAGTGGTAATCTTAGTCGTGCTCTTAAGAGCTTCTTAACTTTTCCTAGTGCTTTTTTATTTGTAGTTCTATTCAAATGTTAGTTCGTGCAGGTATATTTTTACTGTAACTTTGAGCATTCACTAGAAACCTTTTGTTCACCCAGCTTGTTCCTCTTATAGGTGAATCTCTGAGCGAGGCGAAGGCAGGTGGGTGCGTCACCTGTAGGACTTCAAAATATGGGTTTGTGTCCATTAATTTTTGGTTTGGTTTCATTTGGTCAATTTACATCAGCGGGACTTGATATGCTTAGTCCTGATTATTTATTTTTTATTGTTCCATTTTTGTATGGAATGTTATTTACTTTTTGCAGCTATTAATTGGTACTGAGTGCGTATGTATCTCTCTCTCTCTCTCTCCCTCTCTCCCTCCATCCATCCATCCCTCCCTCCCTCCATCCATCCATCCCTCCCTCCCTCCATCCCTCCCTCCCTCCATCCCTCCCTCCCTCCATCCATCCATCCCTCCCTCCATCCATCCATCCCTCCCTCTCTCCCTCCCTTTCTTCCCCCACTTCCAGAAGTGATGGCACTGAACTTTATGTAGGCGAATCCCGGTGCACAGACATCTACTCCTCTCATTTGGAGATCTACTTTCAACTTTCGTTGGTGTTTCACCGACTTCAAACTCAGGCTTGAAGCATGCCTCAAATGCAGGATGCAGGTGTTAGTCACAGATCCTTAAAACCTTACCATGCGGTGTTTAACATCCAACCACGACTCAGAGTCCAGCCATACATTTTTTATGACGCACCTAAAGGCCATCAGGGAGCAGGAGGTGCAACGGTACATCGTTCAACACAAAAAACAGACGGGCAGTTCTCCTGAAATCAGACTCCGTCCAAGTCGCAGGCATGCTTCCGATCCTGTTCCAATTCACTGTCCTAGGGTAAGAAAAAGTTGAAGTTGAGAGACCAGTCTTACCATAAATGCAAGATGTTCAAGTGGGACTGTTCTCCGTTTTGTCTCGCCTGCTCCTTGGAAAAGTTATTCAGTCTGCACTTGAAGGACCCGACCCCTTTTCCATCTTTCATCTGAGAGCCTATTCCAAGACTGCTCTGTAGGTAGCTGGCTCTATATATAGTATACCAAAAAGAGGTATGCTGTGTAAAGTTAGTGAAAGATTCCTTACCTTAGAATATCCCCAGGCGTCAGACTGGATCCGGAAAGTTTTCGCTTGCAGTACCTCTGCGTGTCAGTAGTGGCATCCTGCAGCTCCGCGTCTGTCACTGGCATCATATGCGCTGAGATGACGTCACGGAGACTAGTTAGGCGCCACCAATGCGCGCTGACGTCAGTTCTTTCTTTTTCCGCGCCAGTAAGCACAGATCCAGTTAGGGCATGTACCTTAGTCACTTTTTGACTATCTTTTTTGAGACTTTTTGTCTCCTGTAAGTTGTATCTAATCTGGTGCACGTAGGGATGCCTGGTTTAAGTCTTGCATGGCCTACCGTCGAAATATGTCGGTGGCGGACCCCCACGACGTCTGTCTCTACTGCCTGGAGAACGACCACGACTCCCGGTCCTGTTTCGGACTGTCGGGCCATGGCCCCTAAGGCCTTGCTGGAACAGCGCCGAAGGTGCTTGAGGTCCGGCAGTCGTCACAGTGCCGTTCACTGTCCAGGGGCCGCTCCAGAGAACGCTGGCGGGGCCACCGTCATCGCTCCTTGGGCTCCAAGTTTTCACCCTCGGATTCGGGTAAGAGACAACATCAAAAGAAGTCGAAGAAGTGCTGTCGCTCTCCGACCTCCCCCTGTCGGTCTCCGGATGCAGACGAGGGGGACAAGGGGGACAAGGGTTCTGCCCCCGTGGCTCCTTCAGAGCCCGGGAGTCCCGCGGCCTACCCACTTTTTCCGGGTCCGTCGGCGACTCCCGCACAGGTGCAAGAATTTCTTGCTACCATGGACCACCTGTTTAGGCCTCGGGCTCCTACCGGCGTGCCCTCGGGCCCCGGGATCCCGTGTCAGGATCCTCTTGAGCCGTCCGCCCCGCCTGCGGCTCCGGTCCCTGCGCCGCAGGCTCCTGTGCTGCAAGCTCCTGCGCCGCAAGCTCCTGCGCCGCTGGCTCCAGCCATGGCGCCACAAGGTCCCAAGCTGCCCACCCTTGGCTTCGCCTCGGCGCCGCAGTGGATCCCATTAGTTCAGCCCCTGCCCAGGTTCCAGGACAATTTTGTTCCTACTTGGGATCCGCATTGGGACACGGCGCCAGTTCGGCCCCATCCGGCGCAGTTCCCAATGCCGTTCCTGACGCTGTTTGTTCCTTCTCTCGGCTCCTGCCCTGCCGCTGCGGTCTGTACCACATTCGACGGAGGTGGAGGAGGACTGGGAGGGGTCCGAGGACCCTCTTGCTCGTCAGTGTGACTCCGAGCAGGACTGGGTGGACGAATTAGAGGAGGCCAGCAGCCTTGCGGTCTCCTCTGACCCGGGGTTTGCCTCTCCTCTACCATCTATGGAGGAGGGCGCTTCCTACATGGTGGTGCTCCGTCGGGCAGCTGAGGTCCTCAACCTTGACCTCCCTACGGTGGCCCTGAAAACGAATCTCCTTACTGAGGTGCTGCAGACATCGGAGCCCCTGCTGACATTTAATGACGACCTCACTGACGTTTTACTGGGCACTTGGTCACGGCGAGCCACAGGGGCCCCTGTGGATAAGAACGTCGCCAGGCGTCATCGCCCGGCTCCGGGTGACCCTGCTTTTCTGACCACTCATCCTATGCCGGAGAGCCTGGTAATCCAAGCTTCGACTTCCCAGATTTCCTTTCCTACGGCTCTGCCGGATAAGGACTCTTAGAAGCTGGAGCAGTTCGGCAAGCGGTTGTTCTCGTTGGCCAGCCTAGGACTTTGGTCGGTGAACACCGCATGCCTCTTGGGCCGCTATTCCTACGCGGTGTGGGATACAGTTGCACAGGGGTTGCCTCAGTGTCCTGACGAGACCCAAGCTGTGCTGTCCCAAGCTGTTGCCGAGGGTAAAGATGCAACTAAGTTCACCATTCAGTGTGGTTTGGACACCGCGGACTCACTAGGTAGAGCAATTTCTACTACTGTGGCGCTTCATCGCCACGCCTGGTTGTGATCTACCGGGTTCTCGCCAGATGTCCAGAGCTCACTCATGGACATGCCCTTTGATGGCACTCGCCTGTTTGGTGATAAAGCTGACAGAGCGCTGGAGTGTTGTAAGGACTCGCGGGCCACAGCCAAGTCCTTAGGTCTTTCCACGAAAAGCCCAGCCACTCCTGGTTTTTGTTCCTTTCGGGGCACCCAGGCACGTTCCTTCAGCAAGCCTGTGCAGAACCAGCCTCAGCGCGGCCACGGTTTCTGCAGGGGCAGGTCTGGGAATCAGCGTGGGGGTCAGTCCACCTCCGCCCTCGCTGCTTCTACGTTCAAACCTTCCTAATCCGAGCTTTGAAGGGCACCCCACGTCAGTAGGTGGCACGATACGCCATCACCTACCCCACTGGCACGCTATCACATTGGACAAGTGGGTGTTGCAGATCATCCGCAAGGGTTACTCCCTTCCCTTTCCGTCCACCCTTCCAGCCATGCCACCTCTGTACCACCGCATGTCGGGGAAACACTTTGCACTTCTCCAGCAGGAAGTCAAAACCCTCTGGGCCAAGGGGCCATTGAGTGCGTTCCTGGGCTAGTAGTAGGGAGTGGTTGTTATTCCCACTACTTTCTGGTCCCCAAGAAGGACAAAGGGGGTCTGCGTCCCATCTTGGACCTCCGGAACGTCAATCGATTCCTTCGGAAGGAGAAGTTCAATATGCTGACTCTGGCTCAGGTCTTGGCTGCCCTCAACCCTGGAGACTGGATGGTAGCGCTGGACTTGCAGGACGCATATTTTCACATCTTCGTCCTGCCGGCCCATCGCCGTTATCTGCGGTTCATGGTAGGCCAGGAGCATTTTCAGTTTGCCGTGCTCCCCTTCGGCCTTACCAGCGCCCCTCGGGTGTTCACGAAAGTGATTGCGGTGGTTGCAGCTCATCTGCGCAGTTCAGGAGTGGCAGTCTTCCCCTACCTCGACGACTAGTTGTTGAAGGCGGGCTCGCCCCAGGCAGTCGTCTCCCGCCTTCAGACTAGGGCCGACCTCCTGCATTTGCTGGGTTTCTCCATTAACGTGCCAAAGTCGCACCTGAGTCACTCTCAGAAGCTCCCCTTAATCGGAGCAGTTCTTAATTTGACGCGGTTTCGGGTCTATCCTCCCAAGCAGCAAGTCCGGGATATTCAGGCTAGGATTCCGATCTTTCAGCCTCTATCCCGGGTTTCAGTCAGGATGACCCTCCGGCTCCTGGGCCTGATGGCCTCCTGCATCCTGCTAGTGCAACATGCCAGATGGCATTATGTGGGCTCTGAAGTTCCAGTGGGCGCTGCATCAGGGCAACCTGTCCAATCATGTCCAGATCTCAGAGGGCAGTGCACGACAATTGCAGTGGTGGCTCACGAATCGCGATTGGGTTAATGGCAGAGCCCTCTCCCTTCCCCAACCAGAGCACACAGTGGTGACAGATGCATCCCTCCTGGGATGAAGAGGCCACTTGAGAGAGGCGGAGATCAGAGGTCTCTGGTCTCCGGCGGAGTCCCGGCTCCAAATGAACCTTTTGGAGCTTCAGGCGATCCGACTTGCACTGAAGGCATTCCTTCCCTCTGTCCGGGGAAGTGTAGTGTAGGTGTTCACGGACAACACCACCGCCATGTGGTATTGCAACAAACGGGGGGGGTTGGGGTCCTGGACCCTATTTCAATAGGCTCTGCGCCTCTGGACATGGCTGGAACATCAAGGCATTACCTTGGTGGTTCAACACCTGGCAGGTTATCTGAATGCCAGGGCGGCTACGAACTCAGCCACCGGTGCATGATGGCTCACGAATGCCGTCTCAACTCTGACGTGGAGCAAGGACTCTTTCAGCAGTCGGGAGAGCCTTAGTTAGATCTATTCGCCACCGAAGAGAACGCGCAATGTCATCAGTTTTGCGCATTGGAATTTCCAAGGCGGCACTCGCTATGCGACGCTTTTCGTCGCGAGTGGAGTTGCTGTCTATTGTACCCCTTTCCGCCTATATCACTTCTGCCCAGAGTGCTGTAGAAGATTCGGCGCGACCGGGCCCAAGTCATCCTTGTGGCTCCGGATTGGGCACGAAGATACTGGTCCCTACACGACCTGTCTGAGCTCTGAAGGAGTTAAAGGGCAGAGCCGGAATCATAAGCCAGAGCACACATATGACTGCCTTTTAGAAAAGGTTTTTGAGTACCCGCGGTTTGTATCATTTTATTTATTTTATGAATGGTCCCTGTACTTGGCGCAATCCACGTACATTCATCCCCCTCCCGACTCACTTTTAGGTCCCATACTTGATTTCATCATCATTAGATTTTTACCCAGAACAAGAGAAAGGAGGTGTGGTGAGGAGGTGGTAATGCTGGTGGGAGGTACATGCTTTTGGTTCTTTGGAGTGAGTTCACTACTGGAATTGTCGTACTGCGACGGTGTGGTGTGCCATCGCATGCCTGTACCTGTACTGTTAGTGAAAGGCGGAAAGGAGGAGGAAAACAAACATAGGAAACGATGACAAAGGGAACAAGTAAGTACAAATGCGTCTCACTCTCGGCATAGCCCGCGAGTTAACTGATGCTCGGTAAACAAGTGGGAGGGGTGGGGTAGTGTGGCCGAGAGCAGGGACACGCAGTGTTTACCTTGCGGGAGCGAGCACGATAATTGCTAACACATGGCGCCGCTGCTCGCTCCCACAAGGGAATCGCCAAACGTGCACGCGTTGCCATTGAAAGCAATGCAAAGCGTGCACGTTAGAAATTCACTTAAAAAAACCACAGGTTTCAGGGAAGTTATAGTTAGAAATTAGCATTTAAAAAACCTTAGAAATTCATGAAAAAAAAATAAAGGTTACAGGGATGTTATAGTTAGGCTGACATTTCACTTGTGAAAAACCAGAGAAAGTGAGCTGTTATAGTTAGATGAGCTAACTATAACTCACGCCCATGCAGTGCACTGCTTATGACCTCACACATTACATCACTCATGACATGGTCAGTGACATCAGTGATGACATCAGTGATGACATCATCCACAGCATCTCTGACGCCCCCACTAACACCGCAATATAATCTTTTATACACCCACTGCCACACAAACATTCACAAACCTATTCACAGAGCCATACCAGTACTTACACACCCACACTCACTGATTAATTGATCTATACTCCCATCCACTCTCTCACCCATACTACCACTCATTGACCCACTTACTCACTAATACAGCCATTGACATATCCACTCATACAGCCATACAGGTGCTCACTCAGTGAGCCACCCATAGAACTACTCACATGCCTAGACACTCACCCATACAGTCAACCATACAGCCACTTACTCACCCAAACAGTAACACACCCAACCACTTACTCATGCAAATAGTAACACATACTCACTCAGCTATGCAGTCACTGACAGAAGCATGCACTCATCTATATAGCCACTCTCACATTCACTCACTCACACACACTCATATACCCGTCACTCATGTATACTGTCTTTCACATACTCAGTTACTCACACATACTGACACATTCACTCAGTCACAGACACAGCCATACAGACACTCACTCACCCATACATCTCCTCACACACACAACAATACCCCATACAGACACCGACCCACCCACCCACCCACCCACCCACTCACCCACCCACTCACTGATCCATTCAGGCAGTCACAAACCTCTTCACCCACAGACACCAAGACAATCATAGACGTAGTCAGACAACCAATCAATCACCTATATAGCCATTCAGGTACCCAATAACACACTCATACACCCACTTAGACATCAACTGACAGACCGATACACATATTCACACAACCAGTCACTCCCCTATACATTCACTAAGACACCTAATCACTCGCTTGTACAGTCAATCATGCACCCACTGTGTCATCCAGACACCCACTGATTCACCAATACACCTTGGTATATATATTTAACACTCATAAACTTTTAAAAACACTCAGTCTCTGGATGATGTCATCACTGATGTCATTTGAGATGTCATCAGTGATGTCCCTGACCATATCATGAGTGATGTAATATGTGGGTTCATAATCAGTGCATTGCAAGGGCGCAAGTTATTGTTAGGTCAGCTAACTATAATGGCTGAATTTCTCTGGTTTTGTAGGAGTGAAATGTCAGCCTAACTATTACGTCCCTGTAAACTTTGTTTTTTTCCTTGAAAAAAAAATATATATTTTCATACACACATACATACATACATACACCCTCACAAAGAACAAAAAGGAGATATGGTCATAACCTCTTGTGTAGGTAGGTAGTGCTCGAGAGGGTGATTTTTAGGTCTCGCGCCTGCGATGCATATGGCGAAGCCATATGCGCATCGCGCAGGCGCGATACTATAGTCATCGGCTATGCTTCCCAGGAGACAGGAGATGTCACGCGCACGCTCTGGAAAGCGATCGGCGCCGGCCGCGCGCGCGCGTTTCCCAATCTCCTGTCTCTCTGGGAAGCACACAAGCAAGCCCAGCAAGCCCCGCCAAGGTAACTTTGAAATAATCTTTATTTCTTGATAATTATTGCCTCTGGACTTTTTTGTTTAATATTACGGGCATGTGGGTTGTGTGATGCTGCATAAACAGATGCGTTTGGAGTTTATTTACCGATCCGCTATGGAGGGGCTTTTCTTTAATCTGTTGGTGGCTGTTTTTTTTTTTTTATTTATATTGCGTCTTCATGTACACATGATGTTTGACTTTTTTGAGCAATTCGTTACGTTGGGCTTTTGTATAATTTGATACTAGCTGTTATTTTATTTATATTGCGTCTCCCGATGCTGTGTTTGCCTGCCCCGCCAGCTCTCCAAGGTTGCTATTTGTTTCTTTCCCATCTGCGTACATCACTTGCGGGATACAGGTAAATCTGCATTCTAGAGTTGCCTTTATTGTTTTGAGGCCGGGCGCAGGGGCTGCTCCGATGTTATCAAGGCTGCTATCCCACTGCTAAGGCGGTGCTGCACTCACTGCCTTGTTTATATTTGTTTTAGTTCCGTGATGCTCCGATCTTTGCCCCTTCCGAGTGGAGCTTCCGAGTGGAGCTTCCGAGTGGAGCTTCCGAGTGGAGCTTCCGAGTGGAGCTTCCGAGTGGAGCTTCAGAGTGGAGCTTCAGAGTGGAGCTTCAGAGTGGAGCTTCAGAGTGGAGCTTCAGAGTGGAGCTTCCGAGTGGAGCTTCCGAGTGGAGCTTCCGAGTGGAGCTTCCGAGTGGAGCTTCAGAGTGGAGCTTCAGAGTGCAGAGTGGAGCTTCAGAGTGGAGCTTCAGAGTGGAGCTTCAGAGTGGAGCTTCAGAGTGGAGCTTCAGAGTGGAGCTTCAGAGTGGAGCTTCAGAGTGCAGAGTGGAGCTTCAGAGTGGAGCTTCAGAGTGCAGAGTGGAGCTTCAGAGTGCAGAGTGGAGCTTCAGAGTGGAGCTTCAGAGTGCAGAGTGGAGCTTCAGAGTGGAGCTTCAGAGTGCAGAGTGGAGCTTCAGAGTGGAGCTTCAGAGTGCAGAGTGGAGCTTCAGAGTGGAGCTTCAGAGTGCAGAGTGGAGCTTCAGAGTGGAGCTTCAGAGTGGAGCTTCAGAGTGGAGCTTCAGAGTGGAGCTTCAGAGTGGAGCTTCAGAGTGCAGAGTGGAGCTTCAGAGTGCAGAGTGGAGCTTCAGAGCGGAGCTTCAGAGTGCAGAGTGGAGCTTCAGAGCGGAGCTTCAGAGTGCAGAGTGGAGCTTCAGAGCGGAGCTTCAGAGTGCAGAGTGGAGCTTCAGAGTGGAGCTTCAGAGTGGAGCTTCAGAGTGGAGCTTCAGAGTGGAGCTTCAGAGTGGAGCTTCAGAGTGGAGCTTCAGAGTGCAGAGTGGAGCTTCAGAGTGGAGCTTCAGAGTGCAGAGTGGAGCTTCAGAGTGGAGCTTCAGAGTGGAGCTTCAGAGTGGAGCTTCAGAGTGGAGCTTCCGAGTGGAGCTTCCGAGTGGAGCTTCCGAGTGGAGCTTCCGAGTGGAGCTTCCGAGTGGAGCTTCCGAGTGGAGCTTCCGAGTGGAGCTTCCGAGTGGAGCTTCCGAGTGGAGCTTCAGAGTGGAGCTTCAGAGTGGAGCTTCAGAGTGGAGCTTCCGAGTGGAGCTTCAGAGTGCAGAGTGGAGTTTCAGAGTGGAGCTTCAGAGTGGAGCTTCAGAGTGGAGCTTCAGAGTGGAGCTTCAGAGTGGAGCTTCAGAGTGGAGCTTCAGAGTGGAGCTTCAGAGTGGAGCTTCAGAGTGGAGCTTCAGAGTGGAGCTTCAGAGTGCAGAGTGGAGCTTCAGAGTGCAGAGTGGAGCTTCAGAGTGCAGAGTGGAGCTTCAGAGTGCAGAGTGGAGCTTCAGAGTGCAGAGTGGAGCTTCAGAGTGGAGCTTCAGAGTGGAGCTTCAGAGTGGAGCTTCAGAGTGGAGCTTCAGAGTGGAGCTTCAGAGTGGAGCTTCAGAGTGGAGCTTCAGAGTGGAGCTTCAGAGTGGAGCTTCAGAGTGGAGCTTCAGAGTGGAGCTTCAGAGTGGAGCTTCAGAGTGGAGCTTCAGAGTGGAGCTTCAGAGTGGAGCTTCAGAGTGGAGCTTCAGAGTGCAGAGTGGAGCTTCAGAGTGCAGAGTGGAGCTTCAGAGTGCAGAGTGGAGCTTCAGAGTGCAGAGTGGAGCTTCAGAGTGGAGCTTCAGAGTGCAGAGTGGAGCTTCAGAGTGGAGCTTCAGAGTGCAGAGTGGAGCTTCAGAGTGCAGAGTGGAGCTTCAGAGTGGAGCTTCAGAGTGCAAAGTGGAGCTTCAGAGTGGAGCTTCAGAGTGGAGCTTCAGAGTGGAGCTTCAGAGTGCAGAGTGGAGCTTCAGAGTGCAGAGTGGAGCTTCAGAGTGGAGCTTCAGAGTGCAGAGTGGAGCTTCAGAGTGGAGCTTCAGAGTGCAGAGTGGAGCTTCAGAGTGGAGCTTCAGAGTGGAGCTTCAGAGTGGAGCTTCAGAGTGGAGCTTCAGAGTGGAGCTTCAGAGTGGAGCTTCAGAGTGGAGCTTCAGAGTGGAGCTTCAGAGTGGAGCTTCAGAGTGGAGCTTCAGAGTGGAGCTTCAGAGTGCAGAGTGGAGCTTCAGAGTGGAGCTTCAGAGTGCAGAGTGGAGCTTCAGAGTGGAGCTTCAGAGTGGAGCTTCAGAGTGGAGCTTCAGAGTGGAGCTTCAGAGTGGAGCTTCAGAGTGGAGCTTCAGAGTGGAGCTTCAGAGTGGAGCTTCAGAGTGGAGCTTCAGAGTGGAGCTTCAGAGTGGAGCTTCAGAGTGGAGCTTCAGAGTGCAGATTCAGAGTGCAGATTCAGAGTGGAGCTTCAGAGTGCAGAGTGGAGCTTCAGAGTGGAGCTTCAGAGTGCAGAGTGGAGCTTCAGAGTGGAGCTTCAGAGTGCAGAGTGGAGCTTCAGAGTGGAGCTTCAGAGTGCAGAGTGGAGCTTCAGAGTGGAGCTTCAGAGCGGAGCTTCAGAGTGCAGAGTGGAGCTTCAGAGCGGAGCTTCAGAGTGCAGAGTGGAGCTTCAGAGTGGAGCTTCAGAGTGCAGAGTGGAGCTTCAGAGTGGAGCTTCAGAGTGCAGAGTGGAGCTTCAGAGTGGAGCTTCAGAGCGGAGCTGCAGAGTGCAGAGTGGAGCTTCAGAGTGGAGCTTCAGAGTGCAGAGTGGAGCTTCAGAGTGGAGCTTCAGAGTGGAGCTTCAGAGTGGAGCTTCAGAGTGGAGCTTCAGAGTGGAGCTTCAGAGTGGAGCTTCAGAGTGGAGCTTCAGAGTGGAGCTTCAGAGTGGAGCTTCAGAGTGGAGCTTCAGAGTGGAGCTTCAGAGTGGAGCTTCAGAGTGGAGCTTCAGAGTGGAGCTTCAGAGTGGAGCTTCAGAGTGGAGCTTCAGAGTGGAGCTTCAGAGCGGAGCTTCAGAGTGGAGCTTCAGAGTGGAGCTTCAGAGTGCAGAGTGGAGCTTCAGAGCGGAGCTTCAGAGTGGAGCTTCAGAGTGGAGCTTCAGAGCGGAGCTTCAGAGTGGAGCTTCAGAGCGGAGCTTCAGAGCGGAGCTTCAGAGTGGAGCTTCAGAGTGGAGCTTCAGAGTGGAGCTTCAGAGTGGAGCTTCAGAGTGGAGCTTCAGAGCGGAGCTTCAGAGCGGAGCTTCAGAGCGGAGCTTCAGAGTGCAGAGTGGAGCTTCAGAGTGGAGCTTCAGAGTGGAGCTTCAGAGTGGAGCTTCAGAGTGGAGCTTCAGAGTGGAGCTTCAGAGTGGAGCTTCAGAGTGGAGCTTCAGAGTGGAGCTTCAGAGTGGAGCTTCAGAGTGGAGCTTCAGAGTGGAGCTTCAGAGTGCAGAGTGGAGCTTCAGAGTGGAGCTTCAGAGTGCAGAGTGGAGCTTCAGAGTGGAGCTTCAGAGTGGAGCTTCAGAGTGGAGCTTCAGAGTGGAGCTTCAGAGTGGAGCTTCAGAGTGGAGCTTCAGAGTGGAGCTTCAGAGTGCAGAGTGGAGCTTCAGAGTGGAGCTTCAGAGTGGAGCTTCAGAGCGGAGCTTCAGAGTGGAGCTTCAGAGCGGAGCTTCAGAGTGGAGCTTCAGAGTGCAGAGTGGAGCTTCAGAGTGGAGCTTCAGAGTGCAGAGTGGAGCTTCAGAGTGGAGCTTCAGAGTGGAGCTTCAGAGTGGAGCTTCAGAGTGCAGAGTGGAGCTTCAGAGTGGAGCTTCAGAGTGCAGAGTGGAGCTTCAGAGTGGAGCTTCAGAGTGCAGAGTGGAGCTTCAGAGTGGAGCTTCAGAGTGGAGCTTCAGAGTGGAGCTTCAGAGTGGAGCTTCAGAGTGGAGCTTCAGAGTGGAGCTTCAGAGTGGAGCTTCAGAGCGGAGCTGCAGAGTGCAGAGTGGAGCTTCAGAGCGGAGCTTCAGAGTGCAGAGTGGAGCTTCAGAGTGGAGCTTCAGAGTGGAGCTTCAGAGTGGAGCTTCAGAGTGGAGCTTCAGAGTGGAGCTTCAGAGCGGAGCTTCAGAGCGGAGCTTCAGAGTGGAGCTTCAGAGCGGAGCTTCAGAGCGGAGCTTCAGAGCGGAGCTTCAGAGTGCAGAGTGGAGCTTCAGAGCGGAGCTTCAGAGTGGAGCTTCAGAGCGGAGCTTCAGAGTGGAGCTTCAGAGCGGAGCTTCAGAGCGGAGCTTCAGAGCGGAGCTTCAGAGCGGAGCTTCAGAGCGGAGCTTCAGAGTGGAGCTTCAGAGTGGAGTGGAGCTTCAGAGTGGAGCTTCAGAGCGGAGCTTCAGAGTGCAGATTCAGAGTGCAGATTCAGAGTGCAGATTCAGAGTGCAGATTCAGAGTGCAGATTCAGAGTGCAGATTCAGAGTGGAGCTTCAGAGTGGAGCTTCAGAGTGGAGCTTCAGAGTGGAGTGGAGCTTCGGAGTGGAGCTTCAGAGTGGAGTGGAGCTTCAGAGTGGAGCTTCAGAGTGGAGTGGAGCTTCAGAGTGGAGCTTCAGAGTGCAGAGTGGAGCTTCAGAGTGGAGCTTCAGAGTGCAGAGTGGAGCTTCAGAGTGGAGCTTCAGAGTGCAGAGTGGAGCTTCAGAGTGGAGCTTCAGAGTGCAGAGTGGAGCTTCAGAGTGGAGCTTCAGAGTGCAGAGTGGAGCTTCAGAGTGGAGCTTCAGAGTGGAGCTTCAGAGTGGAGCTTCAGAGTGGAGCTTCATAGTGCAGAGTGGAGCTTCAGAGTGGAGCTTCATAGTGCAGAGTGGAGCTTCAGAGTGGAGCTTCAGAGTGGAGCTTCAGAGTGGAGCTTCAGAGTGGAGCTTCAGAGTGCAGAGTGGAGCTTCAGAGTGGAGCTTCAGAGCGGAGCTTCAGAGCGGAGCTTCAGAGCGGAGCTTCAGAGTGCAGAGTGGAGCTTCAGAGCGGAGCTTCAGAGTGGAGCTTCAGAGTGGAGCTTCAGAGTGGAGTGGAGCTTCGGAGTGGAGCTTCAGAGTGGAGTGGAGCTTCAGAGTGGAGCTTCAGAGTGGAGTGGAGCTTCAGAGTGGAGCTTCAGAGTGCAGAGTGGAGCTTCAGAGTGGAGCTTCAGAGTGCAGAGTGGAGCTTCAGAGTGGAGCTTCAGAGTGCAGAGTGGAGCTTCAGAGTGGAGCTTCAGAGTGCAGAGTGGAGCTTCAGAGTGGAGCTTCAGAGTGCAGAGTGGAGCTTCAGAGTGGAGCTTCAGAGTGGAGCTTCAGAGTGGAGCTTCAGAGTGGAGCTTCATAGTGCAGAGTGGAGCTTCAGAGTGGAGCTTCATAGTGCAGAGTGCAGATTCAGAGTGGAGCTTCATAGTGCAGAGTGCAGATTCAGAGTGGAGCTTCATAGTGCAGAGTGCAGATTCAGAGTGCAGATTCAGAGTGGAGCTTCAGAGTGCAGAGTGGAGCTTCAGAGTGCAGCTTCAGAGTGCAGCTTCAGAGTGGAGCTTCAGAGTGGAGCTTCAGAGTGGAGCTTCAGAGTGCAGAGTGGAGCTTCAGAGTGGAGCTTCAGAGTGGAGCTTCAGAGTGGAGCTTCAGAGTGGAGCTTCAGAGTGGAGCTTCAGAGTGGAGCTTCAGAGTGGAGCTTCAGAGTGGAGCTTCAGAGTGGAGCTTCAGAGTGCAGAGTGGAGCTTCAGAGTGGAGCTTCAGAGTGCAGAGTGGAGCTTCAGAGTGGAGCTTCAGAGTGGAGCTTCAGAGTGGAGCTTCAGAGTGGAGCTTCAGAGTGGAGCTTCAGAGTGGAGCTTCAGAGTGGAGCTTCAGAGTGGAGCTTCAGAGCGGAGCTGCAGAGTGCAGAGCGGAGCTTCAGAGCGGAGCTTCAGAGTGGAGCTTCAGAGCGGAGCTTCAGAGTGGAGCTTCAGAGTGCAGAGTGGAGCTTCAGAGTGGAGCTTCAGAGCGGAGCTTCAGAGTGGAGCTTCAGAGTGCAGAGTGGAGCTTCAGAGTGGAGCTTCAGAGTGGAGCTTCAGAGTGGAGCTTCAGAGTGGAGCTTCAGAGTGGAGCTTCAGAGTGGAGCTTCAGAGTGCAGAGTGGAGCTTCAGAGTGGAGCTTCAGAGTGCAGAGTGGAGCTTCAGAGTGGAGCTTCAGAGTGCAGAGTGGAGCTTCAGAGTGGAGCTTCAGAGTGGAGCTTCAGAGTGGAGCTTCAGAGTGGAGCTTCAGAGTGGAGCTTCAGAGTGGAGCTTCAGAGTGGAGCTTCAGAGTGGAGCTTCAGAGTGGAGCTTCAGAGTGGAGCTTCAGAGTGGAGCTTCAGAGTGGAGCTTCAGAGTGGAGCTTCAGAGTGGAGCTTCAGAGTGCAGAGTGGAGCTTCAGAGTGGAGCTTCAGAGTGCAGAGTGGAGCTTCAGAGTGGAGCTTCAGAGTGGAGCTTCAGAGTGGAGCTTCAGAGTGGAGCTTCAGAGTGGAGCTTCAGAGTGGAGCTTCAGAGTGGAGCTTCAGAGTGGAGCTTCAGAGTGGAGCTTCAGAGTGGAGCTTCAGAGTGGAGCTTCAGAGCGGAGCTGCAGAGTGCAGAGCGGAGCTTCAGAGCGGAGCTTCAGAGTGGAGCTTCAGAGTGGAGCTTCAGAGTGGAGCTTCAGAGTGGAGCTTCAGAGTGGAGCTTCAGAGTGGAGCTTCAGAGTGCAGAGTGGAGCTTCAGAGTGCAGAGTGGAGCTTCAGAGTGGAGCTTCAGAGTGGAGCTTCAGAGTGGAGCTTCAGAGTGGAGCTTCAGAGTGGAGCTTCAGAGTGGAGCTTCAGAGTGGAGCTTCAGAGTGGAGCTTCAGAGTGGAGCTTCAGAGTGGAGCTTCAGAGCGGAGCTGCAGAGCGGAGCTGCAGAGTGCAGAGTGGAGCTTCAGAGTGGAGCTTCAGAGTGGAGCTTCAGAGCGGAGCTGCAGAGTGCAGAGTGGAGCTTCAGAGTGGAGCTTCAGAGTGCAGAGTGGAGCTTCAGAGTGGAGCTTCAGAGTGCAGAGTGGAGCTTCAGAGTGGAGCTTCAGAGTGCAGAGTGGAGCTTCAGAGTGGAGCTTCAGAGTGCAGAGTGGAGCTTCAGAGTGGAGCTTCAGAGTGGAGCTTCAGAGTGGAGCTTCAGAGTGGAGCTTCATAGTGCAGAGTGGAGCTTCAGAGTGGAGCTTCATAGTGCAGAGTGCAGATTCAGAGTGGAGCTTCATAGTGCAGAGTGCAGATTCAGAGTGGAGCTTCATAGTGCAGAGTGCAGATTCAGAGTGCAGATTCAGAGTGGAGCTTCAGAGTGCAGAGTGGAGCTTCAGAGTGCAGCTTCAGAGTGGAGCTTCAGAGTGGAGCTTCAGAGTGGAGCTTCAGAGTGCAGAGTGGAGCTTCAGAATGCAGAGTGGAGCTTCAGAGTGTCAAGAGCAATGCCAATAGCTCTAACTTTAACAAAGGCAAAACCATTGCATTGTAAATGCTTGTTATTTTACCGAATCACATGCTCATGCTGCTGCCTGGTTTGTCTACATGCACACAGGCAGAATCACTCGGTACAAAATGGCTCCTGTTCACTCGTCAGTACGGTCTTGCGCCGCCCCACCTTCCCCCTGCCAAATACATTCATTCCAAATACTGCTTATTTTCATATCAGACTGACTTCTCACATCTGGGATAGCAGGGGCACCTTCCACAGTGATTAGTGCTTCACAAAAAATAATTCTCGGCTAGCGCTCAGAAGCCTTGAAGCTTTGATTGAATGACACTGCAGTTTGATGCCCCGCTCGTTTTTTGATGCTATGCGTTCCAGACACTGATTTTATTAAGACTCACTTGGAGCTCTAAACTGTCACTTGATCTTTCTTTGGGTCATTTCGTTTGCCCGGAAGGACTAACATATCTGTGAAACCCTCTTCTTTTATAGTTTGAGCATCGTCTTCGTTTAGCAGGATAACATTATACATTTGAAAATACAAATATCCGGGAAGAGCAGAGAGCAAATCTCCGCGATGTTGGGCATTCTCCTATCATAAAGGAAGCGTGTTGGTGGGACCTGTGGCATCTAACGCATCATTTAACCCTATATGCGTGGGCACCTACCACAATAATGTATAGGATGAGTTTGTTCTGTTCCCGTTTTTAATTTGATGTAAAACTCAAATCACTGCACACTCTCTACTACACACTCTCTACTACACACTCTCTACTACAGTCACTACTCTCTACTACACACTCCCTACTACAGTCACTACTCTCTACTACACATTCTGCTACACACTCTCTACTACAGTCACTACTCTCTGCTACGCACTCTACTCTCTACTACACTCTACTACACACTCTCTACTACACACTCTACTACACACTCTCTACTACAGTCACTACTCTCTGCTACGCACTCTACTCTCTACTACACACTCTACTACACACTCTCTACTACACACTCTACTACACACTCTCTACTACAGTCGCTACTCTCTACTACACACTGTACTACACACTCTACTACAGTCACTACTCTCTACTACACACTACTACCCACTCTCTACTACAGTCACTACTCTCTACTACACACTCACTACACACTCACTACTACAGCCACTACTCTCTTCGACACACTCTATACTAGACACTCTCTACTACACACTATCTACTACAGTCACTACTCTCTACTACACACTGTACTACACACTCTACTACAGTCACTACTCTCTACTACACACTACTACACACTCTCTACTACAGTCACTACTCTCTACTACACACTCTACTACACACTCACTACACACTCACTACTACAGCCACTACTCTCTTCGACACACTCTATACTAGACACTCTCTACTACACACTATCTACTACAGTCACTACTTACTACACTCTCTACTACACACTCTACTACACACTCTACTACACACTCTACTACACACTCTACTACACACTCTACTACACACTCTACATTACACACTCTACATTACACACTCTCTACTACACACTCTCTACTACACACTCTCTACTACACACTCTACACTACACACTCTACTACACTCTACTACACACTCTGCTACACACACGCTCTACTACACACTCTACTACACACCCTCTACTACTCTCTACTACTCTACTACACATTCTCTACTACTCTACTACACACTCACTACTTTCTACTACACTCTACTACAGACTCTCCACTCTCTACTCCACACTCTCTACTCCACACTCTCTACTTCAATCTCTCTACCTCAATCTCTCTAATTCAATCTCTCTACCTCAATCTCTCTACTTCAATCTCTCTACTTCAATCTCTCTACTTCACATTCTGTATTACACACTCTCTACTACACACTCACTACTCTCTACTACACACTCACTACTCTCTACTACACACTCTCTACTACACACTCTACTACACTCCCTACTACACATTCTCCTACACACTCTACTACACACTCTACTACACACTCACCACTCTACTACACACTCACCACTCTACTACACACTCACTAGTCTCTACTGCTCACTCTCTACTACACACTCTCTACTACACACTCTCTACTACACACTCTCTACTACACACTCACTAGTCTCTACTACACACTCACTACTCTCTACTACACACTCACTACTCTCTACTACACACTCTACTACTCACTTACTACTCTCTACTCACTCTCTACTACTCACTACTACTCTCTCTACTACTCACTATTACTCTCTCTACTACTCTCTCTACTACTCACTCTCTACTACTCACTCTCTACTGCTCATGACAATGCCATTTATTTATCTGTTTCCAAAACCAACACATAAATAAAACATTTGTCATTTACAATGCCAAAAGCGCTAACTTTTGCAAAGGCGAGACCGTTGCATTGTAAATGCTTGTTGAGTCTGGTATTAGCCAAAATCTTTTGATGTTGCTAAAATTATATCTGTGATCTGCTTATGTGGAGTTTCAGCCAGCCCTTTTCCTCCACTAGTCCGTCGTCATCTCATGTTATTTCTTCCCATTGCTGCATAGAGCATGGGCCACTTCAGACATTTACTCACTGTGAAGGACTGCAGTCTTCTTTCACCAGAGGCACAGCTGCACACAAAGTAGTTCCCTTCAATGTAAGCGACTGAAATGGCAAATCATACCTTTTAAGACCCAAAAATATTTTTGCTTTTATCCATTATGTTTTTATTGCCATGGGCCTTGCAGCTCCCACCAAAAATAAAGCTTTTGTAAAACCATGACGAAACAAGCATTGACAAAGCCAAAAGGCTACTCACAGAAAGTCCTTAATGTGAAGTAGAACACATTTTAATATTAGGCACTACTTATAAATATTTTGCCGAATCTGACTCATGGCTGTGCCGCATGTGGTGCCTATCGTGTTGGTGCCTTGTTAATTGAACGCCATCAAGGAACGTGTTATTGTTGGAAAGCGTTTAGCTGGCGACTCTAAAGATGCTTCATGATTAAGTGCTTCGTTTGCCATGTCTTACAAGCTGCCGCGATGCGCCTGATAACGGCGAAGCAGTTGAACGGATGCAGTTTCCATAGCGACCGGTTCATTGGAGGGCTAGACCTCTGTCTCGTGTGCTGTCAGTGTTCTTGGAGTTTGAGCGAGCGCAAAGTCCCAGAGAAGATGCGCCTCCACCTAATCCAGTTTTAATTGAACTCCAGAGACTTTGAAGTGAAGCTGCCGACCGGGCAGATACTGGTCCGCATTAGGGGAGGCCCTCCTCAAGTGGACCTCAGCTGCTGCTCCGGCTTGAATCTCCTCCTAATGAACGCTTTAAGGGCCTGTAACTGCTGCCCTTAGTCACGTATTGAGTCTGCGTGAGTATGTAGGAGTGGACGTGCACGCATATATATATATTTGTATAATTCTCTCTAGGGCCTTATTCCTTCTGTATAGGGATCTGCGTACTCACGCTTCTTCACAGTTCTGTTTTGAAACCAAGAAGCCGAGAGTGGAGGGACAAAGAAACAAAGTGGTTTAAATCTAAAGATGGGATTAGTTTGCATTGTGAAGGCGGCCTCAGCGTTTGTGTCTGTCACAAGGAATGACAGGCACTGTAACAAGTTACTCTGACAACCGCGGACTCCGCAGGGAGATTATGGCCAGTTGATTTGCAGGTTTGTGTTTGGCTATGGCTGACAAAATGATACTTAACCTCTCTCACCGGAAACCTTTTTATGCCCGGATTAGCGAATATCGGTTGCGCAACAGATTAAAGCAGTTTATGGTTTTGCTGTACTGCTCTTTTAAAATCACCTTTTCCTCTTTGCGCTAGAATCCTGTGCCCATGCCACAGAGTATCAAGTAGCTAATCCCTCCCGTGAAAGAGGAGTATTCAGTCCTTGGTGCATGCCTTTCGCCATGTTTCCTCGCGAGTTGTGCAGCCCGCTACATTACTTTCGAAAAAACGAATGCGAACTCTTGGATTTCCAACTCATGATGTACATGTCGAAATATGCACCTGACTGGCCTTGCTTCTCATTGCTACATGGAATTAATAAGAAGGTTTTCTATGCTTGTGCTAAATGGTTGTCAGCCAGACAGGTGCATAAATACAGTGTACAGCGGATCATGTCCATACTGCTTCAGGTTTTCAGCATGGTGTTGTGTGTGCTCGCTCCAAGGCAGACTTTGGACTCTTTCTGGCAGTGGCATCACCTGGTGTTTGTAGTGTTTCACATCATGGAGCCAGTACCAGAAAAGAGACAATACCGAAGAAAAAAGTGACATTACCCGAAGAAAAACAGTGCTAGGTCTGTACTCGTTTTTAGATCTGCCATGGCAGCGCCCTCGTCTTTCACAAATTATTTACAGCATTTTAAAGTATACAGAGTGGGCAAACACCGGCCAGAGGAGTATCCGTCTTCCAGCTCATGCGGTTTGTTGCTTCATTCCGCCTATGGAGCACATTGTGGCGCGTGAGGGACTATTTTTTACATCTTGAAAATACACTGATTAATCGCATATTGAATTATATATCTCACAGATGCACTGTATTTAGAAAGTATTTTCTTTTGTTTTTCACTTCAGGAGGCTTTTTTGGTATGCAAGCTGGCCTTTTGGCAAAACCAATGCTTGTTTGGTCCCATTTCACTGACACGTTGGAGGCTGTTTTCAAACATATTTTGTGGCTGGATATATTTTTTTTATTTGTGTTGGCTTATTTCTGTATTTTCTTTTTATCGCTGCTCATTCTAAACACAATTCTGCTGTCTAGGTGCTGCGTCATACGCCTTATCTGCCTGCCATCACAACATATGGGACACATACCACAGTCTCATTGGCTAACTCTGGATTTATAGTCAGAAGTTTGTGAATCACTTAGCTGTTTTCATGCTAGTGACCAATAGTTGCTTCTTCCCAGATGAAACCAAACTGACTCCTCCAGAAGCAGGCACAGTTTGTCTTTCACTTTCCTCTTGGTGTGCTTGACACCTTGTTCTTTCTGTGTGCTCCCTGGCACTGATCCGGATGTAATTACCAACGTCACTAACGTTGTTTCCATAACAAAATATTTGCGGTCAATGGCTAAATCAGTGCCTAAATTGCAACACTGGAAGTTAACACATTTTTGTCATTGACTTGTTAGTAGTACGAAAGGCGATTGCTGAAATACATAGATTAATCCCAGCCACTAGTACCTACTCATCACATTTTAATATAAGGCACTACTTGTATATATTTTGCTGATTATGATTTATAGACATTCTTGCAATAAGCGTGGACACTTTCATCATACCGTCCGTGGGAAGTAATCCAATCAGTAGTTTATGATCACTTCTCAACTTACTCTGTTTACCCCACACAAAAGCTCTAAAATATTCTATAGCCCACAGGCAAACTAAAGTCTCTCTCTCTCTTAATGACTGAATATTTTCCCTCAGCTGTAGTGAGAGCCCTAGATGCATAGGCAATAATTTTTTCACCTCCGATTTCTGGGATAAAACTTCTCCCAACCCTTTAGAGCTGGCATCAGTAGTGATGACACTAGTGAGATTTGGATCAAAACCAGACAAAGCAGTAGGTTTCGCAATGGCAGTTTTGAAATCCTCAAATTCTCTCTCACACTCTTTGCACCAGTTAGATTTGCTCTTTTTCTTGAGTAGTTGCCTTATTTGAAAAATTCTAAATGAAAAATTTGTAATGTATTTGGCCTAAAATTCTGTGACCCCTAGAAAGGACCTCACATCATTTAGAAAATTTCACAGTTAAACCCCTTGTGTCCAAAATTCTTAGCACACTTTCCCACAAATGGTCATGCTCTCCTTTGTCTTTCCAGTAAATCAGGATGTCATCCTGAAAACACTGGATGTTGGGCAGTTTACCAAATAATTAATGCATTAATCTTTGGAATATGGCGGCCACCAACGCTAATCCAAAAGGTATTCTCTTATATTGGTAGCAACACACAGGAGTGGTAAAAGCTATTCTCTTATATTGGTAGCAACACACAGGAGTGGTAAAAGCAGTATAACGCTCCCGCAAAACAATTTGATGAATCACTGCAGAAAGGTCTGTTATGGAAAAAAAATTGCCCCTTTAACTGAAACCAGCATCTCTAATATACAAGGTAAAGGGAGTTGATTTATCAGGATATTATTGTTTAGGTAACGCAGATCAATACAATAAATCCAGAAATAGACAACAAACGCAGATTCCATAGTATTAAATCAAGTACACTATACTTTGGAGCATCATGAAGAACTTTCTGGTTTGAGAGTAGTAAATAAAAACAAAGATACTATTAAAATACTTAGCTTGCTGCAAAAAAAAATACCTTCCAGAAGTATGATGTCAATTGCATGGAAAACTGCAAGTTTTTACAGCGAGAGGAATGGAAACGCTGACAAACTCAGTCACACGCCCTCTGATGCGCGGTGAACTCAGGAAATGCTATCAGCAGTATTACCTGAAATCAAAGACGGAGGAACATAATGTGCGAACTTTGCGTGCAAAAACTAGACCAGCAACCAATAAAACATGGCAGCCGGCAGCGTAAGAACATAGGCACTTAAAACTTGAGCAACACTGATGCCTATAACGCAACAAGAACACAGAGAACTCACGAGACCGAGCTCATGAGCAGGGAGGGCATGTGGAGCTACCGGCGTTCAAATAGTTCCACCAATTGACCAAAACATAGGGGGAGAGGATGCGGCCTAACGGCTAGGGCGGTCGACCTAAAATCTGGGGAACCAGGTTCTAGTCTTGGCAAGGACGCTCAACATCATGTGATTCTGGGCAAATCACTTATTTTCCCCATACCTAACAAATATGAATGTGTCCTTGTGTAACGCAACTGGTGCTCATGTAAAGTTCTCTGATACCGAATACCTTCGGGTCAAGTTTGCCTAAATAAAACTCTGCAAAAAAAATAAAGATCGTAAGTCCTCTAAAAGTCCTTTTTGTAGATGTTCTGTATTTAGATTATTATAAGCAATATTGTATATCACATTTGACTTAATCTGGTTCTTGATTTGTTGGTGCTCTAGTTGCTTCTGATGTGCGCTTTGTTCACCTTCTGATCTCTACCTTTTCCCCTTTTTGTATCTGGCATCTCCTTTTTAGTGTACTATGTATTCAGTTCTGAGACGCACTTGGATAAGTTACGTGAAACTAGGCAGCTTTTGTTGAGTATCTCATTGCTGTTTATTTTCCTTTTTATTTTTGTTAAACAACGTTTATATGAGTATATTATTTCGACCAACAATTTGCTTACTGAAATATTTAAACTTAATATTTAGTGTGATATATAAGCCGCCTGCGTCAATGCTTCTCTTGTTATTGCATAGCAATAGAATTAAGATAATCAATGTTTTAATATTTCAATAATATTGTTCCTGTCTCTCTTTAATAGATTTTGGCATACACAGAAGGCTTGCATGGAAAATGGCTATTTACGGAAATTCGAGCAATCTTTTCCCGGCGTTACTTGCTTCAAAATACAGCTTTAGAGATCTTCATGGCGAACAGAGGTACCATGGAATGATTTTGAAGTTTATAAAAATATGTTTTCCTCTTCTGCTACCATTGAATTTAGTTTTGTGGTGGCTAAAATGTGTGTGTTTGTGTGTGTGTATATATATATATATATATATGTGTGTGTATGTATATATATATATATATGTGTGTGTGTGTGTGTGTATATATATATATATATATATATATATATATAATATCCTGTGTAATTATTTCCCACTCAACACTTCCATGAAATTGGTTCAGACAGCAGTTGTGTACCTGCTAAGTAGCTAACGTGCATAGTCACTTATGACTTGTCTATGTCTTTCTTTGTGTTAAAGTATAAGCATTATGCTGTACACTCACAGTTTTCAAGTTGCCATTTACAGAGTGGCCTTAAGAGCTAGCAACGTAGTTTGCGAAGCAGGAACAAAATCAAACAAGAATAGGCTTAACATCTTACATGCCGAGGACGTAATGGTTACGTCATTGGCTGCTGTGCCAAGGACGTAACCATTACGTCTTTGACACTGCAGTCAGAAATCCTTCTGCTGTAAACAGCAGAGGGATTTTTTTCCTTTCAGCCTCGGGAACTGGAGAAGAGCTTCCCGCGGTCCCTGAGGCATTTTTGTTTCCAGTGTAATGACGATCGGTGCGCATGGCATGCCAACGTCATTATACTGAAACTGAAAGTGAAATTAGCCTATTGGCTCATTTCACTTTCACTGCCTGCGGCTATCTCAGCCCCGAGCACATAGGCAGACGGGAGAGGTACCATTGGAACCCTTTCCAATGGTACCATTTCTTAATGGATCCCTGCTTGGGGACTGCAATTATGTGTCGAGTTTTCAGAAATGGCTGGGTTTGGCAGGTTTCCCTAGATGGCCGTTAAGCCTGGGACCAAAAGCGCAGGTGACTCCATCACAAAAACATGTTGTTTGATGATCAATAATTTTGAGGCCAATTCCTGTCTCGGGCACTAGGCCTAGCCACACAAGTGAGGTACCATTTTTAGCGGGCAACGTGGGGGAATGCTGGATGGGAGGGGGTTTGTGGTTTCATCAGATTCTAGAACATTCCAACACAGAAATGTGAGGAAAATGTTTTTCCCCCACAAAGTTTACAAGGGATTCTGGGTAACAGAACCTGGTAAGATCCACACTAGTCGCCCCATCCTATAGTATCCTGGATGTCTAGGTTTGAAAACTTTACAAGCTTGCTAGGTTTCCCTAGGTACCGGCTGAGCAGGTCCTAAAATTCACATTTAGGTACATTGCAAAAAAAGGGTAAATTTTCCGTGGAAAAATTTGATGCGTCCACGTTGCGTTTTGGGCCATTTCCTGTCGCAGGCACTAGACCTACCCCCACAAGTGAGGTACCATATTTTATCAGGAGACTTAGGTGAATTCTGGGTGGGTGAAAATGTGTGGCTCCCAACAAGTTCCAGAACTTTCCTTAACAGAAATGTGAGGAAAATGTGTTTTTTTCATTTTTACAAAGTTTGAGGTTTGCAAGGGATTTTGGGTAACAGAACCTGGTGAGAGCCACACGAGGCACCTCATCCTGGATTCCTCTGGGTGCCTAGTTTCAAAAAATGTATGGGTTAGTTAGGATTCCATAGGTGCCAGCTGAGCTACGGTCCAAAATCCACAGCTAGGCATATTGCGATAAAAAGGTCAGTTTTCACTGGAAAAATGTGATGTCCAGTTTCGTTTTGGTATGTTTCCTGTCGCGGGTACTACGCCTGCCCAAACAAGTGAGGTGCCATTTTTATTGGTAGGCTTAGGGGAATTCTGGGTGCATGGAAGTTTCTGGGTTCCCAGAATTGCAACCCCGCCTCGTGGTGTACAATACTATTCGATACGAATGATGGTAAAGACAACAAGCGTTTTAGGAAATGATTTTCTTCTGTTTGCAAGGCCACACTATTTGTGTAGCCCCAAAGTCCTGCCCCATATATAGCAGTACCTACTCTTTTAGCTTTATAGATGGTTACCATTTCCTTGATTGGTCGGTTACCCAATTTGGCCGCAAATTTAAAAATCCCTTGATAGGCCCTACTAATTTTTGCTCTTGTATTTGCGATAGGTTGGGACCATGTACCAGTGCCTGAGAATAGGTGATAGTACGTTTTGAGTACTATCTATAAAAAAGGTTCTACAGGGTTTTTATTTAGACCCACATATCATGTTGTATGTTTTCAGTTTATTAACTACCATCCTCCATTGTTTTATAAAGCCCGAAAACCCATCCATCAATCTTTGGAAGCCTACTGGGGTTCGTGCCAATAGTACTGCGTCGTCCGCATATAGTAATGCCGGTATCGTACGACCAGCCACCCTCGGTGCATCAGCCTGTATTTTTTGTAAATAACTATGAACCTCATTTATAAAAAGAGAAAACAAAATTCGAGCTAGCACACAGCCTTGTCGTATACCCTGTCCAACTTTAAATTTAGGTGTACATTCGGCCTGAGGACCAAAACGGACTGCACTAGTTAATTTTTTTATATAACAGCAAAGAAAACTAGTAATCGCCCGAGGGGCTCCCAGGTCAATCAAAGTTTGCCAAAGTAGAATATGGTCAACTAAATCAAAAGCACTACTCAAATCGGCAAAGCATACATTTAAGGTACCCATCTTTGCCCTATTATTTTTTCCGATGAGTAGTTCCAATTTAAGGCATTGTTCAATAGTGCCCAGGCGTTTCTAAACCTGTATTGCACAGGCGTTAAAATATGGTACTCCTCAACCCATTCACCCAACCTTTTGAGTAAAACCCGACTCATAACTTTTAAAGAAGTATCTAAAAGGGAGATCAGGCGATAATTGTTAGTCAGTTTTATCCCCCTTTTTATAGATTGGGACAATGACAGACTCGCCCCATGTTTGTGGTCTTTTTCCCATTGTGGCTGAATTAAACACTCTTGTTAGAATTGGTCCCCACAGTTCCGGTTCGAATTTAAAAACGTTGACTAGGACTCCATTGGGACCTGATGCCCGCCCCTCCTTGCACTCTTCTGGATTGCCTGGAGGACTTCTTCACATGTGGTGTCTAAGGAGCAGGGCCTCTCTTCATGGGGTTCCTGGTCTAATCCCCCCCACCGTCACCTCATTATTATTAAAAATTCCAGAAAAGTGTCACCCATTTGTTCGCCGGGATAAATGAGCCAAGCTCTGGTAAGTCATCATGTTAAGAAATGGGGCATTTACTGTATTCCAGAGTTTATTGTTCCCAGTTAATTTCTGAGGATATGATCCGATTTTCCCACGATTCCTCTTGTAATACCTTTTTCCTGTCTACTAGAGGAGTCTTATACTTTGGTCGTAGGGTTTTAATCGCCAGTACGTCTCGCAATGATTTGGACAGTTCATATTTAAGCACCTGAAATGCTTTTGGTGCAAGTACTGTCTAACCATCCCTTTTTATTTTTTGGTGTTTTATCGATCTGCCTGGTTAAAAGCGTTTTAATAAACATAGTGATACAGTTAAAATTTCTAATTACTATGATTGGGGAAACCTCATCCTGGAGGCAGGTGGCCATTTCACGCTGATTATGTGTTATTATTTGCTTTAATGTTCTACTTGGATCAACGCCCGTCCACTTTATTCTAATTCTTTTTTCCTAAAAGGGGGTAATATGATCAGCTAGAGCAAAGACTTCACGCTTGTGACCCCAGAAAAACAAAGACAAGGCCAGTAAATTCTGGTCACTCAAAATGAAGGGAGCAACAATGGGATTACCACACCTTAAAACTTCTGGGGTAGACACTAGTATATGATCAATAACCAAGTACATATTTCTCCCTATAAAGGTTGGAAATATGACCCCTTTTTGCCCACAACCTCCTCTAAGTAGGAGAAGATCATACTTGGATATCATCTGGTTTAGAGCTTCCCCATACTCATTATGGCAAAAGTGGTCAGTTCCATCCCCGTCACCAAGGGTGGGGCTTCATGCCGGAAAGTTGGACATACCGCATGCCTGTGTATTAAAATCTCCTCTCCACAACAGGACGTAATCTGTATTAATTTGAGCTAAAAAGATTTCTAGTTGCCGTACAAGAGCTGTTACCACATTAATACGGCTCGAGTCAAAAATTTTAATATAGAAATTTACTAAGATAAGATCTTTCCCTTCCTTTTTGCTTAGCCATAAAATCTGGGCATGTTGTTCCACTGATACGGCTTTTTTTTTAACCCTTACAGAAATTTTGTTAGAGATAAGTGTCTGTAGGCCCCCCTTTGCTCGACCTGATTGTGAACCAGTTGCTGGAAGGAAATGGGAAGAATAGCCATGGATATGTACATGATTTATGCCCTAGGTTTCCTGTAAACATATATCGTGACCGGAGATAAAATGTACCCAGTCAATGTTCTCAACCGTTCCCCACGTGAGTGTCTTGTCAGCCCTATATCTGTTGCTCTGGTTTTAGAGGGATCTTTTTCTGGTTCCTCATATGCCTCCCCTACAACGAACACCGTGATTTCAGCTTGCTCACCCGAATGAAGGACCTTTGTTGTATGTGGGCCATTCATAAGCCCTAATATTCTTAACTGGCTTTCGATAGGTGACAGAGTAGGCGACCCTCTCAGCTCTAAATTTAGCAGTGGTGTCAGTCAATCGCATTGTTCCAAATCGCTGAGGGGGGGAAATCTGTTATGGAGGGCTAACTCTCTATTACCACCCTCAACTGGAACAACGGTTCTTGTTTGACCCCCCACCCCCTAAGTGATCTGCATTCATTAACCAGTATCGAGGAGTATCAAGGGAAGAAAAAAAAATAGGGTAAGACTTGTATCTGTGTACCCCCTGGGGAGTCCCTACACAGATGGTCCAAGAGAGCTCTAGGGCTATAATGATTATTGAAGTTCAGGATAACACAATCCCCATCCATTAATGTATTTGTCGAGCCTAGCCACTCCACCCTTCTCACCATGATGATTTGTTTTGCAAGTGGAACAGCCCCAATTACCCCTCTAGGGACCTTATGGGACAACCAGTGCAGAGATTTGTTTATCAATTGGGTAGTATTTTCAGTCTGATCTTTCCTTAGAGTTCGCCAAAATCAGGACAAGAGGGTCTGAAGCCAGAGGGAGATGCAATGACTGATAGATTTTAGTGCGAGCCCCTCCTAATTGAGCTATATTTACTGGGGTGAGTGCCCCCTCCCCCATGTTCCAATAAAGTTAGACGGGTTTTAATGTTTAGGTTGTTCTTGACAGTAACAGAATGCAGCAAGGGGGTCTCGTCTCTCCGGTGCAGTTGGTGTTCTGCAGGTACTGTGTGGACCATTTTTGCTTTGGGCTCGTTTTGGGCATTAGTTGACAAACTACTCATAGTGGGGATCTATTTAAATTCCCCTCATTTAAATTGGGGAACTCCAACCCTCCCTCTCCCCCCTGGGTAGGTTGGTTCCTATGTACATTATCATTGCGAGGGTGCGGCTGAGGCCCAGTGTGTTGATGCGGAGGCCCCTCAGATTGGTAGGGAGGCTCAGTAGAGGAATGACAAAATGACATTTTCTCCTTAATTCTTATTAGTTGTGCTTGCAACGGGTTCAACAGAACAGTAATTAGGGTCTCAAACCTCTTCCACATTCCAACACCCTCAGTTAGTGGGAGGGAAGCAAAATCATTGGTTATCACCGGGGACACATTCTGATTTGGGCCAACCTCAGTTCTTTCAGATCCTTCCTTCCCTCTGCATCTTTTTGGTTTGGATTTCTGCTTTACCTACTGCTTTGCCACTCCACCACCTCTTCTGCGTTTCTCTGGGGGCTCACTATTCCAATTGGGCGCACCCCTGTTGGACCCCATCCCACTATTGATAGCTTAAATCTAGTTATAGGCTCATCATCAGGGGGTTGGAGCCCACTGGTGCAGCTGTAAGTATGGCTAATGCCATGGTACTAATGCGTTAGGGGTGAGGCTAGTGAGGTGGTTAGTGGGATATTGGTACCATGTGAAGAGCGCTGCTGGGTTGGTCAAAGAATCAAGAGAAAGGCTTCTCTCTGTTAAAGCAATCTTGTGAGCCAATACCGATTCTGCCCTTGTTAAGAAAGCATCCAGTGTCCTGCCGCACTCCCTCCTGTTTGATCAGCACGGTTCTTCCTTTTTGCCATTGATAATAACTTTTTAGGAGTGAATATAAGCAAGGAAATAGAAAAATACACGCAATCTAGACTGACTACAATGAACTGGGAATCACGTGACCGTACCCAGAGTGCTCCAAATCATGGATAACAGAGGGTGGACCCAGTCCAGTCTCTTCTGGGCTCCAACGGGCGTGGAAGGGCCCGTCTTTGGACTGGCTCCACGTGGCTCGGGCCCGCGCACGCGTCCTACACTGCAGAAACCTGTTAATGACTTTTCAGCACCTCCGGCGCGTTGGTGACGGCGCTGGCGCCTCCTAGCGCAAGGGCTGGTGGGGGACGTAGTCCCTAGCTGCCCCAGTTAAAGTGCCGGTGCCTGTCTGTTGCGAGCTCCCGCACTGCGGAACCCCGTGAATGGTTTTTAAGCCCATCCGGCGCATTGGTGACTGCGCTGGCGCCTCCTGGCGCAAGGGATGGTGGGGGACGTAGTCCCTAGCTGCCCCAATGAATGTGCAAGTGCCGGTGCCTGTCCATTGCGAGCTCTCGCCTTGATACCCATTTTTCACTCTTTATATTTTACCAAATTAATTGCTTTGTACCCGGTACATAATAAAAAACCATTGCAAGGTGCAGCTCAGTTGTTGGCGCTGGGTACCTCGGGTTCTTGGTGAATCTACAAGCCCAATATATCCTCACAACCAGAAGGGTCCCGCAGACATAACGGTATGTTGCTTTAAAAAATCTAGCAAAGTTAGAAGTTACAGGTGAAATTGCATGCACAAATGGCTGTTTCTTTCAACTCAATTTCAATCTTATTTTATTTTAACTGTTTATTTCTGTAGGAAAACCTGGAAGGATCTACACAAATAACGCCTTGCTGAATTCAGAACGTTGTCTTTGTTTCAGAAATGTATAGCTTTCCGGGGTCCATTATTGGTTTACACCATTTCTACAACTAACTGGAAGGATGTCAAAAGCACAAAAAAAGGAAACATTGACTATGTCCTAGTAAAATGCCAAAACTGTGTAGAAAAATGTGGTTTTCTGACAAAGGCCTGCCTGTTCCTGAAAGCTGGGAAGATTGTGATTTCAGCACCACAAACCCTTCGTTGATACCATGTGCAGGGAAAAAAACAGGCCTGTTTTCTCCAGCACATTTTTCCCAGCTCCCACCCCCCGCACCCAAAATTTAGCTGTATTTTGCCTAATTTCTTGGTCCTCTCTAGGGGAGCCCACAAACCCTGGGTACCTTTAGAATCCTCAGGATGTTGGAAGAAAAGGGCCCAAATTTGGCATAGATACCATATGTGAACAAAAATGTATGGGGGCATAAGTGCAAAATATCACAAATAGCCAAAAAAGGGCGTGGCACCAGGGGGGTTGGAGGCCTGGCAGTGTAGGGGTTAAAAAGCAGATCAATGTGTTTACTGTCTTCACTAGATCAGCGACAGTTAAAGCAGATTAATTTGGGGTTTCTGTGACACTCTGGTAGCTTAGCCCACGCAGGGCACTGCAGGCTCAGATGGGTCTTAAAATTGTGCTAGTCCATTGTCTTCAAACTTGCTTTAAGAGTTAGCCAGTGTCTCATTAATGCTTTGAATTGTACTTTATCACTTTTGAGTATTTCCACAGACCACCTTGTTGCCTTCTCCATGAGTGCACTGCAAGTGGTCCAGAGGCACAGCTGCTTGCCTAAGCTTATTCTACAGGCCTTACATTAGGCATGTCGGTTTATTGTAATTTCAGGCAAACTTGACTCATTGCCGTTTTTTAAGGATCTTGTTGAACATCAAATTCTTTGAATCAGGAACAGTAGCTAGTCTAGTCCTACTTCCCTCTAAAGCCTGCATGTCTTCACCTTTTCCATGGAGACATTGTTCTTTGGAGAAAAGGCTTTTCTTTTACATCACCTAGTTAGTCCTCTGTTTAAGATCTATTACTTTTGTGCAAGTTCTCTTTTCACCAAAACCATGAATGTTCAGACTGAGAGACTGTGGAACAAACGGAGATCAATTTTGTTATGCGCAACCAGCTTAAAGAAAGCAGCTGTTTCCCATGTGTGGCCCACAGTTCAACGCTGTTCTTTTCACCAGAATTGCTAATTCCTGGTGCTTTTTTTCTGTGCTGGTTGCTGATACTTTTTTGTTCAGTCCTCTAATTTTTGGGAAATGTATACCTTTAAAAAACAAAAACATATATATATTTTTTGTTATTGCTCTTTGGATCTATTCTGTCTACAAACACCTGGCATGTTTCTTTTAGTTTTCTAGTATGTAGTAGAGTTGTGGTTGCTCTTTGTGCCATTTATCCACAATGTCAAGGTGAGAGGTGCCTTTTATGACTAACTTCATGGTGGTTAGAGGCACTTTCTGGTCTTTCACTGGGTATTTCAACTTGTGAGCCAAAGCCTGGGTCTAACACTGGTCTTCTTAGTGGGTCTATGGGCCTTCCTTTCTGATGGATACTTCGAACTGCAGATTCCTGACCTTAAAATACTCTCCAGGCACCAGACTGGATCTGGAAACTTGTCTCCAGCAATTCTCCTGCTCGTCTCTAGGTGGCGCTGTGTGGCTTCACCCTGCCTCCATATCTCCCCAGACATAACGAAGCAGAGCTGCATAAAATCGCTGCCCCAGGCACTCTGATGTAAGTTCTTCCAACATGGATCTGGACCTCCTCTCACAATTTCATTGTTCTTCTGACAAATTTCAAACTAAATTCAGTGTGGTAGGAAATGGTGTTCCCTCCTAAACAACACGTTTCAACTCATTCTGTGACTGTAGACAGTCAGGGACCAATATGAGATGTGTCTATGGTGTATAAACTCAGAACGCAACTTGATGTCATGCGATAAATGGCCATCATGCACTTGAAGGTGATTCTGGACCAGGAAGCAAAGCTGTAAGCTGCCGAACATAAGAAGTCGTCACAGGCCACACACATGGTCCATGCCCACTCCAAAATAACGGGCGAGCACTTAGTTCGCTCCCAAGGGCATTCCCGCAAAAAGGTCAACTTTGCTGTCAAAGTCCAAATGCAAACACAAAAAAAATAACAGGACTCGACCCCTTTCTGCTACTCCGCATCATATTTTTGGTGCCCTACTTTCTCCCTTTGGTGCACCTTTGGGCACCAAGGAACTGGAGGGGCCTCTAGTCTGTTTGCCACTTGAAGGTCCGTCCTCCGCACTGCGTGATTCCCTTTGACCCGCTCTGGGCCCTGTACCAACTTTGATACTGATTTCCACTTCTTTGAATTTATGGATTTCTTTTTTTGTCTGCACCTTTTTTCTTTGGCTCATTTACTGACACTCTCTTGATCAGTTTACACAAACTGACTATAACTGCCTAGTTTATTAATAATTCCTTATCAGCAGCTAACTTTTTGTTAAGGCCCGTTAGGGTCTCCCGACAGTGGTTTCTGAGAAACAAACAAAAAAGGATCTCCGTTCTGTGCCTTTTCTTATATAGGAGATATGATTCTAGAAGGACTTAGTTGAATTTCGGAGATTGTGATGCTAGCTCTGATCCTTCTGTGAACCTTTTGCACTTCTCTACTCCTTTGGCTCTCTCAAATTGTACAACTGCGGCTGCAACATTTTGTATTGGTGAAGACATTTGACACACTAGATCTTCCAGCTAGAAGTATCTTTGTCAGTTACATCCCTTCAGATTTAAGTAATTCTGAGTGTTTCTACTGGGAAGATGTCCTTACCCATGAATATTCAAATGTAAAAAGTGGATCCTTTTTTGGAAGAAACTGAATGTAGTTTATTTTTCCTTTCCTTCCCACACCAGTGGAAGCTAAAATCTGGGTATTTACATCTGACCCACGTGAAATGACATTGCGGTATCTACTTAGGCGCCGCCGTCAGTTCTTTTTTTTGTTCGTTTTTTTTGCACCAGCCAGCGCAGATCTGGAGAAAGCGGTACCTCGAGTCACTTTTTGACTCTATTTTTGTGACTTTTGTCGACACCCTTTTTGAGTCGATCGACTCCTGGTACACGGAGGGATATCACGTCGGACTGGCTTTAAGGCTCCTGACTCTTGTCACAAATTAATGTCGGTCACGGACCCGCACCTCGTGTGCCTTTGGTGCCTGGTGCGCGACCACGACCCGAAGTCGTGCTCCGACTGCCGGGCCATGAACCTGAAGTCTGTGCGGGAGCGGTCCTGAAAGTTTATCGAGGCCCGGCAGTCCGCTCCGCTCTTTTAGAGGTCCCGGTCCAGAGGGAGGTCGTGGGACCGGTCTTGGAGCCACCACTACCACTCGTCATTGAAGTCTTCGTGTTCGGGTAAGTCGAAGCACAAGAAGAAGGCGAAGAAGCTTCGTCGCTCTTCGTATTCTCCCCGGCCGACGTGGCGCGGGAAGCAGTAGGTAGTTGTCCGGCTCCTCCCACAGAGCCTGTTGGGTCGACTCCTGCCTTTCCGGGAGCCGGAGCGACCTGGGCGATCCCTGCTCCGCTTCTAAGCTTGTACGAAGCCTTGCACTCCATCTTCGGGCAGACCGACGGCGCCGGTGCTCCTTCTGGCCCCGCTGACTCGGCAGGGGGCTCTAGACCTTCAATGCCGGTGGCTTCGGCTCCAGCACCGCAGGGCCCCCAAGGATCCAGGCCTGGATCAGGATCGGCGCCGGTCGACCTTCTGACACCTCCTCCGAGTCCAGTGACGACGCCTCTGCCGCTGGTTGTGCCCCCAGCCAGCATCAGCCCCGCCTCCCTCTCGATGAGTACATAGAGCCGGACCGACGTCACCCGACGTTGGGATTGGCGCCGATCCGAACGTTTGTGCCCCTGTTCTCCCTTGATATTTCCTACCACACTGAGTGGCTACCAGGAGAGTGTGAGGAGGACTGGGAGGGGTCTGTGGACCCTCTTGCAGACCAGTTAGAGGTACCAGACTGGAGAGAGGATTTGGGTGACGCCAGTGGTCCGGATACCTCCCCAGACCTTGGCATGCTTTCTCCCCCTACCGTTGCTTCGGAGGTGGTGCTGTGTAGGGCAGACAAGGCCCTAAACCTCGGGCTTCCTACGGTGGCGGTCAGGACTAACCTACTGACTGAGGTGCTGTGGACAGGATGTATGCCCAACGCCACCGCCCAGCCCCGGGCGACCCCATTTTCCTCTCTTCCCATCCTACCCCAGAGAGCTTGGTAGTCCAAGCCTCCACGTCCAAATGCGCATTCCCTAGCGCACCATCTGATAGGGAATCCAAGAAGCTGGACCACCTTGAGGAGATGTTTTCTTCCTCCAGCTTCGGACTACGATCGGTGAACACCGCATGTCTGTTGGGCCATTACTCCCACTCAGTGTGGGACACGTTGCACAGGTGCCACCACAGTGCCCGGAGGAGGCCCTGGCCGTGCTCTCCCGTGCGGTTGCCGAAGGGAGGGACGCAGCAAAGTTCACCATTCGGTGTGGGCTAAACACCTCTGACTCACTGGATAGGACGATTTCCACGTCGGTAGCACTGAGACGCTACGCCTGGTTGAGGACCACTGACTTCTCGGGTGATGTCCAAGCAGCGCATTTGGGCATGCCCTTTGATGGCCGTTGTCTGTTTGGCGACAAGGCAGACAACGCGTTTGAGCGCTTTAAGAATTCTAGGGGACCGGCCAGTTGGTGGAAGACAAGGTTCTTGAAGTCTTGGCTGAAGAGAAAAACATTTTTGATATGTAGATCAATATATGCCTACTCTGCTTTAAATTTGATTTGCCCATCTCAACAAAAAGCTTCAGCATAATCTAATCGACCTCCAGAGTTTTAATCAATGCTGATGTATGTGTGATTTAGATCCGTTTAGTTTTTTCAGGTAAAGTGTCCTCAACAACCCCAGGGACTCTTAGTGAGGAGGTGATGCTTCAATAAAAAAACACTCCATGTAATTTCACTGCTGACATCAAGAAGTCAGGAAGACTATTGTTGACATTCCAGTAGAAGACAACTCTTTCATTCACTTTGAGGGTATGTCCGCTATTGATTTTGAGTCCTATCATTCATATTAAGAGCCTGTCTCTTAAACATCTGCAGTCTCCTCCAATACAATCCACATAACGTTTGATGTTCCCCTGAACTTCAGTTAAAGGTTCGGCAGCTCTTGTCCCTTGATGCCATAGATGTGGCTCCCTCAGCCAAAACTACCAAGGACTTCTGCTACCACCACTTACGTGCAGATGGATTGATATTTACTTTTAATCTATCATGCCTAAAGGTCTAAACTCTTGATTTTAAATCTCAAGGCAAATGTAAGCACATTTGCTACCCCACCTTTTTTGATCCGAGCATATCTCCTGTGATAAGTGTGTGAAACGCAGACCCTTACTTCCTGAATTTCTGCACTTACTAAGCACATCTCTGTTAACCAGCCCAAATGTAAGCGAATTGTGCATGTCATCCTCAAATTCTCCATCACCTCCAGTTCATGATGTCAGTCATTTTGGGTCCAGCTGTGACAGCAGAAGTATTTAAGAACTTGTGTAGGTTTCCCTTGTAACTCAATCTGTGCTACAAAATGACTCCAAAAACTTTTGATTGCTCTGTACTTAAGCTAAAAAAAGAGAGGTGTTCTTTCAGAAGGCTGCATGTGATTACACTGACTGCCAGTGAAAAATGGAATTGAATACAAGGTTGCCTGTCTAGCCAATAATTGGTTATGTAGATGTTCCCCATTTTAGCTCTGTCATAAATTAAGCGTTGGTTCCATCAATCCCCTAGCTGGTCCTAAATGTTTCCTTTCCTTGAAGAGAGCAGACTGGTCTCTAGCCCAAGCTCAGAAAATCAGTAACACACTAAGATTTAAGCAATCCTTAATACAGTCATGAAGATCTTCAAAATGTCTGTCATTCTTATCACTCATTCTGAGCATAGTTAAAGGGAATGTCTTTAATTATTAAGTAGCTATGGTGGTATGTAAATGTTGTAAAGCAAACACAAGGAGATGATGGATGGAGTGCTGAAACGTTTCACTCACCCCCAGCCGCAGGTATGTAAATGCTGCACCTGTCTGTGCACACACATTCTCAACCAGTGTCTCCCACTACAAAATGTCAAGTGATTACCCTTGTCCAGGTCCTATGGACAATGCAGCTTGGGGTATGGTTGTGCTTGGTGAATGCCTACATTTTTATTAATAGGACAGCATCATCACTTGTTCTTAAAGGCTGTTTCTGACAGATACTTTAACTGCAGATTCCTGACCTTTAAAATATCTTCAAGCACCAGAATGGATGTGGAATATTTTTCAGCATAGCCCGTGCTCCAATAGGTGGTGTCATGAAGCTTGGCGTCTCCTCCACTCTGGTCCGGACCTGACTGGAACCAGATGTAGGTGCTACCACATGCGCACGGATGCTAGTTCCTTTCTTTCTGATAGATACATCTGCCGTGTGGATTCCTCACCTTGTGAATATCCCCCTTGCGTCAGCAACGTTCGAAATTTTCTTCGTAGTACGCCGACGTGGGCGACGTCACAGGAGCACGGCATCGCGCGCGACTCCGTCTGACGTCACCGACCCCATATCAGGCCCACGCCGGCGTGATGACGTCAGTTCCCTTTTTTCCGCGTCTTCAACGCTAACGGTTTTCGGGATCTTCGGCGATACTTAGTATCTAGCTGTTAATTATTTGTCACTGTTTCTCTTTTGCGACTTGATTCTTCACCGAAGATGTCGTCGAGGAAAACAGGCTTTAAACAATGTAGGTCTTGTGCCCGCATGATGTCTATCACTGACCCACATAAGGATTGTTTGTGGTGTCTTGGTTCGAGTCACGACGTCAAAAACTGCAATTCCTGTTTTAAAATGAATCCAAAGGCGCTTCGGGAGCGTGAAGCTAAATTACTTTTGGCGAAAGTAAAACAGGATACTGGAAGATATTCGAGATCGACGTCACGAAGATCGAAGTCGAAGCAAAGGTCTCGATCGAAGTTGGGATCGGCGTCGAGATCCAGAGCGGGTTCGAGATCTGAAGAGGAGTCGAGATCTAAAGCGAAGTCAAGATCCAGAGAGAGATCTAGGTCTAGATCTAAGTCGGCTTCCGGTCACGCTTCGAGCTCCTCGAGGAGAAAGCATAAGAGGAGGAAGCACAGTTCAAAACATCATTCGGAGAAGGAATCCTCTGACTCGAAGAAAAAGTCTCACAAACATCGTAAAGACTTTGTCTCTCCTTCGCCTGCCTTGTCAAAAGAAGGTTCTCCGGAGCCGGATCCGGATCCGATATCCTCGCATCCTTCGGAGCATGGAGAGGAAGAAGAGGTGATTCCTCAAGATCCGACTCCAATGGAGACTCCTGTGGACCCCGAAGGTCAGAGTGAGAATGTGTCGAAACGGCCTCCATTGGAACATCCGGTAGGTCCGTACCCTCCCTTTCCTGGTCCCGGTCAGGACCCCTCGCATTTTCTCAATGCGATGTTTGGAGTGTATTCCAGGGCGATGTACCCCGCTGGAGCGCCTGTTGGTCCCATGGGTCCATTATCGTACAATCTGGGTATTCCTCAGTCGTACGCCCCAGCTCCATTTATGCCTTTCATGCCGGCGCCTCTTCCACCTTGGCTCGGTACGGCTCCACCGAGGTCTTCGACTCCGCATGCGGCTTCGCCGACTCCGGATCGACCTCGTAGTCGAGATCGAGGTACCACACCTGTTCATGATTCTCGTCCTACTGCTCCGGCTCCTCGATCGACGTCGGAACCGGCTCCGTCGGAGTCGTTACCGGATCCGTCGACTTCGGTTCGATTGGAGTGGTCGAGGCGAAGAGCTCAGCGTCTTCTCGAGCAAAGAGATGATGAAAGTTCTGATGTGGAAGAAGGCGAGCTTCCTGATCATGATGATGATTTCGATGAACTTCGGGAGGCTAGTGGTCTGGAACTCTCTCCTGAGTGGGGTCTGCCTTCGACTTCTGATGCTCCGTCTAGGGATGTGGCACCCTATCACGTGGTTATTAGGAAGGCTGCTGATCTTCTTAACTTAAAGCTGCCCACAGTGGAATACAAGCCCAACATCCTCACTGAAGTCTTGCATTCTCCCTCTTCAATTGTTGAGCCTACACTGCCATTTACTGATGCCTTGGCGGATCCAATAAAGGAGATTTGGAAGAGGCCATTATCTGCTCCTGCAGTTTCAAGAGTTATTGCGAGGCGCTATAGGGTGGCTCCTGATGACCCTGCTTTTCTTTCTACGCATCCATCACCAGAAAGTCTTGTGGTACAGGCGGCTTGCTCTAATAGGGCTGCAGGCTCTTTCCCTCAAGTGCCAGCTGACAAAGAGTCTAAGAAGTTAGATCAGTCTGCGAAGAAGACTTTCTCTTCTGGGAGCATGGCTCTTAAGTCATCAAATGCTACTTGCCTTTTAGGTAGATATGTGCATGCATTAATGGACTCAGTGAAGCAATTGTCATCAAAACTTCCTGAGGAGGATAGGAAGAACTTTAATGAAGTGGTCTCTGACACTCAGGCTGCTGCCCGCATGGTCATTCAGAGCGGCATGGACACTGTGGATTATCCAGTATTTGGGTGTCTTTCATAGATTCACATGCCTGAATCATTCCCCGTCGTCGAGACGGGAGCCTCCGGTAAATAAAAAAGTAATGTCCTATAGACATACATAGAGAAAATAGGCCCAAGGGTCTCCCCTTAGTGGCCTTTCCTTGTCCTTATGTAAAAAGGACCAAACTCTTACAGTCAGCCAATCAGCTCCGACCTCCCTCTAGGACCTCCCTGGGAGGAGCCCCAGTCCCTCAGATTTTCTACCGCACGTTGTGCTAGGGAGTCTCCAGCTTGAGCTCTGCTCAAGATTACTTATAATCATCTAACTTTCTTCAAAAGTGATTCCTCGCTCTCAACCCTTCAAGGATTCTTCACTACACTGTTTTGCAGTAAGTGGCTTCTTTCCACAAACTTCTTCCATGTCGGAGTCACAGAAGAAAGCCCTGTTCAGGGCCTGCTCTTCCTGTGGGAAGAAGAGGATCCATGTGGATGATAAGCATGAGCTATGCTTGTACTGCCTTTACCCAGATCATGTCTCGGACAAGTGCAGGATCTGTAGGTCTTTCCCTAAAAAGACTGTGAGAGACAGGGAAGGACGCCTTCTCATCTGGCTGGACAGGCTGAAGGACAGAGACAATCTAGAATCTTCTGAGAGCAGTGTTTCCAAAAGCTCAGAAGTCTCTAAAAAGAGGCCTAGGGTATCTTCCCCGGGCCCCTCAGACACTCCTCCTAAGAAGACAAAAAAGTCTTCAGAGGCAAGATCTACGTCATCTTCAGTGTCTGTTCAGGCTGATCACACCTTCAAAAGGCCTGCTCCATCGTCTACCAGACAGACCCACAAAACAACCTCTGTCACAACCACTGTGTCGACGACATCAGCGTCATCGCCTTCAGCGTCGACGACGACGACTACTTCCTCAACATCATCAGGTAGACCTGTTTCCTCTATTATATTACTGCAATCGTCGTCGACGACGAAGACCCTGTCGACGACGAGAACCACACCATCGACGACGGCATCGTCATTAACGAGCCCACCGTCGTCGATGAACTCACAGACGTCGACGACGAAGACACCGTCGACGGCGGGCTCGCCGTCGACGAAGGTACCGACGACGACAACATCGTCATCGAAGTCGTCGACGACCAAGGTACAGTCGTCCACGCAGTCGACGACGGCACCGTCGACGAAGGCACCGTCAACGAAGGAACCGTCGACGAAGGAACCGTCGACGAAGGAACCGTCGACGAAGGAACCGTCGACGAAGGAACCGTCGACGAAGGAACCGTCGACGAAGGAACCGTCGACGAAGGGACCGTCGACGAAGGGACCGTCGACGAAGGGACCGTCGTCGTCGACGACGCCGACGACGAAGGAAGACTCGTCGTCGGAGATGGCATCGGAACCATGGAAAAAATCCGAACTGGTAGAGATGCCGACCCTCATGCTACCGCCGTCGACGACGCCCTCGACGTCGACAGGAACACATGCTGCGTCTAGCAAGTCTAGAAAAACGCAAATTACCCCGGAAACCACGTCTCCGAGCAAAGTGGAGATGCAACCACCTCACGACATCTTCCAAAGTGAGGAATCCGAAGAGGATGACCACATGGGTCCAGCTACCTCCATCTCGGACCTCAACGTCAAGTGCCAAAGCACCGATGAGGAGCAGGAGGACCTAACTTTTCAGGAACACTCCATCCACACTAGTGTCCGCACGGAGGTCACCCCCATGATATGCCTACCGGCGACTCTGGTCAATGACCTGCGGTTCCTTGTACAGGACTACAAGCAAAGATTCCCGGATGCGGACAGTGGTCATCAGACACCGGTAGACCATACACCAGTGTCTGCCCCAAAACGATCTCAAACTCTCCCTCAAACCCACCGTGAGACCCAGCCGCAGGTGATGGACTCCTCGGACGACGACGAGGAGGAGGAAGAATTGGAGGAAGGAGAGGTCCAGGAAGTCCACTCGGTCCACTCGGACCAGGATGGAGATAACGAGTATGGAGATAACGAGTATGTAGCGCCATCCCCGGCTTCACCTGAACCGCGACAGGCGGATTCGCCGCCTGTGGACATAGCAGGCTTCCACAAAATTGTGGAACGGGCAGCGAAGAGATTCCATATGGTAGTGGAATCAACGGAAACGGACTGCTTCCTGCATGACTTCAAAGAGCAGACACAAAAGGCAACCAAATCTATTCCAATCATAGAGTTCTTGTGGGAACAGGGCAAGAAATTGATGCTGACACCCGCTTCCGTGCCTGCGGTTGTTCCGCGCCTGGACAAGAAATATAAAGCCCCACTTAAGGCGGCGGCTTGCCTCAACGGGCACCCAAAACCTGACGCGGTGGTCACGCAGGCGGCCCAGAAACACTCCCGCAACCCTTCCTCCCCACTGTCCGCTCCTCCGGACAAGGAAGGCAGGAAGCTGGACACGATAGGGAAGAGATTCACGTCCACGTCGGCCATGACCATCAAGATCGCCAACTCCATTGCCTTGTTGGGGCGCTACAATCGCCAACTCTGGGAGGACATAGCCCCATACCTGAAGGAACTGCCTGATGCCGTAAGGGGGGAAGTCAAGGCTCTCCTGTCGGAAGGTCAATCTTCGGCGGCGGAAATAATTGACTGCGCTATAGATGCAGCCATGACTGGCTTCCGTCAACTAGCCGGAGCTGCTGTGCTACGCCGTCAAGGATGGCTGAAGGCGACGTCGTTCCGCCAGGAAGTACAATTGAAGGTGCTGGACATGCCCTTCGACGGCCAGCATCTCTTTGGGGACAAGATCGACGAGGCACTGCAAACTATCAAGAAGGACACCGACACTGCAAGGGCACTAGGCACGTTACAGTCCCGGAACCAGTCCTTTCGAGGAAACCGATCCAGAGGTCAGTCCTCTTATCGCGGTTCCTACCAGAACCGGTCCTCGTATTCCTCTACCAACAAAAATCAATACCAGCATAAACAACAACAAGCCCGTCAATCTTCATACGGACGATCTACCTTCAGGGGCAGGAATTCCAAAAGGGGCGCTGGCGGACGCCAGTGACCGATTACTCCAGCCAGTCCCACCACCCTCTACATCCTTTCAAATTGGAGGGAAACTGACCCATTTCCTCGACAATTGGCAACACATCACCACGGACCGATGGGTTCTCCAAATTATAAGATTCGGACACTCTCTCGAGTTCACATCCCTGCCTCCCAACACACCTCCCAAAAGACGGACGCACAAACATCTACGGCTCCTTACCCTAGAACTCGCTATAATGCTACAAAAAAGAGCAATCGAACGAGTTCCAGCATCCCAGAAGGGGAAGGGGTTTTATTCACACTTCTTTCTTGTAAGACAGAAAGAGGACAAGTGGAGGCCCATTCTAGACCTTCGGGCACTCAATGCCTTCCTACGGAGCCAATCGTTCAGGATGGTGACGATTCAAGAAATCCTGGGCACTCTCGAACAAGGAGATTTCATGACATCCTTAGATCTCCAGGATGCCTACTACCACATCCCCATCCTCAAGCGTCACAGAAAGTTCCTGCGGTTCGAGGTGGCGGGCCGACATTATCAGTTCAGAGTCCTACCATTTGGCCTCAAGTCCGCGCCGCGGATTTTCACGAAGTGCCTAGCACCGGTGGCGGCATTTCTGCGTCAGTTGGGTCACCAAGTCTTCCCTTACCTAGACGACTGGCTGGTGAAAGCACCCTCAGCCGAGAACGCGGCAGCATCCTCCTGCGCCTGCACCAATCTTTTTCAGAGGCTAGGATTAACCATCAATCTCAAAAAATCCTGCATCACCCCTACGACAAGGATCACCTTCCTAGGGGCTATCCTGGACACGGAGTGCGTGAAGGCCTTTCCCTCGAAGGAGAGGGCGGACAAGATACTATCTCTGGCCACGGCTGTGGCGACAAAAACATACATCAAAGTGCGCACTTACACATCCCTCATGGGAATGATGTCTTCGTGCATACTCCTTATCCCTCACTGCCGACTCAGGATGCGCCCATTGCAGGAAGCTCTCGCAACCCAATGGACCCAAAGCACTGGCTCTTTCGAGGACATTGTGCAAATCACACCAAAAATGTCCACAAGCCTAGCTTGGTGGAGGAATCGAAAAAATCTGAATGTAGGATTACCGTTTCTCCTTCCGGCGACACCTCTGGTGATCACCACGGACGCCTCCTTGGAAGGATGGGGCGCCGTTCTACAAGATCTTCGAATCAGCGGCAAGTGGGACTCTCAGGAAAAACTGCTCCATATAAATCTCTTGGAGCTGAGGGCGGTATATCTTGCTCTACAGGCATTCCTGCCACGCATCCAGAACTCCCCAGTGCTCGTCAAAACGGACAACACCACGACGATGCACTACCTCAACAAACAGGGGGGAACGCGTTCGCTCTCTCTATCACGCGAATCGCAGAAAATCTGGAACTGGCTGGTGTTACACGGGATCCAACTCAAGGCGGACTATGTCCCCGGAAAAGACAATACTATCGCGGATGCCCTGAGCAGGCAAAGATCCCTCTCCCACGAGTGGGAGCTGAGCGACAACGCCCTGGAACACGTCTTCTCTCAATGGGGAGTCCCGAACATCGACCTGTTTGCCACCAAAGAAAACACCAAATGTCCGCACTACGCAAGCTGGCATCCCCAACAAGGGTCTCTGGGGAATGCATTCTCCATCGGATGGTCCAGCGCGTTTGCGTACGCCTTTCCTCCGTTTCCAATGATCCCGAGGCTCCTCAGGAAGATGAAGGCGGAGCCATGTACCCTAATCCTGATTGCCCCGTTCTGGCCGAGACAACACTGGTTCTCGGATCTACTTCGACTTTCCATCAGGTCACCGATCCGTCTGAGGCAGCACCCGAACCTCTTAACAATGTCCAACGGTCAGGTGCAACACCCGAACCTCCAATCACTCAAGTTGTCGGCCTGGCTCCTGAGCACAGGGAGTTCAGTGGACTAAATATCCCGCAGGACTGCAGGGATATCCTGTCGAAAGCGAGAGCGGATAGTACTAACAAAACCTACACTCTCAAGTGGAAACGGTTCTGCATGTGGTGTGTGGATCGGGATCTACGACCACTCTCAGTCACCCCTGAACAAATACTACCATACCTGCTGCATTTAGCACAGTCAGGCCTGGCACATGCATCCATAAAGGTTCACCTCGCAGCTATCTCTAGATTCACTAGGACTTTCACAGGACCTTCTCTGTGGTCCAGTAGACTAGTCAAACAATTCCTGAAGGGGCTCTACAGATCCTTTCCGAGGCCTCGGAAAGTCCCTCCAACATGGCAACTGAATCTGGTACTCAACCAACTCATGAGAAGTCCGTTTGAACCCATCCATCGAGCATCCATCAAACACATCTCCTGGAAAACAGCACTCTTGCTCGCTCTAACATCAGCCAGGAGAGTTAGCGAGCTGCAAGCTTTGTCCATTCAGGAACCATATATGCAATTCAGACAAGACAGGGTAGTGCTGAGACCAAACCCTAAATTCATACCTAAAGTCCCTTCGGACTTTCATCTCAACGAGCCAATTGTCCTCAGGTCCTTCTTTGCAAATCCGTCCACAGCAGCGGAAAGAGCGCTGCATTCTCTGGACCTTCAGAGGTGCCTAAAATTCTACCTGGACAAAACTAAGGCTCTCAGGAAATCTTCACAGCTGTTTGTGGCATACAGCAGACCAAGAGTGGGCCTGCCTCTCACGAAGCAAAGCATCTCCAGGTGGATATCCTCAGCGATTGCATTCTGCCACGACAAGGCCGGACGGCCTTTAACTGAGCATGTTACTGCTCACTCCACCAGGGCGATGTCCACGTCCGCAGCACTGTTCGCTGGGGTACCAATCTTGGACATTTGCAGAGCGGCGACTTGGAAGTCACCGCACACTTTCTCCAGACATTACTGCCTGGATATCGAACTTCAGAAGGATGCGGCAGTGGGCCAGGCAGTGCTTCGCCATCTCTTTCAGTGATGTGAGCCTTCCTACATCCCGCCATCCAGGTATGCACGTTCCTTGCTATTGTGATGTTACTGTTATGCTGTCCACATGTGGTATGACGACACATGCATTGTCTACTGTGACTACAGAGCATTTCCATCACGCAGGTGCATATCTGATTGCTAGCTATTCTGATTCAGGCATGTGAATCTATGAAAGACACCCAAATACTGGATAAGAAATGCGTTACTTACCTGTAACAGCAGTTATCCAGTATTGGTGTCTTTCATAGATTCACATGCAACCCTCCCGCCTCCCCTGGAAGGTCTCACATCCCTCTCTAACAATATTACGCCAACCTAGTTGGGTGCGTACGAAAATCTGAGGGACTGGGGCTCCTCCCAGGGAGGTCCTAGAGGGAGGTCGGAGCTGATTGGCTGACTGTAAGAGTTTGGTCCTTTTTACATAAGGACAAGGAAAGGCCACTAAGGGGAGACCCTTGGGCCTATTTTCTCTATGTATGTCTATAGGACATTACTTTTTTATTTACCGGAGGCTCCCGTCTCGACGACGGGGAATGATTCAGGCATGTGAATCTATGAAAGACACCAATACTGGATAACTGCTGTTACAGGTAAGTAACGCATTTCTTCTGTTGCTAGAATTATGGGTTCATCCATTGCGACCAGGAGAGCCGCATGGTTAAAGTCTTCGGATTTCTCTGCGGATGTGCAGTCTACATTGCTGGACTTACCTTTTGAAGGAACTGGCCTTTTTGGTAAGAAGGCTGATGTGGCCTTGGAAAGGTTTAAAGACAGTCGTGCCACCGCAAGATCTTTGGGTCTGCAGATGAGAGGGTCTACGACTAGAAAATTCAGAGGATTCGGTAGATCTTCTTTTCGTCCCTTCAAGCAGGGCCAACAGCAACAGCAGCAGCAGCAGAACCCTCTGTATAAGTCCTATAGAGGTAGACAGAAGGGTCGTGGACGTGGACGTCAAGTCTCCTCTTCCTCCACTTCTCCAATAATGCCCAACCCCCACCCGCATCAGCAAAGCAGCCCTAGATCCACCATTCTGGATCATGTAGGGCCAGTAGGGGGTCGGCTTACTCATTTTCTACGAGATTGGGAATCGGTTACATCAGATCTTTGGGTTCTCAATCTCGTAGAGAATGGGTATGCACTTCCTTTTCAGGAGTTCCCTCCCAATTACCCTCCTTGCCAAGGTTATTGTTCGGAGGACCACCTGCTTCTCCTGCAGGAGGAAGTCCTGGCTCTGTTTCGAAAGGGTGCGATAGAGGTGGTTCCAGAGCAGGAGAGGAGTCAAGGGTGCTACTCCCGGTATTTCTTGATTCCCAAGAAGGATGGCAGGCTTCGGCCGATCCTGGATCTCAGGATTTTGAACTTCTATCTCAAACAGGAGAAGTTCAAAATGCTCACCCTTGCTCAGGTTCTTCTGGCGCTGATGGAAGAAGACTGGATGGTGTCGATCGACTTGCAGGATGCGTATTTTCACATCCCAATCCTGAAGTCGCACAGGAAGTATCTCCGTTTTACGGTGGGATCGCAGCACTACCAGTTTGCGGTCCTTCCCTTTGGACTTACTACTGCGCCTCGAGTCTTCACCAAGGTGATGGCAGTGGTGGCAGCACATCTCAGAAGGTCAGGGATTCCTGTATTCCCTTATCTAGACGACTGGCTGATCAAAGCAGAGTCGCCGGAGAAGGTGCTCCATCATCTGCAAGAGACAACTCAGTTGTTACACAGGTTGGGTTTTTCGATAAATGTACCCAAATCTCACCTGGTGCCCTCCCAGCGCAACCTGTTCATAGGTGCGGTACTGGACACTACTGTATGTCGTGCATTCCCTCCACCTCAGAGGATTCACGACATTCAGGAGATGATTCCTTTATTCTTCAATGGAGCGGTTGTTCCGGTCCTGAAGGTCCTTCGTCTGCTCGGTCTGATGGCTTCTTGCATTCTGTTGGTCAGTCATGCACGCTGGCACATGAGGGCACTCCAGTGGTGCCTCCGCAGGCAGTGGTATCAGCACAACGGAGATCTCAGGGAGTCAGTGAAGATCTCCAGAGAAGCTGCAGCGGATCTGTCTTGGTGGGGCGTGGAAGGCAATCTGTCGCAAGGAAAGCCTTTTCAACTGCCTACATCAGTGGCCACAGTGATAACGGATGCATCCACTCTCGGGTGGGGTGCTCATCTGGGAGACCTGGAGGTCAAAGGTCTTTGGTCTCCGGAGGAAAGGTTGTTTCACATCAACCTTCTGGAATTGAGGGCGATACGTTTGGCGCTCAAGGCCTTCCTCCCTTCCCTTCGCGGTCGGTCAGTCCAAGTCCTGACGGACAACACGACTGCGATGTGGTACATCAACAAGCAGGGAGGAGTAGGGTCGCAGTGTCTCTGCAGAGAGGCTCTGCGTCTCTGGTCCTGGGTTCAGGACCATCAGATTTGTCTGGTGGCAAATCATCTGGCCGGAGTTCTGAACGTTCGTGCAGACAGTCTCAGTCGGCAGTTCTCTGTCGACCACGAGTGAAGGCTTCACCCGGAGGTTGTCCACGACATCTTTCAGATGTGGGGGACTCCTCGGGTGGATCTATTCGCAACTCGCGAGAATGCGCACTGCCTGTCATTCTGCAGTCTCCAGTATCCGATGCAAGGAGCATTGGGGGACGCGTTTCAGTTGTGTTGGGAAGATCAACTCCTTTACGCGTTTCCTCCCATACCTTTGATTCCTCGGGTTCTGAGGAAGATTCGTCAAGACCGGGCCCAAGTCATATTGGTCGCTCCGGATTGGCCAAGAAGGGTGTGGTATTCGGACCTACTCCACCTCTCCTCTCACCCGCCGCTCCGTCTCCCTCACAGGGCAGACCTCCTCTCTCAGATGGAGGGGCAGGTTTTACACCCCCACCTCCAGACATTACACCTTCATGCCTGGAGATTGAACGGGGCAACTTGAGTTCTTTTTCTCTCCCTCACGAGGTAGTGGATGTCATTCTCTCTGCCAGGCGTGACACCACTAAGTCCATTTATTCCTATAGATGGTCAAAATTTGTTTCTTGGTGCAGGGAGAGAGATGTTGACCCTTTGAAGGCTCATTTGTCTAATATTTTACAGTTTGCCCTTTATCTGGCGCAGCAAGGTTTGGCTGTGGCCACGGTCAAGGGGTATCTTTCAGCCTTATCGGCGTTTCTATGTTTGCCGGATCAGCCATCTCTCTTTAAATCTCCGGTGGTTTTGAGATTCTTGAGGGGTCTCATAAATATGTTCCCTCCTACTCCTTTTGTTGTTCCTCATTGGGATTTGAATCTTGTGCTGACCTTCTTAATGGGTTCTCCCTTCGAACCCTTGCACAAGTGTCCATTGAGGCTTCTCTCTTTTAAAACTATCTTCCTCGTTGCAATTACCTCGGCAAGGAGGGTAAGTGAGCTTCAAGCTCTAAATTCCAAACCCCCATTCCTGACCATTCATGCTGAAAGGATGGTTCTTAGGACCAGGGCTGCTTTTCTGCCTAAGGTGGTGACTCCTTTCCATCTTGGGCAGTCCATTACCCTTCCTACCTTCTATCCTCCCCCTCACCCGTCTAAGGAGGAAGAGAGACTGCATCGCCTGGACCCTAAGAGGGCGGTGTCTTTCTATCTGGACAGGACTAAGGACTTCCGGATGGACGACCAGCTGTTTGTTGGCTTTGCTGGCTGCAAGAAGGGCAGAGCGGTGCACAAGCGCACTCTTTCCAGGTGGATAATCCTGTGCATCAAAATCTGCTACTCACTTGCGGGTAAGGACCCTCCTGAGGGTATTAGAGCTCATTCAACTAGGGCAAAGTCTGCAACATCTGCTTTGTCTAGGGGTGTACCTGTTGAGGATATTTGCAGGGCCGCGACTTGGGCCTCCCTCCACACTTTCGCAAAGCATTACTGCTTGGATACCAAGGTGAGGAGGGATGGCCACTTCGCGCGCTCTGTCCTCCAAGATTTCCTGGTGTAGCAGGGTGGACACCCTCCTCCGGGAGTGGGGACTGCTGTGGGAATCTATTCACAAGGTGAGGAATCCACACGGCAGATGTATCTATCAGAAGAACAAGTTACTTACCTTCGGTAACGCTTTTTCTGGTAGATACTATATCTGCCTGTGGATTCCTCACTGACCCACCCGCCTCCCCGTTGTCCACTCTGCTATACCTGGTCTTTCTGTATATATGGTTTATACTATTGCATTGATTTTGTTCTATATGTACTGTGTACATTGTATATTTGCATATTTGCTATCGTTGGTCCGTCCGTGTGCCTCGAAGGCACGGAAAAAAGGGCGGAACTGACGTCATCACGCCGGCGTGGGCCTGATATGGGGTCGGTGACGTCAGACGGAGTCGCGCGCGATGCCGTGCTCCTGTGACGTCGCCCACGTCGGCGTACTACGAAGAAAATTTCCGAACGTTGCTGACGCAAGGGGGATATTCACAAGGTGAGGAATCCACAGGCAGATATAGTATCTACCAGAAAAAGCGTTACCGAAGGTAAGTAACTTGTTCTTTCACACCTTTGTATTTAGCTCCACTTCTAGCGCCTCTTTTTATCTTGTTAGTTGACACTTTTGTTTTCCTTCACTCCCCCCACCCCTCCCCACCCATCCACTAGGGAAATGTCACTTACTGAAACCTCAGGCTTTAGCTTCATCTGATAGAGAGTAGCCGCAGATTCCTTAACGTAGAATTATCCCCAGGCGTGAGACTGGATCCGGAAATGTTTCCTTTTTCAGGCATCTCTGCGCGCCGGGGGGGGGGGGGGCGGTGGTACCGCGTGACTCCGCCCTGACATCGTCCGCGGGCGTGACGTCAGTGAGGTCACATAAGCCCCACCCCGGCGCGCTGACATCAGTTTTTTTCCTATACCGGGTGCAATGTGGATCCGGTTTGTGCTCTGGGCCTGTTTAGGTCTTTCACTTCGCTATTGTGTAGTGACTTGTGGGAACAGTGTGCGGATGCCTTCGGGCTTTAAAATGTGTTCGTCTTGTGGACACCTGATGTCGGCGACGGACACTCACCTCATTTGCATGTGGTGTTTGGGGGAGATCACGACTCCACTGACTGCGACGCGTGCCAACGGTTGAAGCCGAAGTCGCGGCGAGAATGCCGGATGAAACTTCTCTTGGCTCGCATGTCCAGGTCAGCTTAGTCACCTCGATCAGCTTCTGCTGAAGGTTTTTGAAGCAGCCGTCATCATCGTCGCTATCATCCCTCTCCTGTGCTGCAAGAGCGTCGCTCCCCTTTCGGTAAGTGTCGCAGTTTGTCCTCGAGGGCTGGTTTCCGGCCTGCTAAGGGCGTGGGCTCCCCACAGGTGATGCGGCCCCGCGTATCGTCCCCCTATCCACTGTTTCCGGTGTGGCGGCATCAAGAGCCCAGATGGAGGCATATGCGGCAGCTTTGCAGGCCTCGCTGGCTCCTCCACTTGGGACCTTAGCAGATCCCTTGCGTGGTGCGGGGCCTTCCGTGGCATCACCAGTGGCTTTGGCCCCGACTAATTCGGATCCAGGCTTGGAGGATGTGGTGCCGTTGGGTGCGGCCCTTCCGGGGTCCCTTCTTCGGACCACGGCGCCCCGGCTTCGCCACAAACTCCTATGGGAGTCCCTGTAGTGTCGCGGGAGGTCGCCGGGGCTCGGGTCGCACCCCGAGCCCCTCTCAGCCCTTTGACAAGGTGCTCCTGTCTAAGGCTGAGTTGACGCCGCTACGGCGCCGGCAGCTGACGGCCCTGGCGGCGCCTCAGGGGTCGTGGACCTCCCTTGTCCCATCATGGGTTGAGGCTGGCGGGGGACCCCTCGTCTCTCCCCGGGCCCCTCTTGTTCCTCCATGCAGGCGGTCGCCTCGTTGGAAGTCGAGTCCGCCTTGACGCCGCCACAGGGGTCGGCGGACCCCTCTTGTACCCTTGTGGGTCCAGGCTGGCGGGGGTCTCTTTGTCGCTCACTGGGTCCCTCTCATCCCTCCGCGCAGCCTGCTGCCTCGCCGGAGGTAGAGTCGGCCTTGGCGCCACCATGGGAGTCGACGGACCGCTCTCGCCCACTCAATGGTCGAGGCTGGCGGGAGGCTCCTTCCCACTCCCCGGGTGCCCCTCGTCCCTCCACCAGGTGGCTGTCTTGTTGGATGTCGAGCCCGCGCCGTTCCGGCGCCGTCCATTAGCCACCTCGACTCGCGCCCCACCCCGGTCTCTGGCGCTGTGTGATGTGGCAGAGGCCTGTCCGGCGTCTCTGGTGATGCTGGACAACGATGACGCCCTGCTCCAGGTTGCAGATTCTACAGCACCGGACAGGATTCAGGTCGTGGATTCGTCTTCGGACATCCCCTCTTCCCCGGAGGTTGGGCGCTTGCTGGTGTTGTCCTCGCCGGAGACGGGCTGCCGCGTCGTGGCTTTTTTCCTGACATCATCCAAGGCCAGCTCCTCACCGTCACCGCAGTTTTCGCCAAAGGAACCACAGGTCCCCCATTCCTCAGCGCCTCTTTCTCCCTTCCGGACCTGGCCTTTCCCCACTCCGATTGGCTTAGGGGATTCCCGCCTTAGCTTGCAGCCGTCGCTGACAGAGGAGCTGCTTTTCCCAGGATGCGGCCTTCGCTTGTGCTGTTTCCACGGCTGTGGGAATTCTGATCATGGGTGATCCGGCTGCTCATTTCCCCGCGGATTATCTTTTGGTGTTTCTTCACCAGGGCTCTGGTGGGAGGGAGCTGTTGCTTCCCTTTAAGGGTTCGCTCTGTTCTTCTCTGATGGGAGCTTGGGGGCGCCCCGTCACGGGGGATCCGGTGCCCCAACACCTTCTGCATCTTCCAGGACCGCGTAACCGGGTGTGACTTTCCCTCCACCACTCTGCCAGTGGGCCCCTTTTGCGGACTGCCTTTCCCTCCCTGCCGTAGCTTTTGTTTCCACCATCACGGGAGGCCCGTTGGCTGGATTTTTGGGGGCACAATATGTTTGCCTCGACCAGTGCGGCTCTGCAGGCCCTTAACACTTTGTGTCCTGGCTAGGGCCATCCCTAGCTTGTGGGACTCGAAGGAGTCCCTTGGATCTGCAGCTTCTCAGGAGGGTGCTGGTGTTGACTTGCGCCACCACTCGTTAGATGACCGGGAGCTGGCAGCATTTATTCTTCGCTCCGCTCTGTACATGCCCTGGCTTGGGCGTGCCCTGGCTTGGGCGTGCCCTGGCGTCTTCGGTTGCCCTTTGCCGCCATGTTTGGCTTCGGGACAGTGTGTTCCCGGAAAATATTCAGGAACGGCTGGTGGATCTTCCCTTCGATGGCACTCTTTTGTTCCACGCGCCGGCAGACTCGGCCATCCGGAAGTTTTTGGCGGGGCTTCTGCCTCCTCCTCCTCCTCCCCCTCAGTGATCTGTAGGTCGTTCTGGTTCTTGGGAACTGTTCTTTCGTTGGGGCTGGTCGCCACAGTTGTGTGATCTGTGTGATTCTTTGCCTACGAGTCCTCTTTTTTTGGGACTGTGGCTCTCTTGGCTGCTGGCTGGCCCTTTTTGCTGTGTGTTTTTTGCTTGGATTATCTGCACCAGGTTGGCCCTGAGATTAGGCCTTCTGTTGGTTGCTCTTGGCTGCTTGACAAGCCTTCTGCTGACTTTTTTCCTGCGGTTATTTCTGTTGTCCTCTGCTGCGGAAGTTTCTTCCTGAGAGGGTTCCCATGTCTTGGGGCTAACATACACCAGCTGGGGTGGCGGTAGCTGTTATATAGCTTGTTCTGTGCTTGGGAGTTGTGGTCGTCTGGGCCACTGCGCTGTTAGCCTGGTCTGCCCTGCCGTCCACATCTTTTTGTGTCGTGTGTGCGGACCGCTTCCTGAGTTGTGTCCGGGGCCTTCTTCGCCTTCTGGCCCTCTGTCTTGGGTGGCTGTGATTGATTTCTATTCCTCCCTCTTTCAGGCGCACCATGCCCGGTCTTCCTGGGTATGTCCGGGCTGCTCTTTCTGCTTCCTCCTGCTTTATTGCTGTAGGCGCTGTTCTGTCTGGTCTATTGACTTCTACCTTTGGTAGGATCAGCTGCCTCCTTTCTGGTACATAACTGGTAGGTACGTGGGTGATCCTGCGTCCCTACACTCTGGTGCTTCCAGTGTGGGGCCTTCTCCTATTTCCCTTCCTTTTTCCTTGTTTGGAGTTTGACTCATGGGCAGTTCTCTGAGTCTGGGTCTCTTGGCTGGGCCTTAGACTTGGCTCCTTTCAGGGGACGCAACTCTCCCTAGTGGTGTTGTCTTGGGGTGAATTGTCGTTGCTCTTCTGTCTTTCACTGTTAATGGACTGTGGTTGCAGGCTTCATCTGCTGCACAGTTTTTCATATTCTTTTCCTGTCTCCAGGGAGACTATTGTATTGTTTGCGGGGTTGTTTTGCAGTGGCTGTGACTGCTCTTCCCTTCTATGACTTTGGGTGGCATGGTGCCTGGCACGTTCCCGAATGGGCTGTTCCCCTCCATTTGCTTCTTCCCTTTTTGTTTGTCTGCTGTTTCGCACACTGTTCCCATATTATCACAGTTTTTGTTTGTGATGGCTCCGCGTTGTGACGTGGAAAAGTTCTTCGAAGAAAACTGATGTCAGCGCACCGGGGAGGGGCTTATGTGACCTCGCTGAAGTCACGCCCACGGACGACGTCAGGGCCGAGTCACGCGGTACCGCTCCCCGGCGGACAGAGATGCTGAGAAAAGACACATTTTCCGGATCCAGTCTCACGCCTCAGGATAATTCTACGTTAAAGAATCTGCGGCTAGAATTGTCTCTACCAGATACATTGTTACCGAAGGTAAGTAACTTGTACTTTAGGGACTGTCTCATTCAAATATTTCGGATAGATCCCACAAGGTGTGCCTAGGGTCAGCCTGCGATTTCAAGTTGTGCAGGGAATGTGCCCTGATGAATCAATAATGTGTCCAGGAGTGTGAAGCTAAACTGTACATTACCAGAAATCGCGTAAAGACTGCTTCTGCTCGAAGTCAAGGACACAGACCCGTTCCTGTTCTCGGGGCCAGTCTTACCACTGATCTTCGTCTCTCTAAGTCTTCTGGTAAGTTTAAATCGAAGAAGAAGCACAAGATGCCCAAGCTGGCCTTGTCCCAGCCTCACCACTCTCCTTCTGAGAAGTTGCAAATGTATTCAGGTACCCTGCAGTCTCTCTCATGATCCCCTGCTGGGAAGCGGATTCTTCAATGGACTCTGATGCACCCCGAGTTCTGGGGTACGTTGGAGATGCTGCAACCAATTGATGATTTTAAGGAAACTGCTTCTCGTCTTCAGCACCTTATTTTTTTTCCTCCCCCAGAATTTTGGCCCTGTCAGTTGCTAGAGCTTTCAGCCCCTTATTGGTTACCTCTGGCACGGCCTCCTGTTCTACTATTCCACTGAGCTGGTTTACCACTGGCAGGTCCACCCTCCGCCAAGCTTTGGCTGCAGTGCTGAAGGAGAATGTTGATTCCATAGGTCTGTCCATCTCAGAACCAAATCAGTACCGACATTAAACAAAGCTGTGCATAACTTTAGTTCTGTAGTAGGGGATCTCTGTGTATAGTCATAATCTAGTGAATAGTCCCGCCCATGTGCGTGGACCCCGGAGCAATCAAAAATAATCTCTTACAGTGTCAAAAAAATGCAGAAAAGCATAGACACTTAAGAGAGAATTTAAAGACAGATAATGCAGCCTAAAAAGGCTACACTGTCCAGTACTTCAACTAGAAATTCCACCATAAAATCCACAAAACAGCAAAAGCCTGTACAGATTTCCCTTGCTTTACCAGCAAAATCCCTCAGGAATGATAGAGAGAAGAACCTGGACAGACAAGCCCCATAGGCTGCCATTATGTGGCTCAAAACAGGATACTGTGCCTTTAAGAGAATCTTCCAGAACCTTCTCCCAGTATCCCAGAATGCATAGCAGGTCCAACTTAGTTTCAGTTCTTTTTTCCGGCTCCTGCAAGCAGGACCCTGGAGCATTGAGCTCTCCCTTTTCAAGGGTTTTGTTGGTGTTTTTCACTAATTTCGATGTTGTGTACTTTTAAAGTACTTTAGTGACTTTCTTCTTGGGTTTCTGCTCTCTTTGGCTGTCCATAATGCCTGCATTATTTGATAAATGCCCAGAGTGCTCCAGGAAGAAGGCCAAGTCAGACCCTCATGAGGTGTGTATCCTCTGCCTTCCCTCTTCCCACATCCCAGAGGAGTGTGTGATCTGTAGAGGCTTCTCTGGCAGGACCCTGAAGGACAGGAGAAAAATCAGACTTCAGGGACTTGAAGAAAGAAGACTGAAGGCTCAAGGTGGGTCTGGAGGGGCTTCTGCTGCCCATGCTGAGGCCTCTGGGGGGCTCCCCAGGGGCAGGAAGTCCAGCAAACGTCCAAGGTCTCCGTCTGGTTCAGTTGCTATGACCACGACGTCGAGAGGAAGGTCCACGGCCAGTTCCCGGTCTCCCCAGGGCTCTGGGTCGAGAAAACGTCGCCCGTCGAGGGACGTTTACAGGCCGCCGTCGAACCCGGTGTTGATCTCGTCGGCGTCGAGTGGACGGCATCGGAGGGCCCGGCGTCGGCGCTAGCCGTCGAGGCGACACCGCCGTTCGCCGTCGAAGACAAGGACGTCGTCGTCGTCGTCGAGGGGTTCCTCGTCGTCGAGGTCGCCGTCGAGACGGAGGAGGTCTCCGGCGCCGAAGAAGTCGACGTCGAGACGATCGAAGAGGTCGACGTCGAGTCGTTCGAAGAGGTCGACGTCGAGGCGGTCGAGGTCGCCGTCGAGGCGCCATCGCCCGTCGTCGAGATTTAGAGGTTCGTCCATCTGGTCGGGGTCGACGTCGAGGCGGAGAAGCCGGTCGACGCCGAGGAGTGTGAAACGGTCGACGCCGAAGGGCCGCTCGCCGTCAAAGGAACCACGATGACGTCTGAGCACCGATCGTCGACGTCAGGAGGTCTTAAGGACAGGCCCAGGACTGTGGGGGGCTCCCTACAGTCAGGACGGGATGGTGGCTCTCCGGGAACGGCATACTCTGAGGTGTATACCCCGAGGAAGCCTACTGCACCGCCTTCGTTGCCTCCTTTGCCTAAGGGCCCGCCTCCGAGGGTTTCACCCCCTCCTCCGTTGCCTCCTTTACCGGCGCCTCAGGCCCCGGTTCCAACTGTTCCTCCTCCCCCGGTTCCACCGAGATCGGTGTCGATGCCCAACCTCCCGACACCTCCGAAGAAGACTCCTAAGTCGAAGGTTCCTACTAAACCCAAGACGTCCGACCCGGGGAGGCCGGCGGAGCGTCCCAGACCCAAGAGATCGAGGTCACGCTCAGGTAGAAGGGACAGGTCGAGGAGTGGACGCGGATCCTCCTCGAGATCCAGGCATCGCCATAGGAGGCATAGGTCCCGGTCTCGTTCTGCCTCGGGGACCCGTTCCTACTCACCTACGTTGTCAGATTCACCGGATACGAGGGTGTCCCCGATTGATGACATTGGCACGTTCCAGGAGGTTCTCCTGCGCGGGGCGGCGAAGTTGGGGATTGAGGTTACGGCCCCTACGCCCTCAACTTCCGTGATCTTTGAGACATTGCATAAGAAACGCCTGTCTCGCCCCCTACTGCCTCTGGTGCCAGGTCTACTTGAGCCGGCGGAACAACTCTTCCTTACGCCGGCGGTGGTGAAAGCTGCGCCTTCCAGGCTCTTGAAGAAATACAGGGCTCCTGAGTCGGACCCGGCTTTCTTGCGGAAGGACCTGACACCGGATTCGGTGATTGTGACGGCAGCTCGGAAGCTCCATGCCACCTCTCCTGCCTCCACCGTGCCTCCCGATAAGGAGAGCCGCTGGATTGACTCTGCTGGACGAAAAGCGTGTGTGACGTCCTCTGCAACGATGAAGGCCTCCAGTGACTCGGCGTCGTTAGGTCGATACGACCGTGCACTGTGGGACTCCATGGAGCGGTTTGCGGACCTCGTTCCGCGCGACCGGAGAGAGGATTTCATGGAGATCGTCCAGGAAGGGATGCTGGTTTCTAACCAGGCCATTAGCGCCGCGGCGGATATCTCCCTGCTGGCCGCGCATGGATACTGCCACGGTATCAATCAGAGGCGCCATGCTTGGCTTCGGTTGACGTCGCTTAAACCTGAGGCGCAACAACGTGTGGCAAATCTGCCGTTTTCCGGGGATACCCTTTTCGGGAAACACGCAGATGACGAGATGGCCAGGATGAAGGCCGAGGCGGAAACCCTGACGGCGGTGGGCTTGGAGAAGCCCAAAGATAAGAAACCCTTCCGCCAATTCCAACGGCGTTTTGGGTTGCAGGGTCGAGGAAGGGGACAGTCTTCTGGACAACATCAGCAGCAGCAGCAACAGCAGCAGTACAGAAGACCCTTCCAAAAACGTCAGAGGGGTAGAGGTGCGCAGCAGTCCTCTACCGCGACCAAGGGCCCGGCTGGGTCTCGACCCTGAGCAGTTACTTCCCCTTCGTCCGTTACCCGCTCCGGTGGGGGGAAGCATTACATTTTTCCTGGCAGAGTGGAGAAAAATTACTCAGGACAAGTGGGTGCTGAATATTGTTTGCAATGGATACAGTCTTCGTTTCACCAGCCCTCCTCCATCGATTCCTCCGATCAGCTCGCAGCATCAACTGCGCGAGCTTCAGGCGGAGGCCGACATCCTGTTAAGGAAAAGGGCGATAGAGGATGTACCTCTGTCTCAACGAGGAAAAGGTCTGTACTCTCGGTTCTTTCTGGTCCGCAAGAAGGACAAGAACGAGTTCAGGCCCATTCTGGACTTGCGACAGGCAAACAAATGGATTCGCAGAGAAAAGTTTCGCATGCTGTCGTTGCATCAGATTTATCCTCAGCTGCAACGGGGAGACTGGCTTTGTGCCATAGACCTACAGGATGCATACTTCCATGTGCCCATTGCACACAAACACAGGAAGTTCCTGCGATTTCAAGTCGGCGCCAATCACTATCAGTACACGTACTTCCGTTCGGGCTGAAGTATGCGCCCAGGACATTCTCGAAGTGCATGGCAGTGGTGGCTGCACACCTGAGGAAGAACAAGGTGTTTGTCTACCCGTACCTGGACGATTGGTTGATCAAGGCCTCCTCCTTCTCGGAAGCTCAAGCACACTTCCAGAAGACGTGCGTTCTCTTGAACAAGCTGGGGTTGCACATCAACATGTCCAAGTCTGTTCCAACTCCGGTCCAGTGCATCCAGTACTTGGGAGCCTCCATCAATACGCTGTCGGCAAGCGTGTCTCCTTCGGAAGAGCGACGTTTATCACTCCTTCGGAAGGCTCAGGCTCTCCTGTCCACTCCATCCACGACAGTGAGGACGGTGTCTTCTCTGCTGGGATCGATGGCCTCTTGCATCTTCCTGACGCCACATGCGCGGCTGCACATGAGACCGCTGCAGGAGTGCTTGGAAGATCAATGGGACCAGAGGAGAGGATCTTGGGATGACAGGATACGACTGTCTCTACATGCTCTTCAGTCTCTGAAGTGGTGGTGTTCGGCGGAGAATCTCCTCAGAGGGGTTCCCTTCCACAAGGACATTCCCACACAGACGATCGTGACGGATGCTTCTCTCCTGGGATGGGGAGCGCACTCCGGAGACCTGCAGATTCAAGGGACGTGGTCCCCTTCGGAGTCCACGTACCACATCAATTTCCTGGAACTCAGGGCTGTTCGCTTGGCGCTGAAGGCGTTTCAACCGTCCTTCCGGACCGACTCTCTGCTTGTGCAAACGGACAATACGACCACGATGTATTACCTCAACAAGCAGGGGGGCTCGAGATCGCGCACTCTGTCTCAGGAGGCGCAGGCGATCTGGCACTGGCTTCTGGCCCGAGGACTCTCGATAACGGCCACTCATCTGCCAGGTGTGCAGAATGTTCAGGCAGACGAGCTGAGCAGACTGATTCAGGAAAACCACGAATGGGTCATAAACGACGAAGTACTAGGAGAAGTCTTCGCAAGGTGGGGAACTCCAGACGTAGATCTGTTCGCCACCGCCGAAAACAGCAAATGCCAAGACTTCGCCTCCAGATACTACCAGCCGGGGACGCTGGGGAACGCGTTATGGATCAACTGGTCGAACAGCTTTCTGTACGCTTTTCCACCCATTCCCCTGATTCCAACGGTTCTCATCAAGCTCTCCCAATCCACGGCGAAGATGATTCTGATTGCCCCGGAATGGCCCAGACAGTGGTGGTTCACGGACCTGCTTCACCGGTCTCTCCTTCCTCACATGAAGCTGCCGTGCAGGCCGGACCTTCTCACGAAGTTCGGGGGGCGGATGGTGCACCCCAACCTCTCGTCTTTGAGTTTGGCGGCATGGCTCCTGAAATAGTGCAATATGGCCATTTGAATCTCCCAGAGGATTGTATGGACATACTGAAGGAGGCTAAGCGACCTTCCACTAGGACTTCTTATGCTTACAAGTGGAAGAGGTTTTGCATCTGGTGCAAGTCTAAAAACTATGACCCTACGACATGCAAGGAAGATGTCATCCTTCCATATCTGCTACATCTGGCGCAGTCTAGCCTTAATGTCCATTCCATTAAGGTTCATCTGGCTGCTTTGACTGCCTACAGGAAATGCCCTTCACAGACTTCCTTCTTCCAGATCCCTGTGATCAAAGATTTTCTGGAAGGCTTGAAGAAAGTATTCCCTCCTGTCAGGCTTCCTTCGCCTTCATGGGACTTGAATGTGGTGCTGTCCAGGTTGATGAAGGAGCCTTTTGAACCTATTCATAAGGCTTCGTTGCAGCACCTGTCCTGGAAGGCGGCGTTCCTCGTGGCCATTACATCGGCCCGCAGGGTGAGTGAAATTCAGGCGTTGTGTTGCCAAGAACCTTATACTGTATTTCATGCTGCTAAGGTTGTTATGCGTACTCACCCTAAGTTTCTTCCCAAGGTTGTTTCTGATTTTCATATCAACCAGACTATCACTTTGCCTACGTTCTTTCAGAATCCTTCATCTCCAGCGGAAAGGTCTTTGCATTCCCTGGATGTTAGGAGGGTGCTGAAATTCTATCTGGATAAAACCAGAGATATTCGTAGGTCTGACCAATTGTTCATCAATTATGGATCAGTCAGGACGGGTCTTGCGACCTCTAAGCAGTCTATCTCTAGGTGGATTATGTCCTGCATACAGCTGTGTTACCAAAAAGCTAATAAGACCTTAGGAGGTAAGCCTAAGGCTCATTCCACCAGGGGCAAGGCTGCCACGACAGCATTGCTCCGTAATGTTCCGATTGCAGAGATCTGCAAGGCGGCCACTTGGAAGTCGGTTCATACCTTTGCTAAGCATTACTGCCTGGACACTGATGCTAGGGCAGATGCTCAGGTTGGACAGGCTTCGCTGCGAAATCTGTTCGCACAATAGTGGTGTTGATTCTCTTTTCTCCACCGCCGCTTTGGTGTGGGGATGGGCTTGCCATTCTATTCACTAGATTATGACTATACACAGAGATCCCCTACTACAGAAGGAGTAGTTTCTGTCCTGTAACTCCAGTTCTGTAGTAGGGGTATCTCTGTTATAGTCATAAGCACCCTCCCTCCTCCCCGGTGGAGAGAGACATATTCCTTTATGGAATGCTACAGGTCTGGCGTGTTACGCCTTCAAAAAGAACTGAAACTAAGTTGGACCTGCTATGCATTCTGGGATACTGGGAGAAGGTTCTGGAAGATTCTCTTAAAGGCACAGTATCCTGTTTTGAGCCACATGGCAGCCTATGGGGCTTGTCTGTCCAGGTTCTTCTCTCTATCATTCCTGAGGGATTTTGCTGGTAAAGCAAGGGAAATCTGTACAGGCTTTTGCTGTTTTGTGGATTTTATGGTGGAATTTCTAGTTGAAGTACTGGACAGTGTAGCCTTTTTAGGCTGCATTATCTGTCTTTAAATTCTCTCTTAAGTGTCTATGCTTTTCTGCATTTTTTTGACACTGTAAGAGATTATTTTTGATTGCTCCGGGGTCCACGCACATGGGCGGGACTATTCACTAGATTATGACTATAACAGAGATACCCCTACTACAGAACTGGAGTTACAGGACAGAAACTACTACTCCTTACGCATCCTATCCACAATACCTCTGACTCCGACAAGACAATGCCTTCGCCTAGAGGCCGCCCTCTAGTACTTCAACAGCTTTTCAGCGTGGACCCTGATCAGGGCTATCCTGCTTTTGGTGATGATTGCAATGGCTGTGATAGTGGGGATGATTTTTCTTCACAATATAATAATGACAATTTCTCTGTGGAACTATAAGCCAGTTGGCTGGATACTTCCCCTTAAACAGGGAAGGTGTCTCCGCATCCCCTTCTACAGAAGAATCTGCATCTTTCTCCACTGTGATCAGAAGGACTGTCAATGGCCTAGATTTGCACCTGCCTACCATCGAAGTAAAGTCTCACAGAGGTCCAGCAACCCAGACAACCTTCTTCTGAACCTCTGCTACCATTTAATGAGGCACTTACTTTTACCCTAATGGTCAAAACATTGTTCAGTCATGCTCACAGTAAATAGACAAGTGACACCTCATCACGGGCCAGCTCCAGGTAAATTGCCTTTCTTTTACACTCTTGTGCTACTCAGGAGATTCTGGTGATACAATACCCTGCCAGCAAAGTCAACCCTAATCCCTTCCCTAAGAAAGTACCAGATAGATAGTCGCAGAGTAAGGGAAGAGAATGTTATTCTCTTTCCAAATTTGTCTTCAGTCCGTTGACACCAGCTGTTTGCTGGGACACTACTTCTATGCATTATGGGAAGCTATGAACTTTTTTTTCGGCAGTCTCAGTGGGATATGGGACCAATTTAGCACAGAGCATTAAGGGTGGCAAGGATGCTGCAGAATAAGTTATCTTGTTAGGATAGAAATCTTCTGATAGATACATCTGCCGTGTGGATTCCTCACCTTGTGAATATCCCCCTTGCGTCAGCAACGTTCGGAAATTTTCTTCGTAGTACGCCGACGTGGGCGACGTCACAGGAGCACGGCATCGCGCGCGACTCCGTCTGACGTCACCGACCCCATATCAGGCCCACGCCGGCGTGATGACGTCAGTTCCCTTTTTTCCGCGTCTTCGACGCTAACGGTTTTCGGGATCTTCTGCAATACTTAGTATCTAGCTGTAAATTATTTGTCACTGTTTCTCTTTGGCGACTTGATTCTTCACCGAAGATGTCGTTGAGGAAAACAGGCTTTAAACAATGTAGGTCTTGTGCCCGCATGATGTCTATCACTGACCCACATAAGGATTGTTTGTGGTGTCTTGGTTCGAGTCACGACGTCAAAAACTGCAATTCCTGTTTTAAAATGAATCCCAAGGCACTTCGGGAGCGTGAAGCTAAACTACTTTTGGCGAAAGTAAAACAGGATACTGGAAGATATTCGAGATCGACGTCACGAAGATCGAAGTCGAAGCAAAGGTCTCGATCGAAGTCGGGATCGGCGTCGAGATCCAGAGCGGGTTCGAGATCTGGAGAGGAGTCGAGATCTAAAGCGAAGTCAAGATCCAGAGAAAGATCTAGGTCTAGATCTAAGTCGGCTTCCGGTCACGCTTCGAGCTCCTCGAGGAGAAAGCATAAGAGGAGGAAGCACAGTTCAAAACATCATTCGGAGAAGGAATCCTCTGACTCGAAGAAAAAGTCTCACAAACATCGTAAAGACTTTGTCTCTCCTTCACCTGCCTTGTCAAAAGAAGGTTCTCCGACTCCGGAGCCGGATCCGGTATCCTCGCATCCTTCGGAGCATGAAGAGGAAGAAGAGGTGATTCCTCAAGATCCGACTCCAATGGAGACTCCTGTGGACCCAGAAGGTCAGAGTGAGAATGTGTCGGAACGGCCTCCATTGGAACATCCGGTAGGTCCGTACCCTCCCTTTCCTGGTCCCGGTCAGGACCCCTCGCATTTTCTCAATGCGATGTTTGGAGTGTATTCCAGGGCGATGTACAGCGCTGGAGCGCCTGTTGGTCCCATGGGTCCATTATCGTACAATCTGGGTATTCCTCAGTCGTACGCCCCAGCTCCATTTATGCCTTTCATGCCGGCGCCTCTTCCACCTTGGCTCGGTACGGCTCCTCCAAGGTCTTCGACTCCGCATGCGGCTTCGCCGACTCCGGATCGACCTCGTAGTCGAGATCGAGGTGCCACACCTGTTCATGATTCTCGTCCTACTGCTCCGGCTCCTCGATCGACGTCGGAACCGGCTCCGTCGGAGTCGTTACCGGATCCGTCGACTTCGGTTCGATTGGAGTGGTCGAGGCGAAGAGCTCAGCGTCTTCTCGAGCAAAGAGATGATGAAAGTTCTGATGTGGAAGAATGCGAGCTTCCTGATCATGATGATGATTTCGATGAACTTCGGGAGGCTAGTGGTCTGGAACTCTCTCCTGAGTGGGGTCTGCCTTCGACTTCTGATGCTCCGTCTAGGGATGTGGCACCCTATCACGTGGTTATTAGGAAGGCTGCTGATCTTCTTAACTTAAAGCTGCCCACAGTGGAATACAAGCCCAACATCCTCACTGAAGTCTTGCATTCTCCCTCTTCAATTGTTGAGCCTACACTGCCATTTACTGATGCCTTGGCGGATCCAATAAAGGAGATTTGGAAGAGGCCATTATCTGCTCCTGCAGTTTCAAGAGTTATTGCGAGGCGCTATAGGGTGGCTCCTGATGACCCTTCATTTCTTTCTACGCATCCATCACCAGAAAGTCTTGTGGTGCAGGCGGCTTGCTCTAATAGGGCTGCAGGCTCTTTCCCTCAAGTGCCAGCTGACAAAGAGTCTAAGAAATTAGATCAGTCTGCGAAGAAGACTTTCTCTTCTGGGAGCATGGCTCTTAAGTCATCAAATGCTACTTGCCTTTTAGGTAGATATGTGCATGCATTAATGGACTCAGTGAAGCAATTGTCATCAAAACTTCCTGAGGAGGATAGGAAGAACTTTAATGAAGTGGTCTCTGACACTCAGGCTGCTGCCCGCATGGTCATTCAGAGCGGCATGGACACTGTGGATTCTGTTGCTAGAATTATGGGTTCATCCATTGCGACCAGGAGAGCCGCATGGTTAAAGTCTTCAGATTTCTCTGCGGATGTGCAGTCTACATTGCTGGACTTACCTTTTGAAGGAACTGGCCTTTTTGGTAAGAAGGCTGATGTGGCCTTGGAAAGGTTTAAAGACAGTCGTGCCACCGCAAGATCTTTGGGTCTGCAGATGAGAGGGTCTACGACTAGAAAATTCAGAGGATTCGGTAGATCTTCTTTTCGTCCCTTCAAGCAGGGCCAACAGCAACAGCAGCAGCAGCAGAACCCTCTGTATAAGTCCTATAGAGGTAGACAGAAGGGTCGTGGACGTGGACGTCAAGTCTCCTCTTCCTCCACTTCCTCCACTTCCTCCAATAATGCCCAACCCCCACCCGCATCAGCAAAGCAGCCCTAGATCCACCATTCTGGATCATGTAGGGCCAGTAGGGGGTCGGCTTACTCATTTTCTACGAGATTGGGAATCGGTTACATCAGATCTTTGGGTTCTCAATCTCGTAGAGAATGGGTATGCACTTCCTTTTCAGGAGTTCCCTCCCAATTACCCTCCTTGCCAAGGTTATTGTTCGGAGGACCACCTGCTTCTCCTGCAGGAGGAAGTCCTGGCTCTGTTTCGAAAGGGTGCGATAGAGGTGGTTCCAGAGCAGGAGAGGAGTCAAGGGTGCTACTCCCGGTATTTCTTGATTCCCAAGAAGGATGGCAGGCTTCGGCCGATCCTGGATCTCAGGATTTTGAACTTCTATCTCAAACAGGAGAAGTTCAAAATGCTCACCCTTGCTCAGGTTCTTCTGGCGCTGATGGAAGAAGACTGGATGGTGTCGATCGACTTGCAGGATGCGTATTTTCACATCCCAATCCTGAAGTCGCACAGGAAGTATCTCCGTTTTACGGTGGGATCGCAGCACTACCAGTTTGCGGTCCTTCCCTTTGGACTTACTACTGCGCCTCGAGTCTTCACCAAGGTGATGGCAGTGGTGGCAGCACATCTCAGTAGGTCAGGGATTCCTGTATTCCCTTATCTAGACGACTGGCTGATCAAAGCAGAGACGCCGGAGAAGGTGCTCCATCATCTGCAAGAGACAACTCAGTTGTTACACAGGTTGGGTTTTTCGATAAATGTACCCAAATCTCACCTGGTGCCCTCCCAGCGCAACCTGTTCATAGGTGCGGTACTGGACACTACTGTATGTCGTGCATTCCCTCCACCTCAGAGGATTCACGACATTCAGGAGATGATTCCTTTATTCTTCAATGGAGCGGTTGTTCCGGTCCTGAAGGTCCTTCGTCTGCTCGGTCTGATGGCTTCTTGCATTCTGTTGGTCAGTCATGCACGCTGGCACATGAGGGCACTCCAGTGGTGCCTCCGCAGGCAGTGGTATCAGCACAACGGAGATCTCAGGGAGTCAGTGAAGATCTCCAGAGAAGCTGCAGCGGATCTGTCTTGGTGGGGCGTGGAAGGCAATCTGTCGCAAGGAAAGCCTTTTCAACTGCCTAGATCAGTGGCCACAGTGATAACGGATGCATCCACTCTCGGGTGGGGTGCTCATCTGGGAGACCTGGAGGTCAAAGGTCTTTGGTCTCCGGAGGAAAGGTTGTTTCACATCAACCTTCTGGAATTGAGGGCGATACGTTTGGCGCTCAAGGCCTTCCTCCCTTCCCTTCGCGGTCGGTCAGTCCAAGTCCTGACGGACAACACGACTGCGATGTGGTACATCAACAAGCAGGGAGGAGTAGGGTCGCAGTGTCTCTGCAGAGAGGCTCTGCGTCTCTGGTCCTGGGTTCAGGACCATCAGATTTGTCTGGTGGCAAATCATCTGGCCGGAGTTCTGAACGTTCGTGCAGACAGTCTCAGTCGGCAGTTCTCTGCCGACCACGAGTGGAGGCTTCACCCGGAGGTTGTTCACGACATCTTTCAGATGTGGGGAACTCCTCGGGTGGATCTATTCGCAACTCGCGAGAATGCGCACTGCCTGTCATTCTGCAGTCTCCAGTATCCGATGCAAGGAGCATTGGGGGACGCGTTTCAGTTGAGTTGGGAAGATCAACTCCTTTACGCGTTTCCTCCCATACCTTTGATTCCTCGGGTTCTGAGGAAGATTCGTCAAGACCGGGCCCAAGTCATATTGGTCGCTCCGGATTGGCCAAGAAGGGTGTGGTATTCGGACCTACTCCACCTCTCCTCTCACCCGCCGCTCCGTCTCCCTCACAGGGCAGACCTCCTTTCTCAGATGGAGGGGCAGGTGTTACACCCCCACCTCCAGACATTACACCTTCATGCCTGGAGATTGAACGGGGCAACTTGAGTTCTTTTTCTCTCCCTCACGAGGTAGTGGATGTCATTCTCTCTGCCAGGCGTGACACCACTAAGTCCATTTATTCCTATAGATGGTCAAAATTTGTTTCTTGGTGCAGGGAGAGAGATGTTGACCCTTTGAAGGCTCATTTGTCTAATATTTTACAATTTGCCCTTTATCTGGCGCAGCAAGGTTTGGCTGTGGCCACGGTCAAGGGATATCTTTCAGCCTTATCGGCGTTTCTATGTTTGCCGGATCAGCCATCTCTCTTTAAATCTCCGGTGGTTTTGAGATTCTTGAGGGGTCTCATAAATATGTTCCCTCCTACTCCTTTTGTTGTTCCTCATTGGGATTTGAATCTTGTGCTGACCTTCTTAATGGGTTCTCCCTTCGAACCCTTGCACAAGTGTCCATTGAGGCTTCTCTCTTTTAAAACTATCTTTCTCGTTGCAATCACCTCGGCAAGGAGGGTAAGTGAGCTTCAAGCTCTAAGTTCCAAACCCCCATTCCTGACCATTCATGCTGAAAGGATGGTTCTTAGGACCAGGGCTGCTTTTCTGCCTAAGGTGGTGACTCCTTTCCATCTTGGGCAGTCCACTACCCTTCCTACCTTCTATCCTCCCCCTCACCCGTCTAAGGAGGAAGAGAGACTGCATCGCCTGGACCCTAAGAGGGCGGTGTCTTTCTATCTGGACAGGACTAAGGACTTCCGGATGGACGACCAGCTGTTTGTTGGCTTTGCTGGCTGCAAGAAGGGCAGAGCGGTGCACAAGCGCACTCTTTCCAGGTGGATAATCCTGTGCATCAAAATCTGCTACTCACTTGCGGGTAAGGACCCTCCTGAGGGTATTAGAGCTCATTCAACTAGGGCAAAGTCTGCAACATCTGCTTTGTCTAGGGGTGTACCTGTTGAGGATATTTGCAGGGCCGCGACTTGGGCCTCCCTCCACACTTTCGCGAAGCATTACTGCTTGGATACCGAGGTGAGGAGGGATGGCCACTTCGAGCGCTCTGTCCTCCAAGATTTCCTGGTGTAGCAGGGTGGACACCCTCCTCCGGGAGTGGGGACTGCTGTGGGAATCTATTCACAAGGTGAGGAATCCACACGGCAGATGTATCTATCAGAAGAACAAGTTACTTACCTTCGGTAACGCTTTTTCTGGTAGATACTATATCTGCCTGTGAATTCCTCACTGACCCACCAGCCTCCCCGTTGTCCACTCTGCTATACCTGGTCTTTCTGTATATATGGTTTATACTATTGCATTGATTTTGTTCTATATGTACTCTGTACATTGTATATTTGCATATTTGCTATCGTTGGTCCGTCCGTGTGCCTCGAAGGCACGGAAAAAAGGGCGGAACTGACGTCATCACGCCGGCGTGGGCCTGATATGGGGTCGGTGACGTCAGACGGAGTCGCGCGCGATGCCGTGCTCCTGTGACGTCGCCCGCGTCGGCGTACTACGAAGAAAATTTCCGAACGTTGCTGACGCAAGGGGGATATTCACAAAGTGCGGAATCCACAGGCAGATATAGTATCTACCAGAAAAAGCGTTACCGAAGGTAAGTAACTTGTTCATCAGGTTGCTTGATCAGTGCAGCTAGTCCTAGCATGGTGCTCCTTCACACTTGGATGAGATTCACAGGCTTTTTGGGTGATGTCGAGGCATCTCTCATGAATGTGGCTTTTGATGGGTCTTGCCTCTTTGGTGAGAGGGCTGAATCCGCCCTAAAGCGCTTTAAAGAAAGCAGAGCAACAACATGCTCCCTTGGCCTTTCTACATCTGCTAGCCACTATCCACATAAATGTTGCCTTTTTTTTAAACATCGCTAGGGCCTTTTTCCTTTAGGCAGCCATAAGGCCCACCGTCTCAAGGGCAGATACCTCAAGTCTTTTTGACGTCGTTGGAGGGGATCTTGCAGGCAACACCCAGTCCAACAGAGGCATACATTTCCCATTCCCTCAGCCACATCCCCCCTGCTCCCCTGCAGGCAGCCTTCCAAGCTGCTTCAGTTTCCCCTTATCGGCACACATTGCCACCCCGTGGGAGGGAGGATCACTCATTTCTTCCACTGGTGGCAAGCAGTAACATCTCAACAGGTGGGTCCTGCAGATAGTTCCAAGGTGCTAAGCCCTACCATTTTTTTCTGTCCCGCTGCCTATTCCACCTACATCAGAGTGGCTTTCAGAGAACCCTTTGTCAATTTTGCTGCAGGAAGTCCAGGCTGCTTTGGAGGTTACATTGCCCCCTTCTGCCTCACTGATGGCCCTCAAGTGTTCACAAAGGTCTTAGCGGTGGTCACTTCATACCTTCAGAAGGCGGATGTACTAGTCTTCCCCTGCCTCAATAACTGTTAAAGGCGGGCACACCACAGTCATCCATGGGCCACTTCTAGGTGACCATGAACCCCCTTATCTCTTTTGGAATCACCCGATTCCTTCACAGAGTCCTCCTTTCATTGGATCCATCCTGGATATAATTCATTTTTTAGCCTTCCCTCCAGAGCAACGAGACCTGCACATTAGGGCTATGGTCTTGAGGTTTCAGCCTCAGTCCTGGGTCACGGTGAGGATATTTCGGAGTGTTCTACATCCTGCCAGTAGATTTTGCTTGGTGGCACATGTTGGCTCTGCAAATATCTGAAGTCTTCATGGACCTAGAACTAATAGAACCTTTTTGATTTTAAGGAGACTGTAAATGCAGTGGTAGCTGATCAACCGCAATTGGACCACCCATAGACCCCTCTACCTACCCCACCCAGCGCTGATGGTGGTGAAAGACTCATCACAGCTGGGAAGGTAATCTGGGAGAGGAGGATATCTGAAGACTCTTGTCTACAGCAGAGGCGCACCTCCACATGAGTCAGTTGATGTTGTGGACCATCTGCTTGATGCTGAAACCGTTCCTGCTGTTGATGGAGAGACTTATTCCAGTCTTCACTGACAACACCACCACCAAATGATATTGCAGCAAGCACGCTGGCATGGGCTACTGGACTCTGCTTAGAGGCCCTGCACCTCTGGGCTTGGCTGGATCATCACGGCATCTCCCTAATTGTACACCACTTGGCTGGATCTTTAAATGTCAGGCTGGACTAACTCAACCAGCAGTGCAAACATATCACGAATGACAACTGCACCCAGAGGTGTGCAGGGTGTCTTGGGGAGAGTCCTGGCTCAATCTCTTCTCCACTGCTGAGAGCATGCAGTGTCAACACTTTTGCTTGTAGGAGTTTCCAAAAAGGCTCTCTCTTAGAGATACATTGTGCTTAGAGTCGAGCTCAGAGCTCTTGTATGCCTTCATGCCATTACCTCTCCTGCCCCAAGTTATGAAGATGATCCCAAGGCGTCCTAGGATCTGTATTGGGCCAGGAGAGTGTGGCATCCGAAACGTCTGGGAAAGAGCATCTGTTCTCCAATCAGGCTGCCGCTTCATGAGGATCTTTTGTTGGAGCAGCAGGGCAGGGTCTTGCACCTTGGCTAGCACAATCTACACTTCCACACATGAAGATTGAGCAGCAACAGTTGTTGTACATGTGATCTCCCTCTTGAAGTAGTGGATATCATGCCAATGACCAGGCCTCCTTGTACCAAGGTCTTTTATGTCTGGCTCTGGGGCAAGTTTGTGGCTTGCTCAAGCACATACAACATGGACCCCCTTAAACCAATCTTTGTGGTGTGCTACTGTTCATTCGGTCTTTGGCCTGGCAAGGACTTGTGGGTACTGTTGAAGTTTACTTGTCTCCTTTTTTGCATTTACTCGACTAACCATCCTTGTTAAAATCACCTGTTATGATGTGTTCGCTGCTAAACCTTTTGTGATGCCACAGTGGGACCTTAACGTTGTTCCTTACTTTTGTGATATGTACTCCCTTTGAACCGCTACACAGCTGTCCCCTCCATCTGCAGACCCTGAAGACAGGTTTCCTCATTGTGATAATATCAGCTTGTTGCATGAGTGAAGTCCAAGCTCTGCCAGTTCAGCCTCTTTGCACTATCACCTTTCTAGTCAAGCTGGTGTTGAGGACAAGAACAACTTTTCATGTCAGCCAGTGCATCACTTTTAAGACGATTATTGCCTCTCCTCAACCCTTGAAAGAGAAAGAGAAAGGGAAACTCCATTCACTAGCTCCATTAGGGCGTTAAGTTTTTATTTCCATTGTATCAAAGACCTTTGGGTAAATCTACGTAATCTATTTATATATTAACTTTTAAACACACATTTTGCTAACAAGAACAGATGATCACATTCACTAAGGATGTCACAGCGCATGCATGCCTCTTCTTTGTCAGAGTAATCAAAATCGGGGATTGCAGGTACAACCACCGACAGCAATCTTGGTGAAATGTTCCTGATGTGCAACCCATGCCCTAAGCCCCATGCTCTAAGTCAGCTCTTTGTGGGGTTCTCTGGATCAAAGAATGGCAATGTTGTGTAGAAGCAGACTTTAATGCAAAGAAAGCAGCCTTTGGAAGGGTGGAGGGCCCATTCCACCAGCATCAAGGTTGCTACCAACGCTGTGATGCATGGAGTGTTTGTCTTGGAAATATGTACGGCTGCAATGTGGTCATCGGTGCACACACTCACAAAACACTTATTCCGTGATGTCCATATCTGTCTGGAATGACATTTTGGCTATTTTGCCCTGCAGGACTTTTTTGGTCATAGTCTACACAGCTCACCACCTTGGGAGATACAGCTTTGGTATCTATCTAAAGGTAAGGAATATGCAGTTAGAAGTATCCATCAGAAGAATAAGTTACTTACCTTTGGTAATTCTCTTTCTAATGAATACTCAATCCAAATGCAGTTTCCACACCACTCTTCTACCTCCCCATTTTGTGGAAGACAGATGGCTGTAGAAGGTCGGTGGCCTGGGCAACAGCGTCCGCCTAGCTGGGGGAATTCTTCCTCTGAGTAGATACAGAAAGAACAAGCACCCACACAACGAAAGGTGGGAAGGATGTTCTGGAGATCAGCAACAACACAGGCATGAATGGGCAGGTGGGGGCCAGCAACCACACAAATATAGGGTGCTTAAATCGAAATTAAAGAAGCAGCTGGGAGCAGGGCAGTAGAAGCAGAGACGTGCAATGACACTGTAAATAAGTTACTAGGGGTGGGAGGTGGTGTTGGGGAAATGGCACGGGGAGATGAACAGAACTGGAAGCTGCTCCATGCGCCAGCGAGTGGCGAGGAGAGAGCAGAAAGAAAAAGTAGTGCACTAAAACAAAATACATGGCTGATAGTGAAAGAACCCATGTAGCAGGGGCAGTCTCCATGGCTGAACAAAACTGCCAAAAGGCGTTACAAATCTATACTATTAACCAACTAAAACAAAGAAAACAATGGAAAGTGCTGGGTGTGTTTAAAAGCCCATAGAGTGAATACCACATGTCTCGAAGACAGCGCATGTGCACTGCCTAGGCTCGACCTAAAAAAAACATTTTTGTTTTGCATTTCTCCTGTCAAACGGGGGAAGAGAGAGAAGGTGTGACACAACCGCCGTAAGAGAATTTAGTAGTTTTTATTCTGTTTATGTGTCTTTTTCTAGATATCCTATGTATGCATGCATAAATATATTTCTATATCCCAGTTCAAAATCCTTTTTTTCAGCTATAAAGCCATAAAAGCACATAAAAACATTTACAGTCAGTAAAATGTATACAGTCAGTTTGTAAAAACATTCTCAATTCAGTTGATCTTTGAGCCACTTCATTTTATTCGGATGTATAGTCCAGTTAATAACATCTCAATACATTATTTGGACTGATAATTCATCACAATCCTTTTGGCCAGAGGTCTACATTAATAATCAAATTCCTGAAAATCTAAACATTTTAAAATATGATATCAGGGTCCCAGCGACTAACTCTAATGATTTACTGATCAGGTGTTACTCTGCTGTCCTGGTGTGGGGACTGGAATGCTGAAGCAAAGAAAAGTAATAAAAATAAAGCCTCCAATACAGCTAGCAACCTTCCCTCACTTGCACGTTGTTAAGGAGCGGAATAGTAAATAATGGGTGGGGTGACTCTTTAGTATCTTACCCTCTTATGGGGGCTGTATCCTACCGATGTGTGCCTGCTGTGTGTAATGTGCACTCAGCGCTACATTCCGCTTCTAGGACAGCAAGAATATTTAACTATAATCACCTATAGAAGGGCAACTATGAATGTACTCGTTTTTGCCTTACTCTCCACTTGGACAATAAAAAGTGAGACTACAAAAACAATAAGCTGCCTAGTATCACTTTCCAGAATTCTAATCACCGCCCTATAATCCCTTATACCAAATGTACGGCACAGAGGGAGAATACATTTCTTTCTATTTTCTGAATAAGCTGGGCAGAAGAATAGTACATGCTCCACTGTTTCAGTGGCCTAACAGCAAACGGGACATCACCAATCGACTACGTTTGGGTCTGGAAGCTATTTGGCCGTAAAGGAATGGAGCGGAAGTATCCCCAGAAGAAATCTCAGATATATTGGCTTTGCTTCTTTAACCACATCGCTGCGGCGGCTATTCCGCCGCAGCGCTAAGGGGGCGGGCGGCCGCACGGCAGCCGCATGCTGGTGACGGAACCGCTCCAGCACCAGCCGCGGTTGGGCTGTGCTCATGACTGAGCGCTTCCGTCATGGCCCCGCCCGCTCAATGGAACTCCCAGCGCAGGCGCGGAATCCGCGCCGCGCAGGCGCGGCGAGCGGGCCATGACGGAACCGCTCCGTCATCAGCACAGCGCCACCGCAGCTGATGACGGAGCAGTTCCGTCATCAGCATCGAAAGGGTTAAGTACATTCTTGTTCAGAAAGACTTCCACAATATACTTTTTTAATTCAAGAAAGGATACTGTAAGTGTACCTGAGTTTGACTGCCCAAGCAGAGTTACATGTTTGTATTGCCAGTAACTAGTCTTAATGGTTGGATCTGATGGAGATTACTAGCCGCAGATTCCTTAATACTGGATCCGGAAAACTTTTTGCCACAGCATCCCTGCGCGCCGGGGGGACGGTACCACGTGACTCCGCCCTGACGTCGTCCGCGTCCGTGACATCAGCAAGGATACATAAGTCCCACCTCAGCGTGCCTACGTTACTGTTTTCTCTTTTCCGCATGCAACGTGAATCCGGATTTTGTCCTGGCCTGTTTTCAGGACTTCTTTTATTTTTCACGCTTTGGCGTTGTGGAACAGTGTGCGAATCCCTTTGGGCTTCAAGACATGTACCTCTTGTGCCCGCCCCATGTCGGCGACGGACCCTCACCCTATTTGCATGTGGTGCTTGGGCGAGGACCGCGACTCGACGGATTGCCTAAGTCGTGGCGGGAGCGCCGGATGAAGTTGCTGTCAGCCCCTGAGTCCAGGTCGGTGTCGTTCCAGCGTCCCTCCCCTACCTCGGAGGCCAGGAACCGCCGGTTCCGTCTGTAACACCTTCCCTTGCCATGGCTCCAAGGCCGTTATTCGTCGACTGGTAGGTCTTTCAGCTTGTCTCCGAGCCCCTGTCCTCCTTAAGCGGTGGGCGCCATGGGCGACTAAGGCCCAAATGACTGCATACGCTGCGGCTCTGCAGCCTTCTCTGGCCCCTCCTCCACCTCCTGATGAAGAACCGGGCTTTTTAGTACCCAGCGGCGCCAGGGGCACGCCCAAAGTCTTCGGGTTCACCTGTCTTAGAATACAGAGACACAGGAAACTTCTTGGTGGCGTCAAAGATCGAATTTATTGGCTGCAACCAGAAACAGAGGTCATCCCTTTTATGCCAAAAAACCACATTCCGGACAAACACCCATTATTTACAATTTGTCCAATTGTTGGCATTATTACAGAAGGTATCGCATAACGGCAAACCCACTTTTCGGTTGTCCGGCCCACCATCAATTATACTAAAAAGCCCAACATTCCTTCTTACATAAGTCAGACGATACCCATAATAAAAGGACCACAACCCATGTCATAAAAGATGCCATAAAGGAAGAAACAGAAATAGATACAGAGCAAGATAAGGGATGTGTGTGTGTATATCAAACTTTACAATGTCCTGTGCTCTGATCCTTAATCTTGATCAGCTATAGGGCAAAGAACTGGTTCAACAAGGTCAGCTTCAGGCAACGAGGTCAGTTCACTTGGTTCATCCAGAAATCAACACGAACTCGAGTCGACGTGTACGTGTACCAAGGACTTGCTCGGCCGCAGTCGACGGCCTATGTGAGGGCAACCAAAGAATGGCTGCCATGCACAAAATGGAACCCATGGTTCGAAACGAAATCTCCAAATACATAGTGAATCTGTAGGTCTAGCATCACGAGATCACTCATACTTGCCGAACTCACTAGTTAGGGTTTGCTACTATCAAATTCGTAACGAAACCATGCTATTTATAGAACGGGTTCAGAATTCACGGAACCACAGACCCTCCTTTTGCCCTTACATAGGCAATCACTCAGTCTGCGTCCGAATCGATATCAATATTCATCAGATCATCAAGATGCTGCTGGAGCATCATCCTATTACTCAGTACTTCTCTCGAGACAGGCCCTTTCACACACGTAGTAGCACAAAGGCCACATATAGCAGGACCACACTGTACACAGAGACATAATGAGAAGAGAATCGCTAAAACCATCACGATGATCATCAGAATCTTCCATCCCCAAGTTGATAACAGCCCCCAGAACCATCCAGTCAAAGACCAATCTCCTTTATCCACTTTTATAGACTCAGAGATCTTATGTAACCTAGAAATGGCCTGGTATACTGTGGGAGCATTATCTGGTATAAAAACGCAGCAACTCGATTGGATCAATTTACATACCCCACCTCGGTCTGCAAGTATGACGTCTAAAACCATTCGATTCTGTAATGTCATAAGGCGATCCGCTTGGAGCTCAGCGGTCAAATTACTAAGGGCACCGGCAGTTTCATTAATGGTGGATTCAACCACTCTCGTCAATTGCCGTAGGTTCCTACTATTTGCCATAGGTCCCCAAAACGGTAGGAAACCCTTGAGAAAGTCTCCCACTTCTTGTCCCGTGGTATCTTTCTGATTGAAGACACCCCTAACCACTCTCGTTCTGTGGTAATCTACAGCAGCAGTATACGTAGGAGGCAGCAAATATGCAACATAACAGGTTCCCGAAAAATCAGGGGCAACCATGTGTATGCTCTATCATAGCAAACAAAATACGTGCCCTTAGCTGCTAAAAACGGTGGGGAAGTTTGGGACGCAAAGACATACGCCTGAGTACAAACACTCTTCCCTAACTGAGCTCTTGGATTCTTGCCTTTACCTTGCAGACAAAAATGACCACGATGGGGTACGATCCAAATCGGAGGTGACCTTTTTCGTCTCTGTTTTTCATTCAGACTAACACTATATCCGGTCACGTTCCATCCGATATAAGCTAATGCCTCATCCTTGGGAATAGTCTCATATGTATCGATATCTCTGATCATATCTGTTATTCCCTTCACCAAGGCACTATTACTCGAGTTATCTTTCATGGAACGCAGGGGATAGACTTCGTTGGCATAAATAAACATCGTTTGATATGCCCATACAGACCCATTGTAACTGAACGGCAGAACCAAATAGGGAATACCTCTATCCGTAGTAAGTGGCATAAGACCACACACCCAACAATTAGTGGTGTTCACTACCAACTGGTGTTGATGGAGAAGTTGTACAAAGGAATTATTAATAAACTCTGACCTTCTAATCAGTTCATGTTCAGGTAAAGTGTGAAACGAATGCAAAGAAATAGTAGTAGGGAAAGAGATAGGTTGGGAGGTAGGTACAAATGTCAATTGGGTAGCGTAAACAATCCCACCCACCAGAGACAACATCATGCTAAAAACCACTATAAGACACGTTATTAAAAACCATTTGCTACGGATTAATTTACACAATTCTGTCTTAAAGTTCATTCTTGCAGTAGTTCTCTCAATCTCAAAAAACTCCATCCTCTAACCGTGCTGTTCGCGACAGTTGGTTTTCTTCGCTCAGGTGTGCGTCTGTAAGTCTAGGGAACGCCCTAGAACAAACCAGAACCGTCGACCTTGCGTCTACACGGTTTACCACTCCAAGTTTTGATACCGCGACCCTACAGCTGAACCCGGATGGTGGTTCGAAAAAGAAGGAAAAAACCAAAACAGCTTCTTGGATGAGAGAGAGAGAAAAAAAATGATTCTTTTTTTTATTAGTCCATTGTTTCTTGGTCGCAAATTATAACTGCCTTTACCAGGCACCGTCTGATCTCGGAACAACAACTCGGGCTCAGTGGTGTCCAATCTCAAAGGCGGAGACACAGCTGCTTGCAAGATATCGTCGTCCTCTCGCTCAGACCTGGTCCCTACCAAATGTGCGTCGCTAAATGGCATACATTTTGGCACTCTTTCTGTTTCTGAATCACCAATACCCTCATGGATCCACTGGTCGGACGGTAGAGGTAAAGGTACCCTCTTACAGTGTACGCCGTGGATCCAATTTTTCTTCCCGTGGACTCTTACTGCTGTTCGTGTCGATAAAAGTACTTGGTATGGGCCGGTCCAACGGGGCTGAATGTTCTTGGTCCGCTGGAAATTGCGCACTAATATCTAATCTCCACGATTGATGGTGTGACCTGGATCCTCAGATACTTGTGGGAGGTTATCATGAACCTGTTGATGTAAAACACGTAATTTAGCCGTCAGATCATACAAGTAATCAACCAACACAGGATATTCGATGTCGCTGAACTTCGTTGGTCTTGGCACTCCCCACACATTTGCCGGGCGACCAAACACGATTTCGTATGGACTAAGTCCTATTCGGGAATGCACTGTAGTTCTAGTTGACAAAAGTGCCAACGACAACGCATCGGGCCATTGGAGACCAGAACTTGCCTGAATCTTGGCTAGCTTAAGCTTCAGAGTACCATTATAGCACTCGACTAAACCAGCTGATTGGGGGTGATTCGCAGCATGAAATTTTTGCCTTATGCCCAAACCCTCACATACTCTCTTCATGATCTGGCCCACAAACTCACTTCCATTATCACTCCATACCATTCTTGGCAAGCCAAACTTAGGGAAGAATTCCTTGAGCAGAACTTTAGCTGTGGATACAGCAGTGTTATCCTTTAGGGGATAAGCCTCTACCCATCTTGAAAAGGCACAGACAACCACCAAGACGTATTTCAGATTGTTACATCTCTCCATGTGGATAAAATCCAATTGCAACACCTCGAACGGATACGTCGGAGGCGTGAAGTGACCGGCTGGAGTTGGGGTTCCCTTGCCAGGATTATGCATCAGACAAACCATGCAGTTCTTGACCAGATTCTCCGCACACTTAGGAATTCCACCATTCTGCCACACTGGAGCCAACAACTTACAAATCCCTTTCGCACTAATGTGAGCCATTCCATGTGCCATCGTAACCACTGCAAGCACATACGCATCAGGCAACAACCATCGCTGGTGTTCCGACAATTCAATCCAACAGCCAGTCGAATCCAACATTCCCGTACTCTCTCTCCACACGCTCAATTCTTTCTCAGTAGCTTCAGCCTGAATCAATTTCACACACTCTATTGTGTCGTCACACATTCCTCTATCCGGAACCCATCTGGCTGGACCTGCAATATACATTCGACTCGTCACATCTTTTGCCGTTTCTCTCGCTACTTCATCCGCAAACGCATTACCACGACTAACATCATCTGTAACTTTCTTATGTGCACTGCATTTCACAATCGCAACTTGCATCGGCAATGTAAGCGACTCAAGAAGTTCATTCACCAACTGTCCATGCTGAATCTTCGTACCATGGGAAGTGAGGAATCCACGTTCCTTCCACAACCGCCCAAAGCTATGGGCGACACCAAACGCATATTGACTATCGGTATACACAGTCACTCTTCTTCCTTTTGACAACACACACGCTCTTGTCAGTGCAATCAATTCTGCTGCTTGAGCTGAACTCTGTGGAATACGTGAAGCTTCAATGATCGTGTGCAAAGTCGTAACCGCATACGCTGCAGTCGTATCGCCATTCGGAAGCTTAAAGCATGAACCATCTACCCATAAGGTGTGAGAAGTTGGCCTGATATATGATGCTTGCTAGTTCTAGTGATCACCTTGTATCAGCCCAAACAACCCTTATGGTGATTGGTTGTAAGTCAACCTTATAGACCAGCTATCCTAATGGTAGCATGGACAAAGCAGTCTTAGGCTAAACTCTTTTGGCATGTGAAGCCAGCTGTTTTACCACAATATAACCCCTTGAATACCAGATGAAAGGACACCACACAGGTTGTTATGAAAATAAACAATATATTTATTAATAACAACACCTCTGAACTCTTTATGAGATCAGAGGGCTAAGCACATGACAATACTAAGAAGGAAATACGAGTTAGCACAATATTTACACGTGTGCCTTAGGGGCACGACAAACCATATACTAAAAACAATGGAATGTGAGGAAGGAAAGTACTGTAAGGAGATCCAGAGGCTGGAGGATCGCTGGGACTACGCTACGAACTAGGTGAGTAAGGAGCAGGAGGCCCACGGGACTCGCGTGCAGAGTGGAAACTCTCACGCGGGATGCGTACCAACGTCTATGGATACTACAGTTTACAAAGTTACGGATTCCGGACGAACCCGGCTGGATGGAGGGAAAACAGTGGACCTGGACACTAGGATAGTGGACACTGACTTCAGCACCTAGAAGCTTTAGTTACCTAACCCACAGGCTGCGGGTGCATAGGGCTGAAGTGGTGTCGGGCTCGCTGCGTTGCTCCCGGTGATGCCTGAAACAAAGAGTTGCTGGCAGGCAGCCAGATGGAGGAGTCCGGTGGTTCCAAGGATGGAACTAGGAAGGAGAAGTCCTGAAAGGGAAGGGGACAGAGTCTTGGTCACTGGCCAGTGACGGTGCTGGAACCAGGAGGAAACCAGATGCTGTTGCCGCGTTCAGGGGAAGGAACGGTCGCTTCTCTCTGTAGCTGCGCGGACCAGGAGCTGTTCTTTACGACCAGGCTGGAGGCACGAGCTGTCCCACGTAGTCTGCTGCTGTTGGCGGTGTTGGATCGTCGATCTGGTCAACAGGCCTTGGCTAGTGCAAGCCACGCGGTAGAACAAAGATGGCGTCTGGTGCGGACCAGGAGGGTCCGGGGTGCTTCTCTGTCACAAGGAAGCAAGGGCCAGTCTGGGGGACCAGACTAGCAGTGTTGAAATCTTCGGGTCGTCGTCTCAGAGGTCACGAGCCAGCCGGCAAGTGACCAGACAACAGGGAAGGCAGCAACCAGGCAAAAGGGCCCCACGCAGATCTCGTGGAGGCTGGGGGGGCTGACCTTGGATGCAGGTGCTGTGTCGGTGTGGGGCTTCTCAGTCCCCGATGCACTTACTCGAGGGTCCCTCGGTGGTCGTGCTGGAAGCACTGGGCAGGTTTCTTCAAGATGGCCGTCTCCACGTTGCTCGTCGCACCCACGGGTCCCAGCTGTGCTGTGGATGTGGGTAGAGGTCAGAGGGGTCTGGAGGTCCGGGTCTTGTTGAGCTGGGTCGTCGGATTCCGGGAAGGAAGGACTTGCAGCAAACCGCACAGGAGCTTGATGGTGCCTGCGAAGCAGGATGGTGACTCCCTGACCATAGGGGAGATTCTTCAGTCTTCTGATGTTCAGGAGGTCGAAGGTCAAGAGTTCCTTCGTGGAAGTTGTCAAGATTAATCTAACTGGGAATGGGACCAGCTCCTACCTTTATTCAGCTAAAGGGGGCTGCACTACGACTAGGTCCCTCCCCTGGGTGGGACCAGGAAGGGGGGTGGTTACACCCCCTATCCTTTGTCCGGTTTCCCGCCAGAGCTGGGGCTGGAGTGACCCAGCAACTGGTTGGAACCGGTGTATGCACAGGGCACCTTGTGTGCCCCAGCCATGTCTCATTCCTTTCAGCCTTGGCCTACCTAATACACAAAATCCTGTCTGGGGTGGTGCTAGCACCTCCCAAGGCAGGAAACCCTTTGTCTGAGCCTCCCTCGCTGGAAGGACTCCCAGCAGCAGGAGGTCAGACTTGTGTCTGTGGTGGCAGCATCCATTTGTGATGCTGAGGCTCGAGTTAACTTTAACCGGGGTTCACAGTTACATACATGTCGTGTCCCTCTAGAAGGGTGGAATGCTACCCCCGTCGCCAGAATTGGCGAGGGGGTAGTATTCCAATTCGTATGACACCGTACTCGACATGTTTTGATAATGTTATACCAGAGTTAGCATTTAACAGCGAGGATTTTAATGCACCTAAGAGTATATGGTATAGCGTTATCATGGAACAGCTATTAGGACTTGGTTCCGCAAGCTGCAACCGGGCTCAGCTCATGCCAGAGCACCATCTCACATAATTCCCAGCACTCTGCCTTCAGGATTGATAAGGCCTTCCATAGGAGTGACTGATAGGAATATATGTGTCCATTTTAGGTTTTAGATATAGGGAACTATATCTAAAGCAAAGGGTGATTACACCACCTTGCCTCAGCTGTCGTGCAGCCAGTTGTGTCTGTTTTGGATGGCCAGCCCGGGGTGGCATAATACATGCTGCAGCCCCTGGTAGGCCCTGGGTACACCTATGCCCTGGATACCTAAGGTATACTGTACAGGGACTGATAAGGTGGCCCAGTACCAATTGGTAAATGCACCTAGGGTACATGGTTGTAATTTTAGAGAGAGAACAGCTAGGCTGTGGGTCTGATTAGCAGGCCCTCAGCCAGGGAAAGTCGTAAACCAGTGAAGCAAAAAGCAAAAATCTGGGGTGGCCATGGGATAGCAGACCCCACTCTCCTACATAAGGTACCATCAGGATTCAAAAGAGGAGTATCTTTCAGGTCAATTCTACCCTTTGTCTCTTCCTCTGTCCTGAGAAAGCAATCATGTTGCTTGCTCTTGAACATCTGTCTCTACAGAAATCGGCAACAAGGTGGCTGGATTCAACGTGTTGCATCGCTTTATGTGCACATGACTCGCCAAAAGTGTCAGCTCATTACCGCGCACTAGTCAAATGCTGAGTCTTCGTTCTGTTCAATAAAGTATCCACCGCATGTGGAACCATCACAACCAACGTATTGCCCATCACCAAACCAGCAGACTGTCGAATAGAAACAGCCGCTGCTGCTGTAGCTCTCCAGCAGCTCGGCAATGCTTTAGCTACCGGATCCAAAGTTGACGAGAAATACGCACATGGACGCTGCTTGTCACCAAACTGTTGCGTCAAAACTGACAATGCACAACCCTCTCTCTCGTGAACATAGAGTGTAAAAGGCTTACTGTAGTCGGGAGTACCCAACACTGGAGCAGAACACAATGCATCACGTAATCCAGAAAAACTTTTCTGACATTCGTCAGACCAAGGAAGAGATTCTGAGTATCCTTAAGAGTAAGTGCCAACAGAGGTTTCGCAAGTAATGAAAAATTCGGAATCCACTGCCTACAGTACGAGGTAATACCCAAGAAAGCACGCACTTCTCTCTGTGTGGATGGCACGGTCATTTGCGCAATCGCTTGAATTCGTTCTGGGGTCAACCTTTTTCCCTCCTTTGACAAGAGATGACCTAAGTAGGTCACTTCTTGTCGGCACTACTGCAACTTCGAAGGTGACACTTTATGGTGAAGGTCAGACAAATGTCGCAACAAAGAAAGAGTAGCTTCTTGACAAGTTCCCTCATCATCAACAGCAACTAACAGATCGTCCACATACTGAATAAGAGCAACACCAGCAGGCAAAACAATCGCACCAAGCTGTGTTTTCAAAGCCTGACTATAGATGGAGGGACTTTCACAATAACCTTGGGGAGCGCGTTTAAACCGGAAGCTTCGGCCTCCTAAAGAGAAGCCAAAAATATCTCTACTCTCCTCGGCAATTGAAATACTGAAGAAAGCATTCTTCAGATCTATAACCGAAAACCAGGCAGCTGAAGCAGGAATCATAGTCAGCAAAGCAGTAATGTCCGGAACAGGAAACTGTGGCACAACAATCTTATTGACCTCTCGAAGGTTGATCACAAACCTGTAAACAGGCGGCTGAGAAGAGTCAGTACGCTTCAGAACAGGCAACACAGGACTATTACACACATTACCTCTCGTTTCTTCAATCACATCTTTCTCAATCAAATCATAGATGATCGCTAAAAGCGCTCTTTCACCATCACTAGAAATCCGATATTTGGGAATACGTGGCAATTTAACATTCGCTTTAAGCGTTACAACATAAGGTGGAATCTCCAAAAGACCAACTTTCTTAGGACCAGTAGCCCAAAGAGTATCAGGGAGAGAACGTAATTCCGGTGGAAGCCGATCTTTAGACAAATACATCGGGGAGATCACTTTCTTACCCAATGTAAGCTGCACTCCCGAAGGAGAACAATGCAATGTCGCATTCAACCTTTTCAACAAATCCAAACCCAACAAATTTTCACCACAACCTGTCGTTAAAATAAGGGGTGCTTCCAATTTACAAGGCCCGATGGAAAGAGACAAAGGACTAGAAACTGGATTACGAACTGGGGCGCCAGAGAATCCTACCGAAACATTAGTTAAGCCAGACAAAGGTGCGCCAGGGAGTTTAGAGTGCATGATAGAACTCTTCGCAGCACCAGTCTCCAAAAGAAAAGGCTCTACCACACCCATGGTGACTACTGCAACATAAGGTCCACTCTGGTCTACTGGAACTGACACTACTCCCTCCCTTTGTCCTTGGCTATCCTAGCAATCATTATAATCAGTACTCTCGCTCTCAATGTAATAATCATCAGCATAATATTGAGCAGACCTGCCAGTCGGAACATTCTGCTGATCAAAATAATTAATAGAATTCTGTGGGGGGAAAGGAACGCTCGTTCTGAGGACACCCGCCACGCCCTCTACCCCTCGATACTTGCTGGAAACCACCACGACCTCTCGGACCCGACATACCATTCGCACGTTGTCGTAAAACAGGACAATCACTCTTGAAATGCCCGTCCTCCCTACAATATGCACACTGATTCGGACCTAACTGCGGCCTTGGAGGAAAATACGCAGGCTTCTGTGATATCCTCTGAAACTGTGGTTGATGCTGAAACTGCGAACGTTGCTGTGACTCTTGTTGAGTCGGGCGAGGCGGGTACGCCTGTTGCAACAGAACCTTTGTCTTCAAATCTTTAGTCTTTTTCTCTACTCTATCTTTCTCATCCTTGTCCCTATTCTCGTAGTACTGTGCAGTCACCAATATCTGGGCCGATGAAGAAACAGCCCATGAATTCTCAGAATATTTCAACTTATTACAAAGCTCGGGTAACAAATTAAAGACAAACTTGTCCACGAACAGCCTCTGACCACCTTCCGTACTCCTATCCTGACCACTATGATCTATAAATGTTTCCTCAAACCTAGTGAAGAAATCAGACACACTTTCATCCTCCTTTTGCTTACATGCGGCTAATTTATCCCAATTCACTCGTAAAGCCGGCATCATTGTCTTCATAAGATCGATAATCCTGCCAGGTAAATCTGCAACTAAAGGCTCAGGCTTAGCTCCACCAACCTGTCTACCATCTGTAGCAGCGATATTCACCCATGTATCACCTAACTCTGGCGCATGATCCTCATGACGAATCTTCGCCCACAAAGGTTGGGGAACCACGTTACCCGACAACATGTCAATGTCAGCTAAATTCACGATGCATGCGTCAACTGTCTGGGACAACTTGTAATATCCAGCCGGATTCTTACAGGGATCAGGTAAAGACTGTTTAAGAGCCAAAACTTCAACTCTCTTTCACGGAACATGTACCCATACTCTATGAAAATGTGCCGGTATAGCTGGAGGAACATTATTCGCACCAGCAGCTACCGCATCGCGCCATACTGGAGGAACCTCTCTCATCGGATACTGTCTCACTTTCCTCCTAACGGAAGGATCAGACTCAAACAGTGGCTGAGACGGAAGCTCGCTCCTAAACGCGAGTATCGTCGCAACTGCTTTCTCAACGCCGGGACCCACTATCGTCCCTTTCGCAAACTCGGACTGTACATTAAGTAACTCCAATGAGACTTGACCCGATTAATTATCTTCCAATTCCTCACGGAGGAGAGTACACATAACATCAAAAGCGTACCTTTGCTTCGGTGCTTCCCACTGCTGGAAGACATCCATAACTGACTCTAGATCATATCTCAAGATATTCGAAATCCATCTACGAGCCAAAAGATCTAACACTGCCCGTTCTTCGGGACCAGGAAGCTGGCTACGTAATTGTTTATGTGCAGAAACAGGGGTCATACTCAATGACCCAAAGAAAGGAGACAAAAGAGAGTATCAGTCATTCTTTGTCGAGCAGAAGGAGAAGCTGTCATAAGGACAGGAGACAAAGTATTTTGAGGCGATAGAAACGTAGCAGTAGTCGTAAGAGAAGTCGAAGGTACAGGAGAGTGAGACAAAGAAGTTTGAGGCAGAACTGATAGCAAAGTCGGCGGCCCCAGAGGAGGCTGCGCCGTAGGAGGAGCAGCAGGTTGCGGAGGTGCTGTAGCACTCTGCACATAAGGGGGTGGTAATCTCAACAAATGTGACATCAAAGGATCCTTTTCAGGGTCCTTTGTTGCATTTTGTAGAAGAGAGGGCAAAGCTGGATAACATTTATCGATGGCCATATTATGTTGCCTATGCAACTCCTCAATCGCTTGATCATCTTCATTTTCTTTAAACTGCTTAGCAGCTTGCATTATCGATACATCCTTTTCTCTCTGATCTCTTTTAGCTTGTTTAATCTCTTGTTGTTTGGCTTCCTTTCGTCAAAGGCGGAAAGAGTCAAACATTGCCGGCCGGGCTTTCTTCCTGAATAATACAGCTTCCAAATTATTTAAAATCTCAGTATTGAAACTACCATGTTGAGGCCATCGTAAGACACCATCTTTCCTAGTGTAGCGGACCCATACTTCATTAAACGTAATGGGACCCACGCCATGTTTAGAATAGAGCTCATAAGTCGGAGTTCCAACCGGAGGTATCGGACATGAGTCCTCCAACCGGGAATCCCTGTTATGACCACAACAAAATATCTTCCTAATTTTGCTAAGACCAGGCATCTCGCTCACTAATCTAGCTTCAAACTTCAAGGGATTTATCACAAACGATAGTCTCGTAAATGTACGAGTCCCTCGGCTTTGGTAATTGCAAGAACCAAATCAAAGACCCAAAGAAACCCAAAACAAAGTACTGGGAGCGACCCACTTATACTTAGCTAAGGTATCAGTCACGCCACCAGAAGACCCGTCTATCGTCTCGCCGTACAACTCATCACAAGGGGGGGTGTCCAAGACAGGGCGACAGTCAGGGCAGCAGTCCTTCGTAGCCGTCAGGAAAAGCGGGAAGCTTGCAGCAAAAACCTTCAGTCCACGTTCGACATACCGGGGTCGATGAAGTGGGGGCCCTCTTCCGGAATTTCCTCACAAAGCTCCTCGCAATCTTCGGGCTTAGACCGGTACCCACTGAAGTCGTCCCGTGTTGGGCGCCAACTGAAGAACCGGGCTTTTTAGTACCCAGGGGCACGCCCAAAGTCTTCGGGTTCACCTGTCTTAGAATACAGAGACACGGGAAACTTCTTGGTGGCGTTAAAGATCGAATTTATTGGCTGCAACCAGAAACAGAGGTCCACGAAGTACAACACCGCGTATATTCGTAGGAGACTGCTCAAATTGGTAAAAAACGAGTCATCCCTTTTATGCCAAAAAAACACATTCCGGACAAACACCCATTATTTACAATTTGTCCAATCGTTGGCATTATTACAGAAGGTATCGCATAACGGCAAACCCACTTTTCGGTTAACCGGCCCACCATCAATTATACTAAAAAGCCCAACATTCCTTCTTACATAAGTCAGACGATACCCATAATAGAAGGACCACAACCCATGTCATAAAAGATGCCATAAAGGAAGAAACAGAAATAGATACAGAGCAAGATAAGGGATGTGTGTGTGTATATCAAACTTTACAATGTCCTGTGTTCTGATCCTTAATCTTGATCAGCTATAGGGCAAAGAACTGGTTCAACAAGGTCAGCTTCAGGCAACGAGGTCAGTTCACTTGGTTCATCCAGAAGTCAACACGAACTCGAATCGACATGTACGTGTACCAAGGACTTGCTCGGCCGCAGTCGACGGCCTATGTGAGGGCAACCAAAGAATGGCTGCCATGCACAAAATGGAACCCATGGTTCGGAACGAAATCTCCAAATACATAGTGAATCTGTAGGTCTAGCATGACGAGATCACTCGTACTTGCCGAACTCACTAGTTACGGTTTGCTACTATCAAATTCGTAACGAAACCATGCTATTTATAGAACGGGTTCAGAATTAACGGAACCACACTGAGACGTCGCGGATACCTTGCTTCGCGCAGGGACTTCCGCGGAGTCGCCGGCGGTTTCGGCTTCAGAGAGTGATGTCGTCAAGGTGTAGTCCTTCGGGGCTCCCCTCTTTGGCGCCTGTTGCAGGAGATTTGGCCGCGTTTATTCTTCGTGCGACCTTGGATGTTGCTGATGCTTTCAGCCGTGTTATGGCCACTTCTGTGGCTCTCCGTTGCCATGCTTGGCTACGTGGTGCTGTTTTTCCTGAAAATATTAGGGAGCCTTTGGTTGACCTGCCCTTTGATGGGGTCCTTCTTTTTGACACTCATGCGGACTCCGCCATTCAGCGTCTTCTTGTGGTGCTCCATCCCCCTCCTCCTCCGTAGGCTGGTTTGTTGATCCTCCGGGACTTGGTGGGAGGTGTTATCTCACTTGCTTCTAGAATCTGGTGTTTGGAGTGACCGTTACACTTTCTGTGTGGTTTGCTGTGCCCTCTGGTCCCTTGGCTGGCCCCTCTCCTTAGTTGGCTGCTGGTTCAGCCCCTTTTCTGAAAGAGTGTACTTTTTGGCTGATTACTAAGCCTTCTGTGGTTTCTGCCACAGGTTTTATGGTTTTGTTCTCTGATGCGGGATTTTCTTCCCTAAGAGTGGATCTCATAATTTCTTTGGGACGTGTCATACCCTGAGTGGGGTACTTGTTGCTATTGTATAGCTCTTACCCTCCCCTTTGTGGGTTCCTCGCCTTTCCTGGTGTGGCTGTATTCTGCTGGTGCGGTCTCTAGGTCTAGCCTGGGCGTGGCTTTGCCATCCACGGCGTTGTACTGTGTTGATTTGGCCCTTTTGTCCGACGTTCGGCTGGGTCCCCTGTCGGGGGTTCCAGAAGGGATAATTTCCTGTGTTGACGGCTTGGTCCGCCCTACTTGTTTCTTCTCTTATTTTCCAGCTGGTCTCGCTTCTGTGTGGATCGGTTTTGTCCGGACCGATCTCCTTCTAGGGGTCAATTGGTGTTTTTTCTGGCTTTTGTTTTAAACCCGTCGTAGTCTGGGCATTCGGTTTGGTGGCGCTTGTCAGCGGCCAGCTGCGCCTGCCTGCTCTTCTGGTTTGCGGCCGAGGGGCCTTGGCGTGGGCCCTGGTGCTCCTGCTTTTTGTTCCGCTGGAGCCTTGTGAGACTACGTCTTTCTTTTCACGCCTGCCCTTATGGACTGAGGCGCCGTTCTGTCTTGTCTGTCTACTTCAGGCTGTGATAGGTTCGGCTACCTTTTTTCACTGTATGTGTTTTCCGGTGGAGGCCTTTGTCTTCATTTCTACCTCTTCTCCTTGGAGTCTTGGGGTAGGTATTCTTCCCCTGCACTCGTCTGCGCTGCCTGTGCCTCTGGGGCTTCTGGTGGGGGTCTCTGGTACGTTAAATGGGCTTGGGGTGCACTGCCCCCCCTTTTCACCTTGTCGATGCCTTCTCCTACTTGCTGGGGGCTGGGCTGTCTCTCTTGTCTTCGTCACACATCCCCTGTGAGGCCTGGTGTTCTTCCAAGATGATGAGGTTCTCTTCTGCGTGAGGGGGCTGGGCTATTCTCCCTGTCCCCGTGACTCATCCCCTTTTGGGGCCCTGTGTTCGTCCCCGCTGGGGAGGTCCTCTTGCAGACCCTCCTCCCCCTTGGGTATGGCTAGGGTATTTATTCTACGTTAAGGAATCTGCGGCTAGTAGTCTCTATCAGATGTACGAGTTACTTACCTTCGGTAACGATGTATCTGTATTCTAGCCGCAGATTCCTTCATGACCCCCCCTTCCTCCCTGTTCTGCAAGGACCCTTCTTTGGTCTTCTGCACTCGCCTGCCTCCGGGTGGTTGTCTCCTACAAGTGCCTTTTCTTACTCCCTTTCTAGAGTGATGCTCATCTTTGTTGTTTGCTCCATTTCTTCCTTTCTGGTGAATGGTTGATGATTTCATGGTGCTTCTACGCCCCTGCACCCTGGTCTCCAGTGTAGGGTTGCCCGCGTCCTTCTTCCTCTTGTTGCTTGCACTTCTGACTCTCGCAGTCCTTTGGGTTGAGGTTCCATGTCCGGGTCTTGACCCTTGGCTCTTTTAGGAGATGTCTCTCCCTGCTGGTGTTGTCTGGGGATGAATTGTTGTTGCTCTTTCATGCTGGCCTTGGTGCCTTCTCTGTACTGGACGGTGGTGGCAGACTCCTTAGTCTGCTGTGCAATTTTCCATATGCTTTCTGCCCCCGGGGAGGCTGTTGTATTGCTTGGTGGCTTGCTTTGCAGTAGCTGTGCCCTGTTCTTTCCTTCCAGTACTTGGTGCATTGTACCTGGCACTATTCTGGATGGTGCTGTCCCTCACCATTCGTTTCTTCCCTTTCTGTTAAGCTGATTTTTTTGCACAATGTTCCCGTATTCTCACAGTTTTTGTTTGTGATGGCTCCGTGTTGTGGCGCTGAAAAGTTCTCAGAAGAAAAAAGTATTTCTGCTAGACCTGTTAATCGGGAGGGGGGAAGGGGTCAATTCTGCAGTCGCCCAGTTTATTCTCCAGTTTAAAATAGTTCTCAACCCTATCTTATCAAAAATCTATCTTAACCCTTTGTCTGATCTAAAGGGAACTAGTGCAGTACTAATGGGAAGGCTGGTCCGTGATCGCATAAACCGATTTTCAACTGCCACCAGGGGAGGCGCTTCCTTGTTATTTCTATATCTGTATATTGATATGCCTTGACAGTCAAAATGCATATGGTCCAAATTCTCAGGTTTATTAGAACAGCTCTACAAATAAACACGCAATCACAAATTTATGACTACAGTGCATGGGTAAAATTCCATATTATTACCACAGTATACTACAATTGACATGAGCAACACACTGTCTACTGAGACCCATGTTGTCTGTTGAATTTACAAAGGGAAATCAGCTTTCCCAATAGGCACGAGGTCTCTCACTGTGATTGTAACTTACTGGCAACATGTAAGCCGTTCGATTCTAGTTTTGGTTAAATATGTTTTTATAAAACTGCTACACATGCAAAATTGCCTTGTCATAAATGCAGATGTGTTCGTGTATCATGCTATTTATTTATTACCGTTTTTGAGGGAGGAGATTGGCATCAGTATCCACTCGAAGCGTTGCCTCTCGTTAATTATGGCCCCTCCCCACCACACAATAATAAAAAGTATCACATTAAACTCTGCTGATCTGTTGGTAAACCTGCGTGTTTAAAACGTCCGAAAATTTGAGAAAGACGGATTATTCGAACCTAAACCATGGAACATACTGTCCTCTGCATTTCACCTTAAACCTTACCAAAGAAAATATAATTTAACATTCTTCTCTTATTACCCGTATGTAACCAAGTGAAATTGTTTGATTTGGTGAGCTTACCTCTTAATCTATACCTGACCTTTTAAATTATTGTTTTATGGTTTTTTTTTTTAATGAAATAACCTGTTTGTTAAAGTGAATAAACTGTTTACTAAAGTTAGCTGCACTCCTCCCTTGTCTGCCTAATCTAGAGGTCATGTTTTTGGTACATAATAAATATTTCAAGGTACGCTTTTTTCTTACATATTTTGAGGAAAGCATACAAGATGGAAATTTGTAAACCATCTGTTGTTTGTTTCACAATTTTTCAAAAACATTGATGCAAACATGAGTCAAATTTAAAACATGAGATCTACTTAGAAACGGTTTAGTAAAACATACCGTATAATTCTCAACCCGGTCGTGGCTTCCGCAAACGCTAGCGACCTTTCGCATGTCATCTATTGAAGTTTTTACATACGTATTTGCTCGAGCTCTCTGTTGCAGTAGTGTGGCGGTAATAACTTGGAGGTGTCGGCTTCATGTTTTTCTTTACATATGTATTTGGGTACACAGGTGGCCCAGGCCTCCTCTCACACACTGTTCTTCTGTATAGAAACAGCATGTTTTCTCATGCCATATTGGCTCGTTTGTTAGTTTATGATTTGACATTTTAAATGATGTGATATACCTTGCTGCTGTGTATGATTTCATGGTTCAGCTTTTTTTTTCCACAGTTGCTGTGATGTTCAACTTTCCAGACCATTCAACTGTAAAGAAAGTGGTACATTGTTTGCCACGCGTTGGCATTGGCACCAATTTTGGACTCCCACAGACAAGGTAACTGGTCTGAACATTACCACAATTCTATTATTTATTTCAAGCAAATGTGTTAGCAGCTTTTGGAAATTATTTCCGTTTTTTATTTGAACGTCAGCCTGACCTAGTTGTAAGAAGTGGCATTCCTGTCACTAGTCAGAAATACAAGCTCTGATGGCTATTTTCTGCCATGCATATGATTTTTGACCTAAGAGAATAATACCCATAAGTGAAGACATTCTCTTTTTAACTCAGCAGCTACTGGAGTTAAATGTTTTGCTTACAAATTCTTCTTATTTTAAGAACCAATTGGCTACTGCAAAATCTAACAAAAACAATTTAAAAAAAGGACCAGTTGGCAAAAAAAATTACAGGCCATAGGCTTGTGTCTATCGTAAAGTTATTCTTTTCATGAAATTCATTAAAATCTCATGGGTGGCCCATGGAACTCTATGAAATTCTAGAGTTTTTCATGCCTACACCTTAAACTAAAGTGGTAGAAAATCTGCCGATTTTATAGGATTGTGTTTAAATACTTTATTCCTCCACCTGGAAAGTATATTTCAAGGTGTTGAAATTCCTTGTGTAAAACACCTATTAAATTTCTGGCTGTTCATACGGTTTCTCACCTTGGAAAATACAATTGCCCGTTCTAAGTATGCTTCCAGGTTTTTATTGAATGTGTTTGCGAATACCCATAAAGTTAGGAGATTTTAGATGCTTTAAGAATGTTGCATGGGCCACTTTTGACAATCCTCTTTCTTTTTCCCTTCCTTATCCCTGTCCCCTTCCCCGTCCCTATCCCTTCCCCTTCCCTATCCCTTCCCTATCCCTTTACGTGTCCCATGCTTGACGATATCCATTAGTCAAAACCGGAATTTGCAATCATTTTCAACTACAAATGTAACTTTTTGTTCACCTAATGATACTAAGTTGCACAGAAAATCCCTATGTCTTCTGCATGGAAAGACAATATGATATCAAGGTGTAGATATTGAACACAGTTGTGCACGTATGCCTGCTTGGTAAATGATGCACTGGCTAAGCTACTAACTCTAAAACTCGAGATCCAGAGTTTACATTTACGTGCATGCTTCTTTTAAGTGTTTCTAGCCAGTTGCATTAGAATGACTCCCGAGCTCCTAGTAAAAACCTGCAACATATTAATTTTTAATTTGCTGCCAACTACCCCATTTAGTTTCAACATATCGAAAGAAGGACTGTGGGGGAAATGCCACTTTTTATAAGCTGATATTGTGACATAGCTGTTGATTATAACAACTTAGATTTTGCACTGTAGGTTCCAGGTTGAATCTCTGAAGCGTTGATTCAACTGCTAGTACAATACCCTGCTGTTCTTGCCAGAAAATAACAAAAACGGAAGGTTTATCATATTTATAAAAAGTACCCAGGAAATGAACTAATTGTTCTCCACTTGAACAAATTAAGTCACCCTAGGAGATTCACATTAAACTGCCTGTGCCTCGGTTAATTGATCTGTGAAAATTGTGCGCTTTTGTTAAATAAGCTGGTCTGCAGTGCTAAGTTCTGTCCCAACCGTTTTTTCGTGTTTGAATTGCATGATCTAAATAGACGTGTATATTGGAAGATTGATTGCATTGTAATTCTTCATCATGTTTTTCATGGGAATCTTTGTGGGAAAATTCACATTGTTTTCTGGCAGTATGGCTGTCCCTGGTGTATTATTTAAGTATAATATCAGATTAAATGATGTTGTGCTTCTTTCCTTGGTAATATGTGTGCTGAAAGAGTGGGTTGGACAATGTTCCCCACTTGACGTTCAGGATAAATTCCTCCGTGCTTGATTTATAAATACAAGGAAGTAGTTTAATATATTCTTGTGACAAACTTCAGGAAATCTGCATCGGAAACACCAATAGTTTAATTGCCCTAGTTATTTATAGCTGGGCCCCAAAGTTTCCCAGACGCTGAGGTTTAAGAGAATGGATTTGGAAGCCCGGCAACCCCCCCCCCCCCTTTCTTCTGATTTGTACCACACGGTATATCCTGACGTGCCTTGGAAACATATCATGGCCGACAGGGTCATTCCTAGGTGTGAGCTTTTAATGGCGGCCGTGAGTCCCTTCCTAATGTTGCCGATCAGTGGCCGTGTGCGGATTAGACCCTTGCAGGCCTGGGGCGGCAGCAACCCGCGTGCAGCTGCGGCGGCGGCAGATTTATGAACGTGGCACATGACAATGTCCAGCCCCTGATTTAAGACTGTTATTCTTCTGCCCTCATTAGGTTATAAACCGTGAAAATAAACAGGGGCCCTCTGGTCTTCGCAGAACCACCAGGCCAGACCCCAGCATCCTGCTTCACGTTTCTGCAATAAACCCAATTCCCCTTATAAAGTGCACGTGGTACTACGCAGACGCGTCTTTTTAATGATTTTGTTTTATTGAAAGGAAGGGATATTGGAACCCGTGCTAGAAATAATTGAAATTCACGAGGAAAACACAATCTGGCTGGAATGTTCAACTATGAGATTTTATTTGTTGATATTTGTGTGTTAAAATTTGAACTTGGAGAATAGTGACCTTTTTATTCTGACTGACATTGGGCGGGAGGTGTGATACCTTAGAGTGGCCCCTTGTGTCCAGGTGAAGCTGCGCGCTCACGGCTACCTGTTTGTTTCTGTCTTTCAGACGCATCTCTCTGGCCACCCCTCGGCAGATCTTCAAGGCTTCCAACATGACTCAGCGCTGGCAACACAGAGAGATTTCCAACTTCGAATACCTGATGTTTCTCAACACCGTGGCTGGTAATATAAGACCCTGATGTTCCCTTCACGTGGGGGTGGGGGAAGGTGGGTGTTAGACTTGTTAGTGATGGCTTACTTGCCGGTGCACTTTCCATGTGCGCCACAAACCTCTGACCCTGTGCTGACAGAAACTTCCTCTTCTGCAATCCGACATTTTCTTTTAAATTAGGCCCGGTCTTCCCCGTGGACACAAAAGATCGTATGACACTTTTCAAAGGGAATGTGTCAGTGTGGTTTCAGCTCTTTTCTGCACCCTCCTGCGCATGATAAATGACTTCCCAAAAATGAAGCAACATTCTGTATGTAGAAAATCTTTGTAAGGCAAACGACGTGCTGAGCCCCTAGGCAGGCCATGAAGTAGTTCTCTTGTAGCGCTGAGGCTCAAGGCTCAAACCAAGGATGCCAGAGGTGACCTGAGCTAGAGCAAACTATATTACCAGTGGTTATTGACCAGGGAAAAATACAGCGCATCTCAGTAATTACAGAGTAGACATTTATTTAAAAAATAGACATTTATTTAAAGAGGAAACTTGTCCACTTAGAACTTCAATGTAATGCTTTTCTGCAGTGACTCCGTTGCAGGATATCAAGGGCCTGATTTAGATATTGGGAGACGGGCTACTCCGTCACAACGGTGACCGATATCCTGTCCGCCGATTTTTATTTCGCCAGACGGGATAACCATCACCTCGTGACACCGAAATCTGCCCGCCCAGATGTAAATCGGGCCCCAAGTTTCTCGTTCAAATAGCAAAAATATTGTAACAAATTTGAGCTTTTATCGTAATACGTTTTTTTATTTATTAATCTTTGGTATGTTAGACATTTCCTCATTAATTCTTCACCATGTTCTCTTGCCAACAACCAACCACTTACATGGCTATGGGCAAGGAAGTATTTAGGGCATTTCCACTCAGAGGCCACAAGTGCCCTAGATAAGAAATTTGCAAATCAACCTCTCCTAAAGTTGTTCTAAGTAAGAACTCAGAAGCATAAGATCTGAGGAGGAACTGACACAGTGAGTGTAGGAAGGTAGGATCCTTCAAGCATGGTTACCCCCCCACTTTTTGCCTGTTGTCAGTGTGTTTTTGACCTAGTCTGACTGGCATCCTGCTAATCAGGACTCCAGTCACTGTGCTGTCTCCCTAAATTGACCAGGGTAAGTACTTTTGTACATTCACAGTTCTCCAGTATTGGATCTTTTGTAGATTCACATGCTTGAATCATCTCAGTTGCCGTAGTGGGAGCCCCACGGTATACTTATAATAGCAGTAGTAAAACTACCATAGGCTACAACGCAATAAACAGTCACTGCAATAGCCTATCCATTTTCTTTTGTAACCAAACAGGCGACAGCACCCTGTAGAACACTCCCAAGAGAGGCTAGCTTCCTCAGATTTTCTATAGGAAGTTGTGTGAAAGGGAGGCTTCCTAAGCTCTGCTCAGTTTCTTCTTTTTACCAGATTTATACTCAAAATGCCGTATTCTTCAAAGAAAGGTCTCTTCAGGTCTTGTGGAACATGCGTAAAAAAGAGACTGCATGCCGAGGATCCCCATAAGAACTTTATATACTGTCTTTACCCTCAGCATAAGGTAAAGGACTTCAAAATGTGTTGGACTTTTTCAACCAAAACCCTTAAAGACAAAGAGGGTAGGTGGTTGATTTGGCTTCAGAGACTTAAAAACAAATCTGATGATGTCTCTGAGGATTAGTAGAGCTCTACCTTTCAGACCTCTCAGGAAACATCTAAAAGGAGAGAAAGGTCTCATGAATCTCCAGAAGTTTCCAAGAAAAAGGTTTCTAAAAAGTATCGTCAGAAAGATGCGGGCACCTGACTAAAAGGAAAGCATTCATTTCCTACTGAGGAAAAGAGCCATTCAACACAGAAACATGGAAAACAATCTTCAGAACAATCCATGAAGTTTACAGTCTCTAGAAAACTTATATCATCGTTGGCGTTATCATCTGTGTCCCTCTCGATAGAAAAATCACCATCTGAGCGCATTTCACCCACCCCGTCGAAGATCTCGTCGACGAAAAGTACATCGTAGATGACGGATACGACTACGCTGTTGACGACGGTCCCACCGCTGACGCTTCTTGCGACGACCAAGGCCACAACATCGCCAGTGACTTCTTTGTCGACGACAACTCACACGACGAGGACAACAACTTCCTCGTTGGCGTCATCATCGACAACGTTTATTCCTTCGACGACCGTCTTGGCATCGTCGACTATAGTGACGGCGACTTCTTCTGCTCCTATTATAGCTTCTTCGACGATACAGACACCGCTGCCATCGACGAAGCTGACGACACTGTACCCCCCGCCTGGTTGTAAGCGACCGCCAACGTTGCAAATAACGCCTGTATATCCATCAACGACTTTCTCGTCGACGACACAGTTGACTGGTATTTTTCCAGAATCCAGCAGTGGGGTCACCCTTACCACCTTTTACATTTCTTGAGGAATCTGATGATGATGGGATGTTTGGTATCTCTCACAATCACTCTCAGCTTCATGTGAAGTATCACGCTGATGATGAGGATGACTCTGAAGGTTACTATCACCAGGAATATCACCCTCCACATGCAGAAATGTAATACATGGAGCCGGTTAGTGAACCCATGGTCCACCTTCCTGTAGCTTTGGTTCAAGACCTGCAGGACGTGCTACATGACTACTGGACTTGTTTTCCTTCAACAACTGCTAATCCACCTCGGCCGCCACAGCCGCCCCAGGCACCTCTACCACTAGCTTCTCCTCCACATAGGCCTGAGCTTTCTCCTACGACTTCCACTGTAAGGGATACTGTTTTGCCACAACATGACTCTTCTGATGACGGAGAAATTGAGGAGGGTCAACCTCAGAAAGATGGGGATGTAGGTGATGAATGGGATGATTGTTATTTCAATGCTTGCTGCTTCTCCTCAGACTGCAGATTCTCCGCCGGAGGACATTGGCTGTTTCCATGCACTAATGGAGAGAGCGGCTTCTCGTTTTCAAGTGTCAATGATAGTCAAGCAGTCTGACTGTTTTCTTTAAGATTTTAAGGCTCCTTCCAGAAAGACTGTGAGAGCGATACCTATTATTGATCACATCTGGGAAGAAGGTGTGAAGGTTATGAGGACTCCCGCCACGGTTGTTTCAGGATTGACAAAAAATATAGGGCTCCTGATGATGATCCAGCTTGTCTGGTAGGCGATCCTAAGCCAGATTTTGTCATCACTCAGGCTGCCCAGCGGAGATCAAGAAACCCTTTAGCGCCTATTACTACACCACCTGACAAGGTGGGAAGGCGCCTCAATCACATTGGCAAGAGGGTTACTACAATTTCAGGTACTAGTGTGCACGCAGCTAACGCTCTGGCAATATTAGCAAGATACGACCACCTGATGTTATCCGATATCCCTTACATGGACCTCCTTCCGGACGATAAAAGGATAGAAGCAAGATAGATCCTTCTTGAGAGAGAAAGATCTGCATCAGAAATTATTGACGCTTCTATGGATGTGGCTTCCCTGGCTTTTCGTCCACTCGCTGGAGCGGCTTTCCTCGGGCGTCAGGGTGGACTGGAGGCAACAACGTTCCGCCCTGAGGTGCAAAGCAAAATGGTGGACATCCCATTTTGTGGTGAAACGCTTTTTGGCAAACATATTGATGACACCTTACAGGCTATTAAAACTGACACTGACACTGCTAGGGCTTTGGGCACGCTCCAACACAGAAAGATCCCCTTTCGTGGGGCACGTGGCAGAGGAGCATATTTGTTTCGAGGAGGTTACCAGAAATACCAGCCTCAGACTTGCACCTCTTTTCTTCCTTCCTACCAACATCAGCAGCAGTAGCATGCACCACCACAGGCTGCTCAGTCCAGACAGCCCAGGCGAAAGCAACCAGGTCAACCAGAGATACTGTCAGAAAACAGTAATGAGACCTTCCCGCCTGCCGCTAAAATTTTTTCCCTCTTTTGTTATTTAGGTCAATGGCAGAAAATAACAACAAACAAATGGGTTCTGTATATAATAAATATGGTCATACCCTAGAGTTCAGCACAGCACCACCTCCTCACCCACCTCAAAAATCAATACCAACCCATCTTCATTTGTTAAAGAAGGAAGCATTGATCATGCTCGAAAAGGGAGCAATAGAATGTGTGCCAGGCTCTCGAAGAGGAAGGGGCTTCTACTCCAGTTTCTTTCTGGTGAAGAAGTCGGTTGAATGGCTTCCCTTTCAGGACCTCATAAAGCTCAACAAATACTTGCAGAAAAAGTCGTTTCGCATGGTAACTCTAGGAGATATTACAGATTCTGAACCAAGCGGATTTCCTGGCAAGCCTAAATTTACAGGACGCATATTTCCATATGCCTATACATCCCAAGCATCCAAAATTCTTCTGTTTTACTGTGGCAGGCGCACACTATCAGTTCAAGGTGTTTCCCTTCAGCCTCCGTTTAGAGCCTCAGGTTTTTACAGAGTGTCTTGCTTCCGTGACAGCATACCTACGATTTAAAGACCTACAGATCTTCCTGTATCTCGACGATTGGTTGGTGAAGGCTCCTTCTCTTTGTCAGGCCCTAAAGACCATCTCTTTTCACCTTCAGCTCTTCCGCTCTCTAGAGGTGGCAAACAATTATCAAAAATTCATTCTCATACCTTCCCAGAGGATAACGTTTCTCGGAGCAACACTGGATACCCTCCAAAACAAGGCATTCCTATCCACAAAAAGACAGAACACCATTCTATCTCTGGCTCCCAATCTCTGCAAAAGAGTTAGTTTCTGTCCGTCTCCTCAAATCCTTTCTCGGCATGATGTCTTCTGCCACCCTCATGGTGCCTCATACACGTTTAAGGATGAGATCCTTTCAGGAGCAATTGTACAGATAATGGTTTCAGATAACAGGATCATTCAAGGATATCATTCAGATAACACCGGTCATGAAAAACGCACTTCCTTGGTGGCAGTCCACCAACAATCTATCTGTGGGACTGTCATTCCTCTCTCCTCTTCCAGAGTTTGTTCTAACAACAGAAGCATCATTGGAAGGTTGGGGGGCGCATCTTCTGGACCTCCAAATAAGCAGCAAATGGAATCTGTCTTTGTCCAAAAGGCATATCATTTTTCTGGAACTGAGAGCAATTCTCCTTGCCCTCCAGTCATTTCTCCCAAGGATTCAAGCAGCCTCAGTCCTCATTCGTACACACAATACCACCTGCATGCATTATCTCAACAAGCAGGGAGGAACGAGATCTCCAATCCTATCTCTGGAAGCTCAAAGGGTCTGGGAATGGACTCTTCAACATCATATAATCATCAAGGCGGACCATCTCCCAGGAGTAAAGAACAACCTGGCAGACCCCTTGAGCAGATTACGTCGTTGGCGTAGTTGGCGCCGGGACGGCGTCACCGGAACTACTTAGACGCGCCCACGCCCGCTGACGTCAGTTTTCTTTTCCGTGCCAGCAAGCGCAGATCCGTGAAGAGCAAGTACCCCCAGTCACTTTTTGACTGAGTTTTTTTAGGCCTTTTACCTCATCTTTTTGAGTCGATCGACTCCTGGTGTCATAGGGATGCCCGTGTTCAAGAACTGTGGAGACTGTCACCGCATGATGTCTGTGACAGACCCACACCGCGTGTGTCTCTACTGCCTGGTGCGCGACCACAACCCCAAGTCTTGCCCCGACTGCTGGGCCATGGCGCTGAAGACTTTGCAAGAGCAGTCCCGAAAGTTGCTTTAAGTCCAGCAGTCCGGAGTCGTCACCATCATTCTTCTGGATCTAAGTCTTCGCACTCGGGGTCAGGTAAGTCGAAGCATTCCAAGAAGAAGTCGAAGAAGCATCATTGCTCTTCAACTTCCCGTCGCGGCTGAGGGTGAGAGTGGTGCCACCCCTGCGGCTCCAGCGGAGCCTGCGACATCGCCCCCAGTCCACCCCCCCTTCCCGAGTGCGCGAGCGACGCCTGCTCAGGTGCAAGAGTTTCTTGCTGCCATGGCCCGACTCTTTGGGCCGTCTGGCCCCGCCGGTGCGCCTGCGGGCCCCGCGGGCCCGACTAGTGGTCCTGCTTTGCCATCTCCAGCGGCGCTGGCTCTTGTGTCGCTGGCGGCTCCGGCCCCAACGCCGCAGGCCCCCCAAGGATCCAGGATAGAATCCCGATCAATGCCGGTTGACCTAGTGACACCTCCACCGGCACCGATCTCCCTGGCGCGGCTTCCGAGGCCGCCCGCTCCTCGGGACAACATCGCCCCCAGGTTCAGCCCCGACCTGTACACGGTGCCGGATCGACGTCACCCATCACCAATACCTATGCCGATGAGCCCTTTTGTGCCCTATGTCCCTCCTCCTTATTTTGAGCCTGTTCCACAGACTTCGGAGGAAGGGGAGTACTGGGAGGGGTCTGAGGACCCTCTAGCACAGGACTGTGCTTATGATCTGGACTGGGCAGAGGATTTGGGGGAGGCCAGTGGTCTTGACTTCTCGCCTGACCTTGGCATGCTGTCTCCTCCTACCGTGGCTACGGATGAGGGAGCCAGTTAAGCAGTGGTGTTGCGTACGGCATCCGAGGCTCTCGGCCTCGAACTCCCTACCGTGGCCGTCAGGACTAATCTCCTGACAGATGTGCTCCAACCGGAGGCTACCTCCTCGGAGCCTTTGCTGCCCTTTAATGAAGCACTATCCGACGTCCGACGGTCAAGGCCCAACACAAGGGCTCCTGTGGATAGGAACGTGGCCCCACGCCATCGCCCGGCTCCGGGCGACCCCTTCTTCCTTACCCAACACCCCGGAGAGCTTGGTTGTCCAGAGTGCGTTCCCTACCGCACCTCCAGATAGGGAATCCAAGAAGCTGGATCAGTTTGATACGAAACTATTTTCATCTGCCTGCTTAGGGCTGCAGTCGGTGAACACCACATGCCTCTTGGGCCGTCATACCCACTCTCTGTGGGACACGTTTGCGCAGGTGCTGCCTAACTGCCCGGAGGAAGCCTAGGTAGTACTTTCCCAGGCGATTGCAGCCGGGAGAGACGCAGCAAAGTTCACCATACGTTGTGGGCTAAACACCGCTGACTCTAGGCAGGTCGATTTCCACGACTGCGGCGCTTCAGCGCCATGCCTAGTTGAGGACAACTGGCTTCTCAGGGGATGTCCAGAACACTCTGATGGACATGCCCTTTGATGCCAATTGCCTTTTTGGCCATAAGGCAGATACTGTGTTGGAGCGCTTCAAAGACTCCTGGGCTACGGCCAAGTCCTCGGGCCTGTTGGCCGCTCGGCCTCCTCCGCCTTCTGCTTTTCGTTCCTTTTGTGGCCACGGAAGGGGCGCCCCACGGCATTCGCAGGGCCACAGACCACAGCAGCAACAACCTCAGCGTGGCCATTGAGAGACCAGTCGCGGGGCTGGAGTCATCACCACTCGGCGAGTCAACACCACTCGTCGGGCTCCAACTCCTCAGGTAAGAGGCACAAGAAGTGGAAGAAGCAACACCGCTCTTCTGACTCCCCCAACGCTCGCGCGACGCGGCCGTGGGTTCGGGCGACACCGCCCACGCGGCTCCGCCGGAGCCGCAGACGTCGCGGCCTGCTCCATACCCACCGGTCCCTGGGCAGAACGGGACGCTAGAGATCGATGTCTTTCCCATGGCCATGAGGTCGCTCACTCCTCCGTCTGGTTCCGCGGTGCCTTCAGGCCCCGCGGTACCGACTGGGAGCCCAAGCGGGCCGGGTGCTTTGGTCCCGGCGCCGTCGGGTGCTTCGTCCCCAGCGCTGTCGGCGACTTCGTTCCCGACGCCGCAGGGCCCCGCCAGATCCATCGCATCCGGGTCGCCGCTGGTCGACCTAACGACCCCTCTGCCGGCGTCGACTCCTAGGGTGTTGCCCCCGATGCCGCACCCGGACGACGTCGTCCCCGATCCCCCCCCCCTCGATCCGGTTCCGGCGCCGGAACGGCATCGATCGACGCCGCATTCAACGTCGAGAGAAGTGCAATACTTCTATGATCCGGCCCCATCATTTGAACCCGAGTACCAGGAGATGGAGGGCGAGGCTGACTGGGAGGGGTCTGAGGACCCTCTGGCACGGGAGTGCCAGTCTTTTCAGGACTGGGCAGGTGAACTAGGGGAGGCCAGTGCTTTGGACACTTCGCCCGACACTAGGTTTGTCTCCCCTCCTACCGTGGCTACGGAGGAGGGGGCTGCCTACAGTGTGGTGTTAACGAGGGCAGCCAAGGCCTTGTGTCTTGAGCTCCCCGTCGTGGCCGTGAGGACTAACCTCCTCACTGAGCTCCTCAAACCGCAGGCAAGCTGTTCGGAACCTCTGATGCCGTTCAATGAGACCTTAACTGACGTTCTGTTGGGCACTTGGTCCAGGCCCGCTACAGGTCCCCCTGTAGATAGGAACGTGGCCAGACGCCACCGCCCGCCCCCGGGTGACCCTTGTTTCCTGACCACCCACCCCACCCCGAGAGCCTGGTTATCCAGGCCTCTAATTCCCAGACCGCATTCCAGACAGCTCCCCCTGATCGGCAATCCAAAAGATATGAACAGTATGGAAAAAAGATGTTCTCACTTAGTTTGGGGTTGCAGTCGGTCAACACCGCTTGCCTTTTGGGCCATTATACCCACTCTCTGTGGGTCACGGTCGCGGATGTGCTGCCACAATGCCCGGAGGAGGCCCGGGTTAAACTCGCCCAAGCCCTTGCTGAGGGGTGAGATGCGGCATGGTATTCCATTCGATGTGGGCTGGATACCACAGACTTGCTAGGCAGGGCGATTGCAACGATGGTGGCGGTTTGCCGCCAAGCCTGGCTGTGGTCCGCCAATTTTTCGGCTGATGTCCAGAACACCCTTATGGACATGCCGTTTGATGGCCGTCGCCTCTTTGGCGACAAGGCAGACAGTGCGCTTGAGCGCTTTAAGGACTCCAGGGCTACTGCCAAGTCCTTGGGCCTGTCGGCCCCGTGCCAGCAAACTGCTGCTTTTCGCTCCTTTTGTGCCCAAGGAAGGGGCACCCCCACACGTCCTGCCAGCCACGGGCGGCAGACTAACATCCAGTGCGGTGGCGGACGTGGTAACTGCCGTGGCGGTGCCAGGGGACAACGGCGAGGCCAGTCCACATCCACCCCCGCAGCATCCGCCTCAAAGCCTTCCTAGTCCGAGCTTTCAGGCCCATTTAACGCCAGTGGGGGGCAGAGTTTGCCATCACCTCCTCCACTGGCGCGACATCACATTGGACAGGTGGGTGCTGGAAATCGTCTGTATGGGGCTACTCCCTCTCCTTCGAGGCGACCCCTTCAGCCATGCCACCGCAATACCACCGCGTGTCGGGGGATCACTTTCAACTTCTGCAAGAGGAAGTTACGGCCTTCTTGGCCAAGGGGGCCATCAAGCGCGTTCCTGGGCCAGAAGTAGGGTGTGGTTATTACTCCCACTTCTTTCTGGTTCCGAAGAAGGGCAAAGGGGGCCTACGCCCAATCTTGGACCTGCGGAACGTCAACGGCTTCCTCCGGAAAGAGAAGTTCAAGATGCTGACTCTGGCTCAGGTCTTAGCTGGCCTAGACCTGGGAGACTGGATGGTAGCGTTGGACTTGCAGGGCGCTTATTTTCACATCCCTGTCCTGCCGGCCCACCGGCCCTACCTGCGGTTCACGGTAGGCCACGAGCACTTTCTGTTTACCGTGCTCCCCTTCAGCCTTACCAGCGCCCCTCGGGTGTTGACGAAAGTGATGGCGGTGGTCGCAGCTCATCTGCACAGATATGGGGTGTCAGTCTTCCCCTATCTCGGCGACTGGTTGTTGAAGGCGGGCTCGCCCCAGACAGTCGTCAGCCACCTCCAGACTACGGCCGACCTCCTGCACCTGCTGGGGTTCTCCATCAATGTGCCGCAGTCCCACCTGTGCCCCTCTCAGAAGCTCCTCTTCAACGGAGCGGTTCTAGACTCGGCGCAGTTTCGGGTTTATCCTCCCGAACAGCGGGTTCGGGATATTCAGGCTCTGATTCCGATCTTTCAGCCTTTAACCCGAGTCTCGGTCAGGTTGACGCTGCGGCTTCTGGGGCTGATGGCCTCCTGCATCCTTCTGGTGCATCACGTCAGGTGGCGGATGTGGGCTCTGCAGTGGGATCTGAAGTTTCAGTGGGCCCAGCATCAGGGCAACCTGTCCGACCATGTTCTGACCTCGGAGGGTACTGCAAGACAGTTGCAGTGGTGGCTCACGGACCGCGCTTGGGTCAGCGGCAGATCCCTCTCCCTTCCCCAACCGGAGCACATAGTTGTGACGGACGCGTTCCTCCTGGGCTGGGGGGGCCACATGGGAGAGGCGGAGATCAGATGCCTCTGGTCTCCGGCGGAGTCCCAGCTCCACATCAACCTTCTGGAGCTGCGGGCGATCCGACTTGCACTGAAAGCATTCCTCCCCTCGGTCTGGGGGAGTGTAGAGCAGGTGTTCACGGACAACACCACCGCCATGTGGTACTCCAACAAACAGGGCGGGGTGGGGTCGTGGACCCTATGCCAGGAGGCTCTGCGTCTCTGGCAGTGGCTGGAACCTCAGGGCGTGACCCTGGTGGTTCAACACCTGGCAGGTTCCCTGAACGCCAGGGCGGACAAACTCAGCCATCGGTGCATGATGGATCACGAATGGCGTCTGAACTCGGACGTGGCGCAAGACCTCTTTCAGCAGTGGGGAGAGCCTTGGTTAGATCTATTCGCCACAGAAGAGAACTCGCAATGTCATCAATTCTGCTCTTTGGAATTTCCAAGGCGGCTCTCGCTCAGAGACGCTTTTCGTCGCGAGTGGAGCTGCGTCTGTTGTACGCCTTTCCGCCTATACCACTTCTGCCCAGAGTGCTGAAGAAGATCAGGCGAGACCAGGCCCAAGTCATCCTTGTGGCTCCGGACTGGGCACGAAGATAAGGGTATCCCGAGCTACTCAGCATGTCAGTCGATCACGCCGATTCGTCTGCCTCTTCAGGAGGACCTTCTGTCGCAGCAGCAGGGGACGGTCCTCCACCCGAACCTGTCCAGCCTCCACATCCATGCGTGGAGATTGAGCGGCGCCAGTTGAGGCCATTTGTCTTGCCTCCTCAAGTCTGCGATGTGATTCTGGCAGGCAGGCGTCCCTCCACAAAATCAGTATACGCCTGCGGGTGGAACAAATTTGTGGCATGGTGCACAGCAAAGGCTGTGGTCCACTCTCTGCCCCCCTTTCTGAGGTTCTCCTCTTTCTTTCTCTTGCCCAGCAGGGCTCTGCTCTGGGCACTCTTAAGGGCTCCCTCTCTGCGATTTCCGCCTTCTTAAGGCTCCCTGATCAGCCCTCTCTTTTCAAGTCCCCAGTTGTAAATAAGTTCTTGAAGGGCATCACTCATATGTTTCCCCCTATTCCGTTTGTGATGCCTCAGTGGGACTTGAATCTTGTTCTGACTTATCTGATGTGCGTTCACTTCGAGCCACTTCATAACTGTCCTCTTCATCTTCTCACTCTTAAGACTGCATTCCTGGTTGCCATCACCTCTGCCAGGAGAGTAAGTGAGCTCCAGGCTCTTTCTATACAACCTCCTTTCCTTTCTGTCCATCCGGACAAAGTTGTGTTGCGGACACGGCCCTCTTTCCTGCCCAAGGTAGTCACAACATTCCACATCGGGCAGTCCATCACCTTGCCCACCTTCTTTCCGCCTCCGCATCCCTCGAAAGAGGACGAGATGCTCCACCGTCTGGACCCAAAACTTGCGCTCTCATACTTTCTGGATCGCACACGCCAGTTCCGGGTGGATGACCAACGCTTTGTTGGTTACGTGGGTGCTAATAAGGGACGGGCGGTGCACAAACGGACCATTTCTCGATGGGTGTATCAAGGCTTGTTATTCACTGACTAAAAAGGAGTCTCCTGTGTGTCTGCGTGCCCATTCCACTCGGGCCACGGCGGCTTCTTCTGCCCTGGGTCGGGGAGTCCCCTTGCAGGCCATCTGTCAGGCAGCTACGTGGGCCTCGCTGCACACGTTCGCAAGACACTACTGCCTGGACAGCCAAGTCGGGGTTGGTATTGCTGCGGTATCTATTCTAAGGTAAGGAATCTAATACTAACCTGTTTCTTTCAGATGCACAAGTTACTTACATTCGGTAACGATATATCTGTTAGAAACAGTAGTTAGTATTAGATTCCTTACCACCCCACCCATCCTCCCTGTTCTGCAAACCGATATCTAGGGTTAAGGTCATCCCTTTTCAGGGCCCTAGTTTTATGGCACCAGTGTTGGTTTTTATCATGGCTCTGCGTTTCTGGCGCGGAAAAGCTGTGTATAAGAACTGACATCAACGCGCGAGGGGGATGTCTAAGTACTCCGGCGACGTCATCCTGGCGCCGACGACGGACGCGGAGCCGCAGACGACGCCTACCGACACGCAGGGGTACTGCTACACAAAAGTTTCCGGATCCAGACTGACACCTGGGTATATTCTAAGGTAAGGAATCTAATACTAACTACTGTTTCTTACAGATATATCGTTACCGAACGTAAGTAACTTGTGCGTCTTGGACATTCAGGCTATGATTCCGATCTTTCAGCCTCTGTCCCGGGTTTCGGACAGGATGACCCTTCGTCTACTGGGTCTGATGGCCTCCTGCTGGTGGAGCATGCCAGATGGCATATGTGGGCTCTGCAGTGGGACCTGAAGTTCCAGTGGGCACAGCATCAGGGCAACCTGTCTGATCATGTCCTGATCTCAGAGGGCACTACACGGCAATTGCAGTGGTGGCTCACAAATCACAATTGGGTCAATGGCAGATCCCTCTCACTTCCCCAACCGGAACATACAGTTGTGACGGATGCGTCCCTTCTGAGATGGGATGGCCACATGGGGAGGTGTAGATCAGAGGCGTCTGGTCTCCGGCGGAGTCAAAGCTCCACATCAATCTTCTTAACTTCGTGCAATCCGACTTGCACTGAAGGCATTCCTTCCTTCTGTAATAGGAAGAGTAATGCAGGTGTTTACCGACAACACCACTGCCATGTGGTACTGCAACAAACAGGGCGTGGTGGGGTCGTGGACCCTTTGCCAAGAGGCTCTGCGCCTCTGGGCTTGGCTGGAACATCAGGGCATGTCCCTGGTGGTTCAACACCTGGCAGGTTCTCTGCTGGTGCATGATGGATCACGAATGGCGTCTGAACTCGGACGTGGTGCAAGGTCTCCTTCAGCGATGGGTAGAGCCTTGGTTAGATCTATTTGCCACCGAAGAGAATGCGCAATGTCATCAGTTCTGCGCGCTGGTGTTTCCAATGCGGCACTCGCTCGACAACGCTTTTCATTGCAAGTGAAGTTGTGGTCTGTTGTACCCCGTTCCACCCAATCCACTTCTGCCCAGAGTGCTGAAGATCAGGCGCGACTGGGCCGAAGTCATCCTTGTGGCTCCGGACTGGGCTCGAAGAGTATAGTTTCCCGAGCTACTCAGTGTGAGCATCTATCCCCTGATCCGTCTGCCTCTTCGGGGGGATCTTCTGTCACAGCAGCACGGGTCGGTCTTCCACCCGAGCCTGTCCAGTCTCCACCTCCTTGCGTGGAGATTGAGCGGCGGCAGTTGACGTCTTTCAACCTGCCTCCCGAAGTCTGTAATGTTATCTTGTTATTCCCCTGCAGGTGGAATAAGTCTGTGGCATGGTGCACAGCAAAGGCTGTGGGTCCCCTTTGTGCCCCTCTTTCAAAGGTTCTGCTTTTTCTTCTCTCCTTGGCCCAGCAGGGCTCTGCTCTGGGCACTATCAAGGGCTGTCTCTCGGCCATTTCTGCCTTTTTAAGGCTTCCAGATCAGCCTTCTTTTTTCAAGTCCCCTGTTGTAAATAGATTCTTGAAAGGCATCACGCACATGTTTGATCCTTTTCCTTTCGTGATGCCTCAGTGGGACTTGAATCTGGTTCTTACTTTTCTTATGTGTTCTCCCTTTGAGCCACTTCACAATTGCCCTCTTCTTCTCCTCACTCTAAAGACTGCTTTCCTGGTTGCCATCACCTCTGCCAGAAGGGTGAGTGAGCTCCAGGTTCTTTCTTCTAAGCCTCCTTTTCTCTCTGTTCATCCTGACAAAGTTGTTCTAAGGACTCGTCCTTCTTTTCTGCCAAAGGTTGTCACTGCCTTTCACATCGGGCTGACCATCACTTTGCCCACCTTCTTTCCTCCTATGTCTCCCTCAAAAGAGGAAGAGAGCCTCCACCGTCTGGACCCAAAAGTGCGCTCTCTTTCTATCTGAACCGCACACAACAGTTCCAGGTGAATGACCAGCTCTTTGTTGCATACGTGGGCGCCAAGAAAAGTCGGATGTGCACAAGCGGACCAACTCTCGGTGGGTCGTTGTGTGCATAAAGGCTTGTTACTCCTTGGCTAAAAAGGAGCCTCCAGGGGAGTTGCCCGCCCACTCTACCAGGGCGATGGCAGCCACTACTGCTCTGGGACGAGGAGTTCCCTTGCTTGACATCTGTCAGGCAGCTACGTGGGCCTCGCTGCACACGTTTACTAAGCACTACTGCCTAGAAAGCAAAGTCCGGAGGGACGGCTTCTTTGGCCGTTCTGTTCTCCAGGACTTTCTGGTGTGATCTTGGTTCGCAGACCCACCACCCGGGTTGGTATTACTGGGGTAACTATTCGAAGGTAAGGAACCTATCACTACGTGTTTCTTTCAGATGCACAAGTTACTTACCTTCGGTAACGATATATCTGTAAGAAACATTAGTAGTGATAGATTCCTTACCGCCCTTCCCATCTTCCCCGTTCTGCGAACTGATTTATAGGGTTTAAGTCATCCTTTTCAGGGCCCTAGTTTCATGACACCAGTGGTCAGTTTCTTGCATGGCTCTGCGTTCCTGGCGCTAAAAGTCGTATACAGAACTGACGTCATTGCGCGTGGGCGGGTCTAAGTAGCTCCAGCCACGTCATCCCGGCGCCAACGACGTACGCGGAGCCGCACGACAATGCCTACAGATGCACAGGGGTACTGCTGAAAGAAAACTTTCCGGATCCAGTCTGACACTTGGGGGTAATTCTAAGGTAAGGAATCTATCACTACTAATGTTTCTTACAGATATATTGTTACAGAAGGAAAGTAACTTGTGCATTAAAGTCAGTAGGCTTTTATGGGTGTATTGTTATTACTCTATATTAAAGCCTACAGATAAACATTTTGTTACAACCTCTCCGCAGGGAAGGATGTTGGTTATCCTCTCTAGCAACTACTGGACTTTGGAGATTTTCACTTTAATAATTCTTACCATAAGCAGTTCTTACCATATTAGGGGAAACGATTTAGCCTTATGGCTAGAGCAGTCAACCTCGAAGCTGGGGAACTGGGATGCTCAACATCCTGTGATTCTGGGCAAATCCCTTAATCCCTAGCCCTGCCCCTGCTATTCTGTAGTGCTGAAAGAAGGATGGATATTTGTTAATGATGACAATGATGGCCTTAGCACAGGCAATCTAATGAGTGGTATCTAGACCAGGAGACAAAATCTGCGTTTATCTGCATCTTGCCCATCCTGAGCTAAGAACCTCAAGCATCACGGGCAAACCCTTCAGGTCCTCCAACATCACAGTCAAACCCTTATGTGCCATGTTCCGAAGGGTGTGACAATAGTAGGCCAAAAGGCAACAGGAATTCAATCCATGCAGCAATAGACACTTTGTCTGGTGGAGTGCACAGAAAAGAATTTGTATTGACCCTATCTCCTGCTGATGGCCTGTGTCTTTCAGCGATAGCAAGAATCACTGCTGGGGCCAAAAAGGGTTCCAACCAAGACACCAAAATGGGGCAAGTGATACCTCAATGGATTTATTTATTTATTTTATTTTTTTGAAAGGTTTTATATAGCGCTGGCTAGACCCGGAGGTATCAGAGCGCTTTGCATGAGTATCAGACCATAGTTGCATGTTACATCGTTATAAAGGTTACATAGTTATTAGAGCATAGCTACATAGTTACATGTTAGGTCGAGACAAGCAATAAGGACAATATGCGTAAGGAAAAAAAAGCAGGCCAGGGGAGAGATTCAGGGTAGAGGGGGTAGGAGCATGGGAAGTAGACAGCGAATGAAGGAGGGTAAGAGGAGGGGGAGGATGAGAGAGAGGCAGCATGAACGAAGAGGGGTAGGGTGACGGGGGCACAAACCGGTAGACGATTAATAGCTGCGTCCAAAGTCCAGTAATCTGTGATCCCAGGGGAAGTGGTATCATTCCCCTAACTCCTTTGCGAGAGGCTCCCTTTATTCAGTGGACTCTCTGAGGGGTCTATGAGACTCCAAGGCCTACCTACTGGATCCTTCCCCAAAAAGGTGAGAGGGAGTGCTTTGGCAAGGGGTGCCATACCATACCTCAACTGTGAGTTGCTCCCTTAGCGCTGTGGACTCTCTGAGGGATCACTGAGACTCCAAAGTATAAGTACATTGGATCTTTCCCCCACAAGGGGAGAAGGAGTGCTTAGTTAAAGGGCACAAGAGACGGGGGGATAGGCGGCATAGCAGGCAAGGGGAGAGATTAAAGAGAGATGGGGATTGGGGCAGAGGAAGTAGACAAAGTATGAAAGAGGGAAAGCGGTAGGGGAGGGTGAGAGAGAGCATGAAACGGGGAGGAGGGGGCACAAACCAGTAAACGGGTAAAAACATCGTCCAAGGTCCGGTAAGCTGTGATCCCTGGGGAAGTGGTATCATTCCCACATTTCCGCTGCGTGAGGCTCCCTTTATGCAGTTGACTCTATCAGAGGGGTCTCTGAGACTCCAAGGCCTACCTACTGGATCCTTCCCCAACAAGGGGAGAGGGAGTACTTTGGTAAGGGGCACATACCATGACTCAGCTATGCATGGTTCCCTTGATGCTGTGGATTCTCTCAGAGGTGTCACTGAGACTCCAGAGTAAGAATATTGGATCTTTCCCCCAACAAGGGGAGAAGGAATGCTTAGTCAAAGGGCAACAAGGGGCAGGGGAACTAGGAGCGGGTTGGAACTGGCAGGTCAACAGACGGGGAAAAAACGGCAAAGAAAAATCGCATTAATTACAGAAAGATTACACATTCAATACCAGGGTAAATTAGCGATCCTGAAAAAGACAGGATCCACGAAAGGCAAAGGTCAGAGAGGACAAAGGGAGGGAGTATATATAGCGCTGGCTAGACCCGGAGGTATCAGAGCGCTCTACATAAGGAAACATCAGGTTTCAAGTTGCAAAAATATTCACATTAATTACAGAATGAAAACATATTAAAAACAGGAGTTTTTATCGGAACAAGAAAATCAAAATCCAAAAAGAGGCCAGGGAGAGCTGGGAGTCCATAGGAAGGAGAAGTGTGGCTCAATGTTTAGAGCGGCAGACCCTGATGCAGAAGTCTAGCCCGGGACCAGGGTTCAATTCCCCGCCTCGGCGGGTCTTGGACTCAAAATTCCACGGACCTGATAATTCTCGCCTCGGTGCCTATTCCAATCATGGAGTCCCACTCTGCAACTCTGGGCAATAACTTGCTTAATCTCCACAACGGCCCCCACAACGCTAAGGATACCTGGCCTACACCTTGGGGGTGCCCTGGAGTGGACACCTCACAGGGAAAGCCAGGATGGGTTCCACAGCGGTATTCGTACAAGCGCCTTGAGACCCTTGCGGGTGAGTAGTGCGCTATACAAGTATCAATTTACATTTAGTAAGCAACGGAGAAAGAGACAATACATATGTCCAAAGTCCTGCTGGGTAGGTGACGGCCATAGCGGGGTGCCAGAGCCAGTCACCCCTATAGCTGAGCGAAGCAGCTCCACCGGGAATCGGTCATGGCAAAATGGGGCTCAAAAGTGCAATGTCTGGGTTGAGGAATCGCTGTAGGCAGGTTAGTTTGGTCTCTTCAGTTAGGAGAGGCTATCTGAAACCTCTGCTGCCCACCAAACTACTACCACAAATGAGGCACTTTCCTCTGTCATGGGCACCCAGCATCATCATTAGGTGACCCTCCTGGAAGCACTCCACCTGATGTTCCAGGGACAACCAGGCAGCAATGATGAACCTGTCCTTTGATTCCTTAACACTCATTAGGGTGGAAACTATCTAACCACAGCTTCCTCATTCCGCGCTCTGTGGAATGGTCTCTTTTCTCATCAAAAAGTTCACGATTTAGAAATCTGCTCACCGCTACTCTTGATTATTGTTGGACTCTGTGTCAAGGACGTGGACAGAGTCAAGAAAGAAAATGACGTTGATGTATAGAGGTGGCACTTACATGTGGCTCAGTTCTATTCTTTCGGGGCGGTACTAAGTCAGCATGGTGCTGCACGGCACAACCAACCAGCATGGGAGCAATGCTGAGTTAAATCTTCTGGATCCAGTCCAGATTTCGTCTGGGGATATTCTAAATGTCAGGGATCTGCATTTGGAGCTTTTCCAAAGGTAAGCAACTTGTTGGTGTGTGAGAATAACCATTCGTTAAGTGTTGGCAAGTGGTCCTCACATAGAAGAATTTCACACTGATATTTTGAAATGGATTAAATAGAAGAACTGCTGACGGCTAGACTAGACCTGATAATAAGGCTATTAAAGAAATGAATTAATGGAGAGAGTTGGTTAGAGAACTTTTGTTTTCCAGCCATGCACTTCATTCATACTTTAGTGACGGAAATAGTTTCTTCTGAAATATTTGTTAGATGTATTTTTGTCATACATGCTGTACTGTATACAATATTGTATAAGTCACTAAAGCTAAGTGCTGGTACGAGTGCCTCACTGTTAATAAAGGAAACTGCGTGATTAACAAGTATTTCTTTTTTGCATTGTACATGTATCAAACATAGAAAAACATACGAACTGTATGTATGAGAGCGCCAAATACCTTATTTTCTTATGCCAGGCTTAACTGCAGTTAAACTGGCGCAAGATCCTACGTTTTTTTCGTTCTTGGTGCCCTATTTACTGTCCGATTGTATAAATGGTTATAATCCTATCTTATGTCTGCCGCTTAACGCATCCCTACATTACGTTCTAGGCTCAGTGTGGTATTCATTTTGTGAGGACTGGCTTTCAATTAGGAGAGGCATTTAACTCGTGATATACAGGTGTGTGTGTGTAAATATATGCACGTGTGTATTAACATATGTTCCTTTAAAAAAATACTTAGTGTGGCTTTACTATTGCAATGCAAAATCATTTTTTCCCCTTAAATTCACCAGTTAAGGTAATCTGTGCACACTACGACTCATGCCCTCGTTCTGCACCAGTCCTGAGCCCCCACAGTATCGCGATGGTATCTCAAGTATATCGATGTTATCGACCTCTGCAATGTCCTCCCTGCGTCCTAGCCATAGAGCATGATTTTAGGATGTCCGAAAGAATCGCGTATTGAATACATGTGCATTGCTTCAGGTGTGAAGCGGGAGACATGCGTTTTGAGTGGAATCCTGAAAATCTGTCTAGTTTGTGGCTCTTGGGCACTGGGGCGGTGCTCCCGCTTTGCAGGAGGAATACTTAATTTGTTCTGTAACTCAAGATGCTTCATGCAACTTTACGCATGAGCCACAATATATTTACACCCATCGGGGATATTCAGATAGCTATCATACATCTCTGTGATATTTCAGCAACATAAATGTCATGGCTTAGATAAATAAATGCCTGTGAGGGTATCTCTTGCTGTGGTTGCAGTGTGCCTGTCAAATTACTAAGAAACAGATAGTCTTAAGAAACATGATTTAATGCTGTTCCATGCATTTAAAGGATAAAAATGAATAGTGACCACGTGTCTCTGCACCATCTTCAGAGGAACATTGCAGGCATCTTTCTTTGACATACACTTCAAAAGCTTGAGCGTTCACTTTTTTATGCTTAATTATTTGCACTGGGGAAAAAGAGAGATTCACACCGTACTACAAAATTGGTTCAAGAATAACTGTATGGAAATAAATCATGCAATGGAAAGCAGAATAACATACAAAAATTTGCGACTTCATAGACCAGCGCAGTGCACACATCATGACTCCACATAGATGTCATATGTTATACAATTCAGGTCTAATGGTACTATCTTTATCTTGAATCCATATGCTTAATATTCGGATTAGCCTTATAAAATTTAATGTATTGTATTCATATAAAAATTGCTAAAAAGAGCCAAATGGATATTTTGACACAGCAGCATGTTTTCTGTTAGGAATCCCTGTCTAATTGTTGTTGCCAAATTTTAGTGTTGTGCTCTTCTGTTGTCTAAGGAACTTGAGAATTGTCTTTGAAACAGATGAACCTGTTTGTAGTTTCCTGAAGCCCTGCTCATTTTTCATGTGTTGTGCTAAAGATGGGCATACCAAATATTAGGCCCTCTGATATCAGAGGTTCTCCTTTCTCACAATTGGATGTTGTTTCTTCTAAATTAGAGGTGAGCTAATGATGGACTCTGAGAACAAAGGTCATTGGGGCATTAGACGAGAAAAGGTTTCCCAAGAAAAAAGTCAAATCACATTTATGCTCCCATAAGCTCTCCAAGGTACATAGGTGGGTCTGGTTTGCTAAGTGTGTACACGAGGAGTAAATTTCAGCCTTCCTGGATGCTGCAAAATGAAATCTATCCATCTAGCCACCATCCTCTTTCACGTGACTCAGTCTCTTCCCTTGGGTGTATTTCATTCCGTTTTTAGTATTACACCTCCATCATTAATTCCTCGTTTTTCAGCCTAAGCTCAAACTCGACTCACTTGCTATGCATCAAAATTCAACAAACCTGGTCCTTTCAAGAATGGACACTGCTCGCAGACCTCCCTTTCTGATGGATACTTCTAACTGCCGATTCCTTGCCTTGTGAGGATTTGGAAGACTGATACTGCGGAGTCCATGACAAACTTTGCCTATCCAGTAACAGTCTTGCCAGTCCTTATGCGGTGGAGTTCGGGGATCTGGTCGACGAGCGTCCAGGCACCCAGGGGTAATAAATTAACCAATGTAACCACACCCCGCTATTGCCACTGCTGCCAAACCTCTTAAGATTGCCCTCAGCCGCACACTGTTACCCAGTTCGAGGCCAGATAAGCTATTACCTCCAAGGGTGGCAAAGCATCACTTCAGACAGATGAGTGTTTAAATTGTCCAATGCATCTGATGTGTGTAGCGAGGTAGTTGCAACATGGAGTCCTGGTAGTTGTCGTTCAAATTACTGACTCAACTGTTGTAGGTCTGACTTTATATATACCAAGACCAGTTTCTACTTATTACCAACCGACCCATAATGAGGATAATATTCTGGGATTCAAGTATATGCATCTTAAGACGTCAGTCCATAATGCACTTTTACGAAGAGATATTTAAACATCCATCCAGTGCCCAACTCCACCCTTCAATCCAGGACACATTTTAATGGCTACACAACCTTAAAAGTCACCCATATTTATAATGAATTTTCCAAGTAATCTATAAAAGAGGATGCAGTGCAATAATTTGTTACACATCCATTTTTTTTATGAGTTTATTAGTTGAGCATTCACACTGCTGTGCGGCATGTCTGTGAACCAAGAGAGAGGAGAGAAGGGAATAGTATACATTGTCATTCCAGAACACGTGAATTTTCTTAGTTCTTTTGGACCTCAGTTGATCTAGTTTAAATGTGTAAGGCTGTAAGGAAGGTGTTGTGGAGCGAGGAGCCTTACACGTGGAAGGATATATCCTCAGAGCCATAGCACTTTGGTTGAAAACCTGCCAAAAAGCATAAGTAAAGTGAGGACTAGGGGTTGTACTGTTGCACTCCCCATTAACCTTTATGAATCTAAGTTAGAATGGTAATGATAGGGTTTGCTTGCTCTTGTCTTCGGAAGCTAGTTCTTGCTTGTGATTGGCTAAACCTCATTTTGTTCTTTCAACAGGTCGTTCTTACAACGATATCAATCAGTACCCAGTGTTTCCATGGGTCATAACTAATTACGATTCCGAAGAGCTGGATCTTACTCTTCCAAGCAATTTCAGAGATTTGTCTAAGGTTTGGACTTTTACATTTGTATTGTTGTATGACCATGTTGCTTCCACACCTGCAAAAATAGTTGTCTTTTATTACAATTCAATGCGCATTGTTTCATGACATTCTAAAGACACTGAGGAGCATTTTATAAAATGGAATCTACCACACTACCAGTGCTTGTGCCATACATTTGCACTAGACGTGTGGGCATAGGTAGCTAGGTCTAAAAATCTTGAACACCCTAGGACCAAATCAACATCCCTCTGAATTATTCTGTCCACTGTTTATTCCAGCGGTTCTTATCCTTGTGACTTCTGAGGAACCCCACTGAATCACTACTGAAAGCCAGGGACCCCACACTAAGCGATTTCTATAATTTGAACCGCCTAACATTATACAAAAATACAGAAACAAATATAGATCAGACAAATAACCAAAAAATGAAATATTTTATTTAATTCACAAAGCAAAACATACAAAAATCAAAATTTTAATGGGAAGGTAGGAGCTCTTCAAAATGTGATTTTATTTCTCAAAACTGAAGCAATATGCGGGACCCTAGCAGTTCACTTTGTCTTTGTTGCACTTAATACATGCTCTTTTAGTCCTCGGATACTAGTGTTTCAATTGAGGCCACCGGTTGCTCATAACAGAATCCTTTTACTATACAGCTCTCACAATTCATGCTAAGGATGCCATCTCATTTTTTTGCTTCCAGTTTCAAAGCCCTCCATAGTTAAGGAGTCTTTTAATATTTTGAATTTAACAATGTGCTTTTCATTTATATATACTTTATTAATCGTATTTAATTTTGTAAGCAGTTGTGGACCCCCTAAATAGGCATCACAGACCTCAGGGGGTCCACGGACCACAGGTTAAGAAACACTGGTCTATGCCAAAGACTCCAAAAAGAATAACATCCACACAAATCCCTTAATCAAAGCATTCTGATGGCCAGTTACTGAGAGATTCTTTAATAGGTCAGGCTGCAGGAAAACCTCTTAAATGTGGTGTCTGTTTCCTCCTTCAGATACATTCTTTGAGGCTTGGGACGAGAAAACATCTGAATTGAATGCAGAATATGCTTTGTCTACTGATACTGAGTTCAGTCTCCCTCAGCTTGCATCAGAACCTGATCGCCTCAATAACAGAGAAGAACAAGCATTTGCAATGCAATAGGTTTCGCATTTGCAAGATTTTGACCTTATTTGCATTGTAAATGACAATGCCTTTTATTATTTGTGTTTAAAAAACCTGCAATAATAAAAGGCATTATTATTTACAATACCAATAGGTCAAAGTTTCTAAAATGCAAGACCTATTGCATTGCAAATGCTTCTTGTTTACAAGTGCCCTATGCTGGCTTATACTTTAATAGTGGTCACGCCTCTTTCTTTAGACGAGCTGTGTCTAAAGAAAGGTCCGCGGCTGCTATTAAACTGAAAGCGCGGTATGGAGTGCTTTTACTAAAAAAAAAAAAGCATTTTTTTATCAAGTTGACAAATGCATGTTTTTGTTTTGTAAAAGTGCCCGTGAATGAGCACATGGCGTGCTGAATGTTGCAGGATATCTTGTCGTGCCTGCAGTAAGAGAAATTCCTTAAAGAAAATAGTGCTTACAGAGTAAATAAGACATAACATGTAACAACCGAAGTAAAAGGGCCAGTCCTCATAGGAGGTTACAAATGAAGACAAGGCAGTACTTAGGAGAGACTATTTACCAATCAGAAACCAGCATTTACGAAGGATAATGACACAAGCCAGTGACCAATATGGGCGGAGAGTCAGCGGGGCTTCAAGTCCAATACAGCAGGCCTCGCAGAGCAGTGCATGCGCTCTCCAGGCTCGACCTAAAAAGGGAAATATGAAAAGAGTAAAGCAGCCTTCAGAGGCAGCATACCAGAATCAACACAGATTCCTTATTCATCCAAGACCGCCATTCCGACATTTTTCAGTGAGCTACCGGTATTCACAAGTCAGAGCCATGTTACCTATTGCTAGTTTCTTAAAGTTACTGGACTCCCGGAGAGATATTGGAGCTTCATGCAGATCATACTGTACCTTATTTATGGATTATATTTCTGTGTTTCTAGCAGCAACTAATGCACCTCTAGATCAGTTAGATTCAGTTTCTGATTTTCTAGAGTAAACTTCCTGCCCCAATTATTCTGTCACATATTGGTTACACGGAATGAAACAAGGGCTCTTTCGATGCTGTTCATATTTATTTGTTTTTATTTATTTGCGAGTTTTTATAGCGCTATGAATAGACTCCCGAAGGAGTATCTCCGCGCTGTTGGCAACCAGTAACGCAACTGACAAAGGAGCATTTCAATTAAAAAGAGAGTACTGTGAGGTTCCGAGTCCAGCAAATAAACAACTAAACTGAGCCAAACAGAAAGGTTTTCAGACATTTTCTGAATTGGAGGTGGTTATGACACTGTCTTAGTGAAAGTGGGAGGGAGTTCCAAAGATTAGGACCTACTACAGACAAGGCCCTACCACCTAGTCTGGATTTGGTTATCCTGGGAACATTCAGTAACAGCTGGTCACTGGATCTGAGGGATCGAATAGGGGCATAAGGAACAAACTTGCTGGCTAGATACTCTGGTCCCAATTGATTAAGTCCCTTATGGATAACGCAGCAGGTCTTGAACTTCACACGTTGGCGTATTGGTAGCCAGTGTAATTTTTGAAGTAATGGTTTGGAGGGGGATCTAGGAGGTACATGATTCAAACTCCTCATGCCAGCTATGCTTCTGAGACATCTTCCTCATCCTCTGTGGGTACAGCAGCCTCCACAAACATTTCGTCTCATATCTACTAAAGATTCTCTGTTGAATAAGTGTGTGGACGGGCTTGTACCAGTTGCATGGCAGCTAACTTTTATAATTGCATCACCCCATCATGACCGTTTAAGGCTTCTTGTTTGGTGTGTTTTTTGACACGCATAATGTGATGGTACTTCTAGGTGAATTTTGTTTTTGCTAATTTGATACTGTACACACAAGTGATGGAATTTTGCCTGATCACATGAACCCTTACAAAGAACTGCATGCACTTCATTGTAAATGGGTTGCTATTTTACTTTGGCAATGCTTTTAATACTTTCCATTCTTTATACTTTATTTTGTTGGTTATCTTTCTCTGTTATATCTTCGGGTTACAGTAATTCAAAGCAGTAGTACATATCAGGACAATAATTATCATGTTTTCGTGTGTTGTGCAGTAAAGCGAAAAAGGGTTTCTGTACCTGGTTTATGTACACTTCTGTGCTAGGAAGCACCTGTACTGTTATACCTGATGGGTATATTTATTTTTTTATTAACATTTTTAACATAAGAATATGTTCCCCACCGTTAGGTGCTTTATTTTCGTTTCCTTTTGAGACGCATGCCTGCAGTTAAAAAAAAAAAAAAAAAACATACATTGCTTTAGCTCGCCAAGACAAGACTAGTTTGCTTTGCCAAAGCTTGTTTATTTTTTACTTTGTCTACATTTCAGATGTCACAAGTTGGCGATAACACGCCGTCTGTACTCAGCGTCCAGTGCATATTTAATATCCCGTTCTCTCCTATAATTGTTTTGCTCTTGCTCAAAACGTAGTCAAACTGTTTCCTTGGTTTGCATCCCATCCTATATATTTGCATATTGTGCTTTTTCCTTCTGCCATAAAAGCACTCCAAGGGTTTAAGTCCTGACCCCTGAAAGAAACAACTACTGCAGCACAGATGAATCGGTATACTACTCAAGCCAAACGTAGAGCACAAGGCAAAATAGGATAATAAGCAGATACACACGATGGAGTTCACTGGATCCCAAATTCGGGACCAAACGCTCATTGAGATGGCAAATTCATGGACCCCAATTCTTAGCATGTTTTCTCATGCTGCCTCATCTCTGTTTGCAAAGGCCTTCAGGATATTGCATCTAGCTAACCTTTGTATTCACCTGCCCTCCACCAACACATCTCCTTCGCTTTAGAAATGTGAAAGGTCCCTTTTGGCCCCCAGCAGTCTCTGGTTATTAGAAATATTTGTATACAGAGTTGCATTCACATTTCCAATTGGTGGTAAGGGCTAACTTACAGCACAGCATTTTAGGGATAATTCTGCAAGAAGGCTTGAATTATACTAGAACCGTGAATGCAATGCTAAAAGTACTCCTCTGTGCGTCTTCTCAGGCAATAATGTGTATTTTCCGGATGCACAAACAAAGCTGTACCATGGTGTAAACTATGCAGCTAATTAAACTGCATAGCCCGGTCACAGGCTTAGAACGCTATTTATGTAGCCTTATAGCCCACTGCAGAGAGCTATACGGGTTGTTAACCCTGAACCCTCGTTATAGGCCCTGGACCCTCATTTTAAGCCTGACCTGCAGGAGAGGGCGTATGACAAGGGTAAGGTCCTTTAATAACAAGTATAGCATGAGGCAAAAGGACTATAAGACTCTTGGAATATTCCACCCGTAAGGTTAGAATGTTCTAAATTAAAAAGGGAGAAACAGAAAGACAAACATTGGAATATTGGAGCAGAATGCTTATATTAGCATTTATAAGCCCACAGCCACTTGAATGTCTGCAATGGAGCGCTCAACATTCCAGTTTTCTAATAATTGCTGTGCCTAAATGCAGATTTCTCATCTTGTGAATATCCCCAGACACCAGACTGGATCTGGAGGTATTTTTTTTAGGAACTTCTCCTGCATTTGGCACCATCAGACTCTACTATGACCCTGTATTGCTTCCGGAAGTGACGATGCTGAGCTATATATAGGTGCCACCCTTGCACAGTGCTTCTCCACTGTCAGTGTATCGGGTGTTGACAACAAGTATTCTGTAGACCAGAGCAATCTTTTTGCTATGAAGTTTTTCTGTTATGAGCTTGACCTTGAGTAGGTTAAAGTCTGGAGGTGATTCTGTTTCCCCGATACAATGGGGTGTTCCATAATTAGAAGTATCTAAAAAGAATTGGCTTCTGTATATCTAAAAATTAGTTGGGCCATGTGCTTCAAGATTTGGAGAAACTATTGTTGTCCTACCATGTAAGGCCTTAAAAGCTGGCTACCTAAAATAGCTGCATTCCCACCAGTTGTGGAGCAGTTCCCATCAGATGTCCATATCATCCATTCGCCCAACACATCATATCATTCCATGAATACTGTCCTGGTGACCTTATGAAGACCCTCCTTGACCTGTTTTTCATCGATGATATGGAGTAGGTGCATATCCCCAAGAATCCAGAGCTCAATTCTCGCTGGATCAGAGTCTGAAGTAAGTTGCCAGTCATTTACAGCAGTTAAATTGAATACACAGTCATATATAATAGCTTCAACCCTAATGCCTCCATACATCAATTTACAGCATTTGTCCATTGAGACCAGCAGCATCCTATGACCAAGCGAAACTAGTGAAGGTATGTAAGCATCTCAAAGAGGTGCACCATGTCCATATTACAAACAGCAAGAGCACCCCAGTTGTTCATGTCTGTCTTAGTAGACTTAATCCGAGGGGTTAGCTTACCCAGTTTGCTGCCTCTTCCTCAGCAACATATACTCCATGGTGATGAAAGCCACTGGTCTCCACCACAGGTTTAATCGGCGTGGTGACCACTTGCTCCTCTCTAAATTGGGTGCAGCACAAATGTGTTCCATTTAACTTGTAGGCCAGTTAATTGGTAAAAGAGATCAAGAATTTGGATTGCATGGTGGCCATGCAAAAAGTCCTGCACCAGCGCTTCTGTTACAATCCAGTCTGTGAGCGATTCAGGTAGTCACTGCAAATAATTGGGGTGGCAGAGGTCACTCCTGCTGAGTGGCCTTCCCCATCGCACTTTGTGGTGATGTCCCCCCCATTCACAATAACCCACGCCAAGGGTTTAATACAGGTTGTATAAATGTCAAGAACCCCAGTCCAGTCTTTATCTTTCAGAGGGCTGCAAATAAATAATTATTTTTGAGGGTATTAAAAGCTTTCTCTGGATTTACCAGGATGCATGGAGTGGCCTGGCATCAAGCCACTTAGGTTTGGAGGCATGAAGGTGCTCACAACTCTGAGCAGATGGTAGTCCTGCACCTACGCATTTCATTTCAGAGTGAGATAGGCCTATTTGATTGCCCCTGCGGGAAGACCGGCCTTTGGAATGACCAAAAACACTTTTCCATAGAGATCAAGGGAGTGTCTTGTTTAACAGCTCCTCCTGCTAGCTGTTGGGCTCTGGGGTCTTCCCTCATTTGAGCTCTTTGGGCGTAGAGACCATTCCTCTGCTTGAATTCATTCTCCAATATGTTTCTCGCTCTTTCGGAGAGCCTCATCTTCGGGTGATGTTGGGCAGATCCCAAATGAGCTTGACCAGAACCTTGTGTGGCTCTTAAGAATGAGCCGCAGATACCCTCTCATAATAATTTTCAAATGCTTGGGCGACGTCCTCACGAGAAATAACTAGTATTCCCTTGGCGTTCAGAAACTCTTCCTTCCCATTTGATCAGTGTAGAAATGTTGATCTCTCTTGGTTCTTAATATTTTTAAAATTTAGAATAATCTGCCAGTTTTTAATATGTGACCACGTGTGATTTTTGGATGAAAATTCAAAGTTTTGGTAGGGTGTATGAAACTGAAATGCTTTTCTGTATATCCCCGGTGTCCCAGTTGCCATGCCTGTGAGGGCATTAAAGCTTTTTTGTCCTTTCCTACTTGACTATTTTCCGCAACATCTACCAAAGGGTTTAACCCGAACATTAGCAGGTAAAAACGATTTGAGGAATGTTTGTGTTTAGAAATCTAATCCTGGGATGAACACAAGGGAGGGATGTGTATAGAATGGTGCCGCATGAAGTGTTTTATTCCGGTCAGTTGACCACTGGTGGATTTCATTGAGGGTGCAGCTTTAGCTTGTTTCCTGATAATTGCCTTTTCTTGATCTTGTTTCTATTCTCGGACTCTTTTTGCAGAGTGGCATCTTGTATTGTACTATATCTCTTGAGCCTAATGACTGAGTTCCTGCTTAGCATCGAATCCAATTATTTATTATTGAACATTACTCAAGTTCTTCAAACATGGAACCCCACAATTAAGGGCTTTAGTGCAAGACATTTATCAAGAATTTTACAATGAGGTTTGATTTGTAAATATCGGAAAAGAGTTAATCTTGATTTGCTGGTGCATGCAGAAGCCACTGTGTCATTTGGAATCGAAGCAGCTGGCCCTAGCAACCCAGCTTCCGGCTGATATTTCAAGTTGTTAACCTACATTGCTGTTAAAAAAAAAAATACACTCTCCCTAAATATTCGCTTTTTTGGCCCAGCCTCCTCGGGTGTTCCTTTCTTCCAGTCGTTCTCTCTTCCCTAACTGACTGGGCCTTGTTGTTACTCTCTGCGGACCGTGTTCTTAAGCCTCCCTATTGTTTCTAATTCCCTAGCGTATGCTTTCCTTTCGAGGAATTAACATACATTTGAATTCATCATTTCGCTGAAGTTAAGACCACATATAACCTCCTTTAGAGGATGTATATTCACGCTGCCGCGCACCCCATGGAACTGTAAGGACTGTTTATGTGCCTGTGCTCGGGTCTGTGCCATTTTTCGGCCCCGTTAACATAGAAATAGAAAATGTGGAGATGAGAGCAGTGCCTGCTCAGCCATGGACAGCAGATGACAAACTGTACCCGAAAAGGCTAGGGCTTGCTATAAATGATGCTCAGCCTATCTGTTATACATGTCAGGTAGATAAAGTAGCTGCTGCAGCTGCTGCCCCTTCAGTGAAATACAGCTCTGCACTCTGAACTATATATAACGCCTTTTCAATGAGACAGCCAGTTTGAAAGTGACATCGGAAACTATTTGCGAAGCTAAAAATGCGTGGTTTTAATTTCTCAGCAACGCCGTGTCATGGTCGTGGCTGCCTGGGGCTTAAAAAGGTGTAGAAAACAACAGATATTGTGCGCCAGGTTGGTAATTTATTGCAAAAAGAGTAGTTACCACATGCTTCTTTTGTAAGTGTGTTTTAACATGTTTTTTTATTGAAGGATTCCGTACCACGCCGTATTCACAATTACATTTTGTCTTTGTTCTGAATCGTACGTCTGCACTCTGCTCGTCCTAGAACGTATAGCCACAGAACCGCAAAATAGTTCTCTACAGTTGCACTAGAACTGAAGCAGCAGAGATAGGCAGCGCTTGAACATATTTAGTTCATTCAAGATTCAAATAAAACTATAAATCCGGCTCAGAAACAACTAGCAGTGGTAGGGTGACCAGGCGTCCTGGATTTGCCTGGATGGTCCCGGTTTTTCACCTGCTGTCCCGGCAGATTTCAGGTAGCTCCAGTCCCGGTTTTAAGAGAGGGTCGACTGAAAACGGCAGGCGGTGCTTTTTAATATTCACAAAGAAGGGAAAGTTATCATTTGTTTCAAGAAAACAATTTAATTCTAAGGCAAGCTACTGGGTTTAAAAAAATTGCTTTTTATGTAAGATCTAACTGTCTAATCTCTAATTCTCTGCTGAGGATTGCTGTCATTCTTAAAGTAAAATTGGAGTCCTTCATCTATTTCCTTGAAATGTCCCAGTTTTTGGCTTTAAAATTCTGGTCACCCTAAGCAGTGGGCTTTAATTTTTTCTCACAAACACTCTTTTCTGCTACATCATTTGGGAAGTGCCTAATTCATGTGACCGTGGGTGACCGCACAACCCTGACAAGAGATATATATATATATATAGATATATATAGATATATATAGATATGTTAAAATATGAAAGAGAATTGCGCACCCGTTCATGAGACGGGTGTGCAGTCTAGGAGTTACCGATTTTATTCTAGTAGGAGCGACTTAGCCTTTCAGGCTTTGTGTCTAAATTCCAATGAGTGGTGTAATATAAAGCCTTTGACTTAAGAAAGGAAATGTAATCTGTATCTGTAGTGTGGTCCATCTCATTGGTGAACTACAGATTATTTGCTTGGGTCTCATACAAATGAAGGATCAAGTGGATAACGGACCTCCGACACCTCTTAATGGCCTTAGGCCTTAAGGAGGCCTAGGTCAGTCAAGCCCCCCCGCCCCCCATCAAAGCAGGATCTCAAACAAGCCTATTGGGATTGGGTCCAGACGAACGAGATTCTGAATACCAGAATGGGGAAACTTACCGAGGGGTTCTTTGAACATAAATCGATTTGCAGATTGGAACCGTATCTGGACTTTATACAGATCCCTAGGGAAAGAGCTCTGTTTTTGAAGTTAAGATTCGGGATTCTTCCCATAAACGGTGCGACTGCCTCTTGGAAAGGTCTATATTCGACACCTATGCCCTGCCCTGGTTGTGATTATTACAATGAGTCAACTGCCCATTTTTTATTCGCCTGCCCAGCCTACAGATCGGCTAGAGCCAAGTGGCTCAAGCCGGTCTACCAAATGATTGGCCCAATGAACCATCGTACTGCACTCCGCATTTTGTGCACAGTTACATCCTCTCTGTCACTGATTTGCGGGGTGGCCAAGTTGCTAGGCTGTGCATGGTTGACAAGAAATAAGATCTTGGCAAAAAAGGAGGTATTCCCCATCAGTCCTGCCATCCTATGAGAAAAGAGCTTGGGTCTAGCATATCATATGGGTAATTCAATTGCTGCTATGTTTTTGTTACAGTGTTTTAGTTAACAAAATGGGCAATATCTAATTGTCTGTATTCTGTTTTTGATATTAATGATTTTTATAGGCAAATTAGTACTGTAAAATGTAGTATGATGCATGTCGAAACTTAAAATTGCTGTATAATATTTTAATTCTTTTGATCAGATTGTATATGCTTTTATGATATTTTGTATATCGAATAAAGCTCGTACTACTACTTAAAAAATTAATGATCATTTCCCAAAATCCAATTAGCCCCTTCTCTGTCGTCACAGTAATAGCACCGTTTTTTCACTGGTATGTCAGAACCGTTTCAAGGAAATCCACAGGGTCACTTTCCTGAAAGCACAGGAGGAGCCAACCACTCCTCCAAAAAAGTGCACAATGCCTCAATTTTTCACGTTAGATCTGAAATAAAGAGCAACAACCCTGCTTCGATGAACGGAGGAACAACAAAATGTTTCAAATGAAAAAGGTGATTTTTAAACTGCAAACAAAGGGAAAACATAAGAAATACCACCTCAAAATAATGAACCTAAATTGAAAGGCTGTAGTTAATAACACTTTAAATAAACATCTGTCACGGTATAGTACTGTACTGTGTTTTGACTCCTGGGTCTTTCGGTTTGCACGCTTCTGCTCTAGAATGGACGTTGTGAAGTGTTCTGTTTGAGTCAGTTGAGATTTTCCGTTATGCCTGAAGGCTGACCAAGGAAGACACCAGTGCTTCTGGTAAGGCGTTTTATTAAAATGCAGAGGAAAATGGCTTCCTTGACGAGTTGCTAGCCACTGTTTGAAATAGAAAGCGCAGGTATTAACTATTGCTGCAAACGTGTTTTCTTCTGGAAAGTGCCCATTAAAAATAGTGCAACCTTGCTGAGAAGTGCTGCCTACCTTTCATATCAAAGAAGTGTAGGTACTGAGTACCTGACAGCAGCAGCCGAATTAAAGCATTGATGCTGTGGCAAAATGTTAACGCCCCATCTGTGCTTTTTATTACACAGCCAGCATACATGGGGTTTAGGAACAGAAGTTCCTGCGCCAAGCTGCCCTTAAGACAGCCAGATGGTGCTCTCTGGTAACGCACGTGTGCAGCCCATGAAAACAAGAATTAGTAAGGCCAATTGGTCTCATTTTGCCAGTGCTTGTTGGGTGCCAATATTCGTTTTCCAATGTGGCAAAAGCATTGGAAGGCACAATGACAATGGATCCACCATGAAGTGTTATTTTGTATTCTAAGGTGGCTACATGTTAATATGTGTACTTCCAAGATGGCTGCCAAGCTGTGTCGAAGCACAGTATGGTGAGGTTCGAAGAAGTAGACAGAATACATTTTCAAGCTGGCCACTGTTGGCTTTGCCAGTGCTTGTTAAATTGTGTAGCAAGCATTCGCAAAGCCAATAGTGGCAGGCAGCCATGTTGGGATGGTATTTTCTATACTTACATTGCTGTCTACAAGGAACGTGGTGCCATCTTGGAAGTATAGCAAATGGCATTTAAAGATTATTTCCCCATAAACCCAGGGACAACGAAGATCAAAGAAGGTAAGTCCAATATCCCATCAGTGATAGGGAGGGCTGTCATCTGCTCTTGTCCTTCTTTTGTCCTCTTTTTTTCTGCTACAGATGCTGACCGTGGAAGATTGAAAGATTCTACTCCTGTTTAGAAGTTAATCCAGAGAGAAATTTTCAACCCATGTGGACTTTTCCAGCAAAATCAAACCAACAGTACAACCAATAACATCACAGATTTAACATGCAAGCATAAACATACTGTAATAATGTAACCGTTGTAAATTCAAAGGAACATCACTTACATCCATAACCAGATTCAAAGACTTCGGGTGGGCCATGATTTACCATCGGACGGGCTAATCCTCCCCTCCCTGTCCTTAATAGTATGGAAACTTTCTGTTACGTTAACCAGGAAATTCTTCATTCTATGTCAGGACCCAGAGGCAAGGTTATTCTAGTTTAAAGCTTATCCACTGCCAGATCCGTAATGAAGGAAACTGGGTTGAAATACCGGCGGGCGACATGGTGACCTATTTGGAAAACTGGAATGTGTGCAGAGGTAGCCCCGACCTTGCTTCGCACTTGAATGAGCGCACAATGTCCCAGCGCGGGACCCACCCAGGCCAGTAGTGACAAAGCCGTTGCACTATAGAGACCAGGACACCCTCATACAACATATAAGAGATGAAGAGTTCAGAGTGGACAATGACCAGGTATCCTTGTTCCATGACTTTAAAGCAGTTGTGCAGGCTAGGCGGGCTTCCGTCTTTGAGGTCAAGAGGGCATTGCACGAGGAGGGGCTCCTCTACTCACTCATTTACCTTGTGAAGCTAAAGATTATGCTGGAAAGCCACACACACTTTTGTCTAGAACAGGATGATGCCTGGAGATGGCTAGAAAGTTATCGTGTAGAGGGTGGACTGGCAGAGCCTCCAACTTTAAACACAGAGGCGGCGCTGGCCCTGACGCTGTTCCCAGGGGACCTCCCAGGGTGGAATCCTGAGGAAACCATCTAAGACACAACCGACATGGACAGGGCGGCAGCGGAGACCACCATGGCCAAGCCTTCTGATTCCAAGGGCAGCACTGAAAATGGAAGGCACTCCAAGGACACAGACTCGGATGACCAGGGACCCAAGTAAGATCACCTCCCAAAGATAATCCCACCAGATCTCAGACAAACGTCTATAGCGCACATACTTCTCTGGGGGGAACTTGAACTGAAAGGAAAGTCACTTGCTGTAGGAGTGCTTATTGGGTGGAATAAGCTCTAGCTCCTTCCTGGTGGCTCCCCTCCCTTGACGGGGGAACTTGGTGAAGCTGCCATCCCCGAATGGGGTAGAATCCTGGCAGTTGTTCTGTTGCAGGCTGTGTTGGGGACCGCTGTAAGTGAAAGGAGAAGTGGCAGAATTCTTGGTGCTTACACCTGGGTGCCATTCTCTTGCCCTCACCTGGGACAGCCTTCACTCTGTCACACCTCCTCCCTGGAAAATACTGCTGCACTTCTAGTTGACCCTTTTATGGGCGCCAGTGGCATTTGGAATTGCTCAGTGAAAAAACACTGACAACTACTCTTTTTCAATTCTGTGTGCTTTTATTATTCAGGAGTCTTCTGGGGTGTAGGTTCTCCGACCTTTAACAGTCACTATTGCGAACGAGACTGATGTCATAGATGTTTGCAAATTGTCCTAGTGCGCAGACTGTCACCTACCATTCAACCCTCTGTAAATAATAATATCCGTGCAGCACTTTGAGGGAGGTGGTAGAGTAGTGTTTCGAGGTGGCTTGCGTTTCACTGGTTCAATCTTAGTACAACATTAAGGCCCCTGTATACACCTGCTTTATGGAGCCACCATTAGAGGCTAATGGATTCCCACAAATGCCCATGTGTTATAGAAGAGCAAACACCCAAATTGCCAACTGTCCTTTTGCCTCAGTTTCCAGAAATCCTTCAACTGGGGCTGCTCTGAATTTTGAAATGGCACATTCTTCTACTTGAGCAGGATGCAGCCAAGATGGCGGCCGCAAATCTTTGAGCTCCGCAGCCGGCCCGACAGCAGTTTACACTATCTGGCACGTTGTGCCTTATAATTTGGGGTTGAGGCTTTGGAGAGCAGTCCCCGTTGTAATATGTCCCGAGTCCAGGGCTTGATGCCGCATCGGCGACAAAGTAGAGAAGGAGGTGTCGGCCTTGGGCAAAGCGGACCAAAGGCATTTGTGAGGCAGTGCAGCTATGAAAGAGGAAGTGGCCCAGAGTGCAGTGCCATGGAGCAGCGGCTGCTGCATTGGAGTGGCCCCACATGGATCGGGGCGGTGGAGGATACTGCTGGCGGCCCGGAGTGCGTGGCTGTGCCCTCCAGAGGTAGCGAGGAGGCCTGGAGAAGCCGAATTTAAAAGTGCACCGGTGTGCCCTGATTTCTTTCTCTCCCTCAACCTCATCGGACAGAGACCAGGTCAGTGGCCAGGGTGCCGGGAAGCGCCCACTGAAGATGTAGCATGCGTGCAGGACATCTGGCCATCACCAGCTCTGGGATCGCTCCAGGCCCAAGATCACTGCCGGTGAGTGGAACATCACCCTGCCGGGCTGGAAGCAAGAACCCCAGCAATGGCGTGAAGATCATGATGTGCAAATATGATATATATATACACAACCCGAATCGCTCCTATCTTTCTTAATATGTAATCTTGAGTGAATTTGCAACTTGTATATATGTAACTCTAACCATTAGTGTCTGTAGTAGACTTATGTACTTAGTCCCATTCTTATGTGAGTTTAGAGTTTATCTGTATCTTTTATGTAATTCATGAACTCAAAAGTCCTTACGTAATGTAACTGGTTCTATTGTAAAGCGCTCAGACACCTTCGGGTGAAGTTTGCATTATATAAAAACGCATAAATAAATACTTCCAAAGAGCAGCATCATAAAGGGCTCCGAATTGAAAAGAAGCATATGTGATGTTCAGAAGAGACCGATCAAAATATGTATAAAGGAACGAGTGTTAAATGTGTGAAGTGGCTGACAATTACATTGCACTGTACTGTGAAAGAAAGCCTTGCAATGGTTATTTTGTTCTGATGCTTAGAACTGAAACACCCTGCATTAAAGCAACCAAGTGTGGAGGTTTTGGAATGTTGTGTGGTGAGATTGCTACTTGACCTCTAGCGTCAGATGTCTAGAAATGTCACAAATTCAGTTCTAGTACTGGACCTGGAGACAGGAGTGTTTACATGTGGGTGCTCTGCAGCCTGTCATTAACTAACTTCGCTTTGATCACTTCTGTGATATCTGTGACCTGAATATCTGTAATCAGTCAGTACTTCATCCAGCAGCACAGGGCTCCTGCCTTCTCTCTTTGGCAAGTACGGGTTATCTTATCCATTCCTCTGCAGAAACCAGTCTTTTTCGCTTTCAAAAAAGATCCTCTGCAGAGAGCATCTTCCCCCTCTGTAGACTGCTTACAATTTGTATCAATTTACAACATTGGCATGGTACTAAAATGCCACGATGCAGAGTAGAGAAGACCTGTAAAGATCTCCTGACTAACAGTTAAGAATTGTACATGCCATCTTATCACAGTAAATGTTTCTATGAGAACAACCATGTAAGGATTTGCCTCTGTGGTTATTTTTCTTACTTTAATTCTGCAGACACTGACCACAGCCTCCCACAGAACACATTAGACAACTCCTAGTGTTAGATTGGGTACAATAATGGCTCTAAGCCATCCATTCACATCTATCCTCACCCGCACACACATTGAACGCCATGGAGGCACATAATGGATGAAGAAAGTCGAGACATAAAACTACCCCCGCTCAACAAATCAAGGTGCGCACTGTCCGTCTGCACCTGCATTGATGCGTCCAATGGTCCACACAGAGCCATGACTGGAACTAGTTGGCCACTCATCATTATATCCCTTGGCTAAACACTCACCAGCCGATATCCATTGTGACTCTTTGCTGAAAATGCGTGGATTCAGATTGTGACCCTACTCTGTACAAATACATTTATCACAACATTTGTTGGTTTTATCATGTTTTGTATTATGTTGTGCATCTCCGTTTGACAAGGTCGTGCACTTAACCAAAATCTAAAAGTAAATGAATAAACCACTTTCATCTGAGATCTTGAGAGTACCCTACAAATGTTTTTTTTAAGATGCTGTCTCGTGGCCACTGTATGGAGGAGTATAAGACCACAAAAAAGCTCTGAGCATTCAAAGGGGGACATGTGAAAGGGAGGGAGTTTTTTTTTACCTTCTTGACAACACTTCTTTTCCTACCTATCCATAACAGACTCGCTCCAGGCCTACTGAATAGACTGTCACTGCCATCTCCTAAGGTATGACCACGTGTTACACCCGTTTACCTGTCCCCGAAGCCCAGCCATTCATTTTTTCGTTCTTTCCTCATGTCTGCCTTCCCTCTTTGGCCGTAGCCTCGGTGTTCACCGTGAAATGCAGCTCCCCACCTTTTATTTTTCTTGGACATCTACCTGCTATCAAGTGCTAAAAAAAAAATCCGAATTATACTCCTGGCTCCCTAAGCCTTATTTCCTTACATAATACAAATCTTCGCCTTGCAGTTGTGTAGCTTGGTCTAATATGTTAAACTCCTATTACATCCCTTCACCTCAACACCGGCTTTAAGTCGGGCATCAGGTGGACGCACTGGTTCACTGAACACGGACCGGCCTTTGTACTAACTGCACACACTAGTGTCCGTACTGGTCTAAGCCCCTCCCCACACGGACTGTCCACCAGTGCCTCTTCCTCCCCTTAAAAGAACCAACGCTGCTTTACCTGTGCGAAGCCGCAAGTGTGACTCCTTACGACTTGAATCGTTTCCCCTGACGTGTCATTTAAGGGGCACCTCTTGGACTTTGATTTAGTGGGTGAAACACAGTCCAATACAAGAACAATCAAAAAGGTGGGGACAAAGCAATTTTCTTTACATTGGAAATTAAGAACATTGTTCCAACTTGTGTGACATGAAGCATGTTCACTTACTTTTAGAAAAACTGTCTTTTTCAGACTGGATAGACAATTCTTAACTGGAAACCCCGTGTTGAATAGCACCGCATGGAGTGGGTCTCAAGGTGTGTGGTAGGCGAACAGCAACCTAAAGCACTTTTCTAGAAAATTAAATTTGAAGCATAAGAAACATGTACTTGCACTAAAATATGCTGTTGAACTTTCACTCAGTTCTGTGTTTTGGCAACAGCTGTTTCTTGATTTGTTTCTGTGTTGTGTTCGAGTAACCCATCACACATCTGCACTCACTCACTTTATACATGTAGGACGAACCTGGCTCTGCTCATGAGTCACTTGTAATTTGAATTGGGACAATGCTGAAGACATATTACATTTGTTTAATAAGGATGGAGCCTTTCTAAAAAGGGTCAGAGTTTTTTGTTATTGATGTGCATCTCTCCTTTCCTGTCTTACTCTCTCTCTTGCTCCTGTTGCTACTTTCGTCATAGTTGTCTGCTCCCTCCCGCCTGTTTTAGCTCCACTGCCTCTTTTTGTCCTGCCTGTCAATTATTCTCTTTCTGCTCCTTTGCAACTTCACTTTCTGTATTTGGCTGTATGCTCAATTGTTTTTCTGTATCTTTTCATTGTTTAATATTTCTTTCCACACTTCCTCTTTACATCCATTCACTTTAGAATTAGTCCCTCATCCTCACACGCTCTCTCCTTTTACACTCTCTCTTTTTACGTTCTCTCTGACTCTCTCCCTACGTCTATCCAGACTTCCTCATTCTTCCCTTTTCTCTAGCTCTGGTCTTGCTTGAGCTTAAATTGTCCCTTTATTTCACCCTTCTGCTTTTTTCCTTGCTTTCGCTTAGCATCCGTCACCACTCATCGTGCTTCTCTCAGCATTTCTCTTCCACTTCTCACCTAGTTGTCTTACGCCCCAGGTCTTCACTTCTTTTCATCACACTAGGAACAACTGTGTACCTGCTGTTTCCTTTTACACCATCTTACCGCAGATCACCAGCAGCACCCCCTCCACCTGGGTTTCTGTTACCGAGCAGTGACAAAGGATGTTGTGTGTGTACTGTGTGAGGGAACCTTTGTAAGCACTTTGTGACCAACATACCCCACCAAATTAACACAATTAAAAAACTTGTCTGTAAATGGGTCTGCGGTAGCAACATTATCGAAACATTCAGGTCCTTTTTATCCCCGTGTATATTTTTTGTTTGAGTTTTTTTTCAATGACTGCTTTCTTTTAATTGCAACAAATTTTTATTGTCTTTTTTCCAAACGACATTACATACAACATAAAACACAGTCATCGTTGTTTTCTCGTTTGAGGGTTTTCAGCCAAAACTCGCTAGTTTAGTGGCGTCACATTACAGATTATACGTGCTAGGCTATTAAACGGAGTTTGTCGTACCTCGGCACTCTAAAAATGTAATATCATAGAAGCCAGTGCACTGAGGTGCACTTTTTACACTGAATTTTCAAAATACTGTTACAGTGAAGAAGAGACAAAAGTTGAAGTGGGCTGACCCATTGCCTTCTGATGTATGCAGTGGCAGGTGGAAGCAAAATGTAAATGACACATCTACAAACCAATGGCTAAAGTGTGTTGGCCCAAATCCTCTGTGTGTGTGTGTCTGTCCATCTATTTTCTATCCATTTTTCAGTCTATATATAGTTTATTCATGTTTTTTTATTATCTATGACTGGCGAGACCACAAGCCACCCCAGGGTTCAAAACCTGTTTTAACAGCAGGAAGCAGATATCAGTCCAGGATCCGTATAGTATCTTCCAGTCATGTCTCTAGGATCTAAGCATACATTGAAGTCCTCTGGAAAAAATGCTCCCTGATTGACCTGTAGCTTGTCAGAGCAGGAGGTGAAACTGTAAATTGCCTGACACAAGAAGCTGGGTAGAACTGCTCCAATACGTGAAGTCACTTCTGCTACAATTCGTGGGCTGCTCCTGTCCCTGGTATCAGTTCCAATCCAATTTGGTAGGTAAGTGAAAGCAAGGTCCTACCATAAACACAAGAAGTCCGAGCTGGACTCTTCTCTGCCATGTCACTCCCAGTCTGGGAAGAAGCCCTGCAGACTGCACTCGAAGGACCTGACTCGGTCACCCTCATCCAACTCACAGCAAATCCCCAGGCTAGTCCCAGCTCATCCCGAGTGTCCTGGTCAGTTGTTAACTTCGCAGCAAGTACATACCTTCAACATACCTTTTCTGAACAAAGCCAGTTCCCTCTTAATCGCCTTCAGAACCGAGGAGACTACAAGGGCCCCCAGTCGGATTTTCAACGATGGAGCCTGCCCTGGTGTCGCCTGACCTCGTTAGGCCTGATCAAATATCCAGTTAGTGCCCACCCATGCCTCCGTATGTCCCACTGGCTTTGGTGCTGATCTCGACCTAATAGGTGCTTACGCTGGGCCCAATCCTGGTGCCTGTTTCGGATCTAGAGCAAACGTAGGCCTAGGCGTGGTTGATAGTCTGTTTTAAGGTAAGCAAACTGCAGCCCATGACTTGTGAGGATTTCAAGGCAACTCCACTCCCCTCTAGGCCATTATTAGAATGTTCCAGATACACTGTTTGGATCAGATTCAAATGCCTTTCAGTGCCCTAATTACTGCTTCCTTATTATGTGTTTGCCACAACTGAATACTTTCTTTTCATAATCATTGAAGAAATGTATGAAAGTGCTTTACAGAAGACTGAGAACCGTATTTTATTTTTTTACAATACCAGATGCCACTTTTAAATGAGTATAGTGGCACCAAGAGCCCTGGCACCTACAGTCACTTCTAAGGGTGTCACCGTGGAGGTGTACAGGCCCTCTGCTGTCTTTCACTTAAGCGCACAACTCCCTCCTCTGACACGACACACCAGCTCAGCGCTTGCCCTCCCAGATACAGTGCAGATTGAGGGTGCAAAGGAACAGTTTGACTCTAAGGATTTGCAGTTTCACATCCCAATTTTTAGGTTTTGCCTATGAGACTGCTTTTATCTCTTTGTAGGCAAAAACTTACAGTGAATCCCAATGGTTTTAAATGGAACTCTAAAAGGATGCGGCCTAAGTAATTAAGGGCGGGACTTGAACCATTTGAACTACTATGAACAAAATCATTGTTGTCACTCATATCAAACTGCCAACAAGCACTCGCAATCACATACGTTTGTTTTTGTGTGACATGTCTGGATGCAGAAAACTCACCAAGTTGCACCTAATTGCTGGCAAGAAAGCATGCTATGTAAATTACAGGATAGTAGTTTTCATCTGTCTGTTTTCTGAAGATTAACACTTTGAAGAATTTTCTTCATCTGCTTCCAGGCGAGGTCGCCCCCACTCCGCTGCTCCTGCCCGCTGACCACCTGAGCTGCCCTGACAAGCTGTCCTGCTGCCTCGCTCCTATCTCCTGCTACCTGCCCACTCTACTGCCTCGTGGTTGCCCTCGCCGCCGCTCCTGCTGCCGCCTTTGTCTCTTCCCTTCTTGGGTTGCCCTTGACCCGCTGCTTGTCTTTTTTTGCTGCCTCCCGTTTTCCCCCCCTTCTGCTGCCCTCCCCCTTCCTTTGAGACCGCTCCCGGCCGCCCCAGCCGCCGCCGAGCCGTCCTCAGTCCCCCTTCCCGCCACTGACCTACGCCGACTCCGCCCCCCTACTGCCCATTGGCCGCCCACGCTCCCGCCACCCAGCTGACCCGCCCTACCGGCTCCTTACTTAAGGGGACCGAGGGCAGGGACAGGGAGCGACCGCTGAGCCTGTTCTAGGCGAGGTCGCCCCCACTCCGCTGCTCCTGCCCGCTGACCACCTGAGCTGCCCTGACAAGCTGTCCTGCTGCCTCGCTGCTACCTCCTGCTACCTGCCCACTCTGCTGCCTCGTGGTTGCCCTCGCCGCCGCTCCTGCTGCCGCCTTTGTCTCTTCCCTTCTTGGGTTGCCCTTGACCCGCTGCTTGTCTTTTTCTGCTGCCTCCCGCTTCCCCCCTTCTGCTGCCCTCCCCCTTCCTTTGAGACCGCTCCCGGCCGCCGGACGCCCCAGCCGCCGCCGAGCCGTCCTCAGTCCCCCTTCCCGCCACTGACCTACGCCGACTCCGCCCCCCTACTGCCCATTGGCCGCCCACGCTCCCGCCACCCAGCTGACCCGCCCTACCGGCTCCTTACTTAAGGGGACCGAGGGCAGGGACAGGGAGCGACCGCTGAGCCTGTTCCAGGCGAGGTCGCCCCCACTCCGCTGCTCCTGCCCGCTGACCACCTGAGCTGCCCTGACAAGCTGTCCTGCTGCCTCGCTGCTACCTCCTGCTACCTGCCCACTCGGCTGCCTTGTGGTTGCCCTCGCAGCCGCTCCTGCTGCCGCCTTTGTCTCTTCCCTTCTTGGGTTGCCCTTGACCCGCTTCTTGTCTTTTTCTGCTGCCTCCCGTTTTCCCCCCCTTCTGCTGCCCTCCCCCTTCCTTTGAGATCGCTCCCGGCCGCCGGACGCCCCAGCCGCCGCCGAGCCGTCCTCAGTCCCCCTTCCCGCCACTGACCTACGCCGACTCCGCCCCCCTACTGCCCATTGGCCGCCCACGCTACCCAGCTGACCCGCCCTACCGGCTCCTTACTTATGACGCCCCCAGAGCGACCGCGCAGCGGACGCGCGCAGCGGGAGCACCGAATGAGCGCCGAAGGTGCGCCAAAGGTAAGCCCGTCCGCGCCTGGCCCGCGCCCAGCGCCCGGACCCCTGTCTCCCGCAGTCACCAGCCCACCCGCCGGACCTATGCCGCCACCGAACTCAACACACTCAACGCCGGCCAACTCCCGGGCTGCTACCGAGCCACCCCGAGACACCCACGGACCCTTCTGCTGCAACTCCTGCAAGTTCACCCGGACCTGCACCACTCCAGCAGTGCCCAAGACCTCGACGAGCAACAGCAGCAGCCACCTGAAGTGCATCCTGCTCAACACCCGCTCCGTCCACAGACACGCTGTCGAGCTCTGGAACCTGCTCGACACCACAGCCCCAGACGTCGCCTTCCTCACGGAAACCTGGATGAACGCCTCCTCAGCACCCGACATCGCCATCCCGGACGGCTTCAAGATCATCCGGAGGGACTGCGTCAACCAGACAGGAGGAGGCATCGCCATCATCCACAGGAACTCCATCCGCATCACGACCAACACCGACGACACCCTCGCACCCGCCGAGCACCTGCACTTCCAGATCCACATCAACCCCAAGACCACCCTCAGAGGCACCCTCGTCTACAGACCCCCGGGACCACGCACACAATTCAGCGAGGACATCGCCGACTTCGTCAGCCCGCATGCCCTCCCCTCCGCTGACTACATCCTCCTCGGGGACCTCAATTTCCACCTGGAGAACAACAACGACCGCAACACCACCACCCTTCTGGACAACCTCGCTAACCTCGGACTCAAGCAACTGGTGACCACCCCCACCCACTACGCCGGACACACACTCGACCCCGTCTTCTCATCCAGCAAGGACATCGCCTTCAGCCACGCCACCGGACTCCACTGGACGGACCACAGCTGCGTCCACTTCAGCTTCAAAAGGACCACGATCCACCACCAACAGAAACAGGTTGCACGCAGAAACTGGAACAAGATCACAGCCGACCAGCTTGCGACTTCCCTGAGCAAGAACCCACCCACCAGCGCAACGAACCCCAGCCAAGCGGCCACCAACCTCACGAAGTGGATCAGCGACTGCGCAGACTACCTCGCCCCTCTGAGGACCCCACCTAGCAGACCCGGCAGCAAGAAAGCCCCATGGTTCACCGACGAACTCAAGAGCTCCAAGAAGGACTGCAGAGCCCTTGAGAAAGCCTGGCGCAGAGACCCAACACCGGACAACATGACTGCCCTCAAGCTCGCCACCCGTAAACACCACCAACTGATCCACACCACCAAGAAAACTGCATTCAAGGAACGACTGGACAACAACGCACACAACATCAAGGAACTCTTCAACAACGTCAAAGAGCTCTCCAACCTCAACGCCGGAAACAACGACATCACCCCTTCGCAAGACCTCTGCAACTCCCTCGCCTCCTACTTCCACAACAAGATCGCGGACATACACAACGGCTTCAGCACTCAACCGACGCACGCCACGACCGAACCACCGCCCCCCACCACCACCCTCCGCGCCTGGACCCCGATCAGCACCGAAGACACCATCCGCACGATGAATTCCATCCACTCCGGATCTCCGACCGACCCCTGCCCTCACCACGTCTTCAACAAGGCCGACGCGGTCATCGCACCCCACCTGCGGGACACCATCAACACCTCCTTCAACACCGCTACCTTCCCGGAGAGCTGGAAGCACGCCGAACTCAGCGCCCTACTCAAGAAGCCATCAGCCGACCCTACCGACCCATCTCACTGCTCCCGTTTCCCGCAAAAGTCATCGAGAAGACTGTCAACAAGCAGCTGGCCGCCTTCCTCGAGACGAACGGATCCCTCGACCTCTCGCAATCCGGCTTCCGGACCAACCACAGCACCGAGACCGCCCTGATCGCAGCAACCGATGACATCCGAGCCCTGCTCAACAACGGAGAAACAGCGGCCCTCATCCTCCTAGACCTCTCCGCGGCCTTCGACACTGTCTGCCACCGTACCCTAGTACAGCGCCTCAGCAACGTCGGAATCCAGGAGAAGGCACTGGAGTGGATCACCTCCTTCCTCGCCGGAAGGACACAGAGAGTCCGCCTCCCCCCGTTCAGATCAGAAGCCACCGAAGTCATCTGCGGCGTTCCTCAAGGCTCCTCGCTCAGCCCAACCCTATTCAACGTCTACCTGAGTCCCCTCGCAGCCATCGCACGCCAGCACAACCTCAACATCATCTCCTACGCCTACTGAAAGACTCAGTAAAGATGATGTTAAATGGATGAAAGCCCAATTTTTAAACCATAGAAATACTAACCGGGAAGCTATGGAAATTGAAAAAATTACAGTAAGGGGTCACTATATGGTAATTTCTATCTTGACCATCCAGCCATACTTAACTGTAGTCAATAGACCCTATCATCGTTGGCTATTGACGAAATTCCGGTTTAATCAGATGCATCTTCTTTTGGGTGAATACCTGAAATGGAATAAGCCAAGGGACAATGCCCCGTGTAAATGTGATGCCTTTAATGACCAAGACTTGACGCACTTTGTATTTTTCTGTCCCTTTTTTGTCGAAGGGAGGAAAAAATATATTTTACCACTACTGAGGGACAAGGGATTTATGCAAGTGAAACCCGCGTTGTTGTTTTTACAGCTTATGGAGACCCCTATTGTAATGTTTGGGGTTGCCAACTTTCTAGTAGCGGCGTTGCGTGCCAAACGTAAAAGATTGTTGAACACCACAATGATGGAATGTGTTTTGGAGTAGCTAAAGTTTGGCCTGATTAATCTTTACCATCATGAGCGGTTAATTTTCATTTTTTTCCTGCTTGTTCACACCGTCAACAAGAAGTAACAAGACAATGAAATTAGTTATATAATCAATCTGATGGTTTACAGGGTATTATAAATTTTAAACTGTGCCTGATTACCTCCCACACAACTGTTTCAACTGTTTTTAACTGCTTTTTAACAATTGTTTGTGAATTTTAAAGTTTTATCTGTGAATTTATGTTGATTATTTATAAATATGTGTGTAGCATACTTTTATGATTTTAATTAATCGAATAAAGTATTTTTGACTCTGACTCTGACTCTCCTACGCCGACGACACCCAGCTGATCCTCTCCCTCACCAACGACCCCGCCAGCGCCAGCGCCAAACTACACGAAGGGATGAAAGAGGTAGCCAAATGGATGAAGAACAGCTGCCTGAAACTGAACTCGGACAAGACGGAAGTCCTCATCCTGGGCTCCTCACCCTCCGCCTGGGACGACTCCTGGTGGCCCCCCACCCTAGGCAGCGCACCCAAACCAACAGACCACGCATGCAACCTGGGCTTCATCCTGGACTCCTCCCTCTCCATGATCAGACAAGTCAACGCCGTCTCCTCGTCGTGCTTCAACATCCTACGCATGCTATGCAAGATCTTCCGGTGGATCCCCACCGAGACCAGGAAGACGGTCACCCAGGCCCTCGTCACCAGCCGACTGGACTACGGCAACGCCCTCTACGCCGGAACCACCGCCAAACTCCAGAAGAGACTCCAGCGGATCCAGAACGCCTCGGCACGACTCATCCTGGACATCCCCCGTCGCAACCACATCTCCGGACACCTGAGAGACCTGCACTGGCTCCCGGTCAACAAGAGAATCACCTTCCGTCTCCTCACCCACGCACACATATCCCTGCACAACCAATGCCCAGGATACCTCAACAGCCGCCTCAACTTCTACTCTCCCAAACGCCAGCTTCGATCGACCGGCCACGCACTCGCCGCCGTCCCCCGCATCCGAAGAGCCCCCACAGGGGGAAGGTCCTTCTCCTACCTCGCCGCCAAGACTTGGAACTCCCTCCCGACCCACCTCCGCCGGACCCAGGACCACCTCGCCTTCAGGAAGCAGCTCAAGACCTGGCTGTTCGAGCAGTAGCAGACCCTTCCCCCCCACCCCTAGCGCCTTGAGACCCTCCGGGTGAGTAGTGCGCTATACAAATGCTCTGATTGATTGATTGAAGGAAAACATTAGTTCATTCATTGGTTACATCTTGCCTGGACTACTCAAATTGCCTTTACCTTGGTATCCCTGCGTATTTGATACGCAGACTTTAGTTGATTCAGAATGCAGCGGCAAGACTAATCAGGAGAGTTCCGAAGCAACATCATTTTTCTCCATATTTGAGACACCTGCATTGGCTCCTGGTGGAACTACATATTAAAATCAAAGCTCTGATGTTATTTTTCTGAGCCTATTATGGCGAGGCCTCACGCTATCTGTTGAATAGACTGTCTCCGTGCATGCCAAAGAGGGCAGGTACTTCGATCCGACAATAGTCGCCTCCTGTAGATCCCAAAATTCTTGAATCTCGTTGTGTTGGCAGTTCCTTCACTGTGCAGATGGCAAATCTATGTCATAATCTTCCTTTCAAACTACGGCAGGTTGAATTTCTCTCTGCCTTTAAAAGGCAACCCAAACCCTGGCTATTTGACCCCTTTTAGTCTTCCGTCAATTTGGCATTCCTTATACTGTCTGCTAGAGCGCTGGGACCTTTCTGTTGAAGCAGCTGTGCGCTTTAAGTACCATTTGATTGACTGATTGATTATTTTCATCACGATAATTGGGATTTCCTGAAGCCCCAGCAACTCACCCACTTCCTGGTGGCTAGCACTAGTTTCAGGGAAGCATTTATTTCTTTTTTATGTTCAGGGTAAGCATTTAAGCTAGCTGTACTGGTATCTCTCAAAATTGTGGGTGGGTCCAATATCAAGGTCACAGGCACCAATGGTTGGGTCTGCACTGTTAAAGGTTTGTCTGGGAGGGCTTTGCACTTGTGTACAGGACTTTTACTGTGCTCGATGACCAACCAACTCCAAGGGCAAGCAGCGGGAGCACAGTAGCCTTTCTTCAGTCGCTTCCATTGATACTTTGATACTTCTGTGTTGGTCAGTAAGCACGAGGCCTTAATTCACAGCTGCCAGTTATGGACATGTTGAAAAATAAATAATCCAATTTATACAGGTACTGCCTCTTAGGCAATGAAATACACACCTGGGGCGATCTCCACTCGTCACTCCCTTTGTATATCCACATTCACATCTTTTTATAGATATTTGATTCAGACAGGAATAGCCAATTTATTGAATGCTGTGCATGTAGGTAATTTTACCAGAATCACATAACTTCTTTAGCTGAAGAAGAAGCTAGAAAAAAACCTGTTTTATTTATACTTGTTAACCCTACCAGTACACCACATCTTTTCCCACATTTCATACCTCCGATTTAAAAAATGACTGAGGAGACAAATGACGTTTGACCTTCTGCACCAATAAAACAACAACTTGGAGAGGGAGTCTGTGCTGCCAATTTAGAGTCCCAAAAGTAACAAAAAGGGGGAGTGAGAGAGAGTTATTGGATTCGTTCTCCCTATCCGTACATGTATAAACAATGGGAATCCAACTGTGAATAGAGAGTGGCCCCTACATTAGTGGCGAGCACCCAGTGTGTGTAAAATACCCCTCACACACCAAAAGGACCCTTGGTGTCATGCTTCATCATTGGGGTCTTCGCACCCCTCTAGGGGATGTGGCGTGCTGCGACCTACAGCTACGCGGGAGCACTTACTTTTGTATCTATGTGTGGTGCTTGTGAGGGTTTCAAAAATAATAATGTGCGTGAGTAGTGGGGTTATCGAGTGAGTAATAGTAAAAATTAAAAAGAACCTGGCTCGTGGGGTGGACAAAAAAGAATTTTTAATGGGCCCCCGGACTGGTACTGTTAAAAACGTGAAGTTGGAGGTATTTATGCAATATAATGTGCATTACCTCCTGTGTGCGTCGACATGTTTCGGAGTATTAACTCCTTCTTCAGGACGGGGTGCACAAATCCCCTACCTTACTCGCGTATCTCTACTCAAGAAATCAATTGATATTAAACAAAAGTGCAATGTGATGCAGGCTAAATGTACCTACAAAATGAAAGTCAATGGTTTCTGCCATTTGCAAAATCTGGAAAGGAAAAAACAGTAGTCTGGTGATCCAATCCCCATAATTTGAAAGGTACAGTGACCTGTAAAAAATATATAATTATATATAGTGTGGGCTGCTATCACTAGACATATGATGTCATACTACTTGTGATGTCGTGCCCTGTAAAAGAAGTAACACATACAAGACATACATACAGAAAATATAAAACACACGCTCTAGTTTTTAAGGATAAATCATTTTCTGTGTCAAAATTGTATCAGGGGTTTAGATTTGATAGTCTGGTTAGTTCATACTTGTTTGAATCCATCTGGAGTGCCTCAAGAGCCTCTTAATGTAGGGGTTATCATGCCAAACTGCTACCTGTAGGAAATATGCACTTTCAGAATCCCAAATTACTCACATAGTTGTTGGTAGACCTCCTTTGGTTGTATTGGCACTATACTCACGATCTACAGGAGAGATTTGCTCCTTCTTGCCCATACGCGGCTCCGCTGTGAGTGCGGTGTCTGTACGAGAGCCTCGCCTTTTTATCGGTTAGTTAATTGGCCTGGTAAATTACCGGATACCATTGCCTGCCCATGTTTGGGTAGTCCGGTTTTGCTGTAATGAGCTCTCTTGTGGGCCCGCGCTGAAACGAGATACTGATCTCTTTACGGCGCACGTGTTAGTGCGAGACGCTTCTTCATAGCGCATGCGCTCACGGACCCGCTTGGCTCTGTTAAGTGAAGGTACCGATGTGGAAATACTATTTGAATTGATCAGTGCGCATGCACGCACACGGTTATTGCACTCCCAGAGATTGCTTCTTTTTTAGAGAACAAGTACTGTCAATGTACGCTTTGTATATCTTTCTTTAAAAAGAAGCAATCTCTGGGAGTACAATAACCGAGTGCGCGCATGCGCACTCATCAATTCAAATAGTATTTCCACATCGGCACCTTCAATTAACAGAGCCAAGCGGGTCCGTGAGCGCATGCGCTATGAAGAAGCGTCTCGCACTAACACGTGCGCCGTAAAGAGATTAGAATCTCGTTTCAGCGCGGGCCCACAAGAGAGCTCATTACAGCAAAATCGGACTACCCAAACATGGGCAGGCAATGGTATCCGGTAATTTACCAGGCCAATTAACTAACTGATAAAAAGGCGAGGCTCTCGTACAGACACCACACTCACAGCGGAGCCGCGTATGGGGCAAGAAGGAGCAAATCTCTCCTGTAGATCGTGAGTATGGTGCCAATACACCCAAAGGAGGTCTACCCACAACTATGTGAATAATTTGGGATTCTGAAAGTGCATATTTCTTACAGGTAGCAATTTGGCACGATAACCCCTACGTTAAGAGGCTCATGAGGCACTCCAGATGGATTCAAACAAGTATGAACTAACCAGACTATCAAATCTAAACCCCTGATACAATTTGACACAGAAAATGTTTTATCCTTAAAAACTAGAGCTTGTGTTTTATGTTTTATGTATGTATGTCTTGTATGTGTTACTTCTTTTACAGGGCACGACATCACGAGTAGTATGACATCATATGTCTAGTGATAGCAGCCCACACTATATATAATTATATATTTTTTACAGGTCACTGTACCTTTCAAATTATGGGGATTGGATCACCAGACTAATGTTTATTCCTTTCCAGATTTTGCAAATGGCAGAAACAATCGACTTTCATGTTGTAGGTACATTTAGCCTGCATCACATTGCACTTTTCTTTAATGTCAATTGATTTTTTGAGTAGAGATACGTGAGTAAGGTTGGGGATTTGTGCACCCCGTCATGAAGAAGGAGTTCATACTCCGAAACATGTCGACGCACACAGGAGGTAATGCACATTATATTGCATAAATACCTCCAACTTCACGTTTTTAACAGTACCAGCCCGGGGGCCCATTAAAAATTATTTTTTGTCCACCCCACGAGCAAGGTCCTTTTTAATTTTTACTATCACTCACTTGATAACCCCACCACTCACGCACATTATTGTTTTTGAAACCCTCACGCACATTATTGTTTTTGAAACCCTCACAAGCACTACACATAGATACAAAAGTAAGTGCTCCCGCGTAGCCGTAGGTCGCAGCACGCCGCATCCTGTAGAGGGGTGCGAAGACCCCAATGATGAAGCATGACACCAAGGGTCCTTTTGGTGTGTGAGGGGTATTTTACACACACTGGGTGCTCCCCACTAATGTAGGGGCCACTCTCTAGCTTATTTAGAGTCCACATCCTCTACCAAACCTGTTGTGTGTCCTCAAAAAGATTGTGCTCTGAAATGTATTTTTTGTCATTGCCCTACCCTAGTGCTAATGCGACATGGTCAGAGAAATCTGCTAGGCCCATATTATACTGCTCTATAGTAAGTGAGGGTTTCATATTTTGGTGCTCTTGCGGCTCTTGGTAAGGGCTTGCAAGGGTATAAAATAAGGTATAGTGAAATACCCTTCTACCTGTATCAGTCTTTGAGGCATACTTTACTTATACTCCCTGTTTCCCCCCAAACCCCTTCTAATAACTGCGACCCTTTGTTTAGATCTTTAGAGCATCTTTCTAAATATTGTGCTCTATTACAGACACGACCCATCCTCTTTCCGTGATTGAGACTGGCGAGAAAGTAATTTAGTTAGACCTTTAAAATATTATGAATTTCTAAATTGAACATAAAATTAATGGAGGGTTTTAAAAACCTTTAAATGCTGTTCTTTTGCTGTTTGTGTGATTTGAGCTCAGTAAACTGTTTTCACTGCATACTGTAGCTCGGTTGAATTGCCTCATCTGTTAAAGAAGTTGTCAGAAAAATATGGGCCAGCACAGTAGAATGTATTAGCCCAATACGTTGTCTCCATTTTATTATCGGCTGTAGAGGACGCGGTGATATACTGCTCTGTCGCTGCGGATCTATTGTGCGAAAGGGCTCCTCCGTTTTCTGTGCAGTGCCATTAATTTATAGCAGTAAACAATATGTAGCTCTTCAACTGCAGCAAAGCAGAATCTTTTAATGAGGTGGATGTTATTACCACAATAAATCAGGGCATTCGTGTAATGTATAATTCAAAGTGTGTATGCCCAGTGTAACTTCTCTGAGTAAGCTGATAGTGTATCAATGTCACCACACAGCTCCACTCTTCTGCCTGTTTTTTTCAGCCTCTCTCATTTTAGAGAGACGGTGGTTTTATTCTTGTAATGTTTTTATTTGCTTCCAATTGAATCTTTGAGTGCTGCTGCAGATGTCCTGCAGCCTGCCTCAGAAGCCACTGTAACAATAACGGTAAAAATCAATACCGCGGATCCGAGCAGCTCGCATCCGGGCTTGATATCGTCTTTACAAAAGGAGCAAAATCAATCCTAATTGGTTTTAGCTGTATATCCAAGGAACGTAATTCTATAACTATCGACCTGAAGGCAAATAGTCATTTGGAGAGTAATAAAAATAGGAGAAGATAAAGGGAATTGTTAAGACGCTGCAGGATGGTATAAATGCATCATTGATTCTATTTTTAATTAATATAATTTGTATAGCAAAGATGATCGGCTCCTCCATCTCCTCTTTGTTCTCCATCTTAATGTGATCAGTGGGTACCACGTGAAGTATAGCCCAAGGAGGTTTTAGAGCTGCAGCGATGCGCAATCTATCTAGTCCAGGATTCCTATTCCTGATGGTGCTTGATATGGAGAGCCCTGAAGTTTGACCCATTAGGTGTGTCTGCCCATCCCCGTCTCTCCATGTTCCCACTTAGTTCTGCATCTCGTTTTTTTTAGAGTGGTTTTGCCCTGATTTGTTTTACACAAAGCTGGCGTTTGTGTTTAGAACAACTTGTACAGAGGTGCTGCATGTCTACTTTTTTGTGAATGAAGAAAACCATCTGAAAATGTTTTAAAGGCTTGTGGTCTGGTATTTTGACAGACCCATCACCATGTACTTTTTTTTTTTATATTTATTTTTATTGAGTATAACACAAGAAAGAAATATACACATCAGGTGTCATTAGGGGAAATACATTCCAGCTGGGGACGGGCAAATAAGTCGAAGAAATACACTACGATCATAGGCACCGAAAAAAGGATCAGTACCAGCTTAAAGCTGAAGCAGAACAGTAAGATGCAAATGACCACAAGTACAGCGCAACAGCACCCGCCCACCAGAAATACAGGATATACGACTTGAACATATGACACTCAGATATGATGGACAAAAGATCAGGAGAATATGCCACAGTTCTTGTGAAGAGAGAAAAAGGGAATAGGAAGGTCATAGAAAAAAATAAAGGAAAAAAACAAAAAACACAACCCCCCACCCTACACCCCTGCCGATGGCTACGACCTAAATCCACTAGCAGCGTGCCTGTCGCCCACTAAACTACACCCCAAGGAAGGGAAAAGCTGGAGGAGGAGAAAGGTACAAAACGATACGGGCTCCCAGATTCCCATCTCCCCACCAGAGGCGGACATCCTCTATCGCAGCATTGAGCAAGTTATAGCAATAAAATTCAATAGGGGAGCCACAAACAGAAAATGGACCATCCCGCCCGGCCCCCGGCATCACAGAGGTAGCAAATCCCGTTTCGAACATAGCAGTTACACAATACTCAGACAATCAGAATCCAGTCTAGCCCTCGCTCCCACAGACACCACCCGTCAGAGCCAAAAGAAAACATAGGAAAGTCAGCCCTGGCCCGACGATCAATTACGCAGACCCCATCAAATACTATCAGGCCGTTACGAGTCATCATGCGAGCCCTGACCATTCGAACCGCCACCACAACAAGAGCATCCAAAGACAGAAACGGATCAAAGACACCACAGAAGGAGTGATACCAGGATAAACGCTGACAAAGTTCAAAAGTCAAACCAGGTCCACTGCCCAACAACGATAAGTCAGCACAGCGTTTTTGAGCATTCTCTGAAAGAGGCAAGGTATAAATCCGATAGTCTGTGGAGAAGACAAACTGAAGTATAGAAATAGTCACATCCATCCCTGGCGGCATCGATAGAGGGCCAAACACACAGCCAGTACTTTCGGGCTCGCTCGCCGCCATCTTAGGGTCGCGAGAAATGTCCAAGTCCGACAGCGCCCAGGGTCCTCGGTAGCAATCGAAGCTTGCGCCGCGGGTAAGGCATCCCGGCTCATAACCAACAAAGGATCGGAGTCCGGTCTCCGGCAGATGTGATCGACTGTTACGATCTTCCTCTGGAAGGTGGCGGTGACTCGTTTGCGGAGCTCCCCAATGGCGGCCATTACATTGTGCAGCGACAGGGTGTAATTTCGGCCCGCTCCATCGCCCCTCAGTGAGCGACCGGGCGGGTATCAGAGCCCCGGAGGTCGACTTCTCCGGGGCACAAGGCAGAAGCAATGCAGATGACAACTGTGGGTGCTACCAAGCACGATCGAAGTACCGTCGCCGCCAACGAGGAACCAAGCCCATCAACCCCGGGAGCTCAACGGGGCTTCTGGGCGGCGGATCCCCGGTCCAAGCAGCCGATATGGAAAGCCGCCGTAGTTGCAAAGAAAGCTGCCACCAGGTCACCATCCGAAACGAAAATGAAAGATGCCACCTCAGGAGACCGGAACCACCCACGTCCCGCGGCCGATGTTGTTCAACTCCAACCCGGTCGGGTTAGAACTCGAGGCCCTGGCTTCAACTCTGAGTTAGGCCAAGAATGGCACACGACGTATCTTCACAATCCGAGCAGCTAGAGATTCCGGGATTGCACCTTTAGAGTCAGGCGCACTTCAGCTGCACGGGAGTCCGGTGGGAAATCAGGATGGGAGTCAGGATTCATGAGCCTCCGGCGGAGGTCGGCGGAGCCGGGAGCTTATGCGGCCATCTTGGTTGCTAGCGTAGCTCCTCCCCCACCATGTACTTTTGGAATATATGATTATACCACGCTTACAATTACCACGCATGTCTTTACCACGCAAATTTTACATCGCAAGTGGCTTTACCACGCTGGAATTTACAACGAAGGATTATACCACGCATAGAAACGTCTTACCTGACACCTGCACGTCTTTCACCAGCAGCCCTTACTTCCATACACCATGGAAACAAGCGTCAAAACACGTCTACCAAAATTAAAAAAGGACTGCTATTTTGACGTACACGGCACGTCTTTGGGGGAGGCTCTTTCCTTTTACTTCAAAAATACTAAAGAGCGTTTTTTTTTATTTAAGTAACCCGCTCCATAATTTTTGTTATTTTTTGGGGGGGAGGGCCCCCCCGACCCCACCCCGACCCCACCCCCCCAGTCCCCCCAAGACCACGCAGAACGACTGGAAGGAATACCACGTCTCCCCCACCCCCCCCCCCAACCCACGCAGAACATACTTGCGTGGTAAAGACGGTCGTGGAAGGCACCCGCGTTGAAAAAACGTTTGCGTGGTAAGTGTACCGTGGTAAACGTTATGCGTGGTGATGCCTTCATAATAAATGATGTTTCCCGTACTTTTGTGCCTGATTTATGGTTGCTGCATGTTGCCTTGATGTAACTACGTAGCATTTGTCCATCAAGTGTATATTGTAACAATGGAAGTTCAACTGGCTTGCTCATTGCAGGAGATTTTCTGTTTGGCTGATGGTTACATCACTAGGAACGTTTGGCAGTATGCCTTCTGGTAGATGGAATCCAGCCCCTCGGTAAGAGGTGTAAGGTGGTTTGTCTAGTTTTAACAATTCCCTCACATGCAAATCTTGCCTTCAGCTTCCAGTAGGAAGGACTGTATTATAACTAAAAAGGTATAAACATATCCTTATATTCTGCTCCGTCACAATTCCTTGTACATTTCAATGCATGCAGTGTGAGTTACTTCTCAGAAAATTATCAAAGTACAACTCACCTGCTGTGCCCAGTGTAAAGGATAATATTGAGGCTCTGCCTAAGAGGGGGCAGTGTAAAAACTCTTCCCTTTTTCTGCGGCCCGAGAGCACATACAAATTCCCTTTTTCTAAACCAGCTAACTGGGATGGGCCAAGAACACACTCAAAGCAAGTTTTGTCTCCCTCACTGGGAGGTCAGAACAATATGTCCTGAATCTAAATGTATATGTTCGCTTTAGATTCCTGGTTGAAGCCTGTTAGGGATTGCTGTGGTGCTACGGTGAGCTGTTATACTTTCATACATTTAGTGAAACCAGCCTATTTCTCCCTACTGTTCAAGCGTCCTTTCTGGCCGTTTCCCTACAACACCTGTCTTAGATAAACTTTTCTATAGAGTCTTTGCTACCTCTCCCATGCACATGAATTGAATCTCATTCTGTCTGTCAGCCCGTCCTGATATAAGACCATAGTGAAAACAAAAAGGCAGAACATTTTCAGGGATGGATGTGTGTTGTATGTTTGTTACTACTATTACCATTAGAGTAAGCTGTACATAAAAAAGAGGGGTCATCACCTAGCAACTGCTTTGGGGTCGAAACGTCGACTTTTCTTTTCTTCCCCCTTACCAGCTGACGCCATCTCAAACAGAGAATATAGGTTGATGAGCAAGAAGCATGGTTTCATTCTGAAAGTGACGTGGCCATTGATTGTATACCATCTGTTGATCCTGTGTTATGACCAACAGCCAATTATAATTGTGAAGCCAAAGACTAGTCCTTTATTTTTCACGCAGGACATTCTCTCACTACTTGTCTCTTCACTTGCACACCTATACCTTTTCACTTCTTGGGGCACTAATTGCTAGTGTATATGAATATGTTGAAGTTGTATGCTTTATTCGCTTGCTACACATTGTGATTAAATAACAGTGTGCCTGACCTTATCATAACCTTTGTGTTTAGTTTTTTCCTATATGTCTATTTTGAATTGTTTGCTTTGTCATATAGACTGTGTACTGGGACCCCTCTTTCTTATGTACCGCATTGCACCCAGGTCCCAGTGACTTTAATGGGTATACCCGTCCACTGTACTTATTAGAGTAAGCTGGGCACACCAGTGATTGTGAGATGGTGTTTTTGGAAATTCGTGAATTCTACCTTCGCTCTAAGACAAATCCAGTGTTGCAGTATGGAAAGATGTTATTTATTTGATCTATGTTTGTGTCTTTACATTTAATCGAGAATAATGGTCGTGCACTGCTGAGCTTCAATGTAGTTTGGCTGGTTGCCTGTGCTCCAGAAAATCACCTCCCGCTCGGAGGTGTATATTCAATAACCATTTAAAAACTACTCAGAGTTTGAGAAAATCATTTTCGTTGATACTAGCAGTGTTTCACAGCAACATTTCACCCAGTGCCCAAATTACAAGACCAAAGAATCCATTTCACAACCAGAACACGTTGTTATAAAATCATTCTCTCCAAAACCGGATGGAGGAATGTGATACATTCCTTGCAGGCACAAAGAACAGAGTCCAGCGAATCACCCTCAAACCCCATTGTAACAGTAGGTCCATAAGACAGGCCCTTTGCACTGCTTTTGAAAGTCGGAGGTGAACAATGAATTAAGAGGTTCTGAAAATTGGAAGTTTTTGCACCGAGAATAGCTGCTAAATTGCTTTTTAAAAAGCTGATTAATTTTAGAGCCCATTCAAAACGCTGTGAGAGCCTAATGAAAAGCTGCCTCGTCATCTAAAAGTATCCCTGGAAAACGTTGGTTCCAGCTTTGTGCTGAAAAGGAATAAGCAAATAAGCAACACGCTTAAGGGAATGATCCTAGAGCACATGGCATGGGAAGATCATTTCCATCATGCATTTTTATTGCTTCCCCATTTTCTGTTGATGTAGTGACTGGCACATTCTACCTCTGTACATGAGCACTGTTTTTGGAATACCACAGGACTGCTGTTCAGACACTTGTTGACTAGACATGTCAGAACAATGAACTGCGTATTTCTAATGTGACAACAGTAACCTGAAGTCTGCCCTGGTGCTAACAGCTGTAACTGAATCCTAGGAGAATTAAAGAGTCACTGAAGTCATAAACAGCAATGTTTATAGGGTGTTCATGTAAATCCTGAAGATTATTTTCACACCCACAGACTGCAAGACGTTTATTCCCGAGCTTAGCAGTGAGGCACATCTTTCATAAGTCATTGCACTGTCAGAAACACATGCATAATTCTTAATGGGGATTTAGGTTTCAGGAACATCTGGTCCAGCTCAACACAAAGTTTACCAGCATGACACTGCTTTCTGCCTGACCATTCTCTATGCCAGATAAGGATACAGGTTGAAGGTAGCCATATTAACCCTGCTAGCTAGTGTCGCCAAATATCAACTCTTTGATTTACAAAGGCCTTGGAATCGAGATCATGCACTCAGTTGGAAGCCATAAGCTACCGCCTTAATACACTTTACCTAATATCTAAGTGGAGCTCCTCTCCACCAGAGACCTAGCAGCAGGCCTGGACCAATCACATACGGGGATTTGACAGCAGTATTAAACACCATTAATCACAACCTGTTAATCAATTTCTTTGAATCTTTTGGCGGGACTAGAGGAAATGTTATAGACTCATTTGTATCTTTAACTATGTCTTTATTCCCTCAAAAACATTTGTTAACTGCTGCATTCTCCAATGAGCTAGCCCTTCTCACTGATGCCCATATTGATAATCACCTTACACTGACGATACCCAGACCTACCTCAAGGCGGGTACTGGAACCTACTGTCAAGTGGCTAACGTCTTGAATGACACCCGGCACTTGATACAGGTTAGAAAACTGAGATCCTCCTTACATGCCGAGCATTTCATTTACCAATTCCATTCATCTTCCCTGAATACTAATGACCGCTACCAACACTAGCAAAAAAGATGTGTAGCTTCCATGTAATGCATAACAGTGTCCTATTTTCCTTACCTCAAATAAGGGGTACAACAAAAAAATGCATTGCACTTACACCATTTCTGTGGGATATGGACTTTGAATCCGACTCCTCACAGATTGGCATTGACTTTATCAGTTTAATTTTTGTGCTTCTTTGTTTCCGTGCCATCTATATCTCCCTGACAGGGACCTCCTCAACCTTCAAAGAGTGCAGAACCTGTCTTTGGTCTCATAACTGGACTGAACCACAAGCCCATATCACAGGGGCGTAACACAGGCCCCCGCAGCCCACGCAGTGTGGGGGGGCCCCTAGCTCCAAGGGGCCCCACCAGCCCTGCAATGTGGCCGGAGAGCTCCTGATTGAGCCTGGAGGGGGCCCCCCTAAGTACTGTGCAGGGAGCCCCCCTCACTTTTGGTTACGCCAGTGCCATATCACTCTGGTTCTGAATAGCGATCGCAGTTGAAGACCTTGTGCCATACCATGAGACAGTGTTGGCTGCACTCCGGGATACATTTTGAAGTTATTTCAGCCCTACCAATCATGCAGTCTGCAAAGGCTGCCACTTAAATAAATTAGCTATCCAACCAACAGACTATTATTTGGAGGCACCCCGCTCATGCATAGGCTTGAAGGGGGTATCTGCAGTTCTGCAGAGGACTGAAGACCTGCTTCTTCAGTCTGGTCTACGATTTTCAATTACTCCATAACCTTAGATCTCCTGGTACACTGTCATTTAAATACCTTACCTCACTGATACACTGCAGCTGGTCAAGTACCCATGGCCTGTCATACAACCCAGACAATCTTTTGGACTGGACTTTAATGTTTTTCATCTTCAATCAAGCCTTTACTATCTTACTTCCATCAAGGCTTTACCATCTTACTTCCATCATTAGCTGACTTCAAGGAACCTATCACATGTCATCTGCGGCAAACAAACTTTGGCAAAGTTATCCGCTGAACCTCTCATTTAATTCTGCGATGGCCATCAACTGTAGCTACTTCAAAATAACTAAATGGCTACAACAGCATTGTATAATAAGACTGTCCAAATGCGAGGCTACACCACTAACAGTAAGCAAATTGGCCTATTTTTCCCAAGCTGTGGTCGGCAGCAGAACTAGCTTGCTGTTAGACCCTGAAAGGCTGGTATCTGGAAAAAAAGGGGGCACCCTAGGAGAGCCCCCCCCAGTACATGGGTTCCTTCATCCAACCCTGGAATCGGCATTGTGGTAGGATTTCAACATTTTTGGTACCAAACATGACCAATTTCTGTGCAGCCAATATATAGTTAGAAATCTCGTATTTGACTTGATGCCCCCTATATGTATTAAATAGCTGACCCCAATTATAAACCCTGGAGAATCGACTCCGGGTTTGTATGGAGGCCCTGCTCATGCAGGGGCACCCTCACACTTGTAACCAAGCACTCTGCCCTCAGAACTGAAGAGCTGCCATAGGAGCGACTTGTAAGTTTTAAGTGTAGTGACCTAAGATATAAGGAAACTTATGTTGTAAGTGATGCTACCACCAACCTACACAGGCTGTTGTGTAACATCCGTTACACAACTCCAAATGGGCCACAGCCTTTGAGTCCCTGCACAGTTTGTACTGCAGTACACAATTTAAAACTATGCAGTATGCCATTCTCCACAGAGGGTTTATAACGCCCACTAAATTGAACCAGATGTTCCTGGACACCCATCTTATGTGCCTCAGATGCCATTCTCTGGTCGTGCCCTCCCTAACACACTACTGGTACACGATACATGACACCTTCGCGATTGTCACTGAACTCTCTAACCTGAATACATGGACAGCCCTGGGCATCCATAAAAAGAGGAAAAACCATAAGATGTGTGTCCAGTTCCCAAACCTGGCCCTGCTGCTGGCCAAAAGAACCCTCACACTATGCTGTAGAGCTGACCAGTCCCCCGCTCAATGGCATAAGACCATCGAATTACCTCCAGGTCGCATATGTGGTATATCAAGACGGCGAATGTACTGCCTTGCCTGGTACGTTGAAATCCCAATCACCAACAGGGTTTGACTACAGGGCTACTCCATTTATACGAGGTCCTACCTGGAGTGGATCCTCTCCTAAACCGGGGTAAGCTCAAACATAATAATGATAAAATCAACGTGAGAGTGAATGTATTGTGAACATCACGGAAGTGACCATAAGGGTTTATTTCGTGTGTGTTTTCGTTCTTTTGTGTGTGTTTTTTGTAAACTATGACCGACCTTAAAAAATCACGCACTATTGAGTACATGACATTAGGATGCGGTACGAGACCGCCACTGTTTGACTGCACACGCTACAAAAGATGTGGTATGTGACTGTGTGAACATGCAATAATCATGGGCACATTCGTTTTGGGTTTCACCTATAATAGAAGTGTTGAAACACGGTGGTATGAGCACAAATACGTACTAGATTCATGTAAATATGTCAAAATACAAAAATTTGTTTGTCTGTTCTTGTTTTGTTCCCCTTTGTCCTTGTTCCCCTTACAGATGGAGTGAATTTCTGGCGACAAAGGTCACGTTTATATAAGGAGCAGCTACCTGCCCTTATTGCGGAATAGTATAGGGAAATTCTCGTACTAACCCATTTTCCAGGGGGTCACGCCCTGAAGAAAGTCCAAGCACCCTTCATGGGGCAGCAAGGGACAGAAACATGTTGGCAATAGAGTCTTAGGACCATAATTTCCAGAGAGACCCTTAAATTAATTGTTTTTACTATCATTGTCAGATCCAAGAATAAAGGGAAATATGGATCTGACATTGATTTTTAATCTTTATCCACCTGGCCGAAAACTATTTCAGTAAGCGCTCCCTGAAATATGGTCGAGCACCACCCTGACTTCTAGGCGTCCTGGTGTCCCGATGATGAAGCATGACATCACTAGGGTGTGTGAGGGAATAAAATAACAGCAGCAGTGTTGTAAATACTTCACATAGGACATACCACCCATCTATGATGTATAGACTGTTCTAGTTAGCCTAATTATCTATCTGAGGCAGACTAGGTCATATAGGGAGTACTTTTTGTGATAAGAAAAGACTCTCAGCCTCTTCCAACGGGGAGAGGCTGAGAGCGCTAACCTACACCAGGAGGAATCTCAACACCTTCGAAAGAAATCCATAGCAACAATCTGGGACACCATACTCGGACACTTCCAGACCTGGTACGTGGGAAACCCAACCTGGAGAAAAATGATCATAGAGATCATAGGCACCAAGTCAGTAACACTGAGTGTGCGCTACTGGCGGAATAACTTGATTTCCCCTTCAATGTCCCCCCACCAGTCCCTGCCCCCAAGCTTGGGCACTGCCCATCCAAGATGACAGACCAGGCTCTTGCTCATGCTGTTGTTCAGTTGTCTTCCTCCCTCAGTTCTTTAAGGTAAACACAAGCCTCCCTGATGCAACTTGTTCCCATCCTGAAACCGGCTCTTTACCAAATCATATAGGTCCCATACATACAAACATTACTCAAGCACCCCGAATCGACACATTGAGCTGCCTCACCCTGACAGTCTCATGAATATACCTCTTTTAATGTGTTCGACAAAAAGCGACGAAAATGTTTCCCCACAAATGTTGTTCATTGTAAATGAAACTTTGATTCTATAACAAAACAAACCTCAGTATGAAGAGTTTACAAAAAAAATAGGTGAGGATCTGTTTAAAGAAACTGGCCTATCTGCTGAGAGAGTAAGGGAGTGCTCCTGGCCTTACGGAAGGAGAGACTGTCTTCAAAACAGACCAGTCCTGAAGGAAGGTGTCGGTTGTACCTAGTAAACAGTTACCAATTCCGCCGTTTCTCTTTCTTTCTCTTTTTCCAGAGCCACAAATCAGGCGCTCTGGAAGAAAAGGGCAATAACAAGTGCTCTTGTGCTTGTAACCAGGTGCTCTCACTATACTTAACTACAATAATGATTTATTATTAATCTACACTCCTCCGAACTTTATTACCTATGATAAAACAAAAGTTCTGAGGGTCTCATTGATAGTTGTGAGTTAAAAAGTTAAACTGACCAGTACACACGCACACATCATGCTAGTGCTTGTGGTCACTAACTATGTAGTTAAAAAAAAATTAGCAAAAGAGATGTACAGTAGTCTCATTTAAACAATTAAAAAACAGCCTTCTTTCTTACTCTTCACCAATATATCAGAGAAATGTTAAGTATGAAAAAAGGAAAAAACAAGTCGGTTAAAAACGTTTCTTATCACAAGTGTGCAAAGAATTACATTTTTTCATGTAGTATGTTTCTTTTGATTAAGGCATTGTAGTGTAAATATGGAAACACCAATGATTATATTGTGTATCTTAAAATCCAAGCATTGATAAAGCCCCAGGCTTGTGTGCCAAAAGTAGGTGGTGGAAAACGTGTTGCTGGCTATATAAGGATTTATTATCTTCATTGATTGAACTGCATTGGACCATAAAACCGCATAACCAATTATATACTAAAGGATTTATTTGGAATTGTATTATACACATTAGAGTAGAACACGATATATTGAACACTAATGAGGAGTATTAATAAAGGAAACGTTTTATTAACAATAGGAAAATAAAACTTTGTTTATCCTACTAAGACAATTTTCGAAGTTTCTTTGCTTTGTATTACTTAGGATTATACCAGAAACAAACTGGGAACAATACACTCTATTCAATACAGGTTAGCTGTCCAAGCGACTGGGTCCGGGCATCAACTAAAAATGATCATAAGCTGATGGTTCAGAGGAAAGCAAAGAGAGCTCCGTCCAGAGGACCCCAAAAATGGGTAAATTGTTCAGGTCTAGAATCTAATATCTGGAGTTCCAAAATGTCTTGAGAATCTGTCTGCTGATGGAGAGTCCTTGAAAGGTATTCCACTACCACTGAGAGATTGTTGAAGAAGCAATGTTCCCAGAGATCCCTAGAAAGACATCTCATAATGTAAATGTAAATGTGTTGGACTTGTAAAGCGCACAGCTGCCCGTAAGCGTCCCGGCGCTTGCTTAGGGAACCCGTCCTGGTATTCCCCTGTGAGAAACCCCGGCAGGGTGTCCACAAGGTGAAAGCCAGGCATCCCGCCGCGAGGGGCCATAAGTTTGGACCTTTTACTGCTGAGCTTGTTGGTATATTTTACCACTGACAATTTACTTTACTTTACTTTAGACTCATTTGTATGGTGCACAAATCATCCCCAGGGGGATCTCTCAGCGCCCGAAGGAGAGGCCAAAGTAGAGCAAGCTCATTTAGAATAACCAGGTCTTGAGCATTTTCTTAAATTGTGGTAGGTTGGGCAGGCACAAATTTGTTCAGGGAGCTCATTCCAATGTTTGGGGGCCAAATAAGAGAAGGCGTGGCCACCCGTTTTGGCTTTCCTGATCCTCTGGCTGCGGAGCAGGCTACGATTACTGGATCTGTGTTGTCGTCCAGGTTGATAGCGTTTGATTTTGTTAGTCAGATAGGCCGGTCCCATTCCATGCAGGAACTTCAAGACCATGCAAAGCAGCTTAAAGAGGGCTAGTTTCCTAACAGGATGCCAATGAAGTTGACGTAGGAGAGGCAGAGAAGGGGTTCATGCTTGTTTATTGAGGGCAAGACAAGCTGCCACATTTTGCACAACCTGCACTTTGGATAACAGGTCTTCTATAATTCCTACCAGCAAAGCGTTTCCATAGTCAAGGCGATTGAATAGTAGCGACTGGATGCGGGCCTTGCTAGCGTTTAGCGGTATCCAGGGGAAGAGCTTTCTAAGCATCCGCATGGTCCCGAAGCAGGTGCCTGCGAGAGTTTTCACCTGCTCTTCCATCAAAAGCTTATTGTCTATTCTTACAGCTAGGTGCTTAGCCCATCCTCTTGGGGAAGGTGCTTCTCCTAGTTCTGATGGCCACCAGTCAGAGGTCCACAATTTTTCTGCCTTGCCAAACAGCAGTATCTCAGTTTTGGAAGAGTTAAGTTGCAGGAAGTTCTTCCTCATCCAACTTGCAATGCCAGTCATACAGTTTATAAACTTAGTTTTTGTTACTGCAGGGTCGTTCTCTATATGTACAATCAGCTGCGTATCATCAACGTAGGATATGGTTTCAAACCCATAGTTTCTGACGATTGAGGCCAAGGTGGCTACATATAGGTTGAATAGCGTGGGGCTCAATATAGAGCCTTGTGAAACCCCCTTATCCACGGCAGCCATATGTGACACAGAGTCCAACTGGACGCTTTGTGTTCTGTTGCACAGATAATTCTGAATCCATTTATAGGCCAGACCTCTGACACCAATCTCTCTGAGCCTGTTCAGCAGGATACAATGAGAGATGGTGTCAAAAGCTGCTTACAGATCAAGCAGGACTAGCATAACTGGAGAGTCCTTATCTAGTGACATCCTTATCATATCGGTAACCTCTAGTAGGGCGGCCTCAGTGCTGTGGAATGCACGGAAGCCGGACTGGGATGGGTCTAATATGTTCTGTTCTAGATAGCTAATTTGTCTAATATATTGTTCTGTTCTAGATAGCTAATTTGTCCATTTTGAGGAGAATGTAACAATGAGACTGGTTTATGCTGAGAATTTTGATGGTGAAATTACCAACGAAGATCTCTAGAGTGTTGATCTTAAGAATTTTCTCATCTAGAGACCAAAGGACTCTGGTCAATAGAACTCTGGAATTGGCACCCCCGAGTTGATTATCAAATTGGGAGAAGATCCAAGGAAGACTTTGCCATTCTAGGTTTCCATCTTGAAAAAACATTGCCTCAATTCTGTGTAGGAGTTGGTGTCTAACAAAATGTAGTCTGAGAATGACAAGCCCCAACGAATAAGGTGGGTTTTCCGCTTTGAAGAGCATGAACTTAAAGAAGGTTTGTAAAAATTGCGTGGTTTGAGGCACCCAGCTGGCTGGTGAGGTGATTTAGGGATCTCGGAGGTAAGTACCAGGCCACTAAGAAAGACATAAGGTCTCGCCTGATGAGGATAGTCTTCCTTTCTCGAGAGAGTCAGGGTACAGGAAACAGTGTCTACATTGAACCCCAGAAAGTCTGTTACCTGGGCAGAAGAGCAGGAGTGTGATCATTAAGTCTAGTTGAATGGAGATGGTAACCTGTGATTGGTGTATTAAAAGGATTTTGTCTTGATAGATAATAAGGCAAACACACTGGCATGCAGGTTTGCCACTGCCACCAGAAGAACATTGTTATAGCACCAGGGGCCATTAGACAGGCCAAAAGGAAGGCAATAGAATTGCTGCACCTGGTGTTTCCATTGAAACTTGAGAAAGGATTGATGTTTCAGATAGATTCGCGATTAAGAAATAAGCATCTTTTAGGTCGAGTCTGAAAAGCCAGGCTCTGAGTTGGAGAGTGTCTCGCAAAAGATGGTTGCCTTCCGTTTTGTTGTATTAGTAAGAAAACCAAGATTAAGGGAACAAAGATTTATTACCCTCCTAAGACCTTTCACCTTCATGGAGATTAGGAAATTGAAACTTACGAAACCTCCCTTTTCTTCGCAGCCTGATCAGAAGTGCTGCAGAATCGCTGAAGGCTGGTGCATTCATTCAATTGAGGTGATTGATATATAAGAGCATGAAGTCTTCATCACATTAGGGTGCCTTTCAAGATTTAAATTGATTTTTAATTAACATCACAAATAGGTCAGATAAGATGAAACTGACCCCAAGAGGTTGCTACTTGTTATTTCTTTCCTTATAAAGATCTGTTTTAAATTATTCTAGGTGTTGAAACACCAACAGGTTTTTTTTTTTGCTTGGCCATTAACAAATAATGGACATATTACCCTTGTACGTAAGTTCATGTCTTGGGGTAGAAGAACTGTACTTGTGACCATTGCATTTTGTATTTCTGCACACCTCATTTTGTCACATCTTCATCTGCACTGCTTCTTCACCAGAAGCACAATTTTTTGAATTATGATGTATGAGGGTTGCCCCCTAGTTGATAGTCTGGTTGTAAAAACTGGCCAACGGAACTATATGACAACTAAAGCTACCAAAATGAGAGAGACCGATTGCACATATCATAAGGGGCAGATCAGCACCTGGACTGTAATCTTTTTTCTCTAATCCATGGAACATGAGGGGAGAATCTCCTAGATTCAATCAGATGGGGTGGTGGTGGGGACATGTAGAAGATAGAGGTGACTGCTTGATGTTGCTACCTCTGAGTGTCAAGTGCTGAAGGAATTGTAAGTAGCTCTGTTTGAAGAGACATAGTAGGGTATATACCCAGAACATATGGTGCACACAGCCTCAACACTCTTGTTGACGGCAAGCAGTCCCTGCTTTCCCCATGCCCCCCGAAAGGGGTCTGACAGACCATCAGTGTAACAGTAATTGTCACTGTATAGTGAGACACAGGTAGAGGAAACATCCTCATCATCAGGGGCCACATCCTCATCAACCTCTCCGATTTGGATGTCATTGGAACAGGGCCTCTGGCTTCTGATGTAAATGTCCAGTATTTGTAAAAACACAAACAATTACCTGAGGGTGTCAAGGCGCTGGGGGCTATCGGGAAGATTAAGCAAGCTATTGCCCAGAGTCACATGGTGCTGGGCTGATCTGCCGCCGGGGATCGAACCGTGAGCCCCTGGGTTCCGCAGTCATCTGCCCTGGCTGCTGCGCCACACCTCTAACAGAGGGATTTTCAAGGGTACAAAGGCTCCATTATCCCGGGGAAGGCCTCATGTAGACGCTTAAGTTTAAAAGTTATGCTGGAGTGGCAGGAAATTGTTTTTAATTTAAAAGGGTTCCGTTTACCAGCATCAAGGCTAAACCCCGCCAAAAGTTTCTGTCTTTTGCAATCAAACTTTGCTGTTGTTTTAGAGAAGATCAGGAGGAATGCATCACATAAATTATAATCAAAATCACTAATCTTTTTTTCAGTCAATAATGAGAGGTCGGTATGAGTTAAAGGGTTTTAATATTATATTTCAGTAAATCATCTTTATTAGCTCAGAAGGTAATTCATACTAATCTCGAACATCAATATATGATGCATCGATCGACTTGGCATTCAACGTCGTGGACGCCAGGATGACGTTGCGTGTCTACTTACCTGCAGCCCCTGTGAGCTGACATCAGTTCTTTCTTTTTCCGTGCCAGCCAGCGCAGATCCGGAGAGAGCGTGCCCCTTAGTCATTTTTTGACTAGCCCTTTTTTGACTTTTGTCGACCTCTTTTTGAGTCTTCGACTCCTGGTGCACGGGGATGTCCAGCCGGCCGCCCGTTTGGAGCCCAGTGGGCTCCTGTCACAAGTTGATGTCGGTCACCGATCCACACCTTGTGTGTCTCTGGTGTCTGGAGCGCAACCACGACCCAAAGTTGTGCTCCAACTGCTGGGCCCTGAGCCCGAAGTTTTGTTTGAGCAGTCCCAAAAGCTTTTGGAGGCGCAGCAGTTGCTCCACGTCGTACGAGGTCCCGGTCAAGGGAAGGCCGCGGCATCGGTCACAGAGCCATCACCATTCATCCTCGAAGTCTTTGCGCTCCTCAGTTAAGTCGAAGCACAAGAAGAAGGCGAAGAAGCATAGTCGCTCTTCGCCTTCTCTCTGTCAGTCGGCCGACGTGAGCCGGGACCCAGAGCGTCGTCGCCCTCCAGATCCTTACTCTGAGCCCGCTGGGACAGCTCAGCTCTTTCCTTCTTTACCCCGAACAGGAGCGTTCCCTACCCAGCTTGGTGCATTTTACAAAGCGCTGCACAGCATCTTTCGATAGCCTCGAATCGGCAGGCGTGCCTTCGGGCCCCACGGACTCTGCTAGGGGCCCTGGACCTTCGATGCTGGTGGCTCCGGCCTCGGGACCGAAGGGTCCCCAAGTATCCAGGCCTGGATAGTTACCAGGCGACCTCATGGTACCTTCCCTGGCACAGATTCCTGTGACGATGCCCCAGACGTCGGTTGTGCCCCCAACCGACGTCGACCCTAGCCTCACCCTCGACTTGGACACAGCACTAGACTGACGTCGATACCGGCGCTGGAGGGTACTGTTGTTCTGCTGTTTATCACTGGTGTTTCCTATGGCCCTGACAGGCAGCCAGAGGAGGGTGAGGAGTACCAGGAGGGGTCTGTTAACCCTCTAGCAGACCAGCTTGAGGAGCTTGACTTGCAAGAGAAGTTGGGTGATGCCAGTGGTCTGGATGCTTCTCCAGACCTTGGTATGCTTTCTCCCCCTACCGTGGCTACGGAGGAGGGAGCTTCCTATGCTGTGGTGTTGCGTAGGGCGGCTGAAGCCTTGGTCCTCGAGCTTTGTATGGTGGCTGTCAGGACTAACCTCCTGACTGAGGTGCTTCAGCTGGCAGCAGCTTCTAAGGAGCCCCTGCTGCCTTTTAGGGAGGCTCTCACTGACATCCTTCTGGTCACTTGGTACAGGATGATTGCCCAACGCCACCACCTGGCCCTGGGCGACCCACTTTTCCTCTCCCAACATCCTATCCCTGAGAGCTTGATGGTCCCAGCCTCATCCTCAATAGGCACATTCCCTACTGCTCCTCCAGATAGGGAATCCAAGAAGTTGGACCATCTTGGGAAGAAGATGTTTTCTTCCACCAGCTTAGGACTGCCAACAGTGAACATCGTATGTCTCTTGGGCCGTTATACACACACGGTGTGGGACAGGGTAGCACCAGTGCTGCCACAGTGCCTGGAGGAGTCCCAGGCCATGCTCACCCGCGCTGTTGCTGAGGGTCGAGATGCAGCGCAGTTCACCAACTGTGTGAGCTGGATATTGCCGACTCGCTGGGTAGGACGGTTTCCACGTCGGTAGCCCTGAGGCGCTCTGCCTGGCTAAGAACATCTGGCTTCTCTGGAGATTTCCAATCCACACTTTTGGAGTTGCCCTTTGATGGCCGTCGCCTGTTTGGTAACAAGGCAGACAACACGCTTGAGTGCTTCAAGGACTCTAGTGCCACGGCCACGACCTTGGGCCTCGCAGCAACTTCTCATCCATGCAGGGTACCTTTTGCGGCTACGGAAGGGGTGCCCTACCACGTTCCACCCAGAGCCACAGGGCCGCACAGGCTACCCAGCCTTTTCGTGGCTGGGGACGTGAAACCAATTGTCGCGTGTCTGGGGGCCAGCGTGCGGGCCAGTCCACCAATGACCCCCCTGCAGCAGCCTCCAAAGCTTCCTAGTCCGACTTTTCAGGGTCTCCAGTTGCCAGTGGGCAGAAGAATCCGCCATTATCTCCCCCACTGGCAATCCATCACATGAGACAGGTGGGTTTTTCATACAGTCCGAAGTAGCTACGCCCTCTCCTTCGAGGCTACCCCTCCCTCCATTCCACCAACACTCCTTCGCATGTCGGAGAATCACTTGGCCCTTCTCCGCCAGGAAGTTATGGCTCTCTTGGCCATGGGAGCTATCGAACCAGTCCCTGTACCAGAAGTAGGTCGTAGTTGTTACTCCCACTACTGCCTGGTACCCAAGAAGGACAAAGGCTTGAGTCCTATCTAAGTTGTCAGGGACGTCAACCGTTTCCTCCTTAAAGAGAAGTTCAAAATGTTGACCTTGGCTCAGGTCCTGTCTGCCCTTGACCCTGGAGACTGGATGGTAGCGTTGGACTTTCAGGACGCTTATTTTCACATCCTAGTCTTACCTGCCCACCGACGTTACCTACTGTTCATGGTGGGCTACAAGCATTTTCAGTTTACTGTGCTCCCCTTTGGCTTTACCAGCGCCCCTTGGGTGTTCGCAAAAGTGGCGGTGGTCGCAGCTCATCTGCCCCAATCAGGGGTTCCAGTCTTCCCCTATCTCGATGACTGGCTGTTGAAGGCGGGCTTGGCCAAGGCAGTCATCTCCCACCTCCAGGCTACGGCGGACATCCTGCATTCGCTGGGGTTCACTATCAACATGCGGAAGTCACACCTGATTCCCTCTCAGAAGATCCTTTTCATCGAATCCGTTCTGGATACTGCACAGTTTTGGGCTTATCCTCCCGTGAATCAAGTCCGGGATATTCGGGCTAGGATACCGATGTTTCAGCCTCTATCCTGGATTTCAGTAAGAATGACTGAGGCTGCTTGGCCTCATGGCCTCCTTCATCCTGCTGGTAGATCATGCCAGATGGCATTTGAGAGCTCTGCAGTGGGACCTGAAGTTCCGTTAGGCGCAGTATTAGGGGAATCTTTCCGATGTCATCAAGATGTCTGAGGGGACTGCGAGTCAGTTGCAGTGGTGGCTCACGAACCAAGATTAGATCAGCGACGATCCCTCTCCCTTTACCAACCATAGTTCACAGTGGTGATGGATGCATCACTCTTGAGATGAGGTGGCCACATGGGAGAAGCAGAGATCAGAGGTCTCTTGTCTTCGGCGGAGTCCTTGCTCCACATCAGTCTTCTGGAGCTTTGGACGATCTGTCTTGAACTGAAGGCATTCTTTCCTTCTGTCAAAGGTAGAGTAGTGCAGGTGTTCACGGACAACACAACCGCCATGTGGTACTGCAATAAACAGGGTGGGGTGGGGTCATGGACACTGTCCAAAGGTTCTCCGCCTTTATGCATGGCTGAAACATCAGGGCATGTTCCTGGTTCAACACCTGGCAGGTTCCCTGAATGCCAGGGCGGACTAACTCAGCCTCCAGTGCATGATGGATCACAAATGGAGTCTTCACTCTGAGGTGGTGCAAGGTCCCTTTCAGCAGTGGGGAGAGCCTTGGTTAGATCTACCGGCGACCGAAGAGAAAGTGCAAGATCAGCAGTTCTGCGCGTTGGAGTTTCCAAAGTGGCACTCGCTCTGCGACGCCTTTCGTTGCGAGTGGAATTGCAGCCTCCTTTCCACCTGTACCACTTCTAGCAAGAGTGCTGAAGATCATCAAGCGTGGCCAGGCCCAAGTCCTTCTAGTGGCTCCTGACTGGGCGCGAAGAGTCTGGTGCCCCGAGCTCTTGAGAATGGCCATTGATCCTCCTATCGGACTGCTCCTTCGGGAGGATCTTCTGTCACAGCAGCAGGGGACGGTTCTCCACCTGAGCCTGTCCAGCCTCCACCTCCTTACTTGGAGATTGAGCAGCAACAGTTGACAGCTTTCAACCTTCCTCCCGAAGTCTGTAACGTCATCCTGGCAGCCAGGCGTCCCTCCACTAAAATAGTATACGCCTTTAGATGGAACAAATGTGTGGCATGGTGCGCAGAGATGGCTGTGGGTTCCCTTTCTGCCCCTCTTCCTGAGGTTCTCCTCCTCATTCTTTCTTTGGCCCAGCAGGGTTCTGCTCTGGGCACCTTTAAAGGCTATCTTTCTGCCATTTCGGTCTTTCTTCACCTTCCTGATCAGCCTTCTCTTTTCAAGTCCATTAGTGTTAACAGATTTCTGAAGAGCATTCCTCATCTCTTTCCTCCTCCTCCTTTCGTAATGCCCCATTGGGAATTGAATCTTGTTCTCGCCTATCTTATGTGTGTTCCCTTTGAGCCACTACATAATTGTCCTCTTCGTCTTCTTACTTTGAAAACTCCTTTTTTGCTTGCCATCACTTCTGCTCACAGGGTGAGTGAGCTTCAAGCTCTTTCTTCCAAACCTCCCGTTCTTGCTCTTCATCCAAACAAAGTGGTCCTTCGTACTAGGCCTCCTTTCCTGCCCAAAGTGGTTACCTCTTTCAACATAGGCCAGACCATCACATTGCCCACCTTCTTCCCGCCTCCACACCCTTCCAAAGAGGAGGAGAGACTCCACCGTCTGGACCAAAAACATGTGCGGTCCTACTTTGACCGCACTAAAGATTTCCGGGTGGACGATCAACTCTTCATGGGTTATGTGGGCACCAAGAAAGGCTAAGCAGTGCACAAACGTACCATCTCTTGACGGGTTATCTTATCCATTAAGATCTGCTGTTCTTTGGCAAAAAATGAACCTCCAGTAGGACTACGTGTCCACTCTACCAGGGCGACGGCAGCCACTACTGCCCTTTGATGTGGTGTTCCATTGGTTGACATCTGCCAGGCGGCCACATAGGCATCCTTGCACACATTCACAAAGCATTACTGCCTGGACAGCCAAGACCGGAGAGACTACCGGACTTCCTGGTGTGAACTGGTTTGCAGACCTGTCACTGGGGTTTGCATTGCTGGGGTATTTATTCTAAGGTAAGGAATATATCACTACGGTCTGTTTCAAATGTATCTGCAGGAAACATATGTAGTTATAGATTCCTTACTGCCGCACCCATCCTCCCCCCGTTCTGCAAACTAGGGATGGGGACTCCTTTTCAGGGGCCTATTTGTGTGCACCAGTGGTGAGTGTCTTGCATGGCTCTGTGCTTCTGGCGTGGAAAGTAGTGTCAGAACTGACATCAGCATGCAGGGGCCGCATCTAAGTAGACACCGTGACGTCATCCTGGCGACCACGATAACAAACGCGGAGTCGAGCGATGCCACCTATCTACGCGCAGGGGTACTGCTAAGAAACAATTTCTCCTGATCTAGTCTGACGCCTGAGGGTAATTCGAAGGTAAGGAATCTATAATTACATTTGTCTCCTACAGATACATCGTTACCTAAGGTAAGTAACTTGTTCTTCACTGACATTTTGAAAGACTAATTATTTGTTATCAGTGAACTTTGTATAAGTGGAAACATTCTGTGGGGATATATGAAAACATGTTTGCAACTATTATTTTTTATAAAAAACATGTTCTTGGAAAGGTTAAGAAATAAACATTTTATGCACATTTAGAGTTTGTAGTCAAGTCAGCTTGTCAGTCAGTATTACTTTAGCCATTTGAGGACTAATACGATTAAATATGGTTGCCTAGTAAAAAAATTAATTCAGTGAAGCGCATTGTTTTTTATTAAAGCGCATACGTTAAGTTCTGCACATCATTAAAACTATATTACGTTCTCGTTATTTTTAAAACGCCCCTACTGGTCTGAGAGGCTAGGTTTGGAGCTGTGGAAGAAAGAGAAGCACCAGAAAGAGAAAAGCTCCAGGTGGACGCTAGTGTCTCCTGGGCTGTGTCAAAGATGACTGGATATGAGTGCTAAAGTCCTTAATGGATTATTTAAACTGCCTATGAGTAATTGGGAGAAATGGGGTATCTATACTCATTGAAGGTTGCCTCAGGCATTATAAAAGGGGTACTCTATAGGGTTGAGGATTTGTAAGCAAGCTGCGCCTACTTGCTTCTTAACAAATAAGGGACTTGGGATGCCTGATAGATTTTCAACCAAGAAGCCCCTCTCCTTCACATTCACAAATATATCTCCCGTATATTTTGTTCATATATTGCTCCTAATTTTTTTTTAAAGTAACCTACCTACATCAAGTCCCTTAACTTTTTTAGTAACCTTACCTACATCAAGTCCCTTCACTTACTAGAATAAAATTACTAGGTTGAGCACTCTTTTTTTCTGGTATTGTGCTAGAAAGCGTCAAAAAAATTAGGTTATGTAGAATGGGGCCCCTGACGGATACAATCTCAGTCTGTCTTGGAGAAGTAAAGAAAGTCTCAACACTGCGCCACCAGTACACCCTCACCACTCTCGCAAGTTACAGGGTTTCTGTGGTGATATAGAATCAAAATGTGAAGCACTCTGCCCAAAAGACCACAAAGGGGGCAAATAAAACATTTTGAAATACAAAGGTGCACGGAGAGAAAGAAGGTTTAACATAAGTATAAATAAATAGAAGGATGCAAGAGGAAAGGGGTGTCTTGAAGAAAACAGGTAGAACAATGGAAAAGAAGAGATTGAACAAGCTCGCACCGAGTACGTAATAAGAAAGGGCGTTTGCTGTAGGATGGGGTGTTTTATAATAGCAGTGACGACATACCGTTATGTCATCCTTTCTTGTTTCTGCTGTCACTATCAGCTTAAAGCGATAGTGCATATTGTACCGCCTCGTCGTTTTGTGATAAAGCTGCTTAGCTGCTACACAGCAAAGACGTTGTTGACCCTTTTTTCCAAGTGAATGTTTACTGGTCAGTTTGTTGGTGTAAAAGCGGAGGTCAGGAGAGCTATACACCAGTCCAGCAGGAGCTAGTATAAATCTTGCAGTGCTTGATTAATGGCGCACGCTGACATGCACAGAAGTTAAGTTAACTCAGTGTTTGTTTTAAATATAAATCTAGAAGTGATACAGCTTCATTGGGCAAAAAGGATCCTTTACTCAATCGTCTGCCATAGTTTCTAGAGCCTTTAGGTAGATGTCTTCTTGGACGTCAAATTGATTTCAGTGGGCTGTAACCAAGTGTGACCTTATCCACCTAGACGTAGGCCTCAGGTCCATCACGTTATATTGTATAACAGGGGGTTTAGTTGCAGAAAATGGCATGAATACTTGATATATGTTTCATGCAGTGTTTGTCATATTTTTCCTCAGCCTGTTGGAGCTTTAAACCCAAAGAGAGCAGCCTTCTTCGCAGAGCGGTACGAAACGTGGGAGGATGACCAAGTGCCAAAGTTTCATTATGGCACTCATTACTCAACAGCAAGTTTTGTGCTTGCCTGGCTGTTAAGACTTGTAAGTCCGCATTCATTGTGAACATGTTTTTGCATAACTATAATAATGTTTAATTGTGTCTCTATAAAATGTTTACGTTTTTTCAGAAATGCAGTAATATTTTTCTTTATTTCTTTTTATCGAACAATAGAGTGTCGACATTTGTTTAAACACATGTTGAAGAGATGATGCCAAAATCAAATATCCATACATAGACAGTTTCATCATATACTATATACCATGAGTGTTGATTTACCACATCTAAGGCGTCACAGTATCTTCATGAGAGGGGGTACATAGTGGCATACAAATATTGCCACGCTATGCATTCCATTTGCTCCATATAGAAGACCATTTTTGAAGGCACCCACGCGCTACGTATACAGTTCTTTCTGTAGTCATACACCTGTCCATATGGTCTCTCCAGGCCTCAACCCTGGGCGATACCCCGGAACCCCACAATTGAGCTACGTTTCATTTGGCCACCATCAGACCCAGAGTGACCCATATTGTGTCCTTATTGTTTAAGTTGGTGGGTTCCCAGACATTCAGGAGATATCTTTTGGCTTTGAGTCCAATACGTAACCCAAGGACCTTACCAATGCAATCATGGACTCCCTTCCAGTAACTTTGAATATGTACCCATTCCCACACAATATGCATGAATGAACCTACAAGGCCCCACTACCTTTTGCACAGTCCCTCCTCTGCTTTACCCATTCTGATGAGCTGAGGCCCCGTGATATATATTTTGTGAAGGCTCTTGAGTTGTACCAGCCGCAATCTGGAAGAGACTGCAACCTCATGGGGAAAGGTCACTGCTTCCTGCCGTTCCTCATCATCAAGCTCCAGCCCGTCACTCTCCCAGAGGTCTTTGACCAGTTTGAGGAGATCCAGGGTGTTGTTAACCAACTTGTTATAAGTCAGGGATATTGCTTTCATTGGTAAATAGCCATCAAGCAGTCTGTCCTCCAACGGCGAGGACTCTGGGGGAGGAGTCGCCCTTTGGCAGACATCATGTTAGCACATGCCTCACCTGTAAGTACCGAAAATGTTATGTAACGGCCAGCTCGTGTTCCTGTTGCAAATATGTAAACGTGATGACCTCAACCTTTTCCCACAGGTCTCCAATCTTTATGGTCCTGATCAGATCCCACTTGTCAAACCCCTTTGTGGTCCTCAGGGTACCCAATTGTTCCGAGTCCCACAGAGGAGTAGCCTGAGTGAGTGTAGGAGAGTAGGGTCTGCTTCCTATGGTCACCCCCACTTTTTGCTTTGCTTTACTGGTTTTCGACTTAGATGTGACTGTGGGCCTGCTAATTAGACCCACAGCCCAGATGCACTCTCTCTAAATTTACACCATGTACTCTAGGTGCATACACGATTGGGAATTGGTTCACCTTGGCAGCCCCTGTAGAAGTGGCATAGGTACTCAGGGCATAGGTGTAACCAAGTCCTACCAGGGGCTGCAGCATGTATTATGCCACCCCTGGCTGGCCACTCAAATAGACACAACTGGCTGATCACTCAGCTGGGGCAAGGTCGTGTAATCACCCCTTGCTTAGGTATGGTATTCCTATACCTACCTATATATAGACACATGGTAACCTATAAGTCACTCCTATGGCAGGCCTTAAAAATCCTGGAGGCAGAGTGCTTGGTTATGTGTGAGATGGTGCTCTAGCATGAGCTGAGCCTGTCTGCAGCTTTCGGAACCATGTCCTTATAGCTGTTCTATGATATTGCCATACCATATACTCTTAAGTGCATTATGAACCTCGCGGTTAAATGCTAACTCTAGTTTGGCTTTATCAAAACATGTTGTGTAAGGTGTCGTACGCTTTGGAATACTACCCCCTCACCAATTCTGACGACGGGGGTAGCATTCCACCCTTCTAGGAGGGAGAAGACATGTTGTTGCTGACTATCCCGGTTAAAAGTAACCAGAGCCCCAGCGTCACAAAATGGACACTGCTGCCACCGACACAAGTCTGACCTCCTGCTGCTGTGATTCCTTCCAGTCACGGAGGTTTGGACAATAGGTTTCCTGCCTAGGGAGGTGCGAGCACCACCCCAGACAGGACTTTGTGTATTGGGACAGGGAGGGCTGAATAGACTGAGACACTGCCTGGAGCACCCTAGGTGCTCCATGCATACCCCGGTTCAAACCGGTTGCTTGGGCACCCCAGCCCTGGCGTGAAACTGGACAGAGGAAAGGGGGTGTAACCACCCCCCTTCCTGGTCCCACCCATAGGAGGGACCTAGAAAGTAATCCAGCCCCTTTTAGTTGTATAAAGGTAGGAGCCGAGTCCTGAGACTTTATGCTGAAGCTGAAGACTGAAGAATCTCCCTTGTGGTCAAGGAGTGACGACCCTGGGCAACCAGGCACCATCCAGCAAATCAACGGCTTGCTTTGTCGACGTTTCTGCCGGAACCCGAGCACAGAGCCTGACAAGACCCAGACTTCCAGACCTCTCTGACCCTCTCTTCACGACTGCAGCACAGCTGGGATCCGTGGAGGCGACGAGACACGTGGGACCGGACATCTTGGAAAGCCTGCAACTTGCTACCTGTGCAGCTCCTGAGGTATCCTCGAAGCTGTGCACTGGGGATTGAGAAACCCCGATCCCGAGCTCCATCTGCAACTAAGATCAGCCCCCCCATACTCAACGAGTTCTGCGTGGGGCCCTTCTGCTTTTGTTCTGCTCGACGCGTTGTCCGGTTGCTGGCCCGTTAGCTAGTAGCCTCTGTGACGACAAACCTTTTAAACCACATCACTGGTCTGGTTGCTCCAGACTGGCCCTTGCTTCCCTGCAAAGGTGAAGCACCTCAGACCTTGCTGGTCTGCACCAGAAGCCTTTGTTGTATCCTGCGTGGGCTGCCTTTGCCAAGGCTTGTTGACTCCAATCCGGAAGTCGACCCCTCCATCTGCGAGATCCTTCGTGGGACAGTCCGTCTCCAGCACCTGGTCATTGTCGACGCCTCCTGGTCCACGTGGCTCCCAAGACAAGCTTCAAGACAGCACCTGATTGCTCCTCGACGTCGTCTGGTTCCTTCCTGGTTCCACCCGGTCACTGGCTAGTGACCCAGACTCTGTCCCCTCTGCTCTCAGGTCCTCTTCATCCTCGATCCACCCTTGGATCCACCCGGACATCTTCCTCCTCGTCGCCTGCAGCCTCTTTTCTTCAGGTCTCCATAGAATCCAACGCCGAAATCCGACACATCTTCACACCTATGCACCCGCCGTCCGTGGGTGAGGTAACGCGAGTACTTCGGTGCTCCCAAGGGAATTGACTATCCAAGTGTCTAAGTCTCTAGTTGTTTCCTCCTAGCTAAACCGGAAGTGTCCTAAATCCTTCTAAATCTAACTTCTAAGTTCCCATTGACTTTGCATTGAATCCCGCGTGTGTGTAGAGACACTGCACGCGCTGCCTGTGGGACTCCTACTTCTAAACTATTGTTAAGACAATGTAGCCCCAGCGATTTTTCCGGTCCCACCCCAAGCTTCGATTGACAGCATGTCATATCTGTACAGAGTGTTTGGTTGGTCCCGTGATGGGACATTTTTGGGGCCTGGCATAGAGGGCCGTATTATAAGTACCACCTGGCAGTAGCCGTTTGTCCATCCTATGACCTGGGTCATCCCAGCTGCGGTATGTACAATATTCAATTGCAGTGAGATGGGCCGCCCAATAGTATTTTTTAATATCCGGGAGCGCGATCCCGCCATCATACCAATTCAGAGTTCGTTTTTGCAAAGCTATGCAGGTCGTCCATCCCAGAGCAACTCCCACTGGAGGCCTTCAATATCTTTAAAATACCACCCCGGGACTGGATCTGGAAAATTTTGGAGCACATAGAGGAACCGTGGTAGCCACATCATTTTGAACAGAGTTGCTCTGCCCAACAAGGAGAGTGGGGAGCACCTTCCAGCTGTCCAGATCCCACTTCAGTCTCTGCTGGGCGGACGTGATTTAAATACCCAGGTGTTGGAAGCCCTCCCTTACCACTTGAACAGGACATCCCCGAAGCAGAGCGGGGAGCTCTCCACTGAGGACATAGAGCACAGACTTACTCCAGTTGATTGTGTACCATGAATATTTCCCGAAGGTTGTGAATATGTTAAGCACTCTATGCAGCGATGTTTTTTTGGACGCAAGGTACAACAGGATATCGTCTACATAGAGAGATATGCGGTCTTCCCTTGTTTGAGACCACTTCAGTCTGCGGATTATTGGATCTCTACGGATCCATGCTGCCAACGGCTCCAGAGTGAGAGTAAAGGGGAGAATGGACAACCCTGGCGAGTACCACGGCCCAACTCAAACACCACCAACTTTTTGTTGTGGACTACAACTTGTGCCAAGGGTTCTGTGTACAGGAGACATATCCAACCAATAAAGTTGGGTCCAAAACCCATCTTTGCCAAATTGCAAACACGTATGGCCACTCAGTGGTGTCGAATGCCATTGTGGCGTCTAACGAGACCATCACCACAGTTTCCTGGATCGTGTCCTATCGTACCAGAACCCCATGCAATCTCCTCAAGTTTAGCGCGGTGTTTCGTTTAGGCATAAAGCCTGATTGTCAGGATGTACCAAAGCACTTATCACTTGGGTCAGGTGAGTCGCCATTAGTTTAGCTAGTATTTTAGGCTCTGCGTTTAGTAAAGAAATAGTCCTTTATAATGCACATCTGTGTCTGGGTTTACCTACTTAGTGGATTGTAACTAATGTTACTCTTTGGTCGTGCGGAAGCATTCTGAACTCTCGACTCTCCTTAAGCATGGCCCGCAGGTGTGGGGCAATTGCATCTGGCTTCAACTTCTACAACTCAATGGGTAGGCCGTTAGGGCCGAGGGCCTTGCCTGACTGCTGGTTTCTAATTGCCTGGGCAATTTCGTCATTGGTAAAGTCACTATGTAGCTCATCTCACCTGTGGATAGTGTGGGAAGCTGAATATCGGCAAGGAGAGCTGGGGGGGGGAGGGGGAGTCCTCCGTTAGCGTGGAGCTCGTCTGGTAGATAGAGGGATAGTGCTTAGCATACTCATTGGCTATTTCTTGAGGATCCGTTACTGTCTCACCCAACTCTTCTGATAATTCAGGTACCAGTCTATTCGCCATCTCATTCTTATCTAACCAGGCAAGCAGCTTACCAGCTTTGTCTCCCAAGTCATACAGTCACCCATCCTTGTCTCTGCCTAACTTCTTGGCCATGTCTGTGGCTACAGATTTGTACTCTTCTCTTTTAAGTTTCAGAGCATGTTGTCTCTTGTGCGTCACCGCTCCCTCTTTCTCCTCCTCCAGCAGGAGGATCTCATTCTGCAAACAAACTAAATCTTTTGGGTTTTCTTTTCACACACCTGCAATCAGCGAAAGCTCCTGCCCCCTTAGTACTGTTTTGAAGACTTCCCACAAGGTCTGGGCTGATCGCACCGAGTCTTTATTTTCCATTAAATAATTATCGATAGTTTGTAAGAGTGCATTTTTGACCACGGGGTTTCAAAGGTACCAGGGATTGATTGGTGCTATTCTTCCCACCTTTGCCTCCCCAAGGACTAGCTCCATCCATAAAGGGGATTGGTCGGCGATACCCCGCACCATGTGTTTAATCTCCTGAATGGTACCTATTTGGGCTGCTGGAACAAGGAGATAATCGATACGGGATAGACTATTATGTGCGTCTGAGTGGAAGGTGTGTTGGATGCTTTCAGGGTGGTGCACTCTCCAAGCGTCTGCACGACCCAGTGCCTCTAGGAAGTCCGGGAGCCATCTGTGTGATGGGCCTATTTCACGCTGGGGATGGCGGTCAAGGAAGCCCGATACCACTGCGTTAAGGTCTCCACCCATGACTAGGTAGCCTTCCCAGAGGGACAGCCTAGGTCTTTAAAGTCCCTGTAGTCCCGTGGGACACATACAGCCAGTAGTGTGAGTGGTTTCCCCTCCCACTGCCCAGAGACCGCTACATATCTGCCCATCTCGTCAGCCCAGGATTGTTGTATGGATAATGGAAAATACTTTTTAATCATGATGCCCACCCCCTAGAACCCGTGGTGAAACCAGAGTGTGCGACTAGTACGACATCCGGTGCATGTCGTTTGATATATTGCAAAACAATGCTACGTTTCACCTTGTCCCCCAGCCCGTTGACATTCCAACTTAGGAACCTAAAGCGTTTGTCCCAGTGTGTGTTCATTAGTGTGGCTGTAGACATCGCATCCCCTCTCTTGTCTGCTAGTAGTAGAAGTCGCCCTCTCTGAAAAGAACTGAATTAACCCTATCTCGACCAAACTACCCCCTCCCTGCTCCCCTGCACTACGGGCCTAAAACTGCCTATCCCTCAAACAATGCAGAGTGCCTGTCGCCCAAAATCTGAACTAAAAGAAGTAAATAGGGGAGTGTAAAGCCCCGCCACCCCGACCCATCCCCGATCGGTGTTGCTCTGTAGATTTCCTAGGTGGGCCAAGCAATAACAAATAGGAAACGCATGAATAGTACCACTTTTAACGAAACCATTAATTGCCCTTTGGGTTCAGAAGATTGCTGCGAGTTGTTGTATTCTATGCATTTGGGTGCACGGAGTGAGACCATTTTGCCTTACGTCTCTAGGACAGTTCTGACTGTTGACGAGCTCAAAACCACCCCTCAGCGAGCATTGTGTTCTCTTGCCCCTCTCCAGCCAGTCTGCCGCCGCTTCGGGTGATCAAAGAACAAGGCCTTGCCCTCCGCCTCTACACGAAGCTGGGCTGGGAATAGCATGGCATACTTGATCCCTTTGTCCCTGAGTTTTTTCTTTACCTCAAGGAATGATCGATGCTGTTTTTGAACATTTATGGTAAAGTCAGGAAAGAAAGAGATCTCTGAGTTTTCAAATCTGAGTGGGAGGGCCCCTCTAGTGGTCTCCAATATAACATCTCTGTCTCTGATATTTAAAAGCTTAACCAACAGCAGGCGCGGAGGTGCCCCAGGTTTCGGCCGACCTCCGGGGACTCTATGCGCTCTTTTCACCACCAAGAACGTTGACAAACCCTTAGGTTGAAGGTGATTGAGTATGAGGTCCTCTACAAATAGATCAGCCGCAGGACCCTCTGCTTTCTCAATACCCCAATAATGCGCACATTATTCTGTCTGGTGTGGCCTTAGTAACCATCTAGTTTGTCCTCAGCGAATTTACGAAAGGCTTGCAGGTGGTAACAGTCTCCATTAGCTTCACCTTCTCCTCAATTTTCGTCAGGTCTGCCCTAATGAACGTCATCTCGGGAGTGATTGTGTCCATTCTTTGTTCTAGAGATGAGCGAACCCCCGAGATGACGTCCATTACATCCTTCAGTGTGAGTTATGGGAGCTCCCCCTCCGGGTTGGTCACCGATTTCCCTTTAGTGTGATGGTCGGGTTCTGTAGGCTTTGGCAGAGCATACTTATCAAGTTTTGTCTGCTCTGTCACTTTCAATCCTTTTGCTCCAGACATGGTCTCTCTGGTTTGTAGGGCCAGACTCTGCCTTTCAGATCAGTCCGCACAGCCCGCTGGGCAGCGTTGCAAAAGTTTGCTGATGTGCACAGGTGTGCCTTGTTGACTGTGGGAAAACAACAGCTCCTGTGGGATAATGCAAAGAGATTTGTGGTAGAAATAGTGCGCAACGGCAATATAGGGGGTGGGCTGGGTGTAAAAAAAAGCTGTCTACACAACGTGTCTGGTATGATATTTCATTGCATTGTTTATATAGACATAAACACTTAATACAATATACATACAAAAATATACATAAATAAATAGTTGTTTGTAGTGTCCCAGTGAAATATATCAAAGAACCTACGCTACTCTAGTGACATTACTGTGGCATATAAAAAGACAGTTTCTATTTTTCATTTGTTGCATCAAAGAAGAGGCGACCATGTAATGTATGTATCATTTGGTCAACAACAATTTGGACAGTAGGAAACTGTTGTATTGTGGTCTGCCTCTTTGTACTGTCGACGGCGTTTCGACCCTGTGGGGATGTAGGGTCTCCTCAGGACTGAACAGTGTAGGGACACCTGTAGGAAATAATGGGGGGGATAATATTAGCTTAAGGGCTATCTGGTGTTAAAGTTTCTAGTTGAGAAGAGAAACTCTTTGGTCAAAGAACGTTGTGTGTGTAAATACCTGAAGGGGGCCTGCCCTGCTACTGAGAAAAATGGTGGCACTGTGATACAATGGTGAAAAAATAAATAAAAACTCACGAGGGTCCCAGCCGGATGTGGAATGATGACAGAAAGCAACGATTTAGGGATTTACATTGCTAGTGAAATTAAGGTATATAGAATACAGCCACGTCTGAGTACGAGCACCTACCCCAAGTGAGGGTGACGTATGCAGGCACGTGTGATGATGGAACCGGCTCCACGGCTCTGTTTCAAAAATAGCGTTGATGCAGAAGATGCGAGGGACTAGAAGGCAAGAATGTGTTGAGAGGGTTAATCTCGGCACAGGAGTGGGAGCGCCGGGAACCAACCCAACAATTATAAAGTATTTCTTACCTAAGAACTCTGCCTGGTGAAATAGTCACCATTGGGTAAAGGCTGTCCTAGAGCTTCCTAACGCTACAAGCGGGGGGGATAATGAGCATATTTTAGTATCTACTCGGGGAGTTGTAAAAGTAAAACTGTGGCGGGTAAGATGCTTATATACCTGTAATAAGCTTGGTTGCAAATGCGGGCTCTCCGCGCGATCCGTCTGTTATACGTCTTCTTCCGAGGTTCAATGACAGCGTGTGTCATGAAACGCGCGTTATTAGTACTGTGGGTAGACGTGGCCGTATAAAGACTTTACTGTCGAGGAAAGAGCTCAGATGAGCTCCATGACTCTGTGGTCATGTTGGGGAACGACAGACTCGTCTTGTCATGAATGTAATTAACTACTGTGCCATATTCATCATGAAGCAAAATAATAGTTATTGTGTATTCATTATGATTGCAACTACGATCCTGATCTATGCTGGTAAAAAATATATGTGGGCTAATTCTGGGTAAGAGCGTTCAGAATACGAGTTGTGCAACTACGCTAGTGTTTATTGTCCTTCCGTCATGCAAACACACTGAAGGGGTGCGGCAATTGTAGTGCGAGAGAACCTAGAATGACATTTTACATGTGGTCTCACATGGAAACTTATGTTAATAATGCAAAAAATATTACAAATATACATGCATGATTGTTACAATAAAATCCCAATAAAAGACTTGAGAATCACGACACATGGGTCTGAATAAGTAGTGTAACATATAAACAAATTTACCAAGATATAATGACAATTAGGAAATGAAACACATCGTAGTTAATCGTAAGCAACGCTAGTAAAATGCTCATTTGGACAATGCAAAAGGATTGATCATTTGTGTAGACTAATACTAGGTGAGTAGTAAGGGTTGCCAACCCGACCAGTATTTAAACTGTCGGCTATATACTTAGTTGACCAACATGCTGTTCGGTCTGGTATCATCCGTGCATGTATGGTATCGTATCATCTGAGCATGTGTGTTATACAGTATTTAAAATACACATCTGTGTGATGACGTCTAAAGTGATACAGTCTTGTATTCTCAACACTCAGTAAGTAAAAATGCTCTACACCCCAGTGTGTACATAGGCGTGTGTTACAGTGATGTTGCAGGGTGTTTTTGGCCCATCTTGAGTGCCCCAGTATGCGTGACACTCTATATTTTTCTCTCTCTTGCTCTGGATCAAAGGGTGTTGAAGAAACATAAATGCCAACTCCCACAACTGGGTGCCAGTGAGGCAAACCTGCAACCACCGGTTTAAATTAAGCACTGTTTTCAATTCTCTTGCCCACATCAGTGTGAGTACAACTACCGCCCAATAATTTCACCAACCTTTGACACAATCAGCCTGTAATGCTACCGGCTCCCATCCGTGTGATCTTCAAGCTTTCGCAGTCGAATTGTTGCATCACTTAATGATGCTCAACTTGCAGATCTGGATGGCAAAAGCATATTAGAATTAAAAAAGGTAGCAACTTCTTGTGTTGCTTGGGTGGCTTGATTTTTCACTTTCCCTGTGGATGGAGGATCACTAACTTCCCTGTTAGAGACTCACATCAGAGAAACAGGCCAACTTTCTGACATACAATCTTAGACAAGATGTTCCTTCTTCTGTTTTCAGGATACAAGGAAAACGGTTTGAACATATTTATTATCCGGGATGAGTTGTTGTGAAAGGATCTCTTTCCATCGTGATTTCTACACAGACCAGCCAGCTGTCCACCTTTGTGTATGGCTGGTAGATACTCCAATTCAACTTTTAAGCAGTGTTTCTGATGGATACATCTGCCAGTGGATTCCTCACCTTGTGAATATCCCCTTGCGTCAGCAACATTCGGAAATTCTTTTTGTAGCTTCGCGCCGAAGTGGACGACGTCACAGAGGCACGACACCGCGCGCGACTCCGCTGACGTCACCGACTCCATAAAAGGCCCACGCCGGCGTGATGACATCAGTTCCCTTTTTTCTGCGTCGTCGACGCTAACGGTTTCTAGGGATCCTCTGTAGCTGTTAGTAACTTTGTTACTATTTGTTTCATTTCGGTGTCCTTTTGCTTCTTTCTGTCGAAATGTCCACGAAGAAGACTGGATTCAAGCCCTGCGGAGAGTGAGGCAAGATGATGTCTATGATGGATCCGCACGAGTGCTGCATCTGGTGTTCGAGTTTGGACCATGACGTCGAGGAGTGTTCATCCTGCAAGAAAATTAATCCTAAGGCTCTCCGTGAGAGGGAGGCGAAACTCCTTGTTGCAAAGTTGAAGAGCAGGAAGGACAAGAAGAGGTCGAGGTCACGGACTCGTCGGTCGAGGTCGCGCTCGAAGTCACGCTCGAGGTCGTCTTCGGTGCATGCTTCGAAGTCATCAAGGAAGAAGCACAAGAAGAGATCTCATGAGTTTCGTCATCATTCTGGAAAGGACTCGAGCTCGAGACCTAAGTCGCAGGTAAAGTTACTTCGCAAAGAAGTGGAGGCACCGACTCAAGAAGTTCAAGTTTCCGAAGGTGAGGCTTCGCCTGTGAATTCGCCTTTTCATTCACCGAAGCCGATGTCGAATCCTTCTCGGGCTCCGACTCATTCTTCTCACCAGGAGGGTGAGGGAGATGAAGATGAGGAGAAGAAGAGGCTCCGTTGCCTGCGGGTTCGTCGACCCCGGTGCACCAGCCTGAGGTTGAGGTCGAAGTCAAGAAGACTCCGCTCCCTCGAGAGCAACCTGTGGGCTCTTATCCAGCTTTTCCTGCTCCAGGTCAGGACCCTACTCAGTTCCTGAATGCGATGTATGGAGTTTATTCAAGAGCAATGTACCCCTCTGGTGCACCGGTTGGTCCCACGGGTCCATTAGCCTTCAATCTGGGTATCCCCCAGTCTTATGCTCCTGTGCCTTTTATGCCGGCCCCAACGCCGCCTTGGCTTTACTCGGCGCCGCTGAAGCCTTCGACGCCGAAGCCTTCGACCCCAAGACCATCGACGCCGACACCCTCGACGCCGTTGCCGAATCCGATCCGACCTCGTGTTCAGCGGTCTGGTCCCCCGGCTTCGGGCTTGACGCCGGCTCCGGCAGAGTCGATTCTGGATCCGTCGACTTAGTTCATGAAGGAAAGGCCGAGGCGTGAGGCACAGAGAGTTCTGGAAGAGCAGAGGTATCGTGATGCAGAGATGGAAGAGGGTTAACTGCAGGATTCTGAGGATCTTTTCAATGATCTGAGAGAGGCTAGTGGTCTTGAACTGTCCCCTGATTGGTATTTGGCCTCTCTTTCTGATGCCCCTTCTAAGGATGTGACACCTTATCACGTGGTCATAAGAAAGGCTGCAGACTTGTTGAATTTAACTCTTCCAACGGCAGAGTATAAAGCTAATATACTGACTGAAGTCCTTGATTCACCTACTTCTGTGGTCGAGCCTATGCTCCCTTTTAATGATGCTTTGGCGGAGCCTATAACTGAGGTTTGGAAAAGGCCGCTTACAGCCCCTGCTGTTTCGAGGGCGGTTGCAAGAAGGTACAGGGTGGCGCCTGGTGACCCGGACTTTTTATCTACACACCCCTTGCCAGAGAGCCTGGTTGTGCAGGCGGCCTGCTCGAAAAAATCTGCGGGCGCTTTTCCACAGGTTCCTGGGGATAAGGAATCGAAGAAACAGGACCAGGCTGCTAAAAAAGTATTTTCCTCGGCAAGCATTGCGCTCAAATCAACTAATGCAACTTATCTAATGGGACGCTATATCCATGTGTTGATGGATTCAGTAAAACAGCTGGTTCCAAAGCTTCCTGAAGAGGATAGGAAGGATTTCCAAGAGGTGATTGTCGACACTCAGGCTGCCGCTAGACAGGTCATTCAGAGTGGTCTGGACACTGCTGACTCGGTAGCAAGAGTGATGGGTTCTTCTGTGGCCACAAGAAGAGCTGCATGGCTTAAATCATCTGAGTTCTCTGTTGATGTCCAAGCTGCCTTGATGGATTTGCCCTTTGATGGGTCAGGTTTGTTTGAAAAGAAGGCTGATGCTGCCCTAGAAAGATTCAAGGACAGCAGAGCGACAGCGAGATCTTTGGGCATGCAGTCCAGAGGTACTTCCGGAAAGAGATTCAGAGGCAGATCTTCCTTTCGGACCTACAGGCAGCCTCAGCAGCAGCAACAGCAGCAAAATACACTGTACAAGTCGTACAGAGGCAGGCAAAGAGTTCGTCCTAGAGGTCGTGAGGCCGCCGCCTCCTCCTCTACCTCTTCCCAACCCCCTGCCACCACAGCAAAGCAGCCCTAGATCCGCCATTCCAGATCATGTGGGCCCAGCGGGGGGCCGGCTTACTCATTTTCTACGAGATTGGGAATTGATTAAATCGGATCTTTGGGTTCTCAATCTCATAGAGAATGGGTATGCTCTTCCCTTTCGGGAATTTCCCCCCAATTACCCTCCTTGCCAGGGTTTTTGTGCGGAGGACCACCTGCTGCTCTTGCAGGAAGAAGTCCTGGCTCTGTTCAGAAAAGGTGCGATAGAGGTGGTTCCGGAGCAGGAGAGGGGTCAGGGGTGCTACTCCCGGTATTTCCTGATCCCCAAAAAGGATGGCAGACTTCGTCCAACACTGGATCTCAGGATCTTGAACCTTTACCTGAAGCAGGAGAAGTTCAAGATGCTCACCCTTGCACAGGTTCTTCAAGCGCTGCTGGAAGAAGACTAGATGGTGTCGATCGACTTGCAGGATGCGTATTTCCACATCCCCATTCTGAAGTCGCACAGGAAGTATCTCCGTTTTACGGTGGGATCGCAGCACTACCAGTTTGCGGTCCTTCCGTTTGTTCTTACTACTGCGCCTCGAGTCTTCACCAAGGTGATGGTAGTGGTGGCTGCACATCTCAGAAGGTCAGGGGTTCCGGTATTCCCTTATCTGGACAATTGGATGATCAAAGCAGAATCTCCGGAGAAAGTGCTCCATCATCTGCAAGTCACAACTCAATTGTTGTACAGGTTGGGTTTTTCAATAAATATACCCAAATCTCACCTGGTGCCCTCCCGGCCAACCTGTTCATAGGTGCAGTACTGGATACTACTGTATGTCGGGCATTCCCTCCACCTCAAAGGATTCGCGACATACAGGAAATGATTCCTTTATTTCACAATGGAGCGGTCGTTCCAGTCCTGAAGGTCCTTCGTCTGCTCGGTCTGATGGCTTCCTGCATTCTGTTGGTCAACCATGCACATGCACCATGGATATGAGGGCACTCCAGTGGTGCCTCCGCAGGCAGTGGTATCAACACAACGGAGATCTCAGGGAGTCCATCAGGATCTCCAGAGAAACTGCAGCGGATCTGTCTTGGTGGAGTGTGGAGGGCAATCTGTCTCAAGGAAAGCCTTTCCAACTTCCTCCAACTGTGGCAACAGTGATAACGGATGCGTCCACTCTAGGGTGGGGTGCTCATCTGGGGGATCTGGAGATCAAGGGTCTTTGGTCTCCAGAGGACAGGTTGCTTCACATCAACCTTCTGGAATTACGGGCGATACGTCTGGCGCTCAAGGCCTTCCTCCCTTCCCTTCGCGGGCGGTCGGTTCAGGTCCTGACGGACAACACCACCGCGATGTGGTATGTAAACAAGCAAGGAGGAGTAGGGTGGCAGTGTCCCTGCAGAGAGGCTCTGCGTCTCTGGTCCTGGGTTCAGGATCATCAGATTTGTCTGATGGCAAATCATCTGGCCGGAGTTCTGAACGTGCGTGCAGACTGTCTCAGTCGGCAGTTCTCAGCCGACCACGAGTAGAGGCTTCATCCAGAGGTGGTTCGTCACGTCTTTCGGACGTGGGGGACTCCTCAGGTGGACCTGTTCACCACTCGTGAGAATGCTCACTCCCCGTCATTCTGCAGCCTCCAGTTTCCGATGCAGGGAGCCTTGGGGGACGCGTTTCAGTTGAGTTGGGACTCGCAACTCCTTTACACGTTTCCTCCCATACCCTTGATTCCTCGGGTTCTGAGGAAGATTTGCCAAGACCGGGCCCAAGTAATATGGATTGCTCCGGATTGGCCAAGAAGGGTTTGGTACACAGATCTTCCCCACCTCTCCTCGTGCCCGCCGCTCCGTCTCCCTTTCAGGGCAGATCTCTCTCAGATGGAGGGGCAGGTTCTACACCCCCACCTCCAGACCTTACACCTTCATGCCTGGAGATTGAACGGGGCAACCTGAGTTCATTTTCTCTCCCGCACGATGTGGTGGATGTCATTCTTTCTGCCAGGCGTGACTCCACTAAGTCAATCTATTCTTACAGATGGTCTAAATTTGTGGCTTGGTGTGGGAAGAAGTCCATTGACCCTTTGAGGGCTCGTTTGTTAGACATTCTTTTATTTGCTCTTTCTTTAGCACAGCAAGGTTTTGCTGTGGCTACAGTGAAAGGTTATCTTTCGGCTTTGTATGCTTTTCTCTGACTGCCGGATCAGCCGTCCTTATTTAAATCTCCTATTGTTTTAAGATTTCTGAAGGGCCTTACAAATAAATTCCCTCCTGTTCCTTTTATTGGGCCTCAATGGGACTTGAATCTGGTGCTTACTTTTCTGATGGGTTCCCCCTTCGAACCTCTACATAATTGTCCCTTGAAGCTGTTGTCTTTTAAGATGGTTTTCCTAGTTGCAATTACCTCGGCAAGGAGGGTAAGTGAGCTTCAAGCTGTTAGTTCAAAGCCCCCATTCTTGACCATCATGCTGAACGGATGGTTCTTAGGACCAGGGCTGCTTTTCTGCCTAAGGTTTTAACTCCTTCCATCTAGGACAGTCCATTACCCTTCCTACCTTCTATCCTCCCCTCACCCTTCCAAGGAGGAGGAGCGGCTTCACCGTCTGGACCCTAAGAGGGCGGTGAGCTTGTATCTTGATACGACTAAGGACTATTGTGTTGATGACCAGCTGTTTGTTGGATTTGCTGGTTGCAAGAAAGGAAGAGCTGTGCACAAGCGCACACTTTCGAGATGGATAATTCTATGCATCAAGATCTGCTACGCCGTGGCTGGTAAGGAACCGCCAGAGGGTATAAGAGCCCACTCTACTAGAGCAAAGTCTTCAACATCTGCTTTGTCTAGGGGTGTACCTGTTGAGGATTTTTGTAAAGCGGCAACTTGGGCCTCCCGCCACACTTTCGTGAAGCATTACGTCTTGGATACCGAAGTGAGGAGGGAAGGCCACCTTGCGCGTTCTGTCCTCCAGGATTTTCTGGTATAGGAGAGTGGACACCCTCCTCCGGGAGTGGGGACTGCTGTGGGAATCTATTCACAAGGTGAGGAATCCACTGGCTGATGTATCCATCAGAAGAACATGTTACTTACCTTCGGTAACGCTTTTTCTGGTGGATACAGTATTTATTTATTTTATTTATTTTATTTATTTTTGAGATTTTTATTGCGCAACAATTACCCTGAGGTGTCTCGGCGCATATGTGGGCTAGCAGGACCGCAACAATAGAGTTCACTGATTGAACAACCATGTCTTTAAGAGCCTCCGGAAGCTCATCAAATTGGGGGCGTTTTTGATACTTAGTGGTAGAAGATTCCAAAGTTTTGGTGTGGCAACCAGAAAGCGTCTGTCTCCCCAAGTTGCCGTTCTAGTGCGATGTACTGGTAGGAGGCAAGTATTAGCAGATCTCAGCAGCCTTTTGGGAATGTACAGCTGAAATGCCTCAGTCAGAAACTTGGGTCCGACGCCATGCACTGCCTTGTAGGCAATGCAGAGGTCCTTGAATTTAATTCGGCTCTCTATTCTGAGCCAATGAAGCTGGCGAATGGCAGGGGTAGTAGGCTGGCGGCGAGGAATGTCTAAGAGAATTCTAGCAGCCGCGTTCTGTATAGACTGTAGCTTAGACAGCACAAGTTTCTGGGTATTGAGAAAAAGGGCATTTCCGTAATCGGTTTTAGAAAATACCAAGGTGGTAACTAGGGTCTTCCCAGCTGAGGTGGGGAGGTAAGGCAGCAATTTCTTAATTTTCTTTAAAATAAAGAAAGCAGAGGAGACAACCTTGTTGACATGAAGGTTGAATGTCAGCTTGCTGTCGAAGATGACTCCCAAATTCCTCGCCTTTTCCACTGGGACAGGTGGAGAACCCAGCTGGTTGGGCCACCAGATGGAGGACCATTCTGGGGAGGAATTGCCAAAGGTCATAACCTCGGTTTTATCCGAGTTAAGCCTTAGGCAATTGGAGGACATCCACATACTAACAGCAAGCATAGCCTCCTGGAAATTAGCTGCCACCGCTGTGCCATTCTTATGGATCGCCAGCACCAGTTGGGTGTCATCTGCGTAGGATGTTAATCGCACCCCATGGGCCTTTATTACCCTCGCTAAGTCCGTTACGTAGATGTTAAATAACGTGGGACTTAGCGAGGAGCCCTGTGGATTCCTCACCGACCCACCCGCCTCCCCGTTGTCCACTCTTCTATACCTGAGTAGCTGTGATGTTAATATGTTTTTATTGTTGAAGGAAAAGTTTTATTTCAATTGCTTTTCTGCATTGGTTTCACACTATGTGTGTTATCTTGACATTTGTGTACTGTGTGTACTGTGTATATATCTACTGATGTTGGTCCGTCCGTGTGCCTCGAAGGCACGGAAAAAAGGGCAGAACTGATGTCATCACACCGGCGTCGGCCTATTATGGAGTCTGTGACGTCAGCGGAGGCGCGCACGGTGTCGTGCCTCTGTGACGTCGGCGCGAAGCTACATAAAGAATTTCCGAATGTTGCTGACCCAAGGGGATATTCACAAGGTGAGGAATCCACAGGCGGATTGTTGCTGACTTGTGTTGCTGACTGTTGGTGCTTCTTTTCTATCCGGACGTCTTTCGCTGGTGCCATTGAGCTTTTTTTCAGGAAGGTCATCAAGTCTTGGCTCCTAATTTTTGCTCCAGAACATGACATGCCATTGGCAGCCTGGCGTCCCTCCACCAAAACTGTATACTCCTGTAGATGGAAAAAATGTGTGGCATGGTGCACAGCAAAGGCTGTGGATCCCCTTTCTGCCCCTCTTTCTGAGGTTCTCCTTTTCATTCTTTCCTTGACCCAGCCTTCCAGATCAACCTTCTCTTTTCAAGTCCCCTATGTAAATTGTTTCCTTAAGGGCATTACTCACGTTTACTCCTATTACTTTCGTAATGCCCCCATGGGACTTGAATCTTGTTCTTACTTACCTCATGTGTGCTCCTTTTGAGCCGCTACATAACTGTCCTCGAAGACATTTGATACTCAAAACTGCCCTTTTGGTTGCCGTCATCTCTGCTCGCAGGGTGAGTGAGCTTCAGGCTCCATCTTCAAAACCTCCTTTACTCCAGTACTGGAGCTTTCATAGATTCACATGCCTGAATCATTCCCCCTCGTCAAGACGGGAGTCTCCAGTATATAAAAAAGCAATGCTTAGTTGGCTAGCAAACTGAAAAGAGGCCTAAAAGAAAGTCCAATTGGTCGCACACTGCTTGTCCTACCAGCGGGTTGCCCCAAAGCATTGTGGTCCATGAAGTAAGCATCAGCGGGTGCGCCTCTGCCAGAGTCTTGAGCAAAAATCACTGTCGCATTGGCCATCCCTGGACACGTGTTTCGAGGTTGTTACCTCTCCTCAGCAGGGAATAGGCATATCTGTAGGGGTGCTGCGTAGGCTGCCAAAAAATGTTCACAGGTCCGGTACCGCTCGTGGCACGCAGGTGCGTAACCTGGGCTCGTCAGCCCCACCAGCTCAAGAGAGCTTGAATATAAAAGAAAGTCCAATTGGTCGCACACTGCTTGTCCTACCAGCGTGTTGCCCCAAAGCAAAGAGGCCTAGGCTCATTTCCCTTCTGCAACCCATAACCTTCGTTATGTAAAAGAGACCAAACTTGTCCCTGAACCAATTAGAGCTCCTCACCCTCTAGAACACTCCTTAGAGAACTTTTTGCCCCTCAGATTTTTCACAGCACGTTTAATGTCTATACCCGGATCACCAGGCCAAGGACTGCAAGGTATGTTGCACTTTCTCCAGTAAGACTCTGAGAGATCGTGAAGGACGCCTTTTGATATGGCTTCAAAAGCTAAAGGCCAGAAAGGAGGTTATCTCCAGTGACAGTGATGAGGCTTTCTCCTCAACAACTAGGAAATCTCAAAAGAGAAGAAAATCTCCTCAAACTCATTCCTCAGGAGAACGTCCTGAGAAGGCCCTAAAAAAGACCACTCATGGGTCTTCTGGGTGTAGTCCTTCAAAATCTCCTCATTCTGTGGATAAGGAGATTAAAGGACATACTTCTGGAGAGAGACAATCGAAAAATTCAACTTCTGAGCCGTCAAAGTCACCAACGCAGGTCAAGGAATCCTTTAGGAAGCAGTCTTCTATGCCTCCTCAGGAAAAATCTAAGAAACCTACATCGTCGAAGGGATCGTCGAAGAAGAAACCATCATCATCGTCGACGACGAAGATTGAGGTAAAGAAGCTATCAAAGACACCATCATTGCCTGTTGCGGTGTCCTCTCCGTCGTCAACGTCATCGGTGGTGTCGACGCCGGTTACATCGACGACAGCATTGACGACAACAGCAGCGACGACATCTATGTTGACGACTGGATCGTCGTCTGGTAACGACGGGGTGGTCGACGAGAACATCGACGATGGTGACTATGTCGTCGACGACGGATAGCTCTCTATGCATGGTGTCGACGGTAGTAGTGTCGACTGCGATCTCGTCGACGAGGGAAATTCCTGAAAAACTGGTAATTGTCCGAAAGAGGAGGATTACACCAGATGTCACCTCCCCAAGCAAGATTACTCCTCTAGTGCCATCACACCCAATAGAGGAGCAGAATTCAGAAGAAGAGGATGTCGACGGACCCTTTGGGTACGCCAGTAGTTCATCACAACTACATGTAAAATGTCAGGATGATGACTATGAGGAGGGATATAGGGAGTACCAGAACCCCCCACAACAACACTATCGCCAAGGGTACAAGGAGGAAATGGTTGCTATGCCATCCTCCATGATGATGGATCTTCAGTTTATGCTGGCTGACTATAAAAAAAGAGATTCCCGCCGACACCAGCTTCTCAGGAAATCCCTGTCTTGCATCCACGTTCCATCCCTACTGCTCCAGTTAGAAGCAGTGAGTTGCTACAAGAAGTTACGCCTCCAACCCCTCAAACAGAACACCACCAGGATCCTGTCACCACGTATGATGATGACCAGGAGAAATAACAGATCCCAACAAGGAATGGAATGATTACCTGATTCCATCTCCCTCACCAATGCCTGTTGATTCTCCGCCGGTGGATATCGGCGGATTCCATAATTTAATGGAAATAGCGGCAAAGAGGCTCCAGCTTTCAATGGCTAACACACAAACAGAATGCTTCCTATATGAATTTATGGAGCCATACCATAAGTCGGTTCGGGCTATACCAATTGTTAGCCATGTGTGGGAAGAAGGTGTAAAGGTGATGAAGACATCAGCGACAGTTACACCTGTGCTCGCTAGATTAGAAAAGAAAGCTCCTTTAGAAGCACCAGCGTGTTTACTGGGCCATCCTAAACCAGACTCCGTAATTTCTCAAGCGGCGCAACAGAAATCTAAGAATCCATCTGCGCCTATATCAGCACCTCCTGACAGAGAGGGGAGACGTTTAGACAATGCGGGAAAGAGGAGTTCTTCCATGTCTGCTCTCCACGTTAAAGGAGCAAATGCCCTTGCCATTCTGGGCAGGTACGACAGACCGATGTGGTGCGATATGGCACCATACATGGACCTCATTCCGGAAGACAATAGACAAGAGGCGAAAAAGGTTCTTCAGGAGGGAGAAAGGGCTTCGGCTGAGGTGATTGACTGTGCGATGGATAGCGCAACCACAGCCTTCCGGTCGCTGGGAGGTGCAGCGGTTCTACAGCGTCAAGGTTGGTTAAGGGCGACTGCCTTTAGACCGGAGGTCCAAAATAAAAATCTGAAAGAGACACATTAGTGATAGATTCCTTACCTTAGAAAATCCCCAGGCGTCAGACTGGATCCGGAAAGATTTGCTTAGCAGTACCCTTGCGTGTCAAAAGGTGGCGTCCTGCTGCTCCGCATCCGTCACTGGCGTCACCAGCGCCGAGATGACGTCACGGAGAGTACTTAGGCACCACCCATGCGCGCTGACGTCCGTTCTTTCTTTTTCTGTGCCAGTAAGCGCAGATCCGGAATGAGCATGTACCTTGGTTACTTTTTGACCACTATTTTGAGACTTTTGTCTCCCCACTTTTTCTATTGGTGCACGTAGGGATGCCCGGCTTTAAGTCTTGTGGGGCCTGTCGCCAAAATATGTCGGTAGCAGACCCCCTCTACTGCCTGGAGACCAACCAAGACTCCCGGGACGGGCGTGACTGTCGTGCCATGGCCCCCAAGGCCATGCAGGAGTGGTGTTGGAAGTTGCTGGAGGTCCAGCATTAGTCACGTCGCCACTCCGGGTCTAGGGGCCGTTCCCGGGACCGCTCGCGGGACCGTAACCGTCGTTCCTCGAACTCCATGTCTTCACCTTCAGATTCCGGTAAGCGTCGCCATAAAAAGAAGTCGAAGAAGCGTATTCACTGTCCGACTTCCCCCGTCACTCCTCGGAGGCGGACGAGGGGGACAGGGGCCGGGGAGTCCCGTGGTCTACCCGCCATACCCGGGTCAGTCGGCGACTCCCGAACAGATGCAAGAGTTCCTTGCTGCTATGGACTGCCTTAACACGCCTCTGGTTCCCGCCGGCGCGTTTTCGGGCCCCTCGGTCACGTGTCCAGCTCCTGCCACCCTCGGCACCGCACTGGGTGCCGTTTATCCCACCATTGCCCCGGTTCCCGGACCATTTTGTTTCAGCCTGGGATCCGCATTGGCGCCGGCCGGGGCCGTTCCAGATGCCGTTCGTCCCTTCTCCGGCTCTGCTGCCGCGACCGGCCACCTCTTCGCCAGAGTCGGACGACGACTGGGAAGGTTCCGAGGACCGGCTTGCTCTGCAGTGCGACTCCGAACAAGATTGAGTGAACGACTTGGAGGATGCAGGCGACCTCAGTCTCCTCTGACCCGGGGTTCACCTCTCCCCAGCCTACAATGGAGGAGGGTACCTCCTACATGATGGTGCTCCTTCGGGCTGCTGAGGCCCTCAACCTTGAGCTCCCCACAGTGGCCCTCAAGACCAACCTCCTCACCAATGTGCTCCAGACTGCGTCTGCTTCATCAGAGCTGCTGCTTCCCTTTAATGACGCCCTTACAGAGGTCCTCTTGGGCACTTGGTCGAGGCCGGCCACAGGGACCCCGGTGGATAAAAACATCGCCAGACGCCGGCGCCCGGTGACCCTGCTTTTTTGACCACTCACCCTAAACCTGAGAGCCTGGTCATTCAGACCTCAATGTCGCCGAGTGCCTTTCCCACGGCCCGCTGGATAAGGACTCTAAGAGGCTGGACCAGTTTGGGAAGCGGTTGTTCTCTTCAGCCAGCCTCGGGCTGCGTTCGGTGAACACCGCCTTTTTGTTGGGATGCTACTCGCACGCAGTGTGGGATGCCGTTGCTCAGGTGTTGCCTCAGTGTCCTGAGGAGGTGCAGGCTGTCCTTTCTCAGGCGATTGCTGAAGGCATGGATGCGGCTAAGTTCGCCATTCGGTGTGGGTTGGACACCGCCGATTCCTTGGACAGGGCGATTTCTACGACTGTGACGTTGCGGCACCATGCCTGGTTGCGCTCGACTGGGTTCTCACCCGATGTCCAGAGCTCACTCATGGACATGCCTTTTGATGGCACCCGCTTGTTTGGCGACAAGGCTGATAGTGCACTGGAGCGCTTTAAGGACTCGCGGGCTACGGCCAAGTCTTTGGGCCTTTCTACTAAGAACCCGGCCACTCCTGGTTTCCGTTCCATTCGTGGTCAGGGTCGAGGCACCCAGGCGCACACCGCTCCACCAGGCCTGTGCAGAACCAGCCCCAGCGAGGCCGCAGTCGCGGTTTCCTCAGGGGCGGGTCAGGGAACCAGCGTGCTGGTCTGACCACCTCCTTCCCCGCTGCTTCCTCCCCTAAAGCCTCCTAATCTGAGCTTCAGGGAGCACCCCTCGCCAGTTGGAGGCATGATCCACCACCACCTCTCCCGCTGGCGCGAGATTACATCAGACAAATGGGTGCTGCAGATAATCTGCCAAGGTTACTCCCTTCCCTTTCAGTCCATCCCTCCAGCCATGCCACCTCAGTACCACCTCATGTCGGGGTAACACCACTTGGCACTTCTCCGGCAGGAAGTCACAACCCTCTTGGCCAAGGGGGCTATCGAGCGTGTTCCTGGGCCAGAAGTAGAGAGCGGTTGTTATTCCCACTACTTTCCGGTTCCCAAGAAGGACAAAGGGGGTCTGCGTCCTATCTTGGACCTCCGGAACGTCAATCGCGTGCATTTTCAGTTTACTGTGCTCCCCTTCGGCCTTACCAGCGCCCCTCAGGTGTTCACAAAAGTGATGGCGGTGGTCGCAGCTCATCTACGCAGGTCAGGGGTATCAGTCTTCCCCTACCGCAACGACTGGTTGTTGAAGGCGGGCTCGCCCCAGGCAGTCGTAACCCACCTTCAGACTACGGCCGACCTCCTGCATTTGCTGGGGTTCTCCATCAGTGTGCCGAAGTCGCACCTAAGTCCCTCTCAGAAGCTCCCCTTCATCGGAGCGGTTCTGGATTCGACTCAGTTTCTGGTTTATCCTCCCAAGCAGTGAGTCCGGGATATTTAGGCTATGATTCCGATCTTGCAGCCTCTATCCCGGGTTTCAGTCAGTATGACCCTCCGGCTCCTGAGCCTGATGGCCTCCTGCATCCTGCTAGTGCAACATGCCAGATGGCATATGCGGGTTCTGCAGTGGGACCTGAAGTTCCAGTGGGCACAGGATCAGGGCAACCTGTCCGATCATGTCCAGATCTCGGAGAGCACTGCACGACACTTGCTGTGGTGGCTCATGAATCACGATTGGGTGAATGGCAGATTCCTCTCCCTTCCCCAACCGGAGCACACAGTAGTGACGGATGCGTCCCTTGTGGGATGGGGAGGCCACTTGGGAGAGGCGGAGATCAAAGTGCTCTGGTCTCCCGCGGAGTCCCAGCTCCATATCAACCTTCTGGAGCTGCGGTCGATCAGACTTGCACTGAAGGCATTCCTTCCCTCTGTACGGGGAAGTGTAATGCAGGTGTTCACGGACAACACCACTGCCATGTGGTATTGCAACAAACGGTCCAGGACCCCACCCCGCCCTATGTCAGGAGGCTCTGCTCCTCTGGACATGGCTAGAACATCAAGTCATTACATTGGTGGTTCAATACCTGGCAGGTTCTCTGAACGCCAGGGCGGACGAACACAGCCGCCGGTGCTTGATGGATCACAAATGGCGTCTGAACTCTGACATGGCGCAAGGTCTCTTTCAGCAGTGGGGAGAGCCTTGGTTAGACCTATTCGCCACCGAAGAGAACGCGCAATGTCATCAGTTCTGCGCGTTGGAATTTCCAAGGCGGCACTCACTTGGAGACACTTTTCGTCTCGAGTGGCTGTATGCTTTTTTGCCTATACCACTTCTGCCCAGAGTGCTGAAGAAGATTAGGCGCGACCAGGCCCAAGTTATTCTTGTGGTCCCAGACTGGGCTCGAAGAGTATGGTATCTCGAGCTACTCAGTATGAGCATCGATCCCACGATCCGTCTGGCTCTTCGGGAGGATCTTCTGTCGCAGCAGCAGGGGACGGTCCTCCACCCGAAACCTGTCCAGCCTCCACCTCAATGCGTGGAGATTGAGCGGCGACAGTTGATGGCTTTTGACCTTCCTCCCGAGGTCTGTAATGTCATTCTGGCAGCTTGGCGTCCCTCCACTAAAACTGTATACGCCTGCCGATGGAACAAATTTGTGGCATGGTGCACAGCAAAGGCTGTGGATCCCCTTTCGGACCCTCTTTCTTAGGTTATTCTGTTTCTTCTATCTTTGGCCCAGCTGGGCTCTGCTCTGGGCACTATCAAAGGTTATCTTTCTGCTATTTCCGCCTTCCTGAGGCTTCCTTTTCAGCCTTCTCTTTTTAAGTCCCTGGTTGTTAACCGTTTCCTCAAAGGCATTATACACACGTTCCCTCCCGTGCCCTTCATAACGCCTCAATGGAATTTAAATCTTGTCTGGACTTTTCTGATGTCTGCTCCCTTTGAGCCCCTTCATAACTGTCCTTTACGTCTTCTCACTCTGAAGACGACTTTCCTAGTTACTATCACCTCTGCCAGAAGAGTGAGTGAGCTTCAGGCTCTTTCTTCTAAACCTACTTTCCTTTCTGTTCATCCGGACAAGGTGGTTTTATTGACCCGTCCTTCTTTCCAAAGGTTGTCACGCCCTTCCACATCGGGCAGACCATCACTTTGCCCACCTTCTTTCCGCCTACTTCCAGGGAAGAAGAGAGGCGCCACCATCTGGACCCAAAACGTGCGCTTGCTTTCTACCTGCAGCGTACACCACAGTTCCGGGTGGATGATCAGCTCTTTGTTGGCTACGTGGGCGCTAAAAAAGTTCGGGCTGTGCACAAACTGACCATATCCCGGTGGGCCGTTCTGTGCATCAAAGCATGTTGCTCCTTGGCCAAGAAGACTCCTCCTGAGGGGTTGCATGCCCATTCGACCAGGGCAACTGCAGCCACTACTGCCTTGGGACTCGGTGTTCCCTTGCAGGACCTTTGTCAGGCAGCTACGTGGGCCTCGCTGCACATGTTTACAAAGTACTACTGCCTTGACAGTCAAGTCCGGAGATACTGCTTCTTTGGCCGTTCTCATCTCCGTGACTTCCTGGTGTAATTTTGTTTGCAGACCCACCCCCGGTGTTGGTATTGCTGGGGTATCTATTCTAAGGTAAGGAACCTATCACTAACGTGTCTTTTTCAGATGCACAAGTTACTACTTGTGTAACGATGTATCTGTAAGAGACATTAGTTAGAGATAGATTCCTTATCCCCCCCCACCCATCCTCCCTGTTCTGCGAACTAATTACTAGGGTTAAGGTCATCCCCTTTTAGGGCCCTAGTTTTATGCACTAATGGTCTGTATCTTGCATGGCTCTGCATTCCTGGTTACGGAAAATCGTGTACAGAACTGACATCAGTGCGCATAGGTGGCGTATAAGTACTCTCTGTGACTTCATCTCGGCACTGACGGCGCCAGTGATTGATGCGGAGCCTCAGGACGCCACCTACTGACGCGCAAGGGTACTACTAAGCAAAACTTTCCGAATCCAGTCTGATACCTGGGGATATTCTAAGGTAAGGAATCTATAACTAACTAATGTCTCTTACAGATATACCGTTACACAAGTAGTAACTTGTGCTTCTAGATCTCCCATTTGACGGAGAAGATTTGTTTGGGACGCAAGCGTATGAGACACTTCAGAGTACGAAGAAAGATACGCTTTTCGTCTCGAGTGAAGCTGCGGTCTACTGTACGCTTTTCCGCCTATACCACTTCTGCCCAGAGTGCTGAAGAAGATCAGGCGCGACCGGGCCCAAGTTATTCTTGTTGCCCCGGACTGGTCTCGAAGAGTATGGTATCCTGAGCTACTCAGTATGAGGATCGATATCCCGATCCGTCTGCTTCTTCTGGAGGATGTTTTGTCGCAGCAGCAGGGGATGGTCCTACACCCAAGCCTGTCCAGCCTCCACCTCCATGTGTGGAGATTGAGCGGCGACAGTTGATGGCTTTCAACCTTCTTCCCGAGGTCTGTAATGTCATTCTGGCAGCCAGGTGTCCCTCCACTAAAACGGTATACGCCTGCTGATGGTACAAATTTGTGGCATGGTGCACTGCAAAGGCTGTGGATCCCCTTTCGGACCCTCTTTCTTAGGTTCTTCTGTTTCTTCTATCTTTGAACCTGCAGTTCACGGTAGGCCACGAGCACTTTCAGTTTACCGTGCTCCCCTTCGGCCTTACCAGCACCCCACGGGTGTTCACGAAAGTGATGGCGGAGGTCGCAGCTCATCTGCGCAGATTAGGGGTTTCAGTCTTCCCCTAACTCGACGATTTGTTGTTGAAGGCAGGCTCGCCCCAGACAGTCGTCTCCCACCTCCAGACTACGGCCGACCTCCGGCACTCGCTGGGGTTCTCCTTCAACGTGCCGAAGTCACACCTGTGCCTCTCTCAGAAGCTCCTTTTCATCAGAGCGGTTCTGGACTCAGCGCAGTTTTGGGTTTATTCTCCTGAACAGCGGTTTCGGGATATTCAGGCTCTGATTCTGATCTTTCAGCCTTTATCCCGAGTTTCGGTCAGGTTGACGCTGCGGCTCCTAGGGCTGATGGCCTCCTGCATCCTTCTGGTGCATCACGCCAGGTGGCGGATGCGGGCTCTGCAGTGGGACCTGACGTTTCAGTGGGCACAGCATCAGGGCAACTGTCCGACCACGTCCGGATCTCAGAGGGCACTGCAAGACAGTTGCAGTGGTGGCTCACGAACCGTGATTGGGTCAGCGGCAGATCTCTCTCCCTACCCCAACCGGAGCACGTAGTGGTGACGGATGCGTCCCTCCTGGGATGGGGGGCCACATGGGAGAGAGGGAGATCAGAGGCCTCTGGTCTCCTGCTGAGTCCCGGCTCCACATCAACCTTCTGGAGCTGCTGGCGATCCAGCTTGCACTGAAGGCATTCCTTCCCTCTGTCCGGGGAAGTGTGGTGCAGTTGTTCACGGACAGCAAAGAAAGCTCCCTCTTGACCTATAACTACTTTACTATTGGGAAACCTCTAATGTAACAGGCATACATAGACTACATGTACGCTGCGACTATCGAGGATAGCTGTGTTGCTGGCGGAGCTCTGGGACGTGTGCAGACCATTGGAATCCGAGGCACCTCATCAGATGTACACACCATAGAAATCCTTACCAGAATTACCGCATATAAAGAAGAGAATCCGATTTAGATCCGTGGAGCACAATTTAAAATTGGGTGACCTCTAGTGAAGAAGAGACCCGTGATCCATCGAAAGGCTTTTATCAAGTGATCTCTGTTCAATAAAGGTAATGTTGTCCAAATCTCCGGAAAGTGACACCTAACAGGAAGTGGGACTTCATCTGTCTGGCCCCTTCTCTATCTGAGATTACGAAGGACGGTGGAGTATATTAATTATCTATCCCCGTACATCTAATTGAAATGACTTTTAACCTTTGGATGCTAGTCGAGGTCTGAAGAAGGCTTTTATGCAGCAATTTGAATAAAGAGATTATAAATCCAGGTCACGAGACACCCTGTTAAAATTGCCCCTGGCTGGTCCTGATGAAGGTGGTCTTTATTGCAGTCCTTCCACCGAAACGCGTTGGCCATTCCTTTACTTAAATCTAACCTTTTGGTTTTAGTGGACAACTGGTGTCAAACAACATGGTGTGCTTTTGGTTGTAGCAGAGTTGTGTATGAATAGGATGTGTGAGTGAGTATATGTGGTTGTGGTTCTCGTCCTGGTTTATTAATACTGTTTTAGTGTAGATAATGAAATTGTTAAAATGAATTTTTGTATATGTATCTTAAAAGAAACTATATGAAATACAGTAAATGATTATGTTTTTCAGAAAAAAGAAAAAATGTCCTAATGAACTATGATAAGATCTCTAAAATAAAAATGAATAAATAAACTAAAAAAAGATGTATATGTAGTCTATGTATGCCTGTTACATTAGAGGTTTCCCAATAGTAAAGTAGTTATAGGTCAAGAGGGAGCTTTCTTTGCTGTTTCTGGTTGTCTTTCCCCTCTACTCCCTGACCTGAAAGTATATTTGGAGGGGGTCCCTATTGCTAATCATTTGCAGTTGTTCACAGACAACACCACTGCGATTGGGTTCTGCAACAAACAGGGCGGGGTGGGGTTGTGGACCCTTTGTCAGGAGGCTCTGCACCTCTTATGTGGCTGGAACACCAGAGCGTCACCCTGTTGGTTCAACACCTGGCAGGTTCCCTGAACGCCACGGCGGTCGAACTCAGCCGCCGGTGAATGCTGGATCACGAATGGCGTCTGAACTCGGACGTGGGTCAAGGCCTCTTTCAGCAGTGGGGAGAGCCCTGGTTAGATCTATTCGCCACCGAAGAGAACGCGCAATATCATCAGTTCTGCTTGTTGGAATTTCCAAGGCGGCGCTCGCTCGGAGATGCTTTTCGTCGCGAGTGGAGATGCGGTCTCTTGTACGCCTTTCCGCCTATACCACTTCTGCCCAGAGTGCTGAAGATCAGGCGCGACCGGGCCCAAGTCATCCTTTTGGCTCCGGACTGAGCACGAAGATACTGGTATCCCGAGCTACTCATCATGTCAGTCGATCCTCCGATTCGTCTGCCTCTTCAGGAGGACCTTCCGTCGAAGCAGCAGGGGACGGTCCTCCACCCGAACCTGTCCAGCCTCCACCTCCATGTGTGGAGATTGAACGGCGGCAGTTGAGCCCATTTGACTTGCCACCTGAAGTCTGTGATGTGATTCTGGCAGCCAGGCGTCCCTCCACAAAATCGGTATATGCCTGCAGGTGCAACAAATTTGTGGCATGGTGCACAGCAAAGGCTGTGGATCCACTCTCTGCCCCCCCTTTCAGAGGTTCTTCTCTTCCTTCTGTCTCTTGCCCAGCAGGGCTCTGCTCTGGGCACTATTAAAGACTACCTCTCTGCCATTTCTGCCTTCTTGAGGCTTCCTGATCAGCCTTCTCTTTTCAAGTCCCCTGATGTAAATAGATTCTTGAAAGGCATCACGCACATGTTTCCTCCTGTTCCTTTCGTGATGCTTCAAAACCTGGTTCTCACCTATTTGATGTGCGCTCCTTTCGAGCCACTTCACAATTGCCCTCTTCGTCTTCTGACTCTCAAGACTGCAATCCTGGTTGCCATCACCTCGGCCAAGAGAGTGAGTGAGCTCCAGGCTCTATCTTCTAAGTCTCTTTTCCTTTCTGTCCATCCGGACACAGTTGTCTTGAAAACTCGTCCTTCTCTCCTGCCCAAAGTGGTTACAGCCTTTCATTTCGGGCAGTCCATCACCTTGCCCACCTTCTTTCCGCCTCTGCATCCCTCGAAGAAGGAAGAGAGGCTCCACCGTCTGGACCCAAAACGTGCGCTCTCCTTTTATCTAGACTGCACGCACCAGTTCCGGGTGGACGACCAGCTCTTTGTTGGTTACGTGGGCGCAAAGAAGGGACGGGCGGTGCACAAGTGGACTATCTCTCGGTGAGTCGTGTTGTGCATCAAGGTCTGTTTCTCCTTGGCGAAGAATGAGCCTCCTGTTGGGCTGAGGGCCCATTCCACTCGGGCCACGGTGGCTACTACTGCCCTGGGTCGGGGAGTCCCCTTGCAGGACATCTGTCAGGCAGCTACTTGGGCATCGCTGCACACGTTTACTAGACACTACTGCCTGGACAGCCAAGTCCGGAGAGATGGCTTTTTGTCGGCTGTTCCGTTCTCCAGGACCTTCTGGTGTGATCTTGTTTCGCAGACCCACCTCCGGGGTTGGTATTGCTGGGGTATCTATTCTAAGGTAAGGAATCTTCACACTAACCTGTTTCTTTAAGATGCACAAGTTACTTACCTTCGGTAATGATATATCTGTAAGAAACAGTAGTTAGTGTTAGATTCCTTACCGCCCCACCCATCCTCCCCGTTCTGCGAACTGATATCTAGGGTTAAGGACATCCCCTGTCATGGCCCTAGTTTCATGGCACCAGTGTCGGTCTCTGGCATGGCTCTGCATTCCTGGCGCGGAAAGCTATGTACAAGAACTGACGTCAACGCGCGAGGGCGATGTCTAAGTACTCCGGCGACGTCATCCCGTTCCGACGATCATGACGCCGACGACGGACGCGGAGCCGCAGACGACACCTACCGACTCACAGGGGTACTGCTACGCAAAACTTTCCGGTTCCAGTCTGACGCCTGGGGATATTTTAAGGTAAGGAATCTAACTACTGTTTCTTACAGATATATCGTTACCGAAGGTAAGTAACTTGTGCTTCAGGCATGTGAATCTATAAAAGCTCCAATACTGGAGTAAGAAAACATGTTTCTTAATTGTAACTGTAGTTCTCCAGTATTGGAAGCTTTCATAGATTCACGTGCGAATCACCCTCCACCCCTGAGAGGCTCACCTTGGATTTAGCAGAGAAAAGTGTGTATGGCACAAGTGCACGAAAATCTGAGGGGCAAAAGGTTCTCTCAGGAGTGTTCTAGAGGGTGAGGAGCTATGATTGGTGCAGGGACAAGTTTGGTCTCTTTTACATAACGAAGGTTATGGGTTGCAAAATGGAAATAGGCCTAGGCCTCTTTTCAGTTTGTTATCCAACTAAGCATTGCTTTTTTATATACCGGAGACTCCTGTCTCAACGACAAGGAATGATTCAGGCATGTGAATCTATGAAAGCTTCCAATACTGGAGAACTACAGTTACAGGTAAGTAACTTGTTTTCTTCCTGGCTGTTCATCCCTACAAGGTTGTCCTTTGCACTAGGCCTTCCTTTCTCCCTAAAGTGGTTACCTCTATCCCTATAGGACAGACAATCACTTTGCCCACCTTCTTCACGCCCCGCATCCTTCTAGAGAGGAGAGGCTCCACCGTCTGGTTCCAAAGCGTGCGCTTTCATTCTATCTGGATTGCACAAAACAATCCCGAATGGATGATGAGCTTTTTATTGGCTATGTGGGTGCCAAGAAAGGTCAGGCCGTGCTAAAGCGGACAATCCCTCAATGGTTTGTTCTTTGCATCAAAATTTGTTATTCCTTAGCGAAAAAGAACCTTCAGTAGGGCTGCATGCCCATTCCACCAGGGCAACGGCAGCCACTACTGCTTTGGGACGTTGGGTCCCCCTTCATGACATCTGCCAGGCAGCCACGTGGGCTTCATTGCACATGTTCACCAAACATTACTGGACAGTCCAGTCCGGAGAGACTGCTTCTTTGGCCGTTCAGTTCTCCAGGACGGTCTGGTGTGCACTTTGTTCGCAGACCCACCCCCGGGGTTGGTATTGCTGGGTTATCTATTCTAAGGTAAGGAATTCATAACCAATAGTCTATTTCAGATGAACAAGTTACTTACCTTCGGTAACAATATATCTGTAAGAGACATATATTAGTTATGAATTCCTTACCGCCCCACCCATCCTCCCTGTTCTGCGAACTGACTTCTACTGTAAGGGACCTCCTTTCAGGGCCCTAGTTTTGTGCACTAGTGGTCAGTGTCTTGCATGGCTCTGCGCTTCTGGCGTGGAGTGTCCTGTAAAGAACTGACGTCAGCACGCAGGGGCGTTGTCTAAGTTGATACTGCAACGTCATTCCGGCAACCATGTTGCCAACGACGAACGCGGAGTCGACCAACGCCACCTACCGACGTGCATGGGTACTGCTGAAGAAAAATTCTCCAGATCCAGTCTAACGCCTGGGGGTAATTCTAAGGTAAGGAATCCATAACTAATATCTGGCTCTTACAGATATATTATTACCGAAGGTAAGTAACTTTGATGAATTAGCAGCCAGATGTTTGGCATTTAGAATGATGTTGTTGATGTTGAAGTCAGAATTCTTGGTTGCCACCAAGGTGGGATCCCTGATCACCCATTTACAAAGATGAGTGGCACATTGTTTATCTCTCTCAAGTGTGTAGTCCCGCAGTCCCTTCAGTTCAAGAGGTGCATTAGCATGGCTACTTCCCATGTCTGTTCTGTCCCACCAGAACTACAATTACGGAGCTAAAACTTAGCTCTGCAATGAGTGGAATGAGAGTCTGGGAAATCAGACCGTTCTGTACAAACTCTAGAATTTTACTGGATGAACTTGAAGTAGTTAAAATGAACTAAACTGATGTGCATGTTGGGGTATTTTGAGTGAACAACATATGTGCTTTAACAGTACCTTCTCCCGACTTACTCATCAGGGATTGTAGACACTAGGAAACTCAGTTAGCTGTTTGGTGGTACCGAAAAGATGTAGTACCTCATTAAACATCACAAATGGGATAACAGCCCTTTGTCTGACTTCCCTAATTGTGCTGTGTAGTATTACATTAAGCTGTGCCAATTAAGTAGTTTCTTTTAATCTAAAAGTTGAACTCTGGGCAATACATATGCCTGATGGTTGACATTTGAATTCTAAGCTCTTACTCCTTACACTAACTCTATGAGAATCTTTTGGCTCCTCGGTCTCGCTACGCTGAGAGTCAAGTGAGGAAAGGATGTACTGAGCTCAATAGGACAGATCCCTGGACAACACTGACAAATGATCTCAGCCACCAGGGTTGGGGTCCAGTAGCTCCTTTCCGCCCCTCTGCTCCCCAAAGCAAGATACATCTGATTCCCCGGCCTACCGCTGTCCTTTGCAAAGAATAATCGGTGTATCATTTTACCATGCCTTCTCTAATACATTATAAGCAATAAGTACACACAGAAACAAGACATACCCCAAGTAATATGTGCTAGAACTCCAGTACATGCCCAGTATTTTACCACCTAATCAGACCTGCAGCAATGTACTGTTTTAGCTCTCAAAGGCAACTATGCACATAGCATTGTTCACGGATGTAAATTTAGAGGTAATCGAATCCTGTGGCTGAATTAGACACTGCGATGGAAAATCTGTCCAGAAATCCCAGATTAGTTTGCGATTATTGGCAAAAGAAATCACATCTATGTACCTCATTGTTCTAAAGAGGAACATTTATAAGTACCAACATGAATATGGCCGAACATCAGCCCTGCGTTGCACTAAAGTAAGGGACACCTCTCTGCGCCACCTAAGCCCTCGGTCTAAGGGAGATGGGTGTCCCCTCTGAATTTAACAGGGGACTTATTGTACCCATCTGTACCTCTGGCGTGTGCGTTCTTTTTAAAATTGTACAATGTTGTGTAGTTGAGGGTTAATGTTGACATAGTTCCAATGCTAATTCAGTATTAGTTTTTGCTGTTTACCCAAAAACGTTTTCTTGTGATACTTTCTTGTTCATATTTAGTAACTATCTAGTTCATATTTAGTAACTATCTGTTTAATCAAAGTCTAGAGCAAAACAGCAACAGTAATCTCTTCTAACAAATGACTTCAGAAACAATATTTACAAAACAAATGTTGATTTTTATTGAAACTGCTGAAAATAATATATCTGCATAAATTGCTTGGGGCAATAGGACAGTTTTTTTACAATTTTGTTTTCTAATCAAATGATAAGTACTAGGTGGAAAGTTAGACATACTCATGTTGAGGCTTGAATTGCTAATTGAGTAAATTACAATCTTTAGCCGTTACATTTCCAAATCAGATGCATAATGCTTGACTTGTTATTTTATACATGCAATCTCACTAATACCTTTATTGCATATATGTTGTTTTTGTAGGAACCATTTACTACTTTCTTCCTGAATCTGCAAGGTGGGAAGTTTGACCATGCAGATAGAACTTTCTCATCTATTTCAAGGGCATGGCGAAACTGTCAGCGGGACACTTCTGATGTCAAGGTAAAGGAAGAAAAACCTAGTTTAATAGGGAGAATGTTCTTGTGATAACTAATCTGCCTGGTGGTTTTAAGATAATTGAATATTTCCTCATTTGGTGAAGACTTTAATTTGAGCTGTGTATCATTAATACAGCAACTGTATTATATTGCATAGAGGATGTTATTTGTGGAAAATAGTTGTCTTTCAATGTTAGTTTTCTACAGAAATTAAGACAACAAAGTTGTTGGTTGAATAAATCCAGATTTACATATTTTTTCTTAATTGTGCCTTCATTCTAAGTCAACCACAACCATTTGCGGATCTCATGAAAAGAGGATATTATTTTTTTTAAAAGCACTGTAGACAATGTGCCCTAAAGCTTGTGTGCTTAGTGTTTAGAATTCCTCACTAAATAAGAGCTTTGAGGGATCCCTGAGCAGATATGGGGAATACATTTACCTGTGATGCCTCTTTTTTAATCAAAATATGGTACAGAATGTTGTTGAACCATTTTAAACACTAATGGAAAGGCTAATCTTGATGCCTTCAATGCTACAATGTATATTGGACCAATTGATGTTCTCTTCTGAAGACTGTGCTAAGCAGGCAAAACCTCAGCATGTGGAAAAATTGTCCACGCTTTAACCATGCTTCAGTAATAAGGAGCATGACTTCATGGCACCCTTGCCACCAGAGGTCAGCTGACTACTCAGCCCTTTTATGGATGGGGTTACGAATTCCATAAAGGATGCAGGAATCATGCCTAGCGTGCCGTCCAGTCGTCCCCCCCTCGCCCCTCCAGCTGCCACAGCCTCCAATCCACTTTAGCGAGCCCTCCACCCAGCACAGTCATCCTGTTGGTGGCAGGATACCCCAATGGAACAACATAACGTCCGACAAGTGGGTGCTCCAAATTGTGAAGAAGGGTTACGCCCTTCCAGTAGGATTCGACTTTCTGTTGCCGAAAAAGGATGGAGGACTTAGACCTATACAGGATCAGCGCCCTCTCAATGACTTTCTTCAGAAAGAGAAATTCAAGATGCTCACCTTGGCACAGGTCTTGTCTGCTTTGGAGGCTGGATGGTAGCGTTGGACTTGCAGGAACCTTATTTTCACATCCTCATTCTGCAAGCCCACAGGCATTACCTGTGGTTCGCAGTGGGCCACACGCATTTCCAGTTCACTGTACTTCCCTTCGTCCTTACTAGTGGCCCTCAGGTGTTCATAAAAGGGATTGCAGTGGTAGCAGCACATCTTCAGAGGTCAGGGGTTCTCATCTTCCCCACCTCTAGGACTGGCTGCTGATGACAGGCTCACCCCCAGGCAGTCATCACCCACCTCCACACAACAGCAACCTCCTGCATTCGCTGGGGTTCACTATCAACATACCAAAGTCACGCCAGTCTCCATCCCAGACACTCACTTTCATTGGAAACAGTGCAGTAACATGCATTCTCTCTGGAGCGGTGAGTCCAGGACATTCAGGCTATGATTTGATGTTTCAACCTCTGTCCTGAATTTCAGTGATACTTTCTCTGAGGATGCTGAGCCTGATAGGCTCCTGCATCCTTCTGGTGAAGTATACCTGATGACATATGCGGGCTCTGCAGTGAGACCTCAAGTCCCAGTGGTTGCATTATCAGGGGAATCTCTCCAGCCTAGTCAAGATTTCGATGGAGACTGCAAACAAAAATCTGCAGTGTTCGCTAACGAACCGCGACTGGCCCTGGGGCACACCTCTCTCTGTTTCCCACCCAGAGCTGACAGTGTTGACTGACACATCACTTCTGGGTTGGGGGCCATCAGTTAGAGCTGGCGATCACAGAAATCTGGTCTCCGGCAGAGTCCCAGCTCCACATCAACCTTCTGGAGCTGAGGACGATTTGCTTGACATTGAAAGCCTTCCTTCCATCCATCACAGGAAGGTTGGTTCAAGTGTTATCAGACAACACTGCCTCCATATGGCTTTGCAACAAACAGGACGGTGTGGGGTCTTGGACCCTGTGCCAGGAAGTTCTTCATCTCTGGTACTGACTGTTGCGACAGGACATCTTCCTGGTCATCACGAACTTGGCGAAATCTATTAACTCCAAGGAGGACGTACTCAGCCACTGACGGTTTTTGAATCACGAATGACATCTACATCCAGAGATGGTGCATGGTGTCTTCCAAGAATGTCGAGAACCTTGGCTTGATCTCTTCTCCGAGAAAGCAGAATGTCAGCACTTCTGTGGATTGAAGTTTACAAAGCAATTCTCGCTCTGAGACTCCATTCCGTTCAGACTGGAAGACGTAACTTCTGTGCACCTACCCGCTGATACTGCTCACGCCCAGAGTTCTTATAAAGATCAGGAGCGAATAGGTCCAAGTCATCCTAATCGCTACAGACGGGCAAATGGAGTTTGGTTACCCGAACTCTTGAACACAAACATCTGTCCTCTAATTAGGCTGCCCTTTCGGGAGGTCCTTCTGTTGCAGCAGCAGGGCAGGGTTCTATACCCGAACCTACACACATTCCCCCTTCAGGAGATTGAGCTGCAACAGTTAAAGGCCTTTGATCTGCCTCCTGAGACCTGTGACGTCATCTTGGCAGCCAGGCACCCCTCCACAAAGATTGTATATGCCTTCTGTTTGGACACATTTGTGGCTTGGTACTCCTCTTGCTATTTTGACCTTCTTTCAGCCACCTTGTCAGAGGTGTTGCAATTTCTATTGTCTTTAGCCTGGGGAGGCCTTGCCCTGGCATGGTTAAAGGTTACATTTCCGCCATATCAGCTTTTTTGCGGTTGCTGGATCAGCCCTCGCTGTTAAAGTTGCCTGTTGTGACTAATTTTCTGAAGGGTTTGCAGCACTTGCTTCGTCCTACCCCTTCCATAGTGGCCCAGTGGGACCTTAATGTGGTCCTAAGGCTCCTCATGAGCTCACCATTTGAGCCCCTACATAATTTTCAACTCAGGACTGCCTTTTGGTGACTGTTACATCAAATAAAAGGGTCAGCGAGCTTCAAGATCTTTCAGTTACCCCTCTGTATTCCAGCCTTTACCCAGGCAAACTGGTTCTTCTGATATGTGCCTCTTTTCTGCCAAAGGGGGTCATTCCCTTTCATGTCAGCCAGAATATCGCGCGCCCAACATTTTTCGCTCCGCCTCAACTTCTGAGGAGGAGATACTTCATCTCCTGGCACCATACTCGAGCGTCCTGCATTCAGATTACAAAAGATATTTTGTTTTTTGGTTTTGTGATTCTTAGATCTTAATTCTTCCTACATCGGCCACACCAAAGATCGGGTGGACGATCATCTCTTCGTTATGTTCACTGAAGCGAAAAGGGGCAGGGGGGTGCAGAACTGAACAATCTCTCACTGGTTTATACTCTTTTTCAAGATCTGCTACAGATTAGTTAAAAAGCAACCTCCTGAAGGCGTAAGGGCCTATTCCACCTGGGTCAAAGTTGCTGCTCCTGCATTAGCATGCGGGGTACTTGTCCTGGACAATTGGCGAGCAGCCACATGGACGTCCATTATACGGTCATGAGACACTACTCATTTCGCCCACTCGGTCTTCCAGGACATTTTGGTTTAGCTAATTTGCAGATACACCTTTGGGGAGGTATTGCTTCGATATCTTTCGTAAAGTGAGAGCAATCTATGCTTAAAAGTCTCTATCAGAAGAGCAAGTTCCTTATCTTCGCTAATGCTTTTACTGGTGAAGACTCCATCTAACCGCAGATTCCTCACCGACCCTCCCATCCTCCCTGTTCTGAAAACTGGGTTCTTTACCCCAAAGATCATATTAGACACTGTACACTGGTCAGGCATAGGTTTTTACGTGGCCCTGCATTTTTGCTGCATAAGTAATCATCATACAAACGGACGTCAGCGTGCTGGGGTGGCACCTATATGGGCACCAAAACCTCACTTCCGATGTGGACGATGCCAACGCGGAGCCGATCAACATCACCTACAGGTGTGCGGAGGTATTGCTCAAGGTTTTCTGGATCCAGTCTGATGCTTGGGAGGCTCTATCAGAAAATTTGTTACAGAAGGCAAGTAACTTATTCAACTTAGCCACATTTAAATATTACTGCTAATGGTTAATACAAAAATTGCCAAGTACTTGGATAAGTTCCACATACTGTGTTCTGATATAGCTATCTGATAGAGACTACTAGCCGCAGATTCCTTAATGTAGAATTATCCCCAGGCGTGAGACTGGATCCGGAAAACGTATTGCCACAGCATCCCTGTGCACCGGGGGGACGGCACGACATGACTCTGCCGTAACGTCGTCCGCATCCATGACATCAGCAAGGATACATAATTCCCAGAGCGCCTATTGTTTTACACGCTTTGGCGTTAAGTGGAACAGTGTGCCAGTAGCTTCGGGCTTCCAGACGTGTACCTCCTGTGCGCGTCCCATGTCGGCGACCGACCCTCACCCAATACTGCATGTGATGCCTGGGCGAGCACCACGACTCTGAGAGCTGTGATTCCTGCCAGCACCTTAAGCCTAAGTCATGGCGGGAGCGCCGGATGAAGTTGCTGTCGTCGCGCTTGTCCAGGTCTGTGTCATCCCAGCGTCCGTCCCCTACCTCGGAAGCAAGGAACCGCCGGTTTAGTCTGCAACATCGTGATTTGCCGCGGCCCCAAGGGCGTGGCTCGCCCGCTGGTAGGTACTTTAGTTTGTCTCCGAGGCCTTGTCCTCTTTTCGCGGTGAGCGCCTGCTCCCCCCAGGACATGCACCCCTGCCTGTTGCCTTCCTACCCACCATTTCCGGCTCCAGGTCGTAGGAGAGTGGTGCCTTCTAAGTGCGGTCCTTCGGGGCTCCCCTCTTCGGCACCTGGCGTCCCTACCTCGCCACAAATCCCTACGAGGCTTCCTGTGGTGTCGCTGGAGACCGGGCTTGCCCCCGAGTCCGACTCGGTCCTCTGAGTAGGCAGCTGCCTCACCAGAGACCGAATTGGCGCCGTTTCGGCACCAGGAGCCTTCCTCCCCGGCTCCGGTGGAGTCACGAGTGAAGGCAGGGACCTGGGGAGCTTTCCCGAGTTCCCCTCGGTCCTCGGCGCGGGCGGCTGCCCTGTCTGAGGCCGAGCCGGTGCCTTTTCGGCACCGCTCCCTTGTCGTTCTGACGCCTACCCCGCCCCACCCTCGTGGAGAGCACTTGTTGGCAGGAGTCGGCCCAGCGCCACGAGTGCTCACTCCAGTGCCGAGTGACGTTGATCTGGCGCCGGTGGCGGACTCCACAGAGCCGCGCCAGCGTCTGGTTCTGGAGTCGTCCCTTGAGGTCCCTCCTTCTCCAGAGGGCGCCGTATTATTGACTTTTTACCGTCATCTTTTAGGGAGGGCTCCTCCTCGTCCCCACGGCCTAAATCCTCGAACCCGTCTTTCCGTGGCTCGTGGATGCTTTTTCTCCCGGCCTCTTTGCCTCCTGGGGCTCCTCAGTTCCCCATTCATCTGTGGACCCCCCACTATTCCGGGGCTGGCCGCTTCCCCCTGGACATGGGGACGGACGGCTCAGCCTGCAGCCGTCGCCCACGGCGGAACGACTCTCTCCTCCCCGGCGCCCTACGGAAGCTAGTTTTGCCTTTGTTCGGGCCATTTCCACAGCCGCTGGTATTCTGCGGATGGGTGAATCTGTCACTCCGTTTCCTTCGACGGACAACCTTTTGGAAGTTCTCCACCAGGGCTCTGGTGGACGGGAGTTGTTCCTTCCCTTTGAAGCGTCACTCCACAATTCTCTTATGGGGTCCTGGGGCGCCCTGCCACGGGTGATCCGGTGCCTCATGCACTCCTGCATCCTCACCACCCTGCTCCACAGGACCCTGTCTGTCTTTCTTTCCACCCCTCTACTCAAGGCGCTCTTCTGCGGAATGCCTTTCTGTGTTTCCTACATCTCGGGAGGCCCGGTGGTTGGACTCATGTAAATGTAGTTGAGCTTATATAGCGCACAGCTACCCGCAGTGGGTTTCCCGGCGCTTGCTTAGGGAACCCTTCCTGATATTCCCCTGTGAGATAGCAGGGCATCCACAAGGTGAAAGTCAGGCATCCCGCCGCGAGGGGCCGTTGTGGAGATTAAGCAAGCTGTTGCCCAGAGTCGCAGAGTGTGAACCCGTCGGTCGAGGAGGCACCGGGGCGAGAATTATCGAGTCCGTGGAATTTTTAGCCCAAGACCCGCCGGGGCGGGGAATTGAACCCTGATCCAGGACCGATCTCAGATTCCGGGTCTGCCGCCTCTAACCCCTGAGCCACACTTCTCCACTGGACTCATGGGGGTGTAATGCCTTTGCTTCTTCTAGCGCTGCCTTGCGGGCGCTTAATACTTTGTGTGCATTGACCAGGGCTACTTCCAGTCTGTGGTACTCTGTGGAGTCCCTTCTTTCTCATGTCTCTCATGAGGGTGCCCATGTTGACCTACGAGCCATGTGTTGGATGGTAGGGAGGTGGCTGCATTTATTCTTCGTGCGGCCTTGGATGTTGCCGATGCTCTCGGTCGTGCTATGGCCACATCTGTGGCTCTCCGTCGCCATGCCTGACTTCGTGATGCTGTTTTTCCTGAAAATATCAGGGAACGCTTCGTTGATCTACTCTTTGACAGGGTCCTTTTGTTTAACATTCATGCAGACTCCGCCATTCAGCTTCTTCTTGCGGGGCTCCGTCCTCCTCCTCCTCCTACTTCTCCTTAGTAGGTGGTTTTGTTGAACCTCTGAGTCTTAGTGGGAAATTTTATTCCACTGCTCCTGGGATCTGGCGTTGGGGTGAACGTTACACTTTCTGTGAGGGATACTATGCCCTCTGGGTCCTTGGTTGGCCTACCTCTTCAGTTGGCTGCTGGTCCAGCCCCCTTTCGGCAGAGTGTTCTTTTTGACTGCTTACTAAGCCTTCTGTGGTTTCTGCCGCAGGTTTTCTATTTTTTTTCTCTGATGCAGGACTTTCTTCCCTAAGAGTGGTTCCAATACTTCTTTGGCCATATCCTACCCTACGTGGGGTATTCATAGCTATTAGATAGCCCTGTCTTACACTGGGAAGGTGTGGACTCCCCACTGTGGGTTCCTTGCCCTTCCTAATGTTGCTGTACGCCGGTGGTGCGTTGTCTTGGGCAGCTGCGACGTTGTGCTACCGTGTTTTTTGCCCTTTATCTGCCGTTTGTCCTGGTCCTCTGGTGTCCAGAGGGAATATTTTCCTGTATTGACGACTTGTTTCGTCCTACTTGTTTCTCCTCTTGTTTTCCAGCTGGTTCCTTGTTGGCGCCCAGCTGTACCCGCCTGGATGTTGCGGTCTGGGCGTTTAGTTTAGTGGCGCTTGTCGGCGTCCAGCTGCGCCCGTCTGTTCTTCTGGTCCACGACCAGGGGCCATGGAGTGAGGCCTGGCGCCCCGGCTTCTGGTTTATCGGAAGCCTTATGGGACTATGCTTTTCTCTTCCACCTGCCTTATTACTATGGCGCTGTTCTGTCTGGCCTGTTGGCATCCAGCTGTGATGAGTTTGGCCGCCCTCTTCACTGGGTGTGTTCCTGGTGGAGGGCTCTTGCCCTCATTTCTGCTCTTCTCCTTGGAGTCTCTGGGTTACTGTTCTTCCTCGGTACTCCCCTGCGTTGCCTGTACCGGGGGCTTTCAGTGGAAGTTCCTGGTACATTGGCTGCTGGCCTCCTTTCGCTTTGCCTGTACCTGGTGCTTCCGGTGGAGGTCCCTGGTACATTGGCTGCTGACCTACTTTCCTATTGCCTGTGCCTGGGGCTTCCGGTGGAGGTCCCTGGTTCATTGACTGCTGGTCTCACCTCGTATGGCCTGTACCTGGAGCTTCCAATGGAGGTCCCTGGTACATTGGCTGATGGCCTCCTTTCGTTTTGCCCTTCCTTCTCCTGTTTGGTGAGGGTGGGACGGCCGCTTGTCGCTGTGACATATCCCCTGTGGGTCAGTGTACTCCACGACACTGAGGTTCTAGTCTGCTTGGGGGGGGAGGGGGTTCTGTTCCCTGTCCCTGTGGCTCACCCCCTTTTGTGAGGACTGAGTTATTTCCTTGTCCCTGCGATTTGTTCCCTGTCTGGGCCTTAAATACACCTGATCTGGGGAGGTCCTCTTGCAGACCCTCCTTCCCCTTGGGTATGGCTAGGGTATCTATTCTACGTTAAGGAATCTGCGGCTAGTAGTCTCTATCAAATGTATGAGTTACTTCCCTCAGTAACGATGTATCTGGTAGAGACGATTTTAGCCGTAGATTCTTTCACGACCCGCCCTTCCTCCTCGTTCTGCGAGGACCCTCTTGGTCTTCTGCTCTCGCCTGCCTCTGGTTGGTTGTCTTTTGCGAGTGCCTTTTCTTACTCCCTCCTTCGGGGGATGCTTGCCTTGTGGTTGCCCCATTCTTGACTTTTATGGGCACTTCTGCGCCCCTGCACCCTGGTCGCCAGTGTGGAGTTCGCTTGTGCTTCTTCTTCCCTTTGTTACTTGCACTTCTGTGTTTGGCAGTCCTTGGGGTTGAGGTGCCTTGGCTCGTCTCGACCTTGGCTTTCGGGAGACTTTCTCCCTGCTAGTATTGACGGAGGTTGAATGGTCATTGCTCTCCGTTCTGACCTTGGTGTCCCTTTCTGTTCCGGGTGGTGGCTGCAGACTTCTTGCTCTGCTGTGTATTTTTCACATGCTTCTGCCCCAGGGAGGCTGTTGTATTTGTTTGCAGGATTGCTTTCCAGTAGCGGTACCCTGTTCTCTCATTCCAGAGCTTGGTGCCTCAGTACCTGGCTCTATTCTGGATGGTGCTGTTCCTCACCGTTGTTTCTTCCCTTCTGTTTAGCGGGGTTTTTCGTGCACTGTTCCAGTATTCTCACAGTTTTGTTAGTGGTGGCTCCGTGTTGCGGTGCGGAAAAGTTCTCCAAAGAAAACTGACGTAGGCGCGCCGGGGTGGGCCTTATGTATCCTCGCTGATGTCATGGATACGGACGAGGTCAGTATAGAAAGAAAGAGTTCTCCCAAATACTTAGAGGTCCAGAGGGGGGAGAGATAAACCAGGCACAGATAAACAAAACCTCAATAGGGACCTATATTTCTTTTTAGCATTGAGTCAATCTTATCATTTTTTTAAAACGATGCCAAAAGAGAGAACATGTAAATGATTATTTGAACAAGTTTATTAATATTTTTTCTTTTTTATAGACAAAAATTATTTTGACACATTTTCACAACTGAATTGATCATTATCATAACAAACATTAGAATTACTCAATTTACATGTGAGCTTTCTTAAGAGACATTAAGAGTGCCCTCTAATAGCAACTAATCTAATCTATCATACATACATCCTGATATGGCAATCATACTTTAATCTAGACCTAAAATGACATGTATTTCTTCATATACATAAAAGATAAATGGATACTAAACAAGAAAGACAAATACATTTGGCAGTTGTGAGGTGTACTAAATGGAATACACAGAGAGTCCAAGATGGTATAGGTCATCTAGTTATGGTGGCATAAACTAGCTGTGGTCCAAGACAGTTGGTGTTAGGCCAAACACCAACTGTCTTGGACCACAGCTAGTTTATGCCACCATAACTCTCTGTGTATTCCAAAAATAATCATTTACATGTTCTCTCTTTTGGCATCGTTTTAAAAAAATGATAAGATTGACTCAATGCTAAAAAGAAATATAGGTCCCTATTGAGGTTTTGTTTATCTGTACGGACGAGGTCAGGGCAGAGTCACGTGGTGGCGTCCCCCCGGCGCACCTGGGCATAATTCTACGTTAAGGAATCTGCGGCTAGAATCGTCTCTACCAGATACATCGTTACCAAAGGTAAGTAACTCGTACGTCACTCTCTTAGATAAACCATAAGTTCCTCCTTATTTGTGGTTTTATTCGAAGTGCAAAGTAAATTGTACCCTATCTTTAAATATAAATCACTTATCAGAAAAATAAAATATTTTCTGTGACTTGGTATGGGCTGAGATGAAAGCAACTATTAGAGATGGAGACTTCCAGTCATTTTGTGCTTTTGTAGCCATTGGGTCAGTACATAATCAATCATCTAGATTTACATATAAATGAAGACCCTTGGAAAGCACGTGAGGATATTGTATTGTATTGTAATTTTATTTATATGGCACTTTCTACCCCTGATGAGGCCTTTAAAAGCTTTTTGGTAGGTCGCTCGCTACTCTGGAACCCAAAAGGGATTAGTGGTGGATTAGCATAGTGAATTTTGAGTTCATTTGAGCGGTAGACATGTGAATCTGTTAGTTGGATTGAAAGGGATAATGAGGGCATTGAAGAGGGAAGGGTGTTGAAAGTTTTTTTGGTGAGATCATAGTAGCAAGATGAGGTTTGGGATGGATATAAGGAGAGATGGAGGAGGGACGAATCTCTAGAAATTGATTGAATGTATGTGGTTATTTTATTACTGATAAAAAACGGTCCTGTTCCATTGCTTTGTGGGTGACACAAGCTTGAATGTGGATCTTCTGCAACAGGTAACCAATGTAGGGCCCTCAAGGCAGGGGAGATGTGGGCTTGTGGCTTTACATTCAGGAGTAGTTTGGCAGCAGAGTTCTGATTCCGTTGTAGTCTTTTTATAGTTGATAGAGATAATCCGTGGTCGAGGCCATTGGCCTAATCAAGTTTAGACAGTACAAGAGAGATAGGGTCATATATATATCAAGCTCTGATTTTGCGATTCTCAAATTGCGATTTTTTGCGAATCGCAAAACGCTATGTATGTAGGATTTGCACATAATTTTACGAATCCTACATATTCCTTAATTGCGAATTGCAAATTGCGATTCGCAATTAAGGAATACCTCCCCATTCATTCCCATGGGCATAGAGGCCCATAGGAATGAATGGGAAGACATTCTCAATTTGCGATTCTCAATTAGAGAATTCAAGTTGGTGGTAATTTGTGATTCCTTAAGGCCAAATTGCACTTTTTCTGTGCTTCTAACATTGCATTTAAGGAAAAGCAATTTGCGATTCCTTAAATGCATCGCAAAATAGGGAATCGCAAATTTTGCAATTCCTTATTTTGCGAGGCTGTTTTTCTTTCATACATACCTCTGAGCCCAATTGCGATCACAAACACCGAAATTCTGCGAATTTTTGCGTTTGCGATCACAATTTGGAAGGATACATATGGCCCATAATGACTTGGATCTTGTTTGGAAATCCCATGTGGGGTAAGATGTGTCACATAGTTTTCATAGTAATGACGCTGGTTTATGGGTGGGTCATATTGAGTTTGTCAAACCAAATGTTGAGGTCACCCAGAATGCATTTAATGGAGGGTAGTGTTCTCAGGCTTGAAACTGTGTGTAGAAATGTGTCTGGGAATGTTGCATTGCTAAGTGGAGGTAGGTAAAGGAGAAGGAAGTTACAGGAGGAAGTTGGTGTAGGGTTGCATCTGGTGAAGAGGGCCTCACAATCTGGTATGGAAATGTCTGCTTTAGTGAGATGTATTGTTTGCTTGAATAGAACAGCTAGTCCACTTCCTCTTTTACCTATATGATTTTGTATGATAGTTTGATAGCATAGAGAAACGACTTCATGCAATACTGGAGCCATCTCATCTCCAGACCATGATTCAGTTATGAAGAATAAGTCAGGTTGTGTGTCAGTGAGTAGGTCTTAGATGGGATGCTTGTTTTTAGAGGTGATCAAGCATTTAATAGTAGGCAGTTTAGCGATTGTGTTTTGTTGATGGAGTGACTTTGTTTTGTAGGAGTGTGAGCATTATTTTTTGAACTTGTAGCAGATGTTTCATTAATGCTGGTAGTAGCTGCAGGAGGATATCAATCGTGTTGCTTTTCTATATCATATTCCTTGCCCAGCAGGCTTAGAAACCGGTCCCCGGAAGCTTGTTTCCTTTCCAGTAAAGAATTGGCTTGGTAGTTTGGTCTGCCCTGTTCCCATGATGCACTGGACCAGGGTCAGACTAATTTGCATATAGCCAGGTTCTGAACTGGGATGTTGCAGTGAGCTAAAAAACGGTGATGGATCAAGCCCTGATCTTTTGACTGGGTATGAGTGTTCTGTTTAATTCAGATGCTCTGTCCATCACCACCCCCTTTTCTGAACAGCAGGCTTAGAAGGCATTTTGTTGGGTCTGCTTGGGTAGGTGGTAGAGATGGTGTACGAGAGTGAGTTAGTGAGCGGTGTTATTTTTTAGAGAAGCCTGGTTGTGGAATAGACATGGAAATATGAAGTTGTGAAGAGTGGCATGTTTATTTTGTTTGCTTTTTTTAGGGTGGAAGGTGTATGAGTTAGAGGTGATGGTGCAGCATGTGGGTCATGTCGTAAGGCTCTAATTGGTGCAACGGACGAGAGGCGTTTGAAGGAGAATTATTGTGTTAGTGTTTTTGTGTTAGGTGTGGGGGAAGAGAGAAAGGTTGGCTGTAAAGATGGTTTAGGATGTGTATTATTTGTGCAATCAGGAGGGTGGGACTGGGTGTATGTTTCTAGTTGGTGATGAAAAGTATTATGCCATAGTGTGTGTGTGTGTGTGTGTGTTTGTTATTTTGTTGTGCTGACCTTTGTGTTATGTATTGATTTTGTGGAGTAGTGAGCGGAGATGTAGTGGTTTTCTGAGAAGGATTTGTATGTGAAGTATTGTTGGTAAGAAGAAGTTGAATGATAAAGGTGGTGGTGATGTGTTTTTGAAAAAGAGTGTATCTGATAGAGAGATCTAGCCGCAGATTCCTTAACTTAGAATATCCCCAGACGTCAGACTGGATCCAGAAAACATTTCCCCCAGCAGTACCTCTGCGCGGGGGGACGGCGTCGTCCGGCTTTGTCATGACGTTGTCCACGGAAGTGACGTCAATGGAGCCATATAAGCCCCCACGTGCTGAAGTCAGTTTTCTTCTTTTCAGCCTCCCAACGCAGATCTGGGAGAAGCGCTTCCTCTGGCCTGTTTTGTTTTTAGGCCTTCACAGCGCCTTTTCGCGTCTGGAACAGTGTGCCGAATCCCGCGGGCTTCAAGTCGTATGCGTCCTGTTAACGTCGGATATCAGCAACAGATCCACACAAGATCTGTATGTGGTGCTTGGGCGAGCACCACTACGCCGAGTGCGACTCCTGCCGGCAGCTGAAGCCGAAGTTCCTGCGGGAACGACGGATGAAATTGATGTCTGCCCATTTGTCCCGGTCAGAATCCTCACAGCGCCGGCCGCCGTCTCCAGCGGAAGGGTCCAAATGGCGCAGTTCTTCATCCCACGCTGTTCGGGGCAGGTCCCGGAGTCGTTCCCGTGGACGTCGTTCGCCTACCTCAGGTAAGCACCGGAAAAAGTCGCAGAGGTAGTCGGCCTCGCTCAAGCACGTCACTGCCGGCTGCTCCCGGTCTTCACCAGACACGGGCCCTCAGGAGTCGGCCCGCCTACCCGCCGTCTCCTGGTGACGGGGCAGCTCTACAGCCCATCTTAGGGTCAACCCTCTCCCTAGCGCGACTTCGGGCAAGTCGGAAGAGCGATGTCTAATACCTACTTTCCTATTGCCTGTGCCTGGGGCTTCCGGTGGAGGTCCCTGGTTCATTGACTGCTGGTCTCACCTCGTATGGCCTGTACCTGGAGCTTCCAATGGAGGTCCCTGGTACATTGGCTGATGGCCTCCTTTCGTTTTGCCCTTCCTTCTCCTGTTTGGTGAGGGTGGGACGGCCGCTTGTCGCTGTGACATATCCCCTGTGGGTCAGTGTACTCCACGACACTGAGGTTCTAGTCTGCTTGGGGGGGGAGGGGGTTCTGTTCCCTGTCCCTGTGGCTCACCCCCTTTTGTGAGGACTGAGTTATTTCCTTTTCCCTGCGATTTGTTCCCTGTCTGGGCCTTAAATACACCTGATCTGGGGAGGTCCTCTTGCAGACCCTCCTTCCCCTTGGGTATGGCTAGGGTATCTATTCTACGTTAAGGAATCTGCGGCTAGTAGTCTCTATCAAATGTATGAGTTACTTCCCTCAGTAACGATGTATCTGGTAGAGACGATTTTAGCCGTAGATTCTTTCACGACCCGCCCTTCCTCCTCGTTCTGCGAGGACCCTCTTGGTCTTCTGCTCTCGCCTGCCTCTGGTTGGTTGTCTTTTGCGAGTGCCTTTTCTTACTCCCTCCTTCGGGGGATGCTTGCCTTGTGGTTGCCCCATTCTTGACTTTTATGGGCACTTCTGCGCCCCTGCACCCTGGTCGCCAGTGTGGAGTTCGCTTGTGCTTCTTCTTCCCTTTGTTACTTGCACTTCTGTGTTTGGCAGTCCTTGGGGTTGAGGTGCCTTGGCTCGTCTCGACCTTGGCTTTCGGGAGACTTTCTCCCTGCTAGTATTGACTGAGGTTGAATGGTCATTGCTCTCCGTTCTGACCTTGGTGTCCCTTTCTGTTCCGGGTGGTGGCTGCAGACTTCTTGCTCTGCTGTGTATTTTTCACATGCTTCTGCCCCAGGGAGGCTGTTGTATTTGTTTGCAGGATTGCTTTCCAGTAGCGGTACCCTGTTCTCTCATTCCAGAGCTTGGTGCCTCAGTACCTGGCTCTATTCTGGATGGTGCTGTTCCTCACCGTTGTTTCTTCCCTTCTGTTTAGCGGGGTTTTTCGTGCACTGTTCCAGTATTCTCACAGTTTTGTTAGTGGTGGCTCCGTGTTGCGGTGCGGAAAAGTTCTCCAAAGAAAACTGACGTAGGCGCGCCGGGGTGGGCCTTATGTATCCTCGCTGATGTCATGGATACGGACGAGGTCAGTATAGAAAGAAAGAGTTCTCCCAAATACTTAGAGGTCCAGAGGGGGGAGAGATAAACCAGGCACAGATAAACAAAACCTCAATAGGGACCTATATTTCTTTTTAGCATTGAGTCAATCTTATCATTTTTTTAAAACGATGCCAAAAGAGAGAACATGTAAATGATTATTTGAACAAGTTTATTAATATTTTTTCTTTTTTATAGACAAAAATTATTTTGACACATTTTCACAACTGAATTGATCATTATCATAACAAACATTAGAATTACTCAATTTACATGTGAGCTTTCTTAAGAGACATTAAGAGTGCCCTCTAATAGCAACTAATCTAATCTATCATACATACATCCTGATATGGCAATCATACTTTAATCTAGACCTAAAATGACATGTATTTCTTCATATACATAAAAGATAAATGGATACTAAACAAGAAAGACAAATACATTTGGCAGTTGTGAGGTGTACTAAATGGAATACACAGAGAGTCCAAGATGGTATAGGTCATCTAGTTATGGTGGCATAAACTAGCTGTGGTCCAAGACAGTTGGTGTTAGGCCAAACACCAACTGTCTTGGACCACAGCTAGTTTATGCCACCATAACTCTCTGTGTATTCCAAAAATAATCATTTACATGTTCTCTCTTTTGGCATCGTTTTAAAAAAATGATAAGATTGACTCAATGCTAAAAAGAAATATAGGTCCCTATTGAGGTTTTGTTTATCTGTACGGACGAGGTCAGGGCAGAGTCACGTGGTGGCGTCCCCCCGGCGCACCTGGGCATAATTCTACGTTAAGGAATCTGCGGCTAGAATCGTCTCTACCAGATACATCGTTACCAAAGGTAAGTAACTCGTACGTCACTCTCTTAGATAAACCATAAGTTCCTCCTTATTTGTGGTTTTATTCGAAGTGCAAAGTAAATTGTACCCTATCTTTAAATATAAATCACTTATCAGAAAAATAAAATATTTTCTGTGACTTGGTATGGGCTGAGATGAAAGCAACTATTAGAGATGGAGACTTCCAGTCATTTTGTGCTTTTGTAGCCATTGGGTCAGTACATAATCAATCATCTAGATTTACATATAAATGAAGACCCTTGGAAAGCACGTGAGGATATTGTATTGTATTGTAATTTTATTTATATGGCACTTTCTACCCCTGATGAGGCCTTTAAAAGCTTTTTGGTAGGTCGCTCGCTACTCTGGAACCCAAAAGGGATTAGTGGTGGATTAGCATAGTGAATTTTGAGTTCATTTGAGCGGTAGACATGTGAATCTGTTAGTTGGATTGAAAGGGATAATGAGGGCATTGAAGAGGGAAGGGTGTTGAAAGTTTTTTTGGTGAGATCATAGTAGCAAGATGAGGTTTGGGATGGATATAAGGAGATATGGAGGAGGGACGAATCTCTAGAAATTGATTGAATGTATGTGGTTATTTTATTACTGATAAAAAACGGTCCTGTTCCATTGCTTTGTGGGTGACACAAGCTTGAATGTGGATCTTCTGCAACAGGTAACCAATGTAGGGCCCTCAAGGCAGGGGAGATGTGGGCTTGTGGCTTTACATTCAGGAGTAGTTTGGCAGCAGAGTTCTGATTCCGTTGTAGTCTTTTTATAGTTGATAGAGATAATCCGTGGTCGAGGCCATTGGCCTAATCAAGTTTAGACAGTACAAGAGAGATAGGGTCATATATATATCAAGCTCTGATTTTGCGATTCTCAAATTGCGATTTTTTGCGAATCGCAAAACGCTATGTATGTAGGATTTGCACATAATTTTACGAATCCTACATATTCCTTAATTGCGAATTGCAAATTGCGATTCGCAATTAAGGAATACCTCCCCATTCATTCCCATGGGCATAGAGGCCCATAGGAATGAATGGGAAGACATTCTCAATTTGCGATTCTCAATTAGAGAATTCAAGTTGGTGGTAATTTGTGATTCCTTAAGGCCAAATTGCACTTTTTCTGTGCTTCTAACATTGCATTTAAGGAAAAGCAATTTGCGATTCCTTAAATGCATCGCAAAATAGGGAATCGCAAATTTTGCAATTCCTTATTTTGCGAGGCTGTTTTTCTTTCATACATACCTCTGAGCCCAATTGCGATCACAAACACCGAAATTCTGCGAATTTTTGCGTTTGCGATCACAATTTGGAAGGATACATATGGCCCATAATGACTTGGATCTTGTTTGGAAATCCCATGTGGGGGAAGATGTGTCACATAGTTTTCATAGTAATGACGCTGGTTTATGGGTGGGTCATATTGAGTTTGTCAAACCAAATGTTGAGGTCACCCAGAATGCATTTAATGGAGGGTAGTGTTCTCAGGCTTGAAACTGTGTGTAGAAATGTGTCTGGGAATGTTGCATTGCTAAGTGGAGGTAGGTAAAGGAGAAGGAAGTTACAGGAGGAAGTTGGTGTAGGGTTGCATCTGGTGAAGAGGGCCTCACAATCTGGTATGGAAATGTCTGCTTTAGTGAGATGTATTGTTTGCTTGAATAGAACAGCTAGTCCACTTCCTCTTTTACCTATATGATTTTGTATGATAGTTTGATAGCATAGAGAAACGACTTCATGCAATACTGGAGCCATCTCATCTCCAGACCATGATTCAGTTATGAAGAATAAGTCAGGTTGTGTGTCAGTGAGTAGGTCTTAGATGGGATGCTTGTTTTTAGAGGTGATCAAGCATTTAATAGTAGGCAGTTTAGCGATTGTGTTTTGTTGATGGAGTGACTTTGTTTTGTAGGAGTGTGAGCATTATTTTTTGAACTTGTAGCAGATGTTTCATTAATGCTGGTAGTAGCTGCAGGAGGATATCAATCGTGTTGCTTTTCTATATCATATTCCTTGCCCAGCAGGCTTAGAAACCGGTCCCCGGAAGCTTGTTTCCTTTCCAGTAAAGAATTGGCTTGGTAGTTTGGTCTGCCCTGTTCCCATGATGCACTGGACCAGGGTCAGACTAATTTGCATATAGCCAGGTTCTGAACTGGGATGTTGCAGTGAGCTAAAAAACGGTGATGGATCAAGCCCTGATCTTTTGACTGGGTATGAGTGTTCTGTTTAATTCAGATGCTCTGTCCATCACCACCCCCTTTTCTGAACAGCAGGCTTAGAAGGCATTTTGTTGGGTCTGCTTGGGTAGGTGGTAGAGATGGTGTACGAGAGTGAGTTAGTGAGCGGTGTTATTTTTTAGAGAAGCCTGGTTGTGGAATAGACATGGAAATATGAAGTTGTGAAGAGTGGCATGTTTATTTTGTTTGCTTTTTTTAGGGTGGAAGGTGTATGAGTTAGAGGTGATGGTGCAGCATGTGGGTCATGTCGTAAGGCTCTAATTGGTGCAACGGACGAGAGGCGTTTGAAGGAGAATTATTGTGTTAGTGTTTTTGTGTTAGGTGTGGGGGAAGAGAGAAAGGTTGGCTGTAAAGATGGTTTAGGATGTGTATTATTTGTGCAATCAGGAGGGTGGGACTGGGTGTATGTTTCTAGTTGGTGATGAAAAGTATTATGCCATAGTGTGTGTGTGTGTGTGTGTGTTTGTTATTTTGTTGTGCTGACCTTTGTGTTATGTATTGATTTTGTGGAGTAGTGAGCGGAGATGTAGTGGTTTTCTGAGAAGGATTTGTATGTGAAGTATTGTTGGTAAGAAGAAGTTGAATGATAAAGGTGGTGGTGATGTGTTTTTGAAAAAGAGTGTATCTGATAGAGAGATCTAGCCGCAGATTCCTTAACTTAGAATATCCCCAGACGTCAGACTGGATCCAGAAAACATTTCCCCCAGCAGTACCTCTGCGCGGGGGGACGGCGTCGTCCGGCTTTGTCATGACGTTGTCCACGGAAGTGACGTCAATGGAGCCATATAAGCCCCCACGTGCTGAAGTCAGTTTTCTTCTTTTCAGCCTCCCAACGCAGATCTGGGAGAAGCGCTTCCTCTGGCCTGTTTTGTTTTTAGGCCTTCACAGCGCCTTTTCGCGTCTGGAACAGTGTGCCGAATCCCGCGGGCTTCAAGTCGTATGCGTCCTGTTAACGTCGGATATCAGCAACAGATCCACACAAGATCTGTATGTGGTGCTTGGGCGAGCACCACTACGCCGAGTGCGACTCCTGCCGGCAGCTGAAGCCGAAGTTCCTGCGGGAACGACGGATGAAATTGATGTCTGCCCATTTGTCCCGGTCAGAATCCTCACAGCGCCGGCCGCCGTCTCCAGCGGAAGGGTCCAAATGGCGCAGTTCTTCATCCCACGCTGTTCGGGGCAGGTCCCGGAGTCGTTCCCGTGGACGTCGTTCGCCTACCTCAGGTAAGCACCGGAAAAAGTCGCAGAGGTAGTCGGCCTCGCTCAAGCACGTCACTGCCGGCTGCTCCCGGTCTTCACCAGACACGGGCCCTCAGGAGTCGGCCCGCCTACCCGCCGTCTCCTGGTGACGGGGCAGCTCTACAGCCCATCTTAGGGTCAACCCTCTCCCTAGCGCGACTTCGGGCAAGTCGGAAGAGCGATGTCGCCGGTTTGCCTTCTTGTGCTTCTTACCTGAGGACTTGGAGCACGAGGAGTGGTGTTGATCCTCCGAGCCGTGATGACTCCGGCCCCGCGACTGGTCCCTCGTCCTCCTACCGGACTGGGACCTCGAACGTCTGACTGCCGGAGCTCGAGGCGCTTGCGGGACCGCTCCCGCCTAGCCTTCGACGTCAAGACCCGGCAGTCGGGGCACGACTTGTCAACGTGGTCGGGCCCCAGGCAATGAAGACACCGACGATGGGGGTCGGTAACCGACATCAGTCAGTTTCAGTTGACGCAGGGTTTTATCCCGGGCATCCCTACCGGCACCGTCGGAGTAGTTCGACTTTGAAAAAGAAGATCAAAAAGTTTAGTCAAAAAATGACTAAAGGGTACCACTGTTCCCGGATTGACGCTTGATGGCCGTCGCATCTTTGGCGACAAGGCAGACAGTGCGCTTGAGCGCTTTAAGGACTCCAGGGCTTCGGCCAAGGCCTTGGGCCTGTCGGCCCCGCGCCAGCAGTCTGCTGCCTTTCACCCCTTTCGTGGCCAAGGAAGGGACGCCCCCACACGTCCTCCCAGCCACGGGCCGCAGACTACCATCCAGCGCAGTGGCGGACGTGGTAACCGCCGTGGCGGTGCCCGGGGACCGCGGCGCGGCCAGTCCACATCCACCCCCGCAGCATCTGCCTCAAAGTCTTCCTAGTCCGAGCTTTCAGGCCCACGAGACGCCATTGGGGTGCAGGGTTCACCATCACCTCCTCCACTGGCGCGACATCACATCGGACAGGTGGGTGCTGCAAATCGTCCGAAGGGGCTACTCCCTCCCCTTCGAGGCGACCCCTCCAGCCATGCCAGCGCAGTACCACCGCATGTCAGGGGATCACTTGCGACTTCTGCAGGAGAAAGTTACGGCCCTCTTGGCCAAGGGGGCCGTTGAGCGCATTCCTGGGCCAGAAGTAGGACGTGGTTGCTATTCCCACTACTTTCTGGTACCCAAGAAGGGCACAGGAGGCCTACACCCTATCTTGGACCTACGGAGCGTCAGCGGCTTACTCCGGAAGGAGAAGTTCAAGTTTTTCCGAGACCGGTGATACAAAGTACCAGTACGTACATCAAAGACACCAAGAGTCTGCTAAGTATGCTCCAAACAGTTATCTTACCAGAAGGTCCTTTTTTTTGGTATCATTAGACATCGAAAGTCTATACACCTATATACCTCAGGATGCTACCATCAAGGTGCTAACTGACATCTTAGTACAATCAACATGGAATTACATCACCTCAAAAACTTTTGTGGTAGAATGTGCGACCTTCGCACTGAAGCGCAATTTTTTTTAATACCACCGCGTGTCGGGGGATCACTTGAATCTTCTGCGAGAGGAAGTTACGGCCCTCTTGGCCAAGGGGGCCATCGATCGTGTTCCTGGGCCAGAAGTAGGGTGTGGTTGTTACTCCCACTACTTTCTGGTTCCCAAAAAGGGCAAAGGGGGCCTACGCCCTATCTTGGACCTGCGGAACGTCAACGGCTTCCTCCGGAAGGAGAGGTTCAAGATGCTGACACTGGCTCAGGTCTTAGCTGTCCTGGATCCAGGAGACTGGATGGTAGCGTTGGACTTGCAGGACGCTTATTTCCACATCCCCGTCCTGCCGGCCCACTGGCGCTACTTGCGGTTCACTTTAGGCCATCAGCACTTTAAGTTTACCGTGCTCCTCTTCGGCCTTACCAGCGCCCCACGGATGTTCACGTAACTGATGGCTGTGGTCGCAGCTCATCTGCGCAGGTCAGGGGTTTCAGTCTTCCCCTACCTCGACGACTGGCTGTTGAAGGCGTGCTCGCCCCAGACAGTCGTCAGCCACCTCCAGACTACGGCCGACCTCCTGTACCTGCTGGGGTTCTCCATCAATGTGCCGAAGTCACACCTGTGCCCCTCTCAGAAGCTCCTCTTCATCGGAGCGGTTCTAGACTCTGCGCAGTTTCGGGTTTATCCTCCCGAACAACGGGTTCGGGATATTCAGGCTCTGATTCCGATCTTTCAGCCTTTATCTCGAGTCTCAGTCAGGTTGACGCTGCGGCTTCTGGGGCTGATGGCCTCCTGCATCCTTCGGGTGCATCACGCCAGGTGGCGGATGCGGGCTCTGCAGTGGGACCTGAAGTTTTAGTGGGCCCAGCATCAGGGCAACTTGCCCGACCATGTCTTGATCTCGGAGGGCACTGCAAGACGGTTGCAGTGATGGCTCACGGACCGCGATTGGGTCAGCGGCAGATCCCTCTCCCTACCCCAACCGGAGCACGTAGTTGTGACGGACGCGTCCCTCCTGGGCTGGGGAGGCCACATGGGAGAGGCGGAGATCAGAGGCCTCTGGTCTCCGGTCTCCGGTGGAGTCCCAGCTCCATATCAACCTTCTGGATCTCTGGGCGATCCGACTTGCACTGAAGGCATTCCCCCCCTCTGTCCGGGGGAGTGTAGTGCACGTGTTCACGGACAACACCACCGCCATGTGGTACTGCAACAAACAGGGCGGGGTGGGGTCGTGGACCCTTTGTCAGGAGGCTCTGCACCTCTGGCAGTGGCTGGAACATCAAGGCGTGACCCTGGTGGGTCAACACCTGGCAGGTTCCCTGAACGCCAGGGCGGTCAAACTCAGCCGCCGGTGCATGATGGATCACGAATGGCGTCTGAACTCGGACGTGGGTCAAGGCCTCTTTCAGCAGTGGGGAGAGCATTGGTTAGATCTATTCGCCACCGAAGAGAACGAGCAATGTCATCAGTTCTACGTATTGGAATTTCCAAGACGGCGCTCGCTCGGAGATGCTTTTCGTTGCGAGTGGAGCTGCGGTCTGTTGTACGCCTTTCCGCCTATACCACTTCTGCCCAGAGTGCTGAAGAAGATCAGGCGCGACCAGGCCCAAGTCATCCTTGTGGCTCCGGACTGAGCACGAAGATACTGGTATCCCGAGCTACTCAGCATGTCAGTCGATCCTCCGATTCGTCTGCCTCCCTTTCAGAGGTTCTCCTCTTCCTTCTTTCTCTTGCCCAGCAGGGCTCTGCTCTGGGCACTCCGAAGGGTTACCTCGCGGCCATTCCGCCTTCTTAAGGCTACCTGATCAGCCCTCTTTGTTCAAGTCCCCCATTGTAAATAGGTTCTTAAAGGGCATCACCTATATGTTTCCTCCAGTCCCTTTTGTGATGCCTCAGTGGGACTTGAACCTTGTTCTTACTTTTCTGATGTGCGCTCCTTTTGAGTCACTTCATAACTGTCCTCTTCGCCTGCTTACTCTGAAGACCGCTTTCCTGGTTGCCATCACCTCTGCCAGGAGAGTGAGTGAGCTCCAGGCCCTTTCCTCTAAGCCTCCTTTCCTTTCAGTCCATCCGGACAAAGTTGTGTTGCGGACGCGACCCTCTTTCCTGCCCAAGGTAGTCACAGCCTTCCACATCGGGCAGTCCATCACTTTGCCCACCTTCTTTCCGCCTCCGCATCCCTCGAAAGAGGAAGAGAGGCTCCACCGTCTGGACCCAAAACGTGCGCTCTCATTCTATCTGGATCGCACACGCCAGTTCCAGGTGGATGACCAACTCTTTGTGGGCGCTAAGAAGGTACGGGCGGTGCACAAACGAACCATTTCTCGATGGGTCGTCTTGTGCATCAAGGCTTGTTACTTTTTGGCTCGAAAGGAGCCTCCTGTAGGGCTTTGTGCCCATTCCACATGGGCCACGGCGGCTACTACTGCCCTGGGCCAGGGAGTCCCCTTGCAGGACATCTGTCAGGCAGCTACCTGGGCCTCGCTGCACACGTTCGCAAGACACTACTGCCTGGACAGCCAAGTCCGGAGAGATGGCTTTTTCGGCCGTTCCACTCTCCAAGACTTTCTGGTGTGATTATTGGTTTGCAGACCTCCCACTGGGGTTGGTATTGCTGGGGTATCTATTCTAAGATAAGGAATCTAATACTAACCTTTTTCTTTCAGATGCACAAGTTACTTACCTTCGGTAACGATATATCTGTAAGAAACAGTAGTTAGTATTAGATTCCTTACCGCCCCACCCATCCTCCCTGTTCTGCGAACCGATATCTAGGGTTAATGTCATCCCCTTTCAGGGCCCTTGTTTTTATGGCACCAGTGTTGGGTTTTATCATGGCTCTGCGTTTTCTGGCGCGGAAAAGCTGTGTATAAGAAATTACGTCAGCGCGCAAGGCCGGCGTCTAAGTACTCCGACGACATCATCCTGGCGTCAACGACAGACGCGGAGCCTCAGACGACGCTTACCGACGCGCAAGGGTACTGCTACGCACAAGTTCCCGGATCCAGTCTGACGCCTGGGGGTATTTTAAGGTAAGGAATCTAATACTAACTACGGTTTCTTACAGATATATCGTTACCGAAGGTAAGTAACTTGTGCGTTACAAGCATTTCCTATCACAAAACTACTCAAGGGTGTCCGAAAACTGATCTTCTTGTGTTGGCATGGATATTGACAACAGAGGTCACACCGTTTTTCCAAAGACAAGATTTGGTACTCTCTTTTTTGCCATTTATCCTTTGGATTGGTTTGACACCGAAGGTATCATTATTATAATGTTTCTAGGACTGTACTAAAGACGAGGCCAATGCCGAGGAGCCCTTTATTTTTAATGTTATATTGGCAATGGTTGAACATTAACCCCTTAAGCCCTGTGGCGCAGGGTTTGTGGGCCCGAGCTCCAGGGGGCCCCCTACGGCACTGGCCTGAGAGCTCATGACTGAGTCTGGTGAGAGGGAGGGCCCCTCCATGTACTTTGCAAGGGGGGTCCCCTTAAGTTTAGGTACCCCACTGTATATTGGGCTAAGGAATAAAGCAGTGTTGTACTAGGTGCAATGCTCAAAGGATACTTAAGACAGTAAAGTTGTAAGACTCAGTTTCTCTTGGCTCAAACTTTTCCAGTTGCTTAAGTGTTCGGAAGCCTTTGTCTTGAAAAGCTGAATGCTGCTTTATCAAATTACAGATATTTGTATATGGCACATTCTACCATCAGTAAGCACTGAAGTAATCCCTCAGACCACAATATATTTCAAAATTATGCACTACACTTTTATGCCAATACCGACAGTGCTTCATATCTTATCTGTAAAAAGGATCTATATGTTATTATGCCACGCTTAGCCTAAATGCACTTTTAGTCGGTAGTGGTTTACTAGTGTTCAATGAGATGTCTTGATTCTGGAGGCTGTTGTTTGTGTAATTGTCCCCACGATATATTGTTTATCTGTGTATTGCCGCACAAGTGCACACTACAACATTCCCTGCTTCAGCTGTGCTGCTACAACATAAACAACAATGCCAATGCGTCATACTGGACAACCCCAGATAAAGCGGCTTCATGACCAGAACCAAGCAGTAATATTTACAGTGGCTCTTGCTGAATTTAGGAGGATAACATGCTTCTGTGTAAAGCAACGAATAAGTATGCCAAAGTATAAAACAAATGTAAGCTATGTCGTCAACCGAAACCCTGGTAATATTGGTTTTAAAATAATATTCATGAATGACCACAAAAGTCATGATTTAGTTGCCTCAATAAGGGAAAATAAATATGGCACAAATGGCATACTTTTGTATCCTTTGCACCCTTGGAAAGAAATTAGATTTTTTTGTTGTTGAGGGGATTGTAACATTCTTGTGAGGTCTGAGGTCGGCTGGTCCATATTTTAGTATGCACTATCTCAGGTCTATTTCCAAATATCTACAGATATGGGAATCAAACAATGGTGTCAAAATGGTACACTGGATCTATTTTTATCAGGTCAAGACCTATGAGCCTCCTCTGAAAGTTTGTGTGTTACACAATTCTATTAGGCGGTACATCTGAGTACAGTCTTTAAACATTAGGCCGTTTCCAGAAAGCCTAATTCAGAAAGGAACAATAGTTCCCCCTAAAAGTTAAGGAATACCAACAGAAATACTAATGTTGAATTTTGTGCAGGTTGAGTCCTCTTGTTTTGGCATTATCAGTAATGCATTAAGTGTACTCACTCATGGAAATATATAATTGTTAGAACTAACGTTATGATAAATGTATTCCATTCTACTCTTCCCGTTCACAGTTTACTAAATAATTCTAAATATTTTCAAGCAGCCTATTCTTTACTCAAAATATCCTGCGAAGCTCCTACGTTCTTACCCAAAAGTGTGCCCAGTCATAATCCAAATGTGAGTTTTGCTGGCTGGCCATGCTTCTATTTGCAAATCTTCTGCTTCTAGGGCTTTTTTACTTGTTACCAATGCTTCCAAATGTCCCAAACTCAGCCATAACCTTAATATTGGTTCTGGGCTAACTTTTTGTGTGGATCATGTGGCTAAACCAAACAAGGAATGCAAGATCACCTTAGTCATGTACACCGAGTATACAGTAACAACCTTTTTTATATTTATTTTTTTAATTGCTGAGGCATCGGCTCAAGTTAAGCCTCAAGATTGAATAAACACATTTGAAGGAGATGTTGGGATTTTGTAGTGCATGATGAACATACATGTAGTGGATAGTGTGTACATAACAATGAAATATTATAGACAAAGCACTCTTGAAACATACTTCCAATGGTACCATTTGTAAGAGAGTAGGGTCTGCTATCCTATGGTCACCCCATTTTTTTGCTTTTTGCTTCACTGGTTTTCAACTTAATGTGGCTGTGGGCCTGCTAATAAGACCCACAGCCCTGCTGTTCTTGCTCTAAATTCACACCATGTACTTTAGGTACATCACCAATTGGGATTTGGGTCACTCTTATGAGTCCCTGTACAGTGTACTATAGGTACCCAGGGCATAGGTGCACCCAAGGCCTACCAGGGGCTGCAGCATATCTTTTGCCACCCCTGGCCATCCAAACTGACACAACTGGCTGATCACTCAGCTGGGGCAAGGTCGTGTAATCAACCCTTGCTTAGATATAGTATTCCTATGTCTAAACCTATATCTGGACACATATGCACCTATAAGTCACTCCTAAGGCAGGTCTTAACAATCCTGATGGCAGAGTGCTTGGTTTTATATGAGAATGTGCTCTAGCATGAGCTGAGCCTGTCTGCAGCTTTCGGAACCATGTCCTTATAGCTGTTCTAGGATATTGCCATACCATATACTCTTAAGTGCATTATGAACCTCGCGGTTAAATGCTATCTTTGGTTTGGCTTTATCAAAACATAAACATGTTGTGTAAGGTGTCATACTCTTTGGAATACTACCCCCTCGCCAATTCTGGCGACGGGGGTAGCATTCCACCTTCTAGAGGGAGAAGACATGTTACTTCCATTAATCCCGGTTACAGTTAACCAGAGCCTCAGCATCACAAAATGGATGCTGCTGCCACAGACACAAGTCTTGACCTCCTGCTGCTGGGAGCCCTTCCAGCGAGGGAGGCTTGGGCAATAGGTTTCCTGTCACAGGGAGGTGCTAGCACCACCCCAGAGAGGAGATAGTGGATTGGGGCAGGGACGGCTGAATGAAACTAGACACTACCTGGGGCACACAAGGTGTCCCATGCATAGGCCAGTTCAAACCGGTGCTGGGGCACTCCAGCCCCAGCTCTGGCGCAAAACTGGACAAATGGAAAGGGGTGTAACCACCCCCTTCCTGGGTCCTACCCATAGGAGGGACCTAGCAGGTAATACAGCCCCTTGATTTGGAATAAAGGTAGGAGCTGTGTCCTTAGACTTAAGATAATCCTGACTGAAACTCTGATACGAAACTCTGGACCCTTCGACATCCTACTCGACGTAGAAGACTGAAGAATCTCCCTTGTGGTCAAGGAGTGACCACCCTGTGCAAGCAGGCACCATCAAGCACTCAACGGTTTGCTTTATCGTTGCTCCCGCCGGAGCTCGAACAACAGAGCCTGACAAGAACCGGACTTCCAGACATCCAACAGCCCCATCCACAGCCACAGCAAAGCTGAGACCCGTGGAGGCGACGAGAGACATGGGCCCGGCCATCTTGGAAAGCCAGCAAAGTGCTTTCCGTGCAGCTCCTGAGGCACCCTCGAAGCTGTGCATTGGGGATTGAGAAGCCCCAGCCCCGAGCATCCTTTGCACCGAAGATCACCTCTCCACACTCGCCGAGTGCTGCGTGCGGCCCTTTTGCATTTTCCTGCTCGACGCGTCTGTCCGGTCACTTGCCCGTTGGCTAGTGGCCTCTGTGAAGACTAACATTTGATTTTCCAACGCTGGTCTGGTTGCTCCAGACTGGCCCTTGCTCCCCTGAAAAGGAGCAGCCCTTCAGACCTTGCTGGTCTGATCCAGAAGCCATCTTCGATTCCTGCGTGGGTTGCATTTGCCAAGGCCTGTTGACTCCGAATCGAGAACCGACACCGCCGACAGCGTGAGCCTTCGTGGGACAGTCCGTGTCCAGCACCTGGTCGTCGTCGACACCTCCTGGTCCACGTGGCAGCGGAGACAAACTTCACGACAGCACCTAATCGCATCCCGACATTGCCTGGTTCCTTCCTGGTTCCATCCTGGTCAATGGCTAGTGACCCAGACTCTGTCCCCTCTGCTTTCAGGTACTCTTCATCCTCGATCCGCCCTTGGATCCAACCGGACTCTTCTCTCCTGGTCGCCTGCAGCATCTTTTCTTCAAGGCTCCATAGAACTCCACGACGAAACCCGACACACTTTGACACCTATGTACCCGCTTCCTGCGGTGAGGTAACGCGAGTACTGCGGTGCTCCTGTGTAGGTTTACTCTCCTAGTATCCTAGTTTCAAGTGGTTTAGTTCTAGTCCACTCGAAAGACTCCTAACTTTTTAACTTTCTAACTTTACGCACCCATTGACTTCTATAGGTGCACGCGTGTGCATTCAGACACTGCACCCGCATCCTGTGGGCCTCCTGCTCCCTAACAACTGTTAGTCCAGTGTAGCCCCAGCAATTTCCAAGGCCCTAGGCCTTACCATTGTTTGTGACATGGTTCTTATACCACTATTTTAGTATATGGTTTAACGGGCCACCAGGGCCTATCCATATTGAGCAACTTATTGTATGTTATATTAAGTTCCTTATTATATGCTTGTGCTTCTGTGCTCATAAAGAGTACAGGGGGTTGTTTAGAAATAAATACATATATATTTTGAATATATAACCTATGTGGTGTCCTTTCATTTGGTATTAAAAGGTTTGCATATGGTAAAACAGCTGGCTTCACATGCCCTCTTGAGTTTAGCCTAAGACTGCTTTTGTCCATGCTACCACTAGGATAGCTGGTCTATAAGGTTAACTTTACAACCATCACCATAAGGGTTGTTTGGACTGGTGCAAGGTGCTCACTAGAATAGTGAACATCATATACCAGGCCAACTTCTCACACCATTTACATACCCGTTTGGTATTTTTTGAGTGGAGGTGGTTCTGCACCAGACAGGTAGTCATCTGCCGTTATTGTTCTTTGACAGAAGATGTGATTTCAGGGCAGTCTTGAAGTGAAGAAAATAAGTGTTTCTACAGAGCTTGTTAGGGATTGAATTCTGATGGATTGGCTAAGGAGCTAAATGATCATTATCTGGATGAGATGTGAAGTTTTGGCTTGTGTTATAGGTTACAGGTGTGTAGCAGGGGACTACTCAACACTCATTTTAGAATTTCTTTGTGTATGCTATTGAACATTTTTGCAGTTTAAATAAAACCCAGTTGCATCGAACCGATCAGCCTGGTGCTGGCAGAAAGTGGTGGATGTTTTTCTAGGGAGGTTAAAGGGTTTTGTGTGATCAACCATGATGATGAGGTTTTCATGCGACGCACGGATGCATGGTCTACTGCATTAGTAATTTTCTCCTTTTTTTTTAAGGGTATTGTTGTTCTCGTGTGCTGTGTGTAAGTGAGCGACTTCTGTGACCACTTGCTGCCTGGTATCTGTGATCCATGGACTGCTTGTATGACTCAATTTAATTATTTCAAGACTGTTAAGGCTGCACTAAAAATCCTGTGTTGCACAGCTGCCCCTTGCTCCATGTAAGGGGGGTTTCTCCTTTCCTCAGGTCTCCCTTCTCCTTCCAAAGTTTTCCTACCGTCTCCCCATCAATACAGCTCCCTTTTCCCTCTCCTAAACTGGGAAAAATGCAGCAAATGTATGTTTACGTAGGGCAAAATCCAAGGCCAGCAAAAGTCAGAAATCTACTCCTGGGGTTATGGGTTATAGTCCTGGGTTTAGATCAGACTTCTGACATTTTGGGGATTTGCAAAGAATCATTGGCTACTCTAGAAAATCCACCATCTTATTGATGTCAAGAGAGCTTCTACCAGGTAAAAGTTACTCTGGCGGATTTTCTCTTAAGTTGAATATGTGATAAATCATGCGGGAATGTGGGTTTTTTTCTGCCCATTTAAATTCTACACTTTGTTGCTCCTCACACATAAACCTTCGACTGTGCTCAACCTGCCACACTAGCAGATTTTTTTTTCTATCAAAAGGACACTTCGCCAGTTACACTAACTCCTAGCCTATAAATTAGGATCTGAAGTTTCGATACGCAAACATATTCGTATACATTTTAAGTTAAACCGAAGTGTGCAGAAATATCAGTCAGTCGAAAGGAAGCGTTTCATCATCTCATAATTAGATGTGGGTCAGTTTTACAAAGTACTTGGAGGTCCGTGTAAGCATAATAAATGCATTCCTCGCATCACTGGGGATTACAGTGTGCTAACATTAATCAACACAGCCAAAAGAATAAGAGATATAGTAAAATAAAAATGCTGCTTAATACTTTCTCCACAAAACCTTTCTTCTAAGGGAATCGCTTGCCTTTTATTCTGTTGATTGATTTTTTTTCCCTGCATGCCCAAGAGGAGAAAATCTATTCTCAGTTCATGCGATATTGATTAGTTATATTAAATGAATGTTTGATGAGAATGTATTGGGCTTTGATTTGCAGAGCCATCCGTCTCTGCTACATAGATCATGCTTAAACTTCCGAAGGGCTTGCTTTTGTGAGGATTTATTTCGGACCTTACATGTTTATTTGGATGAACTACACTTTGATAGACTACTTGCTCATTTATACCTGTCTAGTTCTAGGGCATATCTACTTTCAGTGAGTATTTTTTTTTGTACTACCTCAATAAATCTTGGGGAAACCGAACCTGGAGCATATAAAATGTAATCTCCTTCTCTTTGCAGTTGTGCGTTGAGTAATTCTTAGTTTAGTTTGCCACTGAAATAAGGAGGCGGATTTGGGAAGCAGTTGATGCTCTAGGAGACTTATTACATTGGCTTCCTATACGTGTGATTTGTGTCAGAGTTTGTAGTTCTTCATATTAAGAAAGCTAAAACATATTTGTGGAGGGGGATCCTAGTCATGTCATGAAGGCATATCGTTTTGGAAACAAGTTGTCTTGATGCTAATACCAAGCAAATGTTGAATATTTGTTAATATACAAGTTATTGAAATATTGTTGTAAGAATTAATTTTTTTATAACAGGAGCTGGTTGAAATGTTTCTTTAAAATATTTTGGTGGTCAAGCATCTTATTTAATGGGTATTTCTGGTCCATTGAATAATTCTGTGTAAACATGTTTTCTACGCATGGTTTGTCTTTCATCATTTGTGGGCTAAAAGTTTAACCATGATTACATTGGCTGAACGACTTAAAATATTGAGTTTGTTAAACTTGAAAAATATATCTAATACTAAAAGTAAGTAGCAGCTTGGTATTAACACAGCAGATAAACTGAATTTTAGCTCTCCCTCTGGCCCTAATTCTTCACCTTCAGCAGTTGATCGAAAGTGGGACCACATTATAATTAGCCTGAGGTAGATTATATTATTTTGGTAAGTGGTCAAAAACTTGTGCCAAGGTGAATATCCACCACCCTAAGTTACTATCCCATGCATATATGGTCTTACTATTGCTATATCTGCCATTCTATCAGTTATCCTCTCACCAGCTCGCCAAATGTTATAAATGATATGATAGAGACATTTAGCCGCAGATTCCTTATTTTAGAAATCTCCCCAGGCGCCAGACTGGATCGAATATTTTTGTGCAGCTGTACCTCTGCGCGTCGGTAGAGAGTGTCGAGCGACTCCGTAGCGACGTCATCCTTCGGATGGGATGTCGAGGGAGTCCATATTGGCTCTCATCTGACACTCTGACGCCAAGTTCTTCTTTTCCGCAATTACAACGTGGCTCATCAGATAAGCGGTTCCTCGGGCCATTTTTTGGCCTACCTTGACAGTTTATCGAATGGAACAGTGTGCCTTTAAACAAACTTCTCATGTCCTCAGGGTTCAAGCCTTGTAGGTACTGTGGATGACATACGTCTGCCACGGACCCTCACTCTGTATGTGGTGCCTGTGGGAGCACCATGACTCAGAGGAGTGTGACTCCTGCTGCCAACTTCGCCCAGAGGTGCTAAGGAAACATCGAATGAAGCTCCTAGTGGCTTGCAAGACTTCCCGTCGACCTCAGTCCCTTTCGTGCTCCACGGACCACCCACAGGCCTGACCCACGAGCTGTTCTCATGGATGTCACTCCACCGTTGTCCCGAGGTAAGTCAGGTCGAAGTTGCAACACTCCTGACTTCACCACATAAAGCCTGTTCCTGATCTTTGGTTGAAGAGCTTGTGCACGAGTTTACCCCGTGCCTCCCAACCTACCCTGCAGCCGGTGCGACTCTGACCCAGATGAGGGAATTTTACCATTCTCTTCATACGATCTTAGGGTCTTTTTAACTGCATGTAACTCATTAATATGCACGTATGATTCTCATCAGGAAATAATTTCCACAATAGTCATCCAAAGTCTTTGAGGCTTCACTACGCAAAATATGCGTTATCATATTTTCATACTTTACTTTAAGTTTATCGATCTCTTCGGAAGGCCAAACATAGATATTTGAACGAGATGACTTTGAGTGACCGTCGAACATCCTGTGGAAGATGCTCGTCGGGGCGCTTTGAACATGTTTTATGGTGCTGGGCGGCCAGAAGCGCGCGCCGGATGATGTTCTGGAGTTCCTGCTGTAAGGAAATCATTTCTGAGAAACATAACGAGGCGTGGGTTTGAAAAGGCTAAACACTTCCAGATCTTCATCGAAGCAAATGAGAACGCAGGTAACGATGTGTGAAGTCTTCAGTAACACATGCAAACAGGAAACTCAAGAATATTGTTCTCTGTGGATGTAAAAACAGCACAGACGCACTTATTGGCACATGTTTAACTAATGTATGTGCAGTAAGAGTATAGAGCACTCGTGTACAATTCTTTATAGCTATTTTATTCATCTTTTGTAGGGCTTTTATGAAACACGAGCATAAGCAGCACCGTACAACAGGTCTTGCTTAAACAGTGCAGCATAGCAGATTTAAATACAGGCAGGAGAACCCCAAACCGCCATTTTCAATCAGCAATACAAATACAAAGTAAAGCCCGGCAGCAATTTACACATGAAATGACATATAAAAGGAAAGTGTTTCATTTCTTCCGAAGCAATCGCCATGAAGAGGCTGAGAAGATATAGCTGAGTAACATCAGTATTCTTATACATGGAGAACATGCAGCCAGCCTCCGCTTTGCCTGCGGCTGACCACATGAAGACTAAAGATAATAAGTGGCAGGATAGACTCCGCGGGTCCTCCATACAAATCCTATCTACTTGTATAAAGAGAGGGTAAACAAGGACATAGTGCCTTATCACTCATCGAGCAAGCACTACATTGCACTTTATTCAATCCCGGCTCTCCTCTGGTACGTGCTTGGAGGTCTGCCTCTTACTACTATAATAAGCTGGTAACAGAGAGGGAAATTCACACTATGCAGGTACTTCAGCATACAACCACCAGGGATCCTCAAAGAGAGCACATCTCTTCTATATCCCAGCTTCTGAATTGATCCACATCAAAGCACGATCCACAGCCAAACAACTGTGATGTCCACAATACACTGTAGAAGAAAAAAGCCACCAATGACACTGATTATCTCTTTACCCACAGCCATCAGCAATATGCACATCTGAAGAATTGCCTGCCTTCGCTACCATTATGGATCATTTGATGCCTCAAGTTGCTGCTCTTTTTCTGTTCATATCCTCCACCTCTGGAATTTCCGCTACCTGGCTGTCACAAAACCTCAAACTGTGGAGGATAAAGGATACCATCCAGACTTTTCTTCCTTCTCCTTGCATCAAAAACACCAATTTCATTTGAATCCAATCCTGCCTCACTGCCAGGGCAATGACACTAACCTGAGTTGATTGTCAGTCCTACACCTTCACGCTAGCTTCTTCTTCCACTAGTCCAGCCCACAGTCTGTGTCTTGCAGATTATTTGTGACCAGTCATTCATACTTCGACCTTTTTAAAATGACCTGTGCATATGTTGTTTTTAAGGCTAGTATTTCTTATGGCTCCCATGGCCATAAAGTGGCACTCCTATTTCTAGAGCACTATTTTGTTTGTGTTCCTTTAAACTGTTTTTGAGCTATTGTTGTAATTTACCCTTAACTGAAGAGAGTGTTTATTCTAGACTTGGTGAAGATAGGTCACTATCTTCTGACATTATGCACTGTTGCATATTTTGTTTACCAGATCGTCCCAGTTGGTAAGAAACTGTATACCTGCATTCACAGTGTGAAAATAAGTGGTACACAATGATGTACTGTTTAGTGATCCATTTAACTGGTCACTGACTTTGAATCTTTTGGATTCTGTGCTTATATCTTCTGTAAAGAAGTGCGGTGGAACCAGCTATCCAGCCAGGGGTGCCTGATCGGTAAGGGTTTGTGAGCCTCTCCATCTTCACTACTGATTTTCCCATCCCCACTTGGTCAGCAGCTATCCACAGATTTTCTTACAGATTGCTTGTGGACTGGAAAAAGTACCTTTACTCACATGTTTTGCAAGCTTGACATACATCCACCTCCTACACATCTGTACAATGATTTTTTTAGTCTTACCACAAAACATTTGTGTTATGGAATATTAGAGGCTTCAGTGTAATGCAGGAGTGCGATACCCAATCAAGGGCTTTTGCTATTACTCAGGTTACTAGTTATTTTCCTGATAAAGTAACAACCTGTAGAAACCGGAGATGAAGGGCAGTGCTCCACTTCTGACTGAGGTTCTGGCTTTCTATTCAGCAAAAATAGGTATTCGCACGATGCCTTGTTCCAGGAGAATGCATTGTGCCCAAGGAAAGCGAGTATACCAGAAACGTGTACGCCAAACATCCCTAGTGCTGTGCCTTTGGCCTCGCAAGTGCTGGCTGACTAGGTGCACGCTGGAAGTGCCGCTAGAATCTCCTAGGACCTAGGCGTTACCACAGCCAGCAGAGGACATAAGCAGCAGTGCAGAACTGCACAAGTGAGAAAATTCTCCTGGCTTTTTGTCAGTGGTCTTTCACCTTGTGTTTATTTTTCTGTGTGGTTAGAAATGTTAATGGAACTTCATATACATTTGTTTGGCAATAATGATAGTAAACATAAGAAAATGCGCCCACTGACGAGTTTACAATCGCTAAGAGTTCTTGTCAGTTACCCATAGCTAACCATGAATGTCTTTACAGTTGTGACAATGGTGGTTACAACAAAGAGGACAAACACTGGCCGCAGAAGACATCAAGGACAACTTCATCTGATTTCTTCTTCCACTGTTGTTCCTTTGTCTCCACAACCTGTCTGGAGTGGAAATGCACAGGGTTTACCACCAAGCCACACCCCATGTGAGTTGTACCTCGCTGGCTGCACTTAGACAGCAGCCACCGCAATGCATTCAGGGAGAGGGCAAGTAGTGAACTTTACAGAAACCCCTCGGAGAACAGAAACTGATCAAACTTGGTTACATTTTCGAACTTAAAGGCGGCCCTCAGTGTGATCGACAGTGAACTGCTGCCTAAGTGTTAGGAATTGGAAATCGTAGCTGGACCTCTAGTCCAGCTTATTAGACACCTTTGTGGACATATACCTGAGTGGAACCTGTTGTGATGCTTTCAGAATATGGAGCTGAGTGCTGGTCGTTCTTTTTGACTGAGAACGAACCATAAAGTGCCCTGAAGCTCCCTTGGCCTGTTCTGCTGCTGTTGTTGCTAGTATGAAAGGCGACAATCAGCTCAAGAAATTTTAGAGACATAGGTGCTGTGCCTAGAAGCTCTCTCTTCCATTCTCCAGAAACTAGAGGGGGTGTGTCTCAAGAAACTACTACATCAACTACTGTGCTACTGAGCCGATCCCTGCTGCAGAGAAACCTGTGTGTGTCATGTAGTTGCCTCTTGGAGGTTAGAGTATTAAGTCTGCTCCCACACCTGGCCTGCGAGCTCAAACAGGGCTGTCCCGAGCCCAGAAACATTAAATGCATCAAAGCCTGCCCACCAGTTGTGATGATATTCATATTTGAACACCTCGGTTCAACTTTTTCTTGGCCACAGAGTTTTAGCTGTATCCTTGTACGCCAACTCGTGGGCACCCCTGACACCGTAAAATTCCTTCTGCCCTGTTAGAGCTGTCTCTAGTGACCCATTGGGATGCACCTAAAGGGAATTATTATTGATATTATTTTTCCCTTCTAACCTCGTTGAAGCTCCCTCCAATAACTTAGTGGCTTGGACAGCTCACCTCTTGATCTAATTCTACATTACAAATGCCAAATATACTACGCTATTCATCACACAGACCATTCCCTCTCAATCTCGCCAATGGTCCAAAATCAACATGGAGAAAGCCAGTCAGTATCTGAAACAGTTCCTGGCCTTGGTCCCCACCACCCATCAATCCAGAAGAGCTAGCATTGACACTAAACAACTGTCTGAGTAGTGCATTTGAACAAATACTACCCCATTCAATCAAATGCTGGCCCTCATCCTGATTAGCCAGTTGGTAGTATGCCTGAATTAGATGTAATAAAACTCCTGTTTTTGAAGATTCTGATAGAAGCTTCTGTTTGTCTTGCTGGCCGGGCACTCCACCAGTCAACAAAGTTCAGCTGAGACACTATAAGCACTGTATGAGGCCAAAACCAGCTGTTGTAAACAGCTGATCCAAGAGACAACCAATTCAACTTGCTCATTGTTCAAATTGGGCAAACAGCTTTCTAGCCCTATATCTCTAATTGTTCCTTCCTCCCAGGAGATGTGTTACAGAGTTGCTGCTTTCTTCTTTGAGCTGATACTGCCCCTACATCTCAGCATAACAGGGAAGACATAATTCAAAGTCAGCAGTGGTGAATCCTTCCTCGATTCTTCAAGAAGACTCTCGCATACCTCGCCCCCTCCATAACATGTGCCGTAACCCTGCTTTTCTATGATTTCTCCTCTTGAATTATTGTTCCCAGTGATCGAAAGAGGAGTAAAACTGTAATTATAAGCATATCTCCTTTGCCCAGTTTTTGCTAAACTGGGAGAGAAATACCAGGCCCAATGGCTCTCTAACCATATAGAAAAACACAAAATGCTTTGATGAAGCTCAAGTCAGCCTCTGCCTAGAGGGCATGGAAACTGCCCTTAAGTCTGTCCTCAGCGACTTGAGAGTAAACCTTGATGCTGACCATCCCACTAGACTCATTTGATTAGATCTGTCCTACACAATGAATTCCGCTGATCATTTTATTCTTCTGGATCAGTTGGGTGTAGTATTGGTTGGTGGCTCAGCTCTTTCCTGTTCTCCTCCTTTCTGACATTACATAAGCAGTCCCTTCCCCTCCCCCACCGTCTGATCCATATCTTCCCCAATCAATTGTGGAGTTTCACAGGGATCATCCTTATAATCTGTTCTATTTAATATCTTCACGACGCGGCTCATTAACATCTTTGGATCTTTTTGCCTGCTCTGTATATTACTGACAGATCCGTCTTCAGGAAGAAATTCATTCTACTGTTCAGTTATGCTTTTTGGCCATCCAAACATGGATGAGCTTGAATATGTTAAAACTAACTGCTGGCTAAAAAGACTGTGGTGGTAATATGCATTCCAGACTAAGTATGGAATGCTGGTTTCTGGCAGAGCCAGCTGGGTGCACTGCACTGTCCCGTTAACATGGGCAAAAAATGTGAGCATCAGCATGACAAAGACTTTCTATTAGAAAAGCAGGTTGACTCTGTTACAGATGCATGTGTTTTCCAACTAAAACTTATGAAAGCATTATTGGTAGGAGCAGTGATATTATCCAGTCTCGATTACTCTAAAGGCTGTTGTTTAGGGTTCCCTGATAAAACTTGGTGGTGAGACTAGTCTATGTGATGCGAAGGACTGAGCTTGTGACTGTAGCCCATCACAAGTTACACAGGTTGTCAACTGAACAGATAGTTGCATTTAAGTCTCTGTGTCTGGGTCATCAAGCTATCATGACACTAGTGCCCCTGCAATTAAGGCTAAACTTTCAGGACACCTGCCCTCACACTCACTTCAATTTGCTTACCATTTAGCTGCTGTGGTTCCCCATTTTAGATGTGCATGATTAGAAGGCAGATCGTTTGCTGTAGTAGCCGCTAAATTATGGAATCTCCTCTCTACCTCGCTTTACAGTATCTCTAACCAAACATTCTTTAGCACGGCACTGAAAACACATCTTTTTCTTTTTAATAAATCTTTTTATTGATTTTCATCATCAAAAACAAAGAATATAGTTCAACCAGTCAATAGAACTCAGGTCATTACATTTCTGCATTCAAACACATCTTTTTCAATAGCCCACATCCTCATTTATGCTCAGAATCATTCACTGGGTCCTGGTATTAAGATGCCTCCAGGTGACTGTGTGCTCTGTAAGTACCTCGTTCATTTATCAATAGCCTTTGAGCTGGATTGGACATCCCTTCACTGGCCCTGTACATTGCCACCCCCTGCCCCCATCCTTTAGTGTCCTTTCAATTTGCCAGTCTTTGGTGGGCTCTTCTGGTCTTTTTGTGCAGGTTGTGGTCATTACTTGCTAGAGGAACTTGTTTTGCATTTGGATCAAATCTTCATAAAACTCGTCTTAGATAGCACAAATCTCAGTAGTACGAGCTATGAGATAGTGGGGCATTTTTCGGAGCCCCTTGGCAATGGGTTTTATTGGGCTCATTTTGAGTGATTTTAGAGCAATTTATCAGTATTATCCCGAGGATTAACCTTACTGTTGCACCCAAAACTGATAACTAGGGATAGCCAAGTATGCCCCTTTAGCACTTGATTTTATTTATTTTGAAGGTTTTATATAGCGCGAACAAGACCCTTGAGAGTATCAGAGCGCTTTACAAGTCATATGTAGAAAACAAGATATAGCACATAAATATATAGGTGAAACAGCTGTACATAGCTTATACTTGTACACATAAGTTAGCGCAAAAAACAAAAGGACAATTATGGAGCACAAAAACAGAACTGGTAATAATATACAGTAAAAGGACAGTGTTCACGTGAATTTAGCCATGAGGATCGCTTTCACTTCTTTTTTGAAGGAGGCAGTGGACGGGTTCATTCTTGTTTCAATGGTCAAAGCGTTCCAGATCCTAGGAGCCATACCAGAGAAGGATCGGTTATAGGTTTTTTTTTTCTTTACAAATCGTTGTGGTTTTAGAAGAAGAGTATTGGCACTCCTGGATGCTTTGATGCCCGCAGAGAGCATCAATTTCTGAGCTAGGTAGTGTGGGGAATTGTGGTGTATGTCCTTGTGCGTCATACAAGCGATTTTCAGATGAATTCTAGCTTCAAACGGGAGCCAATTGAGGGCTCTCAGGTCAAGGGATATGTGTGAGTTTCTCTTTGAACCCGAGATGAGTCTCGCAGCTGAGTTGATAGTGGCTCTTAGTGGGGCTGTCGATGACCTTGGGAGGCCGCTTAAGGTTAGCGCCCCATATTCCACTCTAGGGATTACTAGGGCTTGAACTGCTTGTTTGAAATCGTAGGCTGGCAGAAAGGGTTTCAGTTTTCGCAGGGTCTTCAAGTGGAAGTTAGCTCCTTTTGTGGGGGCGCTGATAAGCTTCTGCATCTTTAAGTTGCTGTCAAGCGTTACACCTAACGATTTCGCTGAGTCGACGATGAGAGTTTGTCCTTTGAGAGCTGTTAGGTGCTTCAGCCAATCCAGGATAGTGGGAGTTTTGTTCGGGGGAGCGATTAGGAGTAATTCCGTTTTGAGGGAGTTTAGTTTCAAGTTGTTTTCGGCCAGCCATGTTTGGGTTTATTGTAGTGTGGAGTTGAATGATTTGATGTCATCAAGTGAGTGGATCTTGATGTAGATTTGGGTGTTTGCTGCATACATATGGAAGTGAATCTTGGCGAGGCTGAGAAGATCGGTAAGAGGTTCCATAAAGAGGTTGAAAAGGGTTGGTGAGAGGGAGGAGCCTTGTGGAACTCCTAATGTGACTGGCATGAGGTTGGACAGGGATTGGTTGACCTTGAATCTTGTGATCTTTTTTGGAGAAAAGAAGCAAACCAGTTAAATACAGTTCCAAACATTCCCATTCTGTGATACAGGAATTCAAGCAGGTTGCCGTGTTTGACAGTGTCAAATGCTGATGACCGGTCGAGTAGGATAAGTAAACAAGCTTCGTTTTGGTCCAGGATTTTTAGAGCGTCGTCAGTTACATGTGTCATGGCTGATTCGGTACTGTGACCTGCTCGGAAGCCTGATTGAAATTGGTTGAGCAGGTTGAATTGATCAATGTGACTGTTCAGCTGCATGTTAACGCATTTTTCCAGGAGTTTGACTAGCATAGGTATGTTAGAAATCGGACGATAGTTATTTACGTCCGAGGGGTCAGCTGTTGTTTTCTTCAGGATAGGTGACACCTGGCCTATTTTCAGGATGTCTGGAATGGATCCTTGAAGGAGGGACGCATTTATGGTCTTGGTCCAGAGAGGTAGTCACAGAGGAATGAAGTCTTTTAAGCAATTAACTGGGAGTGGGTCTGTGAAATGATTGGAGGGTTTCAGAGCGGTTAGCGTCTTTAATATGGAATCTTCACTGTAAGTGTTGAAGTGGGATCAAGTTGCTTTTTTTTAGTTTGAATTTTGGGAGGTCGTTAGTTTGTGTACCAACCGGAGGCAGTGATGAATTCTTTTTCATGTCTCAGAGGAATAAGAGGTCCTTGAGTAGATCCGATTTTATGGATTCTGTTTTAGAAGCGAAGAAGGAGGCAAATTCAACTCAATTGGGTAGATTAAGTGGGATAGCGTTAGGGAGACTGGGTACGCTCTTGGTTTGGGTTTTGATGAGATCAAATAGCTTTTTGGGGCGGTTCTTGGCTTGGTCTAGTTGAGTCCTGAAGAAGTCGTTTTTAGATTTTCTGATGTTTCTAAAATAGGAGTTTCTGGCGATTCTTAGATTCTTGAGGTGGTCAGCTGAGGGAGCGGCTCTCCAACGTCATTCAATTACTCTGAGAGAGCGTCTGTCTTCATTTAGCCTCCCATCATACCAAGGTTTTGAGTCTTTTGTGGAAGTTCTTTTCAGTTGAAGCGGAGCTTAGCAGTCCAAGACTTACTCAGAGAGGTGGTATGGGGATAGAGATTTACAAAAGAGCAAACATTAGATAGTAATCAATAATTCACTGCAAAGCCAGTACTTCAAAGTGTAAAACAAGTGCTTTAACACACATGAGAATCACTGAACAAAATAAACAGTGGGCATTCCTTACATTCCTTAGAGACACTAATGGGAGCAGCATCCATGCTAATCTTAATCATTGATAGAATACATCAGCCTTTGGCCCTGTGGGAGAGACCTAGGTGTGTCTCGTTGGGCAGCTCCTACAGTTCAGTGTGTCTCCCCTGATGTAGATGTGCACTAATCCTACCCTTCCTGGATTGCAATGTCACTCTACATTTCTGTCCTCAGTGGAGCAATTCAAAGTAATCGGTGTTGTCTGCTGGCAGTGCCTGCCTTGACTCTGATTAGCTGGTGCTGCACCACCCTGTATGGCGTGCATCCTGCGTACCTCCCAGAGTGGAGCAATTGTCTGTCCTGGCCATGACCCCACTGTTGTGTTCACACTTGGCAAGGTGAGCGCTGGCACCTGAAGTACAGGTGAGTAGCAGCAGCTCCAGGACCACTCGAGGGGAGGCTGGTCTGGGGGTCGTAATGATCCTGCATTCCAGATTCTTCCTCTAGCCCAATCACAAAATCCACCACCAAAACAAGTTATGTTGCTATCCCAGGTTGTAGCGGCCAGTACCTTGCCTGGTATGGTCCCCTCTGCTGAAGTCTGTTAGAGGTAGACGAGCCACGGAAGGCATGAGCCCCAAGCATGGCCCTGGCTCATCTTGAGGTCTTCTTGAAACCTCAAGCCCAAAAGGAACCGATGCCATGTGGCTTCTGTCTGCCACCCACACTCTAGCCTCATGTTCCAAGAATTAAAAACAAATCTTAAACGTTTGATGTTAAAAAGGAGAGAAGCGACAGCCATCTTGTGGCTGAATTGCATAATGTGAAACCAGACAGTGATCAGTCTTTGCTTGCTCGCTCGGCCAACGTGTGTGATCGTATGCAAATGTTTTATTTCACTAATCCTCCTTTTTCTTAGTTATCACATATGAGAACACCTTTAAATATGTGAGTTCTGGATGTGTGTTACACAAAAACCTCTTGTGTTTGTTTTAAGACTACAGTGTTCCTCCATGTATAATAAAAATCTGAGGTACAGATGACAACAGACTTGCCTCTTCACTTGCAGCAATTGTGTCAGAACGGGGGACAGTAATGTCACTAAGTTCATATTTAAACATCATCACTTTTAGTAAATACCTCTCAATGCAGTGATGCAATCTGATGTATTAAGGTGAAATTCTTCTTCATGTCATACAAATGCACTTTTTTGAATTTTGAAGAGTCTATCCTATTTATGCATGATGTATGCAGCAAGGGTTACATGCCGAACATTTTCAGCGCTCGGCTTGTGAATGGGCTCTGATCCAGCGGGCTATAGAAAATATATCATAAACTACGCTACCCAATTTCATAACCTATAAACAAAATTCTAAACTATACATGGACCCATTTATGAACCTGATATATTTTGGGCCTACTGAATCAGGTGGTCAGAATAAATCTATATACACATTATCTACACAATATATACATTTTTATACATTTGCAGAAAGAATATTGTCATTAGAATAAAACTCAACCATTTAAACGACCACCATAGGCGACGTGATCTAGCTAATGGTAACCTATACTTCTAAATAACCAAGACCAGCTTGTTTGTCAAAAGTAAGATTTTATTTTCTAAATTATGGTATATAAGTTGTAAGTTTTATAAATGAAATTTTATTTGCAATAAAGCAAGCATGATAGTAAGAAATATGGAAAAATACAATTTAAGCAATTGAATCAATTTAAAGAAATTATATAAAGTTTAGCATTTCTAAAACCTATTTCCCTAACTGAGCTAAATAGACAGAAATTAAAGTAAAGTTCTTTGAGGATTCTTACGTGCTCCACGCAAAGTCCAGCAGCACATCACCCTCATCGGAAAGTCAGAAAGCAGCAGCCAGCCCAACCCTAAGGGCATGACTTTTTATACCTTTCTACGCTAACTAAACTAGCAAAGGAAAATTTTCAGAAATACTCGACGTCCCATTGGCTGAGAGTGACAAGTGACATGTCACCCGATTCTTAAAAAGTTCCACAAAATCATGTCTTACAAAGACCATTGTCTCTTCCACGTGAAGCCAGAGGCTTCCTGCGATTGCAACTTTGTTTTAAGTCATCCTCGCAGCTTCCATAGTCTTACAGTGCAACTTCCGCGGATGCCAAGTTAAGGACTGACAAAAAGTTCACTTTCGACCTTGGCCATGTCCGACAGAATGATGTCAGCTCATCAGTTTTCGCTTTGTGAATGCATCTTCAATAAACGTTTTAATTCAGAATGGGCGTCTCGTGACTTTCTGCAGAAATATGAATTAGCTCTTTTTGTGCAGCTCAAATAGTTAGGCCTCAAAAGCAGGCAACTTATGATTTCTAGTATAAAACAAACACAAGAAAAGTATTAATGTAAGAAATAAAGTATATTCTGTATCCACCCCATGGTTTACTAAATAATTAACCCACCCTATTAATCAAAATGTTACCTAGCCATTGCAAACAAATAAAGCAGCGTTTATATTTACCAGTCTCCGTTTTTCTATGAGACCCATATGCACCTAGAATAGTAGAAATGACATCACACAGACAAGAAAAAGCAAAACAAGCACATGCTTATTTTAAATATGCAGCAGTTAGTAATGACAAAAACGAAAACAATAAATTATTTTATTATTTTGCACGAACAAAAAGATGCAACATTTATGCACGTTTATGAGCACACATGTTAGTCCCCCCACGTGTAAAGTTTAATCTAGGTTGTATTAGCACGACATATCACAAATCATTAATAATTTTATTCATGTTATGGAAATGTGACTTTGCGAGTTTAAACAAAATTTTGTTTTCTATCTCGCTCCATCAACTCCCTCATCTGGTGATTAACAAATCACCACACCAGCACTCAAAATTTTGGTAAAATTAAATTTATAAGAAATCGATTCAAATTCATTGTATTAGTAAACCTAAAAGTCTGTTTCAGCATAATCTTTACAATTAACATGACGCTCTCTATGTAACTCCTGCAACTCAATCTCCCTTTCCTCTTCTTTTCTGAGTTTATAAATTCTCTTCTTTTCTCTTAAATGCTTCTTTCTTTTATGCAACAGACAACCTACTTTAGTCAAAATAAAAATGAATATAATTATAATCAAAGGTGCCAGAATCTTGCCAAGAATTGAACTTCCGATATTATGAAACCAGTTTTTAATTGCTTGAAACCTATTTGAAAGTTTCCCAGTAAAATCTTCTTCTTCTAAAGGAATTATTTCAGAATGCATTTGTGTAATATTCTTAATATACATTTCAATATTTTTACTTTCATCCGGTATATATGTACAGCAATGTTGGACATGTAAAATGCCACAGACTCCTCCCTCCTTTGCTAGGAGTATGTCTAAAGCAAGACGGTCTTGAATTACCATGGATCTAATTGCAATAACTTCAACATTCACTAATTGAAACCCATCAGCAGTGTCAGTTGATAATCTATCAACTATAGTGGACAATTTTCTGATTCTCCCTGCATTTAGGGTTATACCAACAAAAGGTATTACAGCTTGGAAAATATCTCCCAGAACTTCAGTAAAAGTTTCTCTTTTAGCTCTATTTACATAATTATGAATTTTAAATAATCCTTCTGAATCTCTGTCAACATGAAACACTTTAGGAAAAACAATTCCCACATAACAAGTTCCATACCAATGGTCTGGAAGGTTGTAGTAGGCTTTGTCACCACAAACAAAATAAATTCCAGGAAAGATAGGATCTTTTCCACCTTTAAATCCCCAACCTCCCATAATCTGATAAGTATCTTCACAGTTGCTTGCACCTACAAAATAATTATCAAAAAGTGTGTTATCTCTTCTAATGCAAAGCTTTCCACTAACAGGTTTGTCTATGTGAATTGCAATATTTTCAAGCATTTTGCCATTTAATTTCTCATCCTCTTTTTGCCAGTATGATGACTTAGTCTGCTTGACTAATTCATTTCTCTTATAAATTGCTCTTCTCTCCTCAACCATATTCAGAAATTTCTTCCCTTCAGCACTTAATTTACATGTTAGATTATTCTTGTAAGCATACTCATAAGTCAGTTCGTTAGTAACAAGGAAATATTCTCTTAATTGTTTAGCTTTCTTATGCTTATTTAAAGCATTATCAATCTTGACATTAGCAAAAATCTCATCATAATTTGAATAGTAATATTCTAAACGACCAGTTTGATAAAATAAACTAGTTAATACACTACATGTAACAGCATAAGTGAGAGGAAGCATATTATATGTTACTCCCTCAGAAACAGAAGCGGGTAACTTAACGCATACATAACAATCCTTTGCATCCATTACCTTTACATATTCGCTCAAAAGCTTTGTGAAAGTATTACTTGAAAAATCACCTATTGATTTATCTTGATGAATGTTAGGCTGATGATCAATTACTTTTGCAGATGCACTATGTTTAGTTTGGCTAACCAGAGCTTTGCTTGTTATGTTAACTTTGTGTAATTCTCTATTCATTTCTAAAGGTATAATCACAGCTAGTACCAACCAGAGCAGAACTAAAATGAGCAGACACACCAGAGTCATCTTACAGCATCTTTTAAAAACAGAGCATTTTGAAGTGCTCTCCTTAATGTAAGGCATTTTTAGGTTAGTTTTAGCCTCAAAAAATTAAAAATAAATTTTAAAATTTATATACACCCCCCTTTTAAAATATATTTTTCTTTTATAACCCTAAACAAGATTTCTTCGACCTTATGTCATACATAAGTTTTCTTCTATTAGACAGTTTTCTTCGACCTTGTGTCAACTAACAGGATTTCTTCAGCCTTATGCCAATTTAATAAATTTGTACTTCAATCATTGTCACTAATTTCTTGGATTTCGTTTTCTTCTTCACTACTATCATATATGTCTATAACAGGTGGAATCACTAAGTAAGTCCACTCAGGAGACTTGTATTTCTGGTTTGGTCTAATTATTCTCTTCCCTTTTCTTGATATCACTTCTATTTTCCTTCCAACTCCAACCTCTTTTCCAGGACTCTTTTGACTACTGATTTCTTCAACTTGTTCTATTGGCTTTTTAATCAATCTGACTCTCAATCTTCCACCAGGCCAGTAGTCTGCTTTTCTCACGTACTTTTTCTTTGGTTCAGAATTATTTGATTCAGATTTCCAAGTCCTTTTCTTTCTGCTTTCACTTCCACCTTCCACGTCACTTTCCTCAGTTTCGTAGTCTGAAATTTCAATTGACTCAGGAACTTCTCTATTCGGCAATTTCACTCCTTCAGGAACTTCACTTTGTCTTCCATCACTGGTACTCGGTAATTCGTTCTCTTCCTCTTCCTCAATTACCTCTAACTTCCCAGATTTCGGATTTTTGTTCCTTACTTCAGAGCTTGTTCTCTGCCTTTCGATACTCTCCTGGTCTGAAACTTCTTTTGGTTCAGCTTCTCTGTCTTCAACATAGACAACCGAATCCTCAGTTATCTTTCCTTTTAGCAGATTCTCTTCACCTTCAGAATCTATTTCAATTATTTCTAAGTCTTTTCTTGTCAGATCTCCATTCACTGGCACAGTTTCCAGATGTCGACTTTCTTGTCGATCTTCAGAATCTGGAATTACTTCACCTTCTGTTCTGTCTTCTGCTTCAGAATCAGAGTCATCTGTGGTATCACTTTCAACATCAGAATTCTCAGGAGTTGGTATTGGAATAGTATGACTTGGATGAATCCAGCGCTTCAATCCTCTGCACTTTACAGCATTAGTAGTGATCAAGATTACCTGCCTAGGTTTCTGCCATCTAGGAGATAGACAATTCCTCCTCCGATGTACTTTCGTTCTGACCCAGTCTCCAGGTCTCAGATCATGTGTCAAAACTTTGTCATTTGATTGTGCTTCAGTTCCCACCTGATTAGACACAGAAGTTACCATATCAGATAACCTTTTACAGTAATCCAAAATTGCACTGTCATTTATGCTCAACAGTTTACCTACAGGTACAAAAGCTTGCCTCATAACTCTTCCCATCAAAATTTCATGAGGACTCAAACCTGTCTTTTTATCTGGTGTACTTCTTATTGACATCAAAACAAGTGGAAGAGCATCAGTCCACTTAACTCCTGTCTCTAGACACATTTTTCCAATTCTGTTTTTGATAGTTCCATTTATTTGTTCAACTACACCTGATGCCTCTGGTCTGTATGCACAGTGTATTTTCTGCTCAATACTCATAGCTTCGCAAATTAATTTCAACAGTTTATTATCAAAATGACTTCCTCCATCACTCTCAATAGTGACTGGAAAACCGTACCTTGGGATGATTTCTCTGAGCATTAGTTTTGCTACTGTAATTGAATCACAATGTCGTGTAGGAAAAGCCTCTACCCACCTTGAGAACAAGCATACAATTACAAGTACATATTTCAAACAGTTGTGTAAGGGCATTTCAATGAAATCTATTTGTAACCTGGTAAAGGGACCACCCTCTCGACCAATTATTCCTGTCCCCACCACTGATTTTCTGTTTGGATTCATTTGTTGGCATGATAAACACCTTTGACAAAAAGATTCTGCAATGGTTCTAAATTTGGTATTGAACCATGTTTCTTTAAACAGTCTGACCATAGAATCTCTTCCTAAATGTGCAGGACCATGATATAATCTGGCCATGTCAGAAATCATGCAATTTGGTAAAACTACTCTGCCATCTTTGTAAACCCACACTCCATCTTCATCACGTTGTCTACAATCTGATCTTAACCATAGGTCTTTTTCTTCATCATCTGCTTCGTTTTGTAAATCTCTAATCTCATTCCATGTTTCTACAATAGTTGTTAGCATTAATGAATTTGAATCAGTTTCTGTACTTCTATTCCGATTGTAAGAATAATTTTTCCTTGCGCAGTACTTTGCTGTTTCATCTGCGAAGGCATTTCCTTTGGAAATATAATCAGTCCCTCTAGTGTGTGCTGCACACTTGACTATGGCAATTTCTTTTGGCAATTGTATTGCTTCAATTAATCTTCTAATGAAAACTGCATTTTTAATTGGTGACCCTGTTGATGTCATGTATCCTCTCTGTGACCAGAGTTGTCCATAATCATGCACAACTCCGTACCCATACTGACTATCAGTAATGATGGTAACTCTTATATCCTTTGATATTTCACATGCACGAATTAAAGCAATCAATTCAGCTACTTGAGCTGAACGAACTCCTTCAAGACATGATGCTTCTTTAATGTTTTCGACTGTACAAACTGAGTATGAAGCTTTCAAGACACCACCTTCGGATCTTAAGCATGAGCCATCTACAAAGTAGACAAAATCCGATTCAGGCAAAGGTCTGTCTTTGATGTCTTTTCTTGGTTTTGTGCAGAATTCCATGACATCTAAACATTCATGTTCTGTCTCAATGTCATTAACGATTTCTGAATCAGGCAGTAATGTAGAAGGATTCAGATTCAAACATCTTGAAATCGAAACATTATCTGCTCCTAGTATGATTTTCTCATACTTTGTCAATCTGCTACTTGTTAAATGTTGAGTCTTACCTCTTGTCAGTAATATTTCAACTGAATGAGGCACAAAAACTTTTACAGGAAATCCCATAATGATTCCTTCACTTTGTTCAAGACTGATACTTGTAGCTGCAACTGCTTTTAAACAACCTGGTAATGCTTTTGCAATTGGATCAAGAACTGCAGAGAAATATGCAATGGGTTTCTTTAGGTTTCCATGTCTCTGAATTAACACAGATAATGCACATCCTTCTCTTTCACTGCAATACAGTTCAAAATCTTTCTCATAATTTGGCATACCCAAAGCAGGAGCTTGGCATAAGCTCTTTTTCAAGTTTTCAAAAGATTCCATCTCAACATCATTGAGAATAATTGGATCTTTTACATCTGATTTGGTCAGTCTTTGTAGTGGTTTCGCAATTACTGAAAATCCACTTATCCATTGTCGACAGTAACCTACCATTCCCAGGAACATTCTGACCTGTCTTTGTGTTCTTGGCGGTAACATTGCTTGAATCATTTTTATTCTCTCTATTGTTACTTGTCTTTTTCCCTTTGCGATTCTGTGACCAAGATATTTCACTTCCTGTTTGCAAAACTGTAATTTTGCTGGGGACACTTTATGTCCTTCTTCTGCAAGGCGATTTAACAGAATTATTGTGTCTGTTACACAATTTTCTCTTGTCTTTGCAGCTATTAACAAATCATCAATATACTGCACCAACGTAGACCTACCTGGTAAGTCTAAATCTTCTAATGATCTTTTAAACAGTTCGTTAAAGATTGAAGGACTTTCTGTATAGCCCTGAGGGATTCTTGTCCATCCAAGGGTCTTACCTTGGAATCTGAAAGCAAAGATTTCATAACTGTCTGGGTGTAGAGGAACAGTAAAGAATGCATTGCAAAGGTCAATGACTGTGTACCATTCAGCATCATATGGAATCTGAAATAGAATCACTGCTGGATTTGGAACCACAGGACAACATGGAATAACAATTTGATTAACCTTTCTCAGATCTTGTACGATCCTAAATGTTCCGTTAGCCTTTTTAACTCCCATAATTGGTGAATTACAAGAGCTACTCTTCATTTCTTCCAATACACCTTGCTTGATTAATTTTTCAATTACAGGTGTAATACCTTCAATTGTCTCTGTTTTCATTTTATATTGTGGAGTGTTTGGAAATTCTATTCCCTGCTTCAATGCAATTTTAACAGGATCTACGTTTTTCATCAGACCCATCTCATTCCCAGTAAAATCCCATATTTCAGATTTCACTGTTTCTTTTAGCTCTTCAGGTAAATCTTTTTCTTCAATTGCAGGAAACAATTTTGTTTCTTCTGCTTCCATCATCATCATTGTCATTCTGTACAAACCATCTTCCTCCATTGTTTGTAATTCAACTCCTTCAGGAGAACAATATATTCTGCAATTCATTTTACATAGGATGTCTCTACCTAATAGATTTACTGGACTACTATTACAAACCACAAATCTGTGTTTGTCTCTGTAATTTCCAATTTCGACTGGTACTGGATCAGTTAAATCTGTTTTAATTTGCTGATTACTTACTCCGACAACTTGGATGGTATCCCCAGAGAGAGGTAGGTTTTCAATTTCCACTGATCTAACAGTAGAACGGGTAGCACCAGTGTCCACTAGAAAAGTGATGTCTACATCATTAACTTTCCCGTTTACATAAGGACCGGACTGGTCAACCTCAAGAGTGGCTCCAACAACACACTCTTCCTCCTCTCTCGGGCACCGTCAGCAATAATCATCAGAATCACTGTCTTGGCTTTCTGTTAATAAAAACTGTTGTGAAGCATTTTGCATTTGAACCCTTTGCTGCTTTTGCTGTTTTTGTGGTTTTATTACCTGTTCACATCCCTGAAATCCCACGTTTGGATTATATTTTTGAACTCCCCCACAATTCGGAAAAGGTGGTTGTGGCAACTGGTCCTGTCGATTATTCACCTGTTGTTGTTGCTGTTGTTGTAATTGTCGCTGAATATTAAATTCATTTAACCCCTGTTGCATCTGTAGCTGTTGCTGCACGTTAACACCATTCTGCATCTGTGGATTCAATAAGGGATTCTTTAAGTTTCTAGGAGGATGAGGACACTCATCCCTCCAATGTCCAATTTCGCCACAATTAAAACAAGGTAATCTTTGTTTCAGCTCTTCTATCTTTGGGCTAAATTTCTTTTGGAAATTATTACCTTTAAACTTTCCTTGTATCTGGTTCGTATTTCCAGTTTGAACAAAATTAGTGTTCTTATTTCCCATGCTGGCAATCTGTTGCTCAGCCACCTTTACCTGTGCCCACATGGCTTTCTCCTTCAGCTTCTTCTGTTTTACTTCTAATTCATCGCTACAATATTTTGCTTTTCTCAGAATATCATCAATAGATAGTGCTTGCCATCCGACAATGCTAGTTCTGATCATTTCTCCAATTTCAGGCTTTAGTCCATAAACAAATCTATATATAAAATGACTCATGTCTTTCTCATCTAATTTTTCATAACCACTGTATTGTTTAAAGATTAACAGTAGTCTTTCATAAAAAGAATGAACTGATTCTTTTGTTTCCTGCTCTGTTCTTTCTATTTTAACCCAATCAACTTCTTTGGGTGGAATTTTGTTTTTCATCCAAACAATTACTTTCTCGTAAAAATCCATTACAAGTGGATTTGGGGCACCTGTTTCTTTAATTCGCTCAGGTTCTGTTTTTGGCCAACTAATAGATATTTTACATTCTGTCCAAAGATCAGATGGAACAACAATGTCAAAAAATCCATCCAAATCAATCCACAGAACTTTTGACACTTTGATAAATCTATCGACTTGCCTGTACCACTCAACAGGTTTCTCTCTTAATTTAGGAAAATCATTTGTGAATAACAGAATGTCTTGTCTCGACCATGGGACATGAACATATCCTCCACCTGCAACTTCTCTCATTGGAAATTGTTTTGACATTCTTTCTAATCTTTCATCTTCCTTCTTTTTAGTCCATTTCACTCTCCATTTGTTCAGTTCTCCTAGCTTTTTGATATAGACAATTAAATCTTTAATGTGAACTATTCTTCCCATTGAGTTCAAACTCTCAATGTCGCTTTCTGAAAAATCTAATCTGTAATGTTTTGCAAAATTCTTTTGTTTACTCACATCGATTTCAAGTTCTGCAGCTAGATCCTCTAATTGATCATATTTATTTTTCGTTTTCCATTGAATACTTTTGCAAATGAATAATAGTTCATCATCCCGATAGTAATTTAAACTATCTGGGCCAATTGTTCCAATTATTAATTCTTCAATATTTGCTTTTAATTTGGCCACATCAAGCTTTGGTGTAGTTACCCTGACTTCAGGACTTCCTACATCTGACATAGCACCCATTGGTGTTTTTGGAGATAAATCCTCATTAAAGGTTAAATCAGGCATTCTCGATCTAGAAGTGTTTAATTCTGTCAAATCTGAATAAAATTTTTCAGCAGGCTTTTGAATTTCTGTATTTAAAGGAATAGTTAATCCAGTTTTGTTTGTATTTCTTTGATCAAATACAGGCTGAACAGGACCTATTGTTACTGGAACTGTGACAGCTTCCATGCCTTTTGTCATTCTTTTGATTAATTCTTCTTTAGACCTTAAGTATTCATTATAATCGACCTCATCAACATTTCTTGTCTCTCTTGCATAATCTTTTGGAGGTTCCCTTGCTCTTGGAGTCATTGAAAAATGTCTACCCTCATTTCGAGCATTCTCAAATTCTGGTCTTCTAGGAGTTTCAGTGATTTCACAATTATTTGGATAAAGTTTAGGAGCTTCATTAATTGGAGGTGCGCTCGGTGAAGTTTCAGTAGAAACCACCGGAGTAGACCATGATCTAGGAGGTCTCAAAGGCTGATTAGGCTGTTTCTTTCTAGCAGTTGTATATATTTCTTCCATAACTGCATCCTCAGATTCACTTTCCATAGATTTTCCTGTAGGAGAACCCATTACCATTTCATGAATTAAATACAATCCTTCACTCATGTTTCCCTGTCTCCACATTCGTAATCTATCTTCATGAGTTTCTCTTTTCCATGATGGATTTTTAGAAGGTCTTTTAATTCCACTAGCTTCTCTTTGTAACTGATACATTTCATCTTCCCACTCAACTAAAGCTTCAAATTGAGTTGGTCTCGGTTTTGGAACAAGAGCATTCATTTTCTCTCGTAAGTTTCTTAAAACTCTTACATTAAATGAACCATCATCAGGCCAAGCCAAAACACCATCGTTTTTAGTATAACGTTTCCAACTGTCGAACCATAAGACAGTATGATATCCGTATTCACCTTCCATGTACGCTGCAGGTGTTTTATACTTATGAAGTAGTTTACCACCTCGCGTTTCGATTTTCTTGTCAGGTGAAAATAAATTCTTAAATTTCTGAAATAATGTTGTCTTTTTCTCAACATGTTTAAAATGATAACTCATTTTTAAAAGTTAAATTTAATTCACAAAATCGTTCGTAAAATATTTCCGGGATGTTCCGCAAAACAACCAATCCGTGCGCGAAACACACCAACAAGCCAATGGCAGTTGAGCTGCGTCACTTTTCAGCTCGACCAATAATTTTGGAGATTTTCCTAAGGACCAATCAGCTCACAGGCCGTCAGAGACTCAGGAGCCAATCAGAATACAGCTTGTGACGTAGGTCACCCAATCCCAGCGCGGCTCTGTGACGTACACAGCAGCTGCGGTTTCTCGCTTCTCACTCCTGGCGCTTACCCCTCCTTCACAAAATCTTTTCACAGCGCCATTTTAAGAACACTTTTCAGTGTAAATTAATTCTTAACAATGACTTATAAAGACAACATCTGTTCGTTTCACTAATTAGGATAGTTTACATACATTCAAGTATCCACACTTCGGAATAGACAGCGCTATTCACACTAAGGATAATATTCAATTGTCAGTAGAGTAACCTTACCCCACCCTTCAAGCAAGTATAATTATGAACTCGCTTTGCTCTGAACCCACCGCGAAGTGAAAGTTCTAAGAGTTCCACTTGAACATAAAATACAATTCAAACTCGCACTTTTACACTGAAAATTCCCTAAATTCAAACACACACGAAATCCGTACAGGACTCTCACCTGTTTATAGAAATCATGCACCGTTAGCAAAATAACGACGTTATCCGTACAGGGCTCTCACCTGTTTATAGATATGAAACATGTACCCGTACAGGACTCTAACCTGTTTATAGATAATCATGCACCGACGCTAATTTTACCCTTCATTCAAGCTCGGATATAACTAATACTCTCATCACAGTGAGTTTTATGGAAGGCGCTTTGTCCCTATTCTCATGCTGCTTTGATTTCTTAGAAAATCCTCACTATACAAGATTCAGACCTAGCCCTAAAACTGTGCTGCTCGGCGACAACACTATGGTACACGGCGATACCTCTTGTGATACTCGGCGATATCACTACAAACGAACAGATGGCTTGCGTGACTAATTTCTCGCCACACAATCTATACCGGTATAGCTTACAGATAGGCACGAAAAACGAACTTAACAAGTGTTAAAACATCAATCCTATTTGCATACCATGACGCAATCCTTAGCAACCAACATGTTATCTTGGTTACTCCTTAGCAACCATCAATTTCTGCTACCAGATAATTGATCCAGCGGGCTATAGAAAATATATCATAAACTACGCTACCCAATTTCATAACCTATAAACAAAATTCTAAACTATACATGGACCCATTTATGAACCTGATATATTTTGGGCCTACTGAATCAGGTGGTCAGAATAAATCTATATACACATTATCTACACAATATATACATTTTTATACATTTGCAGAAAGAATATTGTCATTAGAATAAAACTCAACCATTTAAACGACCACCATAGGCGACGTGATCTAGCTAATGGTAACCTATACTTCTAAATAACCAAGACCAGCTTGTTTGTCAAAAGTAAGATTTTATTTTCTAAATTATGGTATATAAGTTGTAAGTTTTATAAATGAAATTTTATTTGCAATAAAGCAAGCATGATAGTAAGAAATATGGAAAAATACAATTTAAGCAATTGAATCAATTTAAAGAAATTATATAAAGTTTAGCATTTCTAAAACCTATTTCCCTAACTGAGCTAAATAGACAGAAATTAAAGTAAAGTTCTTTGAGGATTCTTACGTGCTCCACGCAAAGTCCAGCAGCACATCACCCTCATCGGAAAGTCAGAAAGCAGCAGCCAGCCCAACCCTAAGGGCATGACTTTTTATACCTTTCTACGCTAACTAAACTAGCAAAGGAAAATTTTCAGAAATACTCGACGTCCCATTGGCTGAGAGTGACAAGTGACATGTCACCCGATTCTTAAAAAGTTCCACAAAATCATGTCTTACAAAGACCATTGTCTCTTCCACGTGAAGCCAGAGGCTTCCTGCGATTGCAACTTTGTTTTAAGTCATCCTCGCAGCTTCCATAGTCTTACAGTGCAACTTCCGCGGATGCCAAGTTAAGGACTGACAAAAAGTTCACTTTCGACCTTGGCCATGTCCGACAGAATGATGTCAGCTCATCAGTTTTCGCTTTGTGAATGCATCTTCAATAAACGTTTTAATTCAGAATGGGCGTCTCGTGACTTTCTGCAGAAATATGAATTAGCTCTTTTTGTGCAGCTCAAATAGTTAGGCCTCAAAAGCAGGCAACTTATGATTTCTAGTATAAAACAAACACAAGAAAAGTATTAATGTAAGAAATAAAGTATATTCTGTATCCACCCCATGGTTTACTAAATAATTAACCCACCCTATTAATCAAAATGTTACCTAGCCATTGCAAACAAATAAAGCAGCGTTTATATTTACCAGTCTCCGTTTTTCTATGAGACCCATATGCACCTAGAATAGTAGAAATGACATCACACAGACAAGAAAAAGCAAAACAAGCACATGCTTATTTTAAATATGCAGCAGTTAGTAATGACAAAAACGAAAACAATAAATTATTTTATTATTTTGCACGAACAAAAAGATGCAACATTTATGCACGTTTATGAGCACACATGTTAGTCCCCCCACGTGTAAAGTTTAATCTAGGTTGTATTAGCACGACATATCACAAATCATTAATAATTTTATTCATGTTATGGAAATGTGACTTTGCGAGTTTAAACAAAATTTTGTTTTCTATCTCGCTCCATCAGCTCTTGGAGCCAAGCCAGACCCTTGGCTCTGCTCACCCTGTATTTGTTGGCTCACCCACCTCTAATGTCAATCTCTTCTTGGTCTGGTATTCCTCTGTAGTGTCAACAGTGGATGGCTCACGCCACTCTTGAGCACTCTGAGGCTCTTTGACGCTAGAGGCTCACACCGTCCAGAACTCACACCCGGGTGCGTTCCGTGGCACACCTCTTCTTCGTACTCCGATGCGGTTGCCCATCCTATGTGGACACCCCTGGGATTTTCAAATCTCACTTCTGGCACAGGGGTTTAAATCTTTACTGGCCTCACAGCGGCGGAGTTGACTCATCTAGCTTAGGCTCCTATGTAGCCTCTTTGCTTTTCAGAGTAGCATCTTCTCCCCGATAAGTTATTTCCCTCAAAGCGGGACCCAGGCAGCCTCTCCTGGCAGATATCTCACGTTTTCACCAGGCTACTGGTCCCAAATGTGTCAAGGGGAGTTGTTAGTGGACATCGCATTCTCACCCCTGAGGTTCTAAGGAGCCACTGGAGTTGGACCCCAGGCCAGGTCAGGAAGTCTGGCTCTACTGGAAACCTGCCCCATCTCTGTACCCACGTTGCAGACAGTCTTTGTGGACTCCTTGAGTTGGGTTCTGCGACCTCTTCTAGATTGCAGAAGGCACCTCAGCCTAGACTCTGCTGGGGGCTCGGGCATGCTCGGTGCAGCATGGACGGGGATTTGCCAGTCTCTTGGGCGTTTGAAACCTTGTGGTATGCGTTCGTTGTTCTTTTAACTACATTCTTAATGAGGGTGAGTATAAACAAAGGGACCTGTGACTGGAAGCCTCGCAGCGCTTTGCGCTGTGATGTGGAGGTGATAATGGCTTAATTCCTACTTGATGTTTAGCTGTCTCTGCCCAGGCTATCCCGGCCTGACCTTGTCCCCAATCAGATGACCTTCCCATTGCGCGCGGCGGCCTGGCTGGCGCTGGCCCTGAGGGGGGAGCTTGGAGACCACTGCTCCACTGACCCATGCGTGACTGGATTGCAGCCCTCGTCTGCGGGGCTGCCTGGCGGTTAGATGCCGGGCCAGCGCACATAATCACCAGGGCAGCCTGTGTGTGCTGCCTAAACCTCCTGCGGTGTCTGCCTGTTAAAAGGAGGGCGAATGTAGCACCAGCCGTTTGATTTTCGGTGCATTCCTGTTGATTTTTCCCCATGGAGGGGAAAATAATACCACTCTTTTGGTCCCACGTGCTAAATACACCAAACTGTCATGTTTATTGCTTTTATTTCCATAAATTGCATTTTATTGATTTCGTAAAACTTAACGATTTACCGCTACTACCATTGTTCGGGTTGTATTGACAGTGAGACACGAAATTGTGTTGGGTCCGGACAGTGGTTCTTTGTTTTATTATTTGCTATTTATCGACCTGTGATTTCCCAGTGGTGGGTCCCAGACAAATTCACTTTCCATGATGTAGTTTTCAATTGACAATTTGGTATCGTTTTCCATTTCTTTTATTTTTGTTTTATATTGCACACTTATAAGCAACAATAAGCATCATTTATCTGAAATGATGGACCCTGTCCTCGCTATGCTGCACTAGTAACAGCGCACTCTTATCACATACTGTACGTATGTGCAATAACCTCCTCTAAGCTGCCAGATCCCAGGGCCTTCATGAAGGGAGCAGTGAGCAGAGGAGTCTGTCTGTTTCTGTAATCACTGGAGCATTGTAACAAGCTTCTTGTCTCTGTTTGTGTACAGGAGCTGATCCCAGAATTTTATTATCTCCCGGAGATGTTTGTCAACTTCAATAATTATAATCTTGGAGTGATGGATGATGGGGCAGTGGTATCTGATGTCGAGCTTCCACCATGGGCCAAAACCCCAGAAGACTTTGTGCGCATAAACAGACTGGTAAGACGGCCGTCATTTCTGTTGTCTGTCAGAAGTCTGCTGAGGTATCTTTCGAGAGCTCCTGCTTCATTATGAGCCCGTGCCTTTCTAGATAAAACCAACATTGCCTGTGGGGCCTGTGAAGCAGTTCTGTGTACAGTTGTCCATACATTACATCAAAGTGTGTTTGCATATATGATGTATTTTAACATGAGTTGTCACTTCATTTGTAAACCACATTCCCTTTTGTATTCCCACACACCTTCATTTGGTACGGTTTTGGAATCTTTTTGAGGGAATGTAACGAAATGGGGACAAGGTTTGTTTGTGTCGGGTGGCTATAAGCCTTAAAGGATGCCATATTTTCAGATCTTGACTTTTTATTGTAAGACATCATTGTCACAGGTGTCTTAGTATAGTTAAACCCAGGCAAATGGCGATTACACCAAAACAAAATGAACACATTAGTAACCTTAAAAATAAAGTATTTCGGCATGACTTACTACCCTTACCCAAAAAGCTCTCCAATTCTGTCCTGTGGTCTTCAAAACTACTTGTCCACAGTTATTCTAAGATGTGCATAATGCCAGGGCTTTAAGTTGGACGGGGCCCCTTCTGAGTCTCAGACTGACTGAAACTGGCCCCAAGAGGCCCTATATTCACGTCCTTAACTCTTCTGGTCAAAACACGAATCACTTTGTTAGGGATGACTGTAAGAACCTTAAAGTATTGCATGTTGGCAGTCCAGCTCATGTTTACATGTTGCATGATTTACACAGATGATGTGTTTCTGTAGTTTACTTCCATGCAGTATTTGACTCGTGTAGTGCATTCCGTGAACAGGTCACTTTTAGGTGTCTGATTGAGTTCAGGGTGTGAGTGGGTATCCATGATGGTGGACGCTAGAGAGATCTGGAGCTGAGGCTGTAAGCAGTGCTGATTTCTCCCAGTAGCTGTTAGTGGGCCATAAAGATGTGCACATTCAGTCTTTGGCCTAACTCCAGACTGCACAAAGCAATGTGCCAGTTGTAGTTTTGAGTCCATGGAAAAGTGTGTGAAGGAGGTACACCGCTGTCGAATTATTGACAGCACCAAAAGAAAACCCATTGCTTTCAGTGGGTGGGTTGAGTGAAGAAGATTAAAGGAGACACGTGTAGAAGGAAGGAGAAAGTTAAAAAACTGTGCTGAAGAGGAAAGAGTTGATGTGTAAGATACGTAGAGAAAAGGAGGATTTCAAAAGGATGGAGGAAGGTAAAGAGCTCCGTTGCAGAGGAAAATTGCCTGAAGATATGAAGGGGATTGAATGATTGAGGCACTCCGAAAACCGCTACCCCTTCCACAGTCCTCAGTATTGTCCATTTCACATTCTCATATTTTCAGAATTGATTCACTTTATTCCTAACAAAATTATTTTTGTTAATTATTTATTCGATACTGCTAACAAATATTGACAAACCAGATAGGTCTGGATTGTTTTAGTAGTAGGCCAATTGTTGTCACGTGTCTGGATATAATATAATTTTAGTTTTGGAAAAAGCTCTTCCCCAAATGTTAGGGAAAAGTGTATTCTCCTCTAAAGTAATAATTTTTGGCAAACTCTCCTTCTGGCAAACTTCAAAGGAATGCATGGTCAGAGTGCACCCATTTCTTTCTGCTTACTATGCACTATGGGTTCCTCTTGATTGCTGCCAGCTGTGTAGGGAGATTTCAAAATGTCACACTGTATGAACTCTTCTGATGGATACTTCTAACCACAGATTCTTCACCATTAGAATATCTCCAGGTGCAAGACTGAATCCGGAAGATTTTTACAAGAATGCACCACAGTGTTAATATGTTGCGTTGTGGCATGACTTTGCTTTGACCTAGTTCTACCTTACAAATGACAGTGAAGATACTTATAAGCGCCACTCCTGCCCAACAGCGGTCCCTTTTTTTCAGCGTTTTTGCACATGGTTCCGGAGTTCACTACCAACTTTTTCCTTGTGCCTGATGAGTTGTTTCTTGCAAAATTCTGTTTTCTGTTGTGCAAGGAAACTATGCCCCTTTGTAAACCTATAGAGTTTAGACCTTGTAGGGGCTGTCACAAACAAATGTCTATGACCGATCCCCATGAAGTGTAACTCTGATGTCTGGATTTGGCGCACAACTCCAATTCCTACGAGTAGTGTACCCCTATGAACCCCAAGATGATTCGGAACACGAAGCAAAGCTGTACATAGCTGAACACGGAAAGAAGTCTCTCACGTTCCACTTCCACTCCCACTCAAAGCTGAGGGCATGGACCAATTCCCATAGCAGGCCCTTGTTGCAGTCCAAGGCTTCCGATAAGTCAAAGTCAAAATGTAAGTTCAAGAAGGCTAAGCCGAATCCAACCCAGCCCTGCCACTCTCAACCTAAGAAGTCACAAAGACATCAGGATGCTCGCAGTCTCGTTGCCAGTCCCTCGCAAGGGTGCTGATCCCACAGGCGACCCAAATATACACCAAGTTTCCAGGTCTCTCATTAACATTGCAACAAATTGAGGCCTTTGATAGCACCATGTTGGATATCTTTGGCACTCTACCGGCCCCTCTGGCATACCTTTGGGCCTCAAGGATCCACAAGAGCCTCCAGTGTGGTTAATACCAACAGTTCTGCCCTCTGCAGTGTTTGTGCATCCCAAACCTGCCTCTAGTTCCTCCCTGATGCCGGAGCAGACTTAGACTTCGATCCCAGCGACATCAATGCCAGCACCAACAGCGTAGAAAGACCCCTTTCCTATAGTTGTCTCTGACTCTGAACAGAATTCATTTTGGCCTCACCGAGGTCATGTTCCAAAGCTGTGCTGACAGACTCACACAGAACCATGCTTTTGCTGTGTAGCCGCACCCCTGCGCTCCTACATCTTTATGGTTTGGGCTCAGAGCAAGAGGCAGCCAACCTTTGGAAAGGAGATGCATTATTTTCCCCAACATTTTGATGATGACATTTTCAACAAGGACTTGCCGTAGGCCAGTGAGTTAGACACTTCCCCAGACACCGAGTTATCTTTTCCCTCTGGACCACCAACGAAAGAGAGTGCCTCCTTTGTTGTGGTAATGAGATGTGCAGCTGAGGTATTGGATTTACATCTGACAACTATGGATGTCAAACTAACCTACTAACAGAAGTTTTGCGACTTTGACAAACTTCTTTGGAGCCTATACTGTCATTTAATGATCCTCTAACTGGTACCCTTATGAGCACCTTGTCTGAGCCCTGTGCACGCCCACCAGGTACAGACTGGTTGCTAAATGCCATAGTTCATCACCAGACTACCCTAGTTATTTTTGACACAGCACCCGACAACAAAAGTTTGGGTGTTCAGACTTTCCCCACTAGGGAGAACCCACATTCTCTGTCCATGGCTCCTCCTGACAGAGTCAAAAGGAATTGAGGCTTTCGGAATGGTGGATGTTCTCTTTAACCAGTATAGGCCTCTTGCCAGTCAATGCTAGCAGCTTACTGGGAAAATATACACATGCCTCATGGGACATGGTTGGCAAGATCTTGCTGGCACTCTCTGAGGAATTTTGGACCACCCTGGCCATCCAAGATGGGTCAGAATGCTGCAAGATACTTCATCCGGTCTAGGCAGGACACTACCAACTGCTTGGGCAGAGCAGTTGGTACTAGTGTGGTGCTTTGGCAGCATGCTCGGTTGTGATCCACTGGCCCTCTGCAACATGCACTCCAATCCTTTTGGGGTTGCGCAGAGATCAAGCAGACAGTGCCCAAGATAGTAGGGGCAAGGCACATCCCAATTCCACGCCCCTCATGCAGCAGCCTCCAAACCGCCTTCATTTTCCCTTATTGACACACAACCACCTTGTGAGAAGCAAGATCAGACATTTCATCCATGAGTGACAATGGATCACAGCTCACATATGGTTCCTCCAGATCTTTCACTGGGTCTGCGCCCCTTCTTTTTTTTTTTTTAAACCCGACTCACCTTCCATACAAATCAGAGCATTTTTCAGAGTAGCACCTCTCTTTCTTCTTTCAAGAATTGCAGGCTCTTTAGAAAAAAGGGACTCATTGTTACACCTGCTATTTCCTGGTGCCAAAGAAGGAAAGAGGCCTTCATTGTAATTTACATCGCCGCCCTCTGAACGAAAGAACATACTCAGGATGCTCACACTGGCCCAGGTTCTCTCAGCTTTTTACATGCAGGACGCCTACTTTCCTGCAGTCCCATTGAAGTTACTTGTGGGTCAAGGTGGGCAGGAGAATCTTTAGTTTACAGAGCTCCCCTTTGGCCTCACCAGTGCCCCTCAGGTGTTCAAGAAAGTGATGGCGGTGGTCACAGGTGGCACACTAATGTCAGTCAATTCAATTCAAAATAAGGTTTATTCGATTTCTTTAGTGGAAATCATAAAAGCAAAATACATATATAAAAACACAAGTACTATTTACAGAGCAAAAAATCATTTACAAATTAAGTATACAACAATCCTATTTAAAAAGTTAAGATCCTTCAGCAACAATCATTGTTGCTAAGAAAATGTATCATAAAATACAGTCACATTTACCTTTCCAGAAAATCACAATATGATGGCCTTTCTGCATCTAATTACATTCTTTAAAAACATTGACATAGACCATATGGTGGACTCATTGGCTAACAACTCAAGGGATAAAAATGCTTGGGCGACATTACCCAAGGCCAAGCAGCCTTAAGATCAGTAAATTCCAAATCTTTCTTTGTTTTTCATAACATTTACAAAAGAGCATGACATGAATTGTTGTCTGCTGTGACATACTGACCAGTCAGTCATAGACCACTTGCAGATGATCACAAACCTGACATCACAGGAGTTCTCGATCAACGTGCTCAGGTCATACCTGACACTTTCTCAGAGGCTCCCTTCCATTGAAGCGATGCTGGATACTGTGCAGTTTCCAGCTGTGTCTTTTTCACGTGGGCGCTGTGAGCTGCGCAGGAAAAAATAAAATGGCAGACAAAATATTTCATTGCCCTTTTATTTTTCCTATGTGCGCACTTGCACCAGCCCGAGCTCAAAGACAAGCTGGACGTGTCATCTGCTGCCGATTGACCGCAGATGACAGGAGCTGTGGCTGGCAGGATTGTCCAAAGCGTGCATGTTATTTTGGCCGGCTGTCTTGCGCCGGCCATAGTGACATGTGCACTTTGAAGCTCTCCACCTAGCTGTCTTAGACACCTGGGTGGAGACCAAAAACAGGCCTACAGGGCCCGAAGAAACGTCCAGCCAGCCCGCTCCATCCAATCATGTTGCTGCTCTCACAGCATGAGAGCAGCACCAGGATCAGTTAAGGGAGTTGGATCAAACCGGGGAGGACGTGCAGCCAGGTAAGTGACTTTTTAAAAAAAGTATGTGTTTTTTATTTTCTGTCCCATTATTTCCTCCTCACTACTCCCCAAAGCTGGCCGCCGCCACTGCCAGTTTCAGGCCCCTTTGCCACCCCAACGATTCCAGGTCATTCAAGCTATGATTCTGATGTTGTATTCTTGTTCCTGGGTCTCGTGAGAGTAGCTCGGAGGCCTTATAGTGCTCTGCATCCTGCTTATTACCTAAGCCAGGTGACCCATGCAGGCTCTGCAGTGGAATCTGAAGTCTCTGTGGCCCCAGCACTAGGGGAACATATCTCAGTCCTTCCATGTTTCGAAGGAGACATCAAACGATCTGAAGTGGTGGCTCAACTACAGTTTGATCGACAACAGACACCTCTCTCTACTCCAGCCAGAGCTGACGGTAGTGACAGATGTATTGCTGCTGGGCTGTAGAGGTCACCTGGGAGAGGTGGAGATCAGAGGATTCTGGTCTCTGGCAGAAACCTGTCTCCACATCAGTGTTGGAGTTGTGGGTGTCATCCTGATTGCCAGATGTCCTTCTACAAAGTGTGTCTACGCTGGCCGTCTGGACAAGTTTGTAGCCTAGTGTGGCACTGGCAGTACTCATCCAAAGCAGGCCAAATCTCTGGTCCAGCAAGTTCTTGCTTAGGTTAAAGATGATCTGTCTGGCTTTTTATTTAATGTTTACAGACTAAGCGTCATTGTTCATTTCCCCCACTGTTATGAGATTTCTATTAGGGTAAACTAATTTATTTCCTCCAACATGCTTTGTGGTGCCACAGTGGGATCTTTATTTGGTCCTCACTTTCCTCATGTGCACATCATTTGAACCAAACCAGAGCTGTCCACTACTTCTCCTGACTCTGAAGACTGTGTTTCTGGTGGCAGTGACTTCGGTTCGCAGTGTTGTTCAACTCCAATTTCTCTCCGTGAAGCCACCTTATACAACCTTTTTCGAAGATAACGTGGTGTTAAGGCTCAAAGCAGCCTTTTTGCCAAAAGTCGTAACTGCTTTTAAAGATGGCAATCCACTGTCTCAGTGCTATTTGCTCTACCTCACCCTCAAATGCCCTTTCTCTAGAGGAGAAACTCTATTGGCTGTAAACCAAAAGAGCGTTAAGCTTTTACATTAGCCTCATCAAAGACTATCGGATGAACGCTCAGCTCTTTGTAGGGTTATGCATAGTTCCTTTCGTTAGCTATAGCAAAGAAGAACAAGTTACTTACCTTTGGCAGCGCTCATTCTGTTGGACATGATATCTAACTGCAGATTCTTTACTACCCCCCTGCCTCTGCATTTTTGGGAATAATCTTCTTTCCATCTAAAAAGGTTACAATTTAGAAAGTTGTACTTTGGTATCTCTAATTCTTGTGGGGCTCTGTGTCACAGAGAGTGGACAGAGTCCAGAAAAAACTCTTATATGCGGCTCCAATCTCCCTTCCAGGGAAGAGCAATGTCAACATGGAGCTGCACAGTATCCCTACCGGTGCACGGGAGCATTGCTGTAAAAATCTTCTAGATCCAGTATGGCCTAGGGATATTGTAAACGTGAAGAATCTAGGGTTTGATAGAGTAGCCACTAGAAAGAATGTTACCAAAGGTAAGTAACATGTTCTAATTGGCTGCAGAAAGGTCCTGAGCATAAAGACATTTTAAAAGTAAAGAATGAGTGCTTGCCCTGTAGAGCATTTTTCCTGTCTACGTTGGTGATTTTGCTTATTCCTAAAAAAAACAGCCCTCATTTTTAGGTTGAAAGCTACCAGACAGCAGCTGTGTGGTTTGCGAACGACATCTTGGGGACATTCAAAAAGCTTCCCTGAGAATGCATCCAGCCAATTGCTTACCATTGGCTTTGTGGTTTGTAACTCACATTAGCTTGCTTTCTATTGTCTGGTTCCATTTGTTTTAAGCTGTCCATCTTGAGTTTGTCCCTTTTGCTACACAGTCAAAGATAGAGGTCAAATGTCAGGGTCTGTCTTCTATGGAACTTGTTGTTTATTTTTATTTTTCTGACTTCAAAGTGAGAGGTTTTATGTGACAATCATGCTGGCTACTTGGGGTGTGCTTGAGTAAGGATTTACGATGTTAGTTTTTGTTTTCTAGCATACATATTTTTTAAATGTCTGTGAATGAACTGTGCAGATATTTCACAATATATCAGAATTAGAATAGCACAAATGAAGTAAATTTTTGTTTATTCTGAAGTGTGGTGGGAACAAATATTTTAATTGAATCAAAACAATTCAATACACTAGGTGATGACATTTTCACACATTTATTGTTTATATGCTGTATACTTTTATAAGCAAAACTGTATGTCTCTGCAAACGTTATGGTCATTTCAGTTGTAGATGTGTTGGCTGTAATGGCAGTGCGCTACCACACCATACGAAATCAACTTTATCCCACTCCACTGTACTCTGCACCATTCCACACTATTCCACTCCACACTGCATTACTGCACTTTACTCTTCACCACTCCACTCTGCATCACTGCACTCTACTCTTCACCACTCCACTCTGCGCAACTTCAGTCTATGCCTCTTTACACCACTCTACGCCAATGCACTCTGCTTCACACTACAGTGCTATGCACCAACGCCTTTTTCGGCCCTTCACTTAACACTACTTCACTATATGCCACTCTACTCTGAAGCACTGCATTCTACACTAATGCACTCTACTTTGTGCCACTCCATTCTGTGCCAGTGCATTCTATGCCAAATCACTCTACGCCACTCTAATCTACTCTGCACTCTACGCCACTGTACTCTACGGTGCACCATTCCACTCTACTCTGAAACAAGCTACTCACGCCACTGCACTCTGTGCCACTCTATGCCACTGAACTCTACTCTGCATCTCTACACTGTAAGCCAATGCACTCTACACCACTTTTCTCAAAACCAGTGCACTCTATGCCAATCTATTCTAATCTGTGCCTCTGTACTCTACAGCACTATTCTCTACTCTACACCACTCTGACACTACACGCTACTGCACTCTACTGCACTCTGTGACACTCTTTATACACCCCTACACGCCCCTCTACACCATTGTGCTGTCACAGCATTCTGCACCACTCTATTCTACTCCGCACCACTGTACTCTACAACATTCTTATCTGCAAAATTGCACTCTCAGCCACGGAACTCAAAGCCACTTTCCTTTGCACCACTGCACTCTCAACCGCTGCACACTACACCACGCAACTCTAATCTACTATGTACCACTCTACACCACTGCACTCTACTCCATTCAACTCTATGCCACGGCATCACTCCTGGCTACTCTGATCTCTTCTGTACCACTGCACTCCATGCCACTGCACTCTACTCCTCACCACCCTGCACCACTCCACTCTTCGCCGCTTCACTCTACTCTGAAACAGTCTACTCTACTCCCTGCACTCTACGCAACTGCAGTTTATTCTGCACCACTTTACGCCACTGCACTGTACTCTACTCCACCTTACTCAAAATGAATACTCCGTTCTATGATGCTCTACTCCACTCTCTGACACTCTACAACTCTACTTCACTTTACGACGCAGTACGCAACTACCTCTATGCCACTCTGTGCCAATTTACTCCACCCTAATCTACATCACACTGCTATATTCCCCTTTATGGCGCACCACGCCACTCCACTCTGGTACAATATGCCACTCCACACTACAACACTCTACTCTACACTATGCCACTCTACACTATGCCACTCTGCTCTATACCACACCATAACACTCTATGCCTCTCTATTGTACGACACTCTACTCTGACACTCTACTCCACGCTGACACACCACTCCACTCAAATCTAGTCCACGCCCTTCCACTCAACACTTTACTCCCTCCACAACTCTCCATGGCACTCCATTCAACTCAACTCTACTCTATGCCACTTCATAACACTCCACTTTACGACACTGAACCCCACTGTCCTTTACCCCATTAACTTTTAGCCATGCTGAACTGCACCAACAGTGGTGTACAAGATGGCTAAAACATAATGGCATTACCAAAGGCTCTTGCATAGATGAGGCCTGTTATCTTTGCCAGTGCTTGATTATAACCGCAAAGTGAACGAGTAGCCACCAAATTCAAAAACTAAACAACGTGGTTGTTCGTGCAATAAAGTTAATGGTCTTATCTAGCTAGTGGTTTGTCCGAGAGAGGACCGTGCCTCTTAAGTGTCATATCTGTTCTTCTAGAAAGCCTAATTAGATATTTCTATACATCCGTGATGCCTTGTATTCGGAAACATCTAGACATGTGTTATATGCATATGAGGAGAGTTAATACCAAAGGAACGCCGCGACTGGCCCCTCCTGTGCCAAAGGCGGAGGAGGACTGGGAAGGATCCGAGGACCCCCTTTCCTGGCAGTGTGATCCGAGTAGGATTAGGTGGACGACCTGGAAGACGCTAGCGACCTCGATGTCTCTTCTGACCCGGGGGTTTGCCTCTCCCTCACCTACGATGGAAGAGTGTGCTTCCTACACGATGGTGCTCTGTCGGGCTGCTGAGGCCCTCAACCTCGACCTCCCGACAGTGGCCCTCAAAGCCAACCTCCTCACCGAGGTGCTCCAGACGGCGTCTACTTCGTCAGAGCCGTTGCTTCCCTTTAATGACGACCTTACCGAAGTCCTCTTGGGCACTTGGTTGCGGCCGGCCACAGGGGCCCCTGTGGATAAGAATGTCGCCAGATGCCACCGCCCGGCGACCCCGCCTTCCTGACCACTCATCACACGCCTGGGAGTCTGGTCATCCAGGCCTCTATATCGCAGAGTGCCTTTACCACGGCCCCGCCGGATAAGGGCTCTAAGAAGCTGGAACAGTTTGGTAAGCGGTTGTTCTCTTCGGCCAGCTTGGGGCTGCGGTCAGTGAACACTGCCTGCTTATTGGGCCGCTACTCCGACGCAGTATGGGATTCTGTTGCTCAGGTGTTGCCTCAGTGTTCTGAGGAGATCCAGGCTGTCCTATCTCAAACGATTGCTGAGGGTAAGGATGCTGCTAAGTTCGCCATTCGGTGTGGTTTGGGCACCGCCGACTCATTGGGCAGAGCGATTTCTACGACTGTGGCGTTGCGACGCCTCGTCTGGTTGCGTTCGACTGGGCTCTCGCCCGATGACCAGGACTCGCTCATGGACATGCCCTTTGATGGCACCTGCCTGTTTGGCGATAAGGCCGACAGTGCACCGGAGCACTTTAAGGACTCGCGGGCCAGGGCCAAGTCCTTGGGTCTTTCTGCAAAGAACCCGGCCACTCCTGGTTTTCGTTCCTTTCGTAGCCAGGGCTGGGGCACCCAGGCACATCCCTTAAACAAACCTGTGCAGAACCATCCTCAGCGTGGCCGTGGTCGCGGCTTCCGCAGGGGCGGGGCGGGGAATCAGCGTGCAGGTCAGTCCGCCTCCCCCCCGCTGCTCCACCCTCTAAACCTTCCTAGTTTGTCCTTTGTGGAGCCCCCCACGCCGGTGGGTGGCAGGATCTGCCACCACCTCCCCCACTGGCGCAAGATTACATCGGATGAGTGGGTGCTGCAGATCATCCGCAAAGGTTACTCCCTTTCCTTTTCAGCCATGCCACCTTGGTGCCACCGCATGTCAGGGGATCATTTGGTTCTTCTCCAACAGGAAGTCACGGCCCTTTTGGCCAAGGGGGCCATTGAGTTTGTTCCCGGGTGGAAAGTAGGGAGTGGTTGTTATTCCCACTACTTTCTGGTCCCCAAGAAGGACAAGGGGGGCATGCACCCCATCTTGGACCTCCGGAACGTCAATCGCTTTCTCCGGAAGGAGAAATTCAAAATGATGACTGGCTCAGGTCCTGGCTGCCCTCGACCCTGGAGACTGGATGGTAGCGTTGGACTTGCAGGATGCATATTTTCACATCCCTGTCCTACCGGCGCTAGCTGCGGTTCACAGTAGGTCAGGAGCATTTTCAGTTCACCATGCTCCCCTTCGGCCTTACCAGTGCCCCTCGGGTGTTCCCGAAAGTAATGGCGGAGGTCACAGCTCACCCGCGCAGGGTAGGGGTGTCAGTCTTCCCCTTCCTCGACAACAGGTTGTTGAAGGCGGGCTCGCCCCAGGCAGTCGTCACCCACCTTCAGATTATGGCCGACCTCCTGCATTTGCTGGGGTTCTCCATCTATGTGCCGAAGTTGCACCTGAGTCCCTCTCAGAAGCTCCCCTTTATCGGAGTAGTTCTGGATTCGACGTGGTTTCGGGTTTATCCTCCCCAGCAGCGAGTCTGGGATATTCAGGCTATGATTCCGATCTTTCGGCATCTATTCCGGGTTTCAGTCAGGATGACCCTCCAGCTCCTGGGCCTGATGGCCTCCTGCTAGTGCAACATGCCAGGTGGCATATGGGGGCTCTGCAGTGTGACCTGAAGTTCCAGTGGGTGCAGCATCAGGGCAACCTGTCCGATCATGTCCATATCTTGGAGGGCACTGCACGACAGTTGCAGTGGTGGCTCACGAATCGCGATTGGGTCAATGGCAGATCCCTCTCCCTTCCCCCTCCGGAGCACACAGTGGTGACAGATGCGTCGCTCCTGGGATGGGGAGGCCACTTGGGAGAGGCGGAGATCAGATCCCTCTGGACTCCGGCGAAGTCCCGGCTTCATATTAACCTTTTGGAGCTGCGGGTGATCTGGCTTGCACTGAAGACATTCCTTCCCTCTGTCCGGGTAAGCGTAGTGCAGGTGTTCACAGACAACATCACCGCCATGTGGTATTGCAACAAACAAGGCGGAGTGGGGTCCTGGACCCTACGTCAGGAGGCTCTGCGCCTCTGGACATGGCTGGAACATCAAGTTATTACCTTGGTGGTTCAACACCTGGCAGGTTCTCTGAACGCCAGGGCGGACAAACTCAGCCGACGGTGCATGATGGATCACGAATGGCATCTGAACTCGGACGTGGTGCAAGGTCTCTTTCTGCAGTTGGGAGAGCCTTGGTTAGATCTATTTGTCACTGAAGAGAACGTGCAATATCATCAGTTCTGCTTGTTCGAATTTCCAAGGAGGCACTCGCTCAGAGACTCTTTTTGTCTTGATTGGAGCTGCGATCTGTTGTACGCCTTTCCGCCTATACCACTTCTGCCCAGAGTGCTGAAGAAGATCAGGTGCGACCGGGCCGAAGTCATTCTTGTGGTTCCGGACTGGGCTCGAAGAGTATGGTATCCCAAGCTACTCAGTATGAGCATCGATCCCCTGATCTGTCTGCCTCTTCGGGAGGATCTTCTGTCACAGCAGCAGGGATCGGTCCTCCACCCGAACCTGTCCAGCCTCCACCTCCATGCGTGGAGATTGAGCGGCCATAGTTAATGGCTTTTGACCTTCCTCCCGAAGTCTATAATGGCAGTCAGGTGTCCCTCCGCTAAAATGGTATGCGCCTGCCGATGTAACAAATTTGTGGCATGGTGTACAGCGAAGGCTGTGGATCCACCTTCATGCCCCTCTTTCTGAGGTTCTTCTGTTTCTTCTGTCTTTTGCCTAGCAGGGCTCTGCTCTGGGCCCTATCAAAGGTTATATTTCTCCCATCTCCGCCTTTCTAAGGCTTCCTGATCAGCTTTCTCTTTCTAAGTCCCCGGTTGTTAACCATTTCCACAAAGGCATTACGCACATGTTTCCTCCCATGCCTTTCATTATGCCTCAGTAGGACTTAAATCTTGTCTTGACTTATTTAATGTGCGCTCCCTCTGAGCCCCTTCATAACTGTCTCTTACGTTTTCTAACTTTAAAGATGGCTTTCGTGGTAGCTATCATCTCTGCCAGAAGAGTGAGTGAGCGCCAGGCTCTTTCTTCCAAACCTCCTTTCCTTTCAGTTCATCCGGACAAGTTGGTTCTAAGGACCCGTCCTCCTTTCTTGCCAAAGGTTGTCAAGCCCTTCTACATCGGGCAGACCATCACTTTGCCCACCTTCCTTCCGCATCCTTCCAGGGATGAGGAGAGGCTCCACCGTCTGGACCCAAAATGTGCGCTTGCATTCTATGTGCAGCGTACACAACAGTTCCAGGTGGATGATCAGCTCTTTGTTGGCCTTAAAAAAGGTCGGGCTGTGCACAAACGGACCATTTCCCGGTGGGTCGTTCTGTGCATCAAAGCATGTTACTCCTTGGCCAAGAAGGATCCTCCTGTGGGGCTGCGTTCCCTTTCGACCAGGTAAACTGCAGCCACTACTGCCTTGGGACGCGGTGTTCCCTTGCAGGACATTTGTCAGGCAGCTACGTGGGCCTCGCTGCACACGTTTGCCAAGCACTACTGCCTTGACAGTCATGTCTGGAGAGATGGCTTCTTTGGCCGTTCTGTTCTCTGTGATTTCCTGGTGTAATTTTGTTTGCAGACCCTCCACCGAGAGTGGTATTGCTGGGGTATCTATTCTAAGTTAAGGAATCTATCACTAACGTGTCTCTTTCAGATGCACAAGTTACTACTTGTGTAACAATGTATCCATAAGAGACATTAGTAAGTGATAGATTCCTTACCACTCCACCCATCCTCCCTGTTCTGCGAACTGATTACTAGGATTAAGGTCATCCCCTTTTAGGGCCCTAGTTTTATGTACCAATGGTCAGTATCTTGCATGGCTCTGTGTTCCTGGCACGGAAAGTTGTGTACAGAACTGACGTCCGCGCGCATGAGTGGCGCCTAAGTAGTCTCCGTGACGTCATCTCAGCGCTTACGTCACCAGAGAGGAGTGCGGAGCCGCGGGACGCCACCTACTGACGCACAGGGGTACTACTAAGCAAAACTTTCCAGATCCAGTCTGACGCCTGGAGCTATTCTAAGGTAAGGAATCTATCACTAACTAATGTCTCTTACAGATATATTGTTACACAAGTAGTAACTTGTGCGTTGAGTCTAACCCAGCTGGCTCGCAAATCGTTTGATGCGTTTCCATCTCTAGTCTAAAAAGTCACGACCATCTCGCATCATAGGCAGATTAGTTATGGTAAGAGATGAATTCTCATTCTTTCTCCTACATATTCAGCATTCTTCTGTAGAGACTAGAACAGTAATTTTCTACAACATTAAAAAAGCGTCCCTGGTGCCATAAGCCTACGTTCTTTTTTTTGCTGCTTATAATTTTAAAATCCCATTTAATTCTTTTTTGTCGACTGGCACAAGATGAAATGTAATGATTCAAGCATTCCTCACAATATCGCTGCTCAGGATTGCGTTTGTGAATGGGTGCAGGCGGCATAGGTTACCTTCATGACAGACTAGGGCAGCCTCCTCACCACCAACAATAGTATATGGAGAACAGGGAGAATATTTTCGTTAGAATGTCAAGCTCAGCTCGTCATCAGCGCACGGCACGTTACGCTCATGACGAGCTGAGCTCGTCATTAGCCCCGAAGGGGTTAAAGGACATTGGTGACCATATCTCCCTAAAGCCCTTGTTGTGCTGGGTCAAGATACGGACAGGGGAGGGCTCCCAACGGGACAGATTGATCTTGTCTGACTGTTTGTCTCTTTATCACATGCAGAAAATCCCGTGGTTTACTTACTTGAAGACAGGTTTTAAATATATGGGCAGGTTTGGTATATTCCATAATCCTCAGGCGTTGCGTCCTTTGGAGCCTAAAATGGTGAAGGGTTTGTTTTTTAGCATAATGTGTTGCAACAGGAATGTAAAGAAATGGTGAAACCCATGGTACGAGCCCATATGTTCCTAAAAACTTCTTAATGCATGGAGCTCTATCTATCTCTTATAGCCAACGAGAGGAATAGATTTGTGGCGACAAGATTTAGGTTTAACTAATGCACCATCTCTTGGCCTCTCCCAGTGGTTGGTCTCGTACATATGTTGTCGAAGCCTGTGGCTGCAATATCATATCTACACAGGATAGATTACATGTTGTATTGTTTTATAAATATTTAAGTTTACCCAGGAAAAGGTTTATCTGTCCACTGCTGAAACCTCTGAACTATTCATAAGTGCGTCCAGCGCTTATGTATTTGCAGCTTCTGCCGAGCGAGTCTGTTTTATCTGCTTTTTACGCGCAGCCTTGAAAGATCAAGACAATCTAGACCGGATTAATTTCCCTGCGGGATGTGAAGGATTTTTATTATGTTGTAAGTTACTAGAATTTGTATCCTTTTTTTTTGTTGCTGGCAAAGAATATTCATATATCGAGAGACATTTGTCAGTGCAGCCTCAACATTCAGCTGCATCCAACCATTTAAGCAATATTTCCATTTTTTCATTTAACTGAATTGAACATTACAAACAAAGGGTCAAGACGTGGTTCCTCTGGCAGAATCAAATTATACCAAGTGCGTGAGTGGTAGCAGTATAGGGCTACATGCAAATTTGTATCCTTTTTAACTATTTATGGTGTTAAAATAAGGATGCCTGGCTGTGTTTTTTTTAAGTTGTATAAAATGTTTGTTTTACATGATTTTATGTGCTTTTATGGTGGTTTATACTGCCGATTCAAGATTCATAGGATGATTCTTAGGTGGCCCTGAACATTTCCGGTCACATAATGGAGCCACCTGAGGTTTGTTGACAGGTGTACGTTGACTGAGTCCCCTACATACTTTTTGTAACCATCCCTTCTAGCTGCGTTTTGTAATTGCGGACTGTACTTTATATTATGAAATGCTTGCACACACAAGTACTGTATACGTAGTGAATTGTATTCTCTTTGTGGTTTTCTTTTGTGCTTTTATGGACGAATAAAGAATAATTGAGATCTCATACATCCATGTTAATGCAAGGCTTGTAAACCTTGCGGTGTGCTGTAGTGAAGTAGATTCCTAGATGGGAGCTATTTTTCATTCATGCACCTTTTTTCCCTCCTGACTCCCAGTTTACCTCTCCCCGTCCGCAGATTGCAGGCAGTGATTGCGGACTCATGAAATGCATACTACTTTGATCTGTGACCTTTTTGTGGTGCTAATCGGGTTCCTGCTATCATTATACCTTGCTCATTAATCATATTTCCTGCCGCCCGTCAGGCTCCAGACGTCCCAGGCCCTGGGTGCGCTGGCAGCGCTCTGCCTGTGCAGATTATTACAGTGCAGCCGCACTTTGGCTTCTCGTCGCCAGAGCCCCATCAAGCTGTGTGCTACAATTAAAGTCAGATGGTCCCCAGGTTGAGCGGGCTCTAGTGCTGCAGCTGTCTGTCTGTCTGCATGGATGAAGCGGACCAGCAGCGGGAACAGATGATGTATAGGGCAGGCCCGCGCCACAGATTGTACAGTACCAGGTCAGGCGCGGGGGCTCCACATATTAATGAACTGACATGCTCATTTTACACTGATGCCCTGCCTACTTTATTTCCCTTTTCTACACCATGCAGGGTGCATTTTAATGAAAGGCAATTGCCTAATTGGGAGGCTTTCTTTGCTGGAAGCCTTGAAGATTGCTGGCCGATAATGCTACTGCGTGATGAATGCTGTGTCACACGTGCTCCTAAGCAGTATTTATAATGTAGTATCATTCGGAGCAGATTTAGCTAAGCTTTGAATATGTAAATATATTTTTACATATAAATTAGTTGACTTTTCTGCAGCCTTCCACGATAGATCATGTCTTCAGCGCAGCATAAATCACTGTGTTTGGTACAATGACGTTTATTTGCCCAGAACAGTATGTTTAGGAGCAATAAGCTAGAGAATCGGGCACACCCGATGCCCATAAATTTGTCAAACACTTTACAAAAAGGCATAGTTAAACTTGCATACATTGAAGTTCGGTTTATTTGTGGTCAGGCAAAATACCAGCAATAATCCCTTTGAGCCACAACATTGTCGTGTTTCTTCCCTCCCCCTCACAAAACCTTTTTGCTTGAAAGTTGCAAGAAGCTTTTAGTTTACCCTCTCCGTCCAACTATTGCTGAACAGTTTTCACTGAGATGGATTCTGTATTAAACGAGGCTGTAAAGAGTCTTGTTTCAGTAAAATGTTTCTTGTAAGCGATGGGCACCTTTATCCATAGCTTTGTACCAGTATCGGGTATTGAACATCTGCTTGGGCCTGTTGTATATGCAGCTTGGCTCCTTCTAGGAGTGACACTGGGCTTCATTTTATCGTCTATCGATAGGTGGAATGATGTGTCTGTATTTCTTTTTATACCACATCTCACATACTAAAGCAACCTAGCATTGTTAACACTGTCACATTAGTGTCGGGGGATGACTGATTGACTACAGTGTAATGTAATGAAATCGTTTTTATGAGGAAATAATTACAGTATAAAGAAAACTAGTTGCTGTTTAAAGAAGCCTTTTTAATAGATTCCTGGATGCTGGACATTGAAATGGTGAATAGGGATTTAGGAGCCGGCTGTACAGCATATTCCAATCAGCTTCTTGAATGGAGAAAAGAGAATATGCAAAGGGGACACCCAATTAATATAATTTCTCTCTATTATGAGGGATAGTGTTTGCTGGCAACTCCACCAACGTCTGTCAGTCTGGATAACCATCGAAACCTATAACATCATCACCAGTTGGGGCACGCTACCACGTGCTTAGGAACTGCTCATTCAAACGGCTTTCACAACCCTATTGCTCTTAATCTCGGTATATTGTGCAAAAGCCCATGTTTGAAATTTACCAGTTCTAAATTAAGACAGCACAAGACATAATGTTTTTTGACCAGAGTGTTTGATGCATTTTTTTTCTCTGATTTTCGTTCTTCCATTGAGCTTTTTTCATCAAAATCCCATGTGTGCCTGCTACCTTTTTTTTTCTCAGCGCAGTGCATTCGCCATTGTTCTGTTGAAGGCATGCATTGTGATATTTCCCTAAGGTCAGGTGTACATTCTGTGCCTTCATTCTGTTTTCGAAGGTGGAGCATGCAACACTGCTCCTATTATTTAAATTCAATCTTTCACCTAGAGCACAATGGTATTCCCACAGCTCGGTTTCCTGCTTGTCTTTGTTTGGTCTTGTAACCATCCTGATGAAGTCAGGGAATTCAGCTATTGTAATTAATTCTCCAAGGACATTGGCCTTCTTTTTATCTAACATATTCTCTGCGGTAGAAGCAGCAAGTGGAGCATATGGGCTGCTTTCTCTGCTGGAGAAGATCATTCTACTGTAGATTCAGATTCTGGCAGTTTAAATGAGAATTCGAGGTGATGCTTTATTGCTGCAGATTCTCATTCTTCTGCAATATCCCCAGGTGTCCGATGGGGAACTGAAAATCTTTTCATATCCAGATTAGGTGCTGAATGCTTCCAGGCATGAACAGTGGAGCAGCTGGCATTGCTTAAAGCAAGACCATGCTCCTAATGCACCTCATCACCTGCAAACCTGATGGTAGTGTTTGGTTGTGTAAATGGGAGTCTTTAGGATCTTAAAGTAGTCTTTGAGTTTTGCAACTAGTTTAGTTAACTTATTATATGTTTTCTAGTATTGCTCATCCACGAGTATTCATTCTAGAGCTACGGGTACTATGGTTGGCCTGTATTCCTGATTGAGCTCCAAAATTAATCAACAATATAGAGCATGACTCATTCATTACATTTTGAAACTTTATAGATTATGTTAACAGTAGAATCTTAAAAAAGTGCTCTGTCCTCATACGATCACACAGTGAATAGTGCGAAGCCAGTGAAAGAGTGTGTTTAGTATAAAAGATAATACACTCCGGTTCTTCTGGCCGTGGAATAGATGACGTAATGATATCGCTCGACTTGCAGAATATCTATTTCCACATCCCGAGCCTGCATTCACACTAGAGGTACCATTGTTTTGTGATAAGGCCCACAAATTGCCAGTTTGCGGCCCTTCTTTTCTGTCTGACCTAGGCTCCTTGAATCTTGACAAAAGTGATGCCATTAATTGCAGTACATGTCAGTAGGCCAGGGAATTTCTCATTCCTGGACCTGGGCAACTAGCTCCTTAAATCTTGGTTGCTGTAGATAACGTCACACACTCATGTGTCGAAGAGCATGCCTCTTCGACTTGGGTTTTTCCATCAATATGCCCAAGTCTCACCTAGAACCTGCTCAGCGCCTCAGGGATAGTATTGAATACAGCATCGCTTCAAACTATCCCTCATTGCCAGATCCGAGACATTTAGGATATGACCGGCGTACACGAATAGAGAACGATCGAGTCGACTTTGTGAAGAACCTCCAGAGCTGAACCACGCTTATTCGATATATAAATGACACGACAGCATGAAAATGTTGCTTTGTACTTTGTAACAGAAGATCAGCAGTGAAACATAGGATTCAGTTCACGGAATTTTGTGAATCTCTACACCTTGACTTTTGCTGCCTTTCTGACACTTGGCTACATGGCACGTGACTGTATTGTAGAGCAACTACTGCCCCCTTCTTGTTCAATTCTCAGGAGAGATTGTCTTCAAAAGAAAGGGGGTAGAGACAGAAATATTTCTTAAAATTCGATGGAACTTAAACTATTTTCCAACATTCATTTTCGGGTGAATCTCTGAGTTGTCCCCGGTCCTGGTGATCCGTCCGCCATCTTGAGTAGGTAGTGACGCTTGGGATTCTCTCAGGCGCCATATTGGTTGGGGGCAGAGGCTCTAGCAGCCGGAAGTCCGCGTATTGGAGAGCTTATTAAAGCAGCTCCCGGACAACGTTCTTCAGATCTTTCTAGCTTCCACGCGCATTACAGAGATTTTAACTGCACCTAGATTGTTTATTTTAAAAATTGTGCCGCTGTAACTGCGCTGGTGTTTTGGCTGTATTTTTCGCTGGGCGCTTGCTAGTGCTGTCACCTGGGGCATAGTCAGGCTTACCTGCAGTTAAATTGTGCCTTCACCCGCTCTTTGCGGGACTTAGGTAGTAGGGTCCCCGGTCCTGGTGATCCGTCCGCCATCTTGAGTAGGTAGTGACGCTTGGGATTCTCTCAGGCGCCATATTGGTTGGGGGCAGAGGCTCTAGCAGCCGGAAGTCCGCGCGGCGTAATAAGATAAGTAGACATGTGCAGGCAGACGCGCAGCGGGTACGCACAGCGGACGCGCCGTAGACGCGCCGGAGGTGCGCCAGAGGTAAGCCCGTTTGCGCCCGTTCGCGTCCCGGGCGCCTCTGGCGCACCTGCCTCTTACCATCTGGCTGACCCGTGTCCCGCTGCTTCTGAGTCCTCTGAGCCTACTACGGGCGGGGATAAACACTCGGTCAATTCTTCTTCGCAAATGACCCTGTCCTGCGGCTTGCTGAATGTCCGCTCCCTTGTTAAGCATTATGCTGAGATCGCGCTGCTGATAGAGGCATCTCGGCTGGATATACTATTTCTCACCGAAACCTGGGCCACGATGGACTGTAGCGTGGAACTGGGTTGGGCTTGCCCGCCTGGCTACCTTATAAAGCACATTCCCCGACTCTCAGGTAGAGGTGGTGGGATAGGATATATCTTTCGAGATTCGATCTCCCTGTCCGAGCTGGCGGTTAAAAAGGTAGCAGGGTTTGAGCTTATGGGCTTTTCTATCGCGGCCCAAGGAGGTATTTTGGCAACAGGCCTTCTATGCTACAGGCCACCCTCGCTTTCCTCAGTGACCCATCAAGCTCTGGTCGATTTGATCTACGACCTCTCCAACTCTCATACTAATTTTCTGGTACTGGGTGATTTTAATCTGTGGCCCACATGACTTGGCTTTTTGAGAACTCTGCCAAGCTTGCAGCAATATTCAGCTTGCTCAATTGGTTTCGGAACCCACCCATGCTAAGGGGCACATACTAGATTTGGTATTTGCGGAGGAGAAGTTGGTGGTGGTGGAAAAGGTCGTGGACCAGGTTTGGACGGATCATTCACTGATTGTTATGTCTCTCACCTTGCCTGTCCCGCTGATACCCAGCAGACAGGGCGGTACGAAGCTGAACCGACAATGGAATCGTCTCCTTAGGGAATCGAGCCGACCCGCCCTGCTACCGGGAATGTTTACAGTGGAGGAGAATGTGGACAAGAGTTATACATCTCTCTGTCATTATATCACATCTTCTCTGGATGCACTGACCCCTTTACGTAAGGTGAGAGACAGGCCCCGAGGTTTAAATGCCTGGTTTAGTGAAGATCTAGGGCAGCATAAACTTCGCTGCAAACAAGCAGAGCGTACATGGAGGAGGGGGTACGGGGAACAGGATAAGGCAGCATATAAAGTGGCCCTGCATGAATACAAGGCCCAGCTAAGAAGTGCAAAGGCCAAGTTCCTAGAAGACACTCTGGCGAAGGCCTCTAATAAATCACAGACCCTGTTCAGGCTTGTTAAGAGTCTGTCCGACCCATCTTGTACGGCGCCTACAATACCGGCCTCGCAGGAACTGTGCGATTCCTTGGCCCTTGCATTCGAGGAGAAAATCAGGAATATCTTGACTGGACTTACTAGATCTGAACAGTCTTTGTCGCCTACATTCCCCTTTTCGGAGCCTTCTGATACTTTGGGATCAGAGGGGGTAAATGTTGGAAATGATTTGTCTCAGCTGTCCTGTTTTCCAGTTCCCTCGCTGGAGGAATTTTGTACTCTGGCCAACGGCGTATCCTCAGGGTCGCCGCTTGATCCAATGCCTCATAAAATCTGGAAGGCTTTTCAAGACGAGCTATTTTCCCCATTGCACTCCATCTGCTGCCAATCACTGACAACTGCAACAGTTCCGGACAGTTGGAAGATGGCAATTGTAACACCTTTGTTGAAAAAGGCTTCTTTGGACCCTCTCTGCCCGGCCAATTATAGGCCGATTTCGCTATTACCATTCGCGATAAAAATTCTTGAGAGATGGGTGACAAGGGCCTTATCCAACTTCCTGGAAACTAATCTCTGCCTGGATGCTGTTCAATTTGGCTTCAGACCGGCTCACGGCACCGAGACTGCCTTGGTCACCGTGTTGGATGAGCTACGAACGCGGGTCGACAGAGGCAAGTCTGCATTTTTAGTGCTACTTGACATGTCGGCCGCGTTCGACACGGTGAACCATAAAGTACTATTAGGCCGTCTTCGGAGTGCGGGAGTGAGTGGTCTGGCTTTGAATTGGCTAACTTCCTATTTGGATAATAGGCAACAAGCTGTGGCACTACCACCTTTTCGATCAGCCACTCGGCAGGTGAATCAAGGAGTCCCTCAAGGATCGGCGATTAGCCCAATCCTATTCAACATATATCTCCGTCCCTTGGTAGCACTGATAAAGTCATTCGGCATATCAGTCATCAATTATGCCGATGACACTCAGTTGCTTTTTTCCTTTGAGGGACCGGAGACAATCTCAAGGGACTCTTTTCAGCGCTGCATTTTGGCAACAGCAGCATGGCTGCGAGCTAATTCATTGCAGTTCAATGGGTCGAAAACGGAGGTACTCTACTGCTCCTCGGACCGAATTTCTCGTACACTACCGGTTGACTTTTGGCCATCCTTTATCCCGGGTTCGGTGGAGGCGGCAGAATCGGCTCGCAATTTGGGAGTTCTGTTCGAACCCAACTTGCAGCTGGATGCTTCCGTAAATAGGACGGTAGCAACATGCATGGGCCTGCTTCGTGCGCTTCGGAAAATCTTGCCACTTCTTCCCCGGGGCTCCAGAGCAGAGGTAGTGCGTAGTTCCATCCTCAGTAGGTTAGACTACTGTAACGCACTACTTCTGGGAGCCCCGAAGACCCTGGTCCTTAAACTCCAAAGGATTCAGAATATGGCCGCTAAATTAGCCTTGTCTCGCCCGCGTTCCTCTTCTTCATCGGCAGCTTTGGCCGATCTTCACTGGCTTCCGGTCCAGCAGAGAATTGCATTCAAGGCCTTGTGCCTTGTCTTCAGGGCCCTGCATGGACTGGGACCACTACCCATTCAGAGTCTCTTTTCTTGGTATCAGGCCACTAGACCTCTGAGATCCTCCTCTGCGTTCCTGGTTAGGGTCCCCAGGATACATAGAGTGAGGATGGGCGGACGTGCTTTTAGTTTTACGGCCGCCAAGTTGTGGAACACTCTGCCTCTGACATTGAGGAGTAGCCTTGATCTACTCACTTTTAAAGGGGACTTAAAGACCCATTTGTTTCCAAGGGTAGTGTAGTTCATGTAATAGATGGTTCTGGATCGGTCTCAGCGCCAGGATGCCCTTTGGGTGACAGTTGCGCTTAACAAGCAATAAAATACATACATACATACATGATTTAAACATTTCTGGAGGGAGATTGGATTACATTCTTGGCTGCACCCCGCCTGTTTATCTGCTGACTTCCTATATCCTCCTGGTCATATGTGCCAATGAGTGGTACCAACTCAAGGGAGATCTTGTAGGCATTGTGATTTCTCAGAACAATGCAACTGACCTAGTCTGATGGTTCGTTGAGTAGAACTTAATTCCAGTGATGGTCTACTTCCCTCTTCGTCGATACAAAAAGTGGCAATCTCTATAAGAAGACGCCAGATTACCCCAGACATGACATGTCCTCGAAGAGTGACACCGCTGCCTCCGGCGCTTCTTTTGGAGTAGGAGGAATTTTCTGAGGAGGATGACAGTCCTTACAGGGATGTTTATAGCCCATCCCAGTTACGTGTCAAATATCAGGACTCTGACTCTGAGGACTACTATATGGAACAACAGCAATATATACCACAATCTCGGTCTCAAGACCAGTCGCAACAGGGTATGGTTTCCATGCCGTCTTCACTCATTGCTGATCTCCAATTCATGCTGATGGTTTACAAGAAGAGATTTCCAAATCAAGCTTCCGGCCAAGAAACAGTTCAGGTGCCTCCACCTCAGGTTGTCTGCTGGTCCAGTTGCCCCTCCGATTCCAGAACCAACGGAACCTCAACACCATGTGGTCACTGTTCAAGATGACTCATCTGGTGATGACCAAGGCACAATCTCAGTCCCAGATCTAGATAGGGAATGGGATGATTATATTATTCTGGATCCTGCTTCCCCACCTACAGATCCAGTTGATTCGCCTCCAGCAGATATTGGATTTTTTCATAATTTGATGGAAAGAGGTTCCAAACGTTTCAATCTTCCAATGCCATCAGTACAATCGGAATGTTTTCTTTGTTTTCAAAGAACCTCATAGGAAATGTGTTTGTCCCATCCCAATTGTGAGCCATGTCTGGGTTGAGGGAATAAAGGTGATAAAATATCTGGCAACTGTCATGCCTGTCCTTCCTCGGCTGGAGAAAATATACAAGGCTCCGGAGGATAGCCCCGCTTGTCTGGTCAGCCAGCCGAAACCTGACTCTGTTATTTCTCAAGCAGGCCAAAGAAAATCAAAGAATCCGTAAGCGCCCCTGACCATACCACCGGATAAGGAGGGTAGACGACTAGATAACGTGGGAAAGCGGTTTTCTTCTATGTCCAGCCTCCTAGTCAGAGCGGCTAACGCCTTTGTGATTTTGGACGATATGATCGCCAGATGTGGTGTGACCTATCCCCATATTTGGACCAGCTACCCGAAGATTCAAAGGGTGACGCCAAGAAAATCCTGGAGGAGGGAGAGCGTTCCTCCTCGGAAATTATTGATTGCGCAAAGGACTTTGCTACAACAGCTTTCCGCTCTCTAGCAGGAGCGGCAGTTCTTAGACGGCAAGACTGGCTTCAGGCCACCTGGTTTCGCCCGGAAGTAAAAAATAAAATCCTAGATCTGCCGTTTGATGGAGAGATGCTTTTTGAGAAGCATATTGATGATTCTCTGCAGGATATAAAAAAGGACACGGAAACTGCAAAATTCCTGGGGACTTTGCAATACCACAAAGTTCCTTTCCGTGGTGCGAGAGGAAGAGGTTTTTCGTCATATGGGAGTGGATATCAGCAGCAGCGTTATTCTTCCTATGCACAACCATCTCAATCTTACAGACCCCAGTACTCTCAGCGACAAGGTCAATCGTCTTTCTCTCGCCAATCCTCTAGAGGACGGCAAGGGCATCAGGGGAGAGATTCCTCTAAGTGCCAATAGCGGCTTCCAGGCTCTGTCTACTGTTCCTTCGCCCCCTGTAACACCAGTGGGGGCAGGATTTCACAATGCTTCCATAACTGGCAACTCGTAACATCAGACCGATGGGTTCTCAATATCATCCGTTTTGGTCATACACTGGAGTTCCAACATCGTCCACCCTCCAGAGGCCCTCGCGCCACCAAGTCAAAACATCTTCGTCTTCTACGTCTCGAAGCTCACCAACTACTTCTCAAAGGAGCGATAGAGCCAGTACCTCTGTCTCAGCGAGGCAAAGGATTCTATTCCTGGTTCTTCCTCGTTTGCAAGACCGTAGACAAATGGCGCCCTATCTCATAAAACTCTAATTTCGGATGCTATCCCCACAGGACATTTGCGACTCCTCAAGCCAGGAGATTACATGGCCACCCTGGATCTCGAGGACACATACTTCCATGTTACCATCCACCCAGCCTACAGGAAGTTTTTACGCTTTACAGTAGCCAAGAGCCACTTCCAATTCAACGTCCTGCCTTTCGGACTCAGATCCGCGCCGCGGATATTCACAAAAGTCTTAGCCCCAGTCGCAGCTTTTCTCAGAAAACAGACACTGGAAGTGTTTCCTTATCTGGACGACTGGTTGGTGAAGGCACCGTCTTCTCAGACAGCATCAGAAGCAGTCGAAAGCTGTATTAAACTCTTCAGTCATCTGGGACTTTAACTCAACAAGGTGAAATCAGTTCTCTGTCCTTCCAGGTCTGCCAAGTTTCTGGGGGCTGTTCTGGACAGAGCCTGTTGCTAAGCTTTTCCATCAGAGTAAAGACAGCAAAAATTGATAATCTCCGCCCGTCGATTACAAGCAAGAAGGTCTCTATCGGTTCGCCTTTACAAATCTCTTCTAGGATCGATCTCATCTTGCATTCCCTTAATTCCGCATTGCAGGCTACGAATGCGTCCGCTCCAGGAACAGCTGGACTTGCAGTGGCGTCAAACACTTTCGACGACCAAATCATCATCACTCCTCTTATGAAAGAAGCGGCCAGCTGGTGGATGGTCAGAGAGTACCTCTCTCAGGGTCTCACCTTCACATTCACTCCAGCTCCCCTGATACTTACCACAGACACCTCTCTGGAAGGCTAGGAAGCGGTCCTGCAGGACCTTCAAGTGAGCGGCCACTGGCGGCCCGAGCAACACCTTCTCCACATCAACCTCTGGAGCTCAAGGCGATTCGTCTAGCGTTACAGGCTTTCCTTCTGAGAATTCAAATTTCCACCGTCCTGGTTCGTACAGACAACACCACGGCCATGCATTATGTGAACAAACAGGGTGGAACAAGGTCTCAGCTGCTCTCCAAGGAGGCCCAGGAGATTTGGAAGTGGGTTATTCAGCACCAAATCTCTCTTTCGGCGGAACATCTTCAACACAACAGCAGATACGTTGAGTCGTCTAAAGGCTATGTGTCACAAGTGGGAATTAGACCAGTGCACTCTGGAGAGAGTTTTTAATCGTTGGGGCACTCCATCCAAAGACCTACTCGCCACCCCGGAGAACAGGAAATGCCACTTCTACGCAAGCAGGGAATATCATTGGGGAATGCACTTTTGATGGCCTGGTCAGGCGCCTTTGTTTACGCTTTACCTCTGATTCCTCTAATCCCAAGATTGCTCAGAAAGCTCAAGACTGAACCCTGCAAGATGATTCTGGTGGCCCCGGCATGGCCCGACAGTTGTGGTTTACAGAACTTTTCCTGCTCTCCCAGGATCATCCAATTCACCTGCTTCCAATTCCCTCTCTATTGACGATGTCCCAGGGCCAAGTGGTACATCCGGATCCGGGCTCACTTCAATTGACAGCGTGGCTCCTGCGCACCAAGAGTTTCAAAGCTTGAATATCCCTCAAGAATGTAGAGAGGTGCTAGCTCAGGTCTGTGCACCAAGTACGAATAAGACCTAAAGTTCTAAATGGAAACGTTTCTGGTGCCGCCAAGAGAACATTCATCCTTTCTCCTATGCTCCTCATCAGATCTTGCCTTACATTTTGACTCTGGCTAAGTCAAGTCTCGCCCATTCTTCTATCAAGGTGCCCCTATCTGCTATCTCTAGATTCAGCCGGACAGCTTCTGGCCCTTCCCTCTGGTCTGCGAGAATTGTGAAACAATTTTTAAAAGGACTCTTTAGGGTTTTCCCTCCAGTTAGACCTCCACCGCCCATGTGGCAACTCAACTTGGTCCTCGCTCAACTCTTGAGACCTCCTTTTGAGCCTATTCATAGAGCGGATCTTACGTTTCTCTCATGGAAGGTGGCCCTCCTTCTCGCTTTAACATCAGCCAGGAGGGTTGGTGAACTTCAAGCTCTCACTATTAAGGATCCGTTCTTACAATTTAAGAAGGACACTCTCATTCAGAGGACGAATCCAAAATGAATTCATAAGGCGACTTACAACTCCAGCGGAGAGGTCTCTTCGTTCTTTGGATGTCCAAAGATGTTTGAAATTCTATCTCCAACACACCAAGGACTTCAGGAGATCTTCTTAACTCGTTGTCGTTTTTAGTGCACCTCGCAAAGGTTTTCCCCTTTTAAAGCAAGGGGTTGCATGTTGGATTCCCAACGCGAACCAATACTGCCACCAAGCAGCTGGTAAGCCCCTAGAAGGGCGGGTCCGGGCGCACTCCACAAGATCAGTATCATCGTCTGCGGGTCTTTTCGCTGGAGTGCCGATCAAGGACATTTGCAGGGCAGCTACGTGGAGCAGTGCCCATACCTCACGAAGCATTACTGCTTGGACTCTTCCGCGCGCAGTAAGCCGGCGGTGGGACAGGCAGTCCTAAGGAACCTCTTCCAGTGAACGCTGAGCTTTCCCTTCTAACCCTCCTTCCTGTTATTGGTGTTGCACATTTTGTATCACTTGATCTTTACTGACTAGTGTTTGAATAACTGGTTAATACGTATTATAGATAGACACAGTTATTCCATGGTTCATTACACAAAATGTGCATTGTTGCTAACTGCTAGCTACTCTTATACAAGCTATGGGAATCTATGAAAGTTCCAATACTGGAGTAAGAAAACAAGTTACTAACCTGTAACTTTGGTTCTCCATTATTGGTAACTTTCATAGATTCACATGTGCCCCCCCCCGCCGCCCCTTTGAAAGCTTAGCCTTCAGCATGTTTTGTTATACTGTTGCACAACGGCTACGAAAATCTGAGGCTCTCTCAGGAATGTTCTATGGGGTGAGGCTAATCTGATTGGTTGTTGCATTATTTTGGTCTCTTTTACAAAAAGAGGTGGATATGCTACAAAATGAGATGAGGCCTAGGCCTTTTCTTTGTCTTTTGTACCTACTGCTATGTTATTTTTTATTTACCGAGACTCCCATTCCGACGACGAAGAATGATACAAGCTATGGGAATCTATGAAAGGTACCAATACTGGAGAACCAAAGTTACAGGTAAGTAACTTGTTTTCATACCTTTGGTGGTAATCTTTCTGGTGAATACCCAGTCAACCTGCAGATTCCTCACCAATCTCACCCACTTCCCAAGCGTGTTTTATCACATTTAATCAAGAGTGTAGATTAGATAAGAAAGAACCACACAGAGTTTATGAAAAATAAGTCTATTAACACAACACAATCACTATCACTTGGTATATCTCCTATCAGGAGATATCAACAGTAGGATAAGTACACATGAGGATACTTTAAAGAAATCAGGTAAGTAGCACAAATATACACTGGTCTCCAAGGGGAGACCAAACCATATACTAAATTACTGGATTGTGAACTGCAAAGGAGAACGGGGACTTAGGCCGAAGTACTTATAAGAGCTTGGAGAACCAGCAACAACCCAAGTAGGCTGTGTACAGAGTGGAAATACAGCCGCATGTCCGATAAAAGTCAAAGGAGAAGTCGCAGTTGCCGTTTTAAAGAAAAAGGACCCTTCCCAGAGGACCCCGGAGAAACCCTTTGGAGGACGGAAGGTTGTAGAGCCACCCCACCAGTGGATGCCCCAGGAACCAAGTTACCGCTCACCAAGGAAGCTAGATGCATAGGGGTGAAGTGACGTCAGAACCTCTCGTAGACAACATGGGGCGTCTCTGGAAGAAAGGCCTCTGGAGAAGTCTGGTGGAATCCAAAGGTGGATTCTTGAAGAGGAGAACTTGCTAGCAGAGGAGATAGTCTATGCCTCTCGGAGGAGACCAGGATACACGGAAGCACAATTCCCAACCATGGCAGGAAGTTCAGAAGAGTACACGAGGACCATGTCGCTGCAGCTGTGGTGACCCGGTAATGCTGTGGAAGACCAGGAGCCGTACACAAGCTGTCTCACGTGGGATGTCGGTGTCCAGGTGGTCGGTGTCTTGCAGGAGCACCAACAAGCCTTGGTAGCCGCCACTGGTGTGGAAGATGAAAATATGCAGACCATCAGCAAGGTCCAAGGGATTCACCACATGAAGGAGATTCAGAGCAGGACCAGAGGAAGCAGGGGAGCCAACCAAAGAATAAGACGACCCTCGAGAGGACCCACAGGCCGAAGACACAGGAGTTGCAAAAGGTCATCAGGCAGCTCACCAAAGACCGAGGCCCACGATATAAGGAATGCAGGGAGGACGCTGATCTTCGAGGGAATGAAGCCATTTTGGAGAAAGAGAGCACAGGTGATGGGGTCCTGGTTAGTAGGATCCCAGGAAACTAGTCCAAACATACTGACACCAGGCAAAAAGTGGGGGTAACCATACAAGAAAGATCCTACCTTAACATGCAATGTCACAAATTTAGAGCCAACCTTGCATTTGCAGCTTCAGACCTGCCTCTAATTGAGATGGATGTCAAAAAACAGGTTATTCGTAGGTGGAGTATGCATTTATGAAATTGAGGAATGTCCTCAGTATGCCTAGTAAGACACTGAAGGTATTTTATAGTGATTTGCTGGTATGTATTTCCTCGTTCTTAAACATAGCGCTAGCATTACTTAAGGATCAATTCATATATATGTTCAATGTGGTAGCGGTATAAGGGGGTACCATAGGTGTGTTCATTGTTTTTATATCAGAACTCTTTGTCATTGTTTGTTTCTCTTTGCCGTGTGAGAATCAAAAACTATACTCTGTGATGTACATATCTCACTTTTTTAGGCTTCACCAGCCAGAAAATGCAAGCCGTCTGTTGGCATAAAGACCTGTTGTCAGATTACAGTAGTCTTAGTGTAGGTCACCGAGATGAACCTTGCGACACGTCACATGGCAGAGGATATGTTGTGGTCCGAAAGTGACTGCATACTACTGTTTGGGTTCTTTAAGCCGAAAACAAACTCAAAAAATGTAGCGCTTTGTTCCTGATCCCTAGATGTTTATGGTGCTCCAGTAGCACAGTGTTGGATACTTTATCAAATGCCGCATAGAGGTCCAGCCAAACAAGAACCGCTGACACTCTTCCCCGTCCCCCAAACCCCCAGCCAACTCACCACCACCACGAGCAACAATACCCTTGATGTCCTCGATTACTGCTTCAAGGACCATCTCACTACAGTGTCCACTCTTTTTAAAAAAATTTTTTTATTTATTTATTATGTTTTGGCTCTCAAAAGAGGGCCACATAAAATACACAATACAAATACATAAATGGAAATATAATTGAATACATAGAAAATCCAAAGACAGTTTACAACATTTAACAACAGACAAGATAATCAGCAGCAAACACCTCCATAATTCATTAATAAATAGCTAAAAAAACCTTTAAAAAAGTTAAAAAATTTGGAAGCAAAACATTTCATTAGGGGGGAAATACAAAGCCTGCAAAAAGATATTCACATTAAAAATACCTAGTTGAAGACAAATCGACTTTAACCATTTCAATCGCAAAGAGCACAATGCGGGTCATAAAAATAGTACATGAGTTCGATCCTGTACAGCCATATTGCATAGGTCACATGACGAAGAAGATCCATACCATTTTGATAAAAGGACATTTAAAGGTAATAAATCATGTCTTAAGAGAAACCATAGTCTTCGAACTCCATGTGGAATATTCCATGTCACATACGGTTGAGCAAGCTTTATTGAAAAAGTATTAAGAAGGAGATCACATCCCCTCTTTTCTTGAAGGGCATTCTTATCCAATTTAAAACAGAGTTCCCATGAAGCCCGTTTCAGAACGGATTTTAGCTGAGTCGGGGAATTAGAAAACAAGGTACTTTCATCAAACTCTAAGAGTGTCACAGCTTTTCTATAATTCCTAACTATTTGAGAAAACTCCTTAAAGTTGCCCAACAATTCTCCTTTAAGGAGAGCTCTCAATGATCCCGGTTCTCCTCTGGCCAAACTGGCCACCCATCTAACTAAAGCACATAATCCCTGAACCCAGACGCTCCTAAGACCGAATTCAAGCCTACATGCGGCCAGCGAACAGGCTGTGTTAAGAGTGGATAGAGATCTCAATACTTTTCCTTCAACTGTGTGACAGAAACCCCAATGCTTCAGCTCAACAAGTTCTATTCCATATAGAAGCGTTGCAGGAATTTTTGCCCTAAACACCTCCAATAAACAAGCAAAGTGTCTTTTCCCTGTAGCAAAGTAAAGGGAACACAAACCTTTGCCATGAGCAAGAGCTTTACGAGAGTTATAATCAATATGGGGCTTCTCGCTCAAATTGGCTGAAATTATTTTACCTAAAAAAGTATAAGATTTAACTACCTCTAATTTCTGACCACCAATGGACCATCCAAAGTTTTCTGACCTAGATTTCTTCTTACCAGAAATACACATAATTTTACTTTTAGACGCATTTATCCTCATAAAATGGGACTCCGCGAATAGATGTAAAGCCTGCAGACGATTAGCCAAACCCTTAGGTGTTAGATCAAGTATGAGGATATCGTCTGCATACATCAAACAGGATATAGTGGAGCCTCCCACAACCGGGGCAATGCCCGCACAAGCAGACAGAGAAGCTGGGAGGTCAGCAATGTACAGGGAGAACAGTAGTGGAGCCAAAAGGCAACCCTGTTTAAGTCCATTTAAAGATGGAATTGGTTGTGAGAGACCCCTCTCTCCACCTTGTAGCACACGACACCAGGTGTCCGTATGAAGAGACCGTACAAGATCCAATAAATGAGACGGCATACCCAATGCTGCTAATTTTCTCCACAGCGTAAGACGATCTACTTTGTCGAATGCTGTGGAGAAATCAATAAAAACCGCAAACACCCCCCCCCCCCCCCCCTCGAACATGTATGTTTTTGTCCGAGATCACCTGAAGGGCGGTGAGATTGTCTAGTGTGCCATGCCCTTTGCGGAGGCCAGTTTGTTCCAATGGTAAAATGTTATTTATTTCAACCCAATCATTAATTAATATTAAAAGACACTTTGCAAAAACTTTTCCGATTGAATCAAGAAGGGCTATCAAACGGTAATTCATAGGTTTGTCCCTATCTCCCTTCTTAAATAATGGGACCAGTATGCTTCCCCTCCATGAAGCAGGAACCACTTTAGAGATGAAGCAAGATCTAAACAATGGAAAAAGTATCTTGCTCCATAGAGTCGGATCCTGCTTCAGAACTGATATGGGTAACTCATCAGGTCCCATGGCTCCCGAGAAGCGCATGTTTTTAATAGCCATTTCAATAGTTTTCTCCGAAGGGGAGTCAATAGGAAGCTCAACTTCTCGACCAAACCTACTATTCTCTGATATTGTGCCATTCACAGCATATAGCTTTGAAATAAAAGAGGACCATACCTCTTCAGAAATGGGGATAGGAAGGTGGCTCGCTCTTACTCCACATCCCTTACCAATTATAGACCAAAATTCTCTAGCCTTACCATGCACAACTGCCTCCCTTAGACTTATCCACAGTGAGTCCTCTTTTTCTTTTTTAAGTTTTATTCTTAGTCTACTTCTCCTTCTTTTCAGCAGAGATATTTTATTTGCTAATTCACTAGATCTACATAGAAATTGCTCCCGCACTAATTTATTTATTTCCTTATTTAGGGGGAGCATTACACTGGGATAAAAAAAAAAAATTCTTGGTAGACTAGACTTTTTTGCAATCAAGGTAATCTCCCTCATAAATTTTTCAAAATAAATAATTTCAAAACCCAGCCAATCACTTAATTCTAGTATGGTTTTATGGAGAATAACCTGCACACCCTTCTTGGCACTTGGATTCCAAAAACATCTACCCGAGATTTTATGGAAATTAACTCCTTTATTATTAAATGACCAAGTATCAGAGGGAGGCGGGTTTAAAGAGATGCTTATACTAATTACATTGTGGTCACTCAATGCTGTTGGTAATACCATCAGATCATGGACTAGCGAGACAATACCATAATCAGAAATCACATAATCCAGAATTGACTCGCTATGAGCGGACCTGTGGGTAAATTTAGCAGGGAAATCAGAGGGGAGCCTACCGTTTAAGATAAGCCCCTCCACTGCAAACAGTTCTTCCAACAATATCTTCCCTCTTTTGTTAGTTTTTATTTTATCTGGGAAGAGTAATTGTGGAATAAGGTAGGCCTCTTCTTTAGGTCTATTTCTAAATAAATCTATACTTAAATTAGAAACTTTACAATTCAGATCCCCAACTAATATAACTTCAGGGGGTGGGTAAACCTCATTAATCTGTTTAATATAAAGAAACATTTGCTTCAATAAAATATTAAAACATTCTTCGGGGGGAATGTAAGCATTAATAATTACAACAGAATGCTTATTGCCAATACTATCAGGATTACCTATTGTAACTGCTTGAAAAAGATTACTTGAATCTACATAATGGGAACATTTCCACTGCAATCTATTAGACAAAAAGCAAGCAATTCCCCCCTTTGCGTGCCCTTTCTTTGAAGGGGAGGCCGCAGCCTCAAGCACAAAGTAGTCTTTCCCTGCACATAGATTATTAACACACCATGTTTCTTGGATGCAAATCACATTAGCCTCCAGAGAAAACAAAAACTCTAGTTTCTCTGGGCTATTATGTAACCCTGCTGCATTCCAAGATATCATTTTCAATTTATTGTTAAAGATGTTGAAACAATTTGGGGTTGTCTGTGATTTTATTAGACAAAGCACCAGGGAGCCAATTCCACCGTTGATTGTCCTCTACAAGGGGCACATTCTGGTTTAGCGGAGGTGGCAAAACCTGGGAAACCAAACGTTTGCCTTTTGAGACCCAAATCTTTAGGTCATTGAAAGAAGGAAGGGTCCCATCTTGCCCATTGCCCTGTTGAACAAACCCATTTTGGGGTAAAGTAACCTTTCCTAAAGAGAAGATAGGTAAAACATCAATTCCTCTACATTGGAAGTTCTCAACCTTTTGTAGTATAAGGTTTACAATAATTTTAGAATAGAATTTCACCCTTATACTAGACACATTGTCACCACCTAACAGGGTAACCAAATCAATATCACTCGATTGAATACGTTTTAAACTCTCAAAATCTTTAAAACAATTGAGCAACCATGACCTATTTAAATGCAGGTCAGAATCAAACAATGGGAAAAAGTCCACAATCAGAGTATCAACATAGATTTTTGATTCCTTTGTCAGCTAATCTTGGGAACGTACAACAAAATCTTCTGGTAACAAGAAAGGAGAAGCTCGAGGGTTAAGGGACCCTGATACAACCGGAATAGGTCCTATCACCTCTGTTGTTGGGGGAGAAATCAACCTTCCTCCACCGTCAGGGGGATGGACTCCTACAAAAGCGGGAGATCCATTAGAAGGGACCTCCTCTCCAAAGGCAGAGGCGAGAGTATCAACATCCGGACTCAGGGACCCAGTTATAGACTCAATAACAATATCATCGTTACCAGCCAAAACAATAGGATCTTGAAAAATTATTTGCCTCTGTCTTTTCTTCCTGTATTTACGCACTGGTTTCCTTTTTTTTCCTTTGTTCTTTTTAGGACTATCACTTTTTTCATTTTCTTTTACTTTATCTTCGTCCAGAGGCCCTTTTTTTTCAGGCGCAAAAATTGGGAATAACTCATTTCCAGCTTTTAAGTTTGGAACACTCATACTTTCTTCCTCTATTTCGAGGTCAGAAACCTTTACACAATTAAATGCGGAAGAAGTAGGTATTCCAGTGGGATCATTTTCTTGAACTACCACTGGAATATTTATGCCTGCATTTCCCGCAGAAGCTTTACCACCCTCCTTTGCCCCATGTGAATCCACCTTAAAAGCAGGATCAGAAACCTTTTCCGGGGTTTTTAGCAACAAAGCATGCATTATTTTTGTAACTGAGACCAGAATGCAAACAGAGCTTCCAACAAATTTGCCCAATAATGACAGTATAGAAGCCAATAAGTGTTCCAGCGCAATCAAGGATTCAGAAATAGGTTTTTCATCTTTATGATACCCAGAAGGAACAAGAGGACAAATGCCTGACAGATTAAGCATATGGCTCCTAGAGACATTAAGTATGGAAGGCATATCTTGAGAGTTTATGGAGGGAGTACTACTATACAACAATAGACCAGAGGGAGTAGCGCCTGCTGGGGACTTAATAGCCTCTGGTAGTTTCAGGCTACCACCATCCAAATAGCGCCCACAAAGCTCTAGGTCAATACTTGACGTAGAAGAATCACCCTTAGTGCCCACCACAGAGCGCAAACCTCCAATCGGAATATTAGGCACAGTGACTGTAAGAGCTGATGTCATATTATTATATTGCTCTTCCTCAAAGTTTGGTACAGAGTGCCTACTGTCACTAATTATTTCTGAGTACACAAGGCAATTCTTCACAGCAGACCCTGCATGGGTGGAGTCCATCACAACCAGAGAGGAATCATTTTTTTCTTCCACTGTTGCAGGATCCACAGATAGCACAATATCAGAGTCTACAGTTCCATCAGCTGGCAAAACCTTATCAATGGGTTTTTCCCACAATTTCAAAAGCTGGCTTTGTCCCTTCAAAAGAAAGTTATTAGTAGACTTATTTCTCAGGGGGTTGGATCTTGTCTTTACGCAAGACCTTCCCCCCAATAATCTTCCAGAGCGAAGTTTCTTTGCCGTCATCCTTAACAAATACAGAAATGAGCAGTTGAGACTTAAAAACCACAAAAAATTTTAAATTAAGGTTAGTCCGTAGGAAAACTAAAACAATGAAGGTGTATCTGGTGAAGTAATCCTGCCAGAGACAATGTCAAAACCGTCAATTTATACAATATAAAGTGCAACTACAAAACATATAGCTTTGAATGTTCGATTTTACAATGTCAATAACTTGGCCCAGCCCAGCCTACCTCAGTCACAGAGGGCCCGCCCTTTGCCCGGGCTTGGCCCGGCGCGTCCCGCGCGCGTCCTCGCGGGACGAGGGACCTGCTGGCGCTTTATGATGCGCCGCCTGGCGCGCTGGTCGTTTGCGTCGTCGCAGCCCCCCTAGGGATGCTGGGGGCTGTAGTCCGGCCGGCGGAGCCAAGCCCGGCCGGTCGGTATCCTGACGAGTTCTGGCGGAGCCAAGCCCGGCCGCTGCACGTCGAGATAGGAACCTTCAGGTAGGGCAGCAGGATTAGAGGAAAAGAGAAACGGGGAACTCGGCACCTGCTGGCGCTTTATGATGCGCCGCCTGGCGCGCTGGTCGTTTGCGTCGTCGCAGCCCCCCTAGGGATGCTGGGGGCTGTAGTCCGGCCGGCGGAGCCAAGCCCGGCCGGTCGGTATCCTGACGAGTTCTGGCGGAGCCAAGCCCGGCCGCTGCACGTCGAGATAGGAACCTTCAGGTAGGGCAGCAGGAATAGAGGAAAAGAGAAACGGGGAACTCGGCCCCTGCTGGCGCTTTATGATGCGCCGCCTGGCGCGCTGGTCGTTTGCGTCGTCGCAGCCCCCCTAGGGATGCTGGGGGCTGTAGTCCGGCCGGCGGAGCCAAGCCCGGCCGGTCGGTATCCTGACGAGTTCTGGCGGAGCCAAGCCCGGCCGCTGCACGTCGAGATAGGAACCTTCAGGTAGGGCAGCAGGATTAGAGGAAAAGAGAAACGGGGAACTCGGCCCCTGCTGGCGCTTTATGATGCGCCGCCTGGCGCGCTGGTCGTTTGCGTCGTCGCAGCCCCCCTAGGGATGCTGGGGGCTGTAGTCCGGCCGGCGGAGCCAAGCCCGGCCGGTCGGTATCCTGACGAGTTCTGGCAGAGCCAAGCCCGGCCGCTGCACGTCGAGATAGGAACCTTCAGGTAGGGCAGCAGGATTAGAGGAAAAGAGAAAAACCTCCTCGGAAGCTTGTTTCTGGTCCAGGGAAGACATGGCTAAGCAGTTCGGGCTGGACTGTTCCCATGAGGCACAGGGTCAGACTAATTTGCATATAGCCATGTCTGAACTGGGGTGGCAGAGTGGGCTAAAGAACGGTGATGGACTAAACCCAGATCTTTTGACTGAGTGTGAATGTTTGATTGATTCAGATGCTCCGTCCATCACCACCCCCTTTTGTACCGCTTTTGGCCGCCATAAGTGTGGCAGGGTATGCTCAGACGTGAGTCCCTTGCTCACTTTGCCACTGGATTCAAGCAAGCCGGGCTGAGGACGGCTGGAATGCCAGAAACCGGTCCTCGGAAGCTTGTTTCCGGTCCAGGGAAGACATGGCTTGGCAGTTCGGGCTGGACTGTTTCCATGAGGCACAGGGTCAGACTGATTTGCATATAGCCATGTCTGAACTGGGGTGGCAGAGTGGGCTAAAGAACGGTGATGGATTAAACCCAGATCTTTTGACTTGGTGTGAATGTTTGATTGATTCAGATGCTCCGTCCATCACCACCCCCTTTTGTACCACATATAGCAGGAGCGCACTGCACACAAAGACAGAACAGGAAAAGAATCGCTAAAGCCATCCCAATGATCATGAGATTCTTCCATCCCCAGGTCGATAACAGTTCCCAAAACCATCCAATCAACGACCAATCTCCTTTATCCACATTTATAGACTCAGAGATCTTATGTAACTTAGAAATGGCCTGGTATACTGTAGGAGCGTTGTCTGGTATGAAAACGCAGCAACTCGATTGGATCACTTTACATACCCCACCTCGATCTGCAAGTATGACGTCTAAAACCATTCGATTCTGTAACTTCATAAGGCGATCGGCTTGAAGCTCAGCGGTCAGATTACTAAGGGCACCAGCAGTTTCATGTATGGTGGATTCAACCACTCTCGTTAATTGCCGTAAGTTTCTACTGTTTGCCATAGGTCCCCAAAACGGTAGGAAACCCTTGAAAAAGTCTCCCACTTCTTGTCCAGTGGTATCTTCCTTACTGAAGACACCCCTAACAACTCTCGTTCTGTGGTAATCTACAGCAGCAGTATACGTAGGAGGCAACAAATATGCAACATAACATGTTCCCGAAAAATCAGGGGGCAACCATGTATATGCTCTATCATAGCAGACAAAATACGTGCCCTTAGCTGCTAAAAACGGTGGGGAAGTTTGGGATGCAAAGACATACGTCTGAGTACAAATACTCTTCCCTAACTGAGCTCTCGGATTCTTGCCTTTCCCTTGCAGACAAAAATGACCACGATGGGGTACAATCCAAATCGGAGGTGACCTATTTCGTCTCTGCTTCTCACCCAGACTAATAATATATCCGGTTGCATTCCAACCAACATATGCTAGTAACTCATCCTTGGGAATAGTCTCATACGTTTCGATATCTCTACTCATATCTGTAATTACCTTCACCAAGGCTTTATTACTTGAGTTATCTCTCATGGAACGCAGGGGATAGATTTCGATGGCATAAATAAACATCGTCTGATATGCCCATACGGACCCTTTGTAACTGAATGGCAGAACCAGATAAGGAATACCTCTATCCATAGTATGTGGCATAAGACCACACACCCAACAATTAGTGGTGTTTACTACTAACTGGTGTTGATGGAGAAGTTGCACAAAGGAATTATTCACAAATTCCGACCTTCTAATCTGTTCGTGTTCAGGTAAAGTATGAAAAGAATGCAAAGAAGTAGTAGCAGGTAAAGTCGTAGGTTGGAAAATGGGTGCAGAAATCAGTTGAAGAGAAATTACAAACCAACCCACCAAAGCTAACGTCATGCTAAAAAACATCAAAAGACATGTGATCAGAAAACATTTGCTATGCATAATTTTACACAGTTTCTTCTTAAAGTTAATTTTCTCAACGGCTCTCTCAATCTAAAAAAACTCTATCCTCTAACCGATGCTGTTCACGGCGGTTGGTTTTCTTCTGCTAAGGAATGCTTCTGTCAGCCCAGGGAACTCCCTTAGACCAACCAGAACCGTCGACCTTGCGTCTTCGGCTTGCACTCTCTAGTCTTTACACCGTGACCCTACAGCTGAACCCGGATGGTGGTTCACAAAAATATACCAAAAAAGTTTCTTGGCTGAGAGAGTTCAATTCCTGAGAGAGTTCAGTTCCAAAAATCAAAAAAAAAGGAATTCATTTATTTTATTAGTCCATTGTTTCTAGGACGTAGATTATAACGCTCTTTTCCAGGCCTCGTTTGAGGCTGAAACAACAGTTCAGGTTCAGTAGTGTCTAATCTTTGAGACACAGGCACAGCTTCTTGAAGGACATCGTCATCTTCTTTCTCGGAGCCTCTCCACACCAACTCAGCGTCGCTAAACGTTGCAAACTTCGGCACCCTTTCAGTCTCGGAATCTGCAATACCTTCACGGACCCACTGGTGGTACGGCAGAGGCAACGGTGCTCTCTTACAATGTACGCCGTGGATCCAGTTCTTTTTCCCGAAAACTTTCACTGAGGTCCTCGTAGACAACAAGACTTGGTGTGGGCCGGTCCAGCGGGGCTGATCATTCTTGGTTCGCTGAAAGTTCTTCACCAAAATCCAGTCACCAGGATTGAGGGTGTGACCTGGATCCACAGAAGCTGGCGGCAATTTATCATAAACCTGTTGATGCAAGACACGTAATTTAGTCGTTAAGTCATACAAGTAGTCCACTAGCATAGGATAATCGATGTCACTGAACTTCGTTGGCCTCGGCACTCCTCACACATTTGCCGGACTGCCAAAAACGATCTCATAGGGACTAAGGCCTATTCGGGAATGTACTGTAGTTCTATTCGACAAAAGTGCCAACGGTAAAGCATCAGGCCATTAAAGACCAGTGCTCGCTTGAATCTTAGCCACCTTTAACTTTAACGTGCCATTATAGCACTCAACTAAACCAGCTGATTGGGGATGATTCGCAGCGTGGAATTTCTGGTGAATTCCCAACCCTTCACACACTCTCTTCATCGCCTTCCCCACTAATTCACGTTCATTATCACTCCATACCATCCTTGGCAATCCAAATCTAGGGAAATATTCTTTGACCAGGACTTTGGCAGTGGACGAGGCAGTATTATCTTTTAGGGGGTATGCTTCTACCCATCTAGAAAAGGCACAAACAACTACAAGGAAGTACTTTAAATTATTGCACCTTTCCATGTGGATGAAATCCAATTGCAAAACCTCGAACGGATACGTCGGAGGCGCAAAATGACCAGCTGGAGTTGGAGTTCCCTTGCCAGGATTATACATCAAACACACCATGCAATTCTTGACCACATTCTCTGCACATTTGGGAATTCCAGCATTCTGCCATACTGGAGCCAACAACTTACAAATCCCTTTCACTCTAATGTGAGACAAACCATGTGCCATCGTAACCACCGCAAGCACATACGCATCTGGCAACATCCATCTTTGGTGTTCTGACAATTCAACCCAACAGCCAGTCGAATCCAATCTATCCGTAGTTTCTCTCCAAACATTCTTCTCACTTTCAGTAGCTTCAGCCTGTATTGATTTCACACTCTCAATCGTATCTTCGCACATTCCAACATCACCAATCCATCTCGCAGGGCCTGCAACATACATTCGGCTCATCAGATTTCTTGCTGTGTGTTTAGCAACTTCAAACGCATTACCACGGCCAACATCATCCGTAACCTTCCCATGAGCACTACACTTCACAATCGCAACTTGCTTCGGCAAAGTAAGTGATTCGAGAAGCTCATTCACCAACTGTCCATGCTGAATCTTAGTCCCATGGGATGTCAAGAATCCCCTTTCTTTCCGCAAGCGTCCAAAACTATGAGCGACACCAAACGCGTACTGGCTATCGGTATACACATTCACTCTCTTTCCTTCAGACAAAACACACGCTCTCGTTAATGCAATCAATTCCGCTGCTTGTGCTGAATTATAGCTCACCCGTGCAGTCTCAACAACTGTACTTAATGTCGTCACGGCATATCCTGCAGTCGTGTCACCATTCGCAAGCTTGTAGCATGAACCATCAACCCATAACGTACCATTAGGATCCGGAAGAGGAGAATCTCATAAATCGATCCTACCCTTCGTCTCCTCTTCCGTCCTCAGAAAACAATCGTGCTGTTCCTGACCATCTGTATCCACAGATGTCGGCAACAATGTTGCTGGATTTAATACATTGCATCGCTTAATATGCACATGACTAGCCAAAAGTGTCAACTCATAACCCAACAACCTTGCACTAGTAAGGTGTTGAGTTTTTGTCCGATTTAATAAAGTATCCACTGCATGTGGAACCATCACAATCAACGTATTATCCATCACCAGTCCAGCAGACTGTTGGATAGAAACAGCCGCTGCCGCTCTCAAGCAACTCCGCAATGCTCTAGCTACCGGATCTAAAGTTGACGAGAAATACGCACATGGACGTTGCTTATCACCAAATTGTTGAGTCAAAACTGACAATGCACAACCCTCTCTTTAGTGGACATACAGTGTAAAAGGCTTACTGTAGTCAGGAGTACCCAACACAGGAGCAGAACACAACGCATCACGCAATTCAGAAAAACTTTTCTGACAATCGTCGGACCAAGGAAGAGGGTTCGGTATATCCTTACAAGTCAATGCCAATAGAGGTTTTGCCAATAAAGAAAAGTTCGGAATCCACTGTCTACAATACGACGTGATACCCAAGAAAGCACGCACTTCTCTCTGTGTACTTGGCACAGTCATTCGAGCAATCGCTTGAATTCGTTCTGGGGTCAACCTTCTTCCCTCCTTTGACAAGAGATGACCCAAGTAGGTCACTTCTTGGCAACAATACTGCAACTTAGAAGGTGACACTTTATGATGCAAGTCCGACAAATGTCGCAACAAAGAAATAGTAGCTTCTTTACAAGTTTTCTCATCATCAGCAGCCACTAACAGATCATCCACATACTGAATAAGAGCAGCACCGGCAGGCAACACAAGAGTATCAAGTTGAGTTTTCAAAGCCTGGCTATAAATAGAAGGACTTTCGCAATAGCCTTGGGGAGCTCTCTTAAACCGGAAGCTTCGGCCTCCTAAAGAGAAGCCAAAAATATCTGTACTTTCCTCAGCAATTGGAATGCTGAAGAAAGCATTCTTCAGATCTATAACCGAAAACCAGGCAGCTGAAGCAGGAATCAAAGTCAACAAAGCAGTAATATCCGGAACAACTGGAAACTGTGGCACGACAATCTTGTTAACCTCTCTAAGATCGATCACAAACCTATAAACAGGTGGCTGAGAAGAGTCTGTGCGCTTCAGGACAGGCAAAACGGGACTGTTACACACATTACCTCTCGTTTCTTCAATCACATCTTTCTCAATCAAATCATGGATGATCGCTAAAAGCGTTCTTTCACCATCGCTAGAAATCCGATATTGGGGAATACGCGGCATTTTAACATTCGCTTTAAGCGTTACAACATAAGGTGGAATCTCCAAAAGACCCACATCATTAGGACCAGTAGCACAAAGAGTATCAGGGAGAGAACGCAATTCCGGTGGAAGCCGATCTTTAGACAAATACATCGGAGAGATCACTTTCTTACCCAATGTAAGCTGTACTCCCGCAGGAGAACAACGTAATGTTGCATGCAACCTTTTCAACAAATCCAAACCCACAAATTCTCACCACAACCTGTAGTTAAAATGAGAGGTGCTTCCAACTCACAAGGCCCTATAGAAAGAGACATGGGACTAGAAACTGGGTCACGAACTGGGGCGCCAGAGAATCCTACGGAAACATTAGTTAAGCCAGACAAAGGTGCGCCAGGGAGTTTAGAGTGCATGATAGAACTCTTCGCTGCACCAGTATCCAAAAGAAAAGGCTCTACCACACCCGATGTGGCTACTGCAACATAAGGCCCACTCTGATCTACTGGAACCGACACTACTCCCTCTCTTTGTCCATGGCTGTCCTAGCAATCATTATAATCAGCATTCTCACTCTCAACATAATAGTCATCAGCATAGTACTGAGTCGACTGACCAGATGCAATTTTCTGTTGATCAAAACAATTCATAGAATTCTGTGGGGGAAAGGAACGTTCGTTCTGAGGAAACGCACCACGTCCTCTACCCCTAGACACTTGCTGAAAACCACCACGGCCTCTCGGGGCCGACATACCACTCGCGCGTTGTCGTAAAACAGGGCACTCATTTTTATAATGACCTTCCTCCCTACAGTACGCACACTGATTCAAACCCAAGGGGGGTCTTGGAGGAAAATACCCAGCGTTCTGTTGCGGTCTCTGAAACTGTGGAGGTTGCTGAAACTGTGGGCGTTGCTGTGACTCTTGCTGATTCGAGCGAGGCGGATACGCCTGCTGTAAAAGAACCTTTGTCTTTAAGTCTTTGGTATTTTTCTCTACTCTATCTTTCTCGTCCTTGTCCCTATTCTCGTAGTACTGTGCAGTCGCCAATATCTGGGCCGACGATGAAACAGCCCAAGAACTTTCAGAATCTTTCAACTTATTAGAAAGTTCAGGGAGCAAATTAAAGACAAATTTGTCCACAAATAATCTTTGCCCACCTTCCGTACTCATATCCTGACCACTATGATCTATAAATGTTTTTTCAAATCTAGTGAAGAAATCAGATACACTTTCATCTTTCTTCTGCTTACATGCTGCTAACTTATCTCAATTCACTCGTAAAGCAGGCATCATCGTCTTCATTAAATTAATAATTCTACCTGGTAGATCTGCCACTAAAGCCTCAGGCTTAGCACCACCAACTTGTCTAGCGTCCGCAGCAGCAATATTGACCCATGAGTCACCTAATTCAATTGCATGATCCTCATGACGAATCTTTGCCCATAGAGGTTGAGGTACTACATTACCCAACAGCATATCTATATCTGCCAAATTCATGATGCATGCGTCAACTTTCTAGGACAATTCTTTCTAATAGCCAGCTGGATTCTTACGGGGATCATGTAAAGATTCCTTAAGAGCCAAGACCTCTGCTCTCTTCCAAGGGACATGTACCCATATTCGCTGAAAATGTGGCAAAACAGGCGGATTAGCATTTGCGTCTCCTTCTTTCCAAAGTGGAGGAACCTCTCTCATTGGATACTGTCTCACTTTCCTCCTAACAGTGGAATCAGGTTCAAACAGTCGCTGAGAAGGGAAATCGCTCCTAAACGCAAGTACCATCGCAACTGCTTTCTCAATCCCGGGACCCACTATGGTCCCTTTCGCAAACTCAGACTGTACATTTAGCAACTCCACTGGGACTGAACCCAAATCATTATCTTCCCATTCCTCACGAAGGAAAGTACACATAACTTCAAAAACATACCTTTGCTTGGGTGCTTCCCACTGCTGGAAAACATCCATAACTGACTCTAAGTTATACCTCGAAACATTCGAAACCCATTGGCGAGCCAAGAGATCTAACACTGCCAGATCTTCGGGACCAGGTAGCTGACTAGGCATTTGTTTACGTGCAGAAACAGGGGTCATACTCAATGACCCAAAGAAAGGAGACAAAAGACAGTATCAGTCATTCGTTGTCGAGCAGAAGGAGAAGCTGTCACAAGGACAGGAGACAAAGTATTTTGAGGTGATAGAAGCGTAGGGTTAGTAGCAAGAGAAGTTGAAGGTACAGGAGAATAAGGCAAAGTAGTTCCAGACAAAACTGATAGCAAAGTCGGCGGCCCCAGAGGAGGCTGCGCCGTAGGAGGAAAAACCAGCTGAGGAGGAGCCGGTGGTTGAACAGCAACAAGAGGTTGTGCAACTGGAGGTTGTGGAGGTGTCGTAGCACTCTGTGCATAAGGGGGTGGTAATCTCAACAAATGTGACATCAAAGGATCCTTCTCAGGGTCCTTCGTTGCATTCTCAAGAAGAGATGGCAAAGCTGGATAACATTTATCAATAGCCATATTATGTTGCCTATCTGACACCTCAATTGCTTTATCTTCTTCGTCTTCCTTAAACTGCCTAGCAGCTCGCATTATTGATACATCCTTTTCTCTTTTATCTCTTTTAGCTTGTTTAATTTCTCGTTGTCTGGCTTCTTTACGCCAAAGGCGAAAGGATTCAAACATTGCCGGCCGGGCTTTCTTCCTAAATAATTTAGTTTCTAAATTGTCTAAAATCTCTGTGTTAAAGCTACCATGTTGGGGCCATTGTAAGACACCATCTTTTCTAGTGTAGTGGACCCATACTTCATTGAACATAATGGGGCCCACACCGTGTTTAGAGTAAAGTTCATAAGTCGGAGTTCCAACTGGAGGTATCGGACATGAATCCTCCAATCGGGAATCCCTGTTGCAACCACAACCAAACCAAGTACCAAATTTGCTACGATTAGGCATCTTCGCTCACTAATCGAGCTTCAAACTTCAAGGGATTATCTCTACCGATACACTCGTAAATATACAAGACCCTCGGCTTTGGAAATATCAATTTTCAAATCAAAACTAAGGACCAAACAAACTAAGAACCAAAGGACCAAAAACTAAGGACTGGGAGCGACCCACAAATACTTAACTGAGGTATCAGTCACGCCACCAGAAGACCCGTCTATCGTCTCGCCGTACAAAGCATCACAAATGGGTCCAAGACAGGGCGACAGTCAGGGCAGCAGTCCTTCGTAGCCGTCAGGAAAGCGGGAAGCCTCGCAGAAAAGACCTTCAGTCCACATTCGACATGCCGGGGTCGATGAAGTGGTGGCCGTCCTCCAGAATTTCCTCACAAAGCTCCTCACGAACCTCAGGCTTGGACCGGTACCGCTGAAGTCGCCCCACGTTGGAAGCGCCAACTGAAGAACCGGGTTATTTAATACCCAGCGGTGCCAGGGGCACGCCCAAAGTCTTTGGGTTCCACCGGTCTTAGACTACAGAGACACGGAAACTTCTTGGTGGCGTCAAAGATCAAATTTATTGGCTGCAGCCAGTAACAGAAGTCCTAGAAATCATCACGGTATGAGTTCTCAGGAGACTGCTCGATTTTACACAGCAAGTCATCCCTTTTTATGCCAAACATTGTGCTTCAGGCAAACATTCCTTGTTTACAGTTTAACCAATCACATGTTTCCACAACTAAAGTATCGCATGTCGACAAACCCACTTTTCAGTTGCCCAGCCCATGATCAATCATCGGTCAAACCCAACATTCTTCTTTAGACAGGTCGAACAAACCCATAATAAAAAAGGGCACAACCCAATCGTAAATAGACCATAAAGAAAGGAGCAGAAACAGGTGAGAGTAGGATAAGGCATATTTGTGTGCAGTAAAAGTTTATGATGTCCTGTGCTTTGACCCTTAATCTTGATGAGCTAAAGGGCAGGAACTGGTTTAACAAGGTTGGCTAGAGGCAACAGGGTCAGTTCACTCAGGTCAAACAGGAGTCAGCACGAACTGGAGCTAAGGTGTACATGTACTTAAAAGACTTGTTCAGCCACAGTCATCGGCCTATGTGAGGGCAACCACAAAATGGCTGCCATACACAAAATGGAACCCAAAGGTTCAGAACGAAATCCCTAAATACATAGTGAATTCATTGGTCTAACATGATGAAAACACTCATACTTGCCGCACTAACTAGTTACGGTTCGCTAATATCAAATTCGTAACGAAACCATGACCTTTATGGAACGGGTTCAGAATTCACGGAACCTCACTCTTGCCCATGTGCTTCTGTTACCCCTCTTGTTCCCCCATTGCTTTCTCTCATGTTTCTTACCCCCTCCCCAAATACCACCCCTCAAACTGCCCCACACCCACCCCTCTATGTTGCTTCCCCTACTTAAGCCCTCCGATTCTGTGATGCTTCCTCTCCGCACCCCCTAAAAAAGAAAGTTGCTTTTGTGACACTTTTTCCCCTTTTATGTACCAGTCCAACTCGGATTAGTAAATTTTAAAAAAGAGCTTGTGTAATTTTGTTTGTGCGTGCCTGCATGCATGCTTGCCTGCGTCATAGGCTTTTTTCCCCCCTTCTTTAGCCATGTCCTGCACAGCATCCAAGTAGGTCCCCAAAGCGATATCTATTGGTTTTGCCACTGCTTGTTTTGTTGTTTTTGGTTAGGTAAGTCAGGTAAGAAACTTGTGTAAAATAACTCTTTTTGGGCAAATGTCTTTCATGCACGTAGAGCCACTGGTACTTTTTTATGGGCACGCTCCACCACTTATTTTGCTTTTTCCGACATCCTACTAGCTTGCTCTGTCTACTACTACTCTTTCTTCCTATCTATTCCGCTCTTTTCTTGTGTTCTTTTATCCTTGCCTGTATCCTAGTGCTTCTGTACCTGTCTGTACCCCAATAGGGTACCTATACCCTAGTCTCTCTCCCGCCTTCCTATACCATCACACTCTACCCCTTCTATAGTATCCAACCCTGCCTCAACTTACAACTCCTTACTGCAAACCCTGCCTGTAACATCATACCTTTACACCTACCTGCCTGTACACGAGTGCCTTAAAGCTTCCTATTTAACGTAATACCTTAACATCTCTTCCCCTTTTCCATTAATCCTGCCACGTTATCCTTGTGCACTTTTCTTGTTCCAATTTTGTCTTGCTTTATAATATATTGAATTTCTTTATAAAACTTCAGAGGGAAAGTATTTTCCTCATTTTTGAAGAATTATCATAATAGAATTTCCCCAGCCTGGTGCCGTGTTTTCTTTTTGGATTTTCATCCGCGTGAGGTATAATAGCGGTTTTATTTTACGTGCGTGGGTTTATACAGGGCGAACCAGGCTCCGATGGTTGTAAAAGAACAGTCCAACACTTGAATGAGTTTATCCTGTCCCCTTCGTGCTAAAACCTCACTAACAACGCGCTGTCTGCAGCATGTAAAGTAACATGTGAGACAATTTGTTAGTTCTGTGCAGCCAATGTTTTGCTGCGCTTTACCGAGCTAGCCGCCAGTTGTAAGGCGCTTTTTTTCTTAATTTGAAGTCTGGTTTCCTCGAACTTATCTGATCATTTCATGCTTGTTAACTTTTCATTTTTCAGGCAGTGATGTGTAAACAAATTTGCGGAATTTGTGAGTCTGAGGTGGGTACACTGGCGACGAGAGGATTAGTAGAGGAGGGATAATACCCTTTTAATTTAAGTCCTTGGATGTCTAATGACGGACTTGTGTCCTTTCTTTGTGCTGCTTTGACCTTACTGAAGCCATAGCTGGGGTTGGTATGGAGGCCTGAGGAAAAGTCAAACGTGACCTGCTGATCGTGATGATTCCAAGCCAATGTTTGCTTCTTTACACTCCATAACAGTACAGTTTGCATTATTCTTACTGATTACCTAATTGTAAACGCTTATAAAATGTAGGCAATCTTTCATGGTATATTTGGACATCAAACTTAAGTTTTTCTTTCAGTGTTTGGTGGTGGTATGGGTCTCTTTCATGGTCATGCAATGAATGATGCTGTACTTTTTATAAATATCTTAGTTGTTTCTTTGGCTTTCAGTAAACGTAGTAGGTATACTATAATCTCATGTAGAGCTGCTGTAGTGTGTGCTTGTCAGTTGCAGAATGAGCAAAATAGGGTTTGAAAAATGAATTGCCTTTTGGTAGGTTATTTAAGTGCTACTCCCCTTTGCTCAGTGCTTTAACCACATCTGCAACAGTTGGAGTCTGGGTATTGTCTACTTTCACAGTGAGATTACGAAAGTTATTGGACGTGAACTTGTGGTTGTCCATTATTTCAGATGTCTTCGCTGGAGCATTACCTCACCTTTGGTGGTGTTACCGAGGGGCCAGGTTGAGTTTCCAGGGCAGTCCGAGCGTGGTCACTTGATGAGCAGAAGGTGTCATTGTTGAGTTTGAACGGGCCGCTCTAGATCATTGATTTGGTTGAGTCTTTTCCAATGAGACAGGGCAAACAACCTCCCCCACCCCCTAATTAATCCAACCCTTTGTCAGGTCAGCAGGTATATTCCTCACTACAGTTGTCAAAATGGTCTCTCAGCAGGTGTAGCAGATAGAAGCTTGTTTGGAACTAAGGAGGAATGTAGGCCAAGGCTTGCAGCACATACCTCCCTTAACTGCTTTTAAGAAGTCGACGGTGCACCCAGGGCATGGCACAGATGGTATCATTAATGCAAGCAGCCACAGTTAGATATGTTAGTTGAGGCAAGTGATGCAGTGAAACAGGTGCCCAGTTTGCTTTCTTGGACTGTGGTCTGCATGTAGGAGAGAAGCTCCTGCATATGGCCTACAGAAGCAAAGGCATGTGGGGGGGTTCTAGACAGAAGCAACCCAGCACCATTGGGACTTCAATCCCACCTAATGCTGTAGCACAGGAGAGTGGGGGTGGGTAGCTGGCTAATGGTGGGTGGGTGGGCACTGCAATGCAAACAGGAGAGAGCAGAAGGGGGAAGCATTGTTTCAGCCTGGGACCTGCCAGCTAAAATACTTCACAATAGTAAATGTCAATGTGCAGACCCCAAGAGTCACAGATGGGTATTGAGTGCACTGTAAATAGCAGTATCACCAGGATAACCGGCCCAGGGCAACACAGAGAAACAGTGATTTGGAATTCTCTGGAACGCACCATCTGGTCCAGGGCAGATGATCAGTGTTGCCTTTGCAAGATGTTATTACTTAAATATTGTTGTCCTGTGACACAGTAAGAAGCGTCTAGCAAAGATACCGATATAGAATGCTGAAGCAAGGAAGGGGGGGGGGACATGTAAGGCAAGTTCCCAATGTGTTGGAAGCTGGAGTTTTGTTCTGACCTGCTTGGAATGGCCAGTGCCAACTAAATTGAGTCTTGAGTGGACAGAGAAGGGACTTCACCAGGGATGGAGCAGGGATGCACAGAACTAAAAGACAGCTGCAAGTAGGTATTGACTGCGCTTGGTGGCTGAGCAGCACCCCGCTTTGTCTGTTGTGTTGGTAAGATATCCTGGACGACATTCCTCAGAACACAATGTAAACGTGACCTTTTAGATGTCTGGGCTGATGTTGGGTTCTGTATTGTCTCATTAGACAGTGCCTTTAGCTCGATTTGGTTTCACATTTTAAATTTAGGTGATGGAAAATGGGTAGAGGTTTAAATCGGAAGCACACATGACCAGAGCCAGTCGTTTTGGCTTAAGTAGGGTTAAAATGTGTATTAAAGTTTGGGGTGTATACAGAAGAGGTAGTAAATGGCTAGCCCCGGTGAATGTTTATTTCCCACATTTAGGGAGCTTGTATTTCTGTTATAGGTTTGTTTTATCCCTGATATTATAGATTTCTGGAAATCTTTTCACTATACATAAGTCATATTGATTGCCACTGTGAGATGTTTGTGAGTGCAAGAGCATTGCAGGTTCAAACGGCCGTGGAGCAGTGTGGGGTTAAGATGGAGAAGGGGGGTAGATAAAGCACCATAGCCAAGTGCACTTTGCAAGTTCTAGAAGTGGGAGCAGCACAGCCCGAAGAGATACGAAGGCATTGCAGGGTTAAAGTAGAGATCAGTGAAAGACCCCAGTGATTAGTTCAGCTTCAAGTGGAATAGGGAGGTGCAGTGCAGGCTCCAAATTAGTAGGGAGTATCCCAGGGTCCAAAGAGGTAGAAACACTGCACGGTTGAAAAGGATAAGTAAGCTGCACAGATTATAGGGGGCCTGCTGTAGACTAGGGTCGAAGGCTGGGGGGCAGCACAGGGGCTAGAGGCCTGGGAGCTTCTCGACGTTCTTGGGTCACCAACATTGCATAGCATTGGTGGGGCAGGCTTTGGAGTGAACATTTTAGAGTAGGAGCAGCCCACAGTCAACGGAAGGAACAGCGCTGCTTCCAAGTCAGGTAAGTCTGTCTTGGTGTGGAATATACTTCTTTAGCTGCAGCGACACCATGTTCCCTTCCTTGCAGAACAGATGCATCTTGCCAGGAGTAGGGCAGTCTTTTACCTCTGCCAGCTGGGATCTTGTTCACAATGATCATAGGACAGAGAATGAGGGGTGAACAGGGTCTAGGCAAAGGGTTGGGGAGTGTGTGGTCAGGCAGCAAGCAGCAAGAGGTAGTGTTGGGACATAGGCTGCACACTCTGCGGCAGCAGAAGTAATAGATTGTTTGCTTCTTATGAAAATACTAGACTCTGTACAACAAAAAACAACGGCAACGAGTTCCAGGCAGTGGACTGAGAAGGGGTGAGGACAGCAAGAGAGGTTTGTCTCAGGCGACAGACTAGGACACAGACAAAGAGGAACCAGCAAACTCCCACAGTACATGCACTATGTACCAGTGTCTGGTTCACGTCAGGTATGTTTGCAGCAGCGCTTCTGGCCAGAGCAGTGCCCACCTTTCCGCTGAAGGATGGTGACCTTGCGACCATTGCATGATAGTGGAAGTCATTCGCATCGAATGGATCAGTGCCCATTCTTGTTGCACTAAATTAGAATATCATTGTCCATACACTGCTGTGGAAATGCGTTGGTATTCTAAGGAAGTGTGATGTTATTTACATACTTTGTGGTTAATCTACCAATTAATTGCAGTCCAATCTTCTATTTGTTTAAATATATGTTCCAATGGTTTACCCCTGATGGGCAGGACAGTACCACTATGTCTAAATGTAAACGCTACAGAAACTTTTTTAAAAAGGCGATGGAGTACTCTTGAAAATGTCGTTTTTAAAAGGTGATTCAAATATATAAAAATAGTAGAGAGCGAATTTCAAAGAATACTTGAGTGAAGACAGGGGGGCTAGTCTTCCCTTACCTAGACAACTGGCTGTTGAAGGCAAGCTCAACCCAGACAGTTGACAACCACCTCCAGACTACTGCGAACCTCCTGTCATCTTTATGGTTCACTGTCAATATGCTGAAGTCACATCTTGCTCCTTCTCAGATGCTCCCCTTCATTGGAGCGGTTCTGGGAAAGGTTCTGTTTCTTTCTTATTCCTGGGAAAGAGAGCCCAGGACATTCAGGCTATGGTCCTGATCTTTTAGCCTCGGTCCTGGTCCAGTGAGGTAGACTCTGAGGCTGCTGGGACTGATGGCCTCCTGCATCCTGCTGCTCGAGCACCCCAGGTGGCATTTGTTGGCTCTGCAGTGGAATCTGGAGTTCCAGTGGGTGCAACATCATGAGTACCTCTCTGGTCACATTCAGATTTTGAAGTGGACTGCAAAAGATCTGCAGGGATGGTTACTGGCCTGTGATTGGGTTAGTGGCAGACCCCTCTTTCTTCCCCACCCAGAGCTGACAATGGTGATTGATGCACGCTTCTTAGTTGGGACGACCATCTGGAGAGGTGAAGATCAGAGGCCGCTGATCTCTGGTGGAGTCCTGACCCCATATCATCCTTCTGGAGCTGAGAGCCACTCGCTTAATGTTGAAAGCCTGCTTTCATCCATCAAAGAGAATCTGGCTTAGATGATCATGGGCAACACCACTGTCATGTGGTATTGCATCAATCAGGGCAGGGTGGGGTCAGGCACCGTGTGCCAGGAGACCCTTTGCCCCCGGAAATGGCTGGTCCACCAAGGAATTTTCCTGCTAGCGATCATTAAATGCCGTGGTGGACGAGTTCAACCATTGGTGCCTGGCCGATTGCGAATGGCATTTACACCTGGAGGTGGTGAAAGGTTACTTCAGTGAATGGGTGAAACTTGGCTCGATCTGTTCGCCACTGCAATTTGGAGTTTCCAAAGCGTCAGTCGTTCAGGCGCGTTCTGCCTCTAGCGGAAGTCTGGACTTCTGTATGCCTTTCCTCCTAAACCATTCCTGCTCCAAGTGCTTAAGAAGATTAGAACTGACCATCCCCAAGTCATCCTAGTGGCCCGGACTGGGCACAGAGAATTTGGTATGCAAAGATCATGGGCATGAGCATCTGAACTCCAATCGCATTGCCCCTCCGGAAGGCTCTGCTGTTTGCAAGAGCAGGATTCTGCACCCAGGCCTTCACAATCTCCACTGTCATACTTGGAGATTGAGCGGTGACAGCTAAACTCCTTCAACCTACCTTCGGAGGATGTTGATATCATCATGGCGTCCCTTGACAAAAACTGTATGTGCCTGTTGTTGGGAGAAATGTATGGTTTGATGGGATACTCTGCAGCTGGACCTCCTCCAGACAACGTTATCTGTAGTTTTGTTGTTTGTTCTGTCTCGGTTTTACTTGGGGCACAGTTTTCTGCTCTGCTTGATTTATTTTGCCACTGCTGGATCAATCTTTGTTGCGTATCTTACGACTCTGGTATAGGTTACGAGGTTTGCTTTCCCACCCACGGGTGACCTAGGTGAACCTATTTAAATGCACCAGCGCTGAATGTGAAGGCTAGGTCATAGCCTCCACTCAGTACATAGTTGAAGTGAAATCATTTGCCTTTGGGTTACTAACTTGCCCGAAGGGGGATCAGGTGCATCTTGGTAACAGTAAACCTAGTTTGTTCTTCAAAGTCACACAGTACTGAGAAGAACAGACACTTTTAACTAAAAGTATTTATTACAAAAGGGTGAAACCTGTTACTTAGTACATCTAAAATAATCACACAGGATATCATAAAAACAGCAAGGAGTAACATTGCACACTAAGAGAGTAAAAGGAACATTTCCAACACAGTTAAAATGTCCTTTAACTAAAAGACAAACACTCAAAAACTATTTGTATGCGCTCCCCTAGGAGAGAAGCAGCTTTCGAACTTGGCTTTCTTGTGGGGAAGCGACACACTGCATACCTCGTTGACCGCTCGAGCTTCGTTTTCAGAAGAGTCATGGAGGAAGTGTTCCCTGCAAAAGGCAAACACATGCTGCAGTAGCAGCACTCCTCGTGGCCTTGGCTCTTATCTGCTTCAGGCAGAATGCATCAGCTTCTCTAAACACCTGCAATGACAAAGATAGTCTTCGGACGGCATCTTGCGGGATAATATGGGATGAAGGACCTCACTCTCTCTCTAGAGGCCAAGGGGTGGTCCATTAATACGAAAAAGTTATCAGGGATGAACACCTCTGACATAGTTTTAGGAATGCCGTGTATAGATTTATAGGCACCAGAGAAGTGGTCCTAGACATATCTTAAAGAAAATGAGAAACAAGTTGACGTCAATTTGCACTACACCTCTTTAATGGATTATCTAGGGATGTTTCTTGATGGCCTTGACATATTGATAAAGAAACACTTGTTCCAGACTGCGTTTCTCATCACGTGTTATATCTGGATCATTTTCAGAACACCTTGACACACTCTGATCTCTTCTCAGTTGGCTGATGACATTAATAGTATTAGTATTTACAACAGATATGACAGATTTTGGAAGGTGTGTAGTCCGAGTGGGCTCGGTGGGTCTTACCTGAATGGAGTCAGTCCTTAGGGACTTTACGTCACTCTTTTTTTTTTTTGTGAAAATTATTTTTATTAACAGGTTTTCAATAAAATCACATTACATCTCATTGTATTTTAGTGGACGACAGTAGTATCGTTGTGAAAACATAGGATATATATTCTGTACTCGAAGGGGGTACATGACGTTGCAGTCCACTTCTCCTGTCTAAGTGATGCCGGGGGGAACTGGGGAGAAGAAACCGGGGGTATCATAAGGGGAGGGATCAGGGTACGTGCTACATATAGGGCATCCTGGTCATGTCAGTTAGAGCCAGCAGGTGTATCATCGCGTTGTTTGCGGACTATCATGGGACAATGTTGCTAATAGTAGTGTCCGGTGCAGTACGTTGTGGAGTTGTTGTGCAGTGCGAGTTGGTTGGGATGGTGGGAGCGGTGTCTCGTATACCCGTCACTCTTTTTGTTTGTCTCTAGTTTTGTGCTTTTAGAAAGGTTTACCACATTTGTTTCCTCCCTCTCCCTTTATTATGTCATGGGACCTTAACTTTGTTCTCACATTTCTGATGTGCCCTCCATTTGAGCCGCTTTACAACTGTTCATGTGGCTTCTCACCCTCAAGACAGTATTTCTCAATGCCATAACTTCTGGGTGGTGTGGTAACCTGCTGTACACCACCTTCTTCCCAGACAAACTGGCTCTGCGGACTCCGACATCCTTTCCTGCCAAAAGTTGTGAAGCCATCACCCTGATGGTGTTCTATGCTCCACCTCATCCGTCTCAGGAGGAGGAGAGGCTCCATTGATTGGGCCCCAGAAGTGTGCTGTGGTTTGACTTAGATCACACCTAAGGACACCCGGTGGACGATCAGCTCTTTGTGGAGCAAACAAAGGTAAGACTGTGCAGAAGAGAACCGTCTACCACTGGATCAGGCTCTGCATTAAGATCTGCTATGCATTAGCTAAAAAGCATCTTCCGGAAGACTGCATGCTCATTCTACCAGGGGCAAAGATGTATTGGCAACTGGAGTCCCTGCCCTGGACATCTGCCAGGCGGCTAAGTTGGCATTCCTCCATACACTTATGTAGCACTATCGGTGAACCTGACGATCCTTACAAGAGGGGCATGTTACTCGCTCTGTCCTGCAGGACTTTCTGGTTTGAGTCCAACCACAGATCGATCTCCAAATAGGTACTGCTTTGGTATCTATTCAGAAGGTGAAGAATCTGCAGCTAGAAGACTCTATCAGAAGTAAAAGCTGCTTACCTTCTGTAACGCTCTTTGTTGTGGATACTTAGTCGCAGATTCTTCACGGATCCTTTCTGTTCTATATTAATAATTTTATATATATATATAAAGAATTAATAAGATCCCAAGTTTAGGAATCTGCACACTGATCACACCAATTTGCTTTTGAGGCTGAGTTTGGAGATGTAAGCAGTTTTGGAGGCAACTGGTGTCAGTATGTTGGAGTGGTGCCTATGTAGGCACCGTGCATGATTTCCAGAGCGTAATGGCATCCGTGCAGAGCTCCTATTGTAATGCAGAGGTACTTCTGAATAGTTTCCCGACAAAGTCTGATGACTGAGGAATATTCAAAGGGTGAGGAATCTGCAGCTAGAAAGTCTCTACCAGAAATAGTGTTACCGAAGATAAGTAACTTGTTAATCATTCAATATAGTGATATGACAAGATAAATTGTATTTACATAGCGCTTACTACCCCTTATGAGGGGTTGAATATCTTTACGGTAATAGCATGCTACTCTGGAACCCAAAGTTAGTGGTTAATCAAGTGCTTGTCGTTGGTTATTGTGATTAGTCATGTGCTCTCAAGAAGAAAAATGCATGCATTTACTCTAGTTGCTTTGTGATAGATTATTCTAATACCTGTTAGGTGTAATCATTAGTGGGGGCTGTGTGGTTTCAGGTGAATGGCTGATTAGATAGCCAGGCTGGCACAGATTTGGTAATGTTATGTTACAGGGATAGGGTTACAAAGTAGATGTTGTGATCTATGAAATGAGGTGTCAGCCAATTGTAGAATTACAATAAGAGGTTACAGCAGACAGGCATGAGAGTGAAAGGAGGCTATGCTCAGAAATAAAAGGCGTACAGAGAATGGAAGGCAATAGAGGATCACTGAAGAAAGGAAGGAGAGTAATCAAGTGGGAGTAAGTCAAAGTCCTTTTTTCATGCAAACTTTTAGCAGTTTAGTGGGCTAAGACTTTGAGCTAGCAAGCAATCTGAGGATGTAAGCTGTAGAAAATAACATTAATTACAGTGTTTCTAATTTGGAGCAGACAGCTTAAACGTGCAAAGCAGAATGTATGCATCCTTTAAACATGTAGATCCCTAGCCTGCTGTGTGCCAATCCTAGGGCAGCTATTTAAAGATAGTTTGAGGTATCTCATCCATGGTACACAGTCTGTATGCTGCACAAAGAGAGTTGTTACAGAAAAAGAAAAGGTTTAATTTAAAGATCTTTTGCCACTATTCTGTATTAGAGGTTTTTACAACTCACTGCAAATTAGTTATTTGGCACTGGGTCTCTGTTATACCGTCGCATGCAACCCTCTTAACTTCCTCTGATGTGGATTATTAAGTAATATGTTTTGATTTTACGGCTAGTACACCAATGGATGACACCCAAACAAGAGTTAGACAAAAGAGGTATACTTCTGAACCCAAGCATTGGATGGCATGCTCAAGCGGTGAATCTTCAACTGAGACCAGAAAATAAATAAAGTGAACTTAAAAACTGACTAACATTTTCCATTCCTGTTTCCTACACTTCACGTTCTAAATAATATTAGATTCTAATCATAAAGATAAGCTGTATAAGTACACATCTTTCTGTGCTGTTTGGGCGATCTCAAGAAGCAGAAGCTTTGGAACTGACTTTGGTCCTCAAAGGCCAATTTTAACATTTTGACAGAAATCTTATGGCCTTCCTCTGAGGCTACTCTAGGGCACAACAGTCCCAGCAGTGACAACCTTGGTCGCTAATCCAAATGCCCTAACAGATGTACCTCTCTTTTCATGGGAGTGATGGATCTTATGTAAGCCATCAGCAGTGGTGCTCTACCCTTCTTCATCTCCATCTGCCATTGGGCGATGGTCTCCCATTCCTCCACAAACACGTCTTACGCCCTATCCTTCCTTTCTTTACCCTCTTGACCACCATTCTCAACTCTCCAGCACAATCTTTGTTGCTGGACTCAGAAGTTCGTGCCATGCTAAACAAAGTAACCATAGAGGTGCTGGCATTGGAGAAAAGGGGTACAGAATTCTTAGAAGTGCTGTTTCTTAGGTAAAATAATTTGTAACGTAATCTGTGAGGCAGTTAACAATGTTTTTCTCATATCAATTGTGTTCTGCTGTTCTAATAAACAGGACTTTGATCTCAACACTTTAATAATAAACATGTGAATGTTTGTTAATTGGTATAGTTGCTCTATATATTGTGTTATTCGCCCATATTTTTTACACTTCCATGGCATAAACATAAATATATTACATACATAAAGGTTGAACATTGTAGATGGCAAAAAGATCCCACAACGATCTGTCTGCTGGATGAGAGGCAGAGGCCAATCCAGCTCTGCTGCCTTCAGCCTCAGAGAAATAATGGCACCAAACCAGTGCCTCACAGCCTGTTGCTTCTGGGAGAAAGAGCATGTGCCTTTCTTTTCTGACTAAGAGTGTGCCATCTTGGCTCACATGAATTATCTTCAATGGTTCATTAGTCAAATGAGTTTTGCCTCCATGCACAGTTTTTCCTGACCACGTTCCTTTTCATTTATGCTCTGTGCAAAGTTTTTATATGTACACCTTTTAGGTCCAACTAAAATATTGTATGCACAATCATTTGTGAGACGCATTGTTACCGTACAGTGGGCTTACAGACCATCCATTGCTTACCATTGGTTGGCTTTATTCTAAACTCTTGTATGCTTGCTTCTTGTTCTTCGGCTCCTGTGTGCTTTCCTTCCTCTTCTTATGTTTGTCTCTCCCCAGGGGCGTGGACCGATTACTTATGTCCTTCTACTGCTTCCTTTTCAGGCACTACTTTTTTTATTTCTAGTTATGTACTCTGAGAGTGCATGCGTTTTCCAGCGGTCTTCCATGTGTATTTTGTGTTACTCTTTCTTACCCGTGTTTCTCCCATCACCCTCTCTCTTTTCGTTAGTTACTGTTCTTGCTTCCTGCCCCACCCTACCTTTCGTTCCCGTCCTTGCTTCCACATCTCCCTCCATTGTCCATATTTCCCTATCCCCACCAGCCCACCCTCCGTTTTCCATGTGCTTCCCTGTTGTATCTCTTATTTCATGAGACAGTGGTCCCAAACATCAATTTAGATTTAAAAACAATGATAAATATAGACCAAAATTGAAATCTATAATCAAAGTCCAGCCGGACAGATTTAATAATCAATATAATCAAATGTGGCAAAATATTAAACAATTTCCAAGTGGGACACAAGCCTGTATCCAACTACCACATACATACTAACATAGAAAAACACGGACAATTACAAGGCAAGACAAAGTCTGTGAATTGATCAAAATTAAAACAGACTATTATTAGTTAAGTACACTTTCTGTGATTTCACAATAAAAAGGTGTTTCAATCATCCAGTGTAAGTTGTCGACGACGTTTCGATCCTATGTAAATGCAGGACCATCATCAGGACATATCAATACATGCCTTTACTATATATTAAAGTTGCCATACAGAATAAATGACACCAGAACATACATAGAAAGAAACAGCACAATACAAACAAGGAGATAAAAAAGAGAAGAAAAATTCATAAATTAGTACATTTTTCTAGTATTGTTTTTAAATACAGTTCTAACAAGACACTGCAAACTGAAGTTTATACATCTCAGAATTTACACCTATGCAGGGACTCGTATAGTAGGGCTGTGTGACGAGAACTTGTTCAGCATATTAGGACTAACTTCCATGTGGAATAAAGGTGAAGAAAGGAGCTACACCACTGTGTCAAAATGGGGTATTTTACTTCTATGGTAGAGCACATAATAATTTGAATTTACGTCTTTAAACGTTAACAATGAAATATTAGGGAAACCATCAAACGCGACATACCTCCAATAATGTTAGATTCTTCTATTGGTATTTAGAAGCGGTAAGCTGCCAGATTAATTCTAAAAAACACGAAATCAAAATTATAGGGTCATGTAGATTTTTTATCGATACCAGTATCAAGCTGAAATAGGGGAGCGGCAGAGAATGCTTACCGGTAGTAAGTTCTGTAGTAAGTTCCCAAAATTTAATACATAAATGTCGGCAAATACGGCTACATGTACTCCCGCGATGCACTCCTATGGAATAAAGTAAGGACATGCTCAGATTGTACATAGTAACGAGTAAGGATACTAAAACAACTTAAATCACAAGTAGCCATCTTACCGGTGAAAAAGTGTAAGCACGCCCAAATGGGGGGTCGTGGGAACGAATGTAGGCACCGCCCAAGCAGTTGTTAAAAATAATGTTCGGTTAATCCCTACAAGACAGACCGAAGAATTACTTAATTTCTGCGAAAAAACGTCTGAATAATCAAAAACATGCTCCCCGATATGATTTCTAAAGTCAAAACCAAAGAGCGTCTTACCGGAACAGTAATGTGAGAAGCCCGTAATAGGGGGTCTGGCGCATCCAATACCAAAATACGGTATGTGGTCGAGATAATACCCGGTCTGTTTGGGGAGAAAGGATGTTGTCTTTAGGCCCGCCTAAAGTCACATGATCAGTGCTAGGTGGGGCACAATCGTGAAATGATTCGATGACCAAAAATAAGTGCCATCTTGAAGGGGAAAATACCTGGCATATAAACAGTAAATAAGCGAATACTAGCATCTCGTCAATGCCAATTCGTACATCGTTCCGTAAAAATCTATGTAACGGTGTAATACTTGTTCAAATAATGGGGAATACATTTTTTTTTACAAAAATAAGTAATTATGCCGAAATATTCAGACACTTAAGGGCAAAACAAAAAATAAGGATAACAGTAAAATGATACCGGCACTGATCACACAACTTATATCACACAAAGATTGAAAGTGTGAGTACCCATATTTGACAGTGGAAGGTAAAAAGCATGTTTAGGGACAGATACGGTGGCCATTTTGGAATGGTAAAAACATCACGAGGAACTACTCTGATTTGCCTATTAGCAGTACAATTCATCAGATGCCTCAAACACTTTCAATGATTATTATTAGGCAAAGCAAATAGGTGCTTATGACGCAAATCAATATTATGACTGGTAAATTATTGGCAATCAGTCGAAGTGCCATTCATCCAATTTTACACATTAAAAGACAATTTAAAGAACAATTCATCATCAAAAGGCTACTGTTGTACTAACCATTTTGGCACTCTGTGGAGTATGAAAAATCCAATAGAACTTGTTTCTATATTGGCAGAATTTCATCATCACAGTTTGTTTCTGAGCTACTATTTCAAGTACATTTCACACAACAGAACCACCACTATGGCAAAGTAATAGAGCAGGCTAAACCAGAGATGTATAGCAGAGATTAGAAATCAGAGTCCAGTAGGTATTAGAGCAATGAGGTCCAATCCTCTAAACGGTTCAAGCCAGTGTGGATACTTTTGGTCCTCAAAATCCATTTTAATTCCTCTTTATTGAGTAGGTCACCAATGTCACCTCCTCTTTGAGGGCTTTTTACTGCATCTATGAATGTCCACTTTAGTTCCAATTCACTGTGATTTTTCTCGGAAAAATGGTCCACCAAAGGTGCGTTAGGTGTCTTGCACCGGATCCGACTCTTGTGCCATTCATCCAATTTTACACATTAAAAGACAATTTAAAGAACAATTCATCATCAAAAGGCTACTGTTGTACTAACCATTTTGGCACTCTGTGGAGTATGAAAAATCCAATAGAACTTGTTTCTATATTGCCAGAATTTCATCATCACAGTTTGTTTCTGAGCTACTATTTCAAGTACATTTCACACAACAGAACCACCACTATGGCAAAGTAATAGAGCAGGCTAAACCAGAGATGTATAGCAGAGATTAGAAATCAGAGTCCAGTAGGTATTAGAGCAATGAGGTCCAATCCTCTAAACGGTTCAAGCCAGTGTGGATACTTTTGGTCCTCAAAATCCATTTTAATTCCTCTTTATTGAGTAGGTCACCAATGTCACCTCCTCTTTGAGGGCTTTTTACTGCATCTATGAATGTCCACTTTAGTTCCAATTCACTGTGATTTTTCTCGGAAAAATGGTCCACCAAAGGTGCGTTAGGTGTCTTGCACCGGATCCGACTCTTGTGTTGTCCAATACGCAGGCGGACTTTTTGTGTAGTTTGTCCTATATATATTAAATCACATGGACAAAAAATGGCATAGATGACATTAGAGCTGTTACAATTAGTAAAATGTTGCCTATGGAAAACCAACTGTTCAAACACAGTCTTTTCCTTCTATTGTGCTTTCACAGACAATACATGACCCACACTTCGCATGGCCTGTTAGTCGCGGTAGGCCCCATATGTCCTCCAATGTATTCCCAATTTTAACTGTTGGCAACGCCACCCTCACTAGATGCTCTTTGATATTTTTTGATTTTTTTAAAGCAAATAGTGGGCGCTCTAAGTTGAGTGCACCTACATTGAGTGTGTGCCAGTGCTTACTCACACTTTTTTTCAAAGCATTTGAAATTGGAGAAAAGGTCGTAACGCATACAATGCGGTTCTGTGTAGCCTTCTCCTTTGGTTCAAGCAATGTTTCTCGTGGGCAATACCAAGCCCTCTTTAGAGATTGTCGGATGAGTTTCCTAGGGTAACCTCTCACTAACAGTTTGGTAGACAGAGTACTTGCTTCTCTAAAATAATCTTCTTTTTGGAAACAATTTCTTCTCAACCGAAGGAATTGGGAAAAAGGTAGCGAATCCCGCAAAGCCCTAGGATGATTACTCAGGTAACTGAGCAGAGTGTTACGCTCAGTGGGCTTTCTTTAAAGACTTGTAATAAGTATTCCTTCGCTGTGAAAAATATTTAGATCCAGTAAAGATATTTCTTGTGTGTTAGTGAATAGGGTGAACTGCAGACCATTGGCGTTATTATTTAGCCAGTGAAGGAACTGGGCTAAAAGATCCATAGATTCACCCCAGACCAAGAAGATGTCATCTATGTATCTCTTCCACAGTGCAATAGCACTGTGGAAGGGATTCACAGAGGACAGGATCCGATGGCATTCCAGATGATCCATATATAGGATAGCTAGGTTAGGGGCAAAAAATGCTCCCATAGACGTCCCTCTAACTTGGCCATAAAATTGGTCCTCAAACAGAAAAAAGTTTTTTGTGAGGCAAATCTCTAATAATTGCTCCCTGTTGTATCTCGTCTGTCTTTCTCCCCTCACCCTCCTCTCCCGCCTGTTGCCTCATCCCCCATTCACTCCCCAGCCCAACGCACTCCCAACCCACTGCTCCATTTTTTTAATTTAAATTTTTAAAAATCACATTAGCGCTATATGAAAAAAGTGCATATAGTGCAATTTTTTATTTACTAATCCATCTCCGATTGTTAAATAAAAAATAAATGCTTGCTTCATTTTGTATGCGCACGTATCGGTGTTGGCTCGTGCCTACAAAATTACGCGGTAGCCGCATCATGGTGTTTTTGTTTTTTGGGGGGATTTTTTTGCATAGAAGTCGCGCTGTTGCACAGCATGGCTAAAAATCATTGCCAAAATCAATTGACCTCATTAGTGATACCTGTTTGCCAATGCTTGCTTTGAAATGTGGGTGCCAAACCCTTGTATTCTTCAGTAATGTCCTTTAAGACCATGTTGGACATGTAGAAAAGGCAATCCAAACCTGTGACGTATGTTGCTCTTAACAAATTGTCATTCATTATTTCCCCTCCCAACTGATTTGCACATCTTAACATATTTGCGGATGCTATATATTTATATTGGACTGAAGTGAGTTGCTTTCACGCTTCTGCCATTGGATGTTTGAACATGGTTGGGTTGAATTTGCGCGGTTATTTTTCTCCTTTTGTACCTCTGCACTTTGAGTTGAGAATATCTAAACAAATGTCAGTAAAGCTGTTTAAGTGGTTCCCTGATTTAAGCGGAAGCGCGAAAGCGTTTAACTCAATGTGGTTTTCAGAGGGATGTCATTAGCTCTTGCTTAAAACAGAACCCTTCATAATACCTGACATAAGTATGCATAATATGTATCTGTATATTAAACAGTATTCTTGTTCTGGAGGATCTTCCTGCAGGTCTCTCATCCCAAGTGAACAGGAGGATAAATGGAAACATAAACATGGCATGGGAATGTGAACTGCTTCCCAAACATTTCAGTAGTTGTATAAACAATCGGTCCCTGTTATGCTGGCTGGATTATAGCTTCACTACAAGAGCACGGCTACTCTTATGCATTGCAAAGTGTCTGTGGAATAATTTAGTGAAGTCTCCTAAACGTTTCACTTTAAATAATGGTTTTGTAATTATATATTTTGTATAAACAGGAGTTTTAAGTTCAGTGGTAGGGCCTCTATGTTTATGAAGAGCTTCAAAAACATGGGCATGAAGCCTATGAGAAGTGCACGGCGAGTGCTATTTTTTTTATTAACCCTTAAAGTGCTAAACCAGTACTCTCTGGTCACATGATGGTAGGAAATAAGCTTGGGCCCTCTTTGCGGCACCGAAGATGTACGAGAACCTTTCATTAACTGGTCTGGGGAGGTGTGAAGAATTGTTATTGTATTCCTCCTGGTGCCTCACCACATGCCATTAATAATATTGTGTGCAGTGAATGATGACTATACTGAGCTCCTTCCTGATAATCATTCCTACAGCACTTCCTAGTTGGCTAGAAACACAGCTGCCATGTAGATAATCCCAGTATCTCCACTGAGTAAGGAGTAAAAATATCATTCAAGGCAAACAGCTTGCTTTCAAATGTTTACATATTGCTTTGTCGCCAAAGTCCGAAATTGCTTTCAATCTGAGCGTATGCAATGGAGCAGTGAAGATTTTGCTTGTATCGAGCCTGGGCAGCACATGCGCTGCTCTGCAAGACATGCTGTATTCAGGTATGGACTTTGAGCTCTGCCCACTCTCCACCCATATTTTAATTCGCTTATGTCACTGTCCACTGTAAACTGGGGCTTTTCATTGATCAATAGGCTTAGTAGTCCCTCCTTAGTACCACCTTGTCTCATTTTGTAACTTCCCATGAGGACACCTCCTGTTACTTGTGTTGTTACTCGGTAGGTTTTACTTACAGCCTCCGAGCACTAAATTCTCAAATAGCTTTGTCCACATCAGGCAGGACACGCTCCCTTCTAACACTTGTTTTTTCAATCTTTATAGCACAGGCACCGAAGGCATTTGCAATGCAATAGGCCTTGCATATGCTAAGCTATTGGCATTGCAAATTACAATGCCTTTTATTTATCGGTTTAAAAAAAACACATACATAAAAGGCATTGTCATTTACAATCCCAATAGCTCACACTCTCATCAGTGTGAGACGTATTGCATTGTAAATGCTTGTTTGTTATGTTCCCTTAACTACACTTTCACATATTGGGTAAAATTTTAGGTGCTGTTTATTAATAGTAATATGCGTTGATATCCCTATTTCCTCTCGTTCTTCCCCGTCATCCTCGCTCCACTCTCCCTGAAGCCCCAAACCCTGGCACCAAGTCCAAGTGGGGCATGTTTTTGGTTTTGATAAAGCAGTTTCAATAATAGACGATTATTACTCTTTCCTCCACTCGTTTTTTCTGGGTCGGCCAGCTCGGTTCTTGGCAAATTAACTGTTTAGGCCCATGCAATAAAAATATTGAAACCTATTTTCCTGAAGTGACAAATCTGAGCTTGTTTGCTTTTTGCTTTTGTGTGTTACACCCATTACAGCCCGGTGTGAGCATATGGTTTTTAAAATGTTGATGCCTTTGGTGAACTCAGGTCATTGGTCTTACAATATCTTTGAAACTTTGATGCATTTTTGTTGCTCCTCGATACATGTCTGGGTCCCCTTGCTCGTTTCACTAGCTAATCATAGTTTCTATTGGTTACTGAGGCAACTTGTAATGTACTTGCATTGGATGTGGAGGTTAAGTTGCAATAACCGTTACAAAACAAGCGGGGTCAGGTTAGCAGGTTTTTGGACTTATTTCAGATAACGAAAGCATTGTTGGCTCCAGGATGCTGACTGATGATTACTTTCGTTAGCATTCTGCATTTTAAGCATTTGAGTTAAGTAATTAGGTTTTCCAGTGAAAAAATCTTGAAATAGTTTTTGAAAAAGTATAGTTCTTCCTATTTTATCAATTTGTATCCAGCTTCATGAGTTCTGTATCATTGCGCTTCTGAAAAATCCACCACCAAAATTTGATCGCATGTGAGCCAAACTTCCATTTGAGCCATTGAATAATTGTGATGTTAAATATTAGTTTTTGTTAGCACTTCCTCATCTTGTGATGTGCAGTGGGACTCTAGTTTTGTCCTCTACACAAGAGCAGCAGGCTGATGGTGATTTATTCTGTGTCTCATGTTTCCTGGACATTGTGCAACTTCTCTTGAGAATTCCTTTAATGGTTGACTTAATCGAGGTATGTCTTCAGTGCTTAACCCTAGTAAAATCTGTCCAAATATTCCGACCTTAAGTATGGAAATACCTGCATTTCATATTATTGCAATGAAATTAAATAAAATGAAAGTGAGATTTATAGAGCACAATAATACCCTGAGGGTGTCAAGGCACTGAGCTCGGTAAAGATAGCCTACTGGATAGGAGGGGGGCTTAGAGATAAGGAAACTATTGATTAGAAAGCCATGTTTTAAGGACTTCCCTGAAGGCTAGCCGATCTATTTTTTCCAGTTCAAGGGGGAGGGAGTTCCAGAGTCTGGATGTGCCACCCACAAAGCTTCTTCTGCCTCAGTAAGATTTTTAAAATTTAGGCATAACCACATTGTGGGCCACAGCAGAGTGGAATGATCCAGACGGGGTATCAGGGAAAGCTTTGCCTGAGATAAGCAGGCCGTTACCATGGAGTGCCCTGAAAGCAATACAAGGGGCCTTAAAATTGATGCGCTTTTTGACTGGAAACCAATGAAGATGAGCACAGAGGACACCGACTAATGTTTGAGAATGCTTAAAAGTAGTCGAGCAGCCGCATTTTGTTAGATCTGAATGTTAAGGCAAATTTTTTTAATGTTAAAAAAGGGCATTGCAGAGCTGAAATCACGGTTTTCTGTAAGTCCGTTTGGAATGAAGGGGAAGAGTTTGTTACGAAGCTTCACGTTATAGAAGGAAGCTGAGGTGATGAAATTGGCATGGCCCTTAAAAGATAGTTTATTGTCAAAAACTACCCCTAGTTTCTTGACCTTTGTAACTGGGGTGGGAAGTGTGCAAAGTTCCAGAGGCCACTACAGAAGGCGGTGTTCCTTCCCAAGAGCAGGACTACCATTTTACCAAAGTTAAGCTTCAAACAGGTGTGGGACATCCATTTTCCAACCTGGAGCATGTAGTTGTGAAAACGCGTAGCAGTGTCTGCTGGGTCACTGGACACTAAAACCACGATTTGGGTGTCATAAGCGTAGAATACCACCAGGAACCCCAATGACCTGCTCAGTTTGGCATATGGAGCAACATAGATATTAAAAATGGTAGGGCTCAGAGAAGAGCCCTGGGGAACGCCCCATGGTAAGGTGAAAGGGGATGAGTTGAATGTTTGAAGAGGGATGAATTGTTCTCGATCATCGAAAGATTTAAGAACGGTAAGTGGTTGACCTCTAATGCCAATGGAGAAAAGACAGCCAAGCGGGATATTGTGGGTGACTGTGTTGAATGCTGCTGAGAGGTCTAAGAGGATCAGGGCAGCATTACCTCCTGTGTCAATGGTTTGTCTAATTTGCTCTGACGATGTGATTAGAGTAAGTTCCATCCGGTGATTGCCTCTGAAGCCGAACTAGGTAGTGTCAAGCTTGCCCTGGTCCTTAATGAATGATGTAAATTCAGAGTTAATAGCTTTCTCAATAATTTTTGCAGGTAATGGAAGGTGTGAAATAGGGCAGTAGTTTGGGTCCAAAGCGTCAAGATTAAGCTTCTTAAGAGGAGGAAGGATACAGGCTAACTTCCACTTCGTTGGGAAGGAGCCTGTGCTAAACACTGGATTGAAGATGTTCATGAGATGCACAGAGATGATTTTGGGTGCAAAGTGTATAATTTTAGGGGACAGGGATCCAGAGGTTAGACATTTAATTTGGGTGAGTAGAGTCATGACTTGTGCGGGGGAAAGTGAGGAAAAGGTAGACAGAGTGACAAACACCTCACCTGAAGTGGGCTGAGGGCTAATTGAGTTGTCTGTGAGATCAGTGGTAAGCCCATGTAATGCAGGAAGGGATGTAGGGTCATGCAATCCATTTATATGTACTTTTAAAATATATAACATATTACCACGCTTCTGTTAATTCTTTTAAGCAATTGGAAATACACTGGGCAGCACGTCCAACATATGCAGTCATATAAGGTGCCCACATTAGATGTACGAATTTCACTTAGGGAGACTCCTAAGAGAAAAGTTTTATTGAAATGCTCTAGGAATGAACTACATTTTTAAACATGATGCAAAAACTATCACCGTCTTGCATCATGTTGAAAATTGCATGTCTCAACAGGAGACACCAAGGATTGAGTTGAACTGGACATGGACATGGATCTGACTGGGCACTAAACATCTTAATGCAGATCAGTCCAAACCCACCACCTTAGCAGTATTCTAGTGCTAGAACGTTCAGGTCTGATGCCATCTGATTGATCATTAGAGGAAGTGACTAGCATTAGCTCAGGATACCCTTGTCTTCCCAATCTACAACAGTTCTACCAGAATGAGAGTCTCTCCTGTGTTTTCTTGTCCCCTGAGGATTAGGTGGCAGAGGGCTGGGCCCTGGAATCTATTTGAATATATAAAACGATCCTCATCCACTGGTACCACCAGTAACGTGCTTCAATCTTCGGATCCTCACCCACTACACCTAATGTGAGTGTGTGGGCTTGACATCATTTGTAAGTGGAGAGCTTATTATTGCAGGATCTCTGATTAAAAACGTCTGCAGGTTTCTCCGATTACAGTTTAGTGATTTGTTTACTCTGGATACCTTTGGCAAGGTTAAAAACAGTCATAAGAGGATTTTGTTAGGGTATATTATGGCCCAAACATCTAAAGTCGACCTGTTTTAGCCCTATTAACTGCCCAAAAGGGTCAACGTCCTGCCTTCAGGACCGAGTTCCCTCTAGATCCCTAGATTCTGTTTATCTGAGATGATATTTTTTATATAAAACACGATACCAACATTTAGAAAACGGATGGCCAGGGCTTTGGCAAAGAGTTCGACTTCAGTGTTGATCAAAGAAATGGGTCTATAAGAGTTACAATGGTCGAGAGAGTGGCCTGGTTTAGGAATGACCATTATAGAAGCTAAATCAGGCCCAGGGATAACTTCTCCTCAACTTCGGTGTATAGCTTAAGCAGAAACTGTGTCAGTGCAGTGCAAAACTTCCAGTAGTATTCCACTGGAAATCCGTAGGGGCAGAGTGTTTTGCTTGCCAACAAGTCAGACAGGGTGGTTTTGATTTCATCAGCCGTAATGGGTTGGTTTAAGTCCTGAGCAGGAAGAGGGGTATCGAGGGCAGCGGAATGTCCGCGAGCAGCGGGTGTTTCTACTCCTGGTAGGGGTCGAGGTTTGCAGCAATACAAGTCCTGGAAATTATTATTTTTTAAAAAAAAAATTTTCCCCGGGTCCGATGATTAGGCCTAAAATCTCTCTGTCCAAAGGGTGGCATCGTAACAGCTATTGGACAACTGGCCGAACTGGTCTGAAGGGAGAATGTTCGTCCAAGCTCTGCTGGTGACGCTGGGACTGACTCTCTGAGTACTTGGAGCTTACTATTGGGCTTCGTGGTGCTATAGGGGGGCCTCGCCTCGTGTCTGTGCAGATAGGAGCGCAGTTGGATCGACTTAATGGCTAATGAGGGCAAAAAATTATTATTATTTTTTTTTTAAAATACAAGTCCTGGAAAAAGGTTGCAAATGCCTGCAGAATGTCGGGTGTGCATGTCAAGCACTGGCCCTCTTCCACCTGGGGCACTACTCTAGAAGCAATATACCGGGTCGTGAGCCAATAGAGGAGCTTCCTTGATTTGTCTCTGTGTTCATATATATTCCTCCTCCTTGTCCACCAGCACTGTCAGGACACGTCTAGTGAAAGCTGTCACAGTTGGCCTCTGGCGCCTGCCAGCTGTTGGGTGTGATGGGGGATGGACAGTCTAGGGCCTAATGCTCCTGAGTATGGATCTGAGTCTCTGGGCCGTAACCTGTGCTAGCTTTTCTTTCTCTCTGCCCTGGCTGAACACTTTCACTAGTCCACTGATCACTGGTTTACCAGCTGCCTAGAGCATACACGCCAAGTCCACCGACCCTTGATTAATCTCAAAGTAGGAGTGGATTTCGGACGCCAGATAGGTTTCAATGTGGAGGTCAGTGAATTACCAAACGCTGAGGCACCACATGGGCCTCTGGACCAGGCCTGTGATCGAGGTAAGTGGAGCATAATCCGAGATCCCCCGTGTTATGTGGCAGACATCAGTGCCCAACAAGACAAAGAGATTTATCTGGGACTTTGTTTTATGCACTGCCAAGGTATGCATGTATATGCGGTCGTGGGGGTGGCAAACCCATCAGACATCACAGAGTCTCTGGGCTTCTGTCCAGGGCCAAGTTGGTGCGCACTGGAGGCACGTCAGAGTGGAGGGGTCATCCGCTTTGAATTGCCCGCTAGGATGCTTATGCCCCTCAGCAGATTAAAAAGCAGGGAGGTCAGTGTGGTAGAAGTGCATGATTAGGTGCATATATCGAGATATAATTACGTTGCTTTTGAGTCAATCAGGATATATAAAGCGTGGCTAATCACCCAATAGCGTATCCAGGCACTTGCAGACCCCGGAGGCTTATTGGAACAGCCAGGTCTTGAGGGCCATTCAAAATTCCAGAAGTGAGGTGATTGTCTGGAGGTGCATGAGGAGGCTGTTGCAGGTCTTTGCTGCGATGTGGGAGAAGGATCGTCCTCCACTTCTGCTAAGGTAGATGCAAGGAGTGTAGGCAAGTGAAAAGGAGGCGGAGGATAGTCTTCTCGAAGGTTGGTGGAAGCTCAGTCGGTGGTTAATGTAGTCAGGTCATTGGTTTTGAAGTGCCTTGTGTTCAAGGGTCAGCAGCTTGAATTGGCATTTCTTCTGTATGGGAAGCTAGTGGAGTTTCCTGAGGTGGGGTGTGATGTGGGTTTGTCAGTGAAAGCCAAGGATGAGTCTGGCTGCAGCGTTCTGTATGGTCTGAATTTTCTGTAGTAGGTGTGTGTTGCGATTCCTACGTAGAAGGCATTGACGTTGTTCAGTCTGCTGGTGATGAGGGCATGTGTCACGTGTGTCTCGGGTGTAGGGGTTGCCACTTGAATATCTTACGTAGCATGCGTAGAGTGAGGAAGCTGGCGGAGGAGATGGCGTTGATCTGTTATTTGATGGTGAGCTTCTTGTCAATGATGATTCTGAGATTTCTAGCGTGATTGGAGGCAGTGGTTGCTGGTCCTAGGTCTGATGGCCACCAGTAGTTGTTCCATGTGTTGCTGCTGTTGCCAAAGATCAGTACTTCCGTCTTCTCTGTGTTCAGCTGCAGGCACTTGTTCTTTATCCAGCCGGCAAAGTTTTCATGCATCTGTGGAGTTGGTTCTGGTGGTGGTGGGGTCGTCGGTGAATGAGAGGATGAGCTGGGTGTCCTCTGCTTAGGAAATTATGTTGAGACCCTTGGATCTGACAGTATTAGCCAGCAGGGTGAAGAACTGTAATCTTCATTCTCAGGGAATACTTACTAATAAAAAGAACTTGGCACAGAAGCTGAATATATGAAAAGACATCTTTATTAAATTTAATAAGTGTGGCCACGTCACACAGAAGCCGTAGCAACTGAATAAGGCAGTCTGAAGAATACAGAAAACAGAGGCCTTTTATATGCAAACTTCAGCATACAAGTAAGGGGCAGTCCTAGCTTTTGCAAGCATGCAAAATAGCTAACATTCCTTCTTACACAAGCCGGACAAACCCATAATAAAAGGACCACAACCCACATCATAAACAGACCATAAAAGAAGGAACGGAAAACAGATAAGGGGTGTGTGTGTGCATACCAAACTCTACAATGTCCTGTGCTTTGATCCTCAATCTTGATCAGCTAAAGGGCAGGAACTGGTTTAACAAGATCAGCTTCAGGCAACAGGGTCAGTTCACTCGGGTCAAACAGGAGTCAGCATGAACTCAAGCTAAGGTCTACATGTCCTTAAAAGACTAGTTTCAGCCACAATCATGGCCTATGTGAGGGCAACCACAAAATGGCTGCCATACACAAAATGGAACCCATGAGTTCAGAATTCACAGAACCTCAGGGGTCATATTGCGTTGAAGAGCATGGGGCTGAGGGATGAGCACTGGGGGACACCGCAGGTGATCTCCGTGGGTTCAACGATGAGGGTAGACCCTCCATCCCAGTGTATCTGCCACTAGGGTAAGTGTAGGTATTGGTGACCACCAGAGGGATACCCCATATGATACCAAAATAAAATAATAAACTATTCCCTTTATACCCCCTAAAACCCCCTGCCCCATACTTCCACCCTTGAGGCAACTGTCACCTAAACTTGACCCCCAACAGAAAAGAAGCAAAGGAAGAAGAATAAAAGTGAAAGTTTAGGCAATCTGTGTGGACCTCCTCTATGAAGGATAATATGCCGAAGATAAAGGAAATCAATTGATATAGACAACAAAGTGGTCCTAGACACAACTAAATCCAAACAGTAAATGAAATACTTCTTGGTTTGGTACGGGATCCAATCCTGTAAATAAAGAGAAGAAAAAAGCACAGAAAGCCAAATGCATGTACAATTACAGTTCCCAAAGTAATTCTAAAGGCAAGGTTATTAGGGCAACATAGTTTGCAATTTATTTTTCTTTATATACACATAATTAAAGACAATAAAAGCTGGGAATTACTGCCAGGTGCAGTAAAAAGTGGAGCAGAAATAAGTGCTCAAGTGAAAGAGAAGGCATAAGGAATGCAAGGGAGTTTAAAAAGCGAGAATCCAATAGTTTATAATAAGCTAAGGTCCAAATCTCTTAGCCATTCAAGAGGACTGCCCAAAAGGAGATCTTTTTACATGATGTGCTATAATCATTTATCACAGTGTCACAGCATCTGTTCAGCTGGTCAATGGGAAGGGACAACAAAGGTGCAGGCCCCAGATCGAGGTAGAGAGCATCGAAGTTTCGACCCTGGCGCTGTAAAGGGAGAATTAACACCTCAGCATGGGTCTTCCTCAGGACGGGGTAAGAAAGGGGAAACCTAGGTTGCAGTAAAAAGCACCCCCACCAGTGAGGTAGGCAACCAATCAATGAGGTGCCACAATAATCCAATAGACTAATTTCTATTCAGGACTTAACGAAGAAGTTCCCGACCGGACCTAAATTCCAGATTGCTCCGCTCATTAATAACGGAATGAGAGACCCGTGGGGACGGCTAGATTCATAGAACATCCATTGAATCTGCATGCGGTTCTGCTGCCAGCTAATCACATAACGTCCTCCCCGGGCTCCGTCTATGGGTCCTGTAATTGTACATGCATTTGGCTTTCTGTGCTTTTTTCTTCTCTTTATTTGCAGGATTGGATCCCGTACCAAACCAAGAGGTATTTCATTTACTGTTTGGATTTAGTTGTGTCTAGGACCACTTTGTTGTCGATATCAATTGATACCCAGGTCCTTTGACTTGCACTGGGTTTGACCCCATTTTTTCAATGAAGATAAAGAAAAGACAAAAATATCATTTAAGTACATTGTGTAGCAGATCGTGTCCCAGGGCACATCCACATCCCCTTCCAGTGGCGGTTAAACAGTTAACTCTGCTCGACCAAGGAGTCTCACCTCTCAGGTCATGACTGTTCAGGGCACTGGAGAGCTGTTCATCTCCAGCCAGCTGTGGTGTGACCTGAGTCTGAGACAGAGGAGCCAGGCTGGCTGCCATCCTGGGTGTGGGGCATGTAAAAACTCTGTGGTCTCGGGCCCTGGCAAGTGGTACCCCGCCACAGCCTTCTTCCAGCATCTACCTCTGTGAGCAGCGCACGTATGTCTCTCCTCAACCCACTTCCAGGCCTGCTCAGGGGTCTCAAAGAAGTAGGACTTGAAGTTGAAAAGTACCTTCAGTTTTGCAGAGAAGAGGAGCATGTGTTTGAGATATTAGCGCTCAGGGATTTTGTTTGAACTCAATAAAGACGTGACAACATTGCTGGTCTGCCTTTGCATATTCAAGGAAGAACATTATGTCGGAGTTTGATACAGAATGTCAGGCTGCCTGTGGGCTTCTCTGAAGATCGCTTCTCCATCCCAGAAATGTAGTAATTTGCGATCACTGGGCGTGCCAGTGCCCCAGGAAGACTACGTGGGGCCAAGGATCAGTGGGCTCGCTCTACCATGAACCATGTCAAAAGAGCAGTCTCGGGGGACCCAGGAACAAAGCCAGTCCTCCAGGAATTTTCCAATGTCTGACATCTCAGGCCCCTCTGGGAAAACAACAAATCACAGCTTATTGCAGCAAGATTGGTTTTCCGCATCTTCAGCCCTCTCCTCCAAAGCTGCCACGGAGGATAACAGACCAGCGACCTGTAGCTTCAGGACAACCGCATAGCCCTATACTGAAGACACTCAGTGCTTGGCTTGTGTGACACGCATTGCAACATTTCCAAAGTCTTGTAGAAAGAGTGCGACATCCACCTAAACCTAGCCCACTCTGCTCTCCAGCGCAAATTCCGAGTCCTGTTTGGCCTTGAGAGTGGTGGCCAGGTCAGGTTTGGCATGGTCCTGGGGGTTCGCCAATGTGGGAGAACCGGGCGAGCTCCCCCCCCCTGCTGGTGTGGTTGTAAGTCAATCTATCTTGATCTGGGGTTGTGGGACCCTGTCTTTGTCCATCGCGGTTTCCACAGGGTTGAGTCTAGGGGTCCTTTAGGGCAGGTCCAACACCTGGACATGCAGTCAGTCCTCAAGATCGGGTCTCCATCGCCATCGGGGGTTGGCAGTGCCCTGAATGGGACCTGAGTCCTTGTCTATGTCAAATCCTCAGAAGAGGAGCGGGGTAGAAAACCCTTCCCCCTGGATCACCAGAACAGCGGCATAGAGAAGGAGGTGTCACTCACCACATACTTCTCGCAGGATCTTTCCTTACCGGCGCAGAGGTTTTTGGTCCAGGTATCACAGATCCCCTTACACCGGGACAGCTACGAAATCCCAGGGTCTTCCGTGGGGAGCATAGAGTTCTCTTTATGGCCGGGCCCTTGATGGGGGGCAGAGGGGAAAGATAGTCGGCCTTGGTCAGGGAGGGCGGTTTCAGCTGTAGCTGCAATACACCAGAGTGTCCACTCAGGCCGAAAGGAAGGCCCTCACCCGCTTCTCTCGCAATGGCATCAGGGGAGAGACAGCCAGGGCATTCTATTCACCCCTCATTGCTGTGGTTCCGGAGTCCCAACAAGCATGTGGTGTTATGGCAGGCCTCTGGCGCAGTTCCCAGCACTGGGCCCAGCACCCCCAGGGAGACTCTGCATAGACAGTCGGTCCCGCCATCTGTAAGCTCCCAGCCCCTCAGTGAGGCCAGGTGGGTGCTACCACTGGCAAAGAGGTAGGCAGCCAACTGTCTGCTCTCCAGCCCCGTGACAGAATGGGGCCGGGCAGGTAGGCCCCCGAAAAGTCCCTGGAGTTGGGGGAAGTGGCTGGGTGTGGCAGGCAAGCACTGCTGTCCCCCATGGCCGGAGCAATCAAAATCAGGCTCCAGTGTTGGGGAGTGTCCTCAAGTGCCTACTAAGCCGCGTCTCCACCCCTAGGAGGGGAGGCTCCTGGAGGCCACATCAGGGTGCAAGGAGTGTTGTTATACTGCATATGCCTATTTCATGGCTCCATAGGGTCTCGGGGGAGGCGGACTCTGTAGTCAAACATTCATCAAGAGTTCTTGCCCATCTGAATACCTAGATGGCTTGGAGAACACGTCTAGGTATACATATGGGTGAGAACTATTGAGGAATGTTTGACTACTGAGTTCACAGGAAACACAAGGAGATGATGGACGGAACGCTGAAACTTTTTAGACTCTCCTCCCCAGTAACAGTTCTGGGTTAAATCCATCATCGTTCTTTAGCTCACTTCGCCACCCAAGTTCAGACCCAGCCATATGCAAATCAGTCTTGACCCTGTTCCTCATGGGAACAGTCCAGCCAATCTGCCAAGCCTGGGGTTCCCTGGACTGGAAACAAGCGCCCTGGTATCGGTTTCGGGGTGAGACCCCTTATCAGCCAGGCTGGCTTGAATACAGTGGATAAGTGAGCAAAGTACCAACGTCTGGGCATACCCTGCCAATTTAGGGAGAACAAAGCAAATACCAGGAGATGATGGATGGAGCGCTGAAACTGTTCAGACACTCACCCCCAGTCACACATTTTACCTTTTAATTTAAGAAGTATGGAACTTCAGAAAGAAGTTGGCTAAAATAGCAGATTTCGCTGAAGTAGTAGCTCGTGACATGGGGTCAGTTGGCACCGATGATTATCTATACTTCCCAAGCCTCCTTATAGCTCATCCCCTTTTTAATCTGTGAAAATGCATGGCGACTGCAGCACGGAAAGCGTTAACTGGAATGGGTGGAGGTGGAGTCAGAAGGAGTGAAATGGAAAGTTAATCAGGGCGCAGACCCAGGCATGGCACGATAGGCCCCACTAATGAGCCTCAAGTACCCTGCAGCGGCTTTCAAACCGCAGGGCTTCAAAGGATGCTACCTTATGACAATGCGGCTGGCCAGACGAGGGCGGCGATTATAATAAATGACTGCGGTAATTAACTCGGATTTGAAACCCCCTGACTGGAAAGGGAAACGAGCGCTGTTTCGCTGCTGCTGGCCCCGTGTTAGCAAAGGAGGAAGCTTTGGGTTCTGGCTGTGTGTTTTTTACGTTTCAAAATGGTACTTGTGTGGGGAGAGAGGGAGGGAGGAAGGGAGTAATTAGCAGCAGCTTTCATTCGAAACCCTCGCGAGGCACTTTGAAACCTAAATAAAGCGAGGAGATCAAAAGCGCCAAAGCGAGATTTTATTTGACACTAACGGTTATTAGTAAGCCTTTATTTTAGAAGCGAATACGTTTAACATAAAACACGAGTTACGTGCTTAGAGGATTCCTATCCACGCCCCATTCCCAAACAATGCAGAAGGGATTTACTGAAAAAAACAATCGCACTACGGAGTTAAAGATCTGATTAGCAAAAAAAATTTCTTAAAATGCATTTGTGTAGATTAGTAAAAAATGGGCAATTAAAAAAATATGAACTACAGTATTATGGAATGACGCACAACATTGACACTGAATTCGTTTAACATATCCTAAATATATTAGGACTAGCAGTATACAATAGTTAATTAGTTGCGGGAGCACCTACAGCTTCCTCACTTCCGCCTTCATTTTGTTTCCTTACTTTGAGCTCTCAGGGGCAGATGTACTACTTCTGACGCATCAGCAGGAATGCGCCAGAAGAGTTGCGAAACATCTGCCCACCCATGCGCCACCACTGATGCGCCGCATTTACAATGCGGCGCACCGTGGCGCACGGATGGGCAATGCGTGTCGCATCCCCCGAGGAAAGGCAGCACATTGCTGGAGTTGCGTCACAAGCGTGACGCAGTTCCAGCAAGGCTCGGGGTGCCCCTATCCCTAACATGCTGCGTCAATCTCTGCGTCAATCCATGCGCCTGCTTAAAGCAAGCACAGGGTTTTGACGCAGCATGGCCTTAAAAGTAACGCAGTGAAATCTTGTAGATTTCACCCCGCCACTTTTAGGAGGCGTTCCTGCACCGGAGCGCTCCCCCCCCCAACCCTCCCCCCCCATGCGCAGGAATGCCCACATGTGGCGCAGGGCTTTACAACGTGACGCATCTCCCAGATGGGTCACGTTGTAAATAGCCCGCAGCATGCCACTGGCTTTGCGCCGCCGCTGCGTCACAAAAGTGACGCAACGGCGGTGCAAATCTGGCATAAGGGGCTTGTAAATTTGCCCCTTAGTGCGTAACGGTGGCGCACTAGCCTAGCGACATAAACAAGTAGGCAAATGCAAAATGGCGCACAGGTTATGGGAAATGTGCGCCTCGGGTATTTTCATGCACCCGTTTCTACTGCCGTGCATCTCCTAGGGACAAAATACAGAGTGTAGGAATTACCACCCGCTGGTTTAACAAGCAGGTTGCAGCCCGGGACTCCGCGTTTTCGCCTGTACCTGCTGAGTGAGAGCAAACAAAAGGGTTTTCACTATCTCGCCCGTTGACAAGTGTAACTGAGGTAGCGCGTGCAACTCACCAAATGTTTATGCCTAGACTTAGATTTATTTGACAGCTGCACGCCTCCAGGCCTGACATAATTAAATGTTTTGACAGCTAAACAAAAACCTGGGAACTGTTAAATGGTGCACAGTCGATCTGAAAATGAAACAAAAAAAGTGTAACATAGCAGCTCGGCTGTGTTGCTCCTCGCCTAGAGAAGATCTATATTAAAGCACCGCCTCGTGGCTTTGAACAGCCGTGTCATCCTTTATTCGGGAGCGACCGAGGTTGCCTTGCGTGGTGCTGAATGCCGAGAAAGACAATCTAGATTTCTGTGGAGTGCCACTGAATCATTAATGGAATCCGACGGCCCCTACAGTCTCATTACTAGAATCTGAGGGCACTTAAGCAATTTCTACTATGGCAAGTTCAAAATAACGCACAAAAATACAGAAACAAGTATACATCAAACAAATGCAGAAATATTTAATTCACAAAGAAACATAGAAAATTAATTGGACATTTTAAAGGGAAGGTTGGAGCTTTTCTAAATGTGCTTTTTAATTGTCAAAGATGAAGCGCTGTGCTAAAAACTCGATCATATATCGGTGTGTTTTTTTTGGTTGCTCCTAATGCATGCTCTTTTTTTAGTGCATCAATTGAGACCACCTCTTATCCTAGTGTTTGGAATTGGTTTAATTTGGACACATGATTAACCGTCATGGAGAAAATTCTGGTTGCATTTGGGATCTTGCAACTGGGGTTATTAGTTTTCGTTTTTATGATCAAAATCCCAGCCATTTAAAAATCCTCGACTGGGTGATGGTGACCCTTTTGGGACTGGAACAATGGCAGCTTCTTTCTTGAAAGTGGCCCATGTCTCTTTTGTTTTTGGACTCCCTTGCCAGCACAGCTGCTTGGCTAAACTATTGTTCACATGATTTAAAAATGAAATGTTCAAAAATTAAATGCTAAATGATCAAACCAAGTTTGCTGACTTATAAGGCAAGGGATCACCTTTAAATCCCTGAGAAAAGCCACCACCACCTCGGAGATATGGAGGCAATAACCCTGCGATCTTCCATGGCTGCTCCGGTGCTATCGCCAACAGAGAAGCAGCTGAGAGGAGACTGGCTCGGGATCACCCCTCTGGTGCAAATCCACGGCCATTACCTACCTTCTGGGCCCTGTCATGGTTACTCTGCATCTAGCTACGATTGCATCTCACTGGCTTAAAATGAAACTTGGATTACCTGCGAAGCGGCGACCCTGGCACACTTACCGTAGCAGCTGCCTTGGTGCCCCAGGCGTTTCCCCAGACAAAGTGGGGCGACAGCACTGAGATACTGTCTGCCGCCCTCTCTTCCGCAAGCGATTCCCAGACAAAACGTGAGAGAGCGAGTTCTCCTCTGCCACCCTCTCCCACCTTGACCTCCTCTCCCGCTGTCCAGCCGCCAGAAGTAAGCTTCCTCCCCAGACAAGTGGTTGGAGTCTATGCTCCCCCATTGAATGATAGAGGTCCATGGGGCTGAGGACTGTGGATGGAGTCCGCCATCTTGCCAGGGAAACTTAAGCAGGAATGCTGTATGCAGCCTGTCATTGTCACTCACAGAGGAACGGCAACTTGTTCTACTCCTCACGACGGACTGCAGGGGCCCGCTTATGCTCCCCCATTGCCTCGCCTGCACCTTGTCGGTGGGGATCGTAAGTGCAAGGCAGCCATGTTGTCCCCCTCTACTGGCCCTCTCCGCTGCCAGCTTACATCAGCTCGAAGAGTGAAACCACCCCTGGTGCTGCAATACCACGCATGTTGACTGAGTGGCGTGGGGGCAATGGTAGAAAAAATGGATGAAGATGTCTAGCCCTTCACAAAAGCTCGGATCTGCTAATAATATTATACATGGTGCTAAGAATGATGACATGGGAAGGTGCGAAGCAAGAATGCAGTAACACTTGAAGATCACAAGGTGAGCCCAATTCTGCCCTCATCTGGCTCAACCGATCCTGGGCCGCTTAAGGGTTTGCTCATGACTCTAATGGGACTGCCTTTGTTCCCGGCCCAGTTTGCGTGACTGACACCTGGTGTCACCCTATTGGTGCAGGTCTGCGGGGCCTGAATGGTTAATCCAGTGCACGTAGGCTCAACACCCTATCCCCCACTACCTTTTGTCTACACCGTTCTGTGCATCTGTGTTTATCCCATGTAACACCGCCGATCAAGCCAGTGCCCGACAAGTATGCATTCCAGCATGACGCCAAACCCCAGCGACAGCAGAAATGCAGGAAATCAAGTTAAAAACAACTGTAGCACTGCACACGGCCGATGCGTGGTACATACGTCCAAAGGTAAGAAAAAGAAAAACAGGAGGAAGGAGGAGGGGATATTTTTTATTGGCAATAGAAATCATGTGGTATGGGGGTCTGGTGAGGCAGGAGTGCCTCATGTTTTTAATGAAAAAAAGCAAAGGAGGGGACGACGAGGTAATGTGCATTCCAAAATGCTCCTTTGCTTTACGGCATCCGCTTAGGTTTTGAGATTTATTGTGAAATCATTCACTGGACGGCACCCTTTAAAAGAGTGTTGAGCGAATCATTTTGAGAAGCAGCTAAGAATCAACTGATATTGCATTAATTTTGCAACGGGAAGTGCGTATTTCAAGAAAAAACTGTTTTTGGTCCAATTAAACATAAAACAAAAAAACTTAATTTCAAGAATTGATTTGTCTTATTGTGGTGGAGCACATCTGTTGCAGAAACTAGATCTAGAGGCACGCATGAAAATGGCACTTTTCCTGAATGTAAATCACTTTCATCCAATTAGACTAGTATCAAACATTTTCCTAATTTAAGATCTTTATATAGTAAAATGTAACAAACATTCACTTCTAAGAGTTTGGCCCATAGGTTACTACAACCTATTTTAATAAAGTGACAATCTTCGAGGAAGCTCTACAAAAGGGAAAACTGAATATTTTCCAAAGATAACGAACATGAACCATACAGGATTTAAAGATAAATAGAAACTGGTTCAACATGGAATCGCCGGTACAGCCTTCGCCCAACTTTCCTGCTAGTTATTTTTCTTGTTTATAGTAATCATTCGCTGAGTGATCAAATAAAAAATCAGCCAGAAATATTTGTAAGGAATAACATTCAAATAGCTAATTATATTTTAAGGAACTTTATGAAGGAGCTATTTATCTTATAAATTAGGCTGATTATTATATTATGTATACATTGTTTTAAGTTGCATTGATTGTCTTGGGATTCAAGGAGCATGCATGAGAGTAATATTCCATTTCCCGCTACAAGGTTGTAGACTATTTTCTTCTGCCTTGCCCTTGTTGAATGCTGTCTTTTTTTATCACTGCATAACTGTGTAAAAAAGAAAAGTTATCAAAAGTATAGTTATTTGGATAGATACCAACAACAAAAAACTTTTGAGGGGAGCTTCTTCCCACAGATTCAACACTTTATAGTTATCCCAAGGTACCAGACTGGATCTGGAAAATGATTCTCAATGAATAGCTCTTCAGCACCATCTGGTTGTTTCGCATGACTCCAGTTGTAGCCCCACTTATCCAGGGAGCGACGACCTGGCCTATGCATGGCACTACTTAGCTTGCTGGTGTCAGTTTTGTTTTTCCACGCTTTTCTAACATGGGTTTAGAAATTTTCTGTGGTGTTTACCAAATTCCTTAACGTTTTAAACAACACTTATTTGGCAGATTTGACACTGACTGCATTGGAGTGCTGATTGTATACACCAACAAGACTTGTCTTGGTCAAGAGTTTTAACGTCTTACTTTGGTCCTTTAAGTCCCAATCCACCACAGGACCTTAGGGGAGCTCACAGGACCTCAGGGGAGGCACTTAGAGATTCACAGGGTGTCGGGCAGAGGCAAAACAGCAGGGCCCAGTTGCCACAGGTCAGCGGGCTGCAATACGAAAAGCCCTCTGGTATCTTTTTGTGTCCCCTTAGCTTTAACAAAAGGCCAGCCTTATGACCCTTGGATTTCACTTCTTTGTCCTGGGAGCAAGAGAGAGCAGGCCCAGTCATTTCCGTGCTGTTCTCAGGTCACAGACAGCAGGTTCAGTCCTCTTCTGCTATTCCTCATATCCAGAAGTGTTGTGAAGTGGGTGCCTGGAAATGTCATATTTATACCTGGCACAAGCTAGTGTGGGTCCGAATGACTCCTGGGCATTCCTTAACCAATGGAGTAAAGGTTACCGGGGTGAACCCTATCCAATTTGGGCATTTTCAAGATGGCGGAAGTCTGAAGCCACACTAAACTTAGACTTGAGAGCTGTGTGTGTGTGTGGGGACCGTACTGTGGTAATCTTTGTGTCCTCCCACATATCATCTGAAAATCCAGTTTGATGCAGCCTTGGTACCCTACAATAAATCCAGAGTCCGAGTTTATTTTTTACATCATGTCTATGAATAACAGGTACAGCTGCGCTCATGGTCACATAGCACTGATTGATGATTCTGCAATAAGGTTTACTGTCCGGGTCATCAGCCACAAAAAGACACAGGGTTAAACAAACGTTTCCTTGGTAAAGTTCTCACATAAGTTCTTATATAGTGCTTCTACAATTACAAGGTCAACTCGTCATACCGTGCACACATCTCCACAAGTAACATTGCTTTGTGTGCCCCATTTCCCAGGGGAGGGTGACAAATGCAAGTTCATCTGGCTGCACCTGTCTGTTCTGTACAAGTATCTCATTGCCACGTTTCACCCAGTCCAGCCAAGTATGCTTGGTAAGGGCCCCATATTTCCTTAGGGCAACTCTGTGGGGGGAGCTCTCGATAGGTGTCCGATTGTGTATTGCAGTAAGCCATATGTGCATGCCATTCCTTAAGCACTGGTAGCGGACCTTGGGCCCAGCGCATTGTGTTACTTCTTTGTGCTAATAACAAACTGATGGCTACTAGGGTCCTCACATTTCACTGTATCCCCTTGTCATATCCCAACAATGGGGCAAGTGGGGACAATTCTAACGGTATCCCAGTGATGGACCCAAGTTCCTTTAGTACAGTCTGCCAGAAATCCCCTAATCCAGGACAATACCAGGCCAGATGTGCAAACTCTGCTTCTGCTGTACCACAGCGTTGACAGTTAGGAGTGTCCCGCAGTCCCTATTGATGTATTTAAAGTGTATCAATCTATGCCTACTATTTACAAAAAAACATTCTCAGCACCGAGCAACAGTATTGCCAATGCTGGTCACGTACAGATATTCCTAGCTCACTTTGCCATGCACTTCTGACCTTGGACATTTCATGTTGACAGGCTTCTTGCACATATAGTCTAGCCACCAAGTGACTGAGAGTAGATGTTTGGATAAGAGACGTAAGCACCGTAATTTCTGGTGGCTCCCCAAGCAAGCTGCAGAGTGGATGCCATGCCCTATAGTAATAGAACTGATGAAGAGCCTTGAAACTATCCCATTGCATCTCACTTCTACCCAATCATGCATGGTCCGATGAGCAAAAAAGCTGCCAATACATGGATTCCCATGGCCAACAGTGCCGTCCATGCACCCTGCTCCCTTCCTGTAGGAAACCATGTGCACCAGCTTATTGGAGTGTGTGGAGAATGTAACAAGGACCCCGCCTGTCATTCTACTAATCTCTGGCAGGAGTGAACGGTTATATTTAGTAGATCTAAGATTCTGTGTTTGCGGGTTGATGCCCAAAATAGCACCTGTGGCAGGGTCAGTGATCCTGGAGAGTCCTGTTCTAGCTGGAGTTCCTTTGAGCCATGAATACAATAGTGAGGTTGTGCACATTGAGCCGCCCTATAATACGTTTCTAGGTCTGGGGCATTTAGTTTGCCCATAGAATAAAGCATAGTGAGTGTCTCCCAACTCACTCATCTGTTTGTCAGCCGAGGCCAAGCAAATCAGGAGTATCTGAAAGAAACACATAGTGATAGATTCCTTACCTTAGAATTACCCCCAGGCGTCAGACTGAATCCGGAAAGTTTTCGTCAGCAGTACCCCTGCGCGTCGGTAGGTGGGGTGGTGCAGCTCCACGTCCGTCGCTGGCATCGTGGTCGCCGGGATGATGTCATGGGCGCTACTTAGATGCCGCCCACGCGCGTTGACGTCAGTTCTTTCTTTTTCCGCACCAGCAAGCGCAGATCCGGGAAGAGCAAGAAATCCCAGTCAATTTTTGACTGACTTTTTGAGGCTTTTTGTCTCCATTTTTTCATCTAGTCTTTGACTCCTAAGGTGCAGTTAGGATGCCCGGTTTTAAGTCCTGTGAGGACTGTTACCGTATGATGTCTGTGACGGACCCGCACCGAGTGTGACTTTTCTGCCTGGGGCGCGACCACAACCCCAAGTCGTGCCCCGACTGACCGGCCATGGCGGCGAAAACTTTGCGGGAGCGGTCCCGAAAGTTGCTGGAAGCCCGGCATTCGACTCCGCGCCGCTAAAGGTCCAGAGGGAGGTCGAGGGACCGCACGCGGAGTCATCACCATCGGTCTTCGGTTTCAAAGTCTTCGCACTCGGTGTCAGGTAAGGCGAAGCACAAGAAGTCGAAGAAATAACATCATTCTCCGACTTCCCCACGCCGGTCGCGCGACGCGGCTGAGGGTGCGGGTGGTGCCTCCCCCGCGGTTCTGACGGAGCCTATGCAGTCGCCGCCGGCCTCCCCTCCCTGTCCGGGTTTTCCGGCTGCTCCGGCCCAGATACAGGAATTCCTGTCAGCCATGGCTCGCCTCTTTGGGCTGTCGGGTCCCGGTGGTGTGCCTTCGGGCCCCTCGGTCCTGAGTGGGGGTCCTCGCTTTTCACCGGCAGTAGCTTCGGCGTCGCTCTCGGCTCCGGCGTCGCTCTCGGCTCCGGCGCCGCGAGACCCCCATTGATCCATGCCTGGATCCCGGTTGATGATTTCTATCTCCATGTCCCTACTCCTTATTTTCGGCCTGTACAGCAGCCTGAGGAGGAAGGGGAGGACTGGGAGAGGTCTGAGGACCCTCTCGCACCTGCTTGCGAGTTTAATCATGACTGGGCAGATGAGTTGGGGGATGCCAGTGGTCTGGATACCTCACCAGACCTTGGCATGCTGTCTCCTCCTACCGTGGCTACGGAGGAGGGCGCTAGTAATGCCGTGGTGTTGCCTAGGGCGGCCGAGGCCCTACATCTCGAGCTCCCTACTGTGGCTTCCAGGACTAACCTCCTGACGGAAGTGCTTCAGCCAGCAGCTACTTCTATGGAGCCACTGCTTCCTTTCAACAAAGCACTTTCTGACGTCCTTTTGGGGACATGGTCCAGGCCCACCACAGGGGCTCCTGTGGATAGGAACGTGGCCCGACGCCATCGCCCGGTTCGGTTCCCAACACCCCACCCCTGAGAGCTTGGTTGTCCAAGACTCTGCTTCCCCGACTGCCTTCCCTTCCTCACCCCCAGATAGGGAATCCAAGAAACTGGATCAGTTCGGAAAGAAGATTTCTTTTCTTCCGCCAGTCTGCGCTGCGGCCCGTGAACACCGCATGCCTCTTGGGCTGTTATTTTCACTCTCTGTCGGATACGGTGGCACAAGTGCTGCCTCAGTGTCCGGAGGAGGCCCGGGCAGCTCTCTCCCAGGCTGTTGCAGAGGAGCTACGGCCAAGTCCTTGGGGCTCTCCGGCAGACGCGGGTTCCGCCGTGGCGGACCAAGGGACCAGCAGGCGGCTCAGTCCACCTCCACCCCAGCCACCACTGCCTCCAAACCTTCCTAGTCCGAACTTTCAGTCCCATCAGACCCCAGTGGGTGGCAGGCTTCGACATCACCTCCCCCACTGGCGCACCATCACATCGGACAGGTGGGTTTTAGAAATTTTCCGAAGGGGCTACTCCCTCCCCTTTGAGTCTACCCTTCCAGCCATGCCACCTCAATACCACCACATGTCGGGGATCACTTGGTGCTTCTTCAGCAGGAAGTTGCGGCCCTCTTTTCCAAGGGGGCCATTGAGCACGTTCCGAAGCCAGAAGTAGGTTGTGGTTGCTATTCCTACTACTTTCTGGTGCCAAAGAAGGACTAGGGCCTGCGTCCTACCTTAGATCTCCGGAACATAAATTGCTTCCTCCGCAAAGAGAAGTTCTAGATGCTCACTTTGGCTCAGGTCTTGTCTGCTCTCGCCCCACAAGACTAGATGGTAGCGCTGGACTAGCAGGATGCTTACTTCCACATCCCAGTCCTGCGGGCCCACCGGCGTTACCTGCAGTTCACGGTAGGCCACGAGCATTTTTAGTTTTCCATGCTCCCCTTTGGCCTTACTAGCGCCCCTCGAGTGTTCACGAAAGTGATGGCGGTGGCCGCAGCTCTTCCACGCAGATCAGGGGTTTCAGTCTTCCCCTGTCTTGACGACTGGTTGTTGAAAAAGGGCTCGCCCTAGACAGTTGTCTCCCACCTCCAGACTACGGCAGACCTCCTACATTTGCTGGGGTTCTCCATCAATGTGCTGAAGTCGCACCTGAGCCCCTTCATAAATGTCCTCTCCGTCTCTTGACCTTGAAGACTGCCTTCCTGATTGCCATCACCTCCGCTAGGCGAGTAAGTGAGCTCCATGCTCTTTTCTTGTAAGCCTCCTTTTCTGTCGGTCCATCCAGACAAGGTTGTACCCAGGCCCGTCCGTCCTTTTTGCCAAAAGTTGTTACGGCCTTTTACGTTGGGCAGACTATTACCTTGCCCACCTTCTTTCCGCATCCTTCCAAAGAGGAAGAGAGGCTCCACTGTCCTGACCCAAAATGTGCCCTTTCCTTTTATCTCAACCACACTCAGCAGGTCCGGGTGGATGACCAACTCTTTGTTGGCTATGTTGGCAGTAAGAAAGGTCGGGCGGTGCATAAGAGGACTATCTCCCATTGGGTCGTCTTATGTATCAAAGCCTGTTATTTTGGGCTAAAAAGGAACCTCTGGTGGGACTGCGTGTTCATTCCACTAGAGTAACTGCAGCCACTACTGCATTGGGATGTGGTGTCCCCCTGCAAGACATTTGTCAGGCAGCCACGTGGATCTCCCTGCACACATTTACTAAGCATTACTGCCTGGGCAGCCAAGTCCGGAGAGACGGCTTCTTTGGCCGTTCTGTTCTCCGGGACTTTCTGGTGTGATCTTGGTTCGCAGACCCACCACCGGGGTTGGTATTGCTGGGGTATCTATTCTAAGGTAAGGAATTTATCACTACGTGTTTCTTTCAGATGAACAAGTTACTTACCTTCGGTAACGATATATCTGTAAGAAACATTAGTAGTGATAGATTCCTTACCGCCCCACCCATCCTCCCTGTTCTGCAAACTGATTTCTAGGGTTAAGGTCATCCCTTTCAGGGCCCTAGTTTAAATGCACCTGTGGTCAGTTTTTTGCATGGCTCTGCGTTCCTGGCGTGAAAAGTCATGTACAGAACTGATGTCAGGTCACGTGGGCGGCGTCTAAGTAGCGCCCCCAACGTCATCTCGGCGACCACGACGCCAGCAACGGACGCCGAGCCGCACGACGCGACCTACTGACGCCCAGGGGTACTGCTCACGAAAACTTTCCGGATCCACTCTGAGCCTAGGGGTAATTCTATGGTAATTAATCTATCACTACTAATGTTTCTTACAGATACATAGTTACCGAAGGTAAGTAACTTGTCCATTCGGAGTTGTTAAAACAGCGGCTAGGGCAAGAGTATTGGTATAGTTTTAAAGACAAACAGAAACAGGGGTAAAATCACCATTTTCATTATGGCTATACGGCCTGCAAGAAACAATGGCAACAATAGCCATCATTCTATATTTTCTGTTATTATCTGTGTAGCTTTGCCGTAATTCTCTAATATGACAATTTCGGGGTCTGTGTGTACTTGAGCTCCTAAATAACGGACAGAGTCTGATAACCATCGGAGAGGGAACTCTAACTTCACCGGCGCCATAGCTGAGGTGAGCTGAAAGATAGTGGACTTACTCCTGTTAATCCGTAATAGTCACCGAACTGGGCCCCTTCATGGAACACCGCTGTGAGATTACGTTCTGGGGCTCTTATATACAGTGGCATGTCATCTGCATATGCAGAGATTATAAATTTGTAAATCGGGAATCTCACACCTCTGTGTGCAGGATATGCGCGTTCTGAGACCAAGACATACAGCAGGGGTATAAGGGGCAACCTTGTCTTGTGCCTCTCTTGATGATAATGAGGGTTGAGGTCATATCATTAATTCTCAGTGCGCTGTTGGCAATGTGTAGAGTACTCTCACTAGTTATACAAATACATCCCTGACTCTTATACGCTGCAATACTTTAAACATGAAGCTCCATTCCATTGAGTGAAATGCTTTCTCAGTATCGAGAAAAATGGCATCTGTATGTACCTCAGGGTCTGGTCTCTGAATTGCATCAAATAGCGTTCGGTGATTTAATATTAGACCACGCCTTGGTATGAAAGCGGCTTGCTCCACGCCAACTAGTCCAGGGAGCAATGGTGCCAGGCGGTTGGTCAGAATGTTGGCATATATTTTAGTGTCCACATTTAGTACTGTTGTTAATTTGTCTACCGAGCCTACATTGAGTGTGAAGAATTCGGTGATCGCCGGCGAAATCTTGTGTCGGAAAACAGAGTCTAGGAGATAATACAGGGGGAATCGCCAGGTGAATGCAGTGGGGCGGGAGATGTACAATTACACGTTCAGATCGACCGGTAAGTGGTCTGAGTAAGTGCGCGGCAGTAGCCTACACCCAGTACCTGTGCAATATCGACCAATCATCAACTCAGGGTGTTGTGTACAGAGGAATAGTGTTTGAATAATCCCCATCCACGGGTGATCTGACGCCAAATATCCAGAAGGCCCCTCTACTGCATTACATCCTCTAGCGCACAGGCAGCGGCCGAAGGTCGCCTAGCAGCGTATCTAGATCTACCTAATTATGGGTTTAGTATGCATTTAAAATCTCCCCCGTATATTCGCAGTAAATCCCCAAGTGTGAGCGAGTTGTAGAAGTGAGGATCATCAAAGTTCAGACCGTAAACCCCAACCAATAGGACTGCTAAATCTCCCTTGTGACACCAAGCCACAATCAAGCCACAACATACCTGCCAGTTGAATCGCCACATACCTCCTAAATATTAATGTTCAAACCCATGTGCCTCCAAATCAAGCACCGCCCCCTGATGTGCGTGGTGAATTCTGTGCTGCGTCAAAACCCTGCTCCCCGGGGCCAAGTGCTTTTCTTGTACTATTGCTACATCCACCCTGTCTCTCTGCAGGTAAGCAACAATCTTATGTATCTTCCTGCAATCATCGAGATCCCTGACATTCCAAGTCAATAGTCTTATTAGTAGGGGCTCCGTAGAACCCAACGCTACCCGTTGCAGATCACACAGGTTCCATAGCTTGTTTCAATCAGCTTACACTATTTAGCCCTGTGCAGCAATAGCAAGATTGAACCATGTATAGACATGAATGTAATTCCCTCCCCACTCACCATCAACGCTGTGCAAACCTCAAACAGACACAGCAAGACAATCTCCCGCCCAGTTCCTCCCAGCCTCCCTAAACATTTTCCGGAAACATAACCGTGTGGTACACACCTGAGGGCAAATGTTGCCTGACCCATTGAGCTTATTAGCATGCACTTTCCGCCATAGTGTGTGTAGATGAGAGTTTGTGTAAAGCAAAATTAATGCACCTGCTTCATCCCCGATCTGCAATATTGGAGGGTTAAGTGGTCAAATAGAGTCAAGTCCACAATAGCCTTGTCCAGGGCAGTCCCCCGCATCATTCATGTCATGCACAATGAAACTTTCCTCAACTTGTGTCAGTTTCTAAGCAGAGACGATCAAGGGGAGCAGGGAAACCCTCCTCCCCACACACACCCATTCCCACACCCCCCATAGTCCATTGAGGGGACGTTCCCGGCATTGAGGCGCCCCCTCCCTATCCCACAAATCGCCCATGGAGCACAGACAAATATCCTGCTTTAGGAGAAAGTTGTTTAGTCTTCTATATCTTGGGTGTCCCAGCTTCTCCGCTTTCCGATCTAGGGGGATGGCAGCGCGTCCCTCCGGCCTCCCTGTGCCTGAGAAACTGCATGACTTTTTTCGGATCATTGAATATGTTTGTTATACCATCTGTCATGACGCGCAGCCTCGCTGGATATAGCATGTTGTAATCAATTTGGAGTTCCCGTAATCTTTTTTTGCCTGTTTGAAGAGGTACCTTGTCTCCTGGACTTATTGCATGAAGCCCCGTATAGTGCTATCTCACAGCCCTCATACCTGAGCACCTTCAGTTCACATGCTTTCTTCAGCTCAGCATTCCGGTTTCTATAATTCAAAAGCCGAGCTATGATCAGGCACGGCTGGGGCAAGAGACCTATGGGCTCGCACCACTATGAAAATGTCAGAAAAGGTCTCCCTGCCCAGCAACTCAGTAAGGAGCTGTTCCACAAAATGTTCCATTTTTGCGTTGTCTGTTGTTTTCCTTACACCGGCAATCCTCAGGTTATTTCACCTTAAGCGAGTCTCTAAATCCTCAATCTTGGACTGCAAAGCGGACACCAGCTTGCCAATATCCAAGCTTGTACGTCTTCAGCCTCAGAGACAAACTGTACCACAGCATCCAGCCGCTCTGTGTGTTTATCAAGTCACTGTGACATTCAGCCCATTATGAATGTTAATGCGTGTATTTTGCCATCGATCTTTGTGAGGCTCCATTGCATAGTCATCTAAATCTGCTTCAAGTCTGTACTATCATCCATTTTGGCATCCCCCACCTTGGTCTCCTGTACAGCATCTCCATCTTCATGCTTTCTGGGGGTCTTCCTTAAATCAAACTGCAGAGTGGATTGCGAAGTATCCAATTTACCCATTGTCGCTGTTGTTTTTAAATGTAGAGGCGATAAGAGTATTTTTGGTACCACGGACCACACAGCAGGGACCCAAGGGCCACCTGTGCAGTGCGGCCCCGCCAAGTGTATAGCTCTAGGCACAACAAGGAACGATAGACCTCTCACGGTCCGCTGAAGGGTGCCTTCTCCCAGGGCCAAGTTGGTTGCAATGTTTAGACCTCGTGGCGTTCCCCAGTGCACCTCCAAGCTCAGCTCTAGGTGTTGGGTTTATTGCAGGAGTGGGGCAGCAAAGGCTGAAGACTGTGCCACAATTGGGATCTCCCCAAGCAAAGTGATCACTGTGTCCACGAGGAGCCAAGGCGATGAGCTGAACGACGACAGAACTAGAAGGGCGCCCCAAACTCTCACCTCACAATGCTGTATGCAGCTAGCATGGCCGACGACACAGTCTCTTGCCTCCAGCTCCCGTCATCTTCTCAGGTAGCGCAATGGCTGCAGTAACGGGCACTCATGTATCATTGGCTCAAACACTGACGCTGCGGTTGGGACCCCATGCCCACCCATGAGTGCAGTCTGCAGTTCTCCGTAGCACATGCGAGATCCGGAACCACTCGCCTCAGCTCACAGGTCCTGTGGCTCCTCTCTTTCCGACTGCGTCCAGGCGGCTTCTCCTCCTCCCTACCACTGCTCGCTTAGCCGGTGGGCGCAGCTCTTTGCTACAACGCCCCAAGCCGGGTAACGCCCCAGCCAAAGTCAGGCATTTGTGGCAACACCACAGAAGCGCCACTGCCCTCCCCGGCATAGCATGGCTGGCGACAACGTCGAGTTAGCAGTCGCTGTCCGGGAGGTCTCCGGCCCCACGCTCTCCAACCAGGCCTCAGTAGTTGTGTAAGCTGCAAGTCCGATTACCGGGGTACGGCGACAGTAAGCCCCAGCCGAGCCGCACCATGATGTCCGCTGAGGTTAAAATTGCTCTGGACCCCTGAGGCGGAAAGCCGGGGGCTAGGAAGCACTGTTGCGCTTTTAAATCTTTATTTTATTCACTTTTCCTTTGCAAACCTTGAGCGGCATTGTTTTAAAAACTGACCTGCACGGTGTAGTGCTGACCCGAGGCTCCGCCGATTAGGCGCGGTGTCTATTTCCTCCTCTCAACGCTGCGGTCTCCCTCCACGCCCACCTCGGAGGCGGGGCAGTGGGGGTGTGACTCAGGCAGCTGACGCGAGCGGCAGCCCTACAAAAGGACCGAGTAAGCTTTGGACTCGCCCTACTCTGTACCCCTGAGGCGGAAAGCCGGGGGCTAGGAAGCACTGTTGCGCTTTTAAATCTTTATTTTATTCACTTTTCCTTTGCAAACCTTAAGCGGCATTGTTTTAAAAACTGACCTGCACTGTGTAGTGCTGACCCGAGGCTCCGCCGATTAGGCGCGGTGTCTATTTCCTCCTCTCAACGTTGCGGTCTCCCTCCACGCCCACCTCGGAGGCGGGGCGGTGGGGGTGTGACTCAGGCAGCTGACGCGAGCGGCGGCCCTACAAAAGCACACGGTGATGCCTCCGCGCAGCGGACGCGGGCAGCGGGCGCGCCTCTGGCTCGCCGAAGGTACGCCAAAGGTCAGCCCGTCTGCACCCATCCGCGGCAGGACGGGGCTAAGGCTAGGCCCCCTGCATTTGTTCCATCGGCTGCGCCTAAGGCAAGCCAGTTAGTTTACTCCTCAGCGGTTCTCCAACAAATCCGTAAGAATGATTTCTCTCCTGAGGGGTTTTTACCAAACTGCTCCATCAAGTTTCCGTCGCAGCTAGAAGGCCCGGTAGCGTGTTGCTGCTGTGCCTTTCAAAGCGACGCACTATCTATTCCCCCGCCACCTATTCACACACCTAGGCCCCCCAAAAAGGAGGAGCACTCTTTCATGCTATGTAACGTTAGATCCCTCCCCAAACACCAGTTTGAAATCTGGGATATGCTAAACTCCCACTCCCCCGAGATCTGCTTTATGACTGGAACATGGTTGAATACAACTAACCACCCTACTATCAAGATCGCGATCCCGGAAAATTATAAATTTGTGCACCTAGACATGAAGGGAAAAACGGGGGGTGGCATAGCCATTGCCTATAAACAGCACATTAACGTTTCATGGGCGCACTCACATTTGGATGAGTTGATGGAAATTGGCATTTTTAAAGTAAAGTTCTCAGCCTCAGAGTGCTGGACGGGCGCTTTAGTTTATCGTCCGCCCGGTCCGAAAAATGACTTCTCAGACACATTCACAGATCTGATATCCACGTATGCCCTGGCAGCAACCAAATTTATAGTACTTGGGGATTTTAACCACCATGGGGAATTAAATTCTCTTCCAGAGGTTAACAAACTGCTCTTAGAAATGAAACAACTCGGCCTGCACCAAAGAATTCTAGGGCCCACGGATGATGGCGGTCATACCCTTGACTTAGTCTTTACCAATATCGAGGACTTCAGATTCAATCATCCTCAGTCCTTGGTATGGTCGGACCATCTGATGATCAAGTTCACCTCCATCCTGTCAGCTCAGGTCCCCTGTGGACAGCCCACTAGTAGGTGCCCTACGGTACACAGGCAATGGGAAAAACTTACTCCCCTTGCTTTTGAGAAAGCCTTCCAACCAGTTGAATGGTCTGAGGACCAGGATGTAGATGGCAGGCTGACAGAATTTAATAGGGGGATGAAGGAGGTTTTGGATATCATCATCTCTTTGAAACATAAACCCAGAGCCATCCCCAACAGAAAGTAGGCAAATTGGTTCACCTCAGATTTAAGCCAGGAAAAGTCAGCATGCAAAAAATTAGAAAGACTATGGAGACGCAATAAAACAGCGCAATCAAAACTTCTAAACAAAAGAGCACTCGCCACATATCATCGGAATCTTAAGATGGCACGGTGCGCGTTCATTGCTAACCAAATTGAACAGTCCAAAAACTCTGCTAAAGCCCTTTTTGATGTAGTAAAGGAGTTGGTGGAACCTTCGGTATGTAAACCTCCCGCCATTGAGACGAAGGACCTATGTGACTCACTTGCTGAGTTCTTTCATGAAAAAATCGAAATGATCTATGCGAATTTCCCCATTGATAAACAGGCCAGCCCCCGTGCTCAGGCTAACCTAGAGGGTGATGTGGATGGACCCCATTGCTCTTGAACACTTCGACCCTATCACATTAGGGGAGGCCCAAATGGCGTTAACTTCTGCCAAATCGGGGTCACCAAGGGACCTCTGACCACCAAAAATTATGTCCCTACTATCACACATCCTAGCCCCCACAGTACTAAAGATCTTCAACCTCTCCATAAGGGAAGGGGTGATCCCTGCCCTGTGAAAGGAAGCTTTTGTGCGCCCCATTTTGAAGAAACCTGATCAGCCCTCTTTGTTCAAGTCCGCCGTTGTATGTTTCCTCCAGTTCCTTTCGTGATGCCTCAGTGGAACTTGAACCTGGTTCTGACCTTTCTGATGTGCGCTCCCTTTGAGCCACTTCACAACTGTCCTCTCCGTCTCCTTACTCTGAAGACTGCTTTCCTGGTTGCCATCATCGCTGCCAGGAGAGTGAGTGAGCTCCAGGCTCTTTCTTCCAAACCTCCTTTCCTTTCTGTCCATCCGGACACGGTTGTGTTGCGTACACGTCCCTCTTTCCTGCCCAAGGTAGTCACAGCCTTCCACATTGGGCAGTCAATCACCTTGCCCACCTTCTTTCCGCCTCCGCATCCCTCGAAAGAGGAAGAGAGGCTCCACCGTCTGGACCCAAAACGTGCGCTCTCCTTCTACTTGGATCGCACATGCCAGTTTCGGGTGGATGACCAACTCTTTGTTGGTGACGTGGGCGCTAAGAAGGGACGGGCGGTGCACAGACGATCCATTTCCCGATGGGTCGTCTTGTGCATCAAGGCTTGTTACTCTTTGGCTCGAAAGAAGCCTCCTGTGGGGCTTCTGCCCATTCCACACGGGCTACGACGGCTACTACTGCCCTGGGCCGGGGAGACCCCTTGTAGGACATCTGTCAGGCAGCTACGTGGGCCTCGCTGCACACGTTTGCAAGACACTACTGCCTGGACAGCTAAGTCCGGAGAGATGGCCTTTTCGTCCGTTCCGTTCTCCAGGACTTTCTGGTGTGATCATTGGTTCGCAGACCCACCACCGGGGTTGGTATTGCCTGGGTATCTATTCTAAGGTAAGGAATCTAATACTAACCTGTTTCTTTCAGATGCACAAGTTACTTACCTTCGGTAAAGATATATCTCTAAGAAACAGTATATAGTATTAGATTCCTTACCGCCCCACCCATCCTCCCCGTTCTGCGAACCAATATCTAGGGTTAAGGTCATCCCTTTAAGGGCCCTAGTTTTTATGGCACCAGTGTTGGTTTTTATCATGGCTCTGCGTTTTCTGGCGCGGAAAAGCTGTGTATAAGAACTGCCGTCAGTGCGCGAGGGCGACGTCTAAGTACTCCGGCGACGTCATCCCGATGCGGAGCCGCAGACGACGCCTACAGACACGCAAGGGGACTGCTACGCAAAAGTTTCCGGATCCAGTCTGACGCCTGGGGTATTCTAAGGTAAGGAATCTTATACTAACTACTATTTCTTACAGATATATCGTTACCGAAGGTAAGTAACCTGTGCTTCTGGCCCGGTGGAACTGTGACTGGAGTCATGTGCTACTTACTACCTGGGGGTGCTAGAGAAACTGAATACATCGTATGAATTCCACGAGTCGTCTCTGGTCCTGCTGCCTGCCGCTCTTGCACTTGACTATTGCTTTACGTGCACCGCTTCTAGGCCTCTGCATCTCAAAACAACGTGGTGCATCTTAGGCAGTTTTCACACTATATTAGGGGCCGTCCCCGGCCAGTTCTTACTCCTGTGGTTGGCGGGAAAGGTGCCGCTGGCCACTGCGGGCTCTCATTTTGTATCTTGGACATTATAGAACTACGTTTCCCAGGTCTGTTTCTGTTGCCCTCTGTGGTCTCTTACGAACTATCTCCAAAAGGAATTTATGTATACTAATTTTAGCAGGCATTCTCTCAGGCATAACTTATGTCCTGATGATGATCCCCCTATCCTAATAGGGATCGAAACATTGTTGACTTAATTTGTTCACTTGTTATATTTAATATGAGAAAAGGTACTATGTTATTGTGGCTTACCCATTGTGTGTACTTAAGCCACATGCTGTTCAATGTCTGAGTTCTGATAGTCTAAATGAATTCTTCTTCTGTTACATATTGTCCCACTTCTATGTTTCATTCATTATTTTTTCGATTCAAACACAAAAAATATTCCATTGCAAAACAGAGATTACTGTATTTCTGTGCCGTATTGCGTGACAAGCTCTCTTGTAAGGGACCTCTGTTCCTTTAGAAATTACCCGTATCCTAGATCCCTTCTGACTTCCAGGGTCCCCTTGTCAATCTGAAATTAGTTATTGATTGCTTAAAATTATTCCAAATCAATGGTCTCCTAGGAATATTCATAAGATGATCAATCTGCAGTATTGAGGAGCCATAGTGATACTTGAAGTTAAGTAACTCTTTCTAGTGGGTCATAGATGTCAACAGAAGAGACTGGGCTGGTCAGCTACCCTTCCCGGAGGAAAACCCTCGACCTTGCAGCTTGCAGGATGTAGTAATCTGCCTTTGTTCAGACGCCATACATTCATTACAAATGAATGTTTGCAAGGATGTGCCAATTTGTTTTTATTTTTGTTTTTCAGTACAGTTGCAATAGTCGAACATAGCCACATGCAGCACTGAGAAGCCCCACATTATCTAAATTTGGCAAGGCAATTGAAGAAGATAAACACTATATAACGCAGCATATTTCGAGTCCCGCTTTAGCTCCGCCGGAGTACTCTCTCAGTACATAGCACAGAGTTACAGCATCCCCGTATTGGTAATTTGGACCATCCCCAGTGTCCCTGTTAATCTACCCCTACACATTCACAGAATGAATCTCTGAAGTACATCAGCATTGCCGTTTGTATTTAAGGTAGGTGGAGCTCCTGTTTTGTGGATAGTTCATATTGAATATACCAAGTGTTACCCTATTTGGGAAATTTTTCTTGGTCAAGGGTCTGTACGTTCTGTGGACCCATCACATTTTTTAGTTCGTGAAGAAGCATACTTAAGTTGCAGAGTGTTAGACATAAAATATATGTGTTATATTCTGTAAACATGCTTGGTTTAACGGGAGTGTTTACAAAATAATTGTATGTATTTCAGCAAAGTGTAGAAGAAAAAGGAAATAGTCTTGGCAGAATACTTACATTCAGATAGCGTCTAGATTTGTTCGTATGTATGTTTACAAAAAGACCCGTCCATAATTAAAATTGAAGTGTTCATAAACCATGACACGGATGAACTTGTGACTAGTTGTACTGAATATAAATGTTCAAATTGTATGAGTATTTTGCCACACTGGGTCAACACATTATCCTTGCCCCCTTTATTTATCTTTTTTAATCCGCACTAAATATCATGTGTGACTGGCCTGAGACTAAAACGTGTATCTACTCAATTAAGAGTAGTGGTATAGGCAAAGAAAATAATCCTTGCATTTCTTTCTGCAGTGCACTGTTTGCTTCCTATGTAGGCGTCTTTTTATGAACAGTCTGATTTACCTTGGGTACCTCAGTCTGTCGGTGAGTGTCTTTTAAGCTCTGTCTTGGGGCGACAAGCATGAAGGTTGCTAATAGATGCTTGTTTGACGTGTGTTCGCTGTACATTTTAGCATGTCTCAAGTGTTTTAGGCACCATGCCTAATAGATCTAATTAAAGAAACAGATTTCAGCCCGGGACACTTTGTCAAGAATAATATGGGTCCCTGCGGGTTTCAATGACAATATCTCTGTGGCTGTGTGTGACAGCCTTTATACGGCCTGATTTGATCCTTAAGAGTTGGACATTGGTCACTGATTTATATGGTCATAACTCTGCTGTGTGGCATGTTATTGTGTTTCTGTCGGCCATTTTAGTGGATTCTCTTTTTTACAAATTTTACTCCGAGTACTCATTGGGTGTAAATGATGTGTGTAGCCTACCCTGGGAGCACTAACAATTGATTAGTTAGGTTTGAAATCAGCCTGGGAAGTCATGTTAGCATCCCTCAGCTCAGCACATATTTATCCCCAGTCTTAATGAGGACTGTGCCCGTCATGGAAGGCTTTCTTTGATCTGCAAAAAAAAGAAATGCATGTTATCTATTTCATAATGCAGTGCATTGAACAATTGCAGCACCTGCTGCAGTAGTCGTAGTCTGCGCAAATGCCTCTCTATTTAAAAGTTTTTTTTAACATACTTTTATTGTTTTTCAAAACACGTAGCTTCATAGCATTCCATTCCAATAGTCTTGATCATATTGCAACCACGTGTACCATAGAATTATACATTTCGATCCATGGTTGTCTTAGCAAATTGCAAATACACTCTGTACCATAGTAATTATACAGTTTCATCAGATCACGGCGGTTACTTTCAGAATAGACAAGAAGCCAAACTTCCCAGCTACATCCCCTCCCCCCGCCCATCGGTCCTGTGCAAGGTTAGGCATACAATAAAGATGTCACATCTAGTCTCTTCCGCTCTTACGAATACTATCCACCTGTAAGTAAAGACAGGAATACTTCTCGGGTCGTGGTGTTCGGGAGTTGATCTACATTTTATACGGTCTATTGTGTGCATTCAGGGGTATCATACTGCTTAATGTCCACAGCCTTGAGAGCCTCCAACATAACATCCTACTCTATTGCTATTGGGACTTTACGTAAGCCTCTCAATTCTTCTCGGCGCAGGGCAGCGCTCTCAGCTCCACCCCATCGAAGCAGTTCACTGTGCCATGTGTGCTCCGTGGGTGGCCTACGCGACTTCGAGCACATAGTAATGGCACGTATCGCTAAAATTACTATTTCAAAGGTTGTTCAGTGTTGGACCATGTCACAACGTACTCACTTATGGTATTCTGTATAAGTCCTTTTGAACCTGATGCTTCTTCTTTCATTTTTTTGGGACTGCCAAATTAATGTGCTCTATATATTTTAAAATTATTATTAGGTGCTCACGATCCCCCAGAAAGCTTTTAAATTAAGAGTTTGAGAAGCCAACCATACCTCAAGCAGTGTGCACCTTAAATTTGCCTTTTTGTCACATCTTGATCTCCTAGAAAATGGTAGCGTTCTATTCATTAATATTTTTTGAGGTCAGATATTGCAATACCAATTTGTGGCAACAGAAATCTGCTTTTTGCAGAAAGAATTTTGTCCACACTGCACCCGGTGGACTGAGCTGCTCCTATTGAGATCTATGTTGAAGTGCTTCAAACTCTACCAAGCAAAAGATTCCAACAGTGTCTGTACTAGCTACACCCACTCTGTCTTCAGTGTCGCCCACCTGCTTGCGTTCCTGTTACTGAGACTGGTGCTGGTAGCTGTAGTCCAGCCCCGCACTGTGAGAGAACTGGTACGTGCAAATAGTTGTATCTCATTAACAAGTGAAACTCTTCAACCCATAACTCTGACGGTTGTAGTCCATTATCCTATGACGGAGCTGACCAAAATGCACAGGCTCTGTCGAGTTTACAGACTGGTGCTATCGGTCACAATACGCTGTTCTTGGGTGGATTTTCTCATATCGAGAAGCCGCCCTTCTGCGAAGGGGTCCTAAACAGCAGGTTATCCCCTAGCCTGGGAGTCCTAGCGGTTGCAGTCTTCCATATCTCATGCCCCCAGGGGTCCATGCCCCTGAGTGCGTATGTTTTGTTTTAAATTTCCACGGGGCGAATTTTTAAAACAACCCCGTAGGGGGTGGGAGTTGAATAAAAAAAAAAATATATATATATTTATTTATTTAGAGGATTAGCCTGAGCGGGCTAGTTTTACGCTCCGCTCAAGCACAGGGAGTTTGTGCCTTTCTCTAACAAGGCTGTAGAATTCAGCTTGGTTACAGAAACCTAACTGCGCATGTCTGTTTGACCGGCCAAACAGACATGCGCACTTAAAAATTCACAACACTCCTCCTTCCCACGCCCATGACCCGGCCCTACCCCTCCCTACACGCGCTGGCTCAGAGCCATCACCTGAAAAATAAAACTATAGTAAAATATTTTTTTATGTTTCAGTTTCTGGCTCTGAGCCAGAGGGGCGATGCTCCTGGATTCCAGCAATGTTTAAGTTTGGGTCCACAGAAGTCAAATGGTTAAGAACCACTTACCTAGAGAATGCCCAAGTATCTCTCACTCCTGATGAGACTCAGTAATTAATGAAGAGGGCGAAAATTTGTCGACAGAATACCAGGAAGCAAACCAAAATAGAACTGATTCGTGTAACAGACAAAGGCATGCAATGTCTATAGACTTGAAGATACCTATGGTTGTTTGTTGTTGAAACACACATTTTGATGTTGTCACTGTTTGCATTCTGTATATTGTGGTTGTGTGGTTTTGGACGCCTGGGACACATTGCACTTTAATACTCTTATGCTTTTGTCAAGTTATAAACATGTTTTTATCTTCAAAGGAGTGGGGATTCGTTTATTCATAATATTAAATAAAAACAGTAATTATTGCTGATAAATTATGAAACGAAAATGAATGATACCAATGAGAACCAATGTTTTTCATGATACCTGCAAATAGCAGCGTACAGCAATCTCTCTGACCAGTGGCTACGAGTGAATTATTAAAGTGCTGGTGTGCGCATTCCATGCAGTCAGTGATCAAAGAAAGTCAACCCAGCAAACTACATTTTGAAATGAATATGGCCAATGTGTACATTTTACGGGACAATGTTTTTAGTACATTGGCAAAAACGTTTATTGTACAGGTACTTCTATAGCAGTGCTTAAGAATTACTTCAATTTATTTATGGTTGGCCCAGGAATATTAGGTGGCAGTAACGAGGCACTAGACATATGTTTAAATATAATGATACCCAGTAGTGCATTTTTGCAGCACCATTTCCCTGAAAATGTGCCTAAAAAACGACCGGTTTTACAGGAATATAGTGCATAATGGAATACACATTTGTCATTTTTAGGCCTTGCCTGCATACAAATTTTAGCTTTTGTCGAAGGCCTCTTGTGGATATACCATACTTAATATGCTCTTACCCTAAAATTAACCTTAAAGTTTAGCCTAACTTCAAACATAACTATTTCTTAGCCCAAACCTGTAACTTCCCTTATGGCCTTAATGTTAACTGTGACATTATAATGATGACTAGGAGTATGTAGACATTGTTCTAGTTGTTAATCTTCTAGATACTTCTTTGTAATAGTGTGTTCAATCAATCAATCAAAGCATTTGTAGAGCACACTACTCACCCGTGAGGGTCTCAAGGCACGGGGGGGGGGTGCTGCTACTGCTCCAACAGCCAGGTGTTGAGGAGTCTCCTGAAGGCCAGCAGGTCTGCTGCAGGTGGATGAGGAGGGTGTTCCATGTCTTGGCGGCGAGGTGGGAGAAGGATCTGCCGCCGGCGGTCGCTCGTCGAATGTGGGGGACGGTGGCGAGGGTGAGGTCAGCGGAGCGAAGCTGGCGATTTGGGGTGTAGAAGGTGAGTCATTCATTGAGGTATGCTGGTCCGGTGTTGTGGAGTGCTTTGTGAGCGTAGGTGAGGAGCTTGAAGGTGTTCCTCTTGTTACGGGGAGCTAGTGCAGGTCCTCAGGTGGGCAGTGATGTGGCAGTGGCGGGGGATGTCCAGATGAGGCGTGCAGAGGCGTTCTGTATGCGTTGTAGTCGTTTCTGGAGTTTGGCTGAGGTTCCCGCGTAGAGGGCGTTGCCGTAGTCCAGCCTGCTGGTGACAAGGGCCTGGGTGACCGTCCTTCTGGTTCCTGTGGAGATCCATCTGTAGATCTTGCAAAGCATACGGAGGGTGTTAATGCAGGAGGAGGAGACGGCATTGACTTGTTGGGTCATTGACAGAGAAGAGTACAGGATGAACCCCAGGTTGCGGGCGTAGTCGGTGGGTGTCTGCGCAGCACAGATTCTTTATCACAAAGTTGCCCTTGAAGATTGTGCACTGGGACACTCTCATTCCGCGAAACGGGTAGGGACTACTGATCAGCAATTGAATTCAAATGTTCCTATTTCCTCAGGCAGGTGAAAAATTATTCTGAATGATTTAGGAATGAGAGGTCGTGTTCATTGCCAATACAATCTGCTCCCTTTCAGGTTTGTTTTGATTGCCAAGTCCTCACCATGGCAGTAGTGACAGCTTTCATACGTAGGGATTCAACATCTATCCCTACCACAGTGGATGACTGGTCCGGGCCCCCTCTCTTCAGAAAGCTTCTGATCCCCTTTTCAGGATCCTCTTCCTTCAATGGGTGGGCCTTTCAGTCATTGTGTGGCAGTCCTCCTAGATCGTAGTCTACAGGATTTCCTTCATAGAGGCTGTCCTGGACAGCAGGTAAAGATGACTATCTCTTCACCTAAAAAGTGGTGTCTTCAGCAGACACAAAACACAATTTATCCCATATTAATACCAAGCCATCGAGTTTTTCAAAAGGCTCATGTAACCATGACCCATTGTGCCCAGTTGGCCGTATGCAGCCACCTCAAAATACGTTTGTTGCATTTACAGTTCACATTTCATTTTAGGCAACAGTGTAACACATTATCATCCAAAATTGCATTTTCCAATTTCCACACAAAGACTAGGTTCTACATAAAGATTCAAGAAAACACTCAGCCTCGGCATCCATATATGGCTTCTGTTGGTGTACTATGATTTTAGAATCATACTGAGAAATTTTGCTCTTTTCAATACATCTGCCACGTTTACCAACTTGCAGACACAATTCTTCAACAGGCCTGTTACTAGTGAGAATTAAACTGTTGTCGCACTTCTTATCCATAGGGGTGGGGTCCAAAGTATAAATCTAAAAGGATGGTGAGTTGTGAGTATTCGCTTTTGTTACTGTTTGATGAGCTGAATACACCTATTTAAGGGTGAAGGTCGGTAGCTTGAGAGTGCTGGTTTAATGCAGTTGCAGTTTACATTTTGTGACAAGTCAAAGGCAGATGGGGATACAGGCTCGGTTGAAAAAGAGGAAATGGGTTGTGTCTTTCCCCTCAAATGTATCTAGCAGTGTTTGTTTCAAGTTTGTGTTTTTCAACTACCAGCACTACTTGTGTGGCTTCACTGCATCTGTTGGTAATTAAAGGATGCTTGTTCCAGGGGCTGTATTGGTGCTGTGAATCATTTATAAATGGTCTGTTTTATCTTGACACCCAGTCCTTCTGTATGCAGGTAACTGACAAACGGTTCCATCTTGGTTAATCTGAAAGAAACAGGTTAGTATTAGATTCCTTACCTTAGAATATCCCCAGGCGTCAGTCTGGATCCGGAAACTTTTGCGTAGCAGTACCCCTGCGCGTCGGTAGGCGTCGTCTGCAGGCGTCCCCTGCGGCTCCGCGTCGTCGGCGTCGTGCGCCGTGATGACATCGCTGGAGTATATAGACGCCGCCTCTGCGCGCTGACGTCAGTTCTTCTTTTTTCCGCGCCAGTTAGCGCAGATCCGAAGAGCAGTACTCCGGTCTTTTGACCTAAGTTTTTGTTAACTATAACTCTTTCAGGTGCCGGTAGGATGCCCGGTTTTAAAAGTTGCGACGGGTGCGACCGCCTGATGTCGGTCACCGACCACCATCGACTCTGCCTCCGGTGTCTGGGCGCGGACCACGACGTGGAGTCCTGCGTCGACTGCCGGGCCTTAACGGGCATGGCTAGACGGGAGCGGTCCCGCAAGCTGCTCGAGCTCCGGGTGTCGGCCCCACGTCGAGAGCGGTCCCGGTCCGGACGGAGGTCGAGGGAGCGGTCGAGGGAGCGGTCGCGGAGCCGCCACGAGCGCTCCGGAAGTCGTCACCATTCCTCCGGTTCCTCAGGTAAGCGACACAAGAAGTCGGGGCGTCACCATCATACCCCCGACGCCCGCGCGATGCGGCCGGGGGTTCGGGTGGCCCCACCCCCGCGGCCCCGCCTGCTCCATACCCGCCGGTCCCTGGGCAAGGCGCGTCGCGTGAAGAGGTAGAAGAGTTCCTCATGGCCATGAGGGCGCTTTCTCCTCCGGCGGGGCCTACGGCGCCTGCGGGCCCGTCGGTCCCGTCTGGGGGCCCGAGCGGTTCGGGTGCACCTGCCCCGACGTCGCCGGCGGTTCCGGCCCCGGCGCCGCTGGGCCCTTCAGGGTCGTCGCCGGCTGGTCAACCGGCCTCTCCGGCGCCGATTCCATAGGGGCAACCCGTGGTGCCGCCTCCGCGCGGTGCCGTGCCTCCGACGCCGGTTCCGGCCGGCGTCGGAGCGCCGGCGCCGCACGGCGCCACCCCCATTCCCTCTCCGACTCCGGACGCGGAGTCGGACCGGCATCGTCCGACGACGAGTCCGGCGCCGTTGGGGCCCATTGGCTCCGAGGAGCCGGTCTATATCGTTGACTCAAACTATGGCGATGAGGACGATTATGGAGAGGGTTGGGAGGGGTCTGAGGACCCTCTGTCACGAGCATGCCAGTACGACGTGGACTGGGTAGGTGACTTGGGTGAGGCCAGTGGTCTGGACGAATCGCCTAACCCTGGGTTTGTCTCGCCCCCCACTGTGGCGTCGGAGGCTGGGGCTGCCTATTCGGTGGTACTGATGAGGGCTGCCAAGGCTTTGCGCCTTGAGCTCCCCGTCGCTAAGGTGAAGCCTAACATCCTCACCGAGGTATTCAAACCGCAGTCCTGTCAACAGGAGCCTCTGCTGCCATTTAATGACGCCTTGACTGATGTCCTTTTGGGCACGTGGTCCAGGCCCGCTTCCGGTTCACCTGTTGATCGGAACGTTGCCAGGCGCCACCGTCCGTGTGCGGACGACCCTGCCTTCCTGTCTACCCATCCCTCCCCTGAGAGTCTGGTGATCCAGGCCTCCACTTCCCAGTCCGCATTCCCGACGGCCCCGCCCGATCGGGAATCTAAGCGGTATGATCAGTACGGCAAGAAGGTCTTCTCGTCCCTGAGTGCGGGACTGCGGTCTTGCAACACCGCGTGCCTCTGGGGCCGCTATACCCACTCTCTGTGGGATACGGTCGCAGAGTGCCTGCCGCAATGCCCGCAGGAGGTACGGGACAAGCTCGGCCAGGCTTTGGTTGAAGGCCGAGACGCGGCGAGGTACTCCATACGGTGTGGTCTTGACACGACCGACTCGCTGGGCAGAGCAATGTCCACGACGGTGGCGATTCGTCGCCATGCTTGACTGAGATCCGCCAACTTCTCGCCGGATGTCCAGAATGCCCTGATGGACATGCCATTCGATGGCAGTCGCCTGTTCGGCGACAAAGCGGACAACGCGCTTGAGCGCTTCAAGGACTCCAGGGTCACGGCCAAGTCCTTGGGTCTCTCGACCCAGCGCCAGCAAACGGGTTCGTTTCGCTCCTTTCGTGGCCACGGAAGGGGCGGTCCCACACGTGCTGCCAGCCACGCACCGCAGAACGCTCCTCAGCGCGGTGGCGGCCGTGGATTCCGCCGTGGTGGCGGTCGGGGACAGCGGCGAGGTCAGTCCACACCTCCCCCCGCAGCAGCCTCCAAATCCTCCTAGTCCGAGCTTTCAGGCCCATGTGATGCCAGTGGGTGGCAGGGTTCGCCATCACCACTCCCGCTGGCGCACTATCACATCGGACAGGTGGGTGCTGCAGCTCGTCCGAAGAGGCTACTCCCTCCCCTTCGAGACCACTCCTCCAGCCATGCCACCGCAGAACCACCGTGTGTCGGGAGACCACTTGACACTTCTGCAGGAGGAAGTTACGGCCCTCTTGGCCAAGGGGGCCATCGAGCGCGTTCCTGGGCCAGAAGTAGGGTGTGGTTGCTACTCCCACTACTTTCTGGTGCCCAAGAAGGACAAAGGGGGCCTACGTCCTATCTTGGACCTACGGAACGTCAACGGCTACCTCCGGAAGGAGAAGTTCAAGATGTTGACTTTGGCTCAGGTCTTGGCTGCTCTAGACCCGCAAGACTGGATGGTAGCGTTGGACTTGCAGGATGCGTATTTTCACATCCCCGTCCTGCCGGCCCACCGGCGTTACCTGCGGTTCACGGTAGGCCACGAGCACTTTCAGTTTATCGTGCTCCCATTCGGCCTTACCAGCGCCCCATGGGTGTTCACGAAGGTGATGGCGGTGGTCGCAGCTCATCTGCGCCGGTTGGGGGTTTCAGTCTTCCCCTACCTCGACGACTGGTTGTTGAAGGCGGGCTCGCCCCACACAGTCGTCCACCACCTCCAGATGACGGCAGACCTCCTGCACGAGCTGGGGTTTTCCATCAATGTGCCGAAATCACACCTGTGTCCCTCTCAAAAGCTCCTTTTCATCGGAGCGGTTCTCGACTCGGCGCAGTTTCGGGGTTATCCTCCAGAACGGCGGGTCCGGGATATCCAGGCCTTGATTCCCATCTTTCAGCCGTTATCCCGGGTTTCGGTCAGGTTGACGCTGCGGCTTCTGGGGCTGATGGCCTCCTGCATCCTTCTGGTGCATCACGCCAGATGGCGGATGCGGGCTCTGCAGTGGGACCTGAAGTTTCAGTGGGCCCAGCATCAGGGCAACCTTTCCGACCATGTCCTGATCTCGGAGGGCACTGCGAGACAGTTGCAGTGGTGGCTTACGGACCGCGGTTGGGTCAGAGGCAGATCCCTCTCCCTTCCCCAACCGGAGCACGTGGTTGTGACGGACGCGTCCCTCCAGGGCTGGGGTGGCCACTTGGGAGAGGCGGAGATCAGAGGCATCTGGTCTCCGGCGGAGTCCCGGCTCCATATCAACATGTTGGAGCTGCGGGCGATTCGCCTAGCACTGAAGGCATTCCTCCCCTTTGTCAACGGGAGTGTAGTGCAGGTGTTCACGGACAACACCACCGCCATGTGGTACTGCAACAAACAGGGCGGTGTGGGGTCGTGGACCCTTTGCCAGGAGGCCCTGCGTCTCTGGCAATGGCTGGAACGTCAGGGCGTGACTCTGACGGTTCAACACCTGGCAGGTTCTCTGAACGCCAGGGCGGACGAACTCAGCCGTCGGTGCTCGGTGGATCACGAATGGCGTCTGAACTCTGACGTGGCGAGAGGCCTCTTTCTGCAATGGGGAGAGCCTTGGTTAGATCTATTTGCCACAGAAGAGAACGCGCAATGTCATCAGTTCTGCGCGTTGGAGTTTCCAAGACGGCACTCGCTCTGCGACGCCTTTCGGCGCGAGTGGAGTTGCGGTCTGTTGTACGCCTTTCCGCCTATACCACTTCTGCCCAGAGTGCTGAAGAAGATCAGGCGCGACCGGGCCCAAGTTATCCTTGTGGCTCCGGACTGGGCTCGAAGGTACTGGTATCCCGAGCTACTCAGCATGTCAGTCGGTCCCTCGATCCGCCTGCCCCTTCAGGAGGACCTTCTGTCGCAGCAGCAGGGGACGGTCCTCCACCCGAACCTGTCCAGTCTCCACCTCCATGCTTGGAGATTGAGCGGCGACAGTTGAGGCCATTTGACTTGCCTCCTGAAGTCTGTGATGTGATTCTGGCAGCCAGGCGTCCCTCCACAAAGTCGGTATACGCCTGCCGGTGGAACAGATTTGTGGCATGGTGCACAGCAAAGGCTGTGGATCCCCTTTCTGCCCCTCTTTCCGAGGTTCTCCTCTTTCTTCTTTCCCTTGCCCAGCAGGGCTCTGCTCTGGGCACTATCAAGGGCTATCTTTCTGCCCTTTCCGCCTTCTTAAGGCTACCTGATCAGCCATCTTTATTCAAGTCCCCTATTGTACTGAGATTCTTGAAAGGCATCACGCACATGGATCCGCCTGCTCCGTTCGTGGTGCCTCAGTGGGACTTGAACCTGGTTCTGACATTCTTGATGTGTGCTCCCTTTGAGCCGCTTCATTCCTGTCCTCTCCGTCTTCTCACTTTAAAGACGGCCTTCCTGGTTGCCATCACCTCTGCCAGGAGAGTGAGTGAGCTCCAGGCTCTTTCTGTTAAACCTCCTTTCTTGTTCGTTCATCCTGACAAGGTGGTTCTTAGGACTAGACCTTCTTTCCTGCCCAAAGTGGTTTCTGCTTTTCACATTGGGCAGTCCATCACCTTACCCTCCTTCTTCCCGCCTCCGCATCCTTCAAAAGATGAAGAGCGGCTCCATCGTCTGGACCCAAAACGTGCGCTTTCATTTTATATGGATCGCACACGCCAGTTCCGGGTGGATGACCAACTGTTTGTTGGCTACGTGGGTGAGAAGAAGGGAAGGGCGGTACAGAAACGAACCATCTCTCGGTGGGTCGTCCTGTGCATCAAAGCATGCTACTCTTTGGCTCGGAAGGAGCCTCCTGTTGGGCTGAGGGCCCATTCCACTCGGGCCACGGCGGCTACTACTGCCCTGGGCCGGGGAGTCCCTTTGCAGGACATTTGCCAGGCGGCTACGTGGGCCTCGCTGCACACCTTTGCGAGGCATTACTGCCTGGACAGTCAAGTCCGGAGGGACGGCTTCTTTGGCCGTTCGGTCCTCCAGGATTTTCTGGTGTAGGATTGTATTGGTTCGCAGACCCACCACCGGGGTTGGTATTGCTGGGGTATCTATTCTAAGGTAAGGAATCTAATAATAACCTGTTTCTATCAGATGAACAAGTTACTTACCTTCGGTAACGATATATCTGTAAGAAACAGTAGTTAGTATTAGATTCCTTACCGCCCCGCCCATCCTCCCCGTTCTGCGAACTGATATCTAGGGTTAAGGACATCCCTTTCAGGGCCCTAGTTTCACATGGCACCAGTGTTGGTTCTCACATGGCTCTGCGTGTTCTGGCGCGGAAAAGCTGTGTGCAAAGAACTGACGTCAGCGCGCGGAGGCGGCGTCTATATACTCCAGCGACGTCATCACGGCGCACGACGCCGACGACGCGGAGCCGCAGGGGACGCCTGCAGACGACGCCTACCGACGCGCAGGGGTACTGCTACACAAAAGTTTCCGGATCCAGACTGACGCCTGGGGATATTCTAAGGTAAGGAATCTAATACTAACTACTGTTTCTTACAGATATATCGTTACCGAAGGTAAGTAACTTGTTCATCTGGAACATGTCCATCGGGTATATTTCCCTAACTAAAACGTGTAAAACAACGATTCAGGTTTATAACTTTAGCCCTGTTATTGGCCAAACATAGAAATCTATATGACATGTAAATTATAATTTCCTCGATGATAGTAGGCTGAACAAAAGATGATTATCTGTGGAAAACCTCTGAATGTATGGTGCTTGATTTTCTAAGTTGTATTCCAGCATTTTCTGACCCAACAGTTCTATTTGCAATGACTAGGAATTACTTGGAAAATCCCCTTCTATTCTTGATTGCCAACCTTACCACACTACGCAAATTAAAGTGGTGTGGAAGTGTGAAAGGTCTTGCTTTCCCGAGGTATCAAGCACATTGCTGATGAGCAGCAGTTTTCTGATGCCCCATTTACTTGCACCACAGTGAGTTCACTTCTGTTTAGTTAACGCGTCCATGGAAGGGAAGTTGGCTGTGTACTGCTTAGTAGGAGTATTTTGTAGCTATTATCCTTCAGTTTGTATGCTTCACATTGTTTTTATACTTGGAAGCAAACAAATCTTTGTTTGATTATCGTTTGGTTTTAAATATTAATAATTGAGAGGATTTTCGCTCAATGAATCATCTTCCTGTGGCTGGGTGTTCTGACTGTGGCTTAAATTGGAGTGTTGCTAGGGTTTTGTTTAGCTGTGTAGAGGGGTTCCGTTCCAAGTCAGGTTACAAAATGGATGAGCTCGAATGTGACTGTCCAGATTAATATGATGTTTGATTGGCACTTGGTGAATATTGCCTACTTTTGTAGCTTTACAGCTAGGATAGTGTAGGGAATAATGTGAGCCTTTGGGGTCGGTTGAGCCACTTAATATGAAGTTGAAAATACTGTATATTCGATGTGGATTCGAGTCCAGGAGAAGACCTGTTACAGCATGATCACAATCCGCAAAATAGCTTGTTGCAGGCTTATTCTCCTCACTAATGGTGATTATCAGAGAAAGCAAACACCATTTCTGGTGGAATTAAGTCTAGTGACTGTTGACGTGGGCTGCTGCAGTTTTAGGATGTGGTCACAAGACAGGAGGAAGGTAAGGTTCTGTCTTCAAAATTATGCGGAGTATGTAGGATCTATTGGAATGCTACATCGCCAACTTGGGGAGGGGTCAGTAAGCATCTATTAAGAACCTGTCTTTTCAGACTATGAGCTGCTAGGTTTACCTAACTGACTTGGACTACAATTTGATGTTTTAGAAATCGTATATTTGGTAACAGTGCAATGCAGAGTAACTGACCTTTTCCATGCTGCAGTGTTTCAGGAATATGAAAGGAAATTTTTAAATATTATATTTGGTGAGGATTTCAACCTTTATATGGGAGCAAGACTAGAATTTTGAATGCTTTGGATCACATTCTTTCTAAGACACTCAAAAGTAGCCTATGTTTGTGTTTTGTTTAAACAATGTTTATTGAATTTAAAATAGGTAAATCAACATCCATAGCACAACTATTCCTGTATGTTTACTGTTGCATTGATCACAAGCCCATTACATTACAGAGATGCGATAAATTGTGCTCCACGTACCCATGCATTCTCATATCAAACAGTGGGTGTATCCTGCATCAATAGCAAAGTTGTGCCTCATATAACCGTACCCAACAACATTCCCACATCCCCCCTGCCCCCCTGCTCGGCTCACTATGGGGTGCAGTTACCGGATTGTAATTAGCATACACTTCCTTAAGATGCTACATCGAGGTTTGCACACCTTAGTGGATGAATTATTTCCTCCACATGTATGTCCCATCTAATACTGTGCTATCCGAATCCATAAATCGTTCAGGGGGATGTAGGTGGCCTAGGTCTCATCACTGCATGGGAGGGTCTAAATTTTTAAAGGATTCCAATATCGCGTCCCACTCCATTAAAATTGGTGTTTTTCTCAAGGCTCTCTATTCCTCTTTGCGTATAATTGCACTCTCCGCCCTCCCCCATCGGACAACCTCTTCATGCCAGTTAAGTATGTTGGGTGGCGCAGCTGACTTCCATCGTATGGCGGCGGACCTCTTTGCAAGAAGTAATGCCAAATCAGCAAACTTCAATAGCACCTCCTGGGTCTTAGTGCAGCGATGTATACCCACTATACCACTCTCTGCTGAATCCCAGCCACTAGTTCCCATTATTGTCCCTATTATGTCCCCCACATGAGCCCAAAAAGCGGCGGGGCATGTGCATGCCCATATAGCCTATGTCTGTTTGACTGATTGCCATAATTTTTTACTGTAGATTTTGTTATCCTAGTGTTCCAGTTGAAATAGATCATTCAGGATTCCCAGTCGCTTCTTAGCTGTGTTTTTTAATAGAGTCCAAAATTCAAAGCTTTTGATCCCAAGTTATGTGGATGTCTCCTTCGTTCATTTTTTCTTGAATTTATCACCTCTCACACATTTACTGTGTAATCCATAGCCGACCTCAGTTATTACCACTAAAATAGAGATCGTACTTCTATGTTCACGTACAAGTCAGTTGGCTGCACATTTCTATCTGCTGGAGACTTCTAGCTGTAGATTCCTTATCTTTGAATTTCCCAGGTGTCCGACTGAACCCAGAAACTTTTGCATGAGCAGGATACCTGAGTGCCATTGATTGGCACCATGTGAAGGCGGCGTTGACGGATATGACATTGTGGTCACCTCTATAGGCACCACCCAGGCACACGGACGTCGGTTCTCCTCTTTCTGCGTCATTTAGCGCTGATGCAGAGAAGAGCTACTACTCTGTCTCTTTTTGACGGACTTTTAAAAAAATGTTTTTCATTGTGTGTTGAGGGATGACCTCTAGAAAGGTAGGGTTTAAGCAGTGTGGCACCTGTCACTGCATCATGTCGGTTACCGACCTACACCATGTGTGCTTATGGTATCTTGAGCCCAACCACGACTCATTCGTGTTCGGACTGCTGGGCCATGGCATTAAAGGCTTTGAGGGATATGTTAGTGACGAAGGTAGCAGAGGTTCTTGGCCTTGAGCTGCCCTCCGTGCAGATCAAGACTATCCTTTTGACGGAAGTGCTTCAGCGTAGGGCTTCCTCATCCAAACTCCTTTGGCCCTTTAATAAATCTCTGATGGATGTCCTTTTGGGCACGTGGTCCAAGCCTAGCACAGGGGCCCCTGTGAACATTACAATAGCACGCTGCCATTGCACTGTCCCGGGTGATCCAAGTTTCCTCATCCAACTTCTTACCTCTGAGAGCTTGGTGGTCCAAGCTACAACATCCCATGGCACTTTCCTTTCTGCTCTCCGGACTTGGAATCCAAGGCGATGAATGCGCTTGGGAATATATTTTCTTCCACCAGCCTAGCATTGTGGTGGGTGAACGCTCAATGCCTTTTGGGCTGTTTCTCGCATACCTTATGGGAAACGGTTATGCAAGTGCTGCCACAGTTACCTGTAGGAGGCTCGGGCTGTCCTCCCCCAAGCAGTGAGAGATGGGAGGGATGCAGCAGAGTTCACCATTAGGTGTGGTCTGGATACGATTGACGTGCTTGCAGAGTAGTTTAATCGACGGTGGAGAACATTTGGCTTTTCGGGGGATGTCCAGGCCAACCTCATGGACATGCCCGTTGATGGGACTCATCTCTTGGGAGAGAAGGCAGACTAGGAGCTGAAGTGCTTCAAGGACTTGCGGGCTACTCCCAGGTAACTTGAGCCTCTCAGTTACACCTCGCCTCCAGTCTGCATTTTGCCCCTTTCGTGGCAATGGAAGGGCTTTCAACCACATCAGCCATGCCCCAGCCACCGTCCTGCCCAGGCTTCCCAAGTTGTGCAAGGACGTGGTGCATTCTGACCTCGTGAGAATGGTAGCCAGAAGTCCTCTGCCAACAACCCCTCAGCAGGTGCTGGCTCTACGTCCTCGTAGTTTGATCCTGTAAGACCATGAGAGACCAGTCTGAGGGAGAATCTAATATAATCTCCTCCACTGGCAGTCCATAACATTGGATAAGTGGTTCTTGCAGATCATTCGGAATGGTTACTCCCTCCCTTTACAATCTTTCCCTCCTCCTTTCCCTCCATCTTAAGAACAGCTGTTGGAGGATCATCTTATCTTGCTCCAAGAGGAAGTTACAGCTCTCCTGGCTATGAGGGCTATAGAAAGAGCTCCGATATCAGAAGTAGGCAGTGGTTGTTATACCAGCTACTTTCTGATACCCAAACAGACTTGCTTGGCAGAATGGTTTAATTGACGGATGAGAATATCTGACTTTTTTGGGGATGCCCAGGCCAACCTCATGTATATGTTTTTTGATGGGACTCTTCTCTTCGGAGAAAAGGGCAAACTAGTAGCTGGAGTGCTTCAAGGACTTGCGGGCTACGCCCAGGTCCTTTGACATATCGGTTACACCTCGCCCCCAGTCTGCATTTCGCCCCTTTCATGGCAATGGAAGGGCTTTCAACCACATCAGCCATACCCCAGCCACCGTCCTGCACAGGCTTCCCAAGTTGTGCGAGGACCTGGTGCATTCTGACCTTGTGGGAATGGTAGCCAGAAGTCGTCTGCCACCAACCCCCCGGCAGCTGCAAGCTCCAAGTCCTCCTAATGTGGTTCTGTAAGACCATTGGAGAGCAGTCTGAGGGAGACTCTAATATAATCTCCTCCACCGGCAGTCCATAACATTGAACAAATGGATCTCGCAGATCATTCGGAATGGTTACTCCTTTCCAATCTTTCCTTCCCCTTTACCTCAATCTTAAGAACAGCTGGTGGAGGATCATTTGATCTTGCTCCAAGGGGACGATAACGCTCTCCTGGACACGGGGCTATAGAAAGGGTTCTGATATCAGAAGTAGGCAGTGGTTGTTATACCAGCTACTTACTTATACCTAAACAGAACAAAGGTCTTCATCCTATTCTAGACCTCCGGACCATCAATCTCTACCTCAAAAAGGAGAAATTCAAGATGCTCATGTTGACTTAGATCTTGTCTGCCCTAGACCAAGGATACTGGCTGGTAGCGTTGGACTTTAAGGATGCGTATTTTCACATCCCCATCCTGCCTGCCCACAGGCGTTAACTGCTGTTCAAGGTAGGCCAAGAGCACTTTCAGTACACTGTGCTAACCTTTGGCCTTACCAGCACCCTTCAGGTGTTCACCAAAGTGATGGCGGTGGTCACAGCTCATCTGCACAGGTTAGGGGTTTCAATATTCCCCCTACCTCAACGACTGACTGTTGAAGGTGTCCTCACCCCAGACTGTTGTTTCCCATCTCCAGACTATGGCGGCCCTCTCCGGCTTTACTGAAGTTCACTACTAACGTGCCAAAGTCACACCTGACTCCTTAGCAGACGCTCTCCTTAATCAGAGCTGTTTCCAACCACCCAGCATTCCCCTCGGTCTCCCGAGTAAAATGATACCTCACAGTGGGTGGGCTGAGGACCTACGACTGGGAAAGGCCAAACATATAGATATTGAAGGGTCAGCACAGCGAGCTCTAAGCACTCTATTTTTTTATTTATGTATTTAGGCGCTTCTGCATTGGCCACCCAAACAAGTGAGGTATCATTATTATGAGAAGATAAAGGAGACCGCTGGGTGGTAAGAAATTTGTGCTTTTGTGGTGATCCCAGACAGAAATATAAGGAAAATGTGATTCGTTTAGCTAAATTTGAGGTTTGCAGAGGATTCTGGGTAGGAAAACGATAGGGGACTCACACAAGTCATGCCTCCCAGGACTCCCCCGGGTGTCTAGTTTTCAGATATGTCTGGGTATGGCAGGTTTACCTAGATGGCCGCCTAGCCCAGGACCAAAAACGCATGTGCCCCCCTTGCAAAACCAAGTCGTTTTGTGATACATGATTTTGATGCCCCCACAATAAGTTTTGGGCCCTGCCCTGACGTGGGTACTTGGCTCACCAACACAAATGAAGAACCATTTTTATCCGAAGACCTGGGGGAATGCTGGGTGGTAGGACATTTGTGTCAGCCTGGAGATCCCGCACCTTTACCACACTGAAATGCGAGGAAAATTTGTTTTTTTAAAGCTACATTTGAGGTTTGCAGGGGACTCTGGGGAAGAAAACATTGGGGTATCTATGCAAGCTATAACTCCCTTGACTCCTACGGGTGTCTAGTTTTCAGAAATGTCTGGGTCTGGTAGGTTTCCCTAGATTGTCGACAGCCCAAGACCAAAAACTTGGGGGACTCCCTTGCAGAACTAGGTTGGTTTGTGATGAATAATTTTGATACCTCCACAATGAGTTTTGGGCCAGTTCCTGTTGCAGGCACTGGGCCTACCCACAAAAGTGAGGTACCATTTTCATTGGTAGATTTGGAGGAATATTGGGTGCAGAACTTTCCATAACAGAAATGTGAGGAAAATGTTATTTATTATTATTTTTTTTAAAGTGTCAGATTTCAAGGGAGTCTGGGTAACAGATGCTGCTGACAGCCACACAAGTCCCCCCTGGATTCCCCTGGGTGTCTAGTTATCAAAAATGTACCGGTTTGATGAGCGAGGGCCCAAAATCCACAGCTAGGCACCTTGCAAAAAAAAAAGTCTGTTTCACTGGAAAAATGTGTTGTGTCCGTGTTGCGGTTTGGGCCGTTTCCTGTCGCAGGCAGGAGGCCTACCCATGCAAGTGAGGTACCATTTTTTATCGGCAGACTTGGGAAAATGCTGGGTGGGGGCAGGTTTGTGGCTCCTCGCTGATTCCCGAACTTTCCATGACAGAAATGTGAGGAAAATGTGTATTGTTTGAGCTTTGCAAGAGATTCTGGCTAAGAGAACATGGTGAGAACCACACAAGTCACTCCATCCTGGATTTCCCTGCTCGTCTAGTTTTAAAAAATATACAGGTTTGCTAGGTATCCCTAGGTGCCGGCTGAGCCAGGGCCCAAAATCCACAGCTGGGCACATTACGAAAAAAGGGTCTGTTTTCACTGGAAAAATGTGATGGGTCCATGTTGCATTTTGGGCCGTTTCCTGTCGCAGACACTTGTCCTACCCACACAAGTGAGGTACCATTTTTATTGGAAGACTTAGAGGAACACAATAGTAGAACAAGTGTTATTACCATTTGTCTTTCTATGCATTTCTGTCTTCCAAATGTAAAACAGTGTATTGTATTGTATTTAATATTTATACCGCGCATCTGTCACCCTACGGGTATCCTGGCACCAGAAAGGAAAAATCAGATGGAAAAACAATACAGAAATGTTTGTGTCAGGTGGAAACGACAGTCAATACTGTTTGATGAGCCTAAAGTAGGTCTTTAGGTTTTAGCAAAGAGCCATGTCTTTAGACTCTTTCTAAATTCTAGCAGGGTATCGGTCAGTCTAATATTTTGAGGCAGTTTGTTCCACAGCCTTGATGCCGAAGTACAGAACGCTCTACCACCTAGCCTTGACTTCCTAATCCTGGTGGTTACTGCCAGCCCCAAGCTGGCGGAACCCAGAGACCTGGCTGGTTTGTACCAGGTGATCCTTTCCTGTAATGGGATAGGTCCCGAGTTGTGTAGTGCTCTGTAGACAATGCAGAGAGACTTAAAAGCAACTCTGCTCCCAATTGGCAACCAGTGTAGTTCTCTAAGTGCCAATGTGGTGGAAGAACTACGGGTTCTGTTTAGAGCTAGCTTGGCCGCCATGGACTGGACTCTCTGGAGCCCCTGTAAGATGTAAAGAGGAGCTCCCAGGTATAGGGAATTACAGTAGTCCAGTATTGCCATGATCACACTTCTGACCACTAGTGGTCTAGTCGCACTAAAACACTCTTTAACATCATCAGGGACCTCTCACAACCCGCATGCATGAGCAATAAAGTGGTTGCAACCCAAGAGCTGTGCAACGCGATCGCCACCTATTTTGAGCAAAAGATCGCTAAAATTGTGGGGGGGCTGGAGGAGGGTAGAGATGGCAGTAAGGATATAGCAGACCAGTTGGCAGTGTGTCAAAAAATGTCCTTTTTAACAATACCCTCTTATTTACATGCTAATATAGGTACCCAGGAGTTCAGAGATGCACAAATAACCACTGCTTCTAAATTCCATAGCTCGTTCCCTTTTCAGCAATGCATAGGCTTCCTTTATACCGATTTTTCACTCTTCATATTTTACCAAATGAATTACTGTATACCCTGTACACAATTAAAAAAGCATTGCAAGGTGCAACTCAGTTATTGGCTCTGGGTGCCTCGGGTTCTTGGTGAGCCTTGCATAACCCTTCAACCAGGAAGGTCCCGCAGACGTAACTGTATACAGCTTCAAAAATCTACCATAGGTAGAAGTTACAGGTGAAATGTAGGCACAAATGGCTGTTTTTTTAACTACATTTTAATATTCTTTTATTTTAACTGTTACTTTCCATAGGAATACCTTGAAGGACTACACAAATGGCCCCTTGATGAATTCAGAATTTTGTCTATTTTTAAGAAATGTTTTGCTTTCCCGGATTTATGTATGGTTTCACACCCATTTCTACCATTAACGGGAAGGAGGTTGAAAGCACAAAAATTAGGAAAAATAAGCAATGGCCTAGTAAAATGCCAAAACTGTGTGGAAAAATGTTGGTTTTGTGACAAAAGTCTGCCTGTTCCTCAATGCTGGGAAGATGTTTTTTTTAGCAACACAACCCCTTTGTTGAAACCATTTGCAGGGAAGAAACCCAACGCTTTCTTCTGCAGCGCTTTTATCCCAAACCTCTCAAATGTAGCTGTATTTTGCCTCAATTTCTCGGCCCCCTCCTGGGGAATCCACATACCTGTGGTACCCACATACCTGTGGTACCTTTAGAATCCTACGGATGTTGGAAGAAAAGGATGCAAATTTGGTGTGAATATCTAATGTGGACAAACAGTTATGGGGCCCTAAGCGCAAACTATCCCAAATAGTAAAAAAAAGGGTGTGGCATTTGGGTGGTGGTAGGGGGGCTGTTAGACCTGGCGGCGAAAGGGCTAAAATCACAACTTGCCATTAAGCTCTTTATTTGTTTTGGATGGGACGTTTAATGACTTTCAGACCTCACCCAGTCAGTCCTTAATTGCTTAGCGCTGTGTATAGTTGAGGATTTGTCTTGTATTGCTTAATGCATGGGCTAAATTTACCACACGAGTTAGTATGATAGTTGTTTGGGGCGCATTTTGGTTAGAGATGTTGATAAGAATATGATCGGGAAGAAATTAATGTTTTTGCTTTATTTCGGCAGTGGAAATACAGGGGTTGAATTGTATGTCCAGGGATCCAACCATAATTTTCTTACTACAACTGAAACTATTTAATGTTTTGGGTCTTTAGGTTTTTTTGGGTTGAAATTTGGATACCTATGCTTTCCTTAAGCATTTGTCCAATGTCGCTCTTATTGAACCGTTGCTCAGTCCGCATACAAAAGATCAAATCAGTTTTTTTCTGGAACCTTTGAAAGTTTTCGAAGGACATTTCACTGTGGGGATGCCAATGGGTCCTCTTTTTCAGATGCCATGTATTGGGACAATGAAGACTTGCCCAACTGTTGTATCCTAGCCTATGCACGCCTGTGACGTAACAGGCGTGCAGCGTAAGTTACCAGTGACCCGATTGAATAAAGAGGGGCCCCGCACGCACGCTCGTCACTTGACGGCGGTGCGCAGAGCCACAAGCATAACCCAGTGTCCGAGTGATTATTGCATGGCCACGTGCTAGGCCTGAGTCTAGACCACAGGTGCCCCCTGAGAGTAGGTCCCCCTAATACTGGCCCCATAGCCATCACGGTCCCCACCTGGCAACACAACAACTGGCGACGAGGGTGGTCGTGCCCTCGCTGTGCGTGTGCGTGGCGTGCACCCCACTTCGGGGCGGCTGCGAGCTCCCAGTCACGGCTCGTGGTGCTCATGCCCCTTCGCCACACACGTGCTGCGCGCTCGAGAGGGGCGCGCTACGTCTCCCGCTGGTGCCACAGGTGAGCTGCTGCTGCTTATTGCACCTCGCTCCGGTGCACAACGGCTTCCGACCCCCGCAATTGCTGGCGTGTGCGGAGGCACCTACTCAGTGCTGGCCTCTCCCCTGCCGTCTGCTGGACTGTCTCCCGCACCTGCCTTAGAGTCCCGGGCGGCGCCGCACGCGTGCAGCCTGCCGGTGCGTGAATCGCGCTGCTCGGGTGAAGCGACAACGCGGCGCGTGCAGGCCCGGACCACGCCCCTCGACACCGAACGGGAGGGGTGCGGTCTGCCATCTCCCACGCATCGTGCGGACGCGCTTTGCACGGGGTGGAACACGCGGCTGGTTCCCGCTGGGGGAAACACGGTTGGACTGCCACACCCCAGAGTAGGCAGAGGAAGGAGACTGCACGTCGCTGGACGCTGCTGGGAGGATATTTGGCATCTCAGCCCCAGATCTCACCAGTCGTGCAGCCTTGCATCACTTCCAAACAAGCACTGGTCGTGACAATATCCACCATCACTTCGGGGACTACACTTCGGGGAGCCCACGACTCATCGCTTGGCACCTCGGACACAACGGTCCTACACCTGAACCATGGCCACCATACCCCCCCTCGAACCCTTCGTGGTGGAAGGGTCGCCATCATCGCTAGCCCCCAAATGGAGAGATTGGGTAGACCGCCTACTCATATTCTTTGAAGCCACGAAAGTTCATAAAGAACAAAAGAGGGCCATGGTGCTCCACTTAGGAGGCAAGGACGTTCACAACATTGCCAAAACGTTAGTGGAGGCCACGCCAAAGACTCATCACTCACTCATCAATGCCCTGAACGCATACTTTAAACCCATGGCCAATCAGGACTACGAGAGGTTCGTCTTCAGGCAAGCCAGACAACTGCCCGAGGAGTCGATGGACACGTATCACGCCAGATTGAAACGGCTGGCATTGTCCTGTGGGTTCACAGACGCCACGGAGGAAATAAGAGGACAGATAAGTCAGGGCTGCGCCTCAGCCAAGCTCAGGGAGCGAATCCTGGAGGAATCTGGGAAGCCGTTGGCCGACATCCTAACCCTAGGACGCACAAAAGAATTGTCCAAAGCTCGAGCTGCTCACATGGAGGCGGCTCTCCAAGCGCCGGTAAAAGCTGAACCGGTCAACAAGATCCAGGTAAAATCACCAGCGAAATGGAACAAAAAGGCCTCTGGGAGCTCGGCGGGAGCGACTGGGAAATCCTGTGGATACTGCGGAGGCCCACCCCATCAAGCGGCGGAATGCCCAGCTCGAGGGAAGCGATGTTCCGGATGTGGTCGATTTAATCACTTTGAGAAGGTGTGTCGCTCAAAGAAGTTCCGCAAGCCCCGGCACGTGGTGAACACCGTGCCAGAAGGTGATCCCAGCCAGAGCGACACGGACGACGATGAAGAAGAAGAAAGGACGGTACACAAAGTGCACATGATCGGCACGGCCACTCAGTGAACAAGGAAGCTTCCTCAATGCTGCATCAGAGTAGCAGGACAAGACATCATGGCTGTAGTTGACACAGGAGCAACCATTAACCTCATGAGTGCAGCCCTATACCGAACCATGGATCATCCACAAATGCTGAGCTCCTCCCCCATCACAGTATTCGCATACGGCCAGGACACTCCTCTTAGAATCAGAGGAAAATTCAGAACGGCGATACACCATGGTGACAGGACTGTCACCGCCAACGTGTTCGTGTCAGAGGATGGGCAGGGCATGCTCCTCGGATGCCGGGCTGCAGAAGACCTGGGAGTCGTCACGTTTGCACTCGGAGTTCACCAAGAATCGATACAACAGCTCATAACGGATTTCTCGGACATCTTTAAGGGCATCGGAAAGTTCACAGGCCGTGAAGTACACCTACACATCGACCAAGCCGTTCAGCCAATAGCCCTGCGACATCGCCGCATAGCCTTTCACCTTAGACCTCTCGTAGAAGAAGAACTCAAGAAGCTAGAAGCAGCGGGAATCATAGAAAAAGTGACAGGTCCCACCCCGTGGGTATCGGCCATTGTCGTCACCCGGAAACCGAAACAACCGGGAGCAGTTCGGATTTGTGTGGACATGCGTCTTCCCAACGCTGCCATCAAACGGGAACGCCACATCACACCCACAATCGATGACCTCATAGGAGAAATGGCAGGAGCGTGCTGGTTCTCAAAATTAGATCTCCGGTCCGGGTATCATCAACTGGTACTCGACGAGGAGTCCAGGAATATAACCACCTTCTCCACCCATGTAGGGCTCCGGAGGTACACCCGACTCAGCTTCGGTGTGTCCAGCGCCGCCGAGGTCTTCCAGAATGTAATCCAAGAATTGATCGCCGACATACTGGGTGTGATCAACGTCAGCGATGACATCATGGTACATGCCCGCACCATAGTAGAGCACAACCAACGGCTGACACAGGTATTCAAGAAACTGAGGGAAGCTGGCCTCACCTTGCACCGGGAGAAATGTGAATTCCTGAGGCAAAAAATAGGCTTCTTTGGGTACACGTTCTCAGCTGAAGGAGTCAACCCAGACCCCGAGAAGGTAAAGGATGTCAAAGAAGCTGCTTCCCCCACCAGTGTCACTGAAGTACGCAGTTTCCTGGGAATGGTCAACTACTGTGGGAGATTCATCCGAGACCTCGCTAACCTCACACTACCATTGAGAGAGCTCACGAAAGACTCCACGCCTTGGACCTGGGGACCGGACCAAGAAAAAGCATTCAAGGACATAAAAGCAGCTCTCTCAGACACCACCACCCTGGCATTCTTTGACCCCCGGAAGCTCACCCTAGTGGCGGTGGACGCTGGTCCAGCAGGTCTAGGCGCAGTGCTCATGCAAAGACCGCGGGATGAGATGGACTGGGCCCCGGTCGCATTTGCAAGCCGTTCACTCACAGACACTGAACAACAATACTCCCAGATCGAAAAAGAAGCAATAGCCATACACTGGGGGTGCTGACACTTTCATCTGTATCTATACGGGAAGCCGGTCACAGTAGTCACAGATCATAAACCACTGGTTGCCTTCTTCTCGGGGACCTCGACAAAACCCCCACCTCGCATAGAAAAATGGATGCTACAGCTTCAAGACTACAACTGCCAGGTGGAGTATCAACCAGGTTCCCGTAATCCAGCGGACTACCTCTCACGGCATCCGAGGGCAGCCACGCCGGCGGAAATGGAAGATGCTGAGGATACGGAAGCCTACGTCAGGTGTGTCACAGAGCGATCATGCCCGCGTCCTCTCTCCATCAGCAATGTCGCCGAGGCCACGCTGAAGGACGACTGTCTACAAAGAGCGCGCAAGGCCCTTCAGAGCGGAAATTGGCGCCGAACCAAGGAAGAATGGAAAATATTAACACCGGATGCCCAACGCATAATGGAAAGCCTATACCACGTGAGAGAAGAACTGAACGAAGACCATACTGGATGCCTGCTGCGAGGTCACCGGCTGGTGATACCCTCTGCCTTAACAGACCAGGTGGTACAACTGGCCCATGTCGGCCATCAAGGAATGGTCAAAACAAAAGCAAGGCTGAGGACCAAAGTGTGGTTTCCACTCATGGATGACCTAGTTGAGAACACGGTAAGATCCTGTGCAGCCTGCCAAGTCACAGGGGACGTCCCGCGGGAAGCACCAGTCATAGTCGAGCCCCGACCTCAACAACCGTGGGAGCGTGTCAGCATGGACTTTGGGAGCCTTCCTGATGGGCGACACACCATGGTCGTAATAGATGATTACTCGAAATATATGGAAGTAGAAATAATAGCCACCACCAGTGCAACTGAAGTAATACCCAAACTGGAAAAAATCATAGCGGCCCACGGAGTCATGCAAGAACTAAAAACGGACAATGGCCCGCCATTTCAAGGTCAAGAATTAGCTACCTACCTGAATGCCCTGGGAAACCGTCATCGCCGCATCACTCCTCGCTGGCCCCAAGCCAATGGCGAAGCTGAACGATTCATGCGAACTCTCAATAAAGTAATCCGAATTGCACATGACAAAGGACAGTCGCTGAAAATGGCGATATACACGTTCTTGAGAAGCTACCGACAAACACCCCACACCACCACGGGAGTAGCCCCGACACATGCTCTCATGGGACGGGTGGTAGCAGACTCCATCCCCCATCATCCCCAGTGGACACCGGCAATTGCAAGTGAAAGCAAGATTGAGGCGAAGCGACAAAAATCACATGCACAAGCAAGTCGGAGGAGGCGAGCCACCTCTGCCCGAATTGAACGAGGTGATTGGGTGTTACTGAAGAACAGAATAACCAGTGGAAAATTCAGACTGACGTATGGAAAAAAAACCATGGAAGGTTATTAGTCTGAAGGGCACTCGCATCATTGCTGCAAGAGGCCGCGAAACAGTAACCCGAAATGTGTCTTACTTCAAACTCTTCCACTTGGGGGCAGAGACAACGACACGGCCCGAATGTCCTGATACTCGAGCATCTGCGAGTCCAGGGGTCGAAGAAAGCCAGGATCCCTGTACCAACCCCCTGTGGTCCACTGGACATGATGAAGCAAGTGAAAGCCTCGCGGAGGCTGATACCTCCAACGGGGAACCAGAGGGTCCGATGGAGGGTCCGGCCAGCCGATGTCCCTCCCCAGCCGGGGGTGCGGTCCCCACGACTCGTGGGACCTCTACATATAAGCTGAGAAGCAATCCTGAACCGTCCTGCCGACTTCGTGACCATCTCATGTAAGACTGTTCTGATATATGTATTTGTATTTTCATATTGAACTACCATGTATGCTAGCCGTGGTCCAGAACTTTGCAGTCTCCGCCAAAGATCCGGACAGTCAAGTCAGAGACTGCACTGACGTGCTATTCCGTGTTTGCTTGTTTTGTTTTCTTCTTATATTTTAGGAGGAATGTTGTATCCTAGCCTATGCACGCCTGTGACGTAACAGGCGTGCAGCGTAAGTTACACGTGACCCGAATGAATAAAGAGGGGCCCCGCACGCACGCTCGTCACTTGACGGCGGTGCGCAGAGCCACAAGCATAACCCAGTGTCCGAGTGATTATTGTATGGCCACGTGCTAGGCCTGAGTCTAGCCCACAGGTGCCCCCTGAGAGTAGGTCCCCCTAATACTGGCCCCATAGCCATCACGGTCCCCACCTGGCAACACAACACCCAACATACGTTTTAAGTTTAAATTTGTTGCTCGAGCTTTTAGCACACTCGCACAGTTAAAATGAATACACTCGGGTTGATCAAAACACGTTGAATCAGTTTGTTATTCCCTGCAGAGTTTACAGCTTTGCGAACTATCAGTAAATAAACTCCTGAGACCAAGTGTTGTGTCTTATTAAACAATTTCAAAATCATTAATTTTTAATTGCCTTGGTTTGCCGTGTTTTACGGTTTTAATTGTGTATGCTTGGCTAATAGCATAATAACAATGTTTCTCGGATATTAGTTCCATAAATAAGGACATGCTGTCCTCTTTGAATATGAATTTGGCGTGTTATTCCATAAAAGTTTTCAGGAGGGTTTGATGTATTATCTGGTTATCCATTACAAAGACGCAGTTCCCGAGCGTGGCATGTTGAATAACAAAAGAAAATCATACGAGATGTTCAGATATAGGCAGGTCCCTCTCCTTTCTTGATTGAAAGTTCTAATTAAGTGGATCGGGGTGAAATTAACTGGAATTAGCTGTCAAAAAGTCACATTTAAGTGAGCGATGGGCTGGTTTGGCAGTAAACATTTAAATGAAATAAATTGCCATTTAAGTGTATGGTTTAATGTTTGTCATGCATTAATGTGACATGACACTGCAGTGACAATCAAGCAGCTTGTTCTAATTTGAACATCTTTGGGGCTTTTGTGCGGTGTGCACTACACGAATTAAGACGATTGCTGTTTTTATGTGTCAGTTTAAGAGGGTTTTTTCTCCTTAGCATCGGTTAACGAAACAACCCCATCATTTAGAAGCGGAAATGCAGAGTGGCACTCTAAGTCTTTTGATATAAAAAGATGGAACAGTATTTGCTCGAGATAGAAACGCTTTGTTAAGCCTCCGTGGAGTTTGCAAATTAGGTGCTGTAGTCATGCGTCTTTTACTGAGTTCTATGACTGAACATGATCGAATACAATTTACAGCACCTTGGAAAACGGCTCGTGAAGTAAAACCGAATTCAGTTTTTAAACTGTATCATTACAGGCAACGCAATGCCATCTCTGTTCTCTCTCATTGGAGCATTTTAAAAAATGCATTATCAGCCTCTGTTTCAGTCTATTCTTCAGCCAGTAGTCACTGACTTGTGCTCTGTGGTATGTGCATATATGTATAAGCAGCGCATTTCATTGTATCCTGCATAACATGTACTGAGAGTAGAATCTGCTGCTTGCTTGATTCCTCCGGGAAACGGGAAAACAACAACATGCTAAATATTACTTCTGAGATGCAATAGAAAATTACTTTGTAGACCACCGAGACGTAGAGGAGAGCCTTCCACCTACACAACCAAAGAACACATTCATTGTTTTAGGAAACCATAAGGCTGTGTTTATTACATATTTAACAAAAAATGCATCAAGACACATCACTTCTTACTAGAACGTTGGACACTTTCGTGTGCCTAACATTTGGGATAAAAAAACATAATTGTGCCAGATTGCTCTCTCTCTGATACCCTCTTAACCCATGAGCCCTCTTAACCCATTGAGGAATGGTCCTGGTTCTTTAAAGGACCTACCCTGTATCCCAGAGGTGCCTCGGGGACCTACGGCTAGTGCGCAGGACACCAGTGCCAGTCAGCAGAATAGCCCCTGGTTCCAGCTGCCAGCCCCCAAAAATTGAAAAAATGATAATCCACAATTCTTGGCATGGTTATTAAAATATTCCTGTGATGAAAAAAGTCCCTTTCTAGAAGATTAGGTTCTAACTATTACAATCTCCACTACTGAGAGTGTGCCCTTCTCAAAGCTCTCACACCCCACACCACAGAAGGACCTAGCAAATGAGAACAAAGCATGAAGGAAAATGTCACTGCTTTGCACTGTATGATTTAACCACATACAGATGGCACATTTGTCTCTCCCTATTCATCCCATGCGATATATTTCGAAATTTCCCCTTCTTTCAAGCCAACCAGGAAATCTCCTGGTACCTCTTGCAATAAGATGAAGAGTTAATCTCTGGGTCTTTCCACTCACTCCCTACACAGTTCTAGGGATCCTCTTAGATCAGGCAATCGGGATAAAAAAAATCCAATACATAGTCCTAACAAGCATTTGCAATGCAATAGGTCTCGCATTTACGCGAGTTTGAGCTATTGGCATTGTAAATGACAATGCCTTTTAATTCATGTTTTCGTTTTTGAAACATAAATAAAACGCATTGTCATTTACAATGCCAATAGTTTAAACTCGTGTAAATGCGAGACCTATCGCATTGCAAATGCTTGTTCTATATTGTCTTCCCAGGGTCTAGACATTGACAAAAAAATACCCACCTTCCTAGACCAGCACAAATTATTTAGGTCCAACACGTACCTTTTTTTTAATCCAACTGCTCTGTCCTTACTCGGTGCTCTCATCTGCCCCCTTAAACTGTTCAAAGTGATTGGCAAAGTGATTGGCATGGTATGGGGCGGCTGTGTTTTATCCTCTGATAAAAGGAGATGCAGTAAGTGTGGCCCATAGTCCGGGTCCCGTTTCAATGGGGAATCCGCCAGCCAAGCGGCGTCATCGTTACAAACCCGGGCTGGCCAGGCGGGAGGGAGGAGAGCGCGAGAGAGAGAGGGAGAGAGAGAGGGAGAGAGAGATCATGAGAGGGAGGGAGAGAGAGGGGGCCAAAGTGTGCGAGGAGAGAAAGTACAAAATGTAGGGCCAGGGAGAAAGGGGTGAAGTTTGAGGGATGAAAAAATACGGATATGGGATTGGTGGGTACGAGGGGTGAGAGAGTGTAGAGTGAAATTAGAATGGAGCATGTGGAGTGGGGAAGAAAGAAGACTGAAGTCATGGAAGTGGAAGTGGAAGTGGAAGAGGGTTAGGGAGGCAGTAATACTAGTGAAAGGGAAGATTGCACATGTGGAGCGACTGGTATGGGGATTAGAGGAATAGAATCGAAGAGACCACTTTCCAACCCGGGAAGGATGGCGGGCGAGTGGTCCCTGCCAGGATTCAAACTCTTGACCTGCAGATCACCACCTCGCAGAGGCCAGCGTTTGACTCACGAGCCATCCCCGTCAGTAAGTGGATTCACAGTCAATAATATGCTAATATGAAAATACATCCACACCTGTCCGCAGGAAAAACGCAAGTGCTCAAACTAATAGTTGGGTAAGTACAGGGACTAGTGCAGCGTTTGGAGAACGGCTTCAGGGAGCTGCAACGGGTAACACATGACCCCTGTAATGGCTCCTTTGGAGAGGGTCCACCGAGGCTGCTGAAACGGCGGAAGAGTGATTCTGCATTTGGTAATTACACAAGCCTACGGTCATGATACTGCAATTCGGTATTTTGTTGCAAAATAACGGTTCCGTGATTATAGAGAATGCGTCAGGCAATCACAGCCACACCAGAATGCAATCACACCTATCAAACAAACTGGAAAACCATGCCGCCTTCTTACTTTGATTCAGCTTCCACAGCACAAACCTGAAAAGCCAAGACAAAATATAAACTGTGTTTTACACGTCGAGCCAGACTTAACCAAGTGTTTTTCAAGTTAAACAGATGCGCAATGAGCACTTTTGTTTTGTAAAACCTACACCGAGAGCCCATTAAAGAGAAATGTAAGAATCTAGTATCAAGTCATGGTGGCATTGGTTTAAAGTTTGCCGTTTTGGGACAGATTCTCGGAGTCGGAACAAAAAACAAGTGAAAGCGGGATGTAAGTAGGGGGGAGGAGAAGTCTGGGCAGGCAGGATGACTCAGGGGAGGGGGCGGAGCGGGGCAGAGCGGCATGTGGGTGTGAAGAAGCCGGGCCTTTGAAGTGAAGCTAAGCTTCACTTCAAAGGTGTCGGAGGAATGCGGGCGGCTGTGAACGCGCTTTTAAGCTCAATGCACATGCGCATTGAGCTTAAAAGTCACGGGCACTGCAAGGAATCGCCACGATTCCTTGCAAGTTAGATAAAGAGTCGATGAGCCCCTATAGTCTCGCTTGCTCGATGCGCATGCGCATCGACAGGCGAGACCTAAAAATGGTTCCTCACACCTTTCCTTCCCATTAAAGCCTTATTGTTACTTCTCATGTGCAATATGAACAAATCAAATGAGCGGAACAAGTAATGACATAAAGTGTACACATTCTTGAACGACAAGCCTAGCAACCAGAGACCGCTGATGTCCAGCAGACAAAGGTTCATGCCGTTCGCTGCATAGCTAGATCACCTGCACAAGTGGCTTCCCTCTTGATGAATGATTGCCTAAATAACTGAATGAAAGGGAAACAGGATCTGGTTAGTCACACCAAATTTGCTTGCACATATAGTTAATATGTCATGTTTTCACCACACTTTGAGTTAATCTCAACTGGCATCCAGACCTTAACCCACTGATGATGTGGCAGACCCATCCTGAAGGAGTGAGATGAGAAGTTAGCAATATCGCAACCCAGTACAATGTGGGTGGCCTAGTATACTTTGTAGAATTATTACTTCGCCAATCCTGTCCCATTTCCATGAATCAAAAGAGCACATTCTGCAAACTGTTTAGGACGTACTGCTTATTACATAAAAAGGGCTTTAACTGTGCATATTGGCATGGGGTTCATTGAAGATGAATGGTTACCTCTCCGATCAGTTTTTGATTTGGGTAACTTGATGGTATTCCCCTGAAGTAAAAAATTGATCTGCAGTCTATAACCTTCCACTGTGATCTTCCTTTGTTGGGGCAACCAGTTTACGGATGAGGATTGCCCCATAGAAGGCTGGCTGTTACGCTGTTTAAAAAGGAGTTCCTTAAATGTACGTGTGCAGATTAGGAGGTGTTTTCACACTAATGCTGTTAGTTTGGTAATGTCTAAAAGTGTACATGTGTCTAGTGTGAACCCAGAATCCTTTGACCATGGCTCAGGTGACATGGAACCTAAATGATCATATCCTGACTAGATTATTTTGCAAAATACAATACTGCCAAATGATGTTAACGTGCCTATGAAATAGCGCACCCGCCTTGTTTCCTTTCTCTGTACCTCTGCAGTAAAACACAGTTACGTACAACTGATTAATCAGCCCCCTTTGTTTTTTTTGGGCTGGAAAAGATGCGGCTAACCCTGGGAAAAGGGACACCAAGCTTCAATAGGTCCGCAGGCAAATAGTTCAACTTTACAATAAGGCTAATCATTAATACCATTATTTTGTACACAAGGCATGTTTCTTAATCTATATTTCATGTTGCCCTTAAAACCGATCTATACCAACTTTTTCAGAAGTAACAGGATCATATGGGGCATGATTATTTACATCTACCACGGACAAATTGACAAAAAATCTGTGCTCCTGTCTCTTATATGATCTGATCGGAATTACAACAATTGCTTATAAAACAAACTCCAAGAATGTAACATGTGTCAGCAGGCCAGGCTCCAACCATTATGAAGGCTATTTCCATGCATGCATCTCTAAGCGTCTAAATTGGCCTTAAGGCATGCACTTCCTACTGAGACTAGGAATTCCTTGCTTGTTGTTAAAGGTGACTTCTAAATTACTGAACCATTTGGGTACTGAAGTAACTCAGCCCAGATCTTCAGAACATCCTTGCCTTCTACTGACAAACAGGTCCTGTGATACTTAGCCTTGAGCCCAGACATTGCTTGTGCAATTTGAGCAGGCAATATGGCTTACAGATTTGAGCGAGCATAGGGTGAAATCTAACTCATCCAACAAAACTGTAGCTGGTCTAACATAATTACTTTGCTTGCAGTCAGTTAGCAATATATTCAGAAAATGCCCTTGCTTTATCTGGCAGTGGGTAAATTCCCTTGACTGAGTCATGGATGATGTCCAGAAAAATTAGCTTTGTTGTTGGAAATGTTTGGCAGGTTCTAAAGAAACCCCTACCTTTTCCATTTGAGATACAACATCCTCCAGAATGTCTTCACACTGTGAGATCCCCCTTGTTTCTAAAAGAGGAATTCATCTAGGTAATGATTTGTTTTTTTTTTTAACCTGAGACTATTCTAGACGCACTTAAAGTAACCAGAAGTCTATGCGCAGATCATTGGCATTCACTTGTCGAAGAATATCTTCTTTTGAAATTGTAAATCTAGCAGTATGAAATCAGCTCGGTTGTCTTGTAGCAATCTGACGGAAGACTCAGGGTCTGACATAGCCACCAGAGTGCCATTTCCTACTGCCCTCAATTTTTCAGCGCCTTCCTCAATCAAGGTTTAACAAGCCAAACTCATTGAGGTGTCAGTAGCATCATTGCCTGAGGAACCCTCTGGGGAAAGGTGGGAGGGGTAGACAAACATGGCTACAATTTAGAAGAAACAAGAAAACCTGGGATCAACCCCTGCTTCCCTCTTCAACAAATTGTGATCCTGACCTCTATAGTAGCCAGCTAAGCAGACTACAATCATAGGAAATACATTCTATAGGGATCAGCAGAGCAGTTCAAATCTCTCAGTGGACTGAAAACCATAAGCTGCACATCTGTGTCTCACACCTCATCATCCACCACACTGCTAAGTGCTACGTCTTAGAACATAACTGCATCTCAGTTTTCATCACGCATGATATGGAAACACTTCCCACATAGGATCACAAAATAACGGCAACACCCATTCAACCACATACCCAACATACATGCCGTAGCTTGCTGACCATGTGTATAAGATGCCTGGCTTCACCTTGGGGGTGCCCAGGAGTGGGCATTTCACAGGGAAAGCCAGGACGAGTTCCCCAGCGGTATACAGCGCCAGGACATTCCGAGATGGAGTAACAGTGCGCTTTACAAGTATACTTACCTTACCTATAAGGTAATCGCTTCAGTGCTTTTCATGGGGTAGTAAGCGCTATCAATGCTGCAATATAACGCAAATAATTAGATCGTGCCTCTTTTGAAACACATGAGTTCAGAGTGTGCACTGTACCAAAATCTCTCCTGTTTGACTATAAAATTGCTCAATCCATGCAGTAATAGCCTAGGCCGCATATATGGTTCCCATGACAAATGACTTACAATTTTGTCATCAGAGATGGAGAGAGTCCAGGATGTTAAAACAATAATCACTTCTAAAAATGTCTCTCAATACAGAGATATTAGCTGATGCTCTGAGATGAAAGATAAAGTGAGCTACAGAACTGTGTGCACAATGCCACATAGCGAATACAATACCATGTGTAGCGTGTTATGCAGCATGGATAAGTGGTTTGCAAATGGACGTACAAGCCATATTAGATACATACCTTAAGAGTGTGAAAATTATGCCCAATGTGCAAAACTAAACAAAAGTGAAATATACCAACACAGGTGTGACATAAGTGAGACATGTGCCTCATATTAGAGGTCATATTTCTTTACAAGCTCACACATTTCAACTGCTCCTAAACATGGGAGTTTCTGAAGAGTTTCAGAAGAGTCACCAAGGACATGCAATTCAAATGCATTTTACATTCGGAAGTCATGCTCTTTTAGGCACAATTGATGGGTGAAGATGACCAATAGCAGCTTAAGAACTTCCTTCGGATTCCACTCATGTGGATAGCTTTTTCCTGAAACTTTACCCTTAAATAGTATGTCAATTAAACATTTAAAATGTCCACTTTGGTTTTGAGCTTGTGAGGACGTTTGAGTCAATGGTGTAGATGCCACACTGGCCCCCGCTTGGTTGTTGAACGTGTCAATGTGGTGGCCATGCTGGGACACAGGTGTCTCAAATAAATGTCTTCAGTGTTAAAAGCACTTAATGGCTTCCACTCTCTGTGCCTATTCCATTTAGGGGTGTCTGTTTAACACATGGGGCAGAGCATTCACAAACCCGTGGTCATCTTTATCACGATTAAGAAGGCTATCTGATGGTTCACAGGGTCCCGAGAGCAGTGATTAGTTTGGTGTTGAACAGAGGTCACACTGTATCAGTCAATCAAGTTTATTTTGTGATTAATTAAAATCCATATGCATTTAAGCACAAAGGAACAAATACTTAAAAATAAAAATAAAACAGCATTGTGTGCAAAAAAACAACCTAAAATTGTAGCAGCAGCAAAGGACGTACATACAAAACGGTAAAGTGCTTACTGTGGTGCTTGCTCTAAGTTTAAAAAAAGCTTCTATCAGATAATAGTAAAAGATACTAGTACTAAAAGATTGTGTGCTGATGGAGTAACTAGCAAGAAATCCCTATGCATAATACAATAGATCAGCATAGAATGGCAGGTTACAGACAGAGCGCAGCCCTTCTCTATCAATTTGGTCACATAATGGTCCCATAGTGTTCTATACGCACTGCAATATTTCCCAGGTGGCGGCTCTGCCTTGGGTAACTGCCTCTGAGAGCTTAGTGAGGGCAGTGCCCTTCTCATTCTGTGCACGTGTACAATGTTACAAGGATGGGCTGCTCTGCTCTTAAACTGCCCTAAAGGTGTGGCGAGCAGGCATTGCATGTTCACTGTGGATTCGCCACTTTCCAGCAGTGACAAACTGAACTCAGGGTAGCCCTTTCCAGGTGAAGTCTATCCAGGTATTTGCCTCTTTTATAAGTGCTTGTATGAGACTGATGTACTTGACATATTTGGCCGGTTCAGTTGGCTCAGGGATAGTAAACCCAAGGTTCCTTGCCTCTTTGCAGGTTCAGATTCCACATGAACGGATAACCCTGGTTTTTACTAGGGTGTGCCAGGCATGTAGTAGTGCCAGGCAACAACATAGTAAATGATTAAAAGATTCATACTTAATAGTAGCGTAATCTGCAGTTGGCGCTCTTAGAGAGAGAGCCAGTTGGGCTTTCGTTCACTGATCTGTAGACCGATCAGTTATGAGGCCATAATTTGTATTAGGCAGCTTTCCTGGATTGAGGGGAGGTATTGGCTGTGGTCTCAGAAAAGGTGGCTTTATATTGGCATCTGATTTTTCCACTGCTTGTAGTACCGATGAGTTCTTCAGTTTGGTCAAATCACTTATTTTTTAGAGTTACCTTGTTTGTTTTTTCAGGATTACTTTAAGTGCTGCATGTGGGGGTTGCTGCTTGTTTAGCTTTGAGTGGTCTATTTGGAGAGTGTCAAATGATCTTTGGAGGTAGTGTGACCAAGATTTCTTCTCTGATTTAAAGACGTCTAAAAGCTTTTCGGGACTTCATAATCCTGTAGTAGTACTTTAAAAAGATTGCCATGCTGGCCCATGTTTGGCCGTCTAAGCCAAATTCCAGCCTAACCAGACAGCAACATATGTATGATGGTAATTCAAAAACCCTTTTCTAAACTTTAAGTTGGAATTTTTCCATGACTTTGAGAAATTGTCCCGGGTAGGCTTCATGGCCATATTTGATCGTTGGGAGGAGTGTTGGTCCTATTACACATCTTATTGGGTCTCTGGAATGGCTTTTGACTGAGTTATACAGTTGGCAGGTTCTGATGATTATTAATTCCATCTTTGCTTTGAGATGTCTCAAGTTTGTTTTTACTCCGCTCTTTGAAGATAGTCAGACTCCCAAGTCATCATACGATTCAGAGCTTTGAATTTGTAGTGGACCCAGGCTCCAGATGATTTATTTTGGTAGGTGTTCTGCTGAAGGTTATTGCTTTAGTCTTTGAGCCATTTGCCCTAATTCTTTTGGTCACACTGCATTTATAAAGGGCGTTGAGTGCTTTCTGGATCTCTATTCTGGAGTGATCCAGAAGAACAATGCCATCAACGTATTGTAATATTGGGACTTTAATGTCTCCAATTTATGGTGGAATTAGATTGGCTTGTTTCAGTGTCGAGCATGTCAGCTGTGTACATATTAAATACTAAGGGCGCAAGTATGCACTCTTGCTTTAAGCCATTATCCGTGGTAATTTGCCTTCTGACCACAGTCTGCGATAACTTGACCCTCACCCAGGTTGAGTTATACAGTGATATTATTGCCTGGAGCAAGTTGTTTGAAATACCCCACCCTCTGAGTTTTCTCTATAAGTTATTCCTGTCTACCGAGTAGAGTGCAGCAGAGTAGTCGACAAAAGACATAGAGGCGAAGCTTGTTCTGGCTAGTGGTCTGGTCAATTAAATAGAGTGCCACTATATTGTCCGTTGTTGATGAATTTACCCTGAAGCCAGTCTAGCAGAACAGGAATATCTCATTCGCCTCATCCCAGTGCGCCAGTTATTTCAGGAGGAAGTTATGCATAAGCCTTTGCTTCAATGTCAAGAAGGGCAATGAGGCAGTAGTTTGCTGGGTCCTACCTGTTGCCCTTCCTAAATATGGGGTGCACAATTGAGCTTTGCAGCTCACTGGGACCTGCTGGGTCGATAGTTATAAGTGATACAATGGAAGGAGTATCGCTGACCACAGGTCAATGTTGTATTTAAAACTCAGAGCTGGGATACCATTTGGACTTGGGGCTCCGGAGACTTGGATTTTCGTCATGATTTTTGAGGTGTCATTGGCGGTTGGCAGCACCTCTGGGTTTCAGTAGAAATGCCCAAAAAACTATAAATCATTGTTACTTGCCATTTTTACTGCGTATAGTTTATTTTGCATTTAGTGACCACAAGGATTTGTCAATTGGGTTTATTTGTGAGCCTTTCTAGCATGTTTTGTTTCTAATGTATCTCCATAAATCTGCCTGCCTCAGTTTGCCCATTAGTGTATAAACGTGTTGCGACTCTTTGTTCACTTGTTCGCATTTGGCCGCACAATCCAGCTGTTTATGTTGTTTATTCAAGGACCGTAGTCTTAATTGTATCTCTATTTTACTTGATTTTTGACTACCTTTCTGACTCACTGTTTTGAAACTACGTATGTTTTGTATACTTTCCTTTATAGGGTGGAGGGTTAGTGGACATCCTTTGGGACACTGAGTAGTTACCTAAGGCATGGTGGATTTATTTATTAATTGTATTCCAGTTATCCACTAGCTATTTTCCGTTTAGGTTCTTGAGGCAGGAGGCTCTGTATGATTGCCAAGTTGTAAATCTCTGCATGCACTTTATACTCCTGATTTGATGCCTGTTTTCATTGCCAGATGAGATGCCCACTGTCTTCTGCCATTTACGCTTGATTGTGCTTTGCTTTATAGTAGTGAGGAGAGGGAAGTGATCACTCTCATGTGGGGTTGGAATTTCGAAGTTCTCTAAGGATTCGATTTTATCAGTAGAGAAAATGTAGTCCAAGGTGCTTTTTCCCTTGAAGGTTTTTGGGAAATTTGGGGCCGCTGATTTATTTTTCAATGTGTGCTGGGTAGATTTAAGGCTATGGTTATTGAATAGGCTACAGAACATGTTGATGGCATGACCCAATACAAGAGGGTCTGTCGGTGCTGTTCACAGGTGACGTAGGTTGAAGTTGTTCCCACAGATGGTTTCATAGTTGGTGTTATCACAGAGCCCAGATTCTAAAGGTTCGCTTAGTTGGGTCAGCCTGTCTGCTTGTCCAGGTCCGAAACAGTTGAACTAGACATCTGAAAGAAATCATTAGTTATGGATTCCTTACCTTAGAATTACCCCCAGACATCAGACTGGATCTGGAGAATTTTTTCCTCTGCAGTACACCTGCGCGTCGATAGTTCGAGACGGTCAACTCCGCGTTCGTCGTTGGGGTTGTGATCGCTGGAATAACATCGCAGTATCTACTTAGACGCCGCCCTTGCGGGCTGACGTCAGTTCTTTCTTTTTCCGCGCCAGCCAGCGCAGATCTGGAGCGAGCGGTACCCTAGTCACTTTTTGACTAACTGTTTTTTAAACTTTTTGTCAACTTCTTTTCGAGTTGCTTGACTCCTGGTGTTCAGGGATGTCACATCGGCGAACCGGCTTCAAGCCTTGTGGCTCCTGCCACAAGCTGATGTCGGGATGGACCCACATCTCTTGTGCCTCTGGTGTCCGGAGCGCAAGCAGTCCCGAAAGCTTCTGGAGGCCCGGCAGTCGGTTCCGTGCCGCTCGAGTTCCTGGTTGAGAGGGAGGTCGCGGGACCGTTCGCGGACCCACTGCCACTCCTCGTCGAAGTCTTCGGGTAAGTCAAAGCACAAAAAGAAGGCGAGAAGCACTGTCGCTCTTCGCGTTCTCCCTGTCCATCGGCTGACGCGACGCTGGATGCGGAAGGTAGTCGTCCTGCTCTGCCCGCGGAACCTTTTGGGTCTGCTATAAGCTTCCCACCCTTCCCAGGAGCCGGAACAACCCTTGCCCGACTTTGTAGTTTTTGTGAAGCCCTCCACTCAATCTTTGCTTAGCCTGGTTCCGCGGGCACACCTTTGGACCACAGACTCGGCTGAGGGTACTAGGCCTTCGATGACGGTGGTCTCGGCGCCGCAGGGCCCCCAGGGATCCAGTCCTGGACCCGGGTCGGCGCCAGTCGTCCTTACGACACCTCCTCCTGCGCCGAATCCATAGCGACACCTCCACCCCCTCTGACGCCGGTTGTGTCCCCAACCGACGTCGACCCCAGCCTCCTCTTCGACGTGGACACGGAGCCAGACTGACGCCGGTACTGGCACCGACAGGTACTTTTGTACCTATGTTCTACCCTGGTGTTCCCTTACACCCCGAGTGGCAACCAGAGAAGGGTGAGGAGGACTGGGAGTAGTCTGAGGACCCTCTGGCAAACTAGTTGGAAGAACCGGACTGGAGAGAGGAGTTGGGTGAGGCCGGTGGTCTGACACCTCTCCAGACCTTGGCATGCTTTCTCCCCCTACTGTGGTTACGGAGGAGGGAGCCTCTTATGCTGTGTTGTTGCGTAGGGTGGCTGAGGCCTTGAACATTGAGCTACCTACGGTGGCAGTCAGGACTAACCTCCTGTCTGAGGTGCTTCAACCGGCAGCGACCTCTTCGGAGCCCCTGCTGCCGTTAAATAAGGCCCTACAGACATCCGTCTGGGCACTTGGTCCAAGCCCAGCACAGGGCTTCCTGTGGATAGGATGTTTTCTCGACGCCACCGCACGGCCCACCCCCTTGTTCTCCCCCAACATCCTACCCCTGAGAGCTTGGTGGTCCAAGCCTCAACGTTCAAAGGCTCATTTCCTACTGCTCCTCCAGATAGGAAATCCAAGAAGCTGGATCATCTTGGGAAGATGTTTTCTTCCGCACGCTTAGGACTGCGGTCGGTGAACACCGCATTTCTCTTTGGCCATAACACCCACTCGCTGTGTTTCAAGAAAAGGGTGGATGAACTTCTGAGGTTCAGGTTGGAGCCCGATAGCTCAAGTTTATTTGCAAGGTAGTATGAGGTGTTGTGGTGAATGGCTTTATGCCTCAGACAAGCTATTTGGAGTCGGATTCTCGCTTCAATGGATAACCAATTTAGCTGCAGCAAGTCGGGCAAAATGTGATCAAATTTCCTCAAGCCCATTAAAAGTCTGGCTGATGCATTCAAGGTAGCTCTGAGTGGGGCCATGCTAGCTTTGGGAAGTCCTGCTAGGGTCACCAGCCCAAATTCCAATCTAGGGATAATCAAAGATTGAACCGCCGGCCTGAGATTTCAGGGGGTAGAAATGGTTTGATTTTGTTCAGAGTGTTGTTAGAAATTAGCACTCCTAGTTGTAGCACTGATGTGTGCATATTTAGATGTTTATCCAACGTGATACCTAAAGATTTGGCAGAGTCTACAACGTGAGGTGTACAGTTCAGGGCAGTGACATGTTTAATCCAGTCAAGGTTAGGAGCTGAGTGATTAGGTGAGGGGATCAAAAGAAATTCAGTTTTGAGCGTATTTAGTAGGAGATGGTTCTGAGCTAACCATTGTTGAGTTTGGGCAAGTGCAGCATTTAAAGTTTTTATGTCCTCTTGTGAGGAGATCTTCAGGTACAATTGCGTGTCATCCGCATACATGTGGTACTGAATGCTCGCTCTGGTCAGAATGACTGCAAGAGACTTCATAAATAGGTTAAAGAGAGTTGGTGTTCACATAGAACCTTGGGGGATTCCAATCAGGACTGGGGTATTGGAAACATGATTAACTTTGACCCTTTGGTTGTGAAGTAAGGAGGCAAACCAGTTTAGGACCGGGCCTGAAAATCCCATCCTATGTTGTAGGAGATCGATCAGGTTTTTGGTCTCCTGCATCCTGCTGGTGGATCATGCCAGGTGGCATATGCCGGCTCTGCAGTGGGATCTGAAGTACCTTGGGCGCAGCACCAGGGGAATCTGTCCGATTTCGTCCAGATCTCGTTGGGGACTGCTCACCAGTTGCGTTGGTGGCTCACGAACGAGGATTGGGTACACGGCAGATCCCTCTCCCTTCCCCAACCAGATTTCACAGTGGTGACAGATGTGTCTCTCTCAAGGGATGGGGCGGCCACATGGGAGAGGCGGAGATCAGAGGCCTCTCATCTCCGGCGGAGTCCAGACTCCACATCAACCTTCTGGAGCTCCGGGTGATTCCTCTAGCACTGAAGGCATTCCTTCCTTCTGTCAAAGTAAAGGTAGTGCAGGTGTTCACAGACAACACGTCCGCCATGTGGTATTCCAACAAACAGGGCGGAGTGGGGTTGTGGACCCTCTGTCAGCAGGCCCTTTATGTCTGCAAGTGGCTGGAACATCAGAGCATGCCCCTGGTGGTTCAACACCTGGCAGGTTCACTGAAAGCAACGGCGGACAAACTCAGCCACCGGTGCTTGATGGCTCAAGAATGGCGTCTTCACTCTGAGGTGGTGCAAGGTCTCTTTCAGCAGTGGGGAGAGCCTTGGTTAGATCTGTTTGCCACCAAAGAGGATGTGCAACGTCAGCAGTTCTGCGCATTGAAATTTCCAAGGCGGCACTCGCTAGGCGACGCTTTTCGTTGCGAGTGTAGGTGCGGTCTTCTATACGCATTTCCGCCTATACCACTTCTGCCCAGAGTGCTGAAGAAGATCAAGTGCGACCGGGCCCAAGTAATTCTTGTGGCTCCGGACTGGGCATGAGCTCTTGAACATGGCCTTCAATCCTCCGATCAGACTGCCCCTTCGGGAGGATCTTCTGTCGCAGCAGCAGGAGACGGTCCTCCACCTGAACCTGTTCAGCCTCCACCTCCTTGCGTGGAGATTGAGCGGCGACAGTTGACAGCCTTCGACCTCCTGAAGTCTGTAATGTTACCTTGGGAGCCAGGCGCCCCTATACTAAAACAGTAGGTGGAACAAATTTGTGGCATGGTGCGCACCAGAGGCTGTGGATCTCCTTTCTGCCTCACTTTCTGAGGTTCTCCTCTTCCTGCTTTCTTTGGCCCAGCAGGGTTCTGCTCCTGGTACCCTGAAGGGCTATATTCCGGCCTTTCTTCGCCTTCCTAATCAGCCTTCTCTTTTCAAGTCCCCTATTGGAAATCGTTTCCTTAAGGGCATTACTCACCTGTTTACTCCTATTCCTTGCGTAATGCCCCAGTGGGACTTGAACCTTGTTCTGACTTACCTTATGTGCGCTCTTTCGAGACGCTACATAAATGTCCTCTCAGACTCTTGACCTTAAATTCTGCTTTTCTGGTGGCTATCACCTCTGCTCACAGGATGAGCGAGCTTCATGCTCTTTTTTTCTAAACCTTTCCTTGCTGTTCGTCTGGACAAGGTTGTCCTACGAATTAGACCTTCTTTTCTTCCCAAAGTGGCTACCTCTTTCCACATAGGACAGACCATCACTTTGACCACGTTCTTCCCACCCCCACATCCTTCTAAAGAGGAGGAGAGGCTCCACTGTCTGGATCCAAAATGTGCGCTATAATTTTATCTGGATCGCACAAAACAATTCCGGGTGGATGATCAGCTCTTTGTTGGCTATGTGGGAGCCAAGAAAGGTCGGGCCGTGCAAAAATGAACTATCTCTTGATGAGTCATTTCTATACATTAAAATGTGTTATTCCTTGTCGAAAAAGGAACCTCCAGTAGGGTTGGCGCCCAGTCCACCAGGGTGACGGCTGGCACTACTGCTTTGGGACATGGAGTTCCCCTTCATAACATCTGTCAGACAGCCACGTGGGCTTCATTGCACACGTTCACTAAACACTACTGCCTGAATAGCCAAGTCCGGAGAGACAGCTTCTTTGGCCGATCCGTTCTGCAGGACTTTCTGGTGTGAACTTTGGGTTGATATTGCTGGGTTATCTTTTCTAAGGTAAGGAATCCATAACTAATAGTCGCTTTCAGATGAGCAAGTTACTTACCTTCGGTAACAAGATATCTGTAAGAGACATATATTAGCTATGGATTCCTTACCGCTTCACCCATCCTCCCCGTTCTGCGAACTGACTTCTAGAGTAAGAGACTCCCATTCAGGGCCCTGATTTTGTGCACCTGTGGTCAGTGTCTTGCATGGCTCTGCGCTTCTGGCGTGGAATGTTGTGTAAAGAACTGACGTCAACGCACAAGGGCGGCGTCTATGTAGATACCGCAACGTCATTCCGGCGATCATGACACCAACGACGAACGCAGAGTCTACCGAAGCGCAGGCGTACTGCTGAAGAAAAAATTCTCCCGATCCAGTCTGAAGCCTGGGGATAATTCTAAAGTAAGGAATCCATAACTAATATATGTCTCGTACAGATATATCGTAACCGAAGGTAAGTAACATGTTCGTTAGGCACTTGTTATTTAGTGAATAATGCTTATTTACTCTTTGAGCGACTGTGAGTGTTGCGTGGATAAGTGCGAACAACTGTCGGTGCCACCGCTCCTTGTGAAAACATTCTCACATGCTGCCTCTTGTCTCGGGAGTACTACAGCAATGCTAATGTGCTGCAATATTGTGTGGCTGCTGTTTGCTGCTTTGTGCTTGAGCTTGACAACAGGGGTTAAGTATAGTGCTTGGCCCTCTTGCTGAGCACTTTAAGGCTGCTGTAGTTACTGAAGACTCAGGCATATAGGTGCATGCGTGCAAGTCTGAGGACCTCACACCCCACTCAAGCCGTACCTGGACCTAGCCAGGCCACCTCCATGGGAGTGTGTCCCCCTCTTTGTCTCAGCGTCTTAAGTCAGGCCCTCGCTGCTCTCACCTCGTCACACTGGGCCTGCCTTGCCTCGCTGCTCTCAACTCTTGCCTCCTGGTAGCTCTCCTGGATGTTCTGAAATGGATCTTAGCTGACTGGCTAATTTTAAGCGTGCAGGTTGGCTTGACGGTCTCCTGCGGGCTTTGCAGGGTTTTGAGGGTTCTTTCAGGGCTCTTGCTAGCTGGTAGTATGGTCAGCTGGGATGATGGTGGGTGCGAGGGACGTGATGATACACCTAAAGACTGTTTTCCCCAGGTGATCGGGCAGACGCTCAGCAGTTGGCGCACCTCCTCTTTGCTGGCCCTATACTGCAAAGGGGTTTATGGGGGGGTTCGTCAAGGCTAGAATCGGCGGGCAAGGAATGGGTGGGTTAGCTGCCCGCCCATCCACAAAGCATGAATATCCTCAATGTCTGCCTCTGTTGCACTGTGCAGGCGGTCTCTAAGGCTGCTAGGCGATAGCCGAACTACTAGGCAGGGGAGTCGGGGGTGGTGGGGATCGAAGCCTAAGGCTACTGTCCCCAAAATTCAGTTTTCCCCCCGTCCCTCAGGCCGGTCCCGAGCACCTCTTCGTCAGCCCTCTTTTGGCATCCTTCTTAGGCAGTCGGTGTTCTGCGTCAGACAGTCAACGTCTGCATTCTCTGGCTTCCTGCGCTCAACCTTTCCACTTATTTTCTCAGTGTTATGGCCCCTAAGTGCTATTACTGAGATCCTGGGAGCCTTACAAGAGACCAATAGGAACGGCTTCAAAAGATCTGAAAAGAAGTCCAAGCCCGCCCGAGCTTCACGGCAAAGGTATTTGAATTACAGAGGACTTCCTCATATACCGCTTCAAGACTGCTCCGTGGAGGATTTTAGGCTTCAAAAAATGTACTAAGTAGGAAGGTAGAAATCTTGACCAGCGGAAGCAGTGGAATGTATCTGACCGGCAATAAGACTTCATTGGGCAAAAAGTTTAATTTTTCGACTCCAATTTTAATATCAAACCAGTAACTTCAGTGACCATCCACTTTGACAGGACTTTACTAGATATAGCATTCAACATTGCCCCGTTTGAAGATTTGGACTTAAATGTAATTATTACAAAAAATTACCAATGAAGTACTAGTATGGTATGTTGGGTCCAGAGTGGCAGCTTCACAAAATAAAAGCAAAATATATTTTTTCAAAGTGCGAGTATGCACAGGCTCTTACTTTAGTCGAGCTTGTTCTCAGAGCCACACCACCAGCACTGCAAACCAGAGACCTGGGCTCCGGTTTTCAGTCTGCTGCTCCACACTACAAGTCGCGCAGATGGAAGGGTGACTACTGGGCTGCAGAAGGCAGGCAGCACAGTTCCTGATGAGCAGTCCAATACTGCTCCTCGAGACGTTGTCTGCTTCAGCTCGCTTTGCCAATCTGAACTGCAGGTTTGGGTGAGTGCGGGCAAGTACCCAAAAAAAGTCCTGAAAATATTTCATGAAAAAGACATGGTAAAAATGATGTAAGGCTGCAAGCTACTCCCGGGGTATCGGCAATCAACTGGTATCTCACAATTGACCGGTTGGAGACGCTAGAGTAGACTGTCTGGCTATCTCTGTAGCATTGCAACAAGTAAAACTGTATGTCTGCAACAATAGGTGATTGTGCCTTAGTGAAAGTTTTGAGCCAACACCAAGGAGTTGGCTGGTTCTCCGGCGCAAGAGAAGGGGTATTTATTTATTACATATTGTTTTCTAAGGGAACTTGGATTCTGGCAAGCCAGAAAAGATGCAGACATGTTTGTGAATTCATCGGAAGAATCTCTAATGCAACTTTTTTTTTCTCAAAGCCTAAAAGACCCAAACAATCCTGACTGTGGAGTCATTTCTTTCCAACTAGCGATTTCTTTCTTACCCCAGTTTATGCATGGTTTTACAGCCTACATTTGGGTTTGCACAACAACCTTTTATCTGCACATAATCTTTGTGAGCAGCTGTTATATTACTCTGATGATAATGGAAATTAGACCCTACCTATTGGTTCTTTTCCTGTAGCATACTTATTATAGTCTGTAACATAAATACAAATTCAGCCCATAAATCATGCCCATCTTAAAGTAGAACAATTAACAGCCCGTTCATTTGTCTCCCAAATGCTGTAAGTCCAGATACATTTTGTAGAATTTAGGAAATACATCAATAAACCTCCCCGTATGTACTACCCTAATGGGTCAGGCTTTAAAAATAATGCCGGTGTTCTAGTACATTTCACCCCTTCAGTTTTATACCCTAGAAAACCTTGGGTAGGGCCTGAAGGAGGCTGCCCGGGTGGCAGACACCCCCAAGACTCTCCATTTCCTGCTCTGTCACTTTGTTGATATTGTAACCTCTTTCCTTACTGTTTACCTGTGCTACTGTACCAGGATTCTTACTGAACTGTGTAAGGGGCTTGATGACACTACAGGTTGCTTGTCAGCTTCTACTGGCACCATAAAGAATGAGCCTAATAATAATTGTGTGCGAACGGAGTAAGTTTGGTTCCCAATTCCCACATTTTCTTCCAAAGTGAGGGTGTTTGTGTCCAGTGGTAGGACCATGGCTGCTTAGGCCACTGACTAGACAGATGGAATAAGAAGGTGTAGGCTTCATAAAGGGGTATCGGGCCAATCCTTGAGTGGGGAAGGGAAATGAGTAGTGCTTGACGTGGTTGAATGGTGAGGGAGTACTGGCTCAGGCACTGGAGTACGCTTGTAAGGGGGAAGGAACATAATTGTTTTGCTATAGTCACCAGCTTTTGGGGTGTCTGGTTGATTTTTTCAGTCCCTATTGAGAATTAACCCATTACTTATAAGGAAAGACTCAGTTTGAGAGCTTCCGGTCTACTGGCCTATACTGCAACACTTCTGTCTTTGCAATGGAATGCCGTTATGCAAGAGATGCCCCATGGTGTTGTCACTGATTCACTGAAGCACCTGCTGGATTCTTTATCTCTCATGATACTCAAGAATAAACTAACCAAACATGCTTCGTCCCATTTGGGTGCTGGCTCACTGGGTCTTCCACCTTGTTAGGCTGTCATGGTTAGCAACAGACACCAAAAACTCAAACAAAAAAGAACCAGACAGAACATCACATCTGTTACTCAGTCTCACTACCTATATCACTTCGGAAAATAGACTGATATATTTTGTTCCATTCAGGATCCATTGAAAACCAAGCAGGGAATGTTCCAGCGCACAGCAAAAAAATGGAATAGGCTTTTTAAATCTCTTTGTATGGGGATACATAGAAGTGCCAATCACTTCACCCACAGATCTCATAGGGGGACTGTACATTGTGATGATATACCTCCCTCTTCACAATCTCACAAGTTTATTCACTGGTAACACAGTCACATTTTATCCATCTACCATGACCTTATTTGGGATAAATGTGTTTGTTAGCCGTATAGCTGTTGTGTTGCCTTAACAATCTGGGGTGCCCCAAACTATCCAATCCCATTTCCATGCATTTACAATCTTGTGAAGGCTTAAACTAATGTAAGCACTGCAGGACAATACCCAATTATAATTGTGATTAGTGATATACATAACATTGAAATGATCACCTTGCAGACTTTATCTGTCATTTAGTGACTTCCCCAAATATACAGTTGCCTAGTTTCAGTGCATATTATAGCAATCCAAGTCAAATTAATTTGTCAAGAATTATAATAAATGCATTATAGTGATTAAAACATGTGTACGCAGACCATATTAAAATGATACACAGACAAAATGCCTTTATAAACAAAGAATCACCTTCCATCATCACGTTTGTGCTGCTGAAAACATTAAGGCAATTATCAGAAAGTAGAAGCAATATATATTATGTATGCCGAGTTTGCAGACAATTCCCTGTGTTCACATGCTATTACTCAAACAGGTGTCTTCAGAGATAAAAGGTCAACATTCATCCCTAAAAGATCTGAGAATTTGTTTACATACCCATGGCAGTAATGACCAATTAAACACATCAACTTGTGTTGCAAAATCTAGCTCTTCGGAGTTCTACAACTTGGTGAATTACAGTTTCCTATGCTTCCAAACCCTTTGTGAAACGCCACAATCTGGCATAATTGTGCATGTGGTGTCAAGGCAAGCCACATCATGACATCACATATCTACTCAAGTAATTTTTCTGTTTTTCGTTTGTTATAAGCCTTTTATACTCCGCTAATTATGAATTAATCTCTGATTTCTTCTTAAAAGTTGTGATGGATACCACTGTTTTAAATTTGGCCTTTTTTTTGTTATATATCTTTTGGCATTGTATCGAAGATGCTTTTTGCTGTCTATATTATGAGTACTAACCAATCGATCGTACATTTGAAGGTGATAAAACTCCTCTCTTCTCAAAATAGGATGTAATATAGCAGATACCCTGGTTCATTGTTGAAGTAAAGATTCAACTGGGACACTTTGAGCCATAAATAATCAGACATGAAAGCACCATATGTAGGGACACTAATTTGTTGTCTCTTCAAGTCATTTAAACTCTTCCATCTAGTAGACTTGTCAAGTTCTGTTTTTTAACAGTACCTTCCTACAAAAGTAGAGTAGGTGCCTCAGTTTCTGCTATTGTCTTTTCTGAAAATACTATGCTGTTTTCCTCACTCGTACTAAAACCAAAGTATCAGCCTACCAATGACAATGGCACAAGGATGTAGAAGAAATCTTGTGGGACAATATTCCATGAAAACCACTACAAAGCGGAACCGCTGCTCTCTCCAAAAAACACTAAAAATACAGATTAAAGGTACTGGCGTAAATCATCCTCTGAATATTGATATAAACTCCTCCTTTTTCTGAAAATTAATGATGAGACCTGTTGTACGTGCTTTTTGGTATATACTCTGAGATTGGTTGAAAATGTGTTTACATACTTAGCTTACGTATTGTAAGGCTTTCCCTCCCAACATGGCTATGGTAGTGGGCCATTGGAGAGATGTTTGGTGGTGTCTCATTGCAGTTGAAAGAATAACATCACCATGACACTATGTACATAGATGCACATTGCCTTCACGATGCGCCTTGACTTCAAGTACACGATTATTTAGGTTATGTTCTGTGCCCCTTTTAAAAACTGCCAACACAAATGGAAACAATAAATCTTCTCTTTGTTTGATGTTAAAGAGTTAGATTTCACAATTACACATGGATAGGTATCATAACTTTTTCACTCACAACAGTGATGGCAGTAGGTAAACTCATTGTGATCAACAAGAAGATTTATATGAGATTTTTGTTTCTGTTCTCCCAGTTGTATCCTTCTTGAACTGTGTATGTTTTTCGAACCAAAAGGGATGGACAGTCACGTTTTGTGTCTAGGAAATTGCTCATTACTACTATGTTTATGTAAATACATTCTCGGATCATCTAGGGGTATAGATTTTTATAATCATTAAAGACTAATGTATGCGATGCGATATTTCTGCTTTCTGACAATTGTCTCTTACTGTTTTCAGCAGCACAACGTTATAGGTGCTACATAAAATTTGGTTGTGATACTGGTGAAATAACTTGTGATTTCCTTACGAGGAGATATACTATCATAACATAGTACCCTTAAAAGAAGATCTGTGGGTGAAGTGAGTGGCACTTCTAAGTGTCCTCATACAAGGAAATTTCATAGGCCAATTCCAATTTTTGTTGTGTGCTGTCACATTCTCTAGTCAGTAGCGGCTGCTACTGATTGGGAGCAATGGGGCGGGGGTAGGGGGTTTGCAGGACGAAATGGAAACAAAAAACCACTTACCTGGTCCTGCCAGCCGGCTGCCGCCTCCCCTCCGCCCTCTTCTTTCTGTCCCAGGGTCCCCATAGCCAATTATAATGCTGCAATGAAGCTTTGTGATTGGTCTGATCGCCGAACCACGGATCTCAGACAGGGACTGGGAGGGTTTGTTTGCATGTTCCTCACCAGGCTGTGTAAGGCAAGCCTGGTGAGGAAGATACAAAGTGCCCAGGACTGTTTGGCCGTCCTGAGAGGGTCGGCCAAGCAGTCATGTGCACTTAAGGAGTGCAAACCACTCCTCGTCCTGCGCTGGCTAGCCCCGCCCGAGAGCCACTGACTTAAATAGGAAAAATAAAATGATAATAACTATACCGTATCATTTTATTTTACCTCGTTATCAGTGGTGCGACGCTCCTCCGCCTTAGCGGAGGAGCCTCCACTGTCTATAGTCAGTTTTCACTGGACACTGAACAAAATATGAGCCTAAATTGTAGTTGGAAGGAGTAAATATTTAATATTTCAGACTCAGTTCGTTTTTTGGGGCATTTTGACTTTTGTAATATTCCAACATGACTTTAGTAGTGGGATTTTCTCACATGCATTGTTCTGCTTGCTTCTTTTTTCTTTGGATCTATAATTATTCTCGGAGGATGGATTAGGCTAGTATCTTACACATTTGTGTGTATTCTATTGCACTGAACAACCCCCAAAAATCAATCCGCACATTAATCAAGCAGTAACTCCTCAAGGTAAATTGCTGTCAGCTGGATAGCAAACAACCAGACAGTGTGCAGTCCAACACAAAATAAAACTTGATTTTTGTCGTTATACATTTTATGTAACCCTCCTTATACATTTTAGAAAATGTTTAAATTGAGCTCTGAAAGTTAATGGGAATGATAGACAATCAGTAGTGAATTGTAAATATACCGATTATACTGAAAAATATTTGGTTCATTATTCTGTCTATTTTGTAAGGCCTCCATGAAATGGATATTTCTCCGTACAACCGCAGGACAATATGATGTCATATGTTTACTTAATGATAATAGAAATTCTGAACATTAGTGAGGCGGACTAGCATGATGGCCTTTATTTTTAACCCTATAGATTCTTCCAAACAAAAGTATATGCTTACTGTTCTGGCTTTCCATTTCCTCCTCTTCACCTGCTGTGACTGCCCATTGTATCTCTTTGGATGAGGGACAGTGTGTTAAATATCCTGAACGATAATTTAACAATGACAATTAGTAAGACATTAGGAATTATAGTAGATATGCCAATGTGAGTAGTCGTAGTTTAAAATCTGTCTCTGCTTTAGGCAAAAATCTAAATCCTCTTACCTTCTGCCTCCTTATGAATACCAGAAAAGCAGTGAGTAGTCCAATAACTTGATGATTGTGTGTCTGTTTGGAAGGGGAAACATCATTTACTACGAAGCAAATAACACGCATAACGTTTACCACGCGTCACTCACCACGCAAAGGTCTTTCCCACGCGTAAGCCTTCAACGACCGTCTTTACCACGCGAGTGGTATTCCTTCCTGTCGTCGTTCTGCAAGTACGATCTGCGTTGGCTTTGGGGGGCTGGGGGGAGGGGGGGATTAAGGGGCTGGGGGGCTGGGGGGGGGACTGGGGGGAGGCTAGGGGGGGTCTCCCCACCCCCCCCCCAAAAAAAAACAAGCGGATATTAATAAATAAATAAGAAGAAAATTTCAAAAACGTAAAAAAAAAACGCTCTACAATGCCTCAAAACGCTGAAGGAAAAGAGCACGTCATAATAGAAGTCCGTTATCAGTTTTAATAGACGTGTTCTGACGCTTGTTTCCGTGGTCGGTGGAAGAAAGGGCTGATGGTGAAAGACGTACAGGGGTAAGATATGAATCAAAACTTTGTAAATTAGGGTATTAATTAAGCGCATTATGAAAAAAATATATATATAATGTAAGGGAATCTGTTTATTATTGTTTAAAACATCGATCTTTTCCTTCGTACTGCATGTAGCCTATCAGTATCATTATGTAAATGTAAATGGGACGTCAGATGTTTCGTAACGTTATGATTGTGGAGTAAAAACATGCGTTGTCAAATGCTGCGTGCAAAAGACACATGCGAAGTAAAATTCGCGTGGTAAAGGCATGCGTGGAACTTGAAATCGTTGAATAATCATATATTCGTTTGGAAGTTCACAATAATGATATTGATTGTGTTAATTTTTTTTGCAGGCGTTGGAGAGTGAATTTGTATCATGCCAGCTTCACCAATGGATTGATCTCATTTTTGGATACAAACAGCAAGGACCAGAAGCTGTCCGCGCTCTTAATATATTTTATTACCTGACCTATGAAGGCGCAGTCAATCTGAGCTCCATAACAGATCCTATGTTGCGAGAGGTGGGTTTTTTGTTCTACACCTTTGGAAATATCCACCATCCTTACACGAGGGGCTTTTAATAGTCCATGCTTTTACAGTGTTGTTACCAATCATCAGAATTCAGTTGCTACTCTCTATAGTTGATAGTTGAAGAATCCTTAATAAATTCTGGCTGGTGGTCTAATGGTTAAGCCATAAAGTATATAGCTTGTCTATTTTTTGCTATGGTTTGGTAGTTCCAATGGACTGATCATGCTAACTATATCTGCCACACCATTTCTCTGTAAATTGCTCACCAGCTTAAAGGGCTGTAAAGGATTTAAGGACTGTGACCAGTCTGATACGTAGGGAGCCAGGCTTTACAAATTAAGTAATGGCACAAATTGTGACTTTTGCTCTACATGGTAGGTAATGTGAATTCTTATTGCAAGCAAACTTTACTTGCTTTCCCAATTAGATTCATTTGGGCAGAGGAATGAAGAGAAGCCTCCATTTTGTTATTTAAACGTTATATTGTTGCACTAGCATGCCAAACAATATTGTGGCTAGGTCAATGACTATTCACATATAAACAATCAATATTACCCACATGTGAGCAGAAGTCCGAGATCATAGTTTTAGGATCTGCAAGTACTAGGGAGTAGAGGGCTGAAGCTCGTGGACATATGTGGTATCCATGTTTTTCAGTGAACATGTTGTCATTGATGCTTGAGTCAGTGTGGAAGTGCAGGATACAACCTCCTTTGTAGCGAACCAAAATTAGCAGGGTGTTTCTGAAAGGAGAGATTTCAAACATGTCCACATCTGCTGAATCTCTGTTATGACTAATATTATCTTCTTTGGAAAAGATTTGGAAAAAAGCAGATCCTGTGTTAAAACTGTTGTTAAATTCATAGACCCAAAACCTCAATTGTCAAGAAAATCGCTCTCTAAATTAAAATAAAATGAGAGTTTTAGGTAGACTGACACTGACCAACCTGGGAGTTTTGTTCATGTCTATATGGAATTCATCTTCATGCATCATTCTAGTGGACTAACCCAAGTTGGCAAAGACAAGAGAACGGCAAGGAAGAGCCATTTCCGCTCAGAATACCGGTTTTACAAAGTACTATTCTAAGAACAACTGGCCGGATCTTGATTTTTGTGAATATGTGGACACCTGCTTGGTCCATGATTATTTTTCTTGGGCATGATGGGGACATTAAACTTTCAGAAAAATCAATACACTGTACAGGATCACATAGAAGCTGAATGATAGAATGCGCAGCTAGGTAACCATGGATAGCCAAGGATGCCACATCTGTACATCACACTTGTCTTCCCTTCAGAGTGCAAGATGTGACGCAGTGTAACAAATTAAAGTGAGATGCAACAACAGGCTTCAATTTCCTCATCATGACCATACCACAGTAACATTACTAGAGCACACCTGTACTAAAATGATTCATTCACCAGTTGAGCCTAAAGCAATAAGCATAGTAAGTGTGTATTTATTGAGTTTCAAATCAAAGTGAAACAGGTCAAACTTGTATAGTTTTCCTTTGCATTTCTCATCCCTTTTTTATACTGTTTATTAGTTTCCTTGCCCCATCCCCTGCCAAAGCTATAACTTGTAGTTTAGTATCCAGTGGTGGAACAAGCAATGAGTTTAAAAGCTACATTCTGGAGACAAGCCAACCACAGGACGGTCATCAGTATCAAAGGCTAGTCTCAGGTGTCCTATCCTTTTCATTACTTCATCCAGAACTCTCTATTACAAGGTATTTAGTACCTTAGCTTCGGTCATCCCATTCGACCTGACATAACCCTCCTGTTATACTAAATAACAGGGCTGGACTAGCCATAGCGGGCACCGGGAAATCCCCCGGTGCGCCACACGGGTGGGGGCCTGTTTTGGGCCCCTGGGGGCCGTTTTTAGGTCTCGCCTGTCAATGCGCATGCGCATTGAGCTTGCGAGACTATGGGGGCTTAAACAGACTTTAACCAACTTGCAAGGAATCTATGGCGATTCCTTGCAGTGCCCGTGAAATTCAAGCTCAATGCGCATGCGCATTGACATTAAAAGCGCGTGCACATGCCCCCAGCCGCCTGCCTTGCATGTCTTTTCCCTCAGCCGCACTCCTCCCACACCCCCGCTCCGCCCCCTCCCCTGCCTGCCGTGTCGCATTTCTACAGGGCACCTCCCCTCATCAGTTCCCCAGCAGCATCTGTTCCCCAGCCTGCCGAGAGCAGCTCTTCCTGCTCTGCCCTCTCCCCACTCTCTCTCCCCTCACGACGCTCCTCCCGCTCTGCCCCCTCCCCACTCTCTCTCCCAGCACACCTCCCCCTCCAGCATACAGCACGGAATTCAGGCATCAGCTGGACATGCGGAAAATTCCCCAGATTCTTATATCGCAACTTGTAGAGATTGCATAAACTGCTCGCTAAAGAAAGAAAGTTACACACTATTTTGTTCTGCAGCTCTTCCCGCTCCGCCCCTTGCTCTCCGCCCCCTGCCTCCCCAGCCGCCAGCACCTCCCCTCATCCGTTCCCCAGCAGCATCTGTTCCCCAGCCTGCCGACTCTTAGTCGATCAGCCTATAATCCACTTTACTGCTTGTCTTCCGTGAAACTGTCTGTTCTGCCTCGAGCGGAAGGAGGCTCAAGACGCAGCCTGCCTCTTGTGTCATACACCTATGCATCACCGCTTACAGTGCGGCTTCTTTGGTTGCAAGTCGCCTCCAGCACAGCCCCTGCCCGATAGCTTTCAGTCTCTCCTACCCATCTGTTGGCGGAAGCCTCTGCTCTCCACACCGATTCCTCTCACAGAACGGGGCATGTTTCCGAGGGCGCCCATAACAAGGATGCTCCGCCAGCAGCTCTTCCCCTCCCCACTCTCTCTCCCAGCACACCTCCCCCTCGCTCCGCCCCCTGCCTCCCCAGCCGCCAGCATTCCACACTGACACAGCCTGCCGAGAGCAGCTCTTCCTGCTCCGCCCTCTCCCCACTCTCTCTCCCCTCACGACGCTCTTCCCGCTCCGCCACCTCCCCCCCAGCACTCTAGCATACAGCACGGAATTCAGGCATCAGCTGGACATGCGGAAAATTTCCCAGATTCTTATAGCGCAACTTGTAGAGATTGCATAAACTGCTCGGTAAAGAAAGAAAGTTACACACTATTTTGTTCTGCAGCTCTTCCCGCTCCGCCCCTTGCTCTCCGCCCCCTGCCTCCCCAGCCGCCAGCACCTCCCCTCATCCGTTCCCCAGCAGCATCTGTTCCCCAGCCTGCCGACTCTTAGTCGATCAGCCTATAATCCACTTTACAGCAACACATCGCCCATAACAAGGATGCTCCGCCAGCAGCTCTTCCCCTCCCCACTCTCTCTCCCAGCACACCTCCCCCTCGCTCCGCCCCTTGTTTAAAGCTTGAAAATACATCCCCCCTCTCCTCCCCCTTCCTTCCCTCCCCCCGGCATCTTCCCACCCTCCTCCCATTGCCCGAGGACATCACGAGAGCCGCTAACCCTCCTCCAGGAGCCAGATGATGAGGGAGGAGACGCACAACTGCGGACCTCTCCTGCTGGCACACGAACAACGTCACCTTCTTCACTCTTCAGCACACCAGCCATATTTTTGGGGGACTAGCCAGAGTTGTTAAAGTTGAGCTATATGTACTGTGAAGCCAATGCAGACAGCGGCAAAGTGGCTTTGAACGAAACTCAAAACAAGTCACTCTCACTAGGGTCCGCAAGGCTTTAATGTCGAGAAAGAGTGCACGCTCTAAGAGCTGAAAAAATAGACAACGTTCGCGTTCACTCAAATTCTGTGATGCTTCTATCCACAGCTCGAAAAGTTATTTATAAAGAAAGAGACATCTCTCACTTTCCTCTCGTTCCTGCCAGCTGTCACCTCCACATTCCATATCCTCCGTACTTTTAATTTTGAATCATTATGTTGCCCTCCTTCTCCGTAACTCATTCTTTCTCCCGACTTTTCTTCCCTTTACTCCTTTGTTATCTACTCCCAACGTACTTCTCTCTTCTAATTTCATTTAATAGGTCGAGCCTGGTCAGCCCATGCACTGCTATGCAAGGTGTGCTGTATTGGAGTATGGACTTGAAGCCCTGCCCACTCTCTCCCCACCACCACATCCACCACATCCACCATCACCACCGCATCCACCACCACATCCACCACATCCACCACCGCCACATCCACCACATCCACCACCACCACATCCACCACCGCCACATCCACCACCACCACATCCACCACCACCACCACCACCACATCCAACACCACCACCACATCCACCATCACCACCACATCCAACACCACTTCACCACCGCATCCACCACCATCACATCCACCATCACATCCACATCCACCGCCACATCCACCACCGCATCCACCACCACATCCACCACCACCACATCCACCACCGCCACATCCACCACCGCCACATCCACCACCACATCCACCACCACCACCACCACATCCACCACCACATCCACCGCATCCACATCCACCACCACATCCACCACCGCATCCACCACCACCACCACATCCACCACCGCATCCACCACCACCACATCCACCAGCACATCCGCCACCTCATCCACCACCGCATCCACTACCACCACATCCACCGCATCCACATCCACCACCACATCCACCACCGCATCCACCACCACATCCACCACCACATCCACCACCACATCCACCACCGCATCCACCACCGCATCCACCACCACCACATTCACCACCGCATCCACCACCACCACATCCACCAGCACATCCGCCACCTCATCCACCACCGCATCCACCACCACCACATCCACCACACCCACCACCAGCACTTCCACCACCACATCCACCACCACTTTCACCACATCCACATCCACAACCACCACATCCACCACATCACCACCACATCCACCACCACATCCACCACCACATCCACCATCACCACCACCACCACCACATCCACCACCACCATATCCCCCAGATCCACCACCACCACATCTATATGTGTGTGGCTCTGTGTGTGTGTAGGTGCAAATGCAATGTTCTTGGATTTTTGTCACAATAAAATACACTGAACATAATCTTCACAAAAGTTATTTACAAACGTTTAAGCTATTGCCATTATAAATTAAATAAATTATTTAATTATTAATTATTTACAAAAATTAAAAGCCATTGTTATTTGTAATATCAATACATCTAAGTCACGTAAATACAAAACATGTTGCATTACAAATGCTATAGGTGCCACATTTGCAAAAGTTATAACTATTGGCATTGTAAATGACAAAGCTATTAATTTAGCTATTTTCAAAAACAACACATAAATAAAAAAAAATCATTTACAAGACCAATAGCTCCAACTTTTCTAATGCGAGACCTATTGCATTTCCAATGCTTGTTGTTTCTGATAGATACATCTGCCGTGTGGATTCCTCACCTTGTGAATATCCCCTTGCGTCAGCAACATTCGGAAATTCTTTTGTAGCTTCGCGCCGACGTGGATCCGGACGTCACAGAGGCACGGCATCGCACGCGACCTCGCTGACGTCACCGGCGCCTATAACAGGCCCACGCCGGCGTGATGACATCAGTTCCCTTTTTTCCGCGTCGTCGACGCTAACGGTTTTCAGGGATCGTGTAGTAGCTTCCAGTAACTTTGTTACTATTTCTTCGTAATTGTGTCTTTCTTACATTTTCTTCGAGATGTCGTCGAAGAAGACGGGATTTAAAGCCTGCGGTGAATGTGGCAAGACCATGTCAATCACCGACCCCCACGAATGCTGTGTATGGTGTTTGAGCTCGGACCACGATGTCGAGGACTGTTCCTGCTGTAAGAAGATGACTCCAAAAGCCTTAAGAGAGAGGGAGACAAAGCTCCTTATGGCGAAACTCAAGAGCAAAAAAGCTAAGAAGTCGTCCAAATCTCGATCTCGTCGGTCGAGGTCGAGGTCTCGTTCGAGGTCACACTCGGAGTCATCGTCAGCACACGCTTCGAAGTCTTCGAAGAAGAAACACAGAAGGAAGTCCCATGAGTCGCGTCATCACTCTGGGAAGGACTCTAGCTCGAAACCAAAGTCCCAGATCAAGCTCGTGTGTAAAGAAGTGGAGGTTTCGGAGTCGGAACATGAAGAGGCTGTGCATCCAGTTTCACCCGAGCCTCAGGAACAGGTCCAATCTCCGATTCCATCAAATCCTTCTGGTCAGGAGGATGAAGGTGAGGAGCAGGGGGATGGTGGAGCCGAAGTTCCGGCACCCGATGGTTCATCGACTCCGGCTCCGGCGCCCGAAGAAGAGGTCGACGTCGTATCGACTCCGCCTCCCCGGGAACATCCGAGAGGTCCGTATCCTGAGTTTCCGACTCCAGGTCAGGATCCTTCCCAGTTCCTGAACGCCATGTATGGTGTATATTCAAGGGCAATGTTCCCGTCTGGTGCACCTGTTGGTCCCACGGGTCCTATGGCCTTTAACCTAGGGGTTCCGCAGGCGTATGCCCCTGCACCCTTCATGCCCTTTATGGCGGCTCTACCGCCGCATTGGCATTTTCCGACACCACCGGTGTCGTCGACGCCGAAGCGCACGACGCCGGCTCCATCGACGCCGATCCCATCGACGCCGATACCCGTGACTCCGAGGCAGGATTCTGTCCGACCTCGTGTCGAGAAGCCTCGTCCGACGTCGGGCTCGACGCCGGCAGCGACCCCGTCGGAGTCGATTCCGAATCCTTTAACTTCGATTGTGAAAGAAAGGTCTCGGAGAAAGGCCCAGAGACTTTTAGAAGAGGAAAAGTATGGGTATTCTGACACTGAGGAAGGAGAATTACAGGATTCTGAGGATCCCTTTGATGAGTTAGGTGAAGCCAGTGGTCTTGAACTGTCACCTGAATGGGAGTTGGCTTCTGTATCGAATGCTCCATCTAAGGATGTGGTGCCTTACCACACTGTGATTAAGAAGGCAGCGAGTTTACTAAATATAACTCTGCCTACAGCTGATTATAAACCCAATATTCTAACTGAGGTACTTCATTCACCCTCATCTGTGATCGAGCCTATGTTACCATTCAACGAGGCGTTGTCTGAACCTGTCTATGAGGTCTGGAAGAAACCCTTGACTGCTCCAGCGGTTTCTAGAACGGTAGCAAGAAGATATAGAGCTGCACCGGATGACCCTGCTTTTTTAACAACGCATCCTCTTCCTGAGAGTTTGGTAGTGCAGGCTGCCTGTTCTAAAAAATCTGCTGGGGCATTTCCACAGGTTCCTGGAGACAAGGAATCCAGGAAACAGGACCAAAATGCTAAAAAGGTTTTTTCATCAGCCAGCATGGCATTGAAGTCAACCAATGCTACGTGTTTGATGGGGAGATATATCCATGCTTTGATGGACTCTGTCAAACAACTCATTCCAAAGGTTCCTGAGGATGACAGGAAGGATTTTCAAGAAGTAATCTCGGACACCCAAGCGGCTGCGAGACAGGTCATCCAGAGTGGTTTGGACACTGCAGACTCGGTGGCAAGAGTCATGGGTTCCTCTGTGGCTACTAGGAGAGCTGCTTGGCTCAAATCTTCGGAGTTTTCTGCTGATGTCCAGTCTGCTTTAATGGACTTACCCTTTGATGGTTCAGGTCTGTTTGGAAAGAAGGCTGATACTGCCTTGGAACGTTTTAAGGACAGTAGGGCCACTGCAAAATCTTTAGGTCTTCAATCCAGAAGTACTACCGGAAGACGTTTCAGAGGATTTGGCCGATCTTCCTTTCGATCTTACAGATCATTCCAGCAGCAGCAGCCTCAGCAGCAGCAGCAGAACACGCTGTACAAGTCGTACAGAGGCAGACAAAGACCCCGTCCTAGAGGTCGTCAAGCTTCCTCCTCCTCCTCCTCCTCTCCTTCCCAACCCCCGGCCAACGCAGCAAAGCAGCCCTAGATCCGCCATTCCGGATCATGTGGGCCCAGTAGGGGGTCGGCTTACTCATTTTCTACAAGATTGGGAATTTATAACATCGGATCTTTGGGTTCTCAATCTTGTAGAGAATGGGTATGCTCTTCCTTTCCAGGAATTCCCTCCCAATTACCCTCCTTGCCAGGGTTATTGTTCAGAAGACCACCTGCTTCTCTTGCAGGAAGAAGTCCTGGCATTATTTCGAAAGGGTGCAATAGAGGTAGTTCCAGAGCAGGAAAGGGGTCAGGGGTGCTACTCCCGGTATTTCCTGATCCCCAAGAAAGATGGCAGACTTCGGCCAATCCTGGACCTCAGGATTTTGAACCTTTACCTGAAGCAGGAAAAGTTCAAAATGCTCACTCTTGCACAGGTTCTTCAGGCGCTGTTGGAAGAGGACTGGATGGTGTCGATCGACTTGCAAGATGCGTATTTTCATATTCCCATCTTGAAGTCTCACAGAAAGTATCTCCGTTTCACGGTTGGGTCACAGCATTACCAGTTTGTGGTCCTTCCGTTTGGCCTTACTACTGCACCTCGAGTCTTCACCAAGGTGATGGCAGTGGTGGCAGCTCATCTCAGGAGAGCGGGGATTCATGTATTTCCGTATCTAGACGACTGGCTGATCAAAGCGGAGTCGCCAGAGAAGGTGCTCCATCATCTGCAAGAGACAACTCAGTTGTTGCACAGGTTGGGTTTTTCGATAAATGTACCCAAGTCTCACCTGGTGCCCTCACAGCGCAACCTGTTCATAGGTGCGGTACTGGACACAACCGTATGTCGTGCATTCCCTCCCCCTCAAAGAATTCGCGACATACGGGAGATGATTCCTTTATTTTACAATGGAGCGGTCGTTCCAGTCCTGAAGGTCCTTCGCCTACTCGGTCTGATGGCTTCATGCATTCTGTTGGTCAACCATGCACGCTGGCACATGAGGGCACTCCAGTGGTGCCTCCGCAGGCAGTGGTATCAGCACAACGGAGATCTCGGGGAGTCAGTGAGGATCTCCAGGGAAGCTGCAGCGGATCTGTCTTGGTGGAGCGTGGAAGGCAATCTGTCACAAGGAAAGCCTTTTCAACTTCCTCCAGCGGTGGCCACAGTGATAACGGATGCATCCACTCTCGGGTGGGGTGCTCATCTGGGAGACCTGGAGGTCAAGGGTCTTTGGTCTCCAGAGGAAAGGTTGCTTCACATCAACCTTCTAGAATTGCGGGCGATACGTTTGGCGCTCAAGGCCTTCCTCCCTTCCCTTCGCGGTCAGTCAGTCCAGGTCCTGACGGACAACACGACCGCGATGTGGTACATCAACAAGCAGGGAGGAGTGGGGTCGCAGTGTCTCTGCAGAGAGGCTCTGCGTCTCTGGTCCTGGGTTCAGGACCATCAGATTTGTCTGATGGCAAATCATCTGGCCGGGGTTCTGAACGTTCGTGCAGACAGTCTCAGTCGGCAGTTCTCTGCCGATCACGAGTGGAGGCTTCACCCGGAGGTGGTTCACGACATCTTTCGGATGTGGGGGACACCTCGGGTGGACCTGTTCGCCACTCACGAGAATGCTCACTGCCTGTCATTCTGCAGTCTCCAGTATCCGATGCAAGGAGCCTTGGGGGACGCGTTTCAGTTGAGTTGGGACTCGCAGCTCCTTTACGCGTTTCCTCCCATACCCTTGATTCCTCGGGTTCTGAGGAAGATTCGCCAAGACCGGGCCCAAGTCATATTGATCGCCCCGGATTGGCCAAGAAGGGTGTGGTATTCAGACCTTCTCCACCTCTCCTCTCACCCGCCGCTCCGTCTCCCTTACAGGGCAGATCTCCTCTCTCAGATGGAGGGGCAGGTTCTACACCCCCACCTCCAGACCTTACACCTTCATGCCTGGAGATTGAGCGGGGCAACCTGATTTCTTTTTCTCTCCCTCACGATGTGGTGGATGTCATTTTGTCGGCCAGGCGTGACTCCACTAAGTCCATCTATTCTTATAGGTGGTCTAAATTTGTTGTTTGGTGCAGGGAGAAGTCTATAGACCCTTTGAGGTCCCATTTATCTGATGTGCTCCAGTTTGCCCTTTCCCTGGCCCAGCAGGGGCTTGCTGTTGCCACGGTGAAGGGATATCTGTCTGCGCTGTCGGCATTTATCTGTATGCCTGACCAGCCTTCTCTTTTTAAGTCTCCCATTGTTTTAAGGTTTCTGAAGGGCCTTACTAATAGGTTCCCTCCTACACCCTTTGTTGTGCCTCAGTGGGATTTGAACCTAGTTTTGACATTTTTGATGGGTGCTCCCTTTGAGCCTCTTCACAAGTGTCCCATGAGGCTTCTGACTTTGAAAACGGTTTTTCCCGTTGCAATAACCTCAGCAAGGAGGGTAAGTGAGCTTCAAGCTCTTAGTTCCAAGCCCCCATTCCTGACCATTCATGCTGAACGAATGGTTCTTAGGACCAGGGCTGCTTTTCTGCCTAAGGTGGTGACTCCTTTCCACCTTGGTCAATCCATTACCCTTCCTACCTTCTATCCTCCCCCTCACCCTTCCAAGGAGGAGGAGAGATTACACCGTCTTGACCCCAAGAGGGCGGTGTCTTTTTACTTGGACAGGACTAAAGACTGTCGAGTGGACGACCAGCTCTTGGTTGGCTTTGCTGGCTGCAAGAAAGGAAGAGCGGTCCATAAGAGGACTCTGTCGAGGTGGATCGTGCTCTGCATTAAGATCTGCTACTCTTTGGCTGGTAAGGACCCTCCAGAGGGTATTAGAGCACATTCGACTAGAGCAAAGTCTGCATCATCTGCTTTGTCTAGAGGTGTACCTGTTGAGGACATTTGCAGAGCCGCGACTTGGGCCTCCCTCCACACTTTCGCGAAGCACTACTGCTTGGATACCGAGGTGAGGAGGGACGGCCATTTCGCTCGCTCTGTCCTCCAAGATTTCTTGGTATAGCAGAGTGGACACCCTCCTCCGGGAGTGGGGACTGCTGTGGGACTCTATTCACAAGGTGAGGAATCCACACGGCAGATGTATCTATCAGAAGAACAAGTTACTTACCTTCGGTAACGCTTTTTCTGGTAGATACTATATCTGCCTGTGGATTCCTCACTGACCCACCCGCCTCCCCGTTGTCCACTCTTCTATGCCAGAGTTTCTATGATGTGTTATTTTATTGTCATGGAAATGTTTATTTCAAATGTTGTTATTGCATTTGCTTCACACTGTGTGTGTTACCTTGTTTCTATACTACGTATGCTGTGTATATTTCTACTATCATCGGTCCGTCCGTGTGCCTCGATGCCACGGAAAAAAGGGCGGAACTGATGTCATCACTCCGGCGTGGGCCTGTTATAGGCGCCGGGCATGAAGGGTGCAGGGGCATACGCCTGCGGAACCCCTAGGTTAAAGGCCATAGGACCCGTGGGACCAACAGGTGCACCAGACGGGAACATTGCCCTTGAATATACACCATACATGGCGTTCAGGAACTGGGAAGGATCCTGACCTGGAGTCGGAAACTCAGGATACGGACCTCTCGGATGTTCCCGGGGAGGCGGAGTCGATACGACGTCGACCTCTTCTTCGGGCGCCGGAGCCGGAGTCGATGAACCATCGGGTGCCGGAACTTCGGCTCCACCATCCCCCTGCTCCTCACCTTCATCCTCCTGACCAGAAGGATTTGATGGAATCGGAGATTGGACCTGTTCCTGAGGCTCGGGTGAAACTGGATGCACAGCCTCTTCATGTTCCGACTCCGAAACCTCCACTTCTTTACACACGAGCTTGATCTGGGACTTTGGTTTCGAGCTAGAGTCCTTCCCAGAGTGATGACGCGACTCATGGGACTTCCTTCTGTGTTTCTTCTTCGAAGACTTCGAAGCGTGTGCTGACGATGACTCCGAGTGTGACCTCGAACGAGACCTCGACCTCGACCGACGAGATCGAGATTTGGACGACTTCTTAGCTTTTTTGCTCTTGAGTTTCGCCATAAGGAGCTTTGTCTCCCTCTCTCTTAAGGCTTTTGGAGTCATCTTCTTACAGCAGGAACAGTCCTCGACATCGTGGTCCGAGCTCAAACACCATACACAGCATTCGTGGGGGTCGGTGATTGACATGGTCTTGCCACATTCACCGCAGGCTTTAAATCCCGTCTTCTTCGACGACATCTCGAAGAAAATGTAAGAAAGACACAATTACGAAGAAATAGTAACAAAGTTACTGGAAGCTACTACACGATCCCTGAAAACCGTTAGCGTCGACGACGCGGAAAAAAGGGAACTGATGTCATCACGCCGGCGTGGGCCTGTTATAGGCGCCGGTGACGTCAGCGAGGTCGCGTGCGATGCCGTGCCTCTGTGACGTCCGGATCCACGTCGGCGCGAAGCTACAAAAGAATTTCCGAATGTTGCTGACGCAAGGGGATATTCACAAGGTGAGGAATCCACAGGCAGATATAGTATCTACCAGAAAAAGCGTTACCGAAGGTAAGTAACTTGTTCTACAGGGCCGTTTTTAAATCGGCCTTGTACCAAAATCGTCTGAAAACCGGCCCCGGCTAAGAGCTCGGCGGCACCTCCAACCCCCCCGAGTTGCTGTGTTTGCATGAATATCTGGGAGGATTGCAAAATGGAGACCCTCTGGACTCATGAGTTATAGCTACCGACCAGGTGATAGTCCGACTCCCACGGGCCAGGTTAGGAACCTACATTTTGTAATGAACAAGGAGCTGTCCTTGGTCTTTCAGATCACTCTGGTAACTGCGGCTTGATTTGTGCCTTTTGGGTTACTATAAAAAAAATTCCCTCCGTTCCCTTTGGAGTTCAGTGTCCACGAACGTGGTTCTTCTGGATTCACAAAGTAGCCAATGTCATTACTTCTGGGGAAATTCATGACTACATTCCTAATCGATTAGGTTCCCAAACATGTCAACTTCCAGACATTAAGAGAAGGTGTTTATATGACATTCACAAATAGTGGTAAATTACATACATACAATAACACATACGGTGCTCCAAATTAGTGGAATAGGTGGAGCACAGTTATTCTGTGGATAAAACCATCCTGCAAATCCAAGAACCATCTTGTGCTGAAAAGTGCTTGCTTTCACAGCCCCAGTTAATGATCTGTGGTTGTATGTCGATACAACGCATTCCATTGCAACGCATGCCTTTACCACGCATGCGTTACAACGGAATGCATTTTCCACGCATAACCTTTACCACGAATATTCCTTTACCACGAATATTCCTTTACCACGCATAGATTTACAACGATTTTCGTTGTAAATTTATGCATGGTGAGGGTATACACTTGTTAAAGGTTATACCCCTCCCCTTACATGACCCCCCAGCCCCCACTTCTTATAATTACCCCTGCCCTTAACCCTTAAATCTTTTTTCTTTTTAACTAAAATTCCCCTTACCTTTTTAAATCGTCTCCTCTACATCTTCCTTGGTGACGTCGTTTGTACATCGTAAAGAGGAAGCGGAAGTTTCTTTCCATTTAGTCTCTAACGACGCTGATTGCCTCAGCTTCGGCACATCAGGTGTGTTTTTTTTGGGGGGGGGAGACCCCCCAACCCCCCTTTTTAATCCCACGTTTTATTTTTTGGGGGGGAGACCCCCCAAGCCCCCCCTTTTTAATTTTTTTTTATTTACCACACATGCCTTTATTACGTATCTCGTAGTAAAGGTATGCGTGGTAAAGGCTGTCTTTGTAACCATGCATGCATTGTAATGCATGAGTGGTAAAGGTTTTCATGGAAACAGCTTCGTTGTAGTGGCTGTGTCCCGTGATCTGTGAGCATTCAGAGTCCTAAATGCAAACAATATTTTAACAGTGGTTATCCAAGTGAGACATTCTCCTGTTGAACCTGCTGTCTTACTTTAACCCCTCCCATGCTCGTGACGGAACCGTTCCGTCACGAGCCTCGGGTGGGTTGTGCTGGTGACGGAACAGTTCCGTGACGGCCCGCTCGCCGCGCTTGCGCGGCGTGAATTCCGCGCCTGCGCTAACGTTCTAATGGGCGGGCGGGTCCGGAACGGAACCGTTCCGTCACAAGCACAGCTCACCTTAGGGCCGTGACGGAGAGGTTCCGTCACGAGCACGGGACCGCCGCGCGGCCCCGCCTCCCCCTTAGCGCTGCGGCGGAATAGCCGCCGCAGCGAAGGGGTTAAGCGCTTCCAACAGAAAAACTTAACATTTGTTGGAGTTAACTTTTAGCAAATTGTTACACTGCCATAAGTTGATGAATTGTAGACGAGACACACATTTAGCAACTCTGCCTCTGCTTTCAGCATGGGCCTTATGTCTTTACCATCGTTATGTAACGTAACTAAGCAAGCATATAACATCCATGAAAGTTTGTAGGTAAAATGTTTTACATAAATAACTGCGCAGTGCATGTCAGCTGGTCGTTGACTGCAGGGTCCATTCTACATCCTGTTGCAAGGTGATGCCTGTAGTCATCCATGAAACCACTTCACTTAGCAACATAACGCATGCAATAATAGTGGTTGCACCACAAATGTGTCTACGTCTGTGGAAAATTAGCCATTGGCTTTCCATCTTTGAAAGCTTGATCTATAAGCTTACCCTTTTCATTGACAAAAAAACTAAATTCTTTTGTAATTAGAATTTTGCCATGATTATTATTGAATACCATTCCTTAAGTTTGGCTACTTTTAGTAGAATGGGCTAGAATGGTCCATGTGAAATAAATCCATTGTGAATCTCTTAGGCCCCTCTATATGCCTTATTCCTTAGTAGGTTGGTTGTTGAATGACGGCTCATAAGTGCAGGGTGCTTGTCTGTACACAGTTATTCAATAAAGACATGATGCCTTTTGATGATTTTTATTTTAAGTTATTAAACTTTTACACAGAAATTATAAATTGCATGGCTTGATTGACTTAACATTTTGTGAATCATACCGGGTGTATATTATTTAGAGACTGCCTCTGTGATGTGGCATGATCCTTCAGTATCTAGGCAATCAATATCAGTTTTCTAATTGTTGATTTGTGTTGTGTTTAGGAAAACTAAACCACAGACTTCAAACAGTTATAAACACTCAAAAGGTCAAAAACAACAGGTCGACGCGTTTCGAACACCCAAATTCAATTAACGGTGTTCTCCTCAGGACCGACAAGCTTGATTTCTTAAAATAGATCAGCCGATCTATTTATCTACTGGAAAACTGATTCATTATTCATGAACCAAAGATAGGCAGTTTTTAAACCAGTGATTTTGTGCGAAAAAAACCTTTCTCAGTTTGCATCAGCCCGCAATATGTTCTTGCCAAAGCGTTCCAAAAGTACGCTCCCCTTCAGAGAAAACGGACCGTTTTCTTTGTGTCTTTTCTTTTTTGCTCAGGGAAATGGTCTCTCCGTGCTCCGTGGTGAAGAAAACCGGCAAGGCACCTGTTGTTTTTGACATATTGAGTGTTTATAATTGTATGAATTGCACCAGATTATTGCATTAACTGTTAAATTCATGTACCTTAGGTCTTTTTGTTTCAAAAACATTTTTGTTTAAAAAAGTGCTATTATTTGTTTAGTGTGGTTCTGGTATAGGAAGAATGGTTGTATGGCTGCTGGAGTGAATGGAGTAAGTTTGGAAAACTGTGCAAAAATCAAAACAGTAAGTTTGTAAAAGGTATGATTGGTAGTGTGAGACATATGTGGGATTTATTTGGTATGTTGAACTATTTTAACAATCTTGAATAATCCATTCAAATGATTTTGTGGATCAATAAATGTTGATAGATTCAAAAACTGAAATGAAAAAGGTCTAGTGGTCATTTTGTTTGGGTTCAATGTGATGTGTTAACACCTTGCCTGCGGCGCCGATTCTCCCCCAGTGTTGAATATTCCTATCGCGGGTGTGGTCATGACGGAACGGTTCCATCATGAGCACAGCGCGACTGATGCTCATGACGGAACCGTTCCGTCATGAGCATCGAAGGGGTTAAAAAGGTTAAATAGGTCATCAGTATTGGCGTTTTGTTGTTTATTGGTGGTGTTGCATAGGGCGGCTGAGGCCTTGAGCTTCCTACTGTGGCTGTCAGGACTAACCTCCTGACTGAGGTGCATCAGCCGGCAGCAGCCTCTTTGGAGCCCCATCTGCCTTTTAATGAGCCCTCTCCAACATCCTTTTGGGCACATGGTTCAAGCTCAGCACAGGGGCTCCTGTGGACAGGATTGTACGGGCCGATCTGATTTTTGGAACAACAGCAAGATTTGCTGAGCAGAGTGCAGGGGCAAGACAGAAGGTAACGCTGCATCAAATTCTGCAGGTATTTAGGTGCAGAACCTGTTTTGATTCTAAACATGTAACACAGAGCCTTAAATTTCACCCAATTTGACACCGTCAACCAGTGTAAGTCACGTAGACACCCTGAAACAGAGGAAAATGTAGGCAGCTGAAAAACAAGTCTTGATGATGCTTAGGTGGATAAAGAAGGACCTTGTCCCATTCACTCTGTGTCAGTGCACACCCTATGTCACTCTCCCAATATTGTCGAAGAGGGAGTAGCCTATTTTGCGGTGTGTGAGCCATAGCACATGTGAACCATGTAATCAAGGGCCGTCCATCTCCCATTATGTGAAGTGCGTGTACATGGGGATGTTGTCAGGTCTGTGTCCATGAGCTGCCAGTTGCGCTGCAGCTCAAATAGCAGAGTCCGATAGGCTAGGAAATGGTCCAAGGGTAGGTTACGGTCGGCACCAAGCTGTTCAAATGGCACATGGGCAGAGTACTGAAACAACGCGCCCAAGGTATCCACTCCCTTAGCCTCCCATTGCACTATTCCCTCCGGCCAAGGAGGTCCTGCAAGGGGTGTATGGAACTAATGTGCATCACTGATGAATAAGACGTCAGAGCCAGGGTGAACCAGAGGCTTCTAACCTAGCTGGTGTACGTAATGATCAGAAGTGTAGTGTATTGTGGAGGGAGTTTCTCAGTTGGTAGGAACAACTTGTGTACCAGACGGGTGGCATGGGGAGGCCGAGCTCCATCAGCCACTGCAGTTGTGCCACCAGAAAATAGTGCTCCCCTGTCAATCGGGAGATGAAGCTTCCAGAGGACAATGCGCCAACACCCTTTGTTCCAAATAAAGGTCCCCAGCATACCATGTAAGGTGCAGAATGTGGTTTTTGGGGTGTGAACCGGTAGGTTATGAAAAAAATAAAGGAGACCGGGAACAATTTGCACTTGTATACAACGTGCCAATGCTTCTGTTTTTGAATAAAAATGTGTTTTTCTTTGGCAAATTGACTTCCACATGAATATTTAGATACTATTTAAGTGACATGTATAAAGGCAATGTACTCCTAAAACTGAATGAAGGCTCTTTTATTTGAACAAGAAATCATTTCAGTAAGGAATGATGTCTATAGTAAACCAATATTACAAGAGTTTTCGTTATTTTTTACATAGACCTTAGCGAAGAGGATGTGAAGGATTGCGGTAGAAGCCCTTATAAGGGACAATACAGACGTTAAATATAATACATATTGACATATTTAGTATACACTAGGGCAGAATTGTAGAAGGTGTGAAGGTAAGGGAAATCACCATTCTTTGGGGGAGTGAGGCTGCGTAGATCAAGACAGGCTAGACTCCGCTAGAGTGGTGAGATTTGCGCATTAAATTGAAGACAACTAGGGAGGGTGAAGCCCTGAGGTTGAGCAGGTATGCGTTCCTGTTAATTGCAGCGGAAAGGTGGAGTAATCAGGAGCAAGATTGGGCCCGATGGTGTAGCGGGAATGTTGAGGAACAAGGAGGAAGAGAAGGGTGGCAGAATGCCATTGCCCAGAGGGCATTATCCCACTGTGGAACACTAGTGCCCCACTTTGCCTCCAGTGCAGTTATTTGTTAAAAAGCAAAATTACCCTAGGTTTACTATATACTTATCTAAGCATGAGTCTACCATAATCAACTTAGCCATATATATACCTCCATGGTGGCTGCAAATACACAAGACTTGGGGAAATCTTAGAATACATTGTTATGTTAACGTATGTTTTCATGGACTCAGGTTTACAATGTGTGTTACTCTATTTATCTTTCCATTACTGAGTATGGTTTTCTTCTTCTAGGCTTGTCCTGATGACCTATGTTGACACAGTATGTGACACTAACCAAACACTGCAGTATTTTTTTTTATACAACTCTGCTGCATATTGTAGCTTTATCTAGGTTAGAGTTGGGGATTTATAAATGCAGTTGGCTTTGAAATCTTTGGCCTTCTAGAGGGTATTTTTTGTAAATATGTTTACATTGTGGCATATCTCTGTCTTTTCTAGCATATATAATAGATGTTCTGGATTGCATGACCCCAGTTATGTGACGTCAGCAACAGACGTCTCGTGTTATCTTAAGAAATGTGTTTTTGGCCGCACATTGAATTGCATTTCGTGTTGGGAGTTACAGCCTTATTTAATGCCTAATGCTGCCGGCAGTGAATCTTTCTCAACGTATAAACAGAACCATTATTTATAGCATTGTTAACATTTGCTCAATGCTGAGGTCTGCGTGGAGGTCCAAGTATCTGGTTTTAGCAGGTGGGACACAAATCTTTGTGGCAACTCTGCTAGAATGGTAAAAAAAAAAAAAAAGAGGAATTAAAATGATTAAAAAAACACTGACAAAGAGCAGTGAGTTACAAGTCTTTAAACAATCGAAGGTTTAGCCAGAAGTTCCGTGCAGAGCAGCCTCTGACCATCGCCGCCAAATGTGTGCTGCAGAGACAGGATCTCTGACGAACTGCAGCACAGAAATGCGCCCTGGAAAGCCAAATAAATGTCAGGGATTAGTCAAGTTTCAATTAACCCACATAAAAAATGCCATAACACTGAGATGAAATCGGAATCATGCTTGGCTTTTCCGACTTGCATTCGTTTGACAAACAGGTGTGCGCATTCTTCGTTCTTTGGTAAAAACTGGAAGAAACGAAAAGATGTTTGGGGCAGACATAAGCATGGCTGTTTATTTGTAAATAAACATGCTATACTCTTTCCAGTCGGTTAAGGTCGCCTTGACGAATGTGCACGTCAGTGAACATTACAGGCCTCCCCTAGAATAAAAGTCTGCCCAGACGCCCATGAACCAATAATAATATTTCTTTGCAGGTTTTCTGTTGGGGGTTGTGGCCTCCCGATGGGAGGGGGGGGGGGGCTGGCATCACCATCATTCTTGCAAGTTAAGCTGTGAATCAGCAACAGATGAATGCGAAGAATTCCCTGTGAGCAGGGGCGTAGCTTGGTCAGTAAGATTTTGGGAGGTGAGTGAGTTTCAGATTTCCCAACAATCAGGCTGGCATATAATGTCAAAATATATTACACGGCCAGCAGGGCACATGAGAGGGGATTAAGGGGCAGTGGAAAGGGAGAAGAGTGCGAATGCGTGGGGATACTATGGGAGAGAAAAAAAAATATTTTGTAAAATGACAAACATTTTTGAGGACTTTCAAAGGAGAGAGGGAGTGAGCTTTTAAAAAGTATGTAAAAACTTCTTGTGAAATTCGACAACCATCTCACCATACCAGAGTAAAAAAAAACCTGTACCCAACAATTTTCCAGAAAAAAACATTTATTAGGGGAGTATAACACCCCAAGCACCCGCGCTGAAGCTACGCCCCTGCATGTGAGTTAATCCAAATTTGTGCAGTGGTGACTCTTCATGGATTGGATAGATGAGATACAGCTGTTATTTGGTGACACCGTTCACCTCCATCAAATGCTTTAACAACGAGTTAGGAGTCCGAAGAGAAGGCAGTTTTATTTTTAAGAGTTCTGTGAGATGACATTATGCTGCTGGCATATGAAGTATGCAGCAGACAGCAAGCCAACTCTACTGAAGTATCATTTAAGTTAGTACATAAGTGTTTGTATCTCACAAAAAAAGCTAGTACAGATGTTTTCACAGTTTGAGAACAGCTGAAAACATGTATTAATATGTTGTTTGTGATTGGCATTTCTGTGATGCGCAGTTGACTTTGCAGAGCGGTCGGCTGCCCAGGGATGCCTTTTCACGCAGTTTTGATGCTTTTGTCGCAGACGGGCACAAGTGTCATCCTATGATAAGTTCTGAGTGTTGAGTTCTAGCCCATCTCTAGGTTGAGTAACATGTTTACTCATTGAGCTTAAGCCTATGATTTTGGGATCAGAGGGGTGTAGCTGGAGAGCTTCATCGGTTTCTTTTGCAGATCTTAGGTCGGGCACATTGAAATAAGAAAATTAGTGTCTTTTCAGTTGGGCACTTCAAGTCTTTTGGCTTTTTCAATAAATGTCTATTTGGCGTAGTTCTGGAGTGTATTATTATGATCTGAGAGGTTGGCTGATGGTTTTATCAGTTTAATTTCGGGCAGATCTCTGCTTCTTTAGTGCAAGAGATAGGATTTGCTTCACAAGACAAACAATACATTGGCTCATAGTTTGGAGGGTTAGGGAGTATTGTTCCTCATTGCAGGCCAGCATTAGCAGCCTCCTCATTCATTTGGTAGTGTCACAGGTTCTGTACCAAACATACCTTATGCAATGGAGTGATTTCATCTTCATTTCTGCATCCCGAGAAATTTTTTAGAAATCCTAATTCACATAATGGAAGTAGGCCTTCTATCTTCATTGTTTTGCGCTCGCATTTAGTATTATAAGAGTCTTTTCTTCTTATTAAACCCACTTTACAGGAGTCTGAGCTAGAGAAAGCCAGGCTCACTTCCAAAAGCTGTGCTCCTCCTAATGCAGCTTTTTTTCCCCTTCAATCTCCAAAATTTGCGTTGCACCGAATCTTACAATAAAGGGACACCTCCTAGGAGAATATATAAAACAATCATTCTCTCTTCTGTATAGTGTTTTACTTTTACAGTAAACAACTTGTAGGATTTGGAGGCTTCTTATTGCAAACACGTGTTGTAGATTTTCATTTTGAGTGACGAGTAGAGTGTAGTACTTTTTTAGTACAGGTCTAGTTCCAAAGAGCAACTGAGCACCTTATAGTCAAAAGGTGCATGCCATCACTAGCTTAACACCTGAGAGTACAAGGTGTTCAGGATTGGTAGGGGTGATTACTCAGATGTTCTTTACTGTAAACATACAGCGGGATACAATCAGAAGTCCCGTCGTTGCATCTGGCAGTGTCAGAGTGACTGCAAGCTCTGAGAAAGGGAGATAGTGGTGACATTATTGGTATCTAATAGGAAACCTAGTAATGAAATTTCCTTTTTTGTACCCAACTTACTGGTATGTATCAGGCATGACAGACAACCAGCTGCGATCTTGTGCACTATTGGTCATTTGGATGCTTCTGCATCCATAATATTTAATTATTGTTTCTTTAGATATTTTTATAACACTAGGAAGTAGCATTTCAGTCATTTGAGGTCAGTTTGAGACTCTTAATTAAACACATAAATAAAAAGATATCAGAAACAGAAGGAGGACCTAGATAGTCACAATTAATAAGTTGAGTGTTAAGCATCAAAAGGCTTGCTGGGAAAGAGATCTGACAGCTTCCTTGTTAGGATACTCAGGAGCTCCCCATAATCACAGCCTTTCCCCTTTTCCTCAAGTTTTGCAAGTACTTTAAATGGGATGGGACATGGACCCCCTGTAATCCTCTTGCACAGCGCGTTTCCACATGCCTGATTGCCTACCACTGTTCAAGTACTGGTTGCAAAGTTTTCGGGAATACTTGTGGAGAAGCAGAGGATTCAACCCTCACCTACTATTGATCCGGTGCCCTGAGAACTATCTGCATCAGCCAGCCATGCCCACCCTTATTTCCTTCAGCCCTCCGTGTGCTGCCGCGCCCTTCGTCTTCTCAGTGATCTACTAAATGATCACAAACTTCCGAGCTCCAAATGTTCGAATTTCTGCTTGTTATAACAGAATGGCATGTCATACAATACATGGTGTAAGGTGACAAAGTGGTGCAATGTTAAAAAGTGCTGTGCAAAACAGGATGCCTTGAGAGACTGAACTATCTCTCAGGGAATAAAGAGAAGGGATGCAGAACGGTTGGGCTACGATGGAGAAGACACAGAAAACATTTACTTACTTGAACAGATGAGGGAGAATGGAAACATTACCCCCTGGACAACGGTGACCAAAAATAAGCATAGATCAAAAATGTGAACAGCTGCTGCCTGGTTGGCTAGACATGCGGGCCTTGTAACCCTCAGCAGAAAACAGTTATTTAGGCCATCGGTTGACACCTCCATTGCCACCTCCATTGCCACAATTACATGTGCGCCTGAAAAGGTTGGAAAACGTGTACACATTTAGAACAAGATTTTCCCAAACACCCATTCATTTTATGCGGAAAAAAAGGAACAGATTCCTCTATTAAGACAGATTTATTTCTGGAGAGGGAAACGGGACAGTGTTGTGGGGATGAGGGGATGTAAGTACTAATTTTATTGTACTAACGCTATATACTGGTGGGCGAGCGGGTAGGTAATCACCTGAGGTTTTTTTTTGTAACTCCAGATAATGTAAAATCTACACTGATCGTAATAAGAATCCTAAAATGCAACGATTTTGTACTGAAATATATTAGTGAACCAGCCCATGATTGATCCAAGGCAGAGACAGAGATATTCAGTATTTGTAGAAAAGTGTATCTGGTAGTGTATACGATGTGTGCACATTTCGTCAGGTGTAGTAAGCACTACATAAATGAAATTTAATTTCAATTTCCTTAGAAATAAGTGGACGTTCATGTAATTAAATGTTGACTTCAATTACAGGATACGATGTAGAACATCATATTATATGGTAGGTGTATTTTAATAATGTGTGTCCTCAATCCTACAAAAATAATATAAATTAATACCCTCTTAAGGTGGCTTTTATCGACTACAGACATGCATTAAAAAAACTGTCAGTAACTTAAAACCTCATTGTCCCATAAACAGGCAACTTGATTAATTTCAGCAGATTTAGCATGTATGGCGGACTTTTCCAAGTATGGCATTGTTTTATTAGGATCCTCTTACTATTCAAAGATTGATTAATAGCAGAATTCAGCATATCAAACAAAAGAATCTGTCTGTGAGAGGCACACCACATGCAATATGTATAAATTAGTTTTCTATGCTGTGTCAACCACAAATTCTCTTGCATTTCGGTCTTTCCATGGCCACCAGGACAGAGAGACCCTAGACAAGTAATTTGTTGTCTATATAGTTTTGATTGCCTTCTTTGCCCTTTAAAATACAATGCCACTCAACCATTTCCAGTTTAGCACCCATCTTTCTCCATCAACAATATCCTAAAAGCCGTACGCAATATCCAACAGAATGCTAAAACACCCTAAACAAAACCAACATGGTGACTGACAAAATAAATCAACACTGATTACTAGTGTTTCTTTGACTTCGAATTAAAACAACACAGCTACAGGAGGGTCCTTATGAACTGACAGTGTACCCATCAAAATTATTAAAATATGTGCATATATCATGGTCCCACTATCAGCTTAATTCACAAAACAGTCGTCAAATAAAAAAACTATGTAAACCTCACCTGTAATTTATCATCAAATCTTTCCCCAAAAAAACACTCTCACATAAGCTGTCACCAACAAATATAGGCCCATAAACTACCTCTGCAGCATATCACAGGTCCATCATAAAGACTCTATTTCATACAAAAGCATCTTCTGGGTTTCTGGACCCTCCCCGATGTAATATATGGATGGGCTTAGGTGAAGTCAAAATTATTGATTCTCGACTGTCAATTTCCATACCTCGTAAGAACCTCTACTCATAAGTCATCTCCATTACCAACAGCACCGTAGTATGTGCCCCCTTGATGCATATAATGAAGCTATAGTTAATATATCCCACCGCAACCTCCGACTTCTAGGACATATCCTCCCTCAACTCCCAGAGAGTTGACAGGCAGTATCAAGAGCAGTCTGTTCCTGTATCTCTTCAACCAACTCACTTTGGGTTGACAGGCCAAAACCACACATTTGCAGGCTCGTAACAGCTCCTCCACTTAGACATCTTGGGAGAATCTCTAAAATAACACTCTGCTTCCCTGGAAGGTCGTAGCCTAGTCCAGTACCTCCACAAAGAGTGCAGCTTTAATTAAAGAAGACTCTTAGACGTCCAAGGACTGTAGCTTTCTCTTCTCTTTAGACCAATCACCTCACCTACAACAATGAAAGCTGATCATATAGATAGATATAGAGAGATATCTAACGATCTCTATATCCACACACACACACACACACATATATATATATATATATATATTCACTGAAAAAACCATAGGTTATAGACCATATATAGTTAGGAATTAGCGTTTACAAAACCTTGAAAATTCACTGAAAAAACCATAGGTTATAGACCATATATAGTTAGGAATTAGCATTTAAAAAACCTTATTTTACTCACACAAAACCATTGAAATTCCATATATAGTTAGTTGCACTAACTATATATCGCGCACCCGCAATCCACTGCTGATGATGTCACATATTACATCATTCATGACATGGTCAGTGACATCACTGATGACATCACTGATGACATCTCAAATGACATCACTGATGACAACATCCAGTGACTGTATGTTTCTGTAAAGTTAAAATATGTCTTACATATTGAAGAATGAGTGGATGTATAAATGTCTGGATGAAGGATTTAGTAGGTGCATGACTGACTGTATAAGTGAGTGATTAAATGTGTCTCACTGAGTGCATGGGTTAGTGACTAAACTGTTTTAAATTGTGCATCATTGTGTCTGTTGTTCTGTAATCTGATGCATGTGTTGATCATTAGCTATATGACTAACTCTATGGGTTATTGATTGGTTGCCCAAGTATTTGTATGGGAGACTGAGTGTGTGTGTGGGTGTCTGGGAGGTGTATGACTCTGTGCATAGATGTGTGAGCAGTTGATTCACTAGATGTATGGTTCAAAAGTGCATGTGGAAACAGCTGTATGGGCGGTTGACTGTGTGCATGAGTGTATTGGTGAGTGAATGGATATCTCAGTGCTACATGTCAAAGTAAGTACATATGTAAAACACAGTACATGTGAGAGTTGACATATATAAATAACTGTGCATAAGAGCCAGTGAATGTGTGAGTGGCTGTATGGATCATTGTGAACTTGTATCAGGGATTGTATAACAGAGTAAATATGTGTTAGTATATGTTTTAATAAGTAAGGTGTGTATAACTATATAGTTGAGGAAATGGAGGTGTGATTGATTCTTTGCAAGACTGACTAGGTGTGTGAGTAACTCCATGGATGAGTGACAGTCTGTGAATGTCTGTTTACACTGAGTGTATCTAAGGTTATATTAGAGTCTGAAGAGGTTCATCGTATCATCACATGAATGATGTCATCAGTGATGTGATCAGTAATGTCAAATGAGATGTCATCAGTGATGTCATCAGTGATGTCATTTGAGATGTCATCAGTGATGTCATCAGTGATGTCACTGACCATGTCATGAATGATGTAATATGTGACATCATCAGCAGTGGATTGCGGGTGCGCGATATATAGTTAGTGCAACTAACTATATATGGAATTTCAATGGTTTTGTGTGAGTAAAATAAGGTTTTTTAAATGCTAATTCCTAACTATATATGGTCTATAACCTATGGTTTTTTCAGTGAATTTTCAAGGTTTTGTAAATGCTAATTCCTAACTATATATGGTCTATAACCTATGTTTTTTTCAGTGAATTTCAATGGTTTTTTAATAGCAAATATCATAAGCTGTCGAAGGTCAAGTACGTGGTAAGTGAAAACATTTTCGTGTTTATGCACACTGATCTGCTTTGAATGGTGCCCCCCCCCCCTCATTTCTATTAGGAGTACTCTCTCTTTGCAGATAGTGAAAGGTAGTTAACGCAGGCCTTTACCCCCGTTGTAATACGTCGTGCCTGCTTCTCTCTCCATTTGATTGATTGTTATCCAAGTATTTACTGTTTTAGAATTGGTTCTCTTTGGTTCATTCTCTATTTACAAACAAACACAGAGTCGCAATACTCTGTTTAGTCTTTGCAGATAACGAAAAATCGTGTAAAAAAAAAAAAGAAAAGGAATCGAGCAAAATCAGTAGGCCACTAATGGGATCTCTTTTTGACCTCGCTAAAATAGAAACATTAGGAACAATCCCTCATGACAAATACAAAACTAGTGAGATGAACTGAACTCCTCACAATGATGGCTGCAAAACAGCTCGGCTCCGCCACCCACCCCGCCCAAAATAACGATAAAGAGCGGCTGCCATGATTGGTTGCGGAATGGCCACGACGGAGCTACGAAATGGTGCTGCTCTCATGCTAAACCCAGCTTCAGTCTGAAACATCCAGAAACACTGTAGACTACCAATTCGATCAGTTCCGGTAGCGCCCCAATGTAACCCGGTAGAGAAGAACGAGCCCTCCCCTCTTTGACTGATGGTTCTTGTTGCCTGTCCCTTCTGTTGTCATTTAACAGAACTATTTAGCCTGCTGAAAGGGGTTGTGTTCCGACCGCTGGTTGGTGGAGACATTTTGACTATATTCTGGACCTGCGTTGTCGCGTAATGCGTCATATGACGCGCCGCGTTAGCGCATCCGGAAGTCATCCGGGGCGCGCAGCGCGTAACGTAAGCATAACAAGTCATGTGACTTGTTAAAACTTTTCATTGGTTCATTTTACTTTTCTTATTCTAATGATGAAAGGCTTGGTCATATGACCTAAAAATTACGCTTTTTATTACTTCCGAACATTATTTTTTCTTAAATATATGTTATAATGTTCCAGGCTAATGTACTTTCCCGGAAAATTTACAACTGTCCTGCAAGTAAAATATATTCTTTTTTCGAGAAAAAGAGCGTTTCTTCGTCCCATGACGGAGCCGTTGAGCAAAAGAGGGTCGACCTGCTGTCTTAGTCGCCGATACGCCTGAATATGAGATTCTTATCGATCACTTTATGTTGCAGGAGTAGAAAACACAACAGCCCTTGACCATTTATCTTTACTGCGTTCCTTCGTATTATACCTTTTACCCTTCATGTAATTGGTCTGCTTTATTTCACTTGCCTTTTAATGATTCTAAAACAGTGACTATTATTAAAAACTTTACCAATGTATATACTACTACCATGTTTTCTTTTAAAAACCTTTATTGTGAAAATTTCATTATACAAATACGAGCCTATAACCACGTGGGCCGGCCACGGAGCAAACTGTAATCGTATATGATGAGTAGACATTTACACTGTAGAGGAACGTAACGGGCGGGACTTAGGTTGCAAGAACTAAGGTGTCTAACAGTTACGGAATCGGTGGACGTACATTTTATAATTAAAATACGACAGGGCCAGTTACAATAAAATTATCTAGATATACATTTGCGGGCAAGTACCATGGGTGACGTTAATTCGAACTTTCAATAGTACAGTAATCAATAACACATCAGAACTTAATATCAATAGGGATGTCGAAATATTCAATCAATTCTCGTCCCCGCCCGCCATGTGCTTCAAAACTGCATACGTATCTCGTGATTTCAAGGTTCTGCAACCAGTACACAACAAGGAGTTACGAGTCACATTTATTCCGGCGCCATTTTGGGCGAGGACGGGCAGGTCCAGGATATAGTCAAAATGTCTCTACCAACCATCGACTATGATGTTCATATGCTGTATTTATTAGAGTAACACTCATCTGTCCACATGAAATTAATTTGCCACAATCTAAACATGTCATTTTAATCTTTCCAAAGTTCTTCTAAATATTTGGGACCGTTTCCCTTGCCTCTGATGCTGTCAGTGCCACTTCTTTGATGAATGTACTAGCAGGTCAGGGGTTCTCCTCCAAATCTCTCTTTTATGCAGCACTATAATTAATTGGTGCCACCTCTCCATATGACGATGCATGGTATAGTTACCATAACTATATTTTTTTCGGTTCCTCTGGAGAGTTCATCGTGGCAGATGAAGCGTGTAACGTACCGGGCATTTACCTTTTTTTGCATGTACAGGAAAGGGAAAAAAAATCGAGCGTCCGAGTTCTAAGGTGTCCCAGGGCCATTTTAGTGGACCAGGCCCAAATCCAAAGAACAGGCCGCCATTTTGAGAGTCCTGTTGCAGCCGCCTGTCGCTGTAGCATCAAGAGCAGCCGAAACTCAGCTGAATGGCAACTGAAACGGTAAAGGGGCGCCCCACTACAGCAGACGAGCCTCCACCTAGGAAGGCCCGTTCACGCCGCCTCCCCCCCCCTTCGGGCACCCCACGCCGTTATTCGGAGCAGTATTGTAGGATGGCCACACCAGTGCGGCAACTTGCTAGACATCACCTCGGTGGTAACCGAATCTCAGCGCCTTGTGGTGTCTTCTATTCAGAAAACATTGTTGTGCTGCCTTCGACCTATTCGCCGCAAGTGCGCACGCAACTCAGCTGCATAGCTTGCTAGACACCACCTCGGTGCTAACCGAATCTCAGCGCCTTGTGGTGTCTTCTATTCCAAAAATATTGTTGCGCTGCCTTTGGCCCCATTCGCACATCGGTCCGCTACTGACGCCATCTCACAGGCTAATGGGGCGCCCCACGCCGAGTTTCAGCATTGTAGGATGACCACACCAGTACAGCAACTTGCTAGACATCACCTCGGTGCCATCCGGATCTCGGCGCCCCACTGCAGATGAAGTGCCTCTCAACTATGAAACCACCACGGTGACATCCGGATCTTGGCGCCTTGTGCTGGTTCCGGCCTATTCACACATCGGTCCGCTACTGACGCCACCTCACAGGCCAACGGGGCGCCCCACGCCGAGTTTCAGCATTGTAGGAGGGCCACACCAGTACAGCAACTTGCTAGACATCACCTCGGTGCCATCCGGATCTTGGCATCTCAACGCCTAGTGGTATCTTCCATACAGAAAATATTGTTGCACTGCCTTTGGCCCCATTCGCACATCGGTCCGCTACTGACACCATCTCACAGGCCAACAGGGCGCCCCACGCCGACTTTTACCATTGTAGGATGGCCACACCAGTGCCACAACTTGCTAGACACCACCTCGGTGCCATCCGGATCTTGGCATCTCAGCGCCTTGTGGTGTCTTCTATTCAGAAAATATTGTTGCGCTGCCTTTGGCCCCATTCGCACATCGGTCCGCAACTGACACCATCTCACAGGCCAACAGGGCGCCCCACGCCGACTTTTACCATTGTAGGATGGCCACACCAGTGCCACAACTTGCTAGACACCACCTCGGTGCCATCCGAATCTTGGCATCTCAGCGCCTTGTGGTGTCTTCTAGTCAGAAAATATTGTTGCGCTGCCTTTGGCCCCATTCGCACATCGGTCCGCTACTGACGCCATCTCACAGGCCAACGGGGCGCCCCACGCCGACTTTCAACATTGTAGGATGGCCACACCAGTGCGGCAACTTATTAGACACCACCTCGGTGCCATCCGGATCTTGGCGCGTTGTGCTGCCTTCGGCCTATTCGCACATCGGTCCGCTACTGACGCAAACTCACAGGCCAACGGGGCGCCCCACGCCGACTTTCAGCATTGTAGGATGGCCACACCAGTGCTGCAACTTGCTGGACACCACCTCGGTGCCATCCGGATCTTGGCGCGTTGTGTTGCCTTCGGCCTATTCGCACATCGGTCCGCTACTGACGCCGCCTCACGTGCCAACGTATTTTCTCCGCATTTTATACCCTATGCCGCATAACAGGTCATGTGACTTGTTTATAAAACTTTTCATTGGTTCATTTTACTTTTGGTTTCCTAATGATGGAAGGCTTGATCATATGACCTAAAAACAACACTTTTCATTGGATGAAAACTTTTTTTTTTCCCCAAACGATGAAAGCCCCACCTTGTTTCTGGATGTTTCAGACTGAAGCTGGCGTCAGCATGAGAGCACCACCATCTCGTAGCTCCGTCGTGGTCATTCCGCGAGCAATCATGGCAGCCGCTCCCCACCGGAAACCTGCAGGAGTCGGGGGCCCCCAAGACTTTTGTAGAATCTTCAAGGCGGAGGGGACGCTTTCTAGAATGGGGTCCAAGACCTAGCAGACAAGCGTCCGATTTCCAAGGTGTCCCAGGGCCATTTCAGTGGACCAGGCCCAAAAAGGAAACAGCCTGCCGCCATTTTGAGAGTCCTGTGACAGCCGCCTATCGCTGCACCGCAAGAGTGGGCGCAACTCAGCTGAATTGCGGCTTTTGACACAGTGGACCAAAAGCGGACGGAATGGCAACTGAAACGGTAAAGGGGCGCCCCACTACAACAGACGAGACTCCACCTGGAGAGGCCCGTTCACGCCGCCTCCCCCGGGGCGCCCCACGCCGTTATTCGGAGCAGCATTGTAGGATACCAAAACCAGTGCGGCAACTTACTGGACATCACCTTGGTGCCATCGTTCTGCTGCCTTGGAACTATTCGCACAACAGTTTGCTACTGATGACCCACCCCCCGCGACGCCCCACGCCAGAAATCTGGACGTTGTGCTGCGTTGGGACTATTCGCACAGCCGACCGCTACTTCGTTGTTTTTCCCTAAAAATGTTTATATGTTATTACTGTTTTTGTTTTCTTGTATATATTTATAAGTTATTAAAGTTTTATAATCTTACTACTTTGTTGGAGTGCTATATATTTTTAATGTGACACATAATTGTAAAAACTTTGATGTACAAAGAGTCATCCCTGGAATCTTCCGCTTCAGGCTCGGTCCCCTCCCCAATCACAATACAGGATGGTTTTCAGATAATAGGAACGCGTCTGCTGTGACGGATCTCATCGAGTGTGGGCCTTGATCTACTATAACTCCTTTGAAGAGGGGTGATTCTTTACAGCTGGGGCCATAAACTACATCTGCAGGGCTAGCTGATACCCTAGGACCGGCCTGGACAATCGGACACAGAGGAAAAGGAGTGTCAGAGGGTGCGGAAGTGAATAGGGCGAAAGGGAGGTGTCGGGCGGGCACAGGGTGTGATTCTCAGGGAAGAGCAGCGCAGATGGGGGGTGGTTTATTACCCATGCATAAGACAGAGAGCGGGGGTGACCACTGCCTGGGGGAGATGCTTGCGAGGGTGGGGAGCCATGCTAAGGATCGACAGCGTGCACAGAGTGGGTCTGGTCAAGGCATCTAAAATGACTGCCGTGCACGACAAAAGTGTGGCATTTGAAAAAAGGCAAGATGGCGCAGACAATGTTTTTCAACACTTCCTGATTTCCTTCGAATCGAACGTTGACAGACGTTGGGGCATATTACCAAAGTTAAGCGATATTTATCCCTAACGATGCTTAGCAACGATTTTTTTACCGCTAAGCATCGTCAGAAATTATCGCAGATAAACCTTGCTATTATCAAGGTTTATCGCAAATACGATAAAAAACGACCGCTATGCATTAATATCGCTGAAAACTCAGCGATATTCATGCATTACCGAGCTAATGCTCTTAGCCATGTTATCCACCTCCCATTGGATAACATGGCTAAGAACTGCTCAGGGCAGGTGCTAGCTTTTGGAGATATTCGCGCTTATCGCGAATATTTCCAAAAGTTGATAATAGGAGATAGCGATGTTAGCGACTGTTTCCAGTCGCTAACATCTTGGCATGCCCACTTTGCATGTCATTAGTGATAAATATCACTCACATGCAAAGTGGGGCCCAAGATGGTCGCTATCTCCTACTAGCCGTCGCTAACTGGTGTTAGCAACAGCTAGGTAATACAGATAAAATTTTATCTCCGCGAAGCGGAGCGCTGTTACAGATATATATCTTCTTTTTGAACGTTGATTTCTCAAAATCCACTGAAGCACATATATTGAGACCTAGCAAAGGCACATCGAGCTACCAGTCCCTACAATTTTGCCAAGTTTCGTGCAAATCCATTCAGCCGTTCGATTATTATTATATTTTTTATTTTTGCCCCGCGGGGCCCTTTTAAAACCTCCACATCAAACCTAAGAGGTCAAGGAGGATCTACTATGCCCCCTGATGGTCATTTGCCCCTTCGCTTTGGCCTCCTCTTGTCTCTCGATCCTACCGAGAGACAAGATGGCGGCCGCTACGGACTGTTTGCAATGTTTACAGACGCCGGAGAACCAATCAGCTTCGCAAACCTCCGTTACGCGAAGCGGAGCCCTGTTACAGATATATATCTTTTTTTGAACGTTAATTTCTCAAAATCCACTGGAGCACATATATTGAGACCTAGCAAAGGCACATCGGGCTACCAGTCCCTAATATTTTACCAAGTTTCGTGCAAATCCATTAAGCCGTTCGATTATTATTATTATTATTTTTTTTGCCCCACGGGCCCTTTTAAAACCTCCACATCAAACCTAGGGGGTCAGCGAGGATCTACTATGCCCCCTTATGGTCATTTGCCCCTTCGCTTTGGCCTCCTCTTGTCTCTCGATCCTATCGAGAGACAAGATGGCGGCAGCTACGGACTGTTTGGAATGTTCACAGACGCCGGAGAACCAATCAGCTTCGCTTCACAAAGCTCCGTACCGCGAAAAGTCCGCGAACCGGAGCGCTGCCCGGTCCGCTGTTACAGATATATATCTTTTTTTGAACGTTAATTTCTCAAAATCCACTGAAGCACATATATTGAGACCTAGCAAAGGCACATCGGGCTACCAGTCCCTACAATTTTGCCAAGTTTCGTGCAAATCCATTCAGCCGTTCGGGCTAAAAGTGAGGCCAACCGCCCTATGGAAAACTCAATGTTAAAAACACGTTTTGGGACCCCCCTTTTTTCTCGGCCCCCCCTTGACAAACCCCCCCCAAATTTTCAAGGGCTACTCAGAAACAAAATGTGCCATTTTCCTGAAAATTTCAGCCAATTCCGTCCACAAACGCCAAAGTTATTAGACATAGAATTTTCAAAAATCCCATAGAGAAAAAATCCTAACTATATATACCTACTGGCGACCGCCAGTAGGTAATATATATATATCGCACACACACCCACACACACATATAGATGTATATGTAGATAAATATTGGTATTGAGAACGTCAGCAAACAGGACCTACAGGAAGGCACGGCCAACATGGCTCGCAGGTGGGGGAGGGTTAGTTAAAAAAAAAAACATTTAAACTTACCTTGAGGCCGGGTCTAGTGTCTTCTTGGCTCCTGCTCTCCTGAGTCCGCTTCCAGGAATAGGATGCAGGCAGCCAGGCTCCCTCCTCTTAGCCAATCGCATTGCTGCAAGCAGCCTTGTGATTGTTCGGGTCTGCGCCCAGCCAGGGGCTTATGGGGTGGGCATGTTCTCCATGCAGGCCGCGTTGCAGCCTGCATGAGGGCAGTGTGCGCATGACTGGTTTGGGCGGCACGAGAGGGCCAAGCAAACAGCCTGTGCTCACTAAGAAGTGGGCAAACCACTCCTCTATTGCTCTGCGTGAACAGAGCAGCACCGCCCGTCTGCAACGCAAGCATAAAATGGTAATAAATAAAAAGAAAGCAGTAGGGCGATGCTCCTCCGCCATAGCGAAAGAGCTGCCCCTGCCTACAAGTAGAAAACAGTCCAAGAATAGTTCAGAGCTATCTAAGGTACCACTAACACTAAATTACCGCTAACTCTATACAAATATCAAGATAGAAATGATATTCCCCTGTTACACAGGAAAATAGATTATTTCCAGGGCCACTGGTTAGTCTGCAGCAGCGGCGTTTTTTGCATAATAATGGATGTGCTGCATTTGTCACATAATCCACCATCTGCTGCATAATCTAAAGATTTAAACAAAAAAATATTTTTTTTCCAAACTCAAATGGATCAAAAGTTACTAAGAACGATCCACCATATGTTTGCGTGTAGTGGAAGGTTCTTCGTAAAGGTTAACTAGTGATCTTTCATCTGCTTGTTTCTGTATTTGTTTGGCAAACTGTTACTAATGAGTTGAAATATTTGCCCAGACAGTATTTCCTTGTATAAGAACGACAAAATAATGAAGTAATACTATTAAAACATGTGCCATATCATGCTGCATATTTTGGCTTTTTTTGTCGCATAATTTAGTCAAACCTTCTATGTAATTTGATGCACCCCTGCCACAGAATTCCAGTGGCCCTTGTTATTTCAGTGCAGTATGCTGAGATAGCCATCCAACCGTGCTAACACTTACTCCTTTCAATAAATAGCAATGACGTTGTCATCCTTTCTTATTTTACTTTGAAACATGTGGCTTGCATGATTTCCATTTGCTTTGTTTTTAGTCTGTTTTTGATGCTTCTATAATTTTCTTACGCCTTATGGAAATTCCAGTTCACCTAGTACAAATGGTTGCTACTAGATTCATTTGCCGTATATCGATTTTGGATTCTTGTTTACATATACGCAGCAGCAGGAGCTTCTCCTACTGGACGGGGGTGGGCGGGATGAAAAAGAAAAAAAAAACACCTCGCTACGGCAGGCAACAACCTTCCCCCCATCCTCTTCTAATCTTCTTCCTGTCTGGAGTCCAGCAGCAGGAAGCACCCAGGCTCCCCTAAACCAATTACAACGCTTGGTCTTAGCGCCGTGGTTCAGCGCTCAGACAGGGAATGGGGGCCTGGGCATGTCCTCCACCCACGCTGTAGTGCAGCCTGGGTGGAGAACATGCAAGGTGCGCATGAATGTTTAGCCGGCCTGCGACGGCCGGCCAAACATTCATGCGCACTTAGAGCGGGCTAACCACTCTTCTTCCTGGCCCCTGCTCTGTCCGCAAAGTAGCCCGCCCGCACCACGAAACGGAAATTTATAATGATGATAACGTTGGTTATTATCATTTTAGTTTTCCTTGAACTACTGCTCGCAGAGCAGTGGGGCCACGCTCCTCCGCCTTAGCGTAGGAGCTGCCGCTGCGCAGCAGTACACACAGGGAGGGTTATACATGGAAAAAGATAAATGAAACCAATAGACACCAGTAACCCATCCCATGGTTCAAATGGAAAGTACGGAAATGTTCTCCATAATTGCTCTTTGTATTTCCAGAAACCCATTAGTTAGTAACTTGACCCGGTGGAAAACGTTGTTAAGGGCTCGGTTGAATTGCCCACAGTACCACCTCTGAAGACCACAGAGTATGCTTTATAAGGCCCCTGGCTGGTATTTTGCAGTAGCTAGGGAGATGGGTGATGGCTTCTGGGCAGAGATACTGTTTGACAGTATCCATGAGCCCTCTGTCCACAGATGAGTGATGTTTGTCTCTGCTGGCTGTCACTCCTGGATGGCTGCTTTCTTTCAGACTAGTAGGTAGGATTATTGTCCTGCAGACAGACGGCTGTGAGAGGCTGTGCTGGCCAGCCTCGGCTCAATGTGTCTGGAATGCGTAGAGCGAGATTAGAGGCAGTTACAAGACCCTGGCAGGAATAGCTGTTCATATTTTCACAGACGATGATTACTTCCTGTTGGCTGCTATAAAATTAAGTTTAATTGAGTCGCTTTATTAACTTAGCTGTCCGGGACTGAAACATTTGTCAGCCACGTTTTTCAGTAGAAGAATGGTTTGTGGTCGCCCTAAAGTTTGATTGTAGAGCAACATTTTCCAGAGACTGCCAGCACATGACAAGCTCTCAGCTACCTCAATTAACAATTAGGTAAAGACTCGCACGATACTTTCCACACAATATGCTTACAATGGCACAAGCAACGTTAACATTCAAACGTAATTTATTATTTTAAAAAATCCAGACTTTTTAATTTGACAAGCCTGTGTAGGTTTGTAGGTCTAATTTGAAGTTTAATTATATGGCAGGTTAACAATATTAATAAAGAACAGGGTGGTTTCAAACTATTTGAATGAGGAAAGTTACAGACGTACTAGTGTATAGCCAAATACAAGCAGTCACCATTGCGCAGTCAAAGTGGATGCTTTCTGCTCTTTAACCATTGGTCATTGATTGGGGCATTCCACAGGGATCCTCCTTCACCATGTCTCCAAAATCTACAGCTGGCCCCTTTTCATACCTTCAGGGACTGGAGACTAGAATTTCAAGCGATGTCCATCATATCCAGACATGGGCGGACATCGACAGTCCAACACAGCAATCTGAATAATTATTATTGTTTTTTACTTTGTTTTTTGTTGCTGCAGAGCAACAGACCGCTTAGTGTCTCATTGCATACATTCATGAAAAAGAGGTCCATTGATGTACTCGTATAGTAGGAGTAGGTGTCAGGGGTGTCCCTTAAATCCTAGATTTAGGGGAGTTGGGGGCATGGGAGCAAATAGCCGATGGGCTGCTAGTCCTCCAGCTAGTCTGCCCCTGAGATGACCATATCCGTGGGTGTGGTTCACGTTTTCTAACCAGAATCCTCTTGTTTGCCACTTCTGAGAATGGCAGAACCATTCTTCCAGTGTACAGACTGGGCTGCTTACCCTCGAGGTATGCCCAGCGTTCTGGGGGTTTACCCCTCCTTGACTATCTATTTTCCTGTCTGCCCAAGTGCAATTGTGCCTGGGGGCAGGGGGAGGTCTGTTTCCTCTTTTGGGAGTCAGCCCTGATACATATCGGAGGGATGCAGCCTTTGACGCTCACCGCCTAGATGTGTTACTTTACTAGCCTGCCCGGTAGTGAGGGGGTGTGACCTCCTTCCTGCCCAGGCCTATGTTCCTGACTCCTGGGAGTGCCTTGGCACCTGCAAGCACGAGGTTGCCAGCTAGAGTACAGAGAAGTTGGGGCAACCAGGTGGGCAACCTCTGAGTAGCCACCAGGATGCATGCCACATAACCCTCAACACAAGAATATTGTCAAGAGTGAGAAGGCACGTTATTTGATACACAATTTGAACTATTTAGGCAGTACAATAATGGAGCTGCCATCCTCGGATTTTTCCTGGGTGCCCACCCATGTTATACTATGGAGCATCCTCACCTTTGATATATTGCACCCTGCCTGCTGGGCTTTAGGAGGCCTTCCTTAGGGGTGACTGGCATATATCTGAGATAGTTCATTGATTATGCCACACATGGTGAGGGCAAAGTACAGTTCGAGCAGTTTACACTGTTGCTGCAGTCTGCCATGACAGGCCTGCTGTCAGTAGTTAGTTGGGTTGATTAGGGTGTTTATTTAGGTTGCTCAGGGTGGCACAAACAGTGCTGCAAGACCTGGGTACCCCTTTCCCACACATGCCTTGGGTACCATTGATACTATATACTAGAGATTTATAAGAGGGGTAAAGTCCTTGTCAATTGGGATTGCCAATTTACACAAAGGTTTTAGGGAATGATCACTGGCACTGGTGCCCGGGCAGCAGGCTCTAGTGCACTATCAGAGTCATAACCATCAGCATTTCAGCTATAAGTAGGGGGTGGGTGACCATACAAAAAGGGAACTTTCCTACATTTGCATGGCTGGAGTACATGTGTTCTGGTACCTCAAAGACTGACAGTAAAAGGCAAGCGTGCTGAAACTGGCATCGGACCATCCACAGAGTACTGTCTCTCTCCTTTTATTTGGGTTTCTCCATCTAGGCAGGACAGCACCTTCTCTTCATTGTAGCGGAGCTGGGCACTGTTGCCTTTAAGGCATTTTACTCTCTTTCCTTGTGTTATGAAGAAGGTGCACCAGAACCTTGCGCAGATTATCTTGATTTACTCCGACCTGCCCGAGGAGGATGTGGTATTTAGAATTGCTACACCTCCCTGTGCCTTCCTCTTTTGCTTCTGTCCATGCTGGACATCCTGTCTGAGTGAGAGGGGACGTTCTTCATCTAGACATTCATATTCTCAACCTTCATGCCTGGAGATTGTGCAGGGGATGATGGATGCTTTTGATCTGTTCTTGAAAGTAGTGTACATTTTTAAAGCAGTGTGCCTCCCATGTAACAAATCTTTGTATTCTGGCTGATAGTTAAGTTTTGTTTCTTGGTGCAACAAGGAAGGGATGACCCTCTCCATGAACATCTCTCATAAACATATTGCTCTCTGCATGCCATCTTTGGGCCTTCACCTTCACCTGGAGCGCCTTTGGTTTCCATGGAGGGGAGAGGTGCACAGACTGTCCATGCTGGTGGGTTCGCCCCCTCTGCTTCAGTTAGGCCCTCAGGTTTGATGGCCGACTCCATCTCGGTTCCGGTGCACAGCCCTTTGGGGTTCCCACCTTCAGTGTGTGTATCTGATCAGCCGACTCTGACGGCGCCAATCAACACTGTGCCACTTCCCCTTTCTGACTTTGAGGCGTTGCTAAATCGGCGCCGGTCAACATAGGCGGCACCATTTGCTCCGCACTCTATCTTGAACACCCTTCTCCTGCTTTCTGTGGAGACCTCCTGTGTTTTTCCTTCTGATGAACACTGTTTAGCAGGTGATGGGGACAAGTTGGGGTTTCTGCACCCCATATCTGATGCTGCTCATCCTCCTGTGGAGGATAGCTGACTAACTGAACTGGGTGAAGCTAGTGGACTGAGTTTCCCCAGCCTCGGGCCTTCTTTCCTCTCCTGGTCTTGCTATCGAGGCAAGTTGCTCTGATTTTGGATAGAACTCTTTCTTCTGTAGAAAAATCTACTGATCCCCCTAATTGGCATTCTCCATCAGGGCCAAAGAGGGGTGGAGCCAGTGCTTCCCTATGGTGATGCCCTATATGACATTTTTTTAGGAGCTGTGCTAAACCCGATACAGGGGTCCTGGGGAATCGATCTAAATCTCACAGACATCGTCCAGCCCCTGGTGATCCGGCCTGTCTCCTCCGGCACCCTACTCCACATAGTTTGGTTGTGCAGGCTGCTTCGGCCTTTAATGATATTGACTCTCTTCCTCATGTTCCGTTAGTCAGAGATTCCAGGAGACAGGACACTTGTTGCGGGCATATCTGTTCCTACACAAGTTCTGCTTTGCATTCCTTTAATACATCTTGCGTTCTTGGATGCTTTTCCTAACATTGTGGGAATCCTTGACACATCTGTTGCCATCGCTTCCGGACGACACATTTTAGTGAGCTTGCCCAGTTGATCCAAGATGGGCAACACGTGGCTAAATTAACCATTAACTATGGATGGATATCACTTATTGAGTAGGTTGGGCCTTGGCTTCTTTTGTGGCTCTACGTTGTCGTGCCTCGCTACGCACCTCTGTTTTTTCGGGGGCTGTTCAGACCACTTTGCTTGACATGCCTTTTGATGGTACACACCTTTTCGGTGTTCCTGCCGACTTTGCTTTGCAGCGTTTTCACAGCAGTCAAAGTGGACCAGGAACATAGCTCTGCTCCTTGCTGTCTCTCTAAATTCACCCATTTAAGTTTGTAGGGGGATGTTAGCCCTTCATTTCTTTCTTGATTGAGCATTCCCTGGCGGTGTCCATTGTTGTATATCCCACCTAAAGGTACCACCCGGTGTGGTATTCTTGCATCCTGCAGGAATTATTCTTATCCTTCTTACACTGTCGATGACAGTTTAAGGTTCCGTTATGACCCTACTTGGGTATAACACCTCTTGCATAGGTGTTTTGTTTCTCTGTCTGTTGTCTCTGCGCCTCAAAGATAGTTTTTCTGTATTATTCTTTTCGCACATGAGAATAATTACCTGTGTTACATACTCTTTAGAGCACTTCTGTATGCTTTACGCACTACTTATATGAGCCACATGTGGTCTAGAGTTTACAAGCTCTGACTTGCAATCTAACTGCTGGATCTTTTTACCCTGGCACTACACATTGGTAAATAACGTTTAGTATCCCTTATAGGGACCTTTCACTTTTCTCCGGGTGGGGAAGTTTCTTAATAGCTTGTTCAATGAGATCACTTTCTTTTGAATCTCTTGTTTCTCCTTGATCTAGTCAGGGAACACCATTACCCTTGTGTAATTCTGCTTTGCCAAAGGCTCTAAATTTCAACTGGAGCAGCGGACACGTGCCACAGATTCTACTCTGTTGTCTCCGTTACTTGCCTGGCCATTATTTCTAGCTAGAACGTTCTTTCTCAGTGTCCTTCATTATTTAGCTAGCGTCTCTCTCTTCTTTAACAAGGTGCACTTTTAATGGACTGCTCTGGTGCACATGTTTCATTCACATGGTTGATTTTTGTTTTTTTAAATGTGTTTTCATCCTCAGTCCTGCTGACTGTCTTGTTTGTGGTTTCCTACACAATCACTGGTCTTGCTCTCACTTTTCAGGACATCTGTCATAGTCACTTATTGCCTACAAGCAAGTCTTTTTTTCTTTATTGCCACAAACACCTCCCTTTTTCGGAGTTCTTACACATGCATGGCTTCAAGACGTCTACATTTTTATCCTTGCAAAGACACTGTGCAAAGATGCAGTTCCCCGCCATGGGGTACTGCAACAAACAGGGCGGGGTGGAGTTGTGGACCCTGTGTCAAGAGACTCTTCGCCTTTGGATGCGGCTGGAACACCTGGCAGGTTCACTGAACGCCAGGACGGACGAACTCCGCCGCAGGTGCATGATGGATCATGAATGGCGTCTTCACTCGGAGGTTGCGCACGGTCTCTTTCAGCGGTGGGGAGAGCCTTAGTTAGATCTATTCGCCACAGAAGAGAATGCGTAGTGTCAGCAATTCTGTGTGCTGGAATTTCCAAGGCGGCACTTGCTAGGCGATGCTTTTCGTCGCAAGTGGAGTTGTGGTCTTCCATACGCCTTTCCGACAATACCACTTCTGCCTAGAGTGCTGAAGAAGATGAAGTGCAACTGGGCCCAAGTCATCGTTGTGGCTCCGGATTTGGCATGAAGAGTCTAGTATCCCAAGCTGTTACACATGGCTATTGATCCTCCTATCCGACTGCCTCTTCGGGAGGATCTTCTGTCACAGCAGCAGGGGGTGGTCCTCTACCCAAACCTGTCCAGCCTCCACCTCCTTTGTTGGAGATTGAGCGGCGACAATTGACAGTCTTTGACCTTCCTCCCGAAGTCTGTGATGTTATCCTAGCAGCCAGGTGTACCTCCACTAAGACGGTATACGCCTGCAGATGGAATACATTTGTGGCATGGTGCACTGCAAAGGTTGTGGATTCCCTTTCTGCCCCTCTTTCCGAGGTTCTCTTGTTCCTCCTTTCTTTAGCCCAGCTGGGCTCTGCTCTGCGCACTCTTAAGGGCTATCTCTCAGCCATTTCAGCCTTTCATAGGCTTCCTGATCAGCCTTCTTTTTTTAAGTCCCCTGTTGTAAATCCCTTCTTTAAGGGCATTACTCATCTTTTTCCTGCTGTTCCCTTCGTAATGCCTCAGTGGGGCTTGAACTTGGTTCTTACTTACCTTAAGTGCGCTCCCTTAAAGCCGCTTCATAGCTGTCCTCTTAGACTTCTTACTCTAAAGACTGCTTTTCTGGTTACTTTCACCTCTGCTCGCAGGGTGAGTGAGCTACAAGCTCTTTCTTCAAAGCCTCCTTTTCTGGCTGTTCATCTGGACGAGGTCGTCCTGAAAACCAGACCTTCCTTTCCTCCCAAGGTGGTTACTTTTTCCCACATTGGTCAAACCATCACTTTTCCCTCCTTCTTTCTGCCTCAGCATCCTTCTAAGGAGGAAGAGAGGCTCCACCGCCTGGATCCAAAACGTGCGCTTTCATTTTATTTGGATCGCACAAAACAATTCAGGGTGAATGACCAGCTCTTTGTTGACTACGTGGGCGCCAAAAAAGGTCGGGCCGTGCACAAATGGACCACTTCTAGGTGGGTCATTTTGCGCATTAAAGCTTGCTAATCTTTGGCAAAGAAGGAGCCACCAGTGGGACTACGCGACCATTCCACCACGGCGACAGCCTTGGTTAGATCTATTCGCCACAGAAGGGAACGCGCAATGTCATCAGTTCTGCGCGTTGGAATTTCCAAGGCGGCACTCGCTCGGCGACGCTTTTCGTCGCAAGTGGAGTTGCAGTCTGTTGTACACCTTTCCGCCTATACCACTTCTGCCCAGAGAGCTGAAGAAGATCAGGCTCGACCGGGCCCAAGTCATACTTGTGGCTCCGAACTGGGCCCGAAGATGATGGTATCCCGAGCTACTCAGCATGTCAGTTGATTCCTCGATTCATCTGCCTCTTCAGGAGGTCCTTCTGCCACAGCAGCAGGGGTCGGTCCTCCACCGAACCTGTCCAGCCTCCACCTCCATGCGTGGAGATTGAGCTGCGACAGTTGAGGCCATTTGACTTGCCTCCTTAAGTCTGTGACGTTATTCTGGCAGCCAGGCGTCCCTCCACAAAATCGGTATACGCCTGCAGGTGGAACAAATTTGTGGCATGGTGCACAGCAAAGGCTGTGGATCCACTCTCTGCCCCTCTTTCTGAGGTTCTCCTCTTTCTTCTATCTCTTGCCCAGCAGGGCTCTGCTCTGGGCACTATCAAGGGCTGCCTCTCTTCCATTTCCGCCTTCTTAAGGCTACCTGATCAGCCCTCTTTGTTTAAGTCCCCAGTTCTAAATAGGTTCTTAAAGGGCATCACTCATATGTTCCCTCCCTTTCCTTTCGTGATGCCTCAGTGGGACTTGAACCTTGTTCTGACTTATCTGATGTGAGCTCCCTTCGAGCCACTTCATAACTGTCCTCTTCTTACCCTTAAGACTGCATTCCTGGTTGCCATCACCTCTGCCAGGAGAGTGAGTGAGCTCCAGGCTCTTTATTCTAAACCTCCTTTGCTTTCTGTCCATCCGGACAAAGTTGTGTTGCGGACGCGACCCTCTTTCCTGTCCAAGGTAGTCACAGCCTTCCACATCGGGCAGTACATCACCTTGCCCACCTTCTTTCCGCCTCCGCATCCCTTGAAAGAGGAAGAGAGACTCCACCGTCTGCACCCAAAACGTGCGCTCTCATTCTATCTGGATCTCACACGCCAGTTCCAGGTGGATGACCAACTCTTTGTTGGTTACGTGGGCGCTAAGAAGGGTCGGGCGGTGCACAAACGAACCATCTCTCGGTGGGTCGTCTTATGCATCAAGATTTGCTACTCTTTGGTGAGGAAGGAGCCTCCTGTTGGGCTGAGTGCCCATTCCACTCGGGCCACAGCGGTTACCACTGCCGTGGGTCGTGGAGTCCCCTTGCAGGACATCTGTCAGGCAGCTACGTGGGCCTCGCTGCACACGTTCGCAAGACACTACTGCCTGGACAGCCAAGTTCGGGGAGATACAACGGAGAAACGGTGGCCCTCATTCTACTCGACCTCTCCGCCGCCTTCGACACTGTCTGTCACAGCACCCTCATACAACGCCTCAACAACATCGGCATACAAGGAAAAGCCTTGGACTGGATCATCTCTTTCCTAGCTGGGAGAACCCAGAGAGTACGACTCCCCCCATTCTACTCAGAGCCCACCGAAGTCATCTGCGGCGTACCTCAAGGTTCCTCACTCAGTCCCACCCTCTTCAACGTCTACATGAGTCCTCTCGCCTCCATCGCACGTCAACACAACCTCAACATCATCTCCTATGCCGACGACACCCAGCTAATCCTTTCCCTCACCAAAGACCCCAACACCGCCAAAACCAATCTTCACGAAGGTATGAAAGAAGTAGCCGAATGGATGAAACAGAGCCGCCTAAAACTCAACTCAGACAAAACGGAGGTGCTCATCCTAGGATCCTCCCCCTCAGCTTGGGACGACTCTTGGTGACCTTCCGCTTTGGGATCAGCACCCACACCCACAGACCATGCACGTAACCTTGGCTTCATTCTAGACTCCTCTCTCTCAATGTCCAGACAAGTCAACGCCGTATCGTCGTCCTGCTTCAACGTCCTTCGCATTCTCAAAAAGATCTTCCGCTGGATCCCCCTCGAGACAAGAAAGACTGTCACCCATGCACTGGTCACGAGTCGACTAGACTATGGCAACACACTTTACGCCGGAATTACAACAAAATTGCAGAAAAAGCTCCAGCATATCCAAAACGCATCAGCGAGACTCATATTAGACATCCCGCGCCAAGAGCACATCACCGGACACCTAAAAAACCTCCACTGGCTTCCCGTCAATAAGAGAATTACTTTCCGCCTTCTTACCCACGCACACAAGGCCCTTTATAATCTGGGACCCGAATGCCTCAACACCCGACTGTCCTTCTACATTCCCACCCGCCAACTAAGATTATCCAATCAAGCCCTCGCCGCAGTCCCGCGCATCGGAAAAACCACCATGGGTGGCAGATCATTCTCCTTCCTGGCTGCCAAGACCTGGAACTCACTCCCCACCCACCTCCGCCTTACTCAGAACCACATCTCCTTCAGAAAAGAACTGAAAACCTGGCTATTCGACAAATAGTGAACCCCTCCCTCTAGCGCCTTGAGACCCTCTGGGTGAGTAGTGCGCTATATAAATGCCCGAACTTGAACTTGAACTAGATGGCTTTTTCGGCCGTTCCGTTCTCCAGGACTTTCTGGTGTGATCATTGCTTCACAAATCCACCACCGGGGTTGGTATTGCTGGGGTATCTATTCTAAGGTAAGGAATCTAATACTACCCTGTTTCTTTCAGATGCACAAGTTACTTACCTTCGGTAACGATATATCTGTAAGAAATAGTAGTTCGTATTAGATTCCTTACCGCCCCACCCATCCTCCCCGTTCTGCGAACCGATATCTAGGGTTAAGGTCATCCCCTTTCAGGTCCCTAGTTTTATGGCACCAATGTTGGTTTTTATCATGGCTCTGCCTTTTCTGGCACTGAAAAGCTGTATATAAGAACTAACGTCAGCGCGTGAGGGCAGCGTCTAAGTACTCTGACGTCATCCCGGCGCCAACGACGCTGACGACGGACGCGGAGCCGCAGACGACGCCTACCGACGCGCAGGGATACTGCTACGCAACTTTTTCCGGTTCCAGTCCGATGCCTGGGGATATTCTAAGGTAAGGAATCTAATACGAACTACTGTTTCTTACAGATATATCGTTACCGAAGGTAAGTAACTTGTTCTTCACTTATTTAAACCAATTCTAGATTTTCTTCACCCATGTACTTTGGTATAATGGGGGCTGTAGGAGTGTTGCCCGTATACTTTTGGTAATATGCATGACCCCCTTCTTGTGGGACCTTTTTCTCTTATCAACAATTGTTCTACTTCTTTAGCTTGCATCTCTTCTGTTTAGCTTTCATTTCGTGGTTCAATTTAACTGTTCCCCTATTGGGAAATTAGTCCCGATGAGACTGTATGTTTAATTTGGTCCGATCTTCAGTCTGCTTCTGCTCTGTCGGATATGCCTTACCGTTAAACGATAAGGCTCAGTACCTTTTTCTATGCCTCCATGGGTAAGACTCTCTCACCTTGGCCTGCTACTGGGCCTAGTTATAGTATTGTTTTTTCTCTCTCTCTCTAGCACCATTGTATGGTTAGTCATTGTTGCTGATTACTCAGCTCTTCTATCATTGATACATTTATATGCATGGAGGTTCCTGTCTGTGCTCATCTTCACTTAGTTGCTATGTATGCACTAGCTCTTCTTAATACCTCGATGGGGTCCACCGGTTGAATTATCCCATTGGTGTCAGTCTGTCACTGGGACTTTTTTTTATGACACAAGCATTGCGCTTGTCAATACTTGTTGTTCTTGTCTTGACTATTTTTCCGGTGGTTGCACTTAAACCATGCTCCTCCACCATGGATCTGTTCTAAGGTCTCTTTCTCAGTATCTCTCAGGATAGGCTTGCCTCTACTGCACTCGTTGTTGCCTCTGGCCCTCCAAGCCCCAGCTGCCCTGCCGACCCCCAGCTGCCCATGTTCTTGGGCCCATTTTCTCTGCATTTTGCGGAGTACATTTGACTGGCATAATGGTTTTCTAAGTCTAGGCCCTGTAGTGTAGTGGCATTATGTGTTGCGTTTGGGTTAGCAAGTCACCGTCAACCATGTGTCAGATCCCACCTCAAGAGTGACCTCGTATTTATATTGAATATTGTCTATGGACACATTTCTGTTCTTCTGCCATGGGTAACTTTATCCCGATACTTTTCACCATCTTTTATAGCTTTACTTGCCTGTGGTTGTTACCACAGTTATTAGGATGAAGTGTATGCTCTTGCTCATCTAACTTCCTAAGAACGTCCGGTCTCACCTGTCTTATTACAGACAGACTAGAAATATTCAGGGATTTTTTCATAGGATCTGTTCACTGATCGTTCTCCGGGGGTAGTATTGCTTTGGTATCTGATCTAAGGTAAGGAATCTGTGGCTAGACGCCTCTATCAGATAAACTTGTTACTTACCATGGTAACACCTTATCTGGTAGAGACATAGTCTAGCTGCATATTCCTTACCGATCCACCTGTCCTCTCCATCTTACCTAAAAGATCCCTTTCTTGGTATTCGCATACCATGCGTTTCAACTTTGTAACTGTTAATTAAAAGAGATATTTATTTCTTATAGGACACTTATTCCACAGCAGTTTCTATAATGGCTCTGCATTTTTGGGGTGGTAAATGGTCACACAAATAACTGACGTCAGTGTGTCGGAAAGGCTCTTATATGGACTCCGGTGACGTCACATACGTGGATGACATCAATACGGGGTTGCATGACGTCGTCTACCGATGCACTTGGGTACTGCAAAAGAAATTCTGGATCCAGTCTGGCGCCTGGGGGTAATTCTATGGTAAGGAATCTGGAGCTAGACTATGTCTGTACCAGATAAGGCTTTAACAAAGGTAAGTTACTTGTTCATCTTGACCACTTTATTTCTGGTGGATACTTCTAAGCGTAGATTCCTCACCTCCAAATATTTCCTATGTGCCAGCGCTTCTGTAAACCACTTGGTGGTGGTGTGCGGCTCATGTTAGCTCCTTACCACCCTGGAAGAGACAGAGGAGAGCCGCATATAAGTGCCACCCTTGTGCGCTGGGGTGAGTTCCTTCCTTTTGACGTGGATCCAGAGCTCCGCCCCCAAACTGTCAGTTATCTGACGGAGTCCTAAAATCAATTCCAGCATGCTTGGGAACAATGTCTCATTATCATAAAATTTCAGGTTTTAAACCATGCTGCCACTGCAGGAAACAAATGTCGATATTGGACCCGCACAAGGTGTGTCCCTGGTTTCTGGGCTTGGCCACCACTCACTCATGCAATAAATGTGTCCTCATGCACCCAAAGGCAATCTGGGACAGGGAGGCAAAACTATATGTCACTGAATGTAGTCATGACCTTCATGTGAATCGTGTTCCAAGTCGCTGGTGTGTTCCTCTTGTAAGGCCGCTCCAATGGTCAGCTTTACGCTCAAAGTCTTCCAGTAAGTTTGAAGAACCGGGTTTTAGAACCCAGCGGCGCCAGGGGCACGCCCAAAGTCTTCGGGTTCACCCGTCTTTGAATACAGAGACACGGGATACTTCTGAGTGGCGTCAAAGATCAAATTTATTGGCTGCAGCCAGTAACAGAAGTCCTAGAAATCATCACGGTATGAGTTCTCAGGAGACTGCTCAACTTTACAAAGCAAGACATCCCTTTTTATGCCAAACATTATGCTTCAGGCAAACATTCCGTGTTTACAATTTAACCAATCACATGTTTCCACAACGAAAGTATTGCATGACGACAAACCCATTTTACAGTTGTCCGGCCCATAATCAATCATTGAACAAACCCAACATTCTTCTTTAGACAAGCCGGACAAACCCATAATAAAAAGGACCACAACCCATATCATAAATAGACCATAAAAGAAGAAACAGAAACAGATAGAAGTAGGATAAGGCATGTTTGTGTGCAGTAAAACTTTATGATGTCCTGTGCTCTGATCCTTAATCTTGATCAGCTAAAGGGCAGGAACTGGTTTAACAAGGTCAGCTTCAGGCAACAGGGTCAGTTCACTCAGGTCAAACAGGAGTCAGCACGAACTCGAGCTAAGGTGTACATGTCCTTAAAAGACTAGTTCAGCCACAGTCATCGGCCTATGTGAGGGCAACCACAAAATGGCTGCCATACACAAAATGGAACCCACGGGTTCAGAATTCACAGAACCTCAGACCCTCCTTTTGCCCTTACATAGGAAATCACTCAGTCTGTATTTGAATCTATGTCAATATTCATCAGATCATTTAGGTGCTGCTGGAGCATCTTTCTATCTCTCTGTACTTCTCTCGAGACAGGCGGTCTCCTTACACACATAGTAGCACAAAGGCCACATATGGCAGGACCACACTGTACACAAAGACAACACAGAAAAAGAATCGCTAAAGCCGTACCAATGACCATCAGAAACTTCCTTCCCCAAGTGGATAACAGTCCCCAAAACCATCCAGTCAACGACCAATCTCCTTTGTCCACATGTATAGACTTGGAGATCTTATGCAGTCTGGAGATGGCCTCATATAATGTAGGAGCATTATCTGGACTCGATTGGATCACTTTACATACTCCACCTCGATCTGCAAGTATGACATCTAAAACCATACGGTACTGTAACGTCGTAAGACGATCCGCTTGAAGCTCAGCAGTCAAATTACAAAGGGCACCGGCAGTTTCATTTACGGTGGACTCAACCACTCTTGTCAATTGGCGTATGTTCCTACTGTTAACCATGGGTCCCCAAAACGGCAGGAAACCCTTAAAGAAGTCTCCCACTTCTTGTCCAGCGGTATCTTCCTGATCGAAGACACCTCTAACAACTCTCGTTCTGTGGTAATCTGCAGCAGCAGTGTACGTAGGGGGCAACAAATACGCCACATAACATGTGCCCGAAAAATCAGGGGGCAACCATGTATATGCTCTGTTGAAGCAGACAAAATACGTGCCCTTAGCTTCTAAAAACGGTGGGGAAGATTGAGACGCAAAAACGTACGTCTGAGTACATACACTCTTCCCTAACTGAGCTCTCGGATTCTTGCCATTACCTTGCAAACAAAAATGACCTAGGTGGGGTACGATCCAAATCGGAGGTGACCTCTTCCGTCTCTGCTTCTCACCCAGACTAATACTATATCCGGTTGCATTCCAACCAACATATGCTAGTAACTCGTCCTATACGTTTCGATATCTCTACTCATATTCGTAATTCCCTTCACCAAGGCTTTATTACTTGAGTTATCTCTCATGGAACGCAGGGGATAGACTTCGATGGCATAAATAAACATCGTTTGGAAACCCCTTGAAAACCCATTCTGACTAAACGGTAGAACCAAATAGGGAATACCTCCATCCGTAGTATGCGGCATAAGACCACACACCCAACAATTAGTGATGTTCACTACCAACTGGTGTTGATGCAGAAGCTGTACAAAAGAATTATTCACAAATTCCGACCTTCTAATCTGCTCGTGTTCAGGTAAGATATGAAAAGAATGCAAATAAGTAGTAGTAGGAAAAGACATGGGTTGGGAGGTGGGTGCAGAAGTCAATTGGGTAGTGAAAACAATCCAACCCACCAATGCTAACGTCATGCTTAAAAACATCAGAACACATGTTATCAGAAAACATTTGCTATGCATTAATTTACACAGTTTCATTTTAAAGTTCATTTCCTCGGCTGCTCTCTCCATCACAAAAAAACTCCATTCTCTAACCGTGCTGTTCGCGGCAGTTGGTTTTCTTCCGCTAAGGAATGCGTCTGTCAGTCCAGGGAACGCCCTAGGACCAACCAGAACCGTCGACCTTGTGTCTACACGGCTGCAATCCCAAGTCTTTATACCGCGACCCTACAGCTGAGCTCGGATGGCAGCTCGAAAAAGAAAAATAGACCAAAACAGTTTCTTGGATGAGAAAGTGCAGTTCTCCAAAAACAAAAGGAAAAATTACGTTTTTATTTGTCCATTGTTTCTCGGTCATAAATTATAACGGCCTTTACCAGGCACTGTTTGATCTTTAAACAGAAGTTCAGGCTCAGTGGTGTCCAATCTCTGATGCGGAGGTACAGCTGCTTGCAAAATGTCGTCGTCCTCTCGTTCAGACTTTGTCCATACTAGATGTGCATCGCTAAACGGCATGAACTTCGGCACCCGTTCTGTCTTAGTCACCAATACCTTCACGGATCCAATGGTTGTACGGCAGAGGTAAAGGCACCCTCTTACAATGTACGCCGTGGACCCAATTCTGCTTCCCGAAGACCTTCACCGAGGTTCTTGTCGACAGGAGCACCTGGTGGGGCCGGTCCAGCGGGGTTGCTCGTTTTTGGTCCGCTGAAAGTTGTTCACGAGGACCCAGTCACCGGGATTGATGGTGTGACCTGGGTCCACAGATGCTGGTGGCAAGTTATCGTGAACCTGTTGATGCAAGACACGCAATTTAGCCATCAGGTCATACAAATAGTCCACCAACACAGGATACTCGATGTCACTAAACTTCACTGGCCTCGGCACTCCCCACACATTCGCCGGGCGACCAAAAACAATTTCATATGGACTAAGCCCAATTCGGGAATGCACTGTAGTTCTAGTTGACAAAAGTGCCAACGGCAAAGCATCGGGCCATTGGAGACCAGAACTCGCCTGAATTTTGGCTAACTTCAGCTTCAAAGTGCCATTGTAACATTCCACTAATCCAGCTGATTGGGGATGATTTGCAGCATGGAATTTTTGTCTTATGCCTAAAACCTCACACACTCTCTTCATGATCTTCCCCACGAACTCACTTCCGTTTCACTCCATACCATTCTTGGCAACCCAAACCTAGAGAAATATTCTTTGAGCAGGACTTTAGCTGTGGATGAGGCAGTATTATCTTTTAGGGGGTATGCCTCTACCCATCTAGAAAAGGCACAAACAACTACAAGGACGTATTTGAGATTGTTGCATCTTTCCATGTGGATAAAATCCAATTGCAGAACCTCCAACGGATACGTCGGAGGCGCAAAGTGACCAGCTGGAGTTGGAGTTCCCTTACCTGGATTATACATCAAACACACCATACAATTCTTGACCACATTCTCAGCACATTTAGGAATTCCAGCATTCTGCCATACTGGAGCCAACAATTTACAAAGTCCTTTCGCACTAATGTGAGACAACCCATGTGCCATCGTAACCACCGCAAGCACATACGCATCCGGCAACATCCATCTTTGGTGTTCTGATAACTCAACCCAACAACCAGTCGAATCCAATCTACCCGTAGTTTCTCTCCTCACACTCTTTTCATTTTCAGTAGCTTCAGCCTGGATTGATTTCACACACTCAATCGTATCTTCACACATTCCAGCTGCACCAATCCATCTTGCAGGGCCTGCAACATACATTCGACTCATCACATTTTTCGCTGTTTCTTTTGCAACTTAATCCGCAAATGCATTACCTCGACCAACATCATCCGTAACCTTCCGGTGAGCACTACACTTCACAATCGCAACTTGCTTCGGCAAAGTAAGTGACTAAAGAAGCTCATTTACCAACTGCCCATGTTGGATCTTAGTCCCATGGGATGTGAGAAATCCCCTTTCTTTCCACAAGCGTCCAAAACTGTGTGCAACACCAAACGCGTACTGACTATCGGTATACACATTCACTCTCTTTCCCTCAGACAAAATACACGCTCTTGTTAATGCAATCAATTCCGCTGCTTGTGCCGAATTATAGTTCACTCGTGCAGTTTCAACAATTGTGCATAATGTTGTCACGGCATATGCTGCAGTCGTATCACCATTCGGGAGCTTGTAGCATGACCCATCAACCCATAGCGTACCTTCAGGATCCAAAAGAGGAGTGTCTTTCAGCTCGACTCTACCCTTCGTTTCCTCTTCCGTCCTCAAAAAACAATCATGCTGTTCCTGACCATCTGTATCCACAGAAATCGGCAACAATGTTGCTGGATTCAATACATTACACCGCTTGATGTGCACATGACTAGCCAAAAGCGTCAACTCATAACCCGACAACCTCACACTAGTAAGGTGCTGAGTCTTGGTTCGATTTAATAAAGTATCCACTGCATGTGGAACCATCACAACCAACGTATTATCCATCACCAATCCAGCAGACTGTCGGATGGAAACAGCCGCTGCCGCTGTAGCTCTCAAACAGCTTGGCAACGCTCTAGCTACCGGATCTAAAGTTGATGAGAAATACGCACATGGACGCTGCTTATCACCAAACTGTTGAGTCAAAACTGACAATGCACAACCCTCTCTAACTTGAACATAGAGTGTAAAAGGCTTACTGTAGTCAGGAGTATCCAACACTGGAGCAGAACACAACGCATCACGCAATTCAGAAAAACTTTTCTGACAATCGTCAGACCACGAAAGAGGATTCGGTGTATCTTTACAAGTCAAAGCCAACAGAGGTTTCGCCAATAGAGAGAAATTTGGAATCCACTTTCTACAATAAGACGTGATACCCAAGAAAGCACGCACTTCTCTCTGTGTGCTTGGTACAGTCATTTGCGCAATCGCTTGAATTCGTTCTGGGGTCAAACTTCTTCCCTCCTTTGACAAGAGATGACCTAAGTAGGTCACTTCTTGGCGACAATACTGCAACTTAGAAGGTGACACTTTATGATGCAAGTCCGACAAATGTCGCAACAAAGAAAGAGTAGCTTCTTTACAAGTTTTCTCATCATCAGCGGCCACTAACAGATCATCCACATACTGAATAAGAGCAGCACCAGCAGGCAACACAAGAGTATTGAGTTGAGTTTTCAAAGCCTGACTATAGCTAGAAGGACTTTCACAATAGCCTTGAGGAGCGCGCTGGAACCGGAAGCTTCGTCCTCCTAAAGAGAAGCCAAAAATGTCTCTACTCTCCTCGGCAATTGGAATGCTGAAGAAAGCATTCTTCAAGTCAATAACTGAAAACCAAGCGGCTGAAGCAGTAATCAGAGTCAGTAAAGCAGTAATGTCCGGAACAACAGGAAACTGTGGCACAAAAATCTTATTGACCTCTCGAAGGTCGATCACAAACCTATACACAGGCGGCTGAGAAGAGTCAGTACGCTTCAAGACAGGCAGAACAGGACTGTACCTCTCGTTTCTTCAATCACACCTTTCTCAATCAAATCATAGATAATCGCTAAAAGCGCTTTTTCACCATCACTCGAAATCCGATATTGGGGAATACGTGGCAATTTAACATTCGATTTGAGCGTAACAACATAGGGTGGAATCTCCAAAAGACCCACATCATTAGGACCAGTAGCCCAAAGAGTATCAGGGAGAGAACGCAATTCCAGTGGAAGTCGATCTTTAGATAAATACATTGGAGAGATCACTTTCTTACCCAATGTAAGATGTACTCCCGAAGGAGAACAATACAATGTCGCATGCAATCTTTTTAACAAATCCAAACCCAACAAATTCTCACCACAACCTGTCATTAAAATAAGGGGTGCTTCCAATTCACAAGGCCCAATGGAAAGAGACAAAGGACTAGAAACTGGATTACATACCGGGGCGCCAGAAAATCCTACCGAAACATTCGTTAAGCCAGACAAAGGTGCGCCAGGGAGTTTAGAGTGCATGATAGAACTCTTTGCTGCACCAGTATCCAAAAGAAAAGGCTCTACTACACCTGATGTAACTACTGCAACATAAGGTCCACTCTGGTCTACTGGAACTGACACTACTACCTCTCTTTGTCCATGGCTGTCCTAGCATTCATTATAACTAGTACCCTCATTTTCAACATAATAATCATCAGTGTAGTATTGCGTAGATCTTCTAGTCTGTACATTCTGCTGATCAAAATAATTCATTGAACTCTGAGGAGGAAAAGAACGTTCGTTCTGAGGAAACGCACCACGTCCTCTACCGCTAGATACTTGCTGGAAACCACCACGACCTCTCAGACCCGACATACCACTTGTACGTTGTCGTAAAACAGGACACTCATTCTTGTAATGACCTTCCTCCCTACAATACGCACACTGATTCAGACCCAAAGGTGGTCTTGTAGCAAAATACTCAGGCTTCTGTGATATTCTCTGAAACTGTGGAGGTTGCTGAAACTGTGGACGTTGCTGTGACTCTTGCTGATTCGAGCGAGGCGGATACTTGTCTTCAAGTCTTTAGTCTTCTTCTCTACTCTATCTTTCTCATCCTTATCCCTATTCTCGTAGTACTGTGCAGTCGCCAATATCTGAGCCGACGAAGAAACAGCCCACGAACTCTGAGTCCTTCAACTTGTTACAAAGCTCTGGAAGTAAATTAAAGACAAACTTATCTACGAACAATCTTTGGCAACCTTCCGTACTCATGTTCTGACCACTATGATCTATGACAGTTTCTTTAAACCTAGTGAAGAAATCTGACACACTTTCATCTTTCTTCTGTTTGCATGCTGCTAACTTGTCCCAATTCACTCGTAAAGCCGGCATCATTGTCTTCATAAGGTTGATAATTCTGCCAGGTAAATCTTCAACTAGAGGCCCAGGCATAGCTCCACCAGCCTGTCTACCATCCCCAGCAGTAATATTAGCCCATGTATCACCTAACTCTGGCGCATGATCCTCATGACAAATCTTTGCCCACAAAGGTTGAGGAACTACGTTACCCAACAGCATGTCTATGTCGGCTAAATTCATGATGCATGCCTCAACTGTCTGGGACAATTCTTTGTAATAGCCAGCTGGATTCTTACGGGGATCAGGTAAAGACTGTTTAAGGGTCAAAACTTCTACTCTCTTCCATGGAACATGTACCCACACTCTCTGAAAATGAGGCAGAACAGGTGGATTAGCGTTTGCGTCCCCTTCTCTCCAAACTGGGGGAACCTCTCTCATTGGATATTGTCGCACCTTTCTCCTAACTGCGGAATCAGGCTCAAATAGTCGCTGAGAAGGGAAATCACTTCTACACGCAAGTACCATCGCAACTGCTTTCTCAATTCCGGGACCTACTATCGTCCCTTTCGCAAACTCGGACTGTATATTTAGCAACTCCACTGGGACTGAAGCCAAATCATTATCTTCCCATTCCTCACGAAGAAAAGTACACATAACTTCAAAAACATACCTTTGCTTGGGTGCTTCCCACTGCTGGAAAACATCCATAACTGACTCGTAAGTTATACCTCGAAACATTCGAAACCCATCTGCGAGCCAAGAGATCTAACACTGCCCGTTCTTCGGGACCAGGTAGCTGACTACGCATTTGTTTACGTGCAGAAACAGGGGTCATACTCAATGACCCAAAGAAAGGAGACAAAAGACCAGTAACAGTATCAGTCATTCGTTGTCGAGCAGAAGGAGAAGCTGTCATAAGGACAGGAGACAAAGTATTTTGAGGTGATAGAAGCGTAGGGTTAGTAGCAAGAGAAGTTGAAGGTACAGGAGAATAAGGCAAAGTAGTTCCAGACAAAACCGATAGCAAAGTCGGCGGCCCCAGAGGAGGCTGCGCCGTAGGAGGAAGAACCAGCTGAGGAGGAGCCGGTGGCTGAACAGCAACAAGAGGTTGTGCAACTGGAGGTTGCGGAGGTGCCGTAGCACTCTGTGCATAAGGGGGTGGTAATCTCAACAAATGTGACATCAATGGATCCTTCTCAGGGTCCTTCGTTGCATTCTCAAGAAGAGATGGCAAAGCTGGATAACATTTATCAATAGCCATATTATGTTGCCTATCTGACACCTCAATTGCTTTATCTTCTTCGTTTTCTTTAAACTGCCTAGCAGCTTGCATTATTGATACATCCTTTTCTCTTTTATCTCTTTTAGCTTGTTTAATTTCTCGTTGTCTGGCTTCTTTACGCCAAAGGCGAAAGGAGTCAAACATTGCCGGCCAGGCTTTCTTCCTAAATAATTTAGTTTCCAAATTGTCTAAAATCTCTGTATCAAAGCTACCATGTTGGGGCCATTGTAAGGCACCATCTTTTCTAGTATAGCGGACCCATACTTCATTAAACTTAATGGGGCCACTCCGTGTTTAGAATAGAGCTCATAAGTCGGAGTTCCAACTGGAGGTATCGGACATGAATCCTCCAATCTGGAATCCCTGTTACAACCACAACAGAATATCCTCCTAATTTTGCTAAGACTAGGCATCTTCGCTCACTAATCTAGCTTCAAACTTCAAGTGATTATCTACAACGATAGTCTCGCAAATATACGAGTCCCTCGGCTTTGGAAATTGCAATTTTCAAATCAAAACTAAGGACCAAACAAACTAAGAACCAAAAACTAAGGACTGGGAGCGACCTACTTATACTTAACTGAGGTATCAGTCACGCCACCAGAAGACCCGTCTATCGTCTCGCCGTACAAAGCATCACAAATGGGTCCAAGACAGGGCGACAGTCAGGGCAGCAGTCCTTTGTAGCCGTCAGGAAAGCGGGAAGCCTCGCAGCAAAGACCTTCAGTCCACGTTCGACATGCCGGGGTCGATGAAGTGGTGGCCGTCCTCCAGAATTTCCTCACGAAGCTCCTCACGATCTTCAGGCTTGGACCGGTACCGCTGAAGTAGCCCCACGTTGGAAGCGCCAACTGAAGAACCGGGTTTTAGAACCCAGCGGCGCCAGGGGCACGCCCAAAGTCTTCGGGGTTCACCTGTCTTAGAATATAGAGACACGGGATACTTCTGAGTGGCGTCAAAGATCAAATTTATTGGCTGCAGCCAGTAACAGAAGTCCTAGAAATCATCACGGTATGAGTTCTCAGGAGACTGCTCAACTTTACAAAGCAAGTCATCCCTTTTTATGCCAAACATTAGGCTTCAGGCAAACATTCCTTGTTTACAATTTAACCAATCACATGTTTCTACAACGAAAGTATTGCATGACGACAAACCCATTTTACAGTTGTCCGGCCCATAATCAATCATTGAACAAACCCAACATTCTTCTTTAGACAAGCCGGACAAACCCATAATAAAAAGGACCACAATCCATATCATAAATAGACCATAAAAGAAGAAACAGAAACAGATAGAAGTAGGATAATGCATGTTTGTGTGCAGTAAAACTTTATGATGTCCTGTGCTCTGATCCTTAATCTTGATCAGCTAAAGGGCAGGAACTGGTTTAACACGGTCAGCTTCAGGCAACAGGGTCCGTTCACTCAGGTCAAACAGGAGTCAGCATGAACTCGAGCTAAGGTGTACATGTCCTTAAAAGACTAGTTCAGCCACAGTCATCGGCCTATGTGAGGGCAACCACAAAATGGCTGCCATACACAAAATGGAACCCACGGGTTCAGAATTCACAGAACCTCAAGTTCACATTGCAATCTAAACAAAAGCATAAAAAAGCAAAAAGAGACTGGACCCCAGCTGCTCTTCTGAAGCTAAGGGAGAGTCTGCAAGGGCATTATGATGTGAGTCATTCACTCTTAGGTCTCTGGTTGCTGAGCCTGTTCCTCAACTGGTCCTGGTGTGCCCAGAATTCCTCAGCCTCGGCAACACTGCAGCAGATTGAGTACTTTAAGAAGGCTATGTTGCATATTTTTGATGTGCTTCTGGCTCCCTCCGCTGTGCCTTTGGTCCCCAAGGAACCGCAGGTTCCCCATGTCTGGTTAATGCCAGCAAATCCATCCTCTGCAGTGCCAGACCCCTTGGTAACTGCCTCATACCAACTCCAGTGCATGCTTCCACGCCATCTCCAAGACCTGTGCCTGGCTCTTGCTCTTCGATGCCTGTGCCAGCAGTGCAAGAAGAGGACCCAGTTCTGATGCTGATATTGCAAACCAAACCAACTTGTCCCCAATTGTAGCTGATGTCGCAATACCAGATTAAAAAAATGCAACCGATCGTCATACAGCCAGACTCTGACCTTGTGCCACTACCAGAATGGAAACACCAGTAGGGGTTGCATTATCTTATTGGCTCTTGCCAGAGTTCAGAAACAAGGTACATCGGAGGATGGTGATGGTGAGGTTAGAAATGGCTCCCCCCGCCCCCCATATTACACAGATGACAACTTTTACATTGACTTGCAAGACCACAACATGCTTGACACTTCCTCTAAGGCAGGATTTGACTTACAACAGTGGTCATCAGCGCTAAAATGTTTCTCCTTGCAGTGGTGGCCCAGCTGGCTGATGAGATCTTTGATTTACAAGTGCCCTCAGTTGAGACCAAAAGGAAAGTCACTACAGAAAATGTGCAGCCTTGAACGGCTAAGTTGGACCTTTTCTGTCCTTTTAACAATGCCTATACCAATATCTTGAAGGCCACTTGGTCAAAGCCTTGTTCCTGCCCACCAGTGAACAGGTAAATAAGTCGCCTAGAGTCACAGGCTGGCTCTTGGCATTCCTGAGTTTCTAACTAAACATCCTACTTCAGTGCACCTTGTGGTTCAAGTCTTCAGCCAATAAGGTGAATCTCCCTTAATTCCCAATGACTGCTCCGGATAGAGAATCCAAGAGGATTGAAGCTTTTGGCAACAGTATGTTTTCCTCTGCCAGCCTGGCGTTGTGGTCGGTTAATGCTGTCTGCTTAATGGGTCGTGACACCAGACTCAAGTTATTCGAGTGGCTCTGGATTGGACAAGGAATGTGTGGTACCCAAAACTTCTGGGCATGAGCATCTGTCTTCTCTGCTTTGGGAGGTTTCAGCAACAGGGCAGGGTCGTTCACCTAAATCTGCTCATTATACAACAATATGCGTGTAAATTGAGCGGTGGCAGCTGAATGCGCTTGACCATCTGCCTGCGATGGTAGTTGTCATCCTTGCCACCAGGCGCCCTTCAATTAAATCCATTCATGCCAGGCTCTGTGATGGGACAAATTTGTGGCTTGATGTTGCACTTGTAACATTGACCCCTTACAAGGAAGTTGTCGGATGTCCTTGTGTTTGTTTTGAATTTTAACCAGCAAAGCCTTGCAGTGAGCACTATTAAAGGTTATTTGTTAACATTTTTGGCCTTTCTGCTTTTACTGGACCAACCAGCCTTCTTCAAATCACCTATTGTGATGAGATTTATTAAAGGTTTGAAACACTTATTCCTTCACAAACAGTTTGTGATGACACCCTGGCACCTTAACTTGGCCTTGACATTTCTCATGTGTACACCCTTTGTGCCAATTCGTAGTTGCTTGCTGCATCTCCTAACTTTGAAGTCGGTCTTTCTCATTGCAATTATGTTAGCTCGTCAAGTGAGTGAACTCCATGCACTTTTGAGGCAACCACCATACAACTCTTTTCTCACGGACAAGTTAGTGCTGAGGACTCCAGCGAGATTTTTGCCAAAATGTACTACTCCCTTTCACATATCCGTTACCCTGCCTTCATTCTTTGCTCCCCCTCACCATTCAAAAGAGGAGAGACTCTATTGACTGGACCCCAAAACCGCTCCGACATCAGTGCTAGTCAGGAAGCACTGCCACCTTGATGGTCATGTCTGATAGGAAGGAGTATTCGCTTGCTCAGTCCTGAAGGACTTTTTCGTCGGAGTCCACTCAAACAACCCTCCACCTTGGAGAGGTGGTACTCTGGTTTCTATTCTAAGATGAGGTTTCTTTGTTTAGAAGTATCTATCAGATGAACAAGATACTCATCTTTGGGAATTCTATTTGTGGTGGATACTCTTCTAGCTGTAGATTCCTCACCTCCCTATTCTGTGGAGTGGCCTTTTTTAACATATAAAAAAAGTCCCAAGTTAAAGATCAGAACACTGATAAAAAATAAATGGGTGCGAAAAGGTAAATAAGAAACTGATACCAGCACACAGGTGTGGTGCTTACGTGCATCACTGCTCCTTCTTTACCGTAGCCAATACAGAGAAGACCTAGCACTGCTGAAAATCGTTTCCAGATCCAGCCTAACACCTGGGCAATATTCGAAGGTGAGGAATATGTGGTTAGCTAGAGCATCCACCAACTTCACCGAAGATAAGTAACTTGTTCTTCAGTAGCTGAAATCATACGTACTAGAAAGCAAGTTAACCAGAAAATGCTTTGGGGGGCCTCTACAAAATCTCTTTTGCAAACCTTCAAGATGATTGTTTTGAAAATTCTCCTTTCTATGAAAATCTAAATTGAGCAGAATTGTCGGGTTGGGTTTACGTTGGATGGAGTGATGTATAGAAAACCATCCCCTCAATGAATTAGGCCATGGCAGCATCTGTCATTCTAACATAAGCTGCAAATGTTTTGTGTCTCAAGAAAGGCCAAATGATTGCCAAACGTATAACCTGCACCTAATTACAGAGCTTGAGTTTCCATTGGTTTTAGATTTCCACCTCTATATTGAGTAACTCAGTAGAGATCTGATGACGTTGGAAGGTTTGATTCCTACTTCTCTAACATACCAGAATCAATGCCTCTTTTCATACTGCCATACGTATAACCTGCACCTACTTACAGAGCTTGAGTTTCCATTGGTTTTAGATCTCCACCTCTATATTGAGTAGCTCAGAATTGATCTGATGACGTTGGAAGGTTTGATTCTCTAACATACCAGAATCAATGCCACTTTTCTTACCTGCAAAATTTAGATTGGTTCTTAGATGCTTTTCGACAACAGGCTTTAAATTCTAGTAATGTCTGCACTTGGGGCTGGTATCTGTGGATTCAGTCGGAGAAGCGCACCGCCTAGGGTGCCAGGTGGCTACGATGGGGATTACTGATTAAGGTTGCACTGCCCTATCTGGCTGTACCGCAAGTCCTTCGGTGCACTTTCTTAGCAAGATTCTTTCTGACAACCTCTACGCCATGGTCCATTACAGCAATCCATTCCACAATTCGCTCCTTCTACAGGGCAGCACTTTCTTTTCTCGCTCATTGATAAGATATCTTGGTGTCCAGGACAGTCTAGTAATTCCTCTTTCAGATCTAACACTTGGCAATATTCCCTCGCCTGTGGAGAGTTGACGGTCAGTGTAGTATCAACCCTTGGCTGTCTAGTAGTCCTTGAGTGCTCTACTTGGAACCCCTCCTTAGCCCATGGGGACCACATCAATGAACAGCTGTGGGTCTTGAACTCCCATCTTTATACTGGTTTCCGAGACTGAAGATGTGTATTCTAGGCCTGATTCCTGGGAACCTGCTTTTGTTGGTTTGCCTTTCATGTGTCCTAGCCAGACCACTTCTAAGCCTAGCTTCCCTCTGCAAGGGTGCTCTGCCCAGCAGGACAGTCTGCAGGTGGAGTGCCCACTGCAGAAGTACAAAGAGGTGAGAGCAGACTGCATCCGGCTGTTTACAACCCTTGCTCACAGAGATTAGGAAGAGGAATATGTGCCCTTTTAAAGAGCTCCTTTCCCTAACGGATTCTGAAGGCCTCACCCTGCCACCTACCTAATAACAGCTGCAGTCAGTCACATACAGTTTAATGTATCAGGAAGAGCCCTGGCGTTATTAAGAAAACCCATCCTTTTCTCTCACCATAGAATCTGGTACAGTCCTCCCCTCCATCTAGAAGTCTAGCAGATTCCAGCAATACACATTGCTGGAGAAATCAGCTTCTCCTCCATCTTTTATTCTGGTCCATACTGTAGACTTCCAAAATAGAACACCCAGGCCCCAATCACTCATGCACGGCACACTGTCATATCCAGCACACGTGCAGTGCATGAGATGCTGTGTTCCTTATTCAAAGTTCCTTGTGAGCAGCGGAATGTTATATGATTAGGTCTGTAAATGTGCATTCATGTCTCAGGTTCAAGCATGTCACTATAAGCCACCACAGCGTTCCACGCATAAAACCTTCAACAAGGACAGAAGTGTCCTGCAACTATGGTGGTGCACTCCTTCCCATCCAGGACTAGATCCGCAATCTATCATTGTCTAAAGACTGGGCCTAGGTCAATGTGCCAGCATGGGATTAGTGTGAGGAATTGTCAAAAAGCCAGATCATGGGTGTGCAGGGCAGGGGACACGGCTGCACATCTTGCAGGGGACATTCCCGCCATTAGAGTCAGCCACCACAATGATATGGATAGATTGAGCAGTACTCTAGGGGTGTCGCCCTTTCTCCTTAAGCCTATGCTGCCAGCACATTCCCCAGTGTGTGCGGACTTCCCATGATTCTGGCTTACTGCAGAGCACCGAGAGGCTCGCTGCCCCAGTCCACTCAAGGTTGTGAACTCCCCCTGCTTTCACTGGTCTGAGGCCCTCAGTGTTATTGCCACAGTCCTCCCACCCCACTAGTTTCCCTCCATATATCTAAATCTTGGTGGTCCAGCAACAAATAAAGGCCGAGGTCAGCGCACTAGTCGTCTCCCAAATAAAATGAGCAGGACCACGGGCACATTTCAACAAGTTTCATTCCATGAATGCACACGTTCCTCATAGAAGTTCGTGAGTGAGTCGCACCCACTATAAAAGCATGACACAACTACTCCTATATAAAGCGTTATGACTTGGTCAGTGCTTTTATAATCCAAGATTTTATTTTAGACTCGGCTACACTTTCTGGCCAAATTCACTTCCCTTAATTTGTTAAAAAAAACAGTTGTGGATCTTAGATCCTTACAGTTTAGGTTGTTACTGTTGTCCAACTGTTTTAATTGTATTTCTTTTGAAACACTTTTAAATGCAGCACATAAGGCCATACAATTGTTAAATAAAACATTTAAACGGTACGTTAATTGGAATGACTTGGAGGTCTCAATCGCTAGATTCCTATAAAGTGCAGCTTGGTTTTAATATTAAAGTTTCAAGGGAGCACACGCCGTTGTCATTCAGCCAGATGTAACACTTCTTAAAGCTTCATTACATGAAGTGTCGAGGGCCCTGTGCATGTGCTTGTTTCCTCTAGGCTTTCAGAAGTCTGCGAATATATTTACAACCTCCTCCTACCCTGTCTGCTTTTCTTTGTGGCGCTGCACTGCTGTCAGACATAGAAAGGGGGTGAAAAAGTAATTTTAACATAGTTTAGTGTTGCCACAAAGGAAAGTAACCAACATCTGTTTTCCCTTTAACTGCATCCAAATGTTATTCCCTTTCCTCCAACCTTTTCGCAAACGCATACAAATGCAGAACCCGCAATGGGATAGTTAATGGTTTTAACCTACTATTTAGTTTAAAAATATGATTTACATGTTGGTAAATTATCTGTTCTAATGTTAGTGGAAAGCAAGCAGAGCTGGCGCGAACTCTTTGAATTCCTTTGTGACAAAATAGCAGCTTGGTGTTGTGCATCACTACACAGAACCAGCTCGACTTATGAAATTCTGTTTGTAAAATTAGGTTGTCTCATCCATTCATAGAACTGAGTTAACATACAAGTAGTATTGGAATAATGGGTTTGAGACCTGCGCTTGAGTTGTTGAAACGCATTTGCCTAGCTCGTTGTATTGCTACACGTTCTTGCATCTAAAATGGAAAGGTTAATTCATACCATACCAAGCATTGTTTTACTATGATGTTTAAGAGTTGCTGAAACCCAAGGTTCAGAGCTCCTTCCACTTGGAGCTATAACAAATGATGCTGCCTGTATCCTACTACATGAGACTTTTCACTTCAAAAGCATTAATTTGGTTGAGCTCTCCAAGTCAGAGGAAGTCTGGGTTAAAGTTCATATTAATAATACAGAAACGGTGTTTGCATTAGGTGATAATCACCATGTTACAGCAGAGAACATATGTCATTTTCTGGTCACTTGTCAGTGCACAGGAAGGGTTGAGCATTGCAAAACAAATCCTATTCATTCAGAAGGTTGCAGTTAAGGCCTTTTCCCCCTGCCTACTTACTTTTAAGGGAAAAAGGTACAGAAAATAGACACCAGGTCATAAGTTATTTACATTAGGTTGCAAGCGTTTACCTTCTTCCTGCTGCCTGGAACCAGAAATACTTTCATAGTACCCATTGGTGTATAAGGGGGCTCTGGCATGACATTGTCCATGACAATGGTTCTGACACCTTCACAGTATAAATACATATATATTTTTTTGTGTGATAGACCAAAGTAGTGATAATAAATGTAGATAATTAGCACGGTATTTCGCACAAGTGTACTAATAATCACACTTTGACTCATTTATTATTGGGGCAGCTTTCATTGTTACCACAGTACTGCTCAATTGACGTGAGAAAACAATGCTTAGTCTCAGATTTCATCCTTGGATTAGTTCACAGAAGAACATCTTAGGTCATAGACCCAAAACGTAGTTATTGTGATAGAAGAGCAGGAATGGGATATCCTGTTTTTAACTGAAACGTGGATCAAGGAGGACAACTTGACCTCCATTGCACTTGCAGTCCCTTTGGGTTTTAAAATATGCCTCGCCAACCGCCCTGGGACAAAAAGAGGCGGTGGTGTAGCCATTATTTTTAAAGAGCACTTAGCATTGACATCCTCAGCCCCCACTGCTATTCAAGGAATTGAAGGCCTCCACTTTTGCTTCCAAGTGAGCCCTCAGCTATCACTAGCAGGACTAGTGCTATATCGCCCCCCGGTTGGCACGGACCCCTACCTAACTACTCTATTAGACACGATTGTCCAGAGTTCGCTCCTCCATCCCCTTTTTATTGTGGTAGGCGACTTTAACATCCACATGGACAAACCCGACTGCGCCATGGCAGAGCTGCTCAGAACCACGCTAAACACGGCCAGTCTCAGACTGATCAATGAGGGCCCTACACACACAGGGGGCCACACTATTGATCTCATCTTTTCTAATATCAAGAACGTGCTGTCTGAGACACCTCTCCCTCTGACATGGTCAGACCACGCACTCGTACCATTTACACTGAACATTGCGAATGATATCCCTGTGTCGAGTAAATGCTACTTTCTGAAGAGGCAATGGAAAAAACTGACCCCTGATACTATGTGCCCGGTCCTTGCGCAAACCATCCCTTCCCTGACAAACAATGCCAATACGGATGCTATACTTCTCAATGAATGGATCGGAAAGATGGTTTCCTCCATTGCTCCAGCCTCTCGGGCCCTATCAAAAAGAGACTCCCCCTCAGCTCCCTGGTTCTCGCAGGAACTTAGGAATGAGAAAGCGGCCTGTAAAAAACTGGAGAGACTCTGGAGAGCAAACTACGGCCTGGAAGAAAAAGCTAGGTACAAGGAAGCCTCCAAAAAATTCCGGAAAGCCATTAGAAAAAGTAAAAAGCGTTTCTATGCGGATTCGATTCTCCAAGCAGAACAGTCTAGCAAACAAGTCTTCAAAGTGGTACAGTCGTTTTTTAAGCCAAAATGTGTTGAAAGAGAAGTTGTACCCACAGCTACGCTATGTGAGCAAATTTCAGAGTTTTTTTATCATAAAATCAAAAAAGTGTACGACTCTTTTGGTCCAGTAATAAAAACAGTGAAGCAGGACCTAGCGAATAATGGCGAGCGAGGAGAGACCCTCACCCAGTTCATACATATCCCCCTGAGTGAGGTAAGGCAAGAACTTAGCCGCTGCAAATCCGGCTCCCCTGACGACCCCTGCCCAGCTAAACTATGGAGTGCCATAGCGGATTCGGTAGCCCCCACACTTCAATGTATTTGGAACTCTTCCATCACTTCAGGCACTTTCCCGGACGTCTGGAAGCACGCTACTCTCCTACCCCTAAAGAAGAAACCTAATGGGGACCCAGATGACCTTACGAATCTCCGCCCAATATCCCTACTAGCTGCCCCAGGTAAAATGCTGGAAAAAATTATACAGCGCCAATTGAGCAAATTTGTGGAAACCAACAACATCCTACATGAAACTCAATCGGGCTTCCGTCCCGGCTTTAGCACAGAAACAGAGCTCATAGAGGTAGCCGAGTCAGTGAGGTGGTCGATGGATGCAGGAAACTCGGCAATGTTGGTACTCCTGGATCTGTCGGCCGCCTTCGATACGGTGGACCACGCCAGTCTACTCAGCCGGCTGGCAGAGATAGGTATTCAGGACAGAGCACTGGGGTGGATAAACTCCTACCTATCACTTAGAACGCAGAAGGTGGCACTTGGGACGATTTCGTCCACACCCAAAACGCTCAGCTGTGGAGTCCCGCAGGGATCGGCCCTCAGCCCCCTTTTGTTCAATATCTACCTGGCTCCTCTCTTCACGCTAATTGCCAACTGGGGTGTCAAGGCAATCTCATATGCCGACGACACCCAGTTGGTATTTCCGTACTCTGAGATGACGCAGGATTCTTTCTCAAATTTCAAAGGCTGTCTCCAGGACATAGCGCACTGGATGAACACCAATAAATTAAAACTAAATGCTAATAAAACCGAAGTCATTTTCTTCGGCAAGGGTCCCTCCCCCGCCCCTGAACTCTGGTGGCCGACGGAGATGGGCCCGCCCCCTTCACCCAGTCACTCGGCAAAAAATCTTGGAGTGAGATGGGATGATAACATGTCCTTTACATCCCATATCCAACAAGTGGCCGGATGCTGCCTGAGCAAGCTGAGAAACCTTCGAAAAATTCTAAGACTCTTACCGGAGAGCTGTAGAAAAACGGTTGTCCACGCGACTGTCACTTCACGGCTGGATTATGCCAATGGTTTATACCTTGGCCTCCCAAAATACCTGACTCATAAGCTCCAGGTAGTTCAAAATGCGGCTGCGAGACTGTTACTGCGAATTCCTTTCAAGCAGTCAGTCTCTCCGCATCTCCGAACCCTGCATTGGCTATCAGTTGCCAACAGAATAAAATTCAAAGCTCTGACGCTTGCGTTCAGATCTCTGCATGGCTCCTGCCCACAATACCTGAAAAACCGCCTTCCAAGATACTCCCAAAGCCGTGCACTACGGTCTAATGACCGTGTCCAACTGGTCGTCCCGCGGGCAAAAAAGGCCCGACTAGGCGGTCGGACCTCTTCAGCTAACGTCTCCGCTCTGTGGAACTCCCTGCCACAAGCAATTCAACAGGCCCGCTCCGAACCCTGCTTTAAGAAACTACTAAAGACTTGGCTTTTCACCCAGCCACGCTAGCTCTCCTATTTTTTTTTGCCTCAGGTTATTTGTGTTCTACTAGCGCCGGGACACCTCCGCGAGAGGTAGCTGTTCGCGCTGTATAAAATCCAGTATTATTATTATTATAATTACTTCTCGTATTTAGCCCTTTGTGTTCGTTATATGATTATATAATCTTGTTTAAGTTACTCTACATGAAAAAAGTAACAGCAAAGTAATGCACATTAAAAAGTAACAGCTTGATATAAGCTATTCATGCAGCTCTGTTGGGTGTAACGTGCTATACAGGGCACCATGACCTGCTCCACTCTTTGCCTCTTGTGAATTATGGCCCATCTCACACTTAACAGTGCTAACAAATAGCATATTACAATTTGCACATCTACACAAATGCTAATTTTACATTTCAGTGCATTTGCTGCTCAAAATACTGGGGTATAAAACCCATATCAAGCAAGGTCCCCGTGAAACAGAGAAAATATTTCCCAGGTAGCTATGAAATTTGGAGGTCTTTGTCATAATGGCACACCCAAACCACTTTGCACAGATTTACTATTGTTCGCTGTTTGATAAAAATTCATTTCATGAAATGTAATTGTTGGGGCGGAAAAGGTCCCCTGCTTGCCTCAGAAGAGTGTGGAGCCATGCCCCATAGTAAGTTCTGCATGTGTTTTTGATTTTTAGGCCTCAGTGTATATGAGAATCAATTCAATTCAAAGATGCTTTATTCGGTGTGTATGAATACAACCATATAGCAACAAACATAAAAATAAATACAACATACATATGTGTCAGTTTTGGTTTGCCAAATGCCTTGGTAACTTGAATACATTATACATATAACAACACATATCCGACAATCTTTAAAGTACTTTTTGGTACATTTGTCTACTAATGTATGTGCAAATTTAGCAATATTAAAGTGCAAAAATAATTATATCATCCTTACAGGTATATAGCTTCCAGTGAAGCATACTTCTACTTATACATGTGCAAAATGGCAAGATAAAGTGCAAAGCAACTATACCGTTCTTTCTGTGTACAATATACACAATAGCAGCACTTGTCCGGCATTAGTAGATGTGCAATTTTAGCATAATAAAGTGCAAAGTGACTATACCATCCTTCCTAAAGTGCAGTATGCATTTAGCAGCACAAAATCCGAATACTTTAGGAATGTATCTCAGAGGTTCAAGAAAAAAGTGCATCGTTGGTTGAGTTCATACACTAATTGATTTTCGTACAGAAATACATTTTAAAATATAAGTGGCCTCATGGAAACATACATCTGGGGTCTCTAAATTAAACATCAATTGCATCGCTGTTTGTATACTACGCATATTATATTTTAAAAAGATGGGTTTCAGATAAAATTTCCTAAAAGAAGTATAAAAGTTACAAGATAGCAAAAAGTGACAAGTGCTCTGTTTAGATTTGTCATCACAGGGACAAAGACAGGTACCGGGTTTCTTAGTTACAGGGAATGCCACTAGATGATGCACAATTCCCAACCGGAGACGGGTCAATACAAAACGGTGGGAGCTGATACTAACAACAGTAAGGTAAGTTTGGAAACCTTCATTAGTGTTATATTCCAGATAGAGATTAAACGTACTTTGTTTTACATATCTTTCCATTCTAATCCCATCTGTATATTTAAGGAATGAAACTTTGAGCTCCCGCTTCGACAACGCAGACCCCGTTGTTAGATCTTTAAAGATGTTTAGACCATACAGTGTCTTAAACCAATTTTGTATGTGGCTTAACCAGGGAATATTTAATCAGCGATCGAGCTTAATACAGTCAGTAATTACATCCTGGGTAAATTTTGTCTCTTCCTTTGCCCAGATTGAGCGCCATAGGGACAAAGGTCGTAAAACAATTAGATCATTAACATAATTTATGTCAAATTCTCTATGTACTATCTCAGTTGAGGCCGTAGTCGGGGCACAAATTAATCGTTTTAAAAACGCATTCTCCTCGCGCTGGATCAAGTTAGCACTCTGGGCATTATATCCCGGCCCCGTATATGGCTGATGTTATACATCTTGCATTATATATGGACAACATTTCGTGAATTCTGCGACCCCCTAATTTGGCAGCAAATCTAAAAACACAACTTGTATTCCTAGCCATTTTAAAAAGGACACTTTTTTGTTCACTGTCCCACCTCCCGTCTCCTGAAAAAGGGATGCCTAAATAACAGAAACTCCTGACAGATTCTAATCTTTCCCCATCTAAAAAAAGGGCTTGCATTTTCTTGGTTTCTTACCACATATCATTGTAACCATCTTTACTTTATTAATTTTCAACTTCCTACTTTCAGTAAATATGTAGAACTGATTAATTAGATGTTGCAATCCGTTTTGGGTCCCGGAAAGAAGGACCGCGTCATCCGCGTATAAGAGGATTGGGATTGGGTTACCATTAATGATAGGTGCATCGGCATTAGTCTGTCTTAAAATTTGGTCTACGTGAATTATAAAAAGGGAGAACAGAAGAGGGGCAAGTACACATCCTTGTTGGATACCTCTCTTAATTTTAAAAAAAGGGGTGCACTCTCCATCTGTTCCAAATCAGACTTTGCTGGACAAATTGTTGTACAGCCTGGCAAGCAGATGAATGATTTCAATAGGGGCACCCATCGCCAGGAGGATAGGCCAGAGCAGTGCGTGTTCCACCAGATCGAATGCTGAACTCAAGTCAGCAAAGCACAAGAATAGATTACCATCTTTAGCTTTAGTATACTTGCTGACTATAAGTTCCAGGTTCACGCACTGCTCCATTGTTCCCATCCCCCTGCGGAACCCATACTGCACTGGGGATAAGATGTCGTTTTCCTCAACCCAGGCTTCCAGTCTCACTAATAGGACTCGACTAAGGATTTTAACTGTCGAGTCCAGAAGTGAAATGGGACGATAGTTTCGAGCTTCGGACCTAGATCCTTTTTTGTAGAGTGGTACAATAATTGACTGCCCCCATGTTAATGGTAGGTTGTCTTCCACGGCCGTGTTAAAATAGCGTGTCAATATTGGTGCCCATAGAGTCATTTCGTGTTTATAAAAGTCCATGGGTACCCAGTCAGGCCCAGGTGCTTTGCCACCCTTACTATTTTTGATTGCCTCTGTAACTTCATTTAAAGTTAAAAATAACTGCATTTTCTGCCATTTAAGGCATGGTACTGTATCAGCACTTAAAATGGACCCATCTGGATTAAAATCGGAGTTAAAAATTTCAGAAAAATGGGCAATCCATGCGTGGCAACTAACATGCAAACTGATTTCAGGAATATTGTTGTTCTTTAAAAAGGGACCGTTTATAGTTTCCCAGAATAATTTGTGATCTTTTGTTTCGGCAGCCATATCCAATTTCTGCCAAGCATCATTTTGCAACTCTTTTTTTCTGGATGCTAAGGCAGTCTTATAATTAAATCGCGCTTCTCGGATTCTGTCTTTATCTCTTGGTTTAACATCAAGCGCTATTTTTAACTTTTTTAGTGACTGAGCACAGTGCTTGTCAAACCACACAGTTTTATTTCTCTTAGGCTTTCTATTTCTTACAGCCAAGGAGTTCTCAACAGTATTAGTTATTTGCAAAAAACTAGAAAGTAAAGCGGGCGCGATCACATTAGGTGCTAGGCAATAGCCAACCTCTCCACTACATTTGCGGATAATATCCTCCATTAATTTATTGGGGTCTATTTTGGTCCATTTGATCCTCATGCCATTTGGTCTCTCGGCCGTAATCCCATGGACAGGCCTACTATACACATTTGTTTATGGACCCCAACCCATTAATTCCATTGATATACTATTATGGTCACTCACTGGCTGCTCTATTACCCAGACATTGGAATAAACAGAACCATTGGACACCAGGATATGATCAATGTTTGAGTGGGCATCTCTCCCTCTAAATGTTGGGCACTTTTCATTATTTTTATTCTTTGTACATTCATGCATGTGTATGATGAGTGCCCATTGTTACATTGAATGAGATCCATAGTTGGGCTCTGTGGTCTGCAGAGACATACCATGTGCACCCTTCTTTACCCTAAACATACCCATCCCTCCCTTTACCACTACTTAACCCTTAGCTCTAAATGTAATATTTAATTTATTTTCTTTTTTACTGGGGAAACACCCCTTTTTTAAATTTACTCCCAACCTTCCTTTACCACTACCCCTGCCAAACCCTAAAATTACCCATACCTCCCTTTACCATTACCCACCCCAAACCCTACATTTACTCTTACCTTCATTTTACCATTGTTCACTTCTGAACCCTGAAATTACTTCCCCTCACAATGTGTGTGTGTGTGTGTGTGTGTGTGTGTGTGTTCGTGAACTTTTACAGGACTCCCTTGGCACAGTGTTGGCTTTTAATTAAGCCTGCCCTCATGCAAACACGACCTACTAAAGGAAATGAATGCAGCATAATTAATCAAATTAACTCGAACTTACTGAAAGAAAAGCACTTTTAAACGTAACACGGACTTCATGTCCCAGGAATCATGGAAGTGGCATTACAACCAACAAACGTCCACTGGGGGGCTTGAAATAAAAAGAGCCGGAAATCAGAGATTACGTTTCTCAAGTGATCTGTTGCAGCCCTGGAAGAAGAGGTCCTGTACCTGGAAACGCGTTGGCATATTTATTGAAAGTGAAGTTTGGAGGCAGGCATAAAAACGCAAAGCCGGATGGCAGAGCACTGCTGTGTGCTTTCCTAATGCTTCAGGCATTTTGAGGATGAATATATATATATATATATATATATATATATATATATATATATATATATATATATATATATATATATATATATATATATATAAATATTCTGAAAGAAACAGGTTAGTGTTAGATTCCTTACCTTAGAATATCCCCAGGCGACAGACTGGATCCGGAAAGTTTTGCGTAGCAGTACCCCTGCGCGTCGGTAGGCGTTGTCTGCGGCTCCTCGTCCGTAGTCGGCGCCGGGATGACGTCGTCGGAGTACTTAGACGCCGCCCTCACGCGCTGACGTCAGTTCTTCTTCTTTTTTCCGCGCCGGCTAGCGCAGATCCGGAAAAAGCAGTACTTCTTAGTCACTTTTTGACACAACTTTTTCGATCTATTTTGATAATTTTTCGAGTCTTTACGACTCTCGGTGCCGATAGGGATGCCCGGGTTCAAGCCCTGTGCCGACTGATGTCGGTTACCGATCCCCACCGTCAGTGCCTCTTTTGCCTTGGAGCCGACCACGAAGACAAGTCGTGCCCCGACTGCCGGGCCTTGACGTCGAAAGCTAGGCGGGGGCGGTCCCATAAGCGCCTCGAGCTCCGGCAGTCGGCCGTGCGCCGCTCACAGTCCCGGTCCAGGAGGGGGTCGAGGGACCGGTCGCGGGCCCACAGTCGTCGAAGCTCGGCGACTCGTCACCATTCGTCGGGCTCCAAGTCCTCAGGTAAGAGGCACAAGAAGTCGAAGAGGTGACATCGCTCTTCCGACTCCCCCCGGACGCTCGCGCGATGTGGCCGGGGGTTCGGGCGACACCGCCCCTGCAGCTCCGCCGGTGTCGCAGGTGTCGTGGCCAGCTCCATACCCGCCGGTCCCTGGGCCGAACGCGACGCCGGAGGAGATCGATGCCTTCCTCATGGCCATGAGGTCGCTCTCTCCTCCGTCGAGTCCCGCAGAGGTGCCTTTGGGCCCCGCGGCCCCGTCTGGTAGTCCAAGCGGGCTGGGTGCTTCGGCCCCGGCGCTGTCGGATGCTTCGGCCCGGCGCCGTCAGCGACTTCGGTCCCGGCGCCGCAGGACCCCACTGGATCCGGATCCGGGTCGCCGCCGGTCGACCTTACGACCCCGCCGGCGTCGACCCCCAGGGTGTCGCCCCCGACGCAGTCACCGGATGGCGTCGTCCCCGGTCCCTCCCTCGGTCCGGATCCGGCGTCGGACCGGCGTCGCTCGACGACGCATTCGGCGCCGGCAGAAGAGCAATTCTTCTATGATCCGGCCCCATCCTTTGAACCTGAATTTCAGGAGATGGAGGGCGAGGGAGACTGGGAGGGGTCTGAGGACCATCTGGCACGGGAGTGCCAGTCGTATCAGGACTGGGCAGATGAGCTAGGGGAAGCCAGTGGTGTGGACACTACGCCCGACACTGGCTTTGTCTCCCCTCCTACCGTGGCTACGGAGGAGGGGGCTGCTTACAGTGTGGTGCTGACGAGGGCGGCCAAGGCCTTGGCTCTTGAGCTCCCCGTCACGACAGTGAGAACTAACATCCTCACTGTGGTCCTTAAACCGCAGGCAAGCTCTTCGGAGCCTCTACTGCTGTTTAATGCAGTCCACATAAGTTTAACCATTCGTAGCCCACCTGAAACCTTTTATAACGCAAATATCTCAAACTACTTAACGTATTTACGATAAACCAAAATTGAATGCAGCCTAATAAATTTGGAGTATTTATTTTCAGCAGTTTTTGCTGTAGCAGAGACTAAAAATTCCTAAGGCAAATGCAATATTTGTATTGCTCCAAATAACGGAGCCCTCTTAACCAATCTGCATTAAATTTAAATCCAAGAGCCAAGTTGAAATGAACTAAAAAGTGTGTCCGGTTTCATGCCATTGGTGAAATGCTCACGAAGTGTTTGAGAGCAATAAAAAATGTACATTTCATGTTTAAAGTGGAACTTGCCGATAACTATAGTCGATACATACTACTTTGTTACACACAAACCTCCCAGGAAGAGGTTTTTTTGCAGTTTATAAATATCTTTGCAGTACTACAGGTCTTCAATTCATTAGGTTAATAAATTGAGAGAGGACCCCACGCGTTCCAGGGAACAGGGTACCAAGTGACAATGTAAAGTCAAAGAGAAATCCCCGGAAGAGTATATGTATTTGGATACCTAAGCACAAATAGACAGTATGGATAACTCCATATCAATACTGAACAGTCTGGTCACGGACTAGTATGTGATGTTCACAATTTTTTATTAGTTAAAATATACATCATAGTTAAAATTTCAGTAGAAATACAATTATACTGAAAACATTCGATAAAAAGACACACATTAAAAAATGGCGAAAATTCAGAGATTATACAATAATTAAAAAACAATTGAATCTATTCAAATTCAACTGAACAACACAATACATGTAAAGGTACACAATTTCTAAATTATCGACATACTTTCATTAAAGGAAAACGGATAAACAAAGGACAAGAAGAACCCCTCTATACACAGAAAATAAGAAATGTAGTCACAGATAAAGGATGATTCAACAGCCTATCCAATAGTATGCTAGAAGCCCTGGTATTGCAATATGCAAGATATCCGGGATTCTAGTGGCTTGAATTCATACGAAAATGCAAAAGGCGTCGACGCGTTTCGGTGTATCAGCACATGGATATCGCTACACCTTCATCAGGACGGTATCGATAGGGGTCATCTGATTCAGTGGATGGAGATCAAGGCTGTATAAGACAGAATTATATCAGTCAATATCTGGTGCCCTCCCTCTTGGTGAGGCAATCTTTACACAACACACCCTTTGATGGATGGTGGCATTTAGTTAAGAATTCTATCTACAAATCTTTTGCATTTTCGTATGAATTCAAGCCACTAGAATCCCGGATATCTTGCATATTGCAATACCAGGGCTTCTAGCATACTATTGGATAGGCTGTTGAATCATCCTTTATCTGTGACTACATTTCTTATTTTCTGTGTATAGAGGGGTTCTTCTTGTCCTTTGTTTATCCGTTTTCCTTTAATGAAAGTATGTCGATAATTTAGAAATTGTGTACCTTTACATGTATTGTGTTGTTCAGTTGAATTTGAATAGATTCAATTGTTTTTTAATTATTGTATAATCTCTGAATTTTCGCCATTTTTTAATGTGTGTCTTTTTATCGAATGTTTTCAGTATAATTGTATTTCTACTGAAATTTTAACTATGATGTATATTTTAACTAATAAAAAATTGTGAACATCACGTACTAGTCCGTGACCAGACTGTTCAGTATTGATATGGAGTTATCCATACTGTCTATTTGTGCTTAGGTATCCAAATACATATACTCTTCCGGGGATTTCTCTTTGACTTTACATCTTCAATTCATTAGGCCCAGCTTTAAAAACATCTGCTAAAGAAAGTAACAGGCAAGGATGTTCTAACAGATCTTGACTCTTAAACCCTTATAAACAAACAGAAAACACGTTCACTTTTTAAGAGCCGGTAATAATTGTTAGATACAGAGTACTTTTACAGAATGGCTCCAGGCTGTGTTGGTTGTTGGACTGTGGAGAGGGAAGATTGGATGCTTTTCCAAGTCATTCTTTGCTGACAATTGTGCTGAAGCAAATAAAAAGGCTGGGCAGCTCTTTCATTAGCATTGCATCCTTGTTGTGTTTGTTATCCGAGACACCACTATGCCAGAGAGTGTTTGCTGTGTGCGTTTTCTTGCATTTTCAAGTTTGGAAATACATTTTTTGTTATTAATTGAAACATTAGGATTGCTTTTATTTACTGTTCTATGAGAAAGACATTGAGCCTTAAGGAAATGAAGGCTTCTCCTTCTAAAATGGCAGGGCAAGCCTTCATGTGGGAAGGTTCGTGTCTGTCCTCGGCAGGCATTGCAGGAAGGCCCGCAGAGTTGGATTTCTGACCGTGCTGCCTCGTTTCTGTTTAGTATCACCGGACAGGAGTCAGGACGGGGAGGTTTAGACGGCGTTTCTCATGGAATAGCATCCGCAGTGCACAGTGACCTCACCCTCAGTACTGGTGCCAAGCTCTTAGCCCCCTGGTGCACACTCAGGGTTCACTTTCAGTGTGAAACTTGCCAGAAGTGTGGATTGACGTGTTCAGATGACAGTTATGGTTCTATTGCTCGTAATTAACACCCCGTAACATGCAAACCTGCTGCTGTCTTTTTCAGGCTGTCGAGGCTCAAATCCGAAGCTTTGGACAGACTCCATCCCAGCTGCTGATCGAGCCGCACCCTCCCAGGAGCTCCGCCATGCAGGTGGTGAGTACAGCCTGCCCCTTCTGACCGAGCTCTGTCTCTCTCTCCAGTATCACGAAAGACTGTTGTCTCTGACTTCTGATGTTTCTACTATAAGTAGGTTTATGCAGAAAAGAAGGATCCCCCCCCCCCCCCCTCCTCCGAAAAAGGAGATAATTTGAGGTCAGGCAGACGAGGGGAAGAACACAACACAGGATGAAGAGCTCCCTCAGGACCTACGTTTCTGTGATCAATGTAGAATTGAATTCAGCATGGGCTTAATGACAATGTCATGACATCAACAAAACTAATAAGATAAAAATAATTTTATCATAATTGTTTATGTAACTTCTTTTTTTATAATTGAAGATATATGTATCAAAACATGTCTTCACTTTTTTCTCCTTTTTTTATGAAACACTTTTTGTATAAATATACATACAAGTCAACAAAATGATTCCAAGAAACTCCAGAATAAATGCAATACATTAAGTTTTTGATACATATATCTTCAATGACAAAAAAGAAGTTAAATAAACAATTATGATAAAATCAATGTTATCTTATTAGTTTTGTTGATGTCATGATATTGTCATTAAGCCCATGCTGAATTCAGTTCTACATTGATGAAAGAAATGTAGGTCCTGAGGGAGCTCTTCATCGTGTCTACTTTAAGTAGGGCAAACTTCTTCGTTATAGCACCAGTTTTTCTTTTTTCTGTCTTCCCCGATTCTCTTGTGTTTGTCTCCACAACAAAGGACCTGAGTGAGCCCGCGTGGCTTGAGACGAAACCTGGGAGCATCCTAGACGGTTCATGAAATCTCGTGAAAATGTTTCTTTTCAGCACTGCGTTCATTACATCGTCTAGTAGTCTAATTGGTAAAAACACTGCACCTGAAATGGAGGTAACCATAAACGATGCTAATCACTCCTCCCCTGATTTCACTACTCCTGATATTATATGTCCATATACCTCGAGTGCACGGACATTTGCATTTGCAATGGCTTTGCAGTACAAAGGGTGATGTTTATGTAGTACTGTTTGACCCAGAGGGCGTACTGGTACAAGATGTCATGTCGCTAACCTGTTATTTCTGTACATTTCGCTATCTAAACCTCTATGGTTTACAAACATTTATTGATCAGTTAGTCCTCAATGCAGCAATTCAGTTTCTGATACTGAATCTGTTTCTATCTGATAGATACTTCTAGCCACTGATTCCTTACCTTAGAATTTTCCCCAGCGTCTGACTGGATCCGTAAACATTTGGTGAGCAGGACCCCTGCGTGCCTTTAGGTGGCGTCATTCGGCTCCACAAGGCATTGTCTGCGCTGGAAGTGATGTGCGTGGTGTCTTAGCTTGAGGACACCGGCCTCCTAGGAGGAGGACCTGAAGCTACGCCTGTAAATGTTAGATCCAAGAGTTGCATACATTGTACCAGTCATGACTGTGTCATACATGTGCATATCCCGTGTGTGTACCCTTGCCAGTTTACTTTCAATTGCTTCTTGCTTTTCTCACACAAAGTACCCTTGTACGCACAGACGCCAGATCATTTTTCATTCATATTTTGCTGTTCTCATCCGTCTTTCCTTCTCTTCCTTATGCTTGGAAACCTTATTTTATGACGCACTGACTTTAACCCATGCATGTTGTATTACGACCCTTCCTTTTTAGCTAATGTACCACATAATCTCTCTTTTGTCAGAGGAACAGCCATTTGGTTCATGCCTATGCTTCCTTTTGTGCTACCATCTTGATGTGCATGCGGAGTAAAAGTACCCCCATCCCACAGGAGACGTGGGGTTCATTACCAGGATGTGGAAGCAGGGGCGATGGGAGCACACGGTCTAGGTCAGCATGGGCGGGGTACTGAGAATTCCTTTGGACAATGAGGTGGCAAGACACCTTTCCCAGGGGGATCGCCACTTCCTTTGTCAAGCTCTCGCTTAGAGTTCTTCCAAGCGGGCACAACTTACTCTGTCTCAGGATCTTTTGCATCCTTTTGTCATAGGATGGAAACTAGATTGCCAGAACTAGGATTCTCCAGCACGACCTTCAGCCCTGTGGATTAGGAAGAAAATGTCACTACCAGTTCTGGAGCAAAATGCCAGAATGCAGACGTTAAAGACAGAGCTGTTCACAACGTTGTACAATTCACAGGCATGACTTCAACATAGTATGCAGAGAAGTTTTGATTCCTCTTCAGATCCATTCAGAGTTACTCCCAGAAGTGTGTCGAGCAGGGTATGTTAAAGGCTAAACAAGACAGTTGTTGGACTCCTTCATAGTCCTAATATAATCCACAGGCTTCACTCTCTCATTTTTGCAGCAAATGATTGCAAATCTTGTCCTGGTTACAGGAATTCCACCCAAAGTCGTATGCACCTAAAATCATGAATCCTTGTCTCAGCTGTTTACTATTCTCTCTCCAGGCCTTCCAAGCTGGCTTCGAAGGATATCTGCTCTCCTGAGCATGATGTAGGCAAAGAGGCATTCTGCAGACACTTGCTCCGCTGGGTCTGCCGGGCGCCTTCTCTGAAGAGGAAAATGTATACAGGTTTGTATGCAAACACATTTCCTTCTGATGGATACTTCGAACTGCAGGTTCCTCCCCTTGTGAATTTCCCCAGGGTCCAGACTGGATCTAAAAATAATTCATAGCAACTCCCTCGTGCATTCGTAGGTGGCGTTGTGTGGTTCCGCGATGATGTGATGTCTGAGCCACTATATCTGTGCCACCTTCACGCTCTTATGTTCCTTTCTTGGTGGGCTTCCAGATGCGAATCTGAAGCTACTCTCTCGAGTCTGTCTTACTGACAGATTTCTTCTCAAAATGTTTCCAGTTTGCTAGGGACGTCTCCTCTTAAGGCGACAGGGTTCAAACCTTGGAAGGATTGCCACAAACGGATGTTGATGATGAACCCCCACAATTCTGTGTCACAAATACACCAAGATAAAGCCGAAGGCCATCCGGTACCTCGTTACGGATTATAGCTGGAAGTCAAAGCAGTCCCAATCGAGGACACAGAAGTGCTCTTGGTCCAGAGGCGGATTTCATGAGTGTTCGTCAACGAAATTGAGATTTTCAAATAAGTCCAAAAAGTCAAAAACAGCAAAAAAGTCTAAACACGGCGCCCTTACCTCCTGCCACTCCAACCATTTAGAGCCATGATACGCCCTTGGTACGTCCATACCTCCTTAACTCTGCCTTCCACCCCGGAACCTACTTCACCTATTCAACCCAACTTCCCTGGCTGCATGGCTATGCAAAATGACAAAAGGCAGCTCTCTTCATGGATCAGTGCTTTACTTGTGCGGAAATAAAATAACTAATGTCACTGTGCCGAGGTGGTGCCTATATAGGTGGTGCCTATATAGATGGCGTGGATGTCACTGCTGGAGCCGATGACGTCACACAGAGCAGAGTGAGGCCACCTTCGGGATCCAGTCTAACCCCAGGGAAATCAAAAGTAAGGAATTTGCAGTTAGATACTGTCTCTACCAGTCCTTCAAGGCAGTTGTGGAATTTGACTTGACTTCGGTCCCTAAGGACCCTACATGGCCTGCAGTTGGTTTGCTGTCAGCGGATGCATCTTTGGCACAGATTGTGCTACTCGACCTCACTTCGAGGTAATCCTTGGCTTAGGACTCTACACCTATACCATTTAAGCTGCAACAGCCCACACAACAAATGCGAGTGCTGGAAGGGGATGTGCTGCAGCAGCATAAGATGGACGGAATGCTGAATGGAAGGGGAGCCAATAATCCTGCAACTGCCATTAGGTGTGCAGCAGAAGTCCTGGGCCTCACTTTGCCCACTACTAAGGTTACAACTAATGTTTTAAGAGGTCCTCCACCCAAGACAGACAATGCAGGAGCCTCTCCTCCCCTTTAACAAGGCCCTCGTGGACACACTGTTGGACACCTAGGCAAAGCCAGAATCATGCCCTCCAGTGAACAGGCAGATTGCGAGGTGGCATAGGTCTGCCAACAGTATCCTGTCTTCCTCCTCCAACACCCTTCACCCGCAAGCTTCTTGGTATTTGCCTTCACAAGTCGATTGAACACCAATGCGTTTCTGCCCTCACTCCAAGACAAAGTCGAAATACATGGTGACTCACACAGAGAATATCCGCCGTAGCTAGCCTTGCTTTGAAATCAGTCAACACCAGCTGTGTCCTGGTAAGATACTTGCATGCATTGTGGGATATGGTTACAGACATCTTGTCAACGGTCCCAAATGATATTCTGCCTAACCATCAGCACCTCATACAAAATAGCCAAGACGTGACAAAGTACTCCATAAGATCAGGTCTGGACACTACTGACTGCCTGGGTAGAGCAATCGGAACCACAATAGTGCTTCAACGTAATGCTTGGATTCTCAGCACTGTATTTTTTAATATGTCCAACAGTCACTCATGGACATGCCATTCCACGGTACTCATTCGTTTGGAGACAACGCAGACTCGACCCTTGCGCGCTTTAATGACAGCAAGGCAACAGTGCTTTCTTTTGGGCTAACGCTTCCTGTGCGGCTGTTTCCCTGGCAGTTTTGTCCCTTTTCAAAGCTTTGGAAGGGGATATCATCAGAACAATGTCAGAATGTGCTTCAACAGCAACAGGCCTCTCAATCATTTTGAGGCAGAGGCCAGGGATCTGGCCACCAGTGTCTAGGCCCTCAGGGGCAACAATGTACCCAAGCCCCTGCAGCAAAACTGTTTGAGGCCACCTTCCACAGCACACGATCACCCAGTGGGAGGCAGCATCACCTTTTACCTCCCCGGGTGGAAGCGCATCACATCTAACAAGTGGGAGCTCCAGATAATACAAAACATTTTCTTCCTATTCTGACACAAGCCTCTGACATGACTCCCACACCAAAAAATCTACTGGATGACCACTTGTCTATACTCTAAGGCGAAGTTTAAGCTTTTTGGCCAAGGGAGCCATTGAAAGGGTACCGGCATCAGAAATTGGAACTGGTTGCTATTCCTGTTATTTTCAGGTGCTAACAAAGGATGGAGACCTTCACCCTATCCTAGATCTATGCCCACTGTACAACTTCCTCCAGTAAGGATATGTACAAAATGCTCACACCGGCCCAAGTTTTTTCTGCCCTGAATCCAGGAGACTGGATGGTGGCCATGGATCTGCAGGATGCATTGACCCACATTCCTAGCCTGCAGTCCCACAAATACTACCTAAGGTTTCAGGTAGGCAGCAATAACTTCTAATTCTCAGCGCTCCCTTTTGGCCTTACTAGTGCACCTCGGGTGATTGGGGTGGTCGCTATCCATCTGTGGGGTTTGAGAATACCAGTCTTTCCATACCTCAATGACTTGCTACTGAAGGCGGTTTCACCTCAAACAATAGTAAACAACCTCCAAACATTGGTTGACCTGTTGACATCTTTACGCTTTTCCATCAACGTGCAGATGTCACACCTGATTCCTACACAACAGTTCCAATTAATTGGAGCCATCCTGGACACTGTGGTCTTCTGAGCCTTGCCCCGACGATTCCGAGCTATGAGACCGACATTTCAACCCTTGACGTTGGTATCAGTGAGAACAGTTCTGAGGATTCTTGGCATTCTGCATTTTGCTTGTAGACCACGCCAGATAGCTGTTAATAAGATCTGCAGTTTCAGTGGCCTCAGCATCAAGGAAAACCTTTCGGATTCCATTCAGGTGTCATGGAGACTGCTAAAGACCTGCAGCGGTTGCTGTCCGCCAGCAATTGGACCTGTGGCAGACGGACTCTCCCTACCACACCCAGAGCTAATGGTTGTGACAGATGCATCATTGCTGGTTTGGGGAAGGTCATCTGGTAGAGGTGAAGATCAGAGGACTTTGATCTCCAGCCAAAGCTTGCCTCCACATCAACTTCTGGGTGTTACAGGCGATCCTCTTGGCACTGAAAGCCAACTATCAAGGGAGAACAGGTGCTAGTTCTCACAGACAACTCCTCAGCCATGTGGTACTGCAACAAACAGGGCAGGCTGTGATTGTGTGTCTTGTGCAAGGTGGCCTTGCATCTCTAGAAAAGGCAGAATCTTTAGGGCATCTCCCTGGTCGCACAACACCCGACAGGATCTTTAAACGCCAGGGCAGATGAATTGTCAAAAACACAAATGGTCCTGAAGGTGGAAGTTCCTGATGTGTATAAGATACTTTTCTAACCAATCATTTTGTTTAAGCCCACAACAATACATTTGTTTAAACGCAACATATCTGTAGAAGGTTTGTTAATTTCTATTGTTGTGGAACTCTACGGTTATACTCCCCCCTTCAGAACCATTTGTGTTTTTGATAATTACCTTACCAAGGTCCTAGGGTTACTGGGTAGCCCCATATGTTTTTGCAAAGGGCAAATGAATTGAGCTGACACTATCTAATAGTGAATGGTGGCTATATTCAGAGGTGTCATAGGGTGTCTTCCAGCATCGGGAGAACCCTGGCTCAATCTTTTCATCACTGCAGAGAATGTGCAGTGTCCCAGGTTTTGTACGTTGGCATTCCCAAAGTAATTCTCGCTCAGAGATACCTTTCGCCCACATTGAGACTCTTCTACACCTTCCTGCCTCTACTTCTCCTGCCCAGAGTTCTGAAGAAGATCAGGAATTACCTTTGCCCGAGCCATCCAGTGGCTCTGGCCTGTGCGAGGAGAGTAGGTTACCCAGTATTTCTGGCCATGAGCGTCTGTCTTCTGATCCTGCTGCTACTTGGAGGTGGGCCTCCTGTTGCAGCAGCAGGGCAGGGTCCTCTACCCGGACCTCAGCAACCTGCACCTCTATGCTTGGAGACTGAGCAGCAACAGTTGATTGCTTTCTATCTTCCTCCCTTAGTAGTTAGTGTTATACTGGCAGACAAGCGTCCCTCTACTAAAAGTGTTTATGCGAGTTGCTGAGCTTTATTGTATGGTGTTCTTCCTGCAACATTCAGCCTTTTCAGGCACAGCTAGCGGATATACTGTGTTTTTTTAAGCCCAGGAAGGCCTTGCTGTAGCAACAGTTAAAGGTTATTTGTTGGCCCTTAACCTGATGCGTGCGGGCGGAATTCCGCTCGTACGCTGAGAATTTGTAAAGTGCACTTTACATGACGAGCTGGGCTCGTCATGAGCGTGCGAGGAGGCTACCTCATGACGAGCCCAGCTCGTCATCAGCGTCGAAGGGGTTAAATATACCCGATCGGCATCTGTTTTCAAATCACCTGTTTTTATATGTTTGTGTTTTTAAAGGACTGATTCACATGTTCCTGCCAGCACCTTTCATAATGCCGCAGTGGAATCTTAACTTAGTTCTCCCATTCCTTATGTGTGCCCCACTTGAACCAATGCTCAGCTGTTCTCTATGATCATTGACACTAAAAACAACATTGTGGTCACTTTTACTCATCATGTGAGGGCCATTTTGCCTGATCTGTCTTGCTTGATTCCCTGGTCTGAGTCATTCTACAGACCCACAACCTGGGGGATATTGCCTTGGTACCTATTCACATGGTGAGGAATATGCTGTTAGAAGTACCCATCAGAAGAAAAAGTTACTTACCTTTGGTAACGCTTTTTCTGGTAGATACTCTATCTAACTGCAGATTCCTCACTGACCTACCTCCTTCCCATTGTGTTGATTGGACTCTTCTAGTCCAGACTAATGAGGTACCAATCTAGAGAGCTGCACGCTGCCATATTCTGATCTGTCCAAAAGCACGGAGCGAGATCAGAAAGAAACTGACATCAGCGTGTGGAGGTAGCACAAATATTGTGGCCCCGATATCACATCTGTGGCGGGACAGACTTGACACAGAGCCACATGAAGCCACATACTGAAGGGTGAGGGAGTTGATCCGAAAATCTGGTGCCTGTGGACATTCACAATGTGAGAAATTTGTGGTCAGATAGAGTATCTACCAGAAAGAGGGTTACCACAGCTAAGTGACTTTTTCTATTTAGCAGCCCCTTTGGATTTCCTCTCTCGTCCCTTCGACCTTGGTCCGTTGAAGTGATAGCTGGGTGTCAAAGCCAATAAAAGGCATCAATGGGTTGTGATCCCAGAGAGAAATATATATGCACTTCAGTTGAGCTCAGGCAATGTATATTTAATATTCCCAAATTGATAAAAACATAATCTGAGTTTATTTTTCTTACTGGTAAGTACAGCTTTCCTACATTCAGCAGATTTTTTTTTTGGGTCAAACATTACATTTAATATAGGTGGAATGTGTACTGCGACCATGGCTGTTAAGAAAATGTGCATTCTATTAATTGCATGTTCTGTAAAAATAAGGTGGGACAAACTTATCCTTTATTGTTATCTTCCCACATTTGCTTTCTGTGCAGCTGCACATGGGCTGTGCACACAGAACAGTCATCTACTAAATTGATGGTTATAGTAATTTGAAAATAGAAAGAGCTATCCTTTAAAGCAGAACCCATGTAGCAGGGACTGTATTTGGCCACTGCTTCTACAAACCGGATAACAAAAGATGTCCAGAATAAAAACCTGGGTGAAACTTCGCAAAAAAATACCCATTTGCTTACACTTTGTAGATCCTTTCCCCTAAATTCTCTGACTTTGAGGGCCTTACATAAGTTCAAGGAAAGCCATAGGTGCATGGTAACCTTGAACGCCCCAGCTTGGAAAAATAGAGGATGTCCAGCCACTTAAACAGTTAAGTACTGGGTGCCTGACTCATTAAAATTATGATGGACCAGTACCATGGTGGCCCAAGACCTGCAGAGGGGCTCCTGTGAACAGGCCATTGCCCCACCCCAGGGGACCCCAGTTTCCTCACACAACACCCTACCCTGGAGAGCTTGGTAGTCCAAGCCTCCTCTTCCGATACAAATTCTGGCATATTCCATAACAGCTCACCCACTAGTGAATTCAAGAGGCTAGACACCTTAGGTGAGACAATCTTTCTTCCATGAGCCAGGCATTGTGGCCGTGAACACTGTGTGCCTTTTGGGCTGTTACTCTCGTTCTCTTTAAGATTTGGCTATGCATGTGCTGCCCATGTTTCTAGAGGAGGCCTGGGCCATACTCTCCCAAGCAATGGCAGATGGTAGAAATTCAGCTAAGTTAACCATCCAATGTGGGCTGGACACGATCGACTCACTAGGCAGTGCAGCTTCTTCCTTAGTGGCCTTACGCCACCATGCATGGCTGAGAACGACTGGCTTTTCAGGGCCTGTCCAAGCTTCGCTTATGGACACATCCCTTGATGGCTCCTGTCTCTTCGGAGACAAGGTGGGCTCAGCGCTGGAGCACTTCAAGAATAGCAGGACTACAGCCAGGTCCATGGACCTTTTAATGCCCCCCCGCCAACCCAGTCCGCCTATCGTGGTCATGGAAGGGGCTTCCAGCTGCGTCATTACCTGCCCAGTCTCCAAGGCATGTAAGCTCCTCATCCTCTGTGTGTCCAAGGACGTGACATCCCCAGACCCTGTGGGTCAGGCGGCCAGAGAATAGGCCAGTCCACTACCCCAGCAGCAGCCTTCAAACCTCTTTAGTTCGCCCTCTAACCATCATGGCAACCAGTGGGAGACAGGATATGCCATCACCTGCAGTACTGGAGGTCAGATCACTGTTTTTTCCAGATTGTCCAAAGTAGCTGCTTACCTACCCTTCATGACTACCCGATCACCCATGTTACCCACTTGTGACAGGTTGGCGAAGAGCCATCTATCCGTACTTAGAGAGGGTGCAGACGCCAGAGTTGGCCATGGTTGTTATTCCTACTACTTTCTGGTGCCAAAAAAGGACAGAGACCATTGTCCTATCCTAGACCTGCTCCCTTCTTCCTGAAAAAGGAGAAATTTAAAATGGTCACGCTCGCTCAAGTCTAGTCTGCCCTCGGAGACTTGGACTAGCATTGAACTTACAGGGTGCATACTTACACATTCCTGTCTTGCCTGCCCACAGGCGTTAGCTGCAGTTTATGGTGGACCACAAGCACTTTCAATTTGCTGTGCTCCCTTTTGGGGTTACCAGCGCCTCTTGGGTGTTCACCAAGGTGATGGCTGTGATTGCAGCTCATCTGCAGAGATCAGGGTTATCAGTCTTCCCCTAGCTCGATGACTGGTTGTTGAAGGCGGGCTCGCCCCATCCAGAAGTCTCCCACCTCCAGACTACGGTGCACCTCCTGTTCTGTCTGGGGTTCATTATTAATGTGTCAACGTCACATTTGGCTCCCTCTCAGATGCTCCCTTTCATCTGAGCTATTCTGGACACTGTGTGGTTTCTGGCTTATCCTCCCGAATGGCGAGTTCAGGCTATGATACTGATTTTTTTGTCTCTGTCCTGGGTTTCGGTAAGACTGACTGGCCACCTTCAGCCTGCTTGTGACAGATGCCCACTGGCATATGCGGGCTCCGCAGTGGGACCTAAAGTTCCAGTATCGCAGCATCAGGGGAATCTCTCCAAAATGGTCCAGATCTCGGAGGGAGCTGCAAAAGATCTGCAGTGGTGATTAACAAACCGCGATTGGGTCAGAGGCAGACCCCTCTCCCTTCTCCAACAAGATCTGACAGTAGTGACAGATGCGTCACTCCTGGGATGGGGCGGCTACCTGGGAGGAGTGAAGATCAGAGGCCTTTGGTCACTGGCGGAATCCAGACTCGACTTCAACCTTCTAGAGCTCTGAGCGATCCACCTGGCATTGAAAGCCTTTCTATTTTCCATCAAGGGAAGGCTAGTGCAGGTGTTCACACCACCGCCATGAGGTAACGGGTTTTTAGGAACCCGTTTGGTGCCAGGGGATAACACCCGAAGACCTCTGAGTTCTCCCTGTTCCGGACCACAGAAACACGGAGTCTTCTAGTCGAGTCAGAGATCAAGTTTTATTGGCAGCTACCAAGTAACAGGTGTCCTAGAAGCACGACAAGCACGGGTCATGTGTTCTCAGGAGACTGTTAGTTTTTACAGAACCAGCCTTCTCCTTATATACAGAAATAATAGCTGCAAGCAAGAATTCTTGAGTTTATGATATGGCTATACACATATTTCTACAATAATACAAAAGAGCGAAGTCATGTAGGCAAGCCCGTATTTTAGATGTCCAATTCGTGATAGATTACCTAGCCAGGCCCGGAACTCCCATCAGATATCGGTGAAGCCCCAATAAAAGAAGGCACCTCCTAGTCATAAAACTGGCCATAAACAGGGAGCGTGGACAGGTGTGTATGTGTGTAGAAAACATGATCTGTACGCGGTGAATGGTTTGTGGTATGTTGTGCATTGATGCTATCGTGTTTGGCCACTGGGCGAGGAGCTGCCCAAACAGGTTTGGCTGGAGGCAAGGGAGTCAGTTGGGACAGGTCAGGGGGAAGTCAGGGAAGGTGGACGTGTCCTTTTAGATCAAGCTCGACCTTTAATTGACTTATCATGAGGGCAAGACACAAGATGGATACCGTTTACAAAATGGAGTCTGAGGGGTCGGGACGGAAACTACGATTCAGGGGTGTTAGCATACCTCGATCATGACGCAAATGCATAGGAATGATGTCCTAATCATTATCGGTTCGTCGACACCAAACTCGTCATGGTACGTTGATGTTTCGGGACACGGGTATCGGACCTCGATACCGGGACAACAGTAGGGTCCAGAATTTCAGAACCACAGACCCTCCTTTTGCCCTCATATAAGGCAATAATTAATGTTAATCCGAGTCTAAGTCTGTATGAAGGAATTCGTGGAGATGCTGCTGTAGCATCATTCTGTTGCTCAGTTCGTCCCTTGACACAGGCTTCCGTACACATGAGGTAGCACAAAGGCCACATAATGCAGGAGCGCACTGTACACACAGACAGAACATAAACAGAAGTGCTAAGATCATCCCAATGAAGATCAGTGTTTTCCATCCCCAGGTAGCGATCAGTTCTCAGAACCACCCTAGTAAGGACCAGTCCCCTTTTTCTACGTGAAGGGAACCAGATATCTCGTGTAGCTTAGAGATGGCCTGGTACACTGTCGGTGCGTTATCAGGGATGAAAATGCAACAACTGGATTGGATCACTCTACACACACCACCACGATCGGCGAGTATGATATCTAGGGCAACTCGGTTCTGAAGGGTCACAAGTCGATCCGACTGAAGTTCGGTCGTCAAATTGCCAAGGGCTCCGGCCGTTGTAATCACGGCGGATTCAACTATCCTCGATAACTGGCGAATATTCCTGCTGTTCACCATAGGCCCCCAAAATGGCAGAAAACCCTTTGCGAAGTCAGCGAATTCCTGACCCGCTGTGTCGTCTTTACTCACGACACCTCTAGCTGTCCTTGTCCGATGGTAATCTGCTCTGGCCGTGTAGGTGGGAGGCAGCAGAAATGGGATAAAACATGTACCTGAGAAGTCAGGGGGCAACCAGGTGTAGGCTTGGTCATGGCAGACGAAATACGTGCCTTTGGCTGCTAATAGTATTGGGGAAGTTCGGGAAGCGAACACATATGTTTCCGTGCATATACTCTTTCCTAATTGTGCTTTGGGATCCCTGCCGATACCTTGTAAACATAAGTGACCTCGGTTGGGTACTATCCAAACTGGGCGGGATTTCTTTGCTGTCTGGCTCTTACTCAGGTAAACCCCATATTTAGTTACGTTCCAACGAGTGTACGGAGTGAGTTCATCTTTGGGAATCGTAAGATAGGTGTCGAACTCTCTACTCATATTTCTTATCCCTGCTACTAGTGCCTTGTTACTGGAATCACTCTCAGTAGAACGGGTCGGGTATGGTTCTAGGGCGAATAGGAACATGGTCTGGAAAGCCCACAGAGAACCATAATAACTGAATGGCAGGATGAAGTATGGGATACCCTTATCCGTCGTGTGCGGCATGAGTCCGCATACCCAACAGTTCGATGTGTTCATTATGGACTGGTGTTGGTGTAGAAGTTGAATGAATGAGTTATTTACAAATTCGAGTCTTCTGGCAGACTCGTGTTCAGGTAGAGGGTGAAAGTAGTGTGGAGAGATAGTAGGAGGAGTTGGTGGCCGGGTGTCATTTGAAAAAGTAACTTGGAATACGAATAGAGTATAACCAGTCAAAAACATCGTTATGCTACACAACATTAAAATACATGTTATCAAAAACCTTCTTTTGGCCAGTACAGTGCATAATTGTCTTTCAAAGTTCGTGAGTCTGGTAGGTCTCTTTACCCTAGGAAACTCCATCCTCTAGTTGCTGCCCGCGGTGGTAGGTTGGTTCTGCCAGGGAGTGCGCTCTGTTCAGTCCGGGGTAACTCCCTTGGACCAACCAGAACCGTTGACCTAAACGTCCCCAGTTGCACTCCCCAGACTTCAACCGCGACCCTAGCAGCAGAACCGGATGGCGGTTCGAAAATCAAAAATGAGCAAGTTTCCTGAGAGTGAGAGAGCTGAAAAATCAAAATAGTTCTTGGGGGAAGGGAAATCGCATTGGTTTGCTTTTTATTTGTCTCTTTGTCTTGACCTTAGATTATATTGTTGTTTCCCAGGTACGGTGTGGTCTTCAAACAATGTCTCAGGTTCGGTAGTGTCCAACTGCATAGACGGTGGCACAAGTCCTTGTAAAATATGATCACTCTCCTTTTCGGTACCAGTTTCTTTTAAACGTGCATCGCTGAAAGGGATGAAGCGAGGTATGGATTCTGTCTCGGAGTCGGCAATTCCTTCCTTGACCCACCGGTCGTATGGAAGGGGCAGAGGGACCCGTTTACAATGGGTCCCGTGCACCCAGTTCTTCTTGCCTTCCACCCGAACAGCTGATCTCGTGGAAAGAAGTACCAGGTATGGTCCGGTCCACCTCGGCTGTCCGTTGTTTGTGCGCTGGAAATTCCGCACCAAGACCCATGTGCCGGGTGCGATGGAGTGACCTGGATCGTCGGAGGCTGGCGGAGAGGAACTGTGAACCTGTTGGTGTAAAACACGCAATTTAGTTGTTAATTCGCACAAATAGTCAAGCGGTACGGGGTGCTCTACTTCGCTGAGTTTCTTTGGCCTTGGCACGCCCCAGACGTTGGCTGGGCGGCCAAACACTATCTCATGGGGGCTAAGTCCTAACCTGGAATGGACGGTCATTCTGGTTGACAAGAGTGCTAGGGGCAAGGCGTCAGGCCATTTAAGACCTGTACAGGCTTGGATCTTGGCTAATTTGAGCTTTAAAGTGCCATTGTAGCACTCTACTAATCCAGCTGATTGGGGGTGATTCGCCGAGTGGAACTTTTGTTGTATGCCTAAACACTCACACACTCTCTTCATCACGCGTCCTACGAATTCACTTCCATTATCACTCCAGACGATTCTAGGCATGCCGAATCTCGGGAAGAACTCTTTGACAAGGGCTTTGGCAGTTGACAAGGCAGTATTGTCCTTAAGGGGGTATGCTTCCACCCACCTGGAGAAAGTGCAAACAACAACGAGCACATACTTCAGATTGTTGCATCTCTCCATGTGAATGAAATCGAGCTGCAAAACCTCGAACGGATACGTTGGAGGCGCAAAATGACCAGCTGGAGTTGGGGTTCCCCTACCGGGATTGTACTTCAAACACACCATACAGTTTCTGACCACATTCTCTGCATATTTCGGGATATTGCTATTTTGCCATACTGGGGCCAATACCTTACAGATTCCTTTCGAACTGATGTGCGCAAATCCATGAGCCATTGTTACTACTGCAAGTACATAGGCGTTAGGTAATAGCCATCGCTGGTGTTCTGACAATTCGACCCAACAACCATTCGCATCTAACCTACCCTTACTTTCTCTCCATTCATTCACCTCTTTCTCCGTTGCCTCGGCTTGTATAGATTTCACGCTTTCGATGGTGTCCTCACACATTCCCACATCAGTAATCCATCTAGCGGGACCTACAACATACATCCGACTCATTGTGTTCCTTGCAGTCTCTTTCGCAACCTCGTCTGCAAATGCATTCCCGCGGCCAACATCATCCTGAATCTTTTTGTGTGCACTGCATTTTACAATGGCAACTTGTAGTGGCAAGGTCAGTGACTCGAGGAGTGCATTAACTAACTGACCATGTTGTATCTTTGCTCCATGTGACGTAAGAAACCCACGTTCACGCCACAATCTCCCAAAACTGTGAGCCACACCAAAGGCGTATTGGCTGTCAGTGTACACATTCACTCGCTTTCCTTTCGCCAACACACATGCTCTGGTAAGCGCAATTAGCTCTGCAGCTTCTGCAGAATTATGGGAAATGCGCGCGGTCTCTATAATGGTGTGTAATGTCGTTACGGCATATGCTGCAGTCGTATCACCATTCGGCAGCTTGAAACATGAACCATCAACCCATAAAGTATCGTTGCATTCAGGAAGGGGAGTGTCCTGTAAGTCTACTCTCCCTTTTGTCTCTTCTTCTGTCCTAAAACAGCAGTCATGGTTATCAATCTTGTCTGTTTCTGTCGGAATGGGTAATAACGTTGCGGAATTCAGTGTATCACACCTCTTTATGTGGATGTGACTTGCTAGCAGTGTAAGTTCGTAACTGGATAGTCGAGCGCTAGTAAGATGTTGTGTCTTCGCCCTGTTTAGTAAAATGTCTACTGCATGCGGAACCATAACGATCAGAGTATTGTTCATGACTAAGCCAGCGGATTGTCGGATGCAGACAGCTGATGCGGCGGTAGCCCTCAGACAACTTGGTAGGGCTTTAGCCACAGGGTCTAGAGTTGCCGAAAAATACGCGCATGGGCGCTGTCTGTCCCCAAAATGTTGTGTTAAAACTGATAATGCACAACCTTCCTTCTCATGGACATATAATGTAAAAGGCTTACTGTAGTTGGGGTTTCCCAACACAGGAGCTGAACATAATGCATCACGCAACTCGTGGAAACTCGTCTGGCAATCTTCAGACCAAGGCATAGGATTTGGCGTGTCTTTGCAGAGTAGTGCCAGCAAGGGTTTAGCTAGTAGTGAGAAATTCGGTATCCATTGTCTACAGTACGATGTAATGCCCAAGAAGGCTCGAACCTCTCTCTGTGTCCTTGGGGCACTCAGTTCTGCAATTGCCTGTATTCTTTCTGGTGTCAGTCTCCTTCCCTCCTTCGACAAGATGTGACCTAAGTAGGTTAATTCTTGTCGGCAAAATTGTAGTTTGGAAAGAGAGACTTTGTGCTTCATGTTACATAAGTGATGCAATAATGACAGCGTAGCTCGTTTGCAAATTTCTTCAGTGTCTGCAGCGATCAGCAGATCGTCTACGTACTGAATCAGAGTTGAACCATTCGGTAGAATAATCGTGTCTAGTTGTGTTTTCAGGGCCTGACTGAATATTGATGGGCTTTCGCAGTAGCCTTGAGGAGCGCACTTGAAGCGGAAGCTTCGTCCTCCTAAATGGAATCCAAAAATATCTCTACTCTCCTCGGCAATCGGGATGCTGAAGAAAGCGTTCTTCAGGTCGATCACCGAGAACCAATTTGCTGAAGCTGGAACCATCGTCAATAAAGCAGTAATGTCGGGGACAACTGGAAACTGTGGGATAACTATCTTGTTCACTTCTCTGAGGTCGATCACGAACCTGTACACAGGCGGTTGTAAAGGATCAGTACGCTTTAAGACGGGCAGAACTGGACTGTTACAAACATTTCCTGTTGTTTCTTCGATGACGTCTTTATCAATCAGGTAATAAACAATCGTCAATAATGCCTTTTCACATTCGCTAGATATTCTGTATTGGGGAATACGTGGCAACCTAACGTTGGCTTTCAATGTTATGACATACGGTGCTATCTCCAAACGATCTACATCATTAGAGCCATTAGCCCAAAGTATATCAGGAAGTGATGACAATTCAGTCGGAATATTGTCCTTTGACAAATACATTGGAGAAATGACTTTCTTACCTAAAGTAAGTTGTACTCCCAAGGGGGAACAGTACAGAGTCGCATATAACCTTTTTAGCAAATCCAAACCTAACAAATTTTCACCGCAACCTGTTGTAAGAATGAGGGGTGCTTCTAATTCGCACGGGCCAATAGAAAGAGATATAGGACTGGAGATCGGGTTCCTAACAGGGGCGCCAGAGAAACCTACTGAAACATTAATTTCGCCAGACAAAGGTGCGCCAGGAAGTTTCGAGTGCATGATAGAACTTTTTGTAGCACCAGTATCCAGCAGAAATGGCTCTGACACTCCTGAGGTAATTACCTTGACATAAGGTCCATTCTGATCTACTGGAACTGAAACAACTCCCTCTCTTTGTCCATGGCTGTCCTAGCAATCGTTACCCTCATTTTCGTGTTCCGTGTAATAGTCGTCAGCATAGTACTGAGCTGACCTGGACGACGCATTATTCTGTTGGTCAAAGCTGTTCATCGAATTCTGAGGCGGAAAAGAAATTGTATTCTGGGTGAAATTTCCACGGCCCCTACCTCTAGGGGCATGTTGAACACCTCTTCCCCTTACACCTGAAGCACCGCTCAAACGTCGCGCAAGAGCCGGACAATTACCTTTAAAGTGACCCTCTTCTTTGCAATACGCACATTGATTCGGGCCATAAGCAATACGCTGATGGGAAAACTCGTTTCCTTGCGCGTTTCTCGAATACTGCTGTTGTTGTTGGTAATTGGGCTGACTAGTCGTACGAGGCGGATAGGCTTGCTGGAGAAGAACTTTAGTTTTTAAATCTTTTGTCTTTTTGTCGACTTTATCTAGCTCGTCTTTGAGCCTATTTTCGTAGTACTGGGCTGTAGCTAAAATTTGCGCTGACGTAGAGACAGCCCAAGCACTCTCTGAATCTTTCAGTTTATTACACAGTTCAGGGATTAAATTATGTACGAATTTGTCTACAAACAATCTTTGACCACCCTCGGTAGCCATATCCTGACCACTATGATCGGTGAAAGTCTCCTCAAATCTTGTGAAAAAGTCAGACACATTCTAATCTTTCTTCTGCTTGCACGCAGATAGCTTGTCCCAGTTTACGCGTACTTCAGGCATTATCGTTGTACGCGATAATTCTACCGGGAAGTTCAGCTATTAACGGCTCAGGTTTAGAACCACCAATTTGTCTAGCATCTATAGCGGCAATGTTCGCCCATGAGTCACCTAGTTCTTGGTCATGGTTCGTATGACGTATTTTGCTCCATAGAGGATGTGGAACAACGTTCCCAAACAACATGTCGATATCCGCTAAATTCATTATACATGAGCTTGCAGTTTGTGATAACTCCTTATAATACCCAGTCGGGTTTTTACGAGGATCAGGCAGTGTCTGCTTGAGTGCTAAGACATCGGATCTTTTCCAGGGGACATGTACCCATACACGCTGGAAATGAGGCAGAATTGGTGGATTTGCATTCGCATCACCTTCCCTCCAAACCGGAGGAACCTCTCTCATGGGGTACTGTCTCGCTCTTTTCCCGTCTGGTGCATCGTCTTCGTGACATGATCTAGAGACGTTTCCCTTACTCCTATAAGAGAGCAATAACTCTATCGCTTTCTCAACATCTGCACCTATAATCATACCTTCATAGAACTTGAAGCGTGTACGCCATAGTTCGTTCATTGTGTATTTGGTATCATTTGTCTTCACATCTTCGCCCAGATATACACACATTTCTTCGAATACGTATCTCTGAGTGGGTGCATTCCATTGACGGAAAACTTCCATAACAGACTGAACATCATATCTAACAGTATCCGTAATCCATTTACGGGCTAGTTCATTCAGCACTTTTCTTTCCCCGTAATCAGGCAGTTGACTACGGGACTGTCTATGTTCTGTTTTAGGGGTCATTTTAGGCGACCCGAAGAAAGGTGAAAGCAGACCAGTGACGGTACCGGTCACTCTTTGTCTAATAGAAGGAGAACCTTGCGGAGGAGCAAGTGCATCGGAAAAAACAGGCTGAGGCAGAGAAGAAGTAGAGGCAATAGCAGAGGAAGTTGAAGTAGAAGCAGACGTAGTATCATAGACAATAGCTGGAGCTGTAGGCATAGTCGTAGAAGTAGATGGAGTAGGTAGCAAAGATGGCGGCCCTTGAGAAGGCTGCGCCGGAGAAGTAGAAACCAGCTGAAGAGAAGCTGGCGTTCGTGCAAGAGCTGGGTTACGTGCGCCGGGGCGCGGTATAGTAAATGCTTTGGCGTTGTAGTAGCGTCTAACGCATACGGTGGAGGTGAGCTTAATAAGTGGGACATTAATGGATCTTTCTCGGATCTCTCCTCTTGACCTTGTCCCTTATTTGGTAACATCGGGTAGCATTTATCTACTGCTAGTTTCTTGCTCCTAAGTATTTGTTTGTTTTCCTGCTCTTCCTCGTTATCCCTGTATGCAACGGCAGCTTGCACCATTGACATACCTTTTATTCCTTTTTGCTAATTTTATTTCTTTCTGTTTGGCTTCTTTGCGCCATAAGCGGAAAGAGTCAAACATCGCCGGCCGGGCTTTTCTCTTAAATAATTTGACCTCTAGGTTATCTAATATTTCTGAGTCGAAACTACCATATTGGGGCCATTTTAAAACACCATCCTTGCGGGTGTATTTTATCCACACTTCATTATATGTGATAGGACCTACGCCGTGCTTTACATAGAGCTCATATGTTGGAGTTCCAATCGGAGGAACCGGACAGGAATCCTCTAATCGGGAGTCCTTACTATAACCAAGACAAAACAAGTTTCCAAGTCTGCTAAAACCAGGCATCTTTGCTCACTAGTCTAGCTTCAAACTTCAAAGGATTATCTGTTACGATATTTCTCGTGAATACACAAGTCCTTCGGCTTTGGGGCTTGCAAGTACCAAATCAAAGCGTATCTCAAGGATACCAAAAACTAAGGACAAACTAAGGACTGGGAGACGCTCCACTTATACTTAACTGAAGTATTTGAAGATCGTGACTAACTGAAGTATTTGAAGATCGTGACGTCGCTAGAAGACTCGTCTATCGTTTCGCTCTACCAAGGATCACTGGGTCCAAAACAAGGCGATAGTCCTTCGTAGCCGTCGGGACGCGGGGAACCTCGCAGCAAAGACCTTCGGAACCACGTCGACATACAGGGGTCGCTGAAGTGGCTGGCCGTCCTCTGGAGTTTTCACACGAAGCTCCTCACGAACATCTGGCTTGGACCGTCGCCGCTTGATACCGCCCCGAGTTGGGCGCCAACTGAGGTAACGGGTTTTTAGGAACCCGTTTGGTGCCAGGGGATAACACCCGAAGACCTCTGAGTTCTCCCTGTTCCGGACCACAGAAACACGAAGTCTTCTAGTCGAGTCAGAGATCAAGTTTTATTGGCAGCTACCAAGTAACCGGTGTCTTAGAAGCACGACAAGCACGGGTCATGTGTTCTCAGGAGACTGTTAGTTTTTACAGAACCAGCCTTCTCCTTATATACAGAAATAATAGCTGCAAGCAAGAATTCTTGAGTTTATGATATGGCTATACACATATTTCTACAATAATACAAAAGAGCGAAGTCATGTAGGCAAGCCCGTATTTTAGATGTCCAATTCGTGATAGATTACCTAGCCAGGCCCGGAACTCCCATCAGATATCGGTGAAGCCCCAATAAAAGAATGCACCTCCTAGTCATAAAACTGGCCATAAACAGGGAGCGTGGACAGGTGTGTATGTGTGTAGAAAACATGATCTGTACGCGGTGAATGGTTTGTGGTATGTTGTGCATTGATGCTATCGTGTTTGGCCACTGGGCGAGGAGCTGCCCAAACAGGTTTGGCTGGAGGCAAGGGAGTCAGTTGGGACAGGTCAGGGGGAAGTCAGGGAAGGTGGACGTGTCCTTTTAGATCAAGCTCGACCTTTAATTGACTTATCATGAGGGCAAGACACAAGATGGATACCGTTTACAAAATGGAGTCTGAGGGGTCGGGACGGAAACTACGATTCAGGGGTGTTGGCATACCTCGATCATGACGCAAATGCATAGGAATGATGTCCTAATCATTATCGGTTCGTCGACACCAAATTCGTCATGGTACGTTGATGTTTCGGGACACGGGTATCGGACCTCGATACCGGGACAACAGTAGGGTCCAGAATTTCAGAACCACAGCCATATGGTACTGCAACAAACCTGGTAGGGTGGCTTTGTGGACTCTTTGTTAAGAGGCCCCGTACCTCCAGACCTGGCTGGAACAACAGGGCAACACCTGCGGGCTTTCTGAAAGCCAGAGCAGATAAACTCAGCCGAGGATCCCTAGCCTATAACTAATGGCATCTCTGTCCGGAGGTGGGGCAAGGACTCTTTCAGCAGTCAGGAGAGGCCTGGTTAGATCTGTTCACCACTGCAGAGAATGCACAATGTCCGCAGTTTTGCACGCTGGAGTTTCCAAGGCGGCTCTCTCTAAATCTCGAATGGTGCTCAAGCCTCCTGTATGCCTTTCCGCCCATACCACTCCTGGCCACAGTTCTCAAGAAGCTGAGGAACGACCTGGCCCAAGTCATCCTTGTGACTCCAGACCGGGCTAGGAGAGTTTGGTATCCCGAGCTGTTGAGCACGGACATCGATCCTCCGCTCAGGCTTTTCCTTTGGCGATCTTCTGTCACAGCAGCAGGCGAGGGTTCTCCACCTTAACCTGGCAGTGCTGCACCTTCATACATGGAGATTGAGTGGCGACAGCTGATAGCTTTTGACCTTCTGCCCGAAATCTGCAATGTTATCTTGGCAGCAGTTTGTGGCATAGTGTTCAAACAATTATGTTGACCCCCTTTCTGCTCCCATTTATCAGGTTTTTCTGTTTATTCTTTCTCTTGCCCAGCAGGACTCTGCTTTGGGCACCTTAAAAGGTATTCTGCCATCTCAGCATTTTTGTGGTTGCCAGATCAGCCATCCCTGTTCAAATCTCCTTTTGTAAATAGTTTTTTTGAAAGGTTTTTAACACGATCCCACCTACATCATGCCTCAATGTGACCACAATCTAGTATTCACCTTTCTGATGTGCACTTCTTTTGAGCCACTGCACAACTGTACTCTCAGGATTCTTACCATCAAGACAGCCCTCCTAGTGGCCATTACATGCACCCGAGTCAGTGAGCTCCAAGCTCTGTCATCTAAGCCTTCCTACCTCTACATCTTTCTGGTCAAGCTGGTCCTCCGCCCCAGAGCTTCCTTCTCTTTCCAAAAGTATTCACTCCCTTTTGTGTAGGCTCATCCATCACCCTGCCTACCTTTTATACTCCGCTGCATCCCTCTAAGGAAAAGGATCGACTCCCTCAACTTGACCCAAGAAGAGCGTTGTTGTTCTACCTTGACCGCACTAAAGAATTCTGGGTGGACGGACAACTCTTCGTGGGGTATGCAGTAGAGAAAAAAGGCAAAGGCAGTGTAGAAGCAGACTGTCTCACAATGGATTGTACTCTGCAATAAAATCTCCTACAAACTGGCCAGGAAGCAACCCCATGTACTCATTCCAACAAATCTAAGGCTGCGACCACTGCATTAGCATGCGGAATTCCTGTGCTGGGTATCTGTCAGGCAACAACCTGGGCTTCTCTGCACATGTTCACCAAGTACTATTACCTTGACAGTCCAGTCCTTCGGGGCAGGCACTTTGCTTGTTTGGTCCTGCTGGACTTTTTGGTGTGAAATGGTTTCGCAGACTCTCCTCCGGGGAGAGGTATTGCTTGGCTATATATTCTAAGGTAAGGAATCTGAGGCTAGAAGTTTCTATCAGATGAAGAAGTTATTTACCTTTGGTAACACCTTGTCTGGTAGAAATTCTATTTAGCTTCATATTCCTTAACGACCCACCTCTCCTCCCCGCTCTGGGAACAGATTTATAGGGACAGGGATTTTCCGCTTCAGTGCCCTAGTTTTCCACACTAGTGCTCAAAGTTCTTCATGGCTCTGCGCTCCTGTGGAAGTTTGTGAAAAGAAACTATAGTCGGCACACTGGTTAGCTCCTATATAGGCACCCCGCACATGGCTTCTGGCGTGGGCGATGCCATACGGAGCCAAATTACTCCACCTAACAGTGTGCAAGGGTACTGCTCATGAAAAAAAAAAAAGCCAGTCTGATACTTGGGAATAATTCTAAGGTAAGGATTCTGCGGCTAGATAGTCTCTACCAGTTAAAGTGTTACCGAAAGTAAGTTACTTGCTCTTGAAACGTTTGGACTAGTATGTTTCCTCCTACTCCATATATGTCACAGTGGGAGTTCAATCTGGTTCCCACTTTTTCGATGAGGGCCCCTTTGAGCCTCTTCACAATTGTTCATTATGACTCTTTGCTATCAAACCAGCTTTTCGTGTTGCTATCAATTCTGCTAGGCGCATCGGTGAGTTGCAGGCACTGAGCATCAAATTCCCCTTCACTGCTTTTTACCCTGACAAGTAAGGCTTCATAATCAGAGGTGCTTTCCTTCAAAAGGTTGAGCCCCTTCCATCTGGGCCAATCCATAATTGTACCTTCTTTCTGTCCCCACCCTGCCACGGAGGAGGAGCAGAGGTTGCACAGGCTCCAAGAAGAGTGATGAGTTTTTATATGGACAGCACAGAGGACTTCTGCAAGGATCACCAGCTTTTTGTATGTTATGTGACAACCAGAATGGGAAGGTAGTACAGAAATAACATTATCTAAATGGATCGTTTCATGCATCAAAATCTGCTATGCTATGGTCCAAAAGAATCCACCAACAGGGTATTAGGATTCATTCTACAAGAGCCAAATCCACAACATCTGCCTTGGCTAGGGGAATCTCTGTAGGTGACATATGCAGAGCAGTCAGCTGGTCGTCCCTTTACAACTTCACAAACCCTATTGCCTGGATTCGGAAGTGAGGGGGGATGGGCTTTTCACCCGATCCATGGTACAGAACTTCCTAGTATAACCATCCATCAAGGTCCTCCATTATCTAGGTTAGTATTACTGAGAAATCTGCAGGTAGAATATCCATCACAAGAAAAATGTAATTTGGTAACAATATTTCTTGTGGTTACTTTATATACCTGCAGATTCCTCACTGATTTCTCCCACCTCCCCGCTGATGGATGGTTATGGACCAATATAATAAGATCCCAAATGTTCTATTATTGCACTACATATTTTACCTGATTTCAGTCTCACCTTGCCACCCCAGCCGCACGGAAACAACAGATGAGAAACACATTGGCACAACCGTGGGGTCAAATTATGGGATTATTGAGCTTTCAGTGACATCACTTTTGTCATTGAACAGAGCTAGGACCCCCCTACCATCGTTTGAGCCATGCAAAAATGTTTTCTGGACCCGTCTAGTGCCTGGTGCCGTATTACAAATTAAGAGGTGAGAAATCTGCAAATAGATAAAATATACATCAAAAATATCGTACTAGAGGAAAGTAACTTTTACATTTGACCTTCCTTATTAGACTTTGGTTTTCGCTGAATAAACTCTTTTCCCCCCCTCGAGCACTACTTTTACTTTTTTTCGCGGATTGTACACATTTTGCTCACACGTCACCTTCTCATTTTAAGTAAAGAAGAATTTGATCCCTACCTTGTATTGTTAATCAGGTACTCACAGCTGCTGAGCCTAGGTGCGTCCTGAGCCCAAAGCACCTAAGCATGTTTGGGTGCTGCTGTGCACAGGAAGCGTAATGGCAGTCAGAGGCACCTATTGCTTCTCTGTGTTCACTTTGCCACTCAGGTCTCGCAACTTGCTTTACTCACAGAACCTTTGTAATGCAGTTGGTTAATCTCCTCTCTCCATCATTGGCTTTTGTGGCAACCACATTCAAGTTCGGGCCCTGTTCGGTCTCTTTCGTTGCGTACCAGAGCATTACGTAAATAACAGCGACCCTTCTTTATTATGAAAGTCTAGTCTTGCACAGGAGTGTCCCGTAGAAATGTACAATGTGGCACATAGCAGCAGTGTTCAGAGAATTCCTAGGAAGCTGTGGCCGCTTGCTCTGTATTTTTCTTCTTTTTTTCTTTTTTGTGGACCAATCTGCTCTGTATGCGATATCATTGCAGCCCACAATTAAAGTCGCGCAGTGCTTGCTAATTGCAAGAGCCGTATTGTAATGTACACCAGGTGTAGTAATTAGCCGCCAAGTGAAGGCTGCGTATTTGTCTGCTGCTGCTGTTGCTGAATCCCCCTGTGTTTTTACACCATCAGATAGCTGGATTTAATTGAGGCCACATCAGATGAGGCATTACTGACACGTTTAATTGAATGAGCATCCAGGGAGATTTAACTCATAATATTGATTGGCTTTTAGCCACTTGCTCAGAAAGGTGTCTGGGTAGCTTATTAGTTGTTTTATTTACACCTTTATGCTAAGAGTACAAATCGGAAATCATGGTGCAATATGCTTTTGTAAGTACTCTTAACAACTTTTTAAAAAGGACTGATAATAAAAATGCTAATGTGTTTCTTTTCTATTAGTAGCTGTATGTGAGTATAAGCTGCATGTATTCCGGTGGCTTCAGGGGCGACCTGGGCGTTTAGTAAAGGTCAGTAGTAGAAGTCCTACAGCCATAGAATATTAGAGGCTTCCCATTTTTCGTTAACGATGCAGCCTTAATGGTGTGTGGGCACAGCGTAGATCCATGTGTACTAGGGCAAGCTGCTTGTTTGGGGTTGCAGCTGTTTGCAGTTGGCCACTGACCCCTCACCTGCTTCTTGAACCCATGGAGCAAGTGCATAAGCAGCCCTTCACGGGAGCAGGGGTATGTAGAACATCCATGATGCACAGGCCTTATCCAAGTGGTTTTCTTGGATTTTTCAGGTGACTCCACTGCATGGAGTGAACTGTTGTAAAAACGCTTTCGGTATTAAAGTTGAAAAACAATGCTTCTGTCCCTTTTCAGACATGGTCATGTTGCTTCATTTTACTGTTTTGGAGTGTGACGGGTTTTTCTACCCATTTGGTGGAAAAGTGGAGTGGCTGGGCCACTTATCATGCACCACTGTTCATGTAGGGAATACAGATCATTCCAGAATGGTTCCTGAAAGCACAAGTCAGTCATAAAAAGCAGAGGCATGGCCACCTTTTCGAAGGTTGCTCGCTCCATCCCCTCCCATAAGCACCAGTGCAGACTTGTGCAGCAATATTAAGAATCACCAGCTTTAAAAAAAGGTGGCAGGTTCCATCATTCTGCACCTGGGGGGTGTTCCTGCTGATGACTTCCTGTTTGCAAGCTGAGGCTTATTTCGTTCTGCCGTCTTAGCTATTGTGGTTGGCGATGGGCACGGCTGAGGTTCTCATAGGGTCAAGTCTGTTTATTCCGTCTGTCTGCGTGACTGCTCCACAGGCTTCGAAGCGACACATTCTGTGACCGAATTACGGACGATGTATTCTGTATGCGAGTACGACTATGAGAAGCTGACGCCAGGCGTGGTTCTGCTCTTAGCAGCTGAGCATTTTTTTGTTTATACGATAACCATCAAACAAGGGGCCACGCTTCTGTCCAGGCCTCATTTTAGGAACAGTAGCCCATGTAGTGCGAAAATACCATGACGACCTTCCAACTTTAGTTAGACTGCCCATTATTCTTTATTTCAAAGTTTTTGATCCTCCTACTGATAAGTGCACCACGTATGAAGAGAGGCCTGTTTTAAGGAGGGATTTTAGCACGTATATTTATCGTTTCTGATGGATGCTTCTAATCATAGATTCCTCTCCTTGTGCATACCACTAGACACCCGATTGAATCAATAGATTTTTCATGGCATTGCTACTGCGAGCCGGTAGGTGGTGTTGGCTTTGTCCCGCCGGAAGTGACATTACAGCTGCAAATAAGCAGCACCCCTGTGCACTGCAGGCAGTTCCTTTCTTTCTGCCCCTTAGGACACCGATACGGAGCTCGCTCCCAAACATCTTTGGGGTTCTCAATCAACATTCCAAAATCACACCTGCCTCCTTTGCCGGGGCTCTCTTTCTTCAGACTTCAAAGCCATTATGGATATTGTGCAGTTTCGAACCTTCCCTCTGGGTCAGTGAGTCTTTGATCCTGATGTTTCACCCTTGTTGTGGATTTCAGTGAGAGTGGCTTTGAGACTTAATGTCCTCCTGCATCTTGCTTGTGGATCATGCCAGGTGGCACATGCAGACTGCAGTGGGATCTCAAGTGCCAGTGGGCTCAGTACCAAGGGAACCTGTCAGATGTCATCTTCATTTTGAAGGAGACTGCAAAAGACTTACAGCGGTGGCTGTCCGACTGCATTTGGACCAGCAACAAACCTCTGTCCCTTCTCCACCGAGAGCTGATGGTTGTGACAGATGCATCACTGTTGGGTTTATGGAGGTCATCAGAGAGATGGGAGGGAGCATAAGGCTCTGGTCTCTGGCGGAGACCAGCTCCACATCAACATGCTCGATTTGGAGGCCATTCGCTTCACGTTGAAAGCCTAATTACTATCCATCAAAGTGAGGCTGGTTCAGTTCCTTATGGACATGCCCACCGCAATGTGGTATTTCAAAAAGCTGGGTGGAATGGGGTGTAAGGTTCTGTGCCAAGAGGATCTGCACCTCTGGAACTGGCTGAGCTATCAGGTCATGTCCCTGGTTGTGAACTATCTGGTGGAATCTTTAAATGCCAGGGTGAACAAACTCAGCTGGAGATGCTCAGTGGATCATAAGTGGTAGTTGTTCCCCCAGGTGGCACAGGGTATCTTCCAGCAATGGGAGAACCCTGGGTGGATCTTTTCGCCACTGCAGAGAATTCACAGTGTCCACACTTTTGCACGCTTGAGTTTCCAAGAGAGCTCTCTTTTAGACACATTATCACAAGAGTGGAGCTCAGGACTCCTGCATTCCTTCTAGCATCTTCTCTTCTGCTTCGAGTTCCAAAGAAGATTGCAAATGACTGGGCCCAAGTTATTATAGTGACTCCAGATTGGACCAGGACAGTGCAGTACCCAAAACATCTGGATGTGAGCATCTATCCTCTGATCAGGCTGCCATTGCTGGAGGATTTTCTGTTGCAGCTGCAGGGCAGGGACTTGCATCTGGTCCATCTTAATTTATATTTCCATGCGTGAAGATGGAGCGGGGGCAGTTTACTTCATTTGACCTTCCTCCTGAAGTTATAGATGCTAGTTTGGTGAAAAGGCACTCTTCTGAAAAATGTGTCTTATGAGTGCTGGGATAGTTTTGAGGTCTGGTGTGGTTCCCACAATAAAAAAACGGTAAAGCTGTTGGTTGTCATGCTTTTTTGTTATCTTTGGCCCAGCAAGGTCTTGTAGTGGGCACTGGTAAAGGGTACTGGTTGGTCTTTTTGTGTTTACTGGACTAATCATCCTTGTTTAAGTCACCTGTTATGCATTTTCAGAAGGATTTAGTATGTATGTTTCCACCTAAAACATTTGTGATGCTTTAATGGGACCATCATTTATTCTTTGTGTACCTACTTGAGCCAATGCATGACTGTCCTTTGCATCTCCTGTCTCTCAATGCAGCCTTTCGCATTGCGATAACTTCAGCTGATCATGTGAGTGAGCTAGGGTCTTTCAGTCCAACTGCCCTACCAACTTTTTTTTCCAAACATGCGTAACAGATCAGAGCAGCATTCCTGCTAAAGGTTTTGACTCTTTTTCATGTCTTATAACCTAGTACTTTTCCTTTATTCTATTCTCCATGTCTTCCCTCGAAAGAGGAAGAGAGACACAATAATTTGGGCCCCAAAAGTGTGTTGAGCTTTCGCATCGATCGTACCAAGGACCACCGGGTGACAATGATCTGTTTGTGGGATTGTCTGTGGCAAAGAAATGCAAGGTGGTGAGAAGCAGACTATATCACCATGGATAGTCCTCTGTATTAAGATGTGCTACGCAGTGGCCAAGAGGCAACCTCCAGTTGATATGAGGGCTCAATTCACCAGAGATTAGGCTGCTACCACTACATTGGTGTGCAGAGTACCTGTCTTGGATATTTGTCAGGCTGCTACATGGACATCATTGCACATGTTCACGAAGCACTATTGCCTTGGCAGTCAGGTTTGTCGGATAGGCATTTCACGTCTTTGGTCTTGCAGTATGTTTTGGTCTGAGCCATTTCACAGCTGTACTATCTTTGAAGGTACTGCTTTGGTGTCTGTTCACAAGGTGAGGAATCTTCAGTTTGAAGTATAAGAACAAGCTGCTTGCCTTCGGTAATGCTTTTTCTGGTGGATACTTTAACTGCAGATTCCTCACTACCCTCCCAACTCCTCGTTCAATGGAGTATTCGTATTTTTACCATCTTCAAAGATCCCAAATTAAAGCTCTGTGCACTGATACTGACAATTGTTCCGGGGAGGGGGCATGGCAAGATTCAAGCAAGAAACTGACATCAGCTCATAGGGATGACTCGTATATGCTTCTTCATCCCTTCACTTCTGGGGTGGAATGAAGCCTAGACTGAGTTGCACGGCGACAGCTAGCATTGCATGGAAACACTGCACTGAAAGTTTTCTGGATCAAGACCGTACCTGGGGAATTTTCTAAAGGTGAGGAATCTGCGGTTAGACTATCCAACAGAAAGAGTATTACCAAACGTAAGTAACTTGTTCATTAGGGTGATTTGTATTTCCCTGTCCCATTGGCTGCAGCTCAGCCTATCCGGGATGAGTGTTTGTCACACTATCAGCTTTTGAAAACCTTTAGCCAGTGGCTGCTTAAGTAAAAACTTGTCTAGTTAGTATCTATTTAGTTAAGTCTCATCTTTCATTCGTATTGTCGCAGGTACTGCTCCCTTATCCATGAAAGGTATGGTGCTCTATATATTTTAACTGTGTTAATTTCTGCCCCTTCCTTGGTGATTGAACTTGGAACTCAGTGCGGACAGAGAGTTTGCCTCATGCTGTTAATGTTGCTCATGAACTGTGCAAAGCCATCCAAGAGGATAATTTTGGACACTGTTGTAAAGCTACAAACAGACGGAACATTATTTTTAATTTCTGCGGATCGCTTTATGTCCGGGATCATCAGAACTAACTGCCTCATGTTCACCATCAGGTTTTTAGAGGTGTAACTGGCAATGATGCCATTTTATTTCTCACTCTTGGTAGCAAAGAACAGTGCTGACACCCTAATATGCGACTAATCTGATATCATTAACCTAGATTAGAAATACCTATAGAAGTCTGTGAGCTCTGACACTTTGCCACAAACTGCCAATTCAGGGTTCATTGAAGCTTCTTTTGGAGCTGAGTACATGTGGCCTTCTGATTTGGTCGTGAGCGTCAATTTAGCAGAACCTGGCAAAGAAAGTGACATTATACCTGTGTTTGTGTTGGTATGTGGTACTGCATATCACACGTGGCCTTGGCACAACTGGGAAACGAAACCAGTCAAACTAGCAGTGCACGCCGTTTTCAAAAGACGTGTGTTAGGGTTGCCATAGAACCAAAGAGAGAGTAACTAAGAACCAGGAAGACAATGTTAAAAACGAACCGAATTGCATTTGGGTTTTGGAGATTTCCAAAACCTCTGTTATGACCGTTCATTCATTACGTCTTTTAGGCGAATAATTCATGTCAGTGCTCCAGTGATTAATTATTAACTTTATTTGATTATTAAATAATAATTATGAAAGTACACTAGCTAAGCAATAAATAACAAAAAGTGAATATATCAATCAGTTAAAAACCACAGCAGCTAATACAGATGGAAGTCTAACGTTATTATTCATGCTGACAACATCAAAACAATTAAAGCATTAAAGGCTTCCGAAGACGTATAGATGATCAAAAAGGCATACTTTAAAATACACTTCCGTGGAGGAGAGCTACTGAAGTACGTTTAAAGTTTATTTACAACTTTGGGTACCCTTTATCTTTGAAATAGGTATTAAAAACAATCTAGAAAAAGAAAACATAGAATTTATATGAAAGGGTACAATGTAATAAACTCTGTGGTGAGCATTCATCACATGAGTATAAGCAGATGGACCCGGACAGTGCTTAATTTGTAAAAAATAAAACATGCCAGGGCTCTAATCAGCAGGCCACTATCGCTTGGACTGCCCATTGCTGCTGTCAATTAAGAAACAGCATAACTAGTAAGCCACACTCCTACAAGTGTGAAAATTCGGACAATTTCAGGACCCCAAAGTTAAAAGATTGGATTTCGCAGCAAGTATTAGTCAATCTTAATGTATATTGAATTAATAAACAAAAGGTATGCTTATCTCAGAATTTTAAAAAACAATGCCACCATGTGGCAGACTGTTATAAGAACTGGTTCTTACAATTAAGTTCTGGTGCTGAGCACGGGATACCACAGGCTCAAATTAATCACTGGACCCTGAGTCAAAATGATTCAAGGGAAAGCTCAATAGCCTTCTAATGGAACCACATCTGAACCTGGTAAAAGGAGACAGTTCCCCAAGGCTAATTATCAGGTCTCGATATGGTTCCAAGCTATAAGTGGTATGAATCACTTCATATTCTCTATTAGAAGACTTTTTAAGCTCTACTGCAAGCCTATTGCTGGTCCTCGCTTCCATAAAGACCTGTTTTACACAGGTTTTATCTTTACTCGAGATTTCCGTAGGGTTTTTTTTAACTGAGAAGGCCTATCCAATTAGGCAAGCCCAGTCCTATTGTAAGAGATCCATGGTACCTTTAAGCCTTTATCATACAATATACAGTCCTGGATGATGTCCTTATTCAAAAAAGCATGCTGATTATGCCTGATGGAGCACAATAATAACAAGGAACCTAGCTTTATTTGGTGCTCCCATCATCCTGCACGTAATTCATCATGGGTAGCATTATTGGAGCTGCTCAAAGGCACCCCGAAGAGATGGCCTATATAAATCGATTCTCTTCGATCTGAAGGCTGTTCACATTTCTGTTGCCCCAGATTCAGGGCTCCAAAAGTCAACATCGAGATGCATTTCCTATTGTACATTTCCAGCAGAGGGGCTATATTCACCACCAGGTTGAACAAGAAACCTACAGACTGAGCAAACCATTGTTACCTATTCAGCAAACTCTAATCGCATCTACCATAATCTCCGATGGTCACATCCAAGTAGGGAAACTGATAAGCCCTTTCAAGTGCCTGTTTAGAATTTCAACCTGGGTCGCTTTCGCTTCTGAAGAAGACAAAACTCCTTAAACATATTTTTCTAGGCAGCATTGCTTACAGGGTAAGAGTAGGCGGTGTAGACCAATAGCTTCTAAAGCGTTGAGCACCAATATCACTGCCCTAAACTGTACCCGTTTCTCAATGGACAGCCAGTTCAAAACAATTAGTCTTCGTAATAGACCCCGTCTTTCTAGATCCTTGATGAGCTCCCATTTGTTTGGCTATTAATGTAGTAAGAAAATGTATCCTCAAAGTGTAACTGAAATCAAATGGTTTAGAATGAAAGAAGAAATGTCCGTTACATGGGTTAAGAGATCCAAATTGTAAGCGCCACCTAAGGTATTCAGCCTAATAAAATGGTTTTCTGCTCGTAACTGCTAAGTAAGTAATGAAGGCGGACACCCCGCAGCGCAGCACTCCAGGGCACCTTGTAACCATTGACCACTCCTTCACAGGTTCGGATTCCCCCCCCCCCCCCCCCGGAGAGGTGGAAGGACGCTGGAGAGCATCCGGCACATGCCTACAGAAATAGGACGCTAACTAGCTACACCCCTCCAAAAGCAGTAGATTAGCTCTAGTACAACAACAGCTACACAAAAATATGTTAATGTTAGCATATGCTCGAGGTACTTTTTATTGACGGGGTTGAGCACCTGCGAGTCCTCTGGCTGGGTACAGTTAAACCCATTGAGCCTATGTTTATTATTGTTTCATAGAAGCTTTCCTTACAAGACAAGAGGTGATGACAATGAAACCAGTGCTTGGACGGTGCCTGAGAGTTAGTGGAATGGCAAAACTGTCCTAAGACGTACACGTTGGCGACGCGTGCCATGAAACCGTAGACTGCTCGCCCAACATGGCCTTCTTTCTAGTGACTATTAGTTGCGTGTAAAATGTCATTAGATGCATTAGAAATGGCACACCGTTGCTGCTTATGGTAAATTAAGCCACTGTAAGATCCTAATCTTTTTTTCTCAGATTAGCGAGGGATAGATGTCAACGAATTGTTGGACCAGCATTTTTATTCACGTTTCTTAAATACTGGGCACGTTTTGTTGACTACCATGTAGTAACCCTGTCTTTATACTTTATTAATTTCTGCAAATGCAATATGTGCAATATTTTTCAAAACCTGTGCATAGTTTTCTTTCAGACTGCCTACTTTTCTTTGCTTATTCTGTGCATGCAATTGTTTTTTCTTTATTTCCTTGTTGTGGTGTCCGACTTCTGTCGATCTCTAAATAATCAGTTTGGCAAATATCGTCAGGCAACTGGAAATAGACAACGTAGCCTACACTGTTTGACCTCGCAGTTATAATAATTCATCCCTCTTTGAAACAGCCATTTCACATTTTGATTATAATTTAGATATACCTGCAAAGATTTATTTTCTGTGTGACTGGCTGAGTATACAAACATAAGTATCTGGGTGACTACTGTGTCAAGCTGATCAAGTGTGCGCTGTAGATATTGCTACAGCACATATGAACAGGAGAACATGGGAAATAAAGGAAGGTCTCCACCTACTTTCCAGTGTTTCGAATAATATTTTTTTTTAAAAAGGCCTTTAGCAAAATACATGGTCCTGTGTCCATGTCATTTTGGAAACACCTGTGACATGCAGTTACTTTTTAAACAATGGTTCATCCCACTCTTCTTCATTGACACACATCCCATTATTTCCAGAAGCGCTCCTCACCTGCTCTGTTCCCTGCAGTTTCCACTGGCCTGCCGATGCTTCTCATGCTTCTTTCTCTTGCAGCTTCTTTTTGCTTCTTTATGATAATGGGGTCTCCCTTCTCTTGTCCTGTCGTCTTTCTTGACCCCTTCCTGTGCCTCCCTTTCTTCTCCCATTTGTTTGGGTTCCTGTTGTGCCCACTCAACAGTATCTCCTCCTGCAGACGCCGCTGATGTTCACAGACCAGGCCCAGCAGGATGTCATCATGGTCCTGAAGTTCCCCTCCAACTCCCCCGTCACTCACGTGGCCGCCAACACCCAGCCTGGGCTGGCAGCACCCGCAGTCATCACCGTCACTGCCAACCGGCTCTTTGCCGTCAACAAGTGGCATAACCTCCCAGGTAAACGAACATTTTCTTTTTCTGTTTTAAAAAATTGTCATCTTTAACTGTTCGCCAATAACGTGAATTCCACTTAACGTTATGATAGGTTTGTTTTGGCACAGCATATTACAGTCAACAACACATGACCATAGTTTATTTGGCAGAAACTTCAGGGTGATTAAAAAAAAAAATGTATGAGCTTATCAAAATTGATTTTGTTTTCGTTCTTTTTCCTTTCAATTCCAGGTGAAATTATTTTTTTTTAAAACTGCAGAGCTACAGATTTACATGCTATAACATATGCTGAATTAGAAACTGCAGTCGAATCAGTATGTTATGCGATTCTCTGTAGAAGGAACCTTGTTTTTTATTTATTTTTTCACCTTCGGGATTTCCTTTTCATCAAATTTCAGTCGTAAATAACATTTTCTGAAGCTGCTACGTTTGTACTTTCTAGTATGATTCTGGTCTTGCCTCAGGGTTCGCATTAAAAAAAAGTCAAGGAAATGCCAGCCTTTGCCGTCAGATTCTCAAAGTCTCGCGTAGCTATGGTGTATATAGTTAAGCCTATGCTCAAGCTGTATATCATTAGTCCATTAGTGGTTATCTTTCCTTAAACTGTCTCGTACAGATATGCTCTTTACTCTCTGACACAAGTGTTCCTATGGCTCTCTCATTAACACCTTGGAGCGCAAGGCCTTCTTTGAAAATAATTTACTAGAGCTAAATCCTACTGCTGTTTATCCCAACTCATTGATTGATCGATCACAGATTTATTAAGTATGCAGTTACCCCAAGGGGCGTGTTGTGCTTAAGTCCGTGTTAAACCATGCTGCTCGTAACTTGATTGATTTCTACAGCTTGTGTTACCCAGGTGGTCATAGGAGGTCTCTAGGCTTTGTTATAGATGGCACCAGAGCCTTTTTTTAAAAAAATGTGTTTCTCCTATGATATCACGTTTATTTTTCCTCAGACAATACCTGTTGTTAATTATACTTAATATTATAGTAGTCATTCTAAAGCACTCTGCTGCCCCTGTGGCTAGGTCAATTGTGTATAACATCTACAAATAAATAAATACATTCTTGAGTTTCCAGCTAAACGCTCAACAAGGAAGGACTAAGTGTGATTCCTGAGTGAAGAAACTGATGGTCTCTAGCCACCAAAACGGCTAATAATTTGTTGGTTCGTCTGAGGAATGTAGAACTATGCCAGAGCTCAGGGGTCCTATTCCCAAAAATGCAAAATTATGGACATAGTTTTACATCTCATGATATGTACCTTTACATGTTTGTTCCTGCTGAACAAAATGTTCACTATTACACTTCGAAAGCTGTGCCAGGCACAGGCTTCCAGGCATAGAGACTACTGGGAGAATTCCAGCAGGCTCCTATTACTGCTGCGCTGCAGATTTCTACAGTGTAGAAGTCCACACAGAGAAGATGGACCCCCCTGAACAAACGCACAATTTGTTTTCTCCACAGAGCCTTCTCCATATTTTTCACTGTGGAGAAAGCAGTTCCATCCATTCCCCTTCCCATATTTGAATGGGAGTTACTTCAGCCCCTCTCTGGAGTAATCTCTGACTATTTTCAAGGTCTGAGGGTTTTGATCGAAGTTGAAGAATACCCACAAACATAAATGTTTGTGGGCTTTCACAAACTTCCAAGGCAAACCATACCTTGGAACACTCGTTTCGCCACACCTCGAGTGGCATTTACTATTGTAGTTTTCTCCACACTTGTGCCAGAAAAATCCACTGTAGTCCATTCATTTACTCTGGCCTGAAAGCCCTTGGTGATTTTCTGCTAGGCATAAATACGTTTACGGCTGAAATACCTTTGTGAAAAGGCCTCAACACTATTTTCACCCCCATAGATTGTTTGGGGCACACTTATATTGGGACTGTAAAGACAAGCCCAACATTTTAAATGTAATTCTTATTCACATGTAATCACTGTAGCTTTACCTGCACCTGAGAACATTAACCCTACCTTTTATGCTCTAGAGAAGTATAACTACAGCTCTTGTAACTTATGAAGCATGTGATTGTGGTTTTAGTCTTTGTTTAATAGTCCTCAGTATAGATCATTGGCTATTCAGGATCTAATTGAGGACCTGTGCAGAACTCATAGAAACTGCATCAATGTCTAAAACACTGAGCAATAGAAGGTGCAGCTTCTGGATACCTGTGAGTTTTTGGCTTTCAGGCCCTCATCAACGATGACCATGTTTTTACTGTATTTGTGAGAGGGTATTTTGACCTATTAGTGGCTGATGAAAAATCTTTGTCACCTTTCTGTATTGTGAGGAGTAAAAAAAATCACATTTTGAGGTGTTAACATGAAGATTCTTCAGTCATCCAGCCCTCAAGTGAGCTGGGTTTAGGGCAATACATTTAACAATAACTCAATGTTTAAGATTTAGTAGAGAGAGGGAGGACCCACATGAAATCACAAAGGTGTATTACAGAAATAGATAGACATTCACCCTCACTGTCCTTCCTGATAGGAAATTGTAGAACCAAGCCAAAGGATGGCTCTTGACATTCCCTACTTAGCCCAAAATGTCTATCGGCATAGAGTTGTTCACAGTATTAAGGGCAGAGAAATGTTCCAGTTGGTCCATAACTGCTAGGCGACCTTCTTCATTGATTTTCAATATGTTATCTTAGAACACATAACTTGTCTCAGTACCATGGCTATGGGAGAAACCAGGTAAGAGCTTGACTAGGCACTTTTTCAGGCTTTATATCATTGATACAATAGCAGTGGCCTTAAGAACAGCTAAATTATTTAACATATATTCTTCTTCCTCTATCTGTACAATCAGCATTTGCTGCTTCTAGGAAGTATCATCACCAGTACAAGACATTTGTACAAGGGCCCAAAGTTGTTCGTAGGAGACTCCAAATGGGCGTTGATGCTTACTAAAGCCGCCTGTTCTTGGTTCAGCTTTGTGCATCTTTCCTCCACCATCTAGACATTACAGTCCTCTATCTCATTCTTGTAACTTTCTCTTTTCTTCTCCCTTTTCTATCCTTCTCTGAGTTTCATTGGGTCTAAACATTATGATTTAAAATACATCTTAGCCCCAAAGAATGAGAGTCTGTGCTCATCACAAGCTCACATTAAACACTGCTGTTAGTCGTCAGATTAAACAGTTGATATCCTTTAAGGTATCCTAGACTTTGCCAGCTACTCCTAAATATTTTCTTTAATGTGCTAACTCGTCCCAACTTCCTAATAATGTGCACACATTGTAAGTCATGTTGACATTTCCTCTATTGTTTCTCAAAACCGGCTTTTACAACTATATCACTTTTATTTCTTTGCCATACAGTGATTCTTAGTTACAATGCAAAAGGTTTCAGCACTCTTATACAATGATATTAATTTGTCATATCACAATCCACAAGTTAGTAGCACATAAAGAAGAATTGTCCAAATCCGTGGTATATATTTCCAGATGCAGTGTTCACTTTATTTTTCATAAATTAATTCTCTCGCCACAATTCCATAGATCATAGCCAACGTGTTTCGTCTCCTAAGAGACTTCTTCAGGGCAGATTTCCAGTAGGTAGCGATCCTGTTCTTCCAAGGCGGCGATCCTGTTCTTCAAAAGGCGGCGATTCTGTTCCCTTTTAGAAGTTCTGCATCTTTCCTGATTTCGGCACGGCTGGACCTGACATAAGACCTAATTAAATCGCTAACGGAATCATCACTCCTGAGGTCCCTTTCATGCCAGATTGTCACCCAGAGGACTGGGAAGGGTCAGGTGACCCTTTGACCGAACAGTTGGATTATGATCAGGACTGGAGAGAGGACCTTGGGGATGTCAGTGGTCTTGATACCTCCCCAGACCTTGGCATGTTGTCTCCTCCTACAGTGGCTACAGAGGAGGGAGCTTCCTATGCAGTGACATTGCGTAGGGCGGCCGAGCCTTTCCACTTCGAGCTCCCTATGGTGGCGGTCAGGACTAACCTCCTGAGAGAGGTGCTTCAACCGCAGGCGAGCTCTTCCGTCATTTTGGGGACCTGGTCCAGGCCCATCATGAGGGCTCCCTTGGATAGGATTATTGCCCGACGCCACTGCCACTGCCCAGCCCCCAGCGACTCCACTTTCCTCTCCCAACACCACACCCCTGAGAGCTTGGTGGTCCAAACTTCCAAGAGCACATTCTCTAACGCTCCACCAGATAGGGAATCCAAGAAGCTGGATCATCTATGGAAGAGGAGCTTAGCTAGTGCGAGCATTCTGAATTTGTACTTCCACCAGAAGGCATTCAGGGATCAAATGTCAAAAATAAGCAGGAGATTATCCTTTTTCAGAACAAGAAATAAGAACTAACCTCTCTCCTTCCAAGTGCAGTATATTTTCGGCCTCACCAGCGTTCATTGGGTGTTTACTAAAGTGATGGTGGTGGTTGCTGCCCATCTTTGGAGATTTGGGATATTTTTCTTCCCCCAACTTTACGACTGTTCGTTGAAGACCGGCTCACCACAGTCAATCATAGACCACCCCCAATGGCAGCCTCCATTGTGGAGACTGCCATGGACACAGTGCAGTACTAGTCCTTCACTCTGCCTCAATGTGTGTAGGACATTAGGACTATGATCCCGATGTTTTAGACTTGATCCTATATTACGGTGAAAGCAGCTGTGAGTTTTCTTCACCTCTTAGCCTCATGTATCCTCCTTGTCAGTTATGCCAGGTAGCATATGCTGGCTCTGCAGTGGAATCAAAAGTTCCAATGGACGCAGCATCAAGTAAATATCACGAATGTCATCCAGAGTTCAGAGGAGACGGCTCACAATCTGCAGTAGTGGTTGGTTGAACAAAATTGGCCAGTGGCGGACCCTTCTCACTAACCTACCCATACCTGATGGTGGTGTCAGACGTGTTCCTGCTGGGCTTTTGAGGCCATATAGGGGAAGGAAGAGCTCGGAGAACTTTGGCCTTCAACAGACGTTTGGCATCACATGAGTCAGTTTGAGTTGTGGGCCATTCGTCTGGCTCTGAAGGCCTTCCTGCTATCCATCAAGAAAAGGCAGGTGCAGGTTCTCACAAACAAGACTGCTGCCATGTGATAATGCAACAGACAGTGTGGAGTGGGGTCCTGTGCCATGAGGGTTTGCGCCTCTGGAGCTGCTTTTAGCGCCTGGGCATTTTTTTTATAGCAAGCCACCTGACAGGTTTGAAGAATGCCAGAGCAGAAAAGTTGAGAAGGCGGCGCCTGGCCGAACACAAATGGCATCTACATCCCGAGATGGTGCAATGCACCTCCCAACAATGGGGAGAACCCTGGCTAGAACGATTTGCCACCGTCGAACGTGCAATTTCAAAAATTTTGCACATTCATATTTACACAAGAAAGTTCTTTAAGAGATGTGAAATGGAATTCAGGGCTTCTGTACGACTTCTGATCCTGACCTCTCCTGCCCTGAGCTCTGAAAAGATCAAGATCGACTGGGCAAATATCATCCTTGCAGTTCCAGATTGGGCCAGGAGAGTGTGGTACTAAGAACTTCTGGACAAGAGCATCTGTCTTCAGATCAGGCTACCACTTTGGGGAGGGTCTTCTATTTCAGCAGCAGAACAGGGTCCTCCGCCCGAATCTGCACAGTCTACATCTACATGCTTAGAGACTGAGCATTACCAATGAACTAAGTGTGAGCTTGTGCCTGAGGTGGATTTCATCCTTACCACCAGGTGCCCCTGCATGAAATCCATTTGTCAGCTGTTGGGACAAAAGTGTGGCCTGGTGTGGCGCATGCTCGCATAGCTATCAGGTGTCCCTTTGTTTATTTTATCTTTAGCTAAGTAACTCGTTTCAGTGCACTATATTAAAGGTTATTTACTGGTCCTTTTGCATTTACTGAACCAACGTCCTTTTCTAAATTACCTCTTGTGCTGAGATGTATTAAAGGGTGGAGATACGTTCCCTCTCAGCCAGTTTGTGATGCCACACTGAGACCTTAATTCGGTCTTGACAGTTCTCATGCATACTCCCTTTGAGCCGATACGATGTCAGGTCGTTGTTCAAGTAACTTCTATGCACTTTTGGCACAACCAACATAACCACCTTTTTCCCAGACAAGTTGGTGCCAAGGATCTCATTGGCATGCTTACACAAGTAGCGACTCCCTTTCATGTAGAGTAGTCCATCGCCCTGCCTGTGTTCTTTGCTCTCTCTCGCCCCTCAAAAGCAGAGGAGAGGCTCCCTTGTCTGGTCCCTAAAGACCTTTATGCTTTTACATAGATTGCACCAGTAAATATTATGTTGGACGGTCTACTTTTTCTAAGGGCTCTCCAGGTTTAAGAAAGCGACGTCTCTGCAGTAAAGGACACTATTGAGGTGGATTGTCCTCTGCAGCAGGATCTTCTATGCACTGACCAAGAATCAGCCCCTGGAAATCTAAGAGCCCAGTTCACTACGGCTAAAGCTGGTACCACGGAATTTGTTTGCAGAGTGTCTGTCCTTGACATCGCGTGATCATCAATGCATACATTCTCCAAGTACTACTCTTTGGACTGCCAGGTCCAGTGGGTAGGACACTTCACCTGCTTGGTCCTGCAAGACTTTTTGGCCTGAACCCATCTCCACAAACCCTCCACCACGGAAAGTACTGCTTTGGTATATTTTCTAACGTGAGGAATCTGCAGTTAGAAGTATCCATCAGAAGAACGAGTTACTGCACTTTGGTAATGCTGCTTCTGGTGGATCCTCTGTCTAACTGCAGATTTCTCACTCATTCCAACTTCCCTTTTCTTTGGAAGACCCTCTCTTTAACAATCTATACAGCTCTTGAGTGAGAGATGAGCCCACTGGCACCAACAATTGTTTACTCTCTGTGTCAGAGGGTACAGAAAAGGAAAAAATTGATATCATCTTGCAGGAGTGGCACTAATGTGCAGCTCTGCTCTTTCACTTACCTTGTTCAGTGGAACTGCATGGTGCCACCTAGCAGCGTGGTGGAACACTGCTGATGAAAAGTTTCTGGATCCGGTGTGGTGCCTGGGGAGTGTTCTAAGGTGAGGACTCTGCGGTTAGATAAAGTATCCACCAGAAAGAGTGTTACCAAACGTAAGTAACCTGTTCTTATGATCGGAGTTTACTACCCCACACCCTGCCCCTCCCCCGCGCAACCACCCCCTCCAGGAGCCGCTACTGGTGGTAGGATACTTTAGTGTTAGATTATTGAGATAGGGAGGCTGCATTCTGCGATCCCCCTATACATATAGAGAATCTCTCTACCTTCCCTTCATGGATATGTGGAATAAGGTATAGATAAATGAAAGGAGTCAGCTAGAAAAGGAAGGAGATTGGAAATTAGAGGGTCAATCATTATGATTATACTTATGAAGGCATACTTGAATTTCAGGTTTGAAGATGCAGACACATTGTCCTTTGTTGTGTTAATTCTTCACTATTTGTTAATTAACTAGTACAGCACCTCAAATATCCAAAAGTACAAGTGAAGGGATTGAAGTCAAATAAAGATTCAAATAATGATTCAAAGTAATTAAAATAACCCCAATAACGAGTGCTGGCGGTACTCCATTGCTTACAGTGCAGCTGCTATTGGCATGTCGTTTATCTTGCTTTTGTAAAAAACTAAAGTGATCAGTCCAAGAAACAAGCATGAAAGAAGAGCTGTTGAGCACCTTGAATTCAACACCCATCACCAAGAATTGGAGATCGGGCCAGTGCTCTTATTTGGTGCAGTGGTGAATCTTTTCTAAAACCCTTTGTGCACGCTGAGTTTTATTGCAAGTGTCTCTCCTAGATACTGGACAGTATAGTGTGGATTATGAACCATAGTGCTAACATCTAAGAACCAGAGCCAAGAAGCCTTGCACTTCACGCAAGGCTCACTTTCAAAACAGCAGGGAAGGATGACTTGTGGGCGCGCTGTTGCTTAGATAATCTGCAAGACAGTGGCACACCCTTTTATCTCTGTGGTAGGGCACAGTGTTAACCTCAAAGTCTATGAGGCAATGTGTCCCAGGGATGAACTTCAAAACAGCATTTCAAAATACAGTCCGTAATAAAAGGCTTACTCAAAAAGGAAGTTGGAGATCAGAAATTTAGGCAAAAACATGGAGGTTTATTAAGGTTTGAAGTGCAATTCAGAAAATAGAAAAATGCAACAGCATTCTCATTGAATCAGAGTACGTTTATAGAAATCAATTACTATGAAGGCTCTGAAATAATACAATAATGAGTAAAACAATCCGGCAAATGGACCTACTCCCCAATTCATAGAAAATCCGGCAGTATTCCTAGTAGAGACCCAAAAGATCCTTGCTCACCCACCAATTCAATGGTTTATATACCCATTTTTAGCTTAAGAAATTATTGCAACTGTTACGTCTGTACGATACAAGCATATTACTGCGAATCATAATTTGAGTCACGTAACCCTCTAATAATCATCTAAACACTAACCCACTAAAGAATATTAATTCACCCTTTCTTACCTAATGCCACCCGGAGATACCAGAGCAAACTAGTTACAAAAACAACAGAAAACAATTGTGAATTAATACAATACAGTTTGCAAGCAGGGAAAGCCTTAAAAGCAATAAAAAGACTTTCTTCAGCGAGTTCTTTGAGAATATGTCATAGGAAATAAACAGTGCAAATTTTGCTGCATGCGGTATCGAGCTAGAAAATATAGAGCTATTCTAACAAAGATGGAGCGGAAGCCTAACTGGGGATTAGTTGGAATAAGCCAGAAAAACACGCTAGAACACTTAGTCATTTTGATTTAATTGTAATAGCTCTGTCCCAGTAAACGTGTGAATTCAATGTATAGAGTGGAAAAAATGCACTTATAGAGTTTAATATGAAAAACGCCCCACAACTTCAGCATTTGAGGGTGATTTTTAAGTTTTGCCGAGGAAATGGCCATGTTCAAGATGACAGTGGCAGATACAAATATGAATGTTCTGATAGAAAATGGAAGTGTGTTGGACTTGGAGTTCTCAGTAGCACACCTGACTCAGAATCCGTCAAAGCAGCTTGTGGAATCATAAGATATTGAAACACGAAAAAAATAACTGTTTAACAAAATGCAAGACAACAATATCTGAAAGAAACAGGTTAGTATTAGATTCCTTACCTTAGAATAACCCCAGGCGTCAGTCTGGATCCGGAAACTTTTGCGTAGCAGTACCCCTGCGCGTCGGTAGGCGTCGTCTGCAGGCGTCCCCTGCGGCTCCGCGTCGTCGGCGTCGTGCGCCGTGATGACGTCGCTGGAGTATATAGACGCCGCCTCCGCGCGCTGACGTCAGTTCTTTTTTCCGCGCCAGTTAGCGCAGATCCGAAGAGCAGTACTCCGGTCTTTTGACCAAGTGTTTGTAAAAACTAAATCTTTCTACGGTGCCGGTAGGATGCCTGGATTTAAGAGTTGCGACGAGTGCGACCGCATGATGTCGGTCACCGACCACCATCGACTCTGCCTCCGGTGTCTGGGCGCGGACCACGACGTGGAGTCCTGCGTCGACTGTCGGGCCTTGACTGGAAAAGCTAGGCGGGAGCGGTCCCGCAAGCTTCTCGAGCTCCGGGTGTCGGCCCCGCGTCGAGAGCGGTCCCGGTCCGGTCGGAGGTCGAGGGAGCGGTCGAGGGAACGATCGCGGAGCCGCCATGGGCGCTCCGGGAGTCGCCACCATTCCTCCGGTTCGTCAGGTAAGCACAAGAAGTCGGGGCGTCGCCATCGCACCCCCGACATCCCCCCGCCGCCCGCGTGATGCGGCCGGGGGCTCGGGTGACCCCACCCCCGCGGCCCCGCGTGGGTCGCCGACGCCGTCTACCCCATACCCGTCGGTCCCTGGGGAAGGCGCGTCGCGTGAGGAGATCGAGGCCTTCCTCATTGCTATGAGGGCGAGGTCTCCTCCGGCGGGGCCTACGGCGCCTGCGGGCCCGTCGGTCCCGTCTGGGGGCCCGAGTGGTTCGGGTGCTCCTGCCCCGACGCCGCCGGTGGCTCCGGCCCCGGCGCCGCTGGTTCCCTCTGGTTCGTCGCCGGCTGGTCTCCCGGCCTCTCCGGTGTCGGTTCCTGTGGGCCTACCCGTGGTACCGCCCCCGCGTGGTGCAGCGACTCCGCCGTCGGCTCCGGCCGGCGTCGGGTCCCCGGCACCGACGCCGCGCGGCGCCACCCCCATTTCCTCCCCGACTCCGGACGCGGAGTCGGACCGGCGTCGGCCGACGCCGGATCCGACGCCGATGGGGCCCGTTGACCCCGATGTCTATATCGTCGACCCAGAATATGGGTATGATGAGGATGAGTATGGAGAGGGTTGGGAGGGGTCTGAGGACCCTCTATCCCGTGCCTGCCAGTATGATGTGGACTGGGTAGGTGATCTGGGTGATGCCAGTGGCCTGGACGAGTCGCCCAACCCTGGGTTTGTCTCCCCGTCCCCTGTGGCGTCTGAGGCAGGTGCTGCCTATTCGGTGGTCCTGATGAGGGCTGCCAAGGCCTTGCACCTTGAGCTCCCCGTTGCGAAGGTCAAACCGAACATTCTGACCGAAGTGTTTAAACCGCAGTCATGCCCCCAGGAGCCTCTGCTGCCGTTTAATGAGGCCCTGACGGATGTCCTTTTGGGCACCTGGTCCAGGCCCGCTTCTGGTGCGCCGGTTGACCGGAATGTTGCAAGGCGTCACCGTCCATGCTCGGACGACCCTGCCTTTTTATCCACCCATCCCTCCCCGGAGAGTCTGGTGATCCAGGCCTCCACTTCGCAGTCCGCATTTCCGTCGGCTCCGCCCGATCGGGAATCAAAGCGGTATGACCAATTTGGTAAAAAGGTCTTTTCCTCTTTGAGCGCTGGACTGCGGTCTTGTAATACCGCGTGCCTCTTGGGCCGCTACACCCACTCCCTGTGGGATACGGTCGAGGAGTGTCTGCCGCAATGCCCCCAGGAGGTGCGGGACAAGCTCACCCGGGCCTTAGTTGAAGGCCGGGATGCGGCGCGGTACTCGATCCGTTGTGGTCTTGACACGACCGACTCGCTGGGTCGGGCGATGTCCACAACGGTGGCGATTCGTCGCCATGCTTGGCTGAGATCTGCCAACTTCTCGCCAGATGTCCAAAATTCACTCATGGACATGCCATTTGATGGCAGTCGCCTGTTTGGTGACAAAGCGGACCACGCGCTGGAGCGCTTCAAGGACTCCAGGGTCACGGCCAAGTCCTTGGGTCTTTCGACCCAGCGCCAGCAGACGGGTTCGTTTCGGCCCTTTCGTGGCCAAGGGAGGGGAGGTCCCACACGTGCTGCCAGCCACGCGACGCAGAGCGCTCCCCAGCGCGGTGGCGGCCGTGGTTTCCGCCGTGGTGGCGGTAGAGGCCAGCGGCGTGGTCAGTCCACGCCTCCCTCCGCTGCTGCGTCCAAGCCTTCCTAGTCCGAGCTTTCGGGCTCACGTGACGCCAGTGGGTGGCAGGGTTCGCCATCACCACTCCCGCTGGCGCGCGATAACATCGGACAGGTGGGTGCTGCAGCTTGTCCGAAGGGGCTATGCCCTCCCCTTCGAGTCCACTCCTCCAGCCATGCCACCGCAGAACCACCGTGTGTCGGGGGACCACTTGACACTTCTGCAGGAGGAAGTTACGGCCCTCTTGGCCAAGGGGGCCATCGAGCGCGTTCCTGGGCCAGAAGTAGGGTGTGGTTGCTACTCCCACTACTTTCTGGTGCCCAAGAAGGACAAAGGAGGCCTGCGTCCTATCTTGGACCTACGGAACGTCAACGGCTTCCTCCGGAAGGAGAAGTTCAAGATGTTGACTTTGGCTCAGGTCTTGGCTGCTCTAGACCCACAAGACTGGATGGTAGCGTTGGACTTGCAGGATGCGTATTTTCACATCCCCGTCCTGCCGGCCCACCGGCGTTACCTGCGGTTCACGGTAGGCCACGAGCACTTTCAGTTTATCGTGCTCCCCTTCGGCCTTACCAGCGCCCCACGGGTGTTCACGAAAGTGATGGCGGTGGTCGCAGCTCATCTGCGCCGGTTAGGGGTGTCAGTCTTCCCCTACCTCGACGACTGGTTGTTGAAGGCGGGCTCGCCCCAGACAGTCGTCCACCACCTTCAGATGACGGCAGACCTCCTGCACGAGCTGGGGTTTTCCATCAATGTGCCGAAATCACACCTGTGTCCCTCTCAAAAGCTCCTTTTCATCGGAGCGGTTCTCGACTCGGCGCAGTTTCGGGTTTATCCCCCGGAACGGCGGGTCCGGGATATTCAGGCTCTGATTCCCATCTTTCAGCCGTTATCCCGGGTTTCGGTCAGGTTGACGCTGCGGCTTCTGGGGCTGATGGCCTCCTGCATCCTACTGGTGCATCACGCCAGGTGGCGGATGCGGGCTCTGCAGTGGGACCTGAAGTTTCAGTGGGCCCAGCATCAGGGCAACCTATCCGACCATGTCCTGATCTCGGAGGGCACTGCGAGACAGTTGCAGTGGTGGCTTACGGACCGCGATTGGGTCAGAGGCAGATCCCTCTCCCTTCCCCAACCGGAGCACGTGGTTGTGACGGACGCGTCCCTCCAGGGCTGGGGTGGCCACTTGGGAGAGGCGGAGATCAGAGGCATCTGGTCTCCGGCGGAGTCCCGGCTCCATATCAACATGTTGGAGCTACGGGCGATTCGCCTAGCACTGAAGGCATTCCTCCCCTTTGTCAACGGGAGTGTAGTGCAGGTGTTCACGGACAACACCACCGCCATGTGGTACTGCAACAAACAGGGCGGTGTGGGGTCGTGGACCCTTTGCCAGGAGGCTCTGCGTCTCTGGCAATGGCTGGAACGTCAGGGCGTGACTCTGACGGTTCAACACCTGGCAGGTTCTCTGAACGCCAGGGCGGACGAACTCAGCCGTCGGTGCTCGGTGGATCACGAATGGCGTCTGAACTCGGACGTGGCGAAAGGCCTCTTTCAGCAATGGGGAGAGCCTTGGTTAGATCTATTCGCCACAGAAGAGAACGCGCAATGTCATCAGTTCTGCGCGTTGGAGTTTCCAAGACGGCACTCGCTCGGCGACGCCTTTCGGCGCGAGTGGAGTTGCGGTCTGTTGTACGCCTTTCCGCCTATACCACTTCTGCCCAGAGTGCTGAAGAAGATCAGGCGCGACCGGGCCCAAGTTATCCTTGTGGCTCCGGACTGGGCTCGAAGGTACTGGTATCCCGATCTACTCAGCATGACAGTCGGTCCCTCGATCCGCCTGCCCCTTCAGGAGGACCTTCTGTCGCAGCAGCAGGGAACGGTCCTCCACCCGAACCTGTCCAGTCTCCACCTCCATGCTTGGAGATTGAGCGGCGACAGTTGAGGCCATTTGACTTGCCTCCTGAAGTCTGTGATGTTATTCTGGCAGCCAGGCGTCCCTCCACAAAGTCGGTATACGCCTGCCGGTGGAACAGATTTGTGGCATGGTGCACAGCAAAGGCTGTGGACCCCCTTTCTGCCCCTCTGTCTGAGGTTCTCCTCTTCCTTCTTTCCCTTGCCCAGCAGGGCTCTGCTCTGGGCACTATCAAGGGCTATCTTTCTGCCCTTTCCGCCTTCTTAAGGCTACCTGATCAGCCATCTTTATTCAAGTCCCCTATTGTATTACGATTCTTGAAAGGCATCACGCACATGTATCCACCTGCTCCGTTCGTGATGCCTCAGTGGGACTTGAACCTGGTTCTGACTTTCCTGATGTGTGCTCCCTTTGAGCCTCTTCATTCCTGTCCTCTCCGTCTTCTCACTTTAAAGACGGCCTTCCTGGTTGCCATCACCTCTGCCAGGAGAGTGAGTGAGCTCCAGGCCCTTTCTATTAAACCTCCTTTCTTGTCTGTTCATCCTGACAAGGTGGTTCTTCGGACTAGACCTTCTTTCCTGCCCAAGGTAGTCTCTGCTTTTCACATTGGGCAGTCCATCACCTTGCCTTCCTTCTTCCCGCCTCCGCATCCTTCAAAGGATGAAGAGCGGCTCCATCGTCTGGACCCAAAACGTGCGCTTTCATTTTACATGGATCGCACACGCCAGTTCCGGGTGGATGACCAACTGTTTGTTGGCTACGTGGGTGAGAAGAAGGGAAGGGCGGTACAGAAACTAACCATCTCTCGGTGGGTCGTCCTGTGCATCAAAGCATGCTACTCTTTGGCTCGGAAGGAGCCTCCTGTTGGGCTGAGGGCCCATTCCACTCGGGCTACGGCGGCTACTACTGCCTTGGGCCGGGGAGTCCCTTTGCAGGACATTTGCCAGGCGGCTACGTGGGCCTCGCTGCACACCTTTGCGAGGCACTACTGCCTGGACAGTCAAGTCCGGAGGGATGGCTTCTTTGGCCGTTCGGTCCTCCAGGACTTTCTGGTGTAGGTTGTATTGGTTCGCAGACCCACCACCGGGGTTGGTATTGCTGGGGTATCTATTCTAAGGTAAGGAATCTAATACTAACCTGTTTCTTTCAGATGAACAAGTTACTTACCTTCAGTAACGATATATCTGTAAGAAACAGTAGTTAGTATTAGATTCCTTACCGCCCCACCCGTCCTCCCCGTTCTGCGAACTGATACCTAGGGTTAAGGACATCCCTTTCAGGGCCCTAGTTTCAAATGGCACCAGTGTTAGTTCTCACATGGCTCTGCGTGTTCTGGCGCGGAAAAGCTGTGTGCAAAGAACTGACGTCAGCGCGCGGAGGCGGCGTCTATATACTCCAGCGACGTCATCACGGCGCACGACGCCGACGACGCGGAGCCGCAGGGGACGCCTGCAGACGACGCCTACCGACGCGCAGGGGTACTGCTACGCAAAAGTTTCCGGATCCAGACTGACGCCTGGGGTTATTCTAAGGTAAGGAATCTAATACGAACTACTGTTTCTTACAGATATATCGTTACCGAAGGTAAGTAACTTGTTCATTAGGCACAGAAGAAAAAGAAAACAACCTTAAAGCCGAATGGACTTGTGATGTGAGGCCTGAAATCTTTAAGAATATGCGAAGCTGTTAAAAGATGAGCTATTTCAAGGCACACATGCACACGAAATGGTGTTTAATGGAACATATTCTGCAACCTCCTCGTAGCAGATGAAAGCAGGCCTCGCATAAAATGCTGTAATGAAATTGTATTTCTATAATGTTAGAGGTAAGATTAAAGAAAGCAATGAAATAGCCAGTTCTAGCCTTTAAAGTAGAGTCAAATCTGAATTATGATATAGAGAACCTGAGGGCAGGCTCTTTCAAACTGCTCTTGATGAGACACCTGCATTGAGAGGATGATGTTTAATAGTATAGTGATGAGACTGTGAAAATGTTTCACGGGGAAAGGCTAGGCGGAAGGGAAGGACTAGTAAGTTGTAGGCTCTTCATTTCCCGATTAGGGCGTTCTTCCTTCGTTACGGACACTTGTTCAAAAGGGCAGTAAATATACAGCATTAATTCTGTAATACGGGATTCCCAGAGACAGCCAAGAATGACAAACTTTATTAGGGACTACATTTTGTTTATATTTGTGCATTCAATACCCTTTGAGGTCGAGAGATGAGACGAGCTCACCTTGTTTGGGATGTGTCTAGTACAAATATACGTACTCTAACCTTTCAAGAACTAAATTAACCAGTGCAGAGCAGCACAACAGTGTTTCAGTGATTTGAGAGCCAAGAGGGTAAACCTCATTCTTGTATTTTATTGGAAATGTACCCACTTATACAAACTTGAATCCTTTGATTCCGCATTTTCTTCCAAACTAGGGGGGTTGGCAATTCTAATTGGCTGCAAATTCTAGAGTGTGACCAGACACAAAAGAGTTAAGTATACAAGACCACAATTGGGTAATGCTGGTCAAAACAGTTCCTCCAATCTTGAATGTGCATACACATAGGCTGCAAGCCAATACTAGGCGATGTACAGTATTAAACATACACATATCCCATTTCTGTCCACCACTCCATTTTACAGTTGCAAACCACATTCACCTCTGGAACTTGTGTATTTTAAGGAAACCTAAAACCTTGGTTGTAGATTCAATTGATGGTCCTTATTCTAACCGGTGACAGTCACTGGTGTGGCCCATTTCCTCCATAGCTACAAGTTCTCAGCTTCTCGCGCCTGGAGCTCTGTCACGTGCTCACATAGGGTATTGTGGTTATAAGCTCATCTTTCTGTATTCATGTCCTTGTTTTGTTGGTTGGGGAGCTGGGGAGAGGAGAACGGTTCGGTCTGCTTTTCTGCATTGCAAATGTTTAATCCTCCGAGTCTTAGTCATGTGGATAAGTAGCAAAGCCGTGTACGCAGCCAGCAGATGGCTGGTTGTCAAAGTCTATTTCCAGCTTTCTCCACCACGTCATTTTGTGGCAGTGGAACTGCCATAGAGACATCTGCCGCAGCTCATGGCTCGGGGCCGAAATAGCGGTCGATGGCACATGTGCCCTACAGAGCTTCTGAAATGCATTATCCTATACAGGCCTACAAACAGTACTTAGTTGCTTTGCTCTCGTTTTTATAAGCTTAACAATAGAGCAAAAGGTACTTGGATACATATTAAAGACATGCCTAACGTTTGATCTGTATGTTTTGAAGGTTATTGCCTATAGTGATTGATTTTTCTTTCTTATTTTCTGACATTTCAGCCCATCAAGGTGCTGTGCAGGACCAGCCGTACCAGCTGCCAGTGGAAATCGACCCCCTCATAGGTCTGTCACTTCCGCCTGTCTTTGCGATTCATTAGCCCCTGTACGGTGGCCCTGAAGTGCAGATTGCTGTTGTTTTTCACTTGCCGGGTTGCCGGGAATGGAATTCTGCAGATAAACCATTTGCATGCAAATTGGAATGCAATGAGCTGTGGCTATGCTGGTATTTCATCAACTCCCCCTCGTTGGTTTTCCTAATTTGAACAGGCCGAGGACGCGTGTCACTGAAAATTAATATGGATGCTGTAATAATGTGTGATCGAGACTTGTGCATGAAGTACTGTCAGGATAATATTGGGCCTTTTCATCACTCAGACTTGTTGATGAGCAGGAGTCGGGCGGGCGATGATGAATCGGTGCCCTGGTAATGCGGCGCAGCGTCTTTTTGCTAGGGACATTTTCATAATAACACTGGGGGTCTGTGCAATGCAGCGTGGTGGAAAATCAAGGCGCGGCGCCAGGGTTTCATCATTAACAAGATCAATCCTTGCTTCCTGGGCCTGCTGTTCAGGCAGAAGAGTTTAATGTGCAATCGCAAAAAGCTCTCAAGTTAAGATGTATACGACTGGTACTTTTTGTGCAGCAGGATGTTAGTGTATTGCCTGTGCCGCTGCCTGTGCCTTGAGTGTGTGTGTGTGTAAGGTATGTTGAGACCTTATTAGCATACATAACTGTAGCATCCCTTTATCTTTTGTTTTTTTAAGTTAGGGAGCTGTCAAGCAATTGAGAAGATGGGTAGGCTGATGTGCATAAGGAATGCTGTGCTTGTGCAGACGTCACACTTTATTTTGCCCCTTTAAAAATACATTCTGCCTCAAATTACTACAAACTCACACCTCACCTCATATTTTTAACCCTCTGGTTTCATGCCTGCATTAATATTTCAGTGCTCATTTACTTCAACCTGCTCTTTGGAAAAGGCTTTCAATTCAAGAGCTACTATTCCAACAACATGCCTTTCAGTGGATCCCTGATGTCTTGAATGCAAAATGTTAATGAGGAAGTTGTTAATTAGAACGCTGTAGTGAAGCTGCTGTTGATTACTAGGGACTGAACTGACAGACTCTGTTGGTGTTGGAAGTACGTTTCACTCTGCATGTCAGACTGTTTTACGGAAATGGATGATGTTTCAGGACTCATAGAAAACTTGGTCTCATTTGAGCTTTCTGGAGCACTAACCGTAATTTCTGTGACCCCCTCTTTTCTTCATTTACTGCTATCCCCTGTCACTGAAATGCTTTCATTTATACAGCCTTGATTTCATATAGATGGTGCTCAGATGTGCCACACTTTTGTCATAGACACAGAATATTAGCTATTTAGTTGTTCATTAGAACAGTGTGGAAAGTACAGTACTAAGGCGTTAACTTACAGACTGCTGCTGGTGTTGAAAGTACCTATTTCAGTCTGCATGTCCGAATGTTTTACTGCCATAGATGAGAAAGATAATAAAAAAGTCATAGAAAATGTGTCCTAATTTTAGCTTTCTAGAGCCCTAATCATAATTTGTATGACAAAACGACTTCTCTCCCTTGTTTCCATGTCTTCAATATAGATTGGGAGCACGCTTGCTCTCTGATTTTTCCTCACACGCCAACATTTATGTGAAATACCATGTGTGGGAAAGTGGGATCTGCTTTCATGGTTACCCCCACTTTTTGCCTGGTGTCAGTGTGTTTTTGGCCTAGTCTGCAGGGATCCTGCTAATCGGGACCCCAATAACCATGCTTTCTCCCCATAATTGACATGGTAAGTACATTGGGTCCTCCACAATTGTCCTGCTGTTCGGTAGAGGTCGTTTGCTTGGAGACAAGGCCAAATTGGCGTTATAGAGATTTTAGGCAAGCAAGGCTACAGCCTGCTCCTTGAGACTTTAACTACCGCCCCTTTCAGAGATTGCCACTTTCGATGTTCTTGTGGCTTGTGAAGGGGATTCTCCTTTCGCCAACAGCAGCAATACCAATCACGAACCCGGCAGCAACCAAATCCTTTGGTCAGGCAGGTCAGAGGCAGCACCAGAGGAAAGATCTATGTACCCACTCAGCAACCTTTCTCCTTCCCAGCTCCAACTGATAAGCAGGCCTAGTCTGCTCCCCCAATTCCATGCAGAGCTGTAAGAGGCCGGATTTCCTTACTTCAGACCTGGAAGGCCATTACTTTGGTCCATTGGGTTCTGCAAATTGTGTAAACAAGTTACACCCTTCCCTTCCTTCAGGTTCTGCTCTCCTTCACCCCTACTGCAGACCACCTGGACATACTACAAGACCTGGCAGCTCTCCTACAGAAAGCATCACTGGGCTTAGTGCCAGACCAGGAAAAGGGTCAGGGATGGTACTCCAAGAAGGACAATGGTCTGCACACAATTACCAACCTCCAGGAATTGAACTTCTTCTTCAAGAAGGAAAAGTTCAAGATGCCAACCCTAGCTTAAGTGTTATTGGTGTGGGAGCATGAGACTGGATGGTGTCATTCGACCTCCAGGATGCATATTTCCACATCCCTGTCCTGCTGGCAGAAGTCCTTGGAGAAGTATTTGGTTTGCCCGCTGCCAATTTGCGGAACTGCCCTTTGGCTTAACATCAGTACCTCAAGGCTTCACAAAGGTGATGGTTACTGCCCATCCTAGAAAGTCAGGCATCCAAATCTTTTCTTACATGGACTGCTGGCTAATCAGAGCTGGCTCGCCAGCGGTGCTGTTGGGCCATTTTCAGTCAGCCACGTCCCTGCAGTTTGACCTGAGCTTTTCAATCAACTAGCCCAAATCTCACCTGTGGCCCTCCCAACGACTCCAGTTCATAGGGTCACTACAAAACATCACCCTTCTACGCGCCTTTCCTCCAAATTTGAGGATCACTGACATTCACAAAAATATGCTATCCTTTCTGCAAGGTGCACGAGTTCCAGTCCTGAAGATTCTAAGACTCAGAAGTCTTCTGACTTTTTGCATTCTTCTAGTCCTATTTGCATGTTGGCATATAAAAGCCCTGCAGACCTCTGGACAAGACGCCGCTCTCCGCTGCCACGGATCATTCTTTGCTTACACTGGGACTGCCTGTCCTCTAGTGCGTTGTAACTCTCTCTGCTGCACTGTATTTTTGTGTTTTGTGTGATTTTGATTTCTCCTTACTACTGTATCGTATTCTGGTACTGTTTAGCCCCACTCTGTTCACCGCTCCCTCCGTTATCTTTCCAGCACTGTGCATCCTTCCACCCACTAACCCCTCCCAGGACTACTTATGGAGACCACAGTGAGGACGTGCAGCCGGCGTGTCAAACACAAGCCTGTCTGCACCTGTCTCCACCCAATGCCAGGACCCCTGGCCCAACCAACACCCAAAGGTACACTGCTGCTGAATTCAAAGTCCTCAACCCAGGACTCCCTGACAACAACTGCTGCCACACCTCCCCCTGTCCCACGGCTGGACCTTTCACCTGTCAACACTGCACTTCACTGCCAGAGAGCATCCACTGCACCACCACCGCAGAGGACATCACCCTGATCATGGAACACCTCAACTTCCAAATCTGAACTAACAGCAATCCCTTCATCAGGGACATCCTCGCCTACACACCCCTGGGGCCTCGCCCCAGCTTCTGCAGCGTCATTCCCGGCTTCATAGCCCGCTCACCTTAGATTCCTGAAACTGCATTTTCCTTGGCGCCCTCAACTATCATCTCGACGACCGCAGTGATACTAACATCGCCAACCTCTTTGAAAGCATGAGCAACATCGGCCTCTCCCAGCTGGTCACCAACCTAACCCAAATCACAGGACACACACACACAACCTTATCTTCACGGCCAGCGACAGAATCCAGTACAGCCATGTCACTGAGCTCACCTGGACCGACCACACCATCATCCACTTCACCATCTCAGGATTCCCTGGCACCACCCCAAGCCACAGCTGAACAGGATTGCAGTAAGACAATGGACCGATGCCCTCAACACCTCGCATCCTCACACCGCTACCAACCTCGAACAGGCAGACAAGAACTTCTCTACCTGGATCACAGACTGCGCCAGTGCAGTCGCCCTCCGCAAACCTACCAAGTCTAAAAGATCCTCCATGCAAGCCAATCGGTACACAACAGATCTAGAACCTCGAAGCCCACCTGCAAACAACTCAAAAGGAAATGGTGCACCAGCAGGGAGCCAGCAGAACAAACTGCTTTCAAAGCCACCCTCAACCATTACCTCCAACTCCTGAAAAAAACAAAAAGAAGCTCCCTGGTCGACAGCATCAAAGCAAACTCCAACCACAGCAAGGAACTCTTCAACAGTGTCAGAGAGTTCTCCAGCTCGTCAGCCACTGAAAATGTCATCACTCCTTCACAGGAACTCCACTACTCCCTGGCGGACTTCTTCAACAACAAGATATCCACCATCCACAGAAACTTCGAACCCCAACCCACTAACTTTGTCAGCCATCCCAACCCGACAAACGAAGAACAAGACCATCTGCTCACTACCTGGGACCAGCTCACTACGCAAAACACCACAGCCATCATGATTTCAGTCCCCTCAGAAGCACCCTCAGTCACATGCCCTCACCACATCTTCATCCTCTGAAGCAAGACGATCAGCATCGAGCTTACCACCATCCTCAATGCATCGATCACCACAGCCGCATTCCCTGTAGAATAGAAACAGGCAGAAGTCCATCCCCAGCTCAAGAAACCATCTGCTAACCCCAACAAACTCAAGAAGTACCGCCCCATCTCTCTGCTCCCCTCCCCGCCAACATCCTTGAGAAGGCCATCAACTGCCAAGTCACGGAACACCTGGAGAACCATGATTCTCTGGACACTTCCCAATCTGGAATCCACACAAGCCACAGCACCGAAACCACCTTGTTGGCAGCTACTGACAACATCAGGTCCCTCCTCGACCAAGTAATATTGTCGGCCCTCATCCTCGACCTCACAGAAGCATTCGACACAGTATCTCGCCACACCCTGATCAAAAGGCTGCGCAACATCAGAATATGAGGAAACGTCCTCAAGTGGATTGTCTCCTTCCTCACAGATAAAACCCAGAGAATCTGCTTCCCGCCCTTCACCTCGGAACTTAAGAAAAACATCTGCAGCATCCCTCAAGGTTAGTCTCTCAGCTCCACCCTCTTCAACACCTACATGACTCCCTTGACCAATGGCGTAAAATCGCATGAACTACACATCATATCCTAAGCCGTCTATACCCAGCTCACCATCGCGCTGTCAGAAGATCCCGCCGCCACGCTGACAAACTTCAGCAAGTGCATGGCGAACATTGCTGACTGGATGAGAAACAACTGTCTACAGCTCAATACACCCCAGACAGAAGTGCTGATCTTAGAAAACCCCTCCCCATCGAACACCACCTGGTAGACCCCCAATTAGAACCCTTACCATCTCTGACCGACCACACCAGCAACCTCGTCATCATCCATGGACAGTAAGCTTACCATGAAAAAAAAAACAGATCAACTCACTCTCATCCACTTGCTTCCTCAGCATCCGAGTGCTTTTCAAGATTTTCAAGGGGCTCCTCATTGAAACCAGACGCACCGTCACTCAAACCCTGGTCACAAGCCGACTAGACAACGGCAACGCACGCTATGCATTAATCACCGCACACCACATCAAGGCTGCAGATGATACTGAACTCAGCAGCCAGACTCATCCTAGACCTCCCAAACAGACTCGCATCACCCCCACCTCAAAAAGCTCCACTGGCTCCCCATTCAGAAGAGATGACAGTTCAAGATGCTGATCCACACCTTAAAATCCCTTCACAACCAAGGACCAGCGTACATAAATCACTAACTGAATTCCCACCATCCCTCCAGACACCTGCGCTCCACCTCACTCTTCTTCGCTCACACCCCCGGCATCCGCCGCAGCAGCAGTGGAGGACTCTTTCTCCCACCTTGCCGCAAAGTCTTGGAATGACCTCCCACATTACCTACAGACCTCACGTACCCTGGTGGAATTAAGAAAAGGACTCAAGACCTGGTTATTCGAACAAGCTCCGACAGCCGTACTCTCAGCATCTGGATATGCTCAGGGGTCAACAGCCGCGTTTTGCAAATCAAGATTGGATTGGATTGCAGTGGTGCCTCCTCAGGCAGTGGCTACAATACATGAGGGGGGACTTGTCAGATTCCATCGTGATTTCTCCCAGCACTACAGCAGAAGTGGCTTGTTGGGGGAAAATGACAAACCAGAATTGTGGGATGGTTTTTCATATTAACCATGTTGGAACTGTGGGCAATTTGGCTGGGGCTCAAGGACTTTCCCCCCTCCATCCGAGGGCGGTTGGTCCAGATCTTGCCGGACAACTCAACAGTGATGTGGCATGTCAACAAGAAAGGGGGATTAGTGTCTCACCTCCTCTGTCTGGAGGCATTGAGACTTTGGTCTTGGGTACACTGCCAGGAGATCTGGTTAACCACCAATCTACTAGTGGGGCCTCTGAATGTCAGAGCTGACAGCCTGAGTGATGCAATATGTGAGATCATAAGCAGTGTATTGCGGGGTCGTAATTATAGTTAGCTCAGGTAACTATAGCTGCTGAATTTTACTGGTTTTGTCCTAGTGAAATCTGAGCTGAACTATAAAGGTTTTTTTTGTGAATTTCTAAGGTTTTTAAAAAAATTAAAATTCCTAACTATAACCTCCCTGTAACCTTTGTTTTTTTCAGTGAATTTCTAAGGTTTTTTAAATTGTGTTTCCTAACTTTAACGTCCCTATAACCTCTGTTTTATTCACTTAATTTTTAAATTTTTAAAACATTTTATTTCCTAACTGTAACCTGTAAACTTTAAGACTGGATGTGTGAGTGACAATATATAAGTCTGTAACTGGGTGTGGGAGTGGCTGAATGGGTCTGTGAGTGGGTGTGAGAGTGTCTATGGGTTTGAGAGTGGGTCTCAGACTGTAAGTATGTGTATGTGAGTGTGGCTGTCACAGTTTGTGTATGAGTATGTGAGTGGGTTTGAGAGTCTCTTTGGTTATAAGTGTGGGTGTATAAGTGTCTGTATGGGTGTGTGAGTCAGTGTGAGAGAGTGTGTATAAGTGTAACTGGGTTAGAAGATCTTTATGGGTATTTGAGTAGATGGAAGAGTGTCTGTATGGGTGTAAGAGTGGGTGTGAGTGTCTGAATCTAAGTATGGGTGCGAGAGTGTCAGGGTGAGTGGGTGTGAAAGTCTATACTAGTGTAATTGTGGGTGTGAAAGTGTCTGTATTGGTATGTGAGTGGGTGTGAGAGTGTCTGGATGTGAGAGACTGTCTTGGTGTAAGAGCGGGTGTGAGAGTGTATGTATGGATATGTGAAACAGTTAGATTCTCTGTATGGAGGGGATGTGAGACTTTAATTATTTTGGCATTTCTGATCACTGTACACTTGCTTTACCCTCTTTTTTAACACACACACGGGGTAAGTTTCTCTGAGATATAAATTGGTGGCTTCAACTCTTCTCTCAGGTAGCCACAAGCCAATGAGAGGTCTGTTGTGGCGTGTGGAGCCGCGGATACACCACAGTTGGGTTCACTCCCCTAGAAATACAAATTTGGATTTTAGTTAATATCTCTAAAACTACTGAATAGACTTACACCAGATCACAAAAAAGCTTGCTTTCAGGACCAAGAGCTAGATTTATGCCACATTTGGTGTAATTCCGTTCAGCCTGTGGTACTCAAAATCCGTATGAGAACTTTTTCTCGACCCCCAACTTCACAAATCACCCTGAAACTTTCCTGACTGCAACTGAAGTGATTGTCAAATTTTTTGGGAAAATGTCATGAAGATTCGTCTCCCCGCACCAAAGATATAGCCAAGTCAAAAACGGCTTTTCCTATGGAAACATGGTCCTAACTATAACTACCTAATGGCAACCGCCAGTAGGTAATATATATATATGTAGTGCCAATTGCAGTAAGAATAAATTAGGCCAATGACGCATTATTTAGAGCAATTGTACTAATAAAACATTTTCGCAATTAATAATATAGTACAAAGGTAGAATTAGCATTCATTACCAGACTATAGCAAATTGACAAGAGCAAAACACTTTTCTAATGGATACTGCTCAAGCAGATTACCTACCTTTAGAATATTCCACAGGTTCCAGACTGAATTTGGACATTTTCCATTGGTGTTCTCCCACACATCACAAGGTGGTGCTTTGCAGATCTACATAGGCTTTGTTCCACCTTGAAAGCGACTGAGCAGAGCTGTATATAACAGCCTTCCTTTCTGTCCTGGTGTAATTTCCTTTCTCTCCACATCTGCGGATGTGCCTCTGAGACTCTGCTCCCACTTTCGTCAGTCTTTCACCGACTCCCAAAACAAAATCCAGTGTGCAATGGAACAAGGCTCCTCCTTAAACTACAGGCTTAAAGCCATGTCTTGAGACAGAAAACAGATGTCACTCATGGACCTGCATGTGGTGTCTTTGGTGTTTGGTCTTGGTGCATGACTTTAAGTCATGTGATGAGTGTACCCTCATACATCTGAAAACAATATGGGACTGCATGGCTGTATATCATTGAACACAGGAAGAAGTCACTGGCATCACGTAAGTCCCATTTTCGTTTTGTGTCAATTCAAGTGCCCAGACCCACTCCCAAGTCTATTCCTGCAAGAAGTCTTTTTTGCGGTCGAAGACCTCTGGTAAGTCAAAGTCAAGGCGAAAACCTAAGAAGGTGATGCAAGACTTGACCCCATACCGTCACTCTCTATCTAAACAGAAGTATCAGGGTTTAAAAGTGCCAATCGATCTTGTTCCCAATTTCTGATTGAGGACCCAATTCTGCAGTTGACTCCTATGCGCCTCGAGCTCCTTGGGCTATTGGTAACACCGTAGCAGGTCGAGGTACACTCAGATTCCATGTCATCCCTCCTTCATTGATGCTGTTGCCGAACCGAATGAGAATCTGGTACCGACATCCTCTGTCCGACCATAAACTGTCATGGGCTCAACTCTGACAGAGGTCGCCCTCTGCATCCGCTACAGCACACTAACTCTGCACACAAATGGAGTCTGTTCCTATGCTTCCTCTAATGCAGAAGCACCATCAGCTAAGTAATCTTTTGAGGTAATTAGTACTCTGCATTAAGATCTACTACACATTGGCCAAAAAGACAATGCATTCTACTTTGAGTTAAATGCCTTTCATTAAAACAAACACACAGGAAAAAATGCCATGGCATAAACCATATATGCAGATGTCCAGAGTGTAATTGTTGTGTAATGTATTCTCAGAACTCCTTTCAGAGGGCTGCGATACACACAGGAACTACTTGGCTCTACTGTGGTGGTTGAGGCCTTTTACTCCTGATGTCTTAGGTCCCTGACCAACTTGGCAAGTACCCATTCTACATTTGTCTCTCAGTGGTAGCAGTGTATGAGAAGTCAAAGGCTCTCTTGAGGGGTGAGGGTGGGGTTGCTACACTTTAGTGAACGCAACTCCTAACTCAAAGTGCACTCAGTAATGTCAATAAATCAATGTCCAGGCAAATACTTTTTTTATATTAAAAATAAATATTCAATAGTAAGCAATAACATAATGCCCTTGAGGTCGGGGCTCTAGTGTTTAATATGATCGTAATTATTCCCCATTCACTGGTTGCCGCATTCAGAAAATGCTCACTAATAGGCCTTACTCAAGAGTCCACTCTGACTCTTAGGATCGTCGTACTCCTGAGCGAAGTTCTCTCAATGTCCTCAGTAATCCAGGGGGCAGGTCTTAGCACTTATTTCCTACCCACAGGCTGCAGCTTTAGTTTTCCTGGGCAATGGCCCGAACTTGTTACTGCTCAGTACCCGCAGCCCCTCCTGGCATATGGGGTTGCCGCAATACCCATTGACAAGGTGTCAATCTTCACTGCACAGCCACCTATAACACAGTGGCCCCTCTTGGCATACATGGTCGCCATTATGGCCCACACAGGTCTTGGTGCTTGGTCAGTAAAAATGACTTCCACGGTGGCCCCTCCTGGCATACCGGTGGCTGCAACAAGGCGGTACAGGCTTCACTCTCCCCGTATGGCACTCAATTAATGGTGGCCCTCTCCTGCAGACGCGGGTCACTGATTGGATCCTGTACACGGGAAATGACCTGTTCAGTGCACAGTCATCTCCTCACACCTCGTACTGGGAATTGACTAGTCATGTTCCCCACAGGATCTCACTCTCTCCAACGCTCTCCTTCCTCACAGAACACACTGGTCTTAGCAAGCAGGTAGGCAAAGGTGCACCCAGCTACAGAACTAAGGGTCTTAATTTCCCCTTACTTATGTCCCCTTTCCATGCAAGGAGACTAGCAGGCCTTGGCCCCCGCTCCTGATCTCAAGCAGAATCCTTGCAAAGCTTCACCTCCTCACACAGCCTGTTCGGCTGCTAGGTAGATGGCCGATTTTTGTGGTCTCAACCTTTCCTTGTTCATTTCCTGATGCCAAAAGTGATTTAAGGTCTGGGTGTTTGAAGTTTTATGTTGGGGTTCTGCTTCTTTTGAAGTTTACCCTTCTATGGCTTCCTCTTGAAAGGCTGTCTGTTGCTGCAGGAGAGATTCCAAAGCTGATAGTCTGACAACACAGGCCATGAGAGTGACTAGAGTTCACACCTGGATGTCAGCCACAGGGTTATGTCCATCTTAAGGTTAATCCTGGGCTCCCAGTCCTACTCTTTATGATTCCCTTATTAACCCCATCAACTTCCTGAGATGTGTCCAGGCCCTTTCCTTGTGATCTATCACTGAATCAAAAAGCACCCTTTGAAGTGAACAGAGGAAGTCTCTCGCCCGTCTCCAGTGTGTCCCAACCAGCTCACCTGAATGCAACCATACACAAACCTGTTTGAATATCCCCCTGCGTCAGCAACATTCGGAAATTATTTTGTAGCTCCACGCCGACGTGGACGTCACAGAAGCACGGCATCGGGCGCGGCTCCTCTGACATCACCGACCCAATAATAGGCCTACGTCGGCGTGATGACATCAGTTCCGCCCTTTTTTCCGTGCCTTTGAGGCACACGGACGGACCGATAACAGTAGCTATATACACAGTGTACACAGTACAAAAAAGTCAAAGTAACACACACAGTGTGAAGACAATGTAGCAACTCAAGTATAATAACACACTTCTTTTGCCAGTAACATATATACATTAAAACATTGCCATTATCTTAGGTATAGAAGAGTGGACAACGGGGAGGCGGGTGGGCATGTGAGGAATCCACAGGCAGATACTGTATCCACCAGAAAAAGCGTTACCGAAGGTAAGTAACGTGTTCTTCTGATGGATACATCTGCCAGTGGATTCCTCACCTTGTGAATAGAGTCCCAAAGCAGTCCCCACTCCCGAAGAAGGGTGTCCACTCTCCTAAACCAGAAAATCCTGGAGGACAGAACGCGCAAAGTGTCCGTCCCTCCTCACTTCGGAATCCAAACAGTAATGCTTCGCGAAAGTGTGAAGGGAAGCCAAAGTCGCTGCTCTACAAATGTCCTCTACAGGTACACCCCTAGACAAAGCAGATGTAGCAGACCTTGCTCTAGTAGAATGAGCTCTTAAACCTTCAGGAGGTTCCTTACCCGCCAGAGAGTAGCATATCTTGATACACAAGACAATCCATCTCGACAGTGTGCGCTTGTGCACTGCATTGCCTCTTCTGGCTCTAACCAAACCAACAAAGAGCTGGTCATCCACTCTGAACTCTCTGGTCCTGTCCAGATAGAAGCTCACCGCCCTCTTAGGGTCCAATCGGTGAAGTCTCTCCTCCTTGGAAGGGTGAGGGGGGATAGAAGGGAGGGAGGGTAATGGATTGCCCCAGATGAAAAGGGGTTACCACCTTAGGCAAAAAAGCAGCCCTGGTCCTGAGTACCATTCGTTCTGCATGAATAGTCAAAAATGGGGGCTTTGAACTAAGAGCTTGAAGCTCACTTACCCTTCTTGCCGAGGTAATTGCAATCAGGAAGGCCGTTTTAAAAGACAACAGTCTCAAGGGACACTTGTGCAAAGGTTTAAAAGGCGAACCCATCAAGAAAGTGAGCACAAGATTCAAGTCCCATTGAGGCGCAATAAAGGGAGTAGGAGGAAATGTATTTGTAAGGCCCTTTAGAAACCTTAAAACAATAGATTTAAATAGGGACGGCTGATCCGGCAGACAGAGAAATGCCGACAAGGCCGAAAGATAACCTTTCACTGTAGCTACAACAAACCCTTGCTGAGCCAAAGAAGGCGCAAACTGAAGAATGTCAGACAAGCGAGCCTTCAAAGGGTCAATGGACTTCTCCCCACACCAAGTGACAAATTTGGACCATCTATATGAGTAGATAGACTTGGTGTAATCACCCCTAGCCGAAAAAAAGATATCCACCACATCAAGTGGGAGAGAAAAAGAATTCAGGTTGCCCCGTTCAATCTCCATGCATAAAGGTGTAAGGTCTGGAGGTGGGGGTGTAGAACCTCCCCCTCCATCTGAGAGAGGAGATCTGTCCTGAGAGGGAGATGGAGCGGCGGGCACGAGGAGAGGTGGAGAAGATCTGTGTACCACACCCTTCTTGGCCAATCCGGGGCGATCAATATGACTTGGGCCCGGTCTTGGCGAATCTTCCTCAGAACCCGAGGAATCAAGGGTATGGGAGGAAACGCGTAAAGGAGTCTTGAGTCCCAACTCAACTGAAACGCATCCCCCAAAGCTCCCTACATTGGATACTGGAGACTGCAGAATGACGGGCAACGAGCATTCTCGTGAGTGGAAAAGCAGGTCCACCTGAGGAGTCCCCCACGTCCGAAAGACGAGACGAACCACCTCTGGATGAAGCCTCCACTCGTGGTCGGCCGAGAAGTGCCGACTGAGACTGTCTGCATGTACGTTCAGAACTCCGGCCAGATGATTTGCAATCAGACACATCTGATGGTCCTGAACCCAGGATCAGAGACGAAGAATCTCTCTGCTGAGACATCGCGACCCCACTCCTCCCTGCTTGTTGACATACCACATAGCGGTAGTGTTGTCCGTCAGGACTTGAACCGACTGACCGCGAAGGGAAAGGAAGGCCTTGAGCGCCAAACGTATTGCCCGCAACCCTAAAAGGTTGATGTGAAGCAACCTTTCCTCTGGAGACCAAAGTCCCTTGATCTCCAGATCCCCCAGATGAGCACCCCACCCTAGAGTGGATGCATCCGTTATTACTGTGGCAACCGACGGAGGAAGGTGGAAGGGCCTTCCTTGAGACAGATTGCCCTCCGCGCTCCACCAAGACAGATCCGCTGCAGCTTCTCCGGAGATCCTCACAGACTCCCTGAGATCTCCGTTGTGCTGATACCCACTACCTGCGGAGGCACCACTGGAGTGCCCTCATGTGCCAGCGTGCATGGTTGACCAACAAAATGCAGGAAGCCATCAGACCGAGCAGACGAAGGACCTTCAGGACTGGAACGACCGCTCCATTGTAAAATAAAGGAATCATTTCCTGTATGTCGCGAATCCTTTGAGGTGGAGGGAATGCCCGACATTCAGTTGTATCCAGTACAGCACCTATGAACAGGTTGCGCTGGGAGGGCACCAGGTGAGATTTGGGCACATTTATCGAAAAACCCAATCTGTACAACAACTGAGTTGTGACTTGCAAATGATGGAGCACTTTCTCCGGAGATTCTGCTTTGATCAGCCAATCGTCCAGATAAGGGAATACCCGTATCCCTGACCTTCTGAGATGTGCTGCCACCACAGCATCACCTTGGTGAAGACTCGAGGTGCAGTAGTAAGATCAAACGGAAGGACCGCAAACTGGTAATGTTGCGAACCCACCGTGAAACGGAGATACTTCCTGTGTAACTTCAGGATGGGGATGTGGAAATTCGCATCCTGCAAAGTCGATCGACACCATCCAGTCTTCCAGCAGCACCTGAAGAACCTGCGCAAGGGTGAGCATCTTGAACTTCTCCTGCTTCAGAAAGAGGGTCAAGATCCTGAGGTCCAGGATTGGACAAAGTCTGCCATCCTTCTTGGGAATCAGGAAATACCGGGAGTAGCATCCCTGACCCCTTTCCTGCTCCGGAACCCCCTCTATCGCACCTTTTCTTAATAACGCCAGGACTTCGTCCTGCAGAAGCAACAGGTGGTCCTCTGAGCAAAACCCTTGGCAAGGAGGGTAATTTGGTGGGAACTCCCGAAAGGGAAGTGCATACCCATTCTCCACGAGATTAAGAACCCAAAGGTCCGATGTGACCGATTCCCAATCTCGTAGAAAATAGGTAAGCCGACCCCCCACAGGACCCGCATGATCCGGAATGGCGGATCTAGGGCTGCTTTGCTGAAGTTGGTGGGGGGTGGGAAGAGGAAGAGCAGGAGGAGGAGGAGGCTTGACGTCCCCGAGGACGAGCTTTTTGTCTGCCCCTATATGATTTATACAGTGGATTTTGCTGCTGTTGCGACTGTTTATAGGGACGAAAGGAGGACCTTCCAAATCCCCTATACCTTTTGCTCACAGTTCCTCTAGACTGCAGACCCAAAGACCTAGCTGTTGCTCTGCTGTCTTTGAATCTCTTCAATGCAGCATCAGCCTTTTTCCCGAAAAGGCCTGAGCCATCAAAGGGCAAATCCATTAAAGCAGCCTGGACATCCGCAGAGAATTCAGAAGACTTCAACCATGCCGCTCTTCTGGTGGCAATTGAAGAACCCATGACTCTCGCCACCGAGTCAGCTGTGTCCAATCCACTCTAGATAACTAGCCGAGCAGCAGCTTGAGTGTCAACAAGCACCTCATTAAAAAAATTCTGTCCTCCTAAGGTGAGGAATCTACAAGCAGATATTGTATCCACCAGAAAAAGCGTTACCAAAGGTAAGTAACTTGTTCGTTTGGGACATTCCTCGCCTTCTAATGTCTTCAGCAGGCAGGCCTGGTCTAACCAAAATGGGACTCTGGGTCCTCCATGTAACATACCATTATAGACACACTTACACTCAGTGTATGTACACAGCACACACACTGTCCAGTATTGTTACCTCCATGTATTGTGCCACCACAGAAACACACACATTTAGCACACACAATCACTTGGCGTGCACTACTCACTACTGTAGCCTTTCTGCATTGTGCCATGGTGTGCTACATGCACTCACACACACTCCTAGTACACACACTCCTAATACACACATTCCCATGCACGCTTCACTCTTCATATATTCTACTAATCTCAAGTACACGTACACTCAGGACATGCATTCCCTATGCATGCCCTGCACAGCACTACATCTCTCATGTAATGTATTCTTCACAGGTATACATACACCCAGTACACACACTCACCATGCATACACTGCACAGCCCTTCTCTATCCCTGTGCTGTATCCTTAAAGGCACGCATGCATCCAGCCCAGAGTCACCACTCTTTGCTGTGCAGCACTCAACAACGAACTGATGTAGGCCAATGGTGAGTTAGGCACACAGCAGTGGAACTTTAAAAAGGTGAGTGAGCCTGTAAGCATTTCTCTAGTGACACAGGTTAAAGAGGACCTCTCCACTACTACTGATCTGCACCATATATTGCCACCACCGCGTTTGTGCTTCCTAATTACTGGTGAAGGCATTAGGCTTCCACCACTGTGAGGGTAGGACTTTAGGCTCTCCTCCTGGTCCACCATGACTCCAATCCATGATACAGGCCTGTGTCATGGTGCACACACATGATCCGTGTTTGCCTATGACAACAAAAATCAGCATCACGGATCTGGACAGCGGTACAGGTGGGCACTGAGGGCAAGGGCACACATCCATTACCATGCAAAGGACTTTTCTGTCCCAACAGTTATTAGCAAATTTCTCTCAGTGGGCATCTTACACAGATGAGTAGTCAGTCAGAAATCTTGTGCCAAACTAAACACGCTGAGCTAATTAAAATATGTAGTAAAAGAGCACTGTTTGGACAAATAACATGCAAATTAGAGTGTCATAAGTGACATATATATTCCACAATGAAAACACACTCGCTTTTCCTGCTGTTTGAAAGACGAGCCCACCAACCTGTAATCCAAATCATTTATTCACAGAGAAACATGACACGTTTCGACTTGCTCAAAGGTCATAATCCTATGTAGATGCAAGGCAGTCATGTGTTCGCCTTTTAAACTTAAAATGTGTACACACTGAGAAGGAACTTCATTCAGATTAGGATCAGACACAATCATAGTGATGATAGCTGGACATTTCCAAAAGTTAAATGCAGTGGTTCCAAGTGTAGATTTTGATAATGTACAATATCTTGATTACAAAGAACCAAGTGTTTTTTCCTGGTGGAATATGAATGTCAGCGGTGGCACCCGCTTACCGAGCTCTGACCCGGCAGGCTGGGAATCCTTAAAGTGTGTGTGTGTAGATATATATATATATATCATGTGATCATGGCTCTCATGCACCAAAACAATATGGCGGCATAGCAATAAACTAATTTTGCACAAAATCGGTGGTCCGTGTTGGAAGAGTGTGTTCCGGAGAGACGCGGAGTGAGGTATATATAAATATACACACACACACACACACATACTTAAATATACACATACATATAATTAAAAGTGACTCCTAAATCATTCTTTACCTTCATCTTTTCATGTAAATCCCTTTCCATTTGATACTGTGGTTTTAGAACACTTGCAACCAGCTTAACATGATCAAAATGAGCCTTTAACATATATGCAATTTGTTTGAGAAGTACTATGGTCTGAATGTCTGTGTTGACATGTATTATTTTCTTCCTGCAGCAAGTAATACAGGGATGCACAGGAGGCAAATCACTGACCTTCTTGATCAAAGCATTCAGGTTCATTCGCAGTGCTTTGTCATCACTGCAGACAACCGTTTCATTTTGGTCTGTGGCTTTTGGGACAAGAGTTTCCGCGTGTATTCTACGGACACAGGTAACTATAACCCTTTCATACCAATGAATCAAGCTGAGCATTGTTTTTATTTTGATGGTCTAGGAAAGGGCCTATTATTGCCCCCATTAAGCTAGCTTTGTACTTGAAAACAAAAGACCATGACATGGTTCACTTAACAGTTTTTACTTGCAGTTAGAGGATGCACACATTTACATGCATTGTTGTTTTATATCTGAAAGAGACACGTTAGTGATAAATTCCTTACTTTAGAATATCCCGAGGCGTCAGACTGGATCTGAAAAGTTTTCCTTAGCAGTACCCCTGCGTGTCAGTAGGTGGCATCCTGCAGCTCCGCATCTGTCACTGGCATCGTCAGCGCTGAGATGACAGCAGGGAGAGTACTTAGGCGCCAACCATGCGCGCTGACGTCAGTTCTTTCTTTTTCCATGCCAGCAAGCGCAGATCCGGATGGAGCTAGCTTTGTACTTGAAAACAAAAGACCATGACATGGTTCACTTAACAGTTTTTACTTGCAGTTAGAGGATGCACACATTTACATGCATTGTTGTTTTATATCTGAAAGAGACACGTTAGTGATAAATTCCTTACTTTAGAATATCCCCAGGCGTCAGACTGGATCCGAAAAGTTTTCCTTAGCAGTACCCCTGCGTGTCAGTAGGTGGCATCCTGCGGCTCCGCGTCCGTCACTGGCATCGTCAGCGCTGAGATGACATCACGGAGAGTACTTAGGTGCCACCCATGCGCGCTGACGTCAGTTCTTTATTTTTCCATGCCAGCAAGCGCAGATCCGGATGGAGCAAGGCAAGACCTTAGTCACTTTTTGACTACTTTTGAGACTTTTATCTCCCCCCTTCTTTTTTTTCTCTGGTGCACGTAGGGATGCCTGGCTTTAAGACCTGTGGGGCCAGCCACCGTAATATGTCGGTGGCAGACCCCCACGATGTTTGCCTCTACTGCCTGGAGACTGATCACGACTCCCGGTACTGTCGAGCCATGGCCCTGAAGGCCTTGAGGGAGCAGCGCCGGAAATTGCTGGAGGTCCGGCATTCGTCCCACTGCTGCTCCGGGTCCTGGGGCCTTTCCCGGGACCGCTCACGGGACCGGAGCCGTAGCTCCTTGAGCTCCAAGTCTTCGCCTTAGGATTCTGGTAAGCGACGCCATAAAAAGAAGTCAAGAAGGGTGTTTGCTCTCCGACATCCCCCTGTCGTTCCTGGGAGGCGCACGAGGGGGACAGGGGCTCCACCCATGTGGCTTCTCTAGAGCCTGGGAGCCCCACGGTCTACCCGCCCTACCCGGGTCCGTCCGTCGTCGGCGACTCCCGAACACGTGCAAGAGTTTCTTGCTGCCATGGACTGCCTTTTTTGGCCTCTGGCTCCCACCGGCGTGCCCCGTGGTCCCGTGTCCAGACCCGGTTGGCCCAGCGGCTCCACCAGCAGATCTAGCCCCGGCGCAACAGGATACTACGCCGTTGGCTCCGGCCCCGGCGCCACGAGGTGCAGCATTGCCAGCTCCGGCACTTCCCTCGGCTCCACCCTTGGCGCCGCATTGTGTGCCGTTCCTTCTGCCCTTGCCTCGGTTCCAGGACCATTTTGTTCCGGCTTGGGCTCCGCATTGGGAGGCGGTGCCAGTCTGGCCCCATTCTCTGTGTCATTTCCGATGCTGTTTGTTCCTTCTCCGGCTCCGGCCCCGCCCCCACGACCGGCCCCTCAGGTGCCGGAGGCTGAGGAGGACTGGGAAGGATCCGAGGACCCCCTTGCAGTGTGACTCCGAGCAGAATTGGGTGGATGACTTGAAGGACTCCGGCGACCTCGATGTCTCATCTGATGGAGGAGGGCGCTTTCTACACAATGGTGCTCCGTCGGGCTGCCAAGGCCCTCAGCCTCGACCTCCCCACTGTCCGCTGGACCGCCGGATAAGGACTCCAAGAAACTGGATAAATTTGGTAAGCGGTTGTTCTCTTTGGCCAGCTTGGGGCTGCAGCCGGTGAACACCGCCTGCTTGTCGGGCCGCTACTCTCACGCAGTGTCGGATACTGTTGCTCAGGTGTTGCCTCAGTGTTCTGAGGAAGTCCAGGCTGTCCTTTCTCAAGCGATTGCTGAATTAAAGGATGCGGCTAAGTTCGCCATTTGGTGTGGTTTGGACACCGCAGACTCATTGGGCAGGGCGTTGTCTACAACGGTGGCGTTGCGACGCCACGCCTGGTTACGTTTGACTGGGTTCTCGCCCGATGTCCAGGGCTTGCTCATGGATATTCCCTTTCACGGCACCCGCTTGTTTGGCGATAAGGCTGACAGTTCCTTGGAGTGTTTTAAGGACTCACGGACCACGGCCAAGTCCTTGGGTCTTTCTGCTAAGAACCCGGCCACTCCTGGTTTTCGTTCCTTTCGTGGCCAGGGCAGAGGTACCCAGGCACGTTTCTCCAACAAGCCTGTGCAGACCCAGCGCGGCCGTGGCTTCTGCTGGGACGGGTCGGGAATCAGTGCGCTGGTCAGTCCACCACCACCACCCCTGCTGCTCCTTCCTCCAAACCTTCCTAGTCCGTGCTTTGCGGATCCGCCACCACCTCCCCCACTGGCGCGATAACACGTCGGACAAATGGGTGCTGCAAATAATCTGCAAGGGTTATTCCCTCCCCTTTCAGTCCTCCCCTCCGGCCATGCCACCTCGGTGCCACCGCATGTCTGGCGATCATTTGCTGCTTCTCCAACGGGAAGTCACAGCCCTGTTGGCCAAGGGGCCCATCGAGTGCGTTCCAGGGCAGGAAGTAGGGAGTGGTTGTCATGCCCACTACTTTATGGTCCCCAAGAAGGACAAGGGGGGGGGGGGTCTGCGCCCCATCTTGGACCTCCGGGACGTCAATCGCTTCCTCCGGAAGGAGAAATTCAAAATGCTGACTCTAGCTCAGGTCCTGGCTGCCCTCGACCCTGGAGATTGGATGGTGGCGTTGGGCTTCCAGAACGCTTACTTTCACATCCCCGTCCTGCCGGCCCACTGGCGGTTCACGGTAGTCCAGGAGCATTTTCAGTTTGCCGTGCTCCCCTTCGGCCTTACCAGCACCCCTTGGGTGTTCACGAAATGATGGCGGTGGCCGCAGCTCACCTGCGCAGGTCAGGGGTGTCAGTCTTCCCCTACCTAGACGATTGGTTGTTGAGGGCGGGCTCGCCCCAAACAGTCGTCAGCCACCTTCAGACTACGGCCGACCTCCTGCATCTGCTGGGGTTCTCCATCAACATGCCGAAGTGGCGCCTGAGTCCCTCTTAGTAGCTCCCCTTCATCGGAGCCGTTCTGGATTTGACGCAGTTCCGGGTTTATCCTCCTGAGCAGGGAGTCCGGGATATTCAGGCTATGATTCCGATCTTTCGGCTTCTTTCTCGGGTTTGTCAGGTTGACCCTCCGGCTGCTGGGCCTGATGGCCTCCTGCATCCTGCTGGTGACACATGCCAGATGGCATATGCAGGCTCTGCAGTGGGACCTGAAGTTCCAGTGGGTACAGCATCAGGGCAACCTGTCCGATCATGTCCAGATCTCGGAGGGCGCTGCTCGACAATTGCAGTGGTGGCTCACGAATCAAGATTGGGTCAGGGTCAGATCCTCTCCCTTCCCCAACTGGAGCACACAGTGGTGATGGATGCGTCCCTCCTGGGATCGGGAGACCACTTGGGAGAGGCGGAGATCAGAGGCCTCTGGTCTCCGACGGAGTCCAGGCTCCATATCAACCTTTTGGAGCTTCGGGCGATCTGACTTGCACCGAAGGCATTCCTTCCCTCTGTCCAGGGGAAGTGTGGTGCAGGTGTTAACGGACAACACCACTGCCATGTGGTAATGCAACAAACAGGGCGGGGTGGGGTCCTGAACACTATGTAAGGAGGCTCTGCCCCTCTGGACATGGCTGGAACATCTAGGCGTTACCTTGGTGGTTCAACACCTGGTAGGTTCTCTGAATGCCAGGGCGGACTAACTCAGCCTCCAGTGCTTGATGCATGACGATTGGCGTCTGAACTCTGACGTGGCGCAAGGTCTCTTTCAGCAGTGGGGATAGCCTTGGTTAGATCTATTTGCCACCGAAGAGAACATGCAATGTCATCAGTTCTGCGCGTTGGAATTTCCAAGGTGGCACTCGCTCGGCGACGCCTTTCGTCGCGAGTGGAATTGAGGTCTGTTATACGCCTTTCCGCCTATACCACTTCTGCCCAGAATGCTGAAGATGATCAAGCGCGACCGGGCCCAAGTCATCCTTGTGGCTCCGGATTGGGAACGAAGATACTGCTTCCCGAGCTACTCAGCATGGCGTTCGATCCCCCGATCCGTCTGCCTGTTCGGGAGGATCTCGCAGCAACAGCAGGGGACGGTCCTTCACCCGAACCTGTCCAGCCTCCACGCGTGGAGATTGAGCGGCGACAGTTGACAGCTTTCGACCTTCCTCCCGAAGTCAGTTATGTTATTTTGGCAGCCAGGCTTCCCTCCACTAAAACGGTATACGCCTGCAGGTGGAACAAATTTGTGGCATGGTGCACAGCAAAGGCTGTGGATCACCTTTCTGCCCCTCTTTCCGAAGTTCTTCTGTTCCTCCTTTTGTGCTCTGGGCACTATCAAAGGTTGTCTTTCGGCCATCTCTGCCTTTCTACGGCTTCCAGATCAGCCTTCTCTTTTTAAGTCCCCGTTTGTTAACCGTTTCCTCAAATGCATTACGCATACGTTTCCACCCGTGACTTTCATAATGCCTCTGTGGTTCTTGAATATTGGCTTGACCTTTCTGATGTGCGCTCCCTTTGAGCCCCTTCATAACTGTCCCTTACGTCTTCTCACTCTCAAGACGGCTTTCCTGGTAGCTATCACCTCTGCCAGATGAGTGAGTAAGCGAGCTCCAGGCTCTCTTCTAAACCTCCTTTCCTCTCTGTTCATCTGGACAAGGTGGTTCTGAGGACCCGTCCTTCCTTCCTGCCAAAGGTTGTCAAGCCCTTCCACATCGGGCAGGTCATCACTACCTTCTTTCCGCCTCCGCATCCCTCTAGGGAGGAGGAGAGGCTCCACCGTCTGGACCCAAAACGGGTGCTCGCTTTCTATCTGCAGCGTACGCAACAGTTCCAGGTGAATGACCAGCTCTTTGCTGGATATGTGGGAACCAAAAAAGGTCGGGCCGTGCATAAGAGGACCATCTCCCGGTGGGTTGTTCTGTGCATCAAGGCATGTTACTCCTTGGCTAAGAAGGAGTCTCCTCTGGGGCTGCGTGCCCATTCCACCAGGGCAACGGCAGCCACTACTGCCTTGGGATGCGGTGTTTCCTTGCAGGACATTTGTCAGGCAGCTACGCGGGCCTCGCTGCACACGTTCACCAAGCACTACTGCCTTGACAGTCGGGTCCGGAGAGACTGCTTCTTTGGCCGCTCTGTGCTCCTTGACTTTCTGGTGTAATCTTGTTCGCAGACCCACCACCGGGGTTGGTATTGCTGGGGTATCTATTCTAAGGTAAGGAATCTATCCCTAACATGTCTCTTTCAGATGCACAAGTTACTGCTTGTGTAACAATACATCTATAAGGGATATTAGTTAGTGATAGATTCCTTACCGCCCCACTCATCCTCCCCGTTCAGTGAACTGATTACCAGGGTTAAGGTCATCCCTTTCAAGGCCCTAGTTTTGTGCACCAATGGTCAGTATCTTTCATGGCTCTATGTTCTTGGCGCGGAAAGTTGTGTACACAACTGACGTCATGGGTGACGCCTAAGTACTCTCTGTGATGTCACCTCGACGCTGACGACGCCAGTGACAGCCGCAGGACGCCACCTACTGATGCGCAGGGGTACTGCTAGCAAAACTTTCCGGATCCAATCTGACGCCTGGGGATATTCTAAGGTAAGGAATTTATCACTAACTAATGTCTCTTACAGATCTATCGTTATGCAAGTAGTAACTTGTGCATTCAGCATTGTGTTTATTGTAGTGCGTTGTGCATACTTTTTCCTGTGGATGGATTTATCAAGGCTATTTTTGCTGCACTCAGATGTCCCTTTTGACAGGTTAAGGCAGTGAAAACAGCATGATGCTAAAAACCAGTCCATTCCTCTTGACAAGAAACTGACCTCTGCATTGTGTGGAGGAAAATCTATTATAACGTACCAGCTCTGGGCTCATTTGCATGCACCTGCACCTGAAAGGCTCAACATTTAGGGGTATGTGTGTGTATATATGTGTGTGTATATATATATATATATATATATATATATATATATATATATATATATATATATATATATATATATATATATAATGCAAGAAAAGAAGCAGAGAACTCTGGGTAGTTCTTAAGTTGAGGTGGAAAGCAGCTCCATTATAGGGCACTCAACACCAGCGACACTCAAATGCCTGCTTTTTTATCAGTCTTTAAGCGTAGGAATAGCACAGTGCCATCCATGCAGAGATAGAAAGGGACAAAGTATTTTGCCATTTCTACAGCAAAGTCTTTAAGCATAGAATTAGCACAGTGCTATCCATACCGAGCTGTAAAATGGCCAAAGCCTTTTACCACTCCAGGCACAATATTACAGTTTTGGATTGGTAAAATACCATCCAAGCCAACCTGAAATGAGTAAAAGCAACTCCTGACACGTGTTTCACTCTCATTAGACTTCTTCAGAGAGTTTTGTTGGTGTTGAGAGTGCTCTATACTAAAGCTGCTTTCCACCTAAACTTGAGAACTACCCAGAGTTCTCTGCTCCTTTTTTTGCATAATTTATGCGTCAGTCTATGCCTGAAAGTGTTTTGTTTTGACTTATACTGGGTGCTCCCTTGTGTCTGAACAAATCTATACCTCTCTGAAGAGATCTAATGAGATAGAAACACGTGTCAGGGGTTGCTTTTATTCATTTTGCGGCATCCGCAAGCCATACAAACATTGATAAAGGCAAGGATGCTGAAATGCTTCTGTTTGGACTAATCAATCTATACCTGGTACCCGCTGAGTGCTCCGCCTTTGGTGAATAATTTAAATACGCGTTGCCACACTTGCTACGGAGGCACCCATTCAGAAAGAGTTCGACAGCAGTCAGTGGCAATTTGGTGAATCTTATTTTTGCAGTCTGTCAGAACCGCCACAACCACAATAGTGAGCCGCCAACTGGATTGGGACATTACAAAATGGACAGGCGCTCGGATCATGATGACGAGGATCTGCGGGTAGGTGATAAAGGAAGGGGAGCACGCGGCCAAATGAGGGCCACGAAGTGATGTTACTTGTGCAGCAACTAACTGCCATCATAATTTTTAATATTTGCCTAAAACCATTGTGGAGGAACACTTACCAAAGGCAATAGAATATCGGGGCAACTAAACACATTGTTTTCAACTACATGCAAAGATGGCAGAGACTACTATAGACTATTCTTTGTGAACTACTAGTCCTTCTATGATTTCACCCAATAGGAGAGAAGCAAGCTGCTTTTAAATCGAATGGGACACCAGCAATCCATACAAACATTGATAAAGACAAGGATGCATAAACGCCTCTGTTTGGGCTAATAAATCTATACTTGGAACCCGCTGAGTGCTTCGCCTTTGGTGAATTATCAAAGGTTAAACCATTGTTATAGTTAGTGAAGCTATACAAACTAAACTTACAATATGCAAACATAAACAATTCTAAGGATAAAGTTATATCATAAATTTATACATTACGCACCATCTTTAGATTAACCCGTTTATAATTTAAATACGCATTGCCACACTTGCTACGGAGGCACCCACTCAGAAAGAGTTCAACAGCAGTCAGTGGCAATTTGGTGAATCTTATTTTTGCAGTCTGTCAGAACCGCCGCAACCACAATAGTGAGTCGCCAACTGGATTGGGACATTACAAAATGGACAGGCGCTCGGATCATAATGACGAGGATCTGCGGGTAGGTGATAAAGGAAGGGGAGCACGCGGCCAAATGAGGGCCACGAAGTGATGTTACTTGTGCAGCAACTAACTGTCATCATAATTTTTAATGTTTGCCTAAAACCATTGTGGAGGAACACTTACCAAAGGCAATAGAATATCGGGGCAACTAAACACATTGTTTTCAACTACAGCGGTGGACATTCTGCCGCGGTGCGGGGGATCTATGGAGTGGGCGGGGCTGCGTCGGCCAACGGTCCTGCGCAGCACCCAGAAGGTAGTGCTCGCGTCGGCCGTTGGCCGATTCGAGCACGGAACGGGTTAATATACCTTTATTTATTCTTTAACTGCAAACCAAACTTAAACTACACAAAAATAAAACATTAACTTATATTCATACCTCTAATTTATAATTTATGCGACACCTTAAAATTATTCTAACTCTAATTCTGAGGGGGGAGAGAAATGTTTAACTTGGATTGAGGTTTTTCCAGGTAATACTTCTGTTACAGATGTAAAATTCAATACAATGGATTATAAAAACAAATAATTATAACTTGCGCACCTCCATACACAATGTATTCCACTCCACTCCATACTCAGACTACATTAAATATAACTTGCCACTCTACCGTGCACCTTGATCACAAAGATGTGATTCGTGATGTTATAACTATTAGAATAAAGACTATTATTTTAAATGATAGAAGTGAAATAATATAAAACGGTATAAGCTGTGCATGGAGAAAGCGCGACTTACAGGTAATGTAGTATGGCCATGGAGTTAAAAACACTGTGTATTGAGGTGCAAGAGATTAAATGATTTGAAGATGTTACGCAAATTATAAAGGAGGTACATGTTTACTATTTTATATTTTTTATGTAGTTAAAGAATAGGTAAAGTTATATTAATTTAAAGGTGGTGCGTAATGTATACATTTAAGGTATAACAATAACTTTAAAATGTGTATTTGTGTATTTTATGTTTGGTTTGTATAAAAAAATAAGTAATGTTTTTCTAACTATAACAACGGTTTAGCCTTTGGATTTTTGTTTGAATTTCAATAGTTTTTTATTTTTTATAAAAAAGTGTTCCAAATCATAGTTCTGATAGATACATCTGCCAGTGGATTCCTCACCTTGTGAATATCCCCTTGCGTCAGCAACATTCGGAAATTATTTTCATAGCTTCGCGCCGACGTGGACGACGTCACAGAGGCACGGCATCGCACGCGACTCCGATGATGTCACCGACACCATAATGGGCCCACGCCGGCGTGATGACGTCAGTTTCCTTTTTTCCGCGTCGTCGACGCTAACGGTTTCGGGGTATCTCTGTAGCTGTTGGTAACTTTGTTACTGTTTTCTCTGTTTTCTTGCTTCTTTGTCTCTCTGAGGATGTCGACTAAGAAGACCGGATTCAAGCCATGTAGAGAATGCGGCAAAATGATTGTGAGAAGTTGGCCTGATATATGATGCTCACTAGTTCTAGTGATCACCTTGTATCAGTCCAAACAACCCTTATGGTGATTGGTTGTAAGTCAACCTTATAGACCAGCTATCCTAATGGTAGCATGGACAAAGCAGTCTTAGGCTAAACTCTTTTGGCATGTGAAGCCAGCTGTTTTACCACAATATAACCCCTTGAATACCAGATGAAAGGACACCACACAGGTTATGAAAATAAACACTATATTAATTAATAACAACACCTCTGAACTCTTTATGAGGTCAGAGGGCTAAGCACATGACAATCTCTTACGAAAAATACGATAAGTTGCACAAAATTACAATGGTGCCCTAGGGGCACGACAAACCATATACTAAGTAAGTGGAATGTGAAAGTCGATAGAAGGAATGGAGCTGTCTAGAGGCTGTAGGATTGATGGGACCACGCTACACTGACTCTAGGTAAGTAATAGGAGGCCCACGGGACGCGTGTGCAGAGTGTGAACTCACACGCGAGATGCGTAACAACGTCTATGGACAGTACAGTTCAAGTTAAAGGTGAGTACGGACAATCCTGACTAGTTAGGACTAAAACAACTGTGGAACTGGACACTAGGACAGTTTAACTACCCTTGAGCACCGAAATGCTCTTGTTACCTCACCCACGGGCTGCGGGTGCATAGGTGTCAAAGTGTGTCGGGTTCTCGCGTTGAAGTCTATGGAGCCTGGAAGAAAAGATGCTGCAGGCGACCAGGAGGAAGATGTCCGGCGTGATCCAAGGGTGGATCAGTGAAGAAGAGGACCTGAAAGCAGAGGGGAGAGTGTTCAAAGTCACTAGCCAGTGACCGGTGTGGAACCAGGAAGGAACCAGATGCTGTTGTCGCGATCGGGTGAAGAGTGGACGCTTGACTCTGCAGCCACGTGGACCAGGAGGTGTCTTCGACGACCAGGATGGAGGCACGAGCTGTCCCACGCAGGCTCTCGCTGTCGGCGGTGTCGGATCTGGGATTGGAGTCAACAGGCCTTGGCCAAGGCAACCCACGCGGTGAGTGAAAAAGGCATCTGTTGCGGACTAGGAGAGTCCGGGGTGCCCCTCTTTTGGAAGGGAGCAAGGGCCAGTCTGGAGCAACAAGACCAGCAGTGAAGGTTTCAAGGTTCGTCGTCTAGGAGGCCACTAGCCAGCCGGCAAGTGACCAGACAACGTGTCGAGCAGCAAACAAGCAGAAGGGCCCCACGCAGATCTCGTGGAAGCTGGCTGGCTGATTTTCGGTGCAGGGGCTGCTCGGGGCTGGGGCTTCTCAATCCCCAAAGCACTTGGTCGAGTTTACCTCGGGAGTCGTGCTGGAAGCGAAGTGCAGGTTCGTTCAAGATGGCCAGTCCCACGTGTCTCGTCGCACCCACGGGTCTCAGCTTTGCTGCAGATGTGAGTTGAGGTCAGAGAGGTCTGGGAATCCGGGTCTCGTCGGGCTCTGAAGTCTGGATACTCGAGGGAAGACGACAAAGGGAAGCCGCTGGACGCTTGATGGTGCCTGCAGTTGCAGGGTGGACACTCCTTGCCCACAAGGGAGATTCTTCAGTCTTCTGTGGAGCAGAACGTCGAAGTCCAGAGTTTCTTCTTGTTGAGTTGTTCAGGATAATCTAATTTGGAATGGGACCAGCTCCTACCTTTATCCTGCTAAAGGGGGCTGCACTACTGACTAGGTCCCTCCCCTGGGTCGGACCAGGAAGTGGGGTGGTTACACCCCCTATCCTTTGTCCGGTTTCCCGCCAGAGCTGGGGCTGGAGTGCCCCAGCAACTGGTTTGAACCGGTGTATGCACAGGGCACCTTGTGTGCCCCAGGCATGTCTCATTCCTTTCAGGCCTCCCTACCTCAATACACAAAATCCTGTCTGGGGTGGTGCTAGCACCTCCCAGGCAGGAAACCCTTTGTCCAAGCCTCCCTCGCTGGAAGGACTCCCAGCAGCAGGAGGTCAGACTTGTGTCAGTGGTGGCAGCATCCATTTTGTGATGCCAAGGCTCGAGTTAACTTTAACCGGGGTTCTCAGTTACATACATGTCGTGTCCCTCTAGATGGGTGAAATGCTACCCCCGTCGCCAGAATTGGCGAGGGGGTAGTATTCCAATTCGTATGACACCTTACTCGACATGTTTTGATAATGTTATACCAGAGTTAGCATTTAACCGCGAGGTTGATAATGCACTTAAGAGTATATGGTATAGCGTTCTCATGGAAACAGCTAAAGGACTTGGTTCCGAAAGCTGTAGACAGGCTCAGCTCATGCTAGAGCACCATCTCACATAATTCCAAGCACTCTGCCTTCAGGATTGATAAGGCCTGCCATAGGAGTGACTGCTAGGAGTATATGTGTCCATTGTAGGGTTAGATATAGGTATACTATATCTATAGCAAAGGGTGATTACACCACCTTGCCCCAGCTGTCATGCAGCCAGTTGTCAGTTTTAGATGGCCAGCCAGGGGTGGCATAATACATGCTTCAGCCCGTGGTAGGCCCTGGGTACACCTATGCCCTGGATACCTAAGGTACACTGTACAGGCACTGATAAGGTGGCCCAGTACCAATTGGTAAATGCACCTAAAGTACATGGTTGTCAATTTAGAGAGAGAACAGCTAGGCTGTGGGTCTGATTAGCAGGCCCACAGCCAGGGAAAGTCGTAAACCAGTGAAGCAAAAAGCAAAAATCTGGGGTGACCATAGGATTGCAGACCCCACTCTCCTACAATGATGTCGATCACAGACCCGCACCAGGACTGTATCTGGTGCTTGAGTTCGGACCATGATGTCAATAGCTGTTCTTCGTGTAAGAAGATGAATCCGAGGCGCTTCGAGAGAGGGAGACTAAGCTTTTAATGGCGAAGTTAAGAGGAAGTAAGGATAAGAAGTCTTCGAGATCCCGTTCGAGAAGGTCGAGATCGTGGTCAAGATCACGAGCGGTGTCGCTTTCGAAGTCGTCATCCGGTCATGCTTCGAAGTCGAAAAAGAAGCATAAGAAGTGAAGGCATGAATCTCGGCATCACTCAGGTAAGGATTCGGACTCGAGACCGAAGTCGCCAAAGAGGAAGCATGGGAAGGATGTAGTGTCTCCATCACCAGAGGTCTTGGATCCAGAAGGTGAGGCTTCGCCTTCGGAGTCGCAGGTTCAATCGCTGACTTCGGTTCTGAATCTGTCTCAGGCGCTGTTTCCGGCTCGAGAGGATGAAGAACTCCCTTTGGATGAGGGTTCGATGACACGACCACCTGTGGAAGAGGAGACGAATCCGGAACCTCTGAAGGGTCAGTCTGTGGGTTCATACCCACCTTTCCCACCTCCAGGTCAAGACCCTACTGCGTTTTTAAACGCTATGTATGGTGTCTATTCCAGAGCATGGTACCCCTCTAGTGCACCTTCGGGTCCTATGGGTCCTCTGGCGTATAATTTAGGAGTTCCCCACTCCTATGCTCCAGCTCCCTTTATGCCTTTTATGCCGGCTCCGACGGCGCCTTGGCATTACTCGTCGACGCCGATACCGACGTCGCCGGCTCCGAGTCGACCTCGAGAACAGCGCCCTGGGCCTACGGATTCGATATCGACGTCGATACCGGCTCCGTCGGAGTAGTTCACGGATCCAACAGCACGGCTGTTGAAAGTGAGATCCAGAAGGGATGCTCAGCGCCTCATAGAGGAGCAAAGATATAGAGAAGCTGAGGCTGAGATGGAAGAAGGTGAGCTTCAGGAGGACTGTTTTGACGATCTAGGAGAAGCTAGTGGTTTGGAGCTTTCTCCTGAATGGGAGCTGCCATCTGTGTCTGATGCCCTTTCAAAGGATGTTAGGCCGTACCACATGGTCATGAGGAAGGCTGTAGAACTTTTAAATGTAACCTTGCCTACAGTGGAATATAAATCCAATCTCTTGACTGAGGTTCTCCATTCCCCAAGTTCTGTTGTTGAACCGTTGCTTCCCTTTAATGAAGCATTGACTGAACCTATTTTGGAGGTTTGGAGCAAGCCTCTTACTGCTCCTGCAGTAGCTAAAAATGTTGCAAGGAGGTATAGAGTTGCACCTGGGGATCCTGAGTTTTTATCCTTGCATCCTTTGCCTGAAAGTCTGGTTATTCAGGCAGCCTGTTCAAAAAAGACTGTGGGTGCTTTCCCTCAGTGCCTGGGGATAAGGAATTCAAGAAACAAGATCAGACTGCGAAGAAGTCTTTCTCTTCAGCAAGTATGGCTTTAAAATCGACTAATGCCACTTGCCTTATGGTGAGATACATACATGCCCTGATGGATTCTTTGTGATTGTTGGCTCCTAAAATTCCTGATGACAACAGGAAGGATTTTGATGAGGTATTGGCTGATGTGCAGGCGGCTGCACGTCAAGTGATCCAGAGTGGACTAGACACCGCTGATTCTGTTGCTCGCATCATGGGAACTGCTGTTGCCTCTAGAAGGGCTGCCTGGCTGAAGTCATCAGACTTTTCGGCGGACGTTCAGGCTGCGTTATTGGATTTGCCTTTTGACGGTATTGGTCTTTTTGGTAAAAAAGCTGATGCAGCCTTGGAAAGATTTAAGGACAGTAGGGCTACTGCCAAATCTTTGGGGCTGCAGACTAGAGGTTCATCTACAAAAAGGTTTAGGGGTTTTGGACGTTCTTCATTTCGTCCCTTCCGTCAAGGTCAACAGCAGCAGCAGCAACAGCAGAATCCACTGTATAAATCATACAGGGGTAGGCAAAGAGCTCGTCCACGAGGACGTCAAGCCTCCTCCTCCTCCACCTCTTCCAACCCCCCAGCCACAGAAAAGCAGCCCTAGATCCGCCATTCCAGATCATGTGGGCCCAGTGGGGGGGCGGCTTACCCATTTTCTACGGGATTGGGAATCGGTTACATCAGATCTTTGGGTTCTCAATCTCGTAGAAAATGGGTATGCTCTTCCCTTTCGGGAATTCCCTCCGAATTACCCTCCTTGCCAAGGTTTCTGCACGGAGGAACACCTGTCACTCCTGCAGGAGGAAGTCCTGACATTGTTAAGAAAGGGTGCGATAGAGGTGGTTCCAGAGCAGGAAAGGGGTCAGGGGTGCTACTCCCGGTATTTCCTGCTAACCAAGAAGGATGTCAGACTTCGTCCAATCCTGGATCTCAGGATCTTGAACCTTTACCTAAAACAGGAGAAGTTCAAGGTGCTCACCCTTGCACAGGTTCTTCAGGCGCTGATGGAAGAAGACTGGATGGTGTCAATAGACTTGCAGGATGCATATTTTCACATCCCTATCCTGCAGTCTCACAGGAAGTATCTCCGTTTTACGGTGGGATCGCAACATTACCAGTTTGTGGTTCTACCGTTTGGTCTTACTACTGCGCCTCGAGTCTTCACCAAGGTGATGGCTGTGGTGGCGGCACATCTCAGAAGATCGGGGATACCAGTATTTTCGGATCTGGACGATTGGCTGATCAAAGCAGAATCTCCAGAGAAGGTGCACCATCATCTGCATGTGACAACACAGTTGTTGTACAGGTTTGGCTTTTTAGATAAATGTGCCCAAATCTTACCTTGTGCCCTCCCTGCGCAACCTGTTCATAGATGCGGTACTGGATACAACTGTGTGTCGTGCATTCCCTCCTCCACAAAGGATTCGCAACATACAGGAGTTGATTCCTTTATTTCACAATGGAGCGGTCGTTCCAGTCCTGAAGGTCCTTCGCCTGCTTGGTCTGATGGCTTCCTGCATTCTGTTGGTCAACAATGCACGCTGGCACATGAGGGCACTCCAGTGGTGCCTCCGCAGGCAGTGGTATCAACACAACGGAGATCTCAGGGAGTCTGTGAGGATCTCTAGAGAAACTGCAGCGGATCTGTCTTGGTGGGGAGTGGAAGGCAACCTGTCTCAAGGGAAGCCTTTTCAACTGCCTCCAGCTGTGGCCACAGTGATAACGGATGCATCCACTCTAGGGTGGGGTGCTCATCTGGGGGATCTGGAGGTCAAGGGTCTTTGGTCTCCAGAGGAAAGGTTGCTTCACATCAACCTTCTGGAATTGCGGGCTATACGTCTGGCGCTCAAGGCCTTCCTCCCTTCCCTTTGCGGTCGGTCGGTTCAGGTCCTGACGGACAACACCACCGCGATGTGGTATGTCAACAAGCACGGAGGAGTAGGGTCGCAGTGTCTCTGCAGAGAGGCTCTGCGTCTCTGTTCCTGGGTTCAGGATCATCAGATTTGTCTGATGGCGAATGATCTGGCCAGAGTTCTGAACGTGCGTGCAGACAGTCTCAGTCTGCAGTTCTCGGCCGACCAGGAGTGGAGGCTTCATCCAGAGGTGGTTCGTCACGTTTTTCGGACGTGGGGAACTCCTCAGGTGGACCTGTTCGCCACTTGCGAGAATGCTCACTGCCAGTCATTCTGCAGCCTCCAGTGTCCGATGCAGGGAGCCTTGGGGGGCGCGTTTCAGTTGAGTTGGGACTCGCAACTCCTTTACGCGTTTCCTCCCATACCCTTTATTCCTCGTGTTCTGAGGAAGATTCGCCAAGACCGGGCCCAAGTTATATTGGTCGCCCCGGATTGGCCAAGAAGGGTGTGGTACACAGATCTTCTCCACCTCTCCTTGTGCCTGCCGCTCCGTCTCCCTTTCAGGGCAGATCTCCCCTCTCAGATTGAGGGGCAGTTTCTACACCCCCACCTCCAGACCTTACACCTTCATGCCTGGAGATTGAACAGGGCAACCTGAATTCCTTTTCTCTCCCACATGATGTGGTGGGTGTCATTCTTTCGGCCAGGCGTGACTCCACCAAATCAATCTATTCATATAGATGGTCTAAATTTGTCACTTGGTGTGGAGAGAAATCTGTTGACCCTTTGAAGGCTCGTTTGTCTGATATTCTGCAGTTTGCTCTTTCTTTGGCACAGCAAGGGTTTGCTGTTGCCACAGTTAAGGGTTATCTTTCGGCTTTGTCAGCATTTCTCTGTTTGCCGGATCAGCCGTCATTGTTCAAATCTCCTGTGGTTTTAAGATTTTTGAAGGGTCCTACAAATAAATTTCCTCCTACTCCCTTTATTGTGCCTCAATGGGACTTGAATCTAGTGCTTACTTTCCTTATGGGTTCTCCTTTCGAACCTTTGCACAAGTGTCCCATGAGACTTTTGTCTTTTAAGACGGTCTTCCTTGTTGCAATTACCTCGGCAAGGAGGGTAAGTGAGCTTCAAGCTCTTAGTTCAAAGCCCCCATTCTTGACCATTCATGCTGAACCAATGGTTCTTAGGACCAGGGCTGCTTTTCTGCCTAAGGTGGTAACTCCCTTCCATCTGGGGCAGTCTATTACCCTTCCTACCTTCTTTCCTCCCCCTCACCCTTCCAAGGAGGAGGAGAGACTTCAACGCTTGAACCCGAAGAGGGCGGTGAGCTTCTACGTGGACAGGACAAGAGAGTTCAGGGTGGATGACCAGCTGTTTGTTGGATTTGCTGGTTGCAAGAAAGGAAAACTGTGCACAAGCGCACACTTTCAATATGGATCATACTATGCATCAAGATCTGCTTCTCCCTGGCGTGTAAGGAACCTCCAGAGGGTATTAGGGCTCATTCTACTAGAGCAAAGTCTTCAACATCTGCTTTGTCTAGGGGTGTGCCTGTTGAGGACATTTGTAGAGCTGTAACTTGGGCCTCCCTCCACACTTTTGCGAAGCATTACTGCTTGGATACCGAGGTGAGGAGGGACGGCCACTTTGCGCGTTCTGTCCTCCAGGATTTTCTGGTATAGGAGAGTGGACACCCTCCTCCGGGAGTGGGGACTGCTGTCGGACTCTATTCACAAGCTGAGGAATCCACTGGCAGATGTATGTATCAGAAGAACAAGTTACTTACCTTCGGTAACGTTTTTTCTGGTAGATACAGTATCTGCCTGTGGATTCCTCACATGCCCACCCGCCTCCCCGTTGTCCGCTCTTCTATACCTTAGATAATGGCAATGTTTTAATGTATATATGTTATTCTCAAAAGTAGTGTTTTATTCTACTTGAATTACTACATTGTCTTTACACTGTGTGTGTTATCTTGATTATTGTATACTGTATATATCAGGGCGGAACTGATGTGATCATGCCGGTGTGGGCCTATTATGGTGTCGGTGACGTCATCGGAGTCTCGTGCGATGCCGTGCCTCTGTGACGTCGTCCACGTCGGCGCGAAGCTACGAAAAGAATTTCCGGATGTTGCTGACGCAAGGGGATATTCACAAGGTGAGGAATCCACAGGCAGATACTGTATCTACCAGAAAAAGCGTTACCGAAGGTAAGTAACTTATTCTTTACTGTCATCAAGTGGAATGTCATTAAGTGGAGTGTTGTACAGTAGAGTGGAGGAGAGTGTCATACAGTGTATTGTTAAATAGTGGAGTGGCATACAGTGTGATATCGTACAGTGGAGTGGTGTAGAATGGAGTGGTATAGTTTTGTGGAGTGTCGTAGAGTGAGTAGAGTGGCGTAGCGTACAGTAGAGTAAATTGTTGTATAGGGCAGTGGCGTGGATTGCACGAGAGCTGACCGGTATAGTATACAGTTGAATAAAGTGTTAGAAATTTGAGTGGCGTCTTGTACAGTAGAGTGGTATGTCGTAGTGTGTTGGAAAGTGTAATAGAGTGTTGTACCCTGGGGTATAGTGGCATAGAGTGGAGTAGAGTGTTGTACAGTGTAGGGGCATAAAGTGGATTACTGTGTTATACAATGGCACACAGTGTAGTTGAGTCTTATAGAGTGGAGTCGAGTGTGATACAGTGGGGCGGTGTAGAGTGGAGTGTTGTACAGTGTCATACAGTGTGGTGTAGTGGAGTACTCTAGTGTGGTGTAGCATAGAGTGGGTTAGTGTCTTCTAGAGTACAGTGGTGTGGAGTACAGTGGAAGCACAGTTGAGTGTAATTGGGTAGAGTGGAGTGGCGTGAATAGAGTATCGTACAGTGTAATAGAGCACAATGAAGTGGCATAGAGGGAAATGGGATAGAATCAAGTTACATTTTGTGGAATAACGTAGCCGTAGAGTGCAGTGTCAGAGTGGGGTGGCATTGTCTGCAATTGCATAGCGTACAGTGCAGTGACTTTCAGTGAAGTGGCATGCAGTGGAATAGCATACAGTAGACTCCCATACTCTTGAGTAGTGTACAGTGAAATAGCATACAGTTGAGTAACATACAGTGGAGGTAGGAAGAGTGAACTGACGTAGAGTTGAATAGCGCTGAGTGATGTAGCGTGTAGTTGCGTACAGTGGAATACCATATAATGGAGTGAGGTACACTGGTCTGGTGTGGCGTAGATAGGAATAGCGTTCAGTGGAGCGGCGTACAGTGGAGTAGCATATAGTGGCATCAAGTTAAATAGCATAGAATGGAGTGGGGTGGAATGAATTAGTGTACAGTTCAGTGGTGTACTGTGCAGTGACATACAGTGGAGTGGTGTAGATTGGAGTGGCGTAGTGATGAATAGCGTACATTGGAGCCGCCTCCAGTGGAATACTGGAATACTGGAGTGAGATACAGTGGAGTGACGCACAGTAGAGTAGCATAGAGTGGAGTGTGGTAGACTGTGCCTTTACATTGTGTAGCATGGGTTCCCCCTTCTCTATGCTACCAGCTGAGGTAAGGGCACTAATCTCTCTGGTGTGCGCACTAGTACACAGTCTTTGGAGAACAGCAACACTGACTTAGCCCCACCCGTCTAACTATGCAACTTCTTCTCATGGTGCGACTGTGCCCAGGTGTTCATCTCTGGCTCAAAAGAGGGGTGTTTGGGACACACGGATGTAAAGGCAGTATTTAGTAACGTCTGCTATGGGGAGCACAGTCTTAATTCTGTGGATTCTTTTCCAGCCAAAAAGTGAAGCCCACAACCTTAATAATTGAAATGTCCATCCTGGGTTGCAGACGTTACTCCAGTATTGGAACTTTCATAGATTCCCATTGCTTGTATCATTCCCCGTCGTCGGAATGGGAGCCTCAGTAATTATATATATATATATATATATATATATATATATATATATATATATATATATACACCTAGGTAAATACACCCTAATAGGTGCAAAAAAGTAAAAAATTAGGCCTAGGCCTCATTACATTTTGTAACCTATAGGTGTCCTTATGTAAAAAGACCCAAACTTACACTAGCAACCAATCAGATTAGCCTCACCCTGTGGAACCTTCCTGAGAAAGCTCAGAGCCTCAGATTTTCTACCGCATCGTTGGTGACGGGGAGTCTCCTTAGAGCTCTGCTCTAACTTCTACTTTGAGGTATTATTTACACAGTTTTTCTGTGAGGATTTGTTTAAGTTTCAACTATGGCTGATAAGGAAAAGAAGAGCCTGTTCAGGTCTTGTGCCAGTTGTGGTAAAAAACGACTTTATGCAGAAGACAAGCACAAAGACTGTATATATTGTTTATATCCTGACCATAAGGCAGAGGAATGTAAACTATGCAGGATGATGTCTGTTAAGACCCTCCAGGACTGTGAGGGAAGATTACTAATTTGGCTCAGGAAGTTGGAAAAGAAAGAAGTTGTGGTTTCCAGTGATGAGGAGGATGCCAGGTCGACGTCTTCCAAGACATCTCTGAAGAGGGGTAGATCATCTGTGGAGGTATCATCTGAACCCCCCTCTAAGGCTGTGCGTGGGACCTCTGATAGGTCTGGCAAGCCCGAACCTGGCGAATCTCCTCACGGAAGTGTAAAGGTGAGGGAAAGGCAAGCACCTCAGGTGCAGAAGGCAAAACTTGATGAGGGCTCGGCTGGGCCTTCACAACAAGATAAAGTTTCTAAGTCCTTCAAGAAACCATCTGTAGAGGCTTCAACAGTGGTTAAGAAAGGCTCTAAGGCCTCTTCAGTGACTTTGTCTCCTCAACCGTCGACGAGCCATCCCGCGTCGACGAAGACGGCGACGGCGAAAACTTCGACGACGCCGTCGACGAAGAATATGTCGACGACGGCGGCGACGACGATTACTACGTCGACGGTAACCACCTCGTCGACGAAGACAATCCCGTCGACGACGACAGTTCCGTCGACGGTGGCAATCACGTCGACGATGGCAATCTCGTCGACGAAGACGATGCCGTCGACGATCCCGTCGACGATGGCGAATCAGTCGACGACGAAGATGATCTCGTCGACGGCCCCGTCGACGATGGCACCGGATAATGTGGACTCGTTTATAACGCCGTCGACGGCAGCCCCAAGGAAAAGGAGGATAACACCTGACATGACATCACCTAGAAAGGTGACCCCATTCCCCCCAGCCCTGTTATTGGAAGAACAGGACTATTCTGAAGAGGAGAATGAGATGTATGGGGATGCTTATAGTCCATCGCAGTTGCATCTTAAGTACCATGAGTCTGATGAGGAAGATGGGTATTATGGCCAGCAAGAGCAGCGACAGCAAACTCAAGTCGCATATCAGGAAGCCCAAGTACAGCCGGGCATGGTTTCTATGCCCATGAGCCTTTTGACGGACTTACGGGCTATGCTGGAGGAATATAGGGGCAGAAAGGTGTCGCGACCAGTGGAAGGTCAGGCGCATGTTCAGCCAGAGGTGGTGTCGACTCAGTTGGTGCCCCCGGCACATGTGGAAGAAGAGGGGGAATGTCATCGGCAAACACCGGACCAGGATGACACTTCAGATGAGGATGGAGCAGGTGACAATCGTGATCAAAACCAGGATAGTGAATGGAATCAGTATATTGTTCCGGATTCGGCTGCTCCGGTGCCGGACCCGATAGATTCACCTCCGGCGGATGTAGGAGGTTTCTTCAACTTAATGGAGAGAGCCACGGCACGCTTCAAGCTGGCAATGCCTACAACATCTACGGATTGTTTTTTATATGATTTTAAAGAGGCTTACCGTAAGGCAGTGCGTTCGATTCCCATTGTAGAGCACATATGGGAAGAAGGAAAGAAAGTAATGCAAGCCCCAGCGACGGTTATTCCAACTCTACCGCGCCTAGAAAAGAAGTACAAAGCTCCTGATGACAGTCCTGCCTGCTTGATTGGACAACCAAGACCGGACTAAGTCATATCGCAAGCAGCGCAGAAAAGATCGCGGAATCCTTCAGCCACCCTCACAACTCCACCAGACAAGGAGGGTAGAAGGTTGGACAACGCTGGGAAGCGTTTTTCATCAATGGCGAGCTTGCTGGTCAGGGCGGCCAGTGCATTAGCTATTCTGGCTAGGTACGACCGCCAGATGTGGAGTGATGTCGCGGCATATATCGACCTACTGGAAGATGACCCTAAGGCCGAAGCACTGAAACTTCTTGAAGAAGGCCAACGTTCTTCTTCAGAAATGATTGACTGCGCGATGGACATCGCAACCACTTCGTTCCGTGCTCTGGGTAGCGCGGCAGTTCTTAGACGGCAGGGTTGGCTGCGAGCAACTTACTTCCGGCCGGAAGTTCAAAATAAGATTCTTGACTTACCCTTTGATGGGGACATGTTATTTGGAAAACATGTCGATGACACCCTGCAGGGGATAAAGAAGGACACAAAGACTGCTAGGGCTCTTGGTACCCTACAATATAGGAAGACACCGTTCCGTGGAGCACGAGGAAGAGGCTTCACTTCGCCAAGAGGTGGCTATCAGCAACAACGGTACTCTCAGCAGTCACAGTCGTACAGACCTCAGTATGGCAATCAGTATTATCAGAGGCAGTCACAATCTCAGTCTTTCTCTCGACAGAGTTCTCGTGGACGTCAAGGGCGTCAGGGCAAGGACGCTAGCAAGCGTCAATAGCGGCCTCCTGACTCTGCCAACTGTTCCTCCGCTCCATGGTTCTCCAGTGGGCGGCAGGATAACTCAACATCTGAGCAGCTGGGAAGAAATAACATCGGATCAGTGGGTATTGAATATCATCCAACATGGTGTAGGAAGGTAGATCCCTGACTATGGTTGCCCCCAACTTTTTGCCTGGTGTTTTGCTGGTTTTCTGACTTAGTTGACCTGAGGCCCTGCTATTCAGGACCTCAGGCCCACTGCTCTCTCTGTTAAAATGGATTCCATGTACCCTAGGTACATATCCAATTGGATACTGAGTCACCTTATCAGTCCCTGTACAGTGTACCTTAGGTACCCAGGGCATAGGTGTACCCAGGGCCTACCAGGGGCTGCAGCATGTATTATGCCACCCCTGGCTGGCCATCCAAATCTGACACAACTGGCTGCTTGACAGCTGGGGCAAGGTGGTGTAATCACCCTTTGCTTTAGATATAGTATACCTATATCTAACCCTAAAATGGACACACAGATCTCCTATCAGTCACTCCTATGGCAGGCCTTAACAATCCTGAAGGCAGAGTGCTTGGAATCGTGTGAGATGGTGCTCTGGCATGAGCTGAGCCTGTCTGCGGCTTTCGGGATCCATCCCTTAGCCGTTTCCATGATATCGCATACCATATACTCTTAAGTGCATTATAATCCTCGCGGTTATATGCCAACTCTGGTATCGCTTTATCAAAACATGTCGAGTAAGGTGTCATACGACTTGGAATACTAACCCCTCGCCAATTCTGGCGACGGGGTTAGCATTCCACCCTTCTAGAGGGACACGACATGGATGTAACCTGTAACCCCGGTTAAAGTCAGACAGAGCCTTAGCATCCACAAAATGGATGCTGCCACCGAGACACAAGTCTGCCCTCCTGCTGCTGGGAGTCCTCCCAGAGCAGGAGGCAAGGACAAAGGGTTTCCTGCCAGGGGCGGTGCCAGCACCGTCCCAGACAGGGTTTTGTGTATTGTAGGTAGGCAGGGCTTCAGAGGAAGGTGACTGCACGTGGCACCCCGGTGCTCACTGTGCATAGGCTGGCTTAAACCAGTTCCAGGGACACTCCAGACCCTGTGCTGGGGAAAAGCCCGCCAAGGAAGTGGGTGTAACCACCCCCCTCCTGGTCCCACCCCTAGGGCAGGACTTAGTCGCGTGCCAGCCCCCTTTTCCAAGATAAAGGTAGAGACTGGCCCCCTTCCAAATCAGATCATCTTTGAAATCAAGATACCACTTTCCACGAAAGGACTTCACGATTTCTTCCTCAAGATTCTCCCTTGTGGCTAAGGAGTAGTCACCCTGCATCCGCAGGCACCATCTAAGAACACTGCGGTCTGCTGCACGTCCTTCCTCCGGAATCCGACTGCCCAGCTCGACGAGACCCGGCTTCCCTGGCACCTCTGACCTCTACTCACCTCTACAGCACAGCTGAGAACCGTGGGTGCGACGAGACCTCGAGGGACCGGCCATCGCCAAGACTGCACGACTTCTGCACAGCAAGCCCACCGAGTAATTTCCTGGTGAGTGCTTTGGGGTCCGAGAAGCCCCCACCCTGAGCAGCTCCAGCACCGAAGAGCAGCCCCCCAGCATCTCCACGATCGGCGTGGGGCCCTTCTGCTTTTTGCTGCTCACCGCGTTGTTTGGCTACTAGCCCGCTGGCTTGTGGCCTTCCGAACGACGCCCGACGACAACACTGCTGCTAGTCTGGTTGCTCCAGACTGGCCCTTGCTTCCCTCCATCGGAGAAGTACTCTGGACCCTCCTGGTCCGGCTAAGACGCCATTTTAGGTCCACCGCGTGGGCCTTGCATTTGCCAAGACTTGTTGCCCAATCCTGGGTCCAGCGACGTCGACAGCAAGAACCTTCGTGGGACAGCTCGCACCTCCATCCTGGTCGCCGACAACGCCTCCTGGTCCGAGAGACTGCAGAGCCCAGCAGCGCCCACTCACCTGACTGCGGTGACTTCGCCTGGTGCCCACTTAATCACTGGCTAGTGATTCAAGAACTTGGTCCCCTCTGCTTTCAGGTTTCCTTCTTCCTTGATCCAGGCTTGGATCCACCGAACTTTCCTTCACTGGTCGCCTGCCAGCAACTTCTTCCTTCCAGGCTCCTGGTCCGGCACGAGGATTCCCGACGTCTTTTCAGACCTATGCAGCTGCAGCCCCTGGGCTAGGTAACTTCGGCACTTCGGTGTCCCAGCATAGCCTCACTATTCAAGGGTCAGGATCCACTGTCGTTTTCTCCCTACCAGGTCGGGTTCGCCCGTGAACACTAACTTTGTGAATTCTAGCTCCCATAGACTTTGTCCCGCATCCCGCGTGAGAGTGCACACTCTGCACCCGAGTTCCCTAGGCCTCCTGCTAGTAATCTAAAGGTTCAGTAATCCAGTCCTAGCGATTCCAAAGCCTATTAGTATTGTTACTTACCTGCTAGTAATTCGCATTCCACTTTTAGAGTATATGGTTTTTCGTGCCCCTCGGGCATTTGTGTATAACGTGCTAACTTAAGTATTTTCATAAGAGTTTTGTTGTGTGCTTAGCACCCTGTCCTCATAAAGAGTACAGGGTTGTTGTGATTCTAATAAATACATTGTTTATTTTCATAACACTTGTGTGGTGTCCTTTCACTGGGTGTTCAAGGGGTAATGTGATGGTAAAACAGCTGGCTTAACACGCCCTCTAGAGTCTTAGCCTTAGACTGCTCGTATCCATGCTACTAGGATAGCTGGTCTATAAGGTTGACTTACAACCAATCATCAATAAGGGTTGTTTGGACTGATATATAGTGATCACTAGAATAGTGAGCACTGCACATCAGGCCAACTTCTCACACATGGGCATACGCTAGAATTCCAGGAATTTCCACCTACAAGAGCTCCCCACGCCACTACTTCGAAACATCTCAACCTTCTGCAGTTGGAAGCTCAACAAATGCTTCGGAAAGGGGCGATCCAACGTGTTCCCCTATCACAAAGAGGAGAAGGTTTCTATTCACGATTTTTTCTGATCCGCAAAGCAAAGGACAAGTGGCGTCCAATCCTGGATTTAAGGGAGCTCAATACCTATCTCGTGAAACTGTCGTTTCGGATGATTTCACTCCAGGACATATTGCGCCTCTTGAATCCAGGCGATTTCATGGCTACGTTAGACCTGGAAGATGCCTATTTTCATATCCCGATCCACCCAGCTCACAGACGTTTCCTTTGCTTCACACTAGGCAAGAGTCACTTCCAGTTCATGGTGCTCCCATTCGGATTAATATCCGCACCCCGGATATTCACGAAGGTGCTGGCCCCTGTAGCGGCTTTTCTGAGAAGACAGTCGCTGGAAGTATTCCCGTACTTAGACGACTGGCTGCTGAAGGCACCAAGTTTACAAGCAGCGTCAGAGGCGGTGGAGACATGTTTGAATCTCTTCACTCACCTGGGTTTACAACTCAACAGAGAAAAATCGGTTCTTCAACCAGCATGTTCAGTAAAGTTCCTGGGAGCAATACTCGATACTCAGGTGTGCAAAGCCTTCCCATCGGAAGAGAGACAAATGAAACTCATGTCTTCAGCCGCTCGATTACAAAAGAGAAGTTGGATGACAGTCAGGAGGTACAAATCTCTTCTAGGGTCGATTTCCTCCTGTATTCAATTGATTCCGCACTGCAGGCTGCGAATGCGCCCCTTGCAAGAGGAACTGGACCTTCAGTGGAAGCAGGTGGAAGGGTCCTTCAACGACAGGGTAACTGTCACCCAGCGGATGAAACAGTCAGTTTCATGGTGGATGAGAGGATCTCACCTCTCGGTGGGTCTCAGTTTCAGAGTGGCGCCAGCTCCTCGCGTCATTACAACAGACGCCTCCCTTCAGGGTTGGGGAGCGGTCATGCAGGATCTTCAAGTAAGTGGACACTGGACGCCAGGAGAACGTCGCTTACATATCAATGTTCTGGAGCTGAGAGCTATTCGATGGGCAATGTTGGCTTTCCTTCCAAGGATTTCAAATTCGGCCATCCTAGTGCGTACGGACAACACCACCGCAATGCATTACATCAACAAGCAGGGAGGCACAAGATCGCCACTGCTTTCTCAGGAGGCCCAGCTGCTATGGGAATGGGCAATCTCGCAGAACATCAGGCTCGTGGTGGAACACCTTCCAGGAGTATGCAACACGAAGGCGGATACGCTAAGCCGCCTGAAGGCAGTCTCACACGAGTGGGAATTGGACGACGCAGTGGTCAAGGACATCTTCTCCCGCTGGGGGACCCCAGCGATCGACCTGTTTGCCACTCCGGTCAACAAGAAATGCCGGTGTTACACAAGCAGGGAACACCATCGAGGATCGCTGGGGAATGCCCTTTTGATGTCTTGGTCCGGCGCATTTGTTTACGCCTTTCCGCCATTCCCCCTCATTCCTCGGGTCCTCAAGAAACTCAAGATGGACAGGTGCAGGATGATACTGAATGCGCCCGCCTGGGCTCGCCAGTTCTGGTTCACGGAGTTGCTTCTTCTGTCGGAGGAACAGCCCATTCAGCTTCACTCCAACCAGACTCTTCTATCTATGTCCAACGGCCAGGTCCTTCACCCGAGCTCGCTTCAGTTGACAGCATGGCTCCTGAACACAGAGAGTTTAAGGATCTAGACATTCCGGAGGAATGCAGGAACATATTAGCACAAGCAAGAGCTCCTAGCACTAATAAAACATATAGATCTAAGTGGAAAAGGTTTTGTTTATGGTGCCAGAGAGAAGGAGTACAGCCATTCTCATCAGCTCCACATCAACTCTTACCATACATTCTTTCTTTGGCTCAGGCAGGTCTGGCTCATGCTTCCTTCAAGGTCCACTTGGCAGCTATTTCCAGATATAGTCGAACAAGATCTGGTCCTTCTCTGTTATCAGCAAGAGTGATAAAGCAATTTCTTAAAGGACTGTTTAGAGTGTTTCCGCCAGTTCGGCCTCCACCCCCAGTTTGGCATCTGAATGTAGTCCTGGCTCAGCTGATGAGGTCGCCATTTGAGCCAATACATAAGGCAGACTTAAAGTTCCTATCATGGAAGGTAGCGCTTCTGCTGGCACTCACCTCGGCAAGGAGAGTGGGAGAACTTCAGGCTTTGACGATCAAAGAACCTTACTTACAGTTCAAGAACGATACATTGATCCTCCGGATGAACCCCAAATTTATTCCGAAGGTACCGACAGACTTTCATCTTAATGAACCGGTGGTTCTGCATTCTTTTTTTCCTCGGCCCTCAACCCAGGCTGAGAGGACACTTCATTCTCTGGACGTTCAGAGATGTTTAAAATTCTATCTTCAACGCACAGCTGGATTTCGGAAGACGCCCCAGCTGTTTGTGGCCTTTGAAGCCCCAAGGAAAGGATTTCCGTTGTCAAAACAAGGGATTTCTAGATGGATATCGAGTGCAATCCGTTTCTGCCACCAAGCGGCAGGCAAACTGTTGGAAGGACAGGTGAAGGCACACTCCACAAGATCGATCTCTTCGTCTACAGCACTGTTTGCAGGAGAATCGATAAAGGATATTTGCAGAGCGGCCACATGGAGCAGTACTCACTCATTCACGAGACACTACTGCCTGGACGCGGCTGCAAAGGGGGATTCGGCTGTTGGTCAAGCTGTCCTGAGAAATCTCTTCCAGTAAGAGGTGAGCTTTCCTCTCTTTCCTCCTTCCTGTGTTTTTCTCACATTTCGTTTATTATGCTATGGTTACTAATTTATATTTATGATGATATGTGGTATCATTTGTTGATGATAATGAGTAACTAGGAACGAAATGTTTGAGGCAGGCTAACTGCTATCTACTCTGATATAAGCAATGGGAATCTATGAAAGTTCCAATACTGGAGTAAGAAACAAGTTACTTACCTGTAACTTTAGTTCTCCAGTATTGGTAACTTTCATAGATTCCCATGCGCCCACCCTTCTCCCCTGGGAAAGCTCACTCTTGGTCTAGGTGATTCGGTGGCAAGGCAACGGCTACGAAAATCTGAGGCTCTGAGCTTTCTCAGGAAGGTTCCACAGGGTGAGGCTAATCTGATTGGTTGCTAGTGTAAGTTTGGGTCTTTTTACATAAGGACACCTATAGGTTACAAAATGTAATGAGGCCTAGGCCTAATTTTTTACTTTTTTGCACCTATTCAGGTGTATTTACCTAGGTATATATATATATATATATATATATATATATATATATATATATATATATAACTACCGAGGCTCCCATTCCGACGACGGGGAATGATACAAGCAATGGGAATCTATGAAAGTTACCAATACTGGAGAACTAAAGTTACAGGTAAGTAACTTGTTTCTTCTTTGTCATGGGTCTCAGATGGAATGAGATGAATGTGGTTGCATTTGTAGGCTCCTTTACTTCTTTAGATGAAACCATTGCACGCAGTTATGAGTTTTGTTATCCCTAACAGGTGCTTCTTCTATGCGTTTGCCTTTTAAAGTCAATTTTGCCATGCCCAGCTGCCGTCCACAGCCCTCCGGTGACTAGTCAGGCGAGATCGAAGTGCCCACATGCAAGTCCAGATTTAAGAAGCACGTTTTATTGCTCTATGGTGAAATGCAGGGGTTCTAGGGTCATATGGCCTCATCATTCGAATTGGTAGTCTAGATCCTTCCAAGGGCCCATCGTTTGTTCTCCCTTCACAGTTTCTCCAGGTCCTTCTCTTCATGGCAGCCTTTCCTTTGTGCAGTGCTGCCTCCAGCACCTTCATAAGCAGTCAGTCTGCTCCTTCCCTCAAGGTGGTTTCAGAGCAGTTATTCCTGGCAGGATGCAAAACGTATTATAATATGCATATTTGTGGAGTGCATGGTTACCCTGAAGGGTATCCTAGTGCTCCGCAGGTGTGGGTCCCGCCAAACCTAGGGCCTAGTGGGACTACTTGAAAAGCCAAGTCTTTAGTGTCTTGTGGAATTCAAGAAATGAGTAAGAGGTTCTTATATGTAGCAGCATGTCATTTCAATGCTTCAGGAGTGATGCTGGAGATGGCTCGATCGTGGGACCTGTTTTTCCATATGCGTGGGATGTGTGCAAGTAGGATTCTGGATGAGAAAAGATGTCTGGAAGATTTGTGCAAGCAAATGTTTGTTGAGGAATGCTGAGCCAGTGTTTTTTAGTGCCTAGAAAGTGTGGGTGAGGAGTTTGAGTTATGCTAGTGTGTGGTGAATGGGGCGTCAGTTGAGTTCCTTCGGGTGGGGTGGGGTGTGGTGTGATGTGAGTGCGGAATGGGAGTTTGAGAGTGTTTTTGGCTACCAAGTTCTGAATAGTCTGCAGCCTTCTAGTCAGTTTAACGCTGATCTTGCCGTAGAGGGTGTTCCCAGAGTCCACCTTGCTTGTGACAAGGTTGTGCATGATGTTTTTCCGGGTGCTGATTGGGAGTCGTTTGAAAATCTTTCTCCAAATCTTAAGGGTATGGCAGCATGAGGCGGTAATGGCATTGACTTGGGCGGTCATGTTGAGTTTGGTTTCAGTGACAATACTAAGGCTGGCGTCGGTAGTGGAGGTGGGTGTCTCTAGGAAAGTGCCACTTTTTAACATGGTCATTCCCACTTTTTGCCTGATACCTGATGTGATTTCCCAAAAGTGTACCATTGTTCCACAATTGGCACAATTTCAGCCCCCAGTAAATGGTACCCCTGGTACGTATGGCATTGAAATAGCATTGAAACTAATGAGTCTCCTCTAGGGCTGTAGCACGAATTGTGCCCCCCTAGGGACCCTTCACCAAAATCATACAAACTGCCATTGCAGTCTGCATGTCTTGGTGCAGACAAAACCGAAGAGTCGACATGGCACACGGCCCTGTGTGCCATGTCTCATGTCTACAGACACTGCATGGTGTATAGATAAGCCACCCCTACAGCAGGTCCTACATCCCAAAGGCAGGGTGCACTATATTCCATATGTAGACATATATGCCTGAGGAGATATGACCCTGCAATGTCTAAGTCCATTCTTAGACATTGTTAGTGAACTGGGATGCCATAACGAGTACATGGGCTGGACACTCGTCATTACAAATTCCCACGGCTCCATGATGGCTTCATTGTACCCCAAGATGTTTGGTACCAAACATTACATCTTAATAAACCCACACTAATGCCAGTATTGTATTTGTTAATAAATGCACCCAGAGCGCAACTTACAGGTGCCCCCTGAAAACCTACTGAATACTAGTGTGGTTACCGACTGCTCTCGGCCAGACAGCCATCACTAGACATGTTTTGGCCTCCTGCTTGAGAGCCTTCGCTCTCAGAGGCCAGGAACAAAGCCTGGTCCATGCAGGAATGGCTTTCCAGAGCGGGAAGCTTCAAAGGCCATGCCGTCTCTGAAATGTGACCCAGACATCTAGTGGATGATGCCAACTCCCTTGTCCCCACTCTTTGGTGGGAGGACAGGCGGAAAAATTAGTTAGATTGGGAGGTGTGCCGACCCCTAGCCAGCACCACCCTTAAGGTGGGGCAGCTGATGTGGATCCCACTTTTTAGAATCCTCCATCTTGTGTTAGAGAGAATTAGCTTATCTGAAAGAAACGCGTAGTGATAGATTCCTTACCTTAGAATTACCCCCAGGCGTGAGACTGGATCTGGAAAGTTTTTAGTCAGCAGTACCCCTGCGTGTCGGTAGGCACCGTCGGAGCTACTTAGACACGCCCACGTGTGCTGACGTCAGTTCTTTCTTTTTCCGCTCCAGCAAGTGCAGATCTGGGAAGAGCAAGTACCCCCAGTCAATTTTTGACTGACTTTTTCGAGGCCTTTTGCCCAATTTTTTCGAGTCTTTCGACTCCTGGTTTCGTAGGGATGTCCAGTTTCGAGAACTGTGGGGACTGTCATCGCATGATGTCGGTAACGGACCCCCACCGCGTGTCTCTACTGCCTGGGGCACGACCACGACCCAAAGTCGTGCCCCGACTGCCGGGCCATGGTGCGGAATACTTTGTGGGAGCGGTCCCGAAAGTTGCTTAAAGCCCAGCAGTCGGCTCCGCGCCGCTCTAGGTCCCGATCCCGTGGGAGGTCGGGGGACCCGTCGCGGAGTCGTCCTCACCAATCCTCTGGATCTAAGTCTGCGCACTCGGGGTCAGGTAAGTCGAAGCATTCCAAGAAGAAGTCGAAGAAGCATTGTCGCTCTTTGACTTCCCGTCACTCGACTCGGCTGAGGGTGCGGGCGGTGCCACCCCCGCGGCTCTGGCGGAGCCTGCAACGTCGCCCCCAGTCTACCCCCCCTTCCCGGGTGCGGGGACGACGCCTGCCCAGGTGCAAGAGTTTCTTGCTGCCATTACCCGACTCTTTGGGCCGTCTGGCCCCGCCGGTGCACCTACGGGCCCCGTGGGCCCGAGGGGGGGTCCTGCCTTACCATTTCCGGCAGCTACGGCCCCGGTGTCGCCTCTGCCCCCGGCGCCGGCGCCCCCCCAGGGGTCCCGGATCAGACCCCGATCGACGCCGGTTGACCTCGTGACACCTCCACCGGTCTCCCCAGCACCGCTCCCGACGTCCCCCCCCTCCACTGGACGACGTTGTCCCCAGCTTCAGCCCTAACCCGGACACGGTGCCAGATCGGCATCCCTCGATGCCGATACCGATTAGGCCTTTTGTGCCTTATGTCCGTCCTCCTTATTTTGAGCATGTTCCACAGACTTAAGAGGAACAAGAGGACTGGGAGGAGTCTGAGGACCCTCTAGCACAGGATTGTGCTTATGATCAAAACCCCCTTTTGTACCGCTTATGAACAGGACTGGGCAGAGGATTTGGGGGAGGCCAGTGGTCTTGACACCTCACCTGACGCTGGCATACTGTCTCCTCCTACCGTGGCTACGGAGGAGGGAGCCAGTTACGCAGTGGTGTTGCGTAGGGCAGCCAAGGCTCTCCACCTCGAACTCCCTATGGTGCCCGTCAGGACTAACCTCCTGACAGAAGTGCTCCAACCGGCGGCTACCTCTCCGGAGCCCTTGCTGCCGTTTAATGAAGCACTGACGGACGCTCTTTTGGGCACCTGGTCCAGGCCCAACACTGGGGCTCCTGTGGATAGGAATGTGGCCCGATGCCATCACCTGGCTCCAGGCAACCCCCTCTTCCTCACCCAACATCCCACCCCCGAGAGCTTGGTGGTCCAAGCCTTAGCTTCCTAGAGCGCGTTCCCTACTGCACCTCCAGATAGGAAATCCAAGAAGCTGGATCAGTTTGGCAAGAAACTGTTTTCATCTGCCAGCTTAGGGCTGCGGTCGGTGAAGACCGCATGCCTCTTGGGCCGTCATACCCACTCTCTGTGGGACACAGTTGCACAGGTGCTGCCCAACTGCCTGGAGGAGGCCCAGGCAGTTCTCTGCCAAGCGATTGCGGCCGGGAGAGATGCAGCAAAGTTCACCATATGTTGTGGGCTGGATACCGCCGACTCACCAGGCAGGTCGATTTCCACGACGGTGGCGCTTCGGCGCTACGCCTGGTTGAGGACAACTGGCTTCTCAAGGGAAGTCCAGAACACCGTGATGGACATGCCCTTTGATGGCATTCGCCTTTTTGGCAACAAGGCAGACAGTGCGTTGGAGCGCTTCATGGACTCCTTACTGCAGACCATCACTTTGCCCACCTTCTTTCCGCCTCCGCATCCCTCTAAAGAGGAAGAGAGGCTCCATCATCTGGACCCAAAATGTGTGCTCTCTCTCCGGGTGGATGACCAGCTCTTTGTTGGCTACATGGGCGCCAAGAAAGGTGGGACGGTGCACAAACAGACCATCTCTCGGTGGGTCGTTCTGTGCATAAAGGTGTACTACTCCTTGGCTAAAAAAGGAGCCTCCGGTGGGGTTGTGCACCCATTCTACTAGGGCAACGGCGGTCACTACTGCTCTGGGATGCGGCATTTCCTTGCAGGACATTTGTCAGGCAGCTACGTGGTCCTCGCTGCACACGTTTACCAAGCACTACTGCCTGGACAACTAAGTCCGGAGAGACGGCTTCTTTGGCTGTTCTGTTCTCCAGGACTTTCTGGTGTGATCTTGGTTCGCAGACCACCACCGGGTTTGGTATTGCTGGGGTATCTATTCTAAGGTAAGGAATCTATCACTATGTGTTTCTTTCAGATGCACAAGTTACTTACCTTCGGTAACAATATATCTGTAAGAAATATTAGTATTGATAGATTCCTTACCGCCCCACCCATCCTCCCCTTTCTGCGAAATGATTTCTAGGGTTAAGGACATCCCTTTCAGGGCCCTAGTATCATGGCACCAGTGGTCAGTATCTTGCATGGCTCTGCGTTCCAGTCGTGTACAGAACTAACAGCGTACGTGTGCGTGTCTAAGTAGCTCCGACGACGTCATCACGGTGCCAACGACGTAAGCGGAGCAGCACCACGACGCATACCAGCACGCAGGGGTATTGCTGACGAAAAACTTTCTGGATCCAGTCTGACGCCAGGGGTAATTCTAAGGTAAGGAATCTATCACTACTATTGTTTCTTACAGATATATTATTACCGAAGGTAAGTAACTTGTGCATTACGGTCACGGTTATGCTCACTTTGCTCAGGTAATGGTTATATAAAGGGTGTAGTCACCCTAAAGGTAGGTAGCCCATTGGCTACTACCTGGTACTCCACTTAACACGCCTAAATTAAGTATTTAGGTGCCAGCCCTCGACCCAGAACTTCAGAGTCTACGGGCCTAAAGACGAAGAGGACAAGGAAGAACTGCTGAACCCAAGAACTGAGTTCCTGCCTCAGAATTTTGGCATGAACCCCTGCCTGCTGCTTCTAGACCCGACAGTCAAGGTGAACTGTCGCGCCCTGCTGCTGTGTGGCCGCTAAGAACCCCAGAGGACTACCAGCCTTTCCAAACTGCCCAAGAACTCCCTGTGAGTAGAGGAACTACTCGTCTGCAGACTGCAGGCACCGAAACTACGTAGTGTGGTTGACCACCTTGCAGCTCCCTGGCCTGACCGGCGCAGCAGCCAACCAGGAAGAGGTACTCCTGCTCTGGAAGGTCAGATCTGTCAGACCTCCCTCCCAACTCCCCCACCCCGAGTGAGGAGGTACCAGGACCGATGGGAGCCTTGCAGTACCAATCCCTGGGGTACCAGACGTCCTGCAACCAAGACGGACATCGAAGAATCCAGTCAGGACTCTAACTGTAACAGAGCCCAGCAGCTGCTGAGGGACATCAACACCCCTGAGACCCACTATGAGAATGCCCAGCTGTCCTGAATTTGCCCATGCTAGCTGTTGGCCCCTGACCGCGAGGAGTACCGTTGTGCCTTCGGGCCTGCCAACTTTGTGTGCTGCCTGTCTTTAGAGGGCCCCATTCCTCTTAGCATGCCAGCTACCAGCTCCCTGCTTCTGGTGAAATTCGGTACGCACCTGACGAACTGTTGGTAGAACATTGGACCTTGGCTTCCTGCTACTCCAAACCCGGAATGTGAACCCCTAACTGTCTGTGCTGAGGGCTTTACTTACCTGCCTTTTCCTCCCATAGGATTGCATGGTGCTAAACTGCACACACTTTTGAACTATTTGCTTATCTTTGAAAATTCATAAGTAATACAGTACTAACCTTTGAACGTAGTTCTTGGTTTAATTATATATACATATATATAGTATTGTTATTTTTCTAAATTGGTCTCTTATTTTTTATTTGAGTGTCTCATTTATTGCCTCTGTGAGTACAACAAATGCTTAGCACTACCCTCCGATAAACCTAACTGCTCGCCCACACTATCATACGTAGAGCATTAGTATTGAAGAACCGGGTTATTTAAGACCCGGCGGCGCCAGGGGCACGCCCAAAGTCTTCGGGTATCACCTGTCTTAGAACACAGAGACACGGAAACTTCTTGGTGGCGTCAAAGATCGAATTTATTGGCTGCAGCCAGTAACAGAAGTCCTAGAAGTCAACACGGTATGAGTTCTCAGGAGACTGCTCAATTTTACAAAGCAAGTCATCCCTTTTTATGCCAAAAATCACATTCCAGACAAATACCTAACATTTACAAACTGTATCCACACCCAAAGTATCGCATGACGGTAAAACCCACTTTTCAGTTACCCGGCCCATGATCAATCATTGGTCAAACCCAACATTCTTCTTTAGACAGGTCGAACGAACCCATAATAAAAAAGGGCACATCCCCATCGTAAATAGACCATAAAGAAAGGAGCAGAAACAGGTGAGAGTAGGATAAGACATATTTGTGTGCAATAAAGTTTTACGATGTCCTGTGCTCTGATCCTTAATCTTGATCAGCTAAAGGGCAGGAACTGGTTTAACAAGGTCAGCTTCAGGCAACAGGGTCAGTTCACTCAGGTCAAACAGGAGTCGGCACGAACTGGAGGTACGTGTACTTAAAGGACTTGTTCAGCCACAGTCATCGGCCTATGTGAGGGCAACCACAAAATGGCTGCCATACACAAAATGGAACCCAAGGGTTCAGAACGAAATCCCTAAATACGTAGTGAATCCATCGGTCCAGCGTGATGAAAACACTCATACTTGTCGTACTAACTAGTTACGGTTCGCTAATATCAAATTCGTAACGAAACCATGACCTTTATAAAACGGGTTCAGAATTCAAGGAACCTCCGACCCTCCTTTTGCCCTTACATAGGCAATAACCTACACTCACTTCACTCTGAGTCCAGGTCTATATTCATCAGATCATCAAGATGTTGCTGGAGCATAATCCTATTACTTAGTACCTCTCTTGGGACAGGTCTCCTTGCACACGTAGTAGCACAGAGGCCACATATAGCAGGAGCGCACTGCACACAAAGACAGAACAGGAAAAGAATCGCTAAAGCCATCCCAATGATCATCAGAATCTTCCATCCCCAGGTCGATAACAGTTCCCAAAACCATCCAATCAACGACCAATCTCCTTTATCCACATTTATAGACTCAGAGATCTTATGTAACTTAGAAATGGCCTGGTATACTGTAGGAGCATTGTCTGGTATGAAAACACAGCAACTCGATTGGATAACTTTACATACCCCACCTCGATCTGCAAGTATGACGTCTAAAACCATACGATTTTGTAACGTCATAAGGCGATCCGCTTGAAGCTCAGCTGTCAGATTACTAAGGGCACCAGCAGTTTCGTTTATGGTGGATTCAACCACTCTCGTCAACTGTCGTAAACCTCTACTGTTAGCCATAGGTCCCCAAAACGGTAAGAAACCCTTGAAGAAGTCTCCCACTTCTTGTCCAGCAGTATCTTCCTGATCGAAGACACCTCTAACAACTCTCGTCTTGTGGTAATCTGAAGCAACAGTATACGTAGGAGGCAACAAGTATCCAACATAACATGTTCCCGAAAAATCAGGGGGCAACCATGTATATGCTCTGTTGTAACAAACAAAATATGTGCCCTTAGCTGCCAAAAACGGCGGGGAAGATTGAGACGTAAAAACGTACGTCTGAGTACAAGCACTCTTCCCCAGCTGAGCTTTCGGAATTTTGCCAATACCTTGCAGACAAAATTGACCTCGGTGGGGTACGACCCAAATCGGAGGTGACCTCTTTCGTTTCTGCCTTTCACTCAGACTAACACTGTAACCAGTCGTGTTCCATCCAACATAAGCCGCTAACTCTTCCTTAGGAATAGTCCTATACGTGTCGATATCTCTGCTCATATTCATAACTCCCTTCACCAAAGCTTGATTACTTAAGTTATCTCTCATGGAATGTAGAGGATAAACTTCCAGAGCGTAAATGAACATAGTCTGAAAAGCCCATATCGACCCATTCTGACTAAACGGTAAAATCAGATAAGGAACAACTCTACCTGTAGTATGTGGCATAAGACCACACACCCAGCAATTAGTAATGTTCACTACCAACTGATGCTGGTGTAGTAGCTGTATGAATGTGTTATGTACAAATTCTGACCTTCTAATCTGCTCGTGTTCAGGTAGGACATGAAAAGAATGCACAGAAGTAGCAGTAGAAAAAGACATAGGCTGGGAGGTGGGTGCAGAAGTCAATTGGGTAGCGAAAACAATCCCACCCGCCAATGCTAACGTCATGCTTAAAAACATCAGGACACATGTTATCAGAAAACATTTGCTGTACATTAATTTACACAGTTTCATTTTAGAGTTCTTTCTCTCAGCAGCTCTCTCTGTCCCAGGAAACTCCATCCTCTAACCGTGCTGTTCGCGGCAGTTGGTTCTTCCGTGCTAAGGAATGCGTCTGTCAGTCCAGGGAACGCTCTGAAACCAACCAGAACCGTCGACCTTGTGTCTATGGCCTGCAATCCCAAGTCTTTATACCGCGACCCTACAGCTTAGCTCGGATGGCAGCTCGAAAAAGAAAAATAGGCCAAAACAGTTTCTTGGATGAGAGAGTGCAGTTCTCCAAAAGCAAAAGGAGGAGAAAAGAAAAAAAAAATTAAACTTTAATTGTCAATTGTTTCTCGGTCGTAAATTATAACGGCCTTTACCAGGCACTGTGTGATCTGTAAATAAAAGTTCAGGCTCAGTGGTGTCCAATCTCAATTGTGGAAGTACAGCTGCTTGTAGAATGTCGTCGTCCTCTCGTTCAGAATTTGTCCCTACTAGATGTGCATCGCTAAACGACATGAACTTCGGTACTCGTTCTGTCTCTGAATCACCAACACCATCACGGATCCACTGGTCGTACGGCAGAGGTACAGGCACCCTCTTACAATGTACGCCATGAATCCAATTTTTCTTCCCGACCTTCACCGAAGTTCTTGTGGACAGGAGCACTTGGTGGGGGCCGGTCCAGCGGGGCTGCTCGTTTTTGGTCCGCTGAAAATTCCTCACTAGGACCCAGTCACCGGGATTGATGGTGTGACCTGGATCCACAGATGCTGGTGGCAAGTTATCATGAACCTGTTGATGCAAGACACGCAATTTAGCCGTCAAATCATACAAATAGTCCACCAACACAGGATATTCGATGTCACTAAACTTCACTGGCCTCGGCACTCCCCACACATTCGCCGGACGGCCAAAAACAATTTCATAGGGACTAAGGCCAATCCGGGAATGTACTGTAGTTCTAGTTGACAAAAGTGCCAACGGCAAAGCATCTGGCCATTGAAGACCAGAACTCGCCTGAATTTAAGCTAACTTTAGCTTCAAAGTGCCATTGTAACATTCCACTAGTCCAGCTGATTGGGGGTGATTTGCAGCATGGAACTTCTGTCGGATTCCCAAACCCTCACACACTCTCTTCATGATCTTCCCCACGAACTCACTTCCATTATCACTCCACACCATCCTTGGCAACCCAAACCTAGGGAAATATTCTTTGAGCAATACTCTAGCTGTGGACAAGGCCGTATTGTCTTTTAGGGGGTATGCCTCTACCCATCTAGAAAAGGCACAAACAACTACAAGGACGTATTTCAGGTTGTTACACCTTTCCATGTGGAAAAAATCCAATTGCAGAACCTCAAACGGATAAGTCGGAGGCGCAAAGTGACCAGCTGGAGTTGGAGTTCCCTTGCCAGGATTATACATCAAACACACCATGCAATTCTTGACCACATTCTCCGCACATTTGGGAATTCCAGCATTCTGCCATACTGGAGCCAACAACTTACAAATCCCTTTCACACTGATGTGAGACAAACCATGTGCCATCGTAACCACTGCAAGCACGTACGCATCTGGCAACATCCATCTTTGGTGTTCTGACAATTCAACCCAACAACCAGTCGAATCCAATCTACCCGTAGTTTCTCTCCAAACATTCTTCTCACTTTCAGTAGCTTCAGCCTGTATCGATTTCACACTCTCAATCGTATCTTTGCACATTCCAACATCACAAATCCATCTCGCAGGGCCTGCCACATACATTCGACTCATCAGATTTCTTGCTGTGTCTTTCGCAACTTCATCCGCAAACGCATTACCATGGCCAACATCATCCGTAACCTTCCGATGAGCACTACACTTCACAATCACAACTTGCTTCGGCAAAGTAAGTGATTCGAGAAGCTCATTCATCAACTATCCATGCTGGATTTTAGTTGCATGGGAAGTAAGGAACCCACGCTCTCTCCACAAACGCCCAAAACTGTGAGCAACACCAAACGCATACTGACTATCGGTATAAACATTCACTCGTTTTCCTTCCAACAACACACACGCTCTAGTCAGTGCAATCAACTCTGCTGCTTGCGCAGAATTCTGTGGTATACGTGCTGTCTCAACAACTGTATTTAAAGTTGTGATAGCATACGCTGCAGTCGTCTCACCATTCGGAAGCTTAAAACACAAACCATCAACCCATAGTGTACCATCAGGATCCAAAAGAGGAGTGTCTTTCAAGTCGACTCTCCCGTTTGTTTCCTCTTCCGTCCTCAAAAGACAATCATGCTGTTCCTGACCATCTGTATCCACAGAGATCGGCAATAACGTAGCTGGATACAACACGTTACATCTTCTGATGTGGACGTGGCTAGCCAACAGTGTCAACTCGTAGCCTGAAAGACGTGCACTAGTAAGGTGCTGTGTCTTAGTCCTGTTTAATAAGGTATCCACTGCATGCGGAACCATCACAATCAACGTATTATCCATCACCAGTCCAGCAGACTGTCGGATAGAAACAGCCGCTGCCGCTGTAGCTCTCAAGCAACTCGGCAACGCTCTAGCTACCGGATCTAACGTTGATTAAAAATACGCGCATGGACGCTGCTTGTCCCCAAAAGATTGTGTCAACACTGACAACGCACATCCCTCTCTCTCGTGCACATACAATGTGAAAGGCTTGTTATAGTCTGGAGTACCCAACACAGGAGCAGAACACAATGCATCACGCAACTCAGAAAAACTTTTCTGACAATCGTCAGACCACGGAAGAGGATTCGGTGTATCCTTGCAAGTCAATGCCAACAGAGGTTTGGCCAATAGAGAGAAATTTGGAATCCACTGTCTACAATACGACGTGATACCCAAGAAAGCACGCACTTCTCTCTGTGTGCTTGGCACAGTCATTCGAGCAATCGCTTGAATTCGTTCTGGGGTCAACCTTCTTCCCTCCTTTGACAAGAGATGACCTAAGTAGGTCACTTCTTGGCAACAATACTGCAACTTAGAAGGTGACACTTTATGGTGCAAGTCCGACAAATGTCGCAACAAAGAAAGAGTAGCTTCTTTACAAGTTTTCTCATCATCAGCGGCTACTAACAGATCATCCACATACTGAATAAGAGCAGCACCAGCAGGCAACGCAAGAGTATCAAGCTGAGTTTTCAAAGCCTGGCTATAAATAGAAGGACTTTCACAATAGCCTTGAGGAGCTCTCTTAAACCGGAAGCTTCGGCCTCCTAAAGAGAAGCCAAAAATATCTCTACTTTCCTCTGCAATTGGAATGCTGAAGAAAGCATTCTTTAGATCTATAAACGAAAACCAAGCACCTGAAGCAGGAATCAAAGTTAACAAAGCAGTAATATCCGGAACAACTGGAAACTGGCACGACAATTTTGTTAACCTCTCTAAGATCGATCACAAACCTGTAAACAGGTGGTTGAGAAGAGTCAGTGCGCTTTAGGACAGGCAAAACCGGACTGTTACACACATTACCTCTCGTTTCTTCAATCACATCTTTCTCAACCAAATCATAGATGATCGCTAAAAGCGCTCTTTCACCATCGCTAGAAATCCTATAATGGGGAATGCGCGGCAATTTAACATTCGCTTTAAGCGTTACAACGTAAGGTGGAATCTCCAAAAGACCCACATCATTAGGACCAGTAGCCCAAAAAGTATCAGGGAGAGAACGCAATTCCGGTGGAAGCCGATCTTTAGACAAATACATCGGAGAGATCACTTTCTTACCCAATGTAAGCTGTACTCCCGCAGGAGAACAACGTAATGTTGCATGCAACCTTTTCAACAAATCCAAACCCAACAAATTCTCACCACAACCTGTTGTTAAAATGAGAGGTGCTTCCAATTCACAAGGCCCTATAGAAAGAGACAAAGGACTAGAAACTGGATTACGAACTGGGGCGCCAGAGAATCCTACCGAAACATTTGTTAAGCCAGACAAAGGTGCGCCAGGGATTTTAGAGTGCATGATAGAACTCTTCGCTGCACCAGTATCCAAAAGAAAAGGCTCTACCACACCCGATGTGGCTACTGCAACATAAGGCCCACTCTGATCTACTGGAACCGACACTACACCCTCTCTTTGTCCATGGCTGTCCTAGCAATCATTATAGTCCGCATTCTCACTCTCAACATAATAGTCATCAGCATAGTACTGAGTCGACTGACCAGATGCAATTTTCTGTTGATCAAAGCAATTCATAGAATTCTGTGGGGGAAAGGAACGTTCGTTCTGAGGAAACGCACCACGTCCTCTACCCCTAGATACTTGCCGAAAACCACCACGGCCTCTCGGGCCGTCATACCACTCGCGCGCTGTCGCAACACAGGGCACTCATTTTTATAATGGCCTTCCTCCCTACAATACGCACACTGATTCAAACCCAAGGGGGGTCTTGGAGGAAAATACCCAGCGTTCTGTTGCGGTCTCTGAAATGGCGGAGGTTGCTGAAACTGTGGGCGTTGCTGTGACTCTTGCTGATTCGAGCGAGGCGGATACGCCTGCTGCAAAAGAACCTTCGTCTTTAAATCTTTAGTCTTTTTCTCTACTCTATCTTTCTCGTCCTTATCCCTATTCTCATAGTACTGTGCAGTTGCCAATATCTGGGCAGACGAGGAAACAGCCCAAGAACTTTCACAATCTTTCAACTTATTACATAGTTCAGGGAGCAAATTAAAGACAAATTTGTCCACAAATAATCTTTGCCCACCCTCTTTACTCATGTCCTGACCACTATGATCTATAAATGTCTCTTCAAACCTAATGAAGAAATCAGATACACTTTCGTCCTTCTTCTGCTTACATGCTGCTAACTTGTCCCAATTCACTCGTAACGCTGGCATCATCGTTTTCATAAGATCTATAATTCTGCCAGGTAGATCTGCCACTAGAGCTTCAGGTTTAGCACCACCAACCTGTCTAGCGTCCGCAGCAGCAATATTGAGCCATGTGTCACCTAATTCAACTGCATGATCCTCATGACAAATTTTTGCCCACAGAGGTTGAGGTACTACATTACCCAACAGCATATCTATGTCGGCTAAATTCATGATGCATGCGTCAACTGTCTGGGACAATTCTTTGTAATAGCCAGCTGGATTTGTACGGGGATCAGGTAAAGACTGTTTAAGGGCCAAAACTTCTACTCTCTTCCATGGCACCTGTACCATACTCTTTGAAAATGTGCTGGTATAGCTGGGGGAACATTATTCGGACCAGCAGCTACCGCATCACGCCACGCTGGAGGAACTTCTCTCATCGTATACTGTCTCACTTTCCTCCTAACTGCGGAATCAGGCTCAAACAGTCGCTGAGAAGGGAAATCGCTCCTTAACGCAAGTACCATCGCAACTGCATTCTCAATTCCGGGTCCCACTATCGTCCCTTTCGCAAACTCAGACTGGACATTTAGCAATTCTACAGGAACTGAACCCAAAACATTATCTTCCCATTCCTCACGAAGGAAAGTACACATAACTTCAAAAACATACCTTTGCTTGGGTGCTTCCCACTGCTGGAAAACATCCATAACTGACTCTAAATTATACCTCGAAACATTCGAAACCCATCTGCGAGCCAAGAGATCTAACACTGCCCGTTCTTCGGGACCAGGTAGCTGACTACGCATTTGTTTACGTGCAGAAACAGGGGTCATACTCAATGACCCAAAGAAACGAGACAAAAGACCAGTAACAGTATCAGTCATTCGTTGTCGAGCAGAAGGAGAAGCTGTCATAAGGACAGGAGACAAAGTATTTTGAGGTGATAGAAGCGTAGGGTTAGTAGCAAGAGAAGTTGAAGGTACAGGAGAATAAGGCAAAGTAGTTCCAGACAAAACCGATAGCAAAGTCGGCGGCCCCAGAGGAGGCTGCGCCGTAGGAGGAAGAACCAGCTGAGGAGGAGCCGGTGGCGGAACAGCAACAAGAGGTTGTGCAACTGGAGGTTGCGGTGGTGCCGTAGCACTCTGTGCATAAGGGGGTGGTAGTCTCAACAAATGTGACATCAAAGGATCCTTCTCAGGGTCCTTCGTTGCATTCTTAAGAAGAGATGGCAAAGCTGGATAACATTTATCAATAGCCATATTATGTTGCCTATCTGACACCTCAATTGCTTTATCTTCTTCGTTTTCTTTAAACTGCCTAGCAGCTTGCATTATTGATACATCCTTTTCTCTTTTAGCCTGTTTAATTTCTCGTTGTCTGGCTTCTTTACGCCAAAGGCGAAAGGAGTCAAACACTGCCGGCCGGGCTTTCTTCCTAAATAATTTAACTTCCAAATTATCTAGAATCTCTGTGTCATAGCTACCATGATGTGGCCATTTTAAAACACCGTCTTTCTTAGTGTATCGGACCCATACTTCATTAAACATAATGGGGCCCACGCCGTGTTTAGAGTAGAGCTCATAAGTCGGAGTTCCAACCGGAGGTATCGGACATGAATCCTCTAATTGGGAATCCCTGTTACAACCACAACCAAACCAAGTACCAAATTCGCTACGATTAGGCATCTTCGCTCACTAATCGAGCTTCAAACTTCAAGGGATTATCTCTACCTAAGTCAAAACAAATTAATTCCCTTGGGTTGTGTACAGGAAAAGCCAAGAATTAGCTATGACACAGTAAAATTTATATCCGACAAGTTAAAAGTATGAGCAAAATTCAAAGTACATAACAGTTTATTGAAACATTAAAATAACATACAAAACACTTCAAAATAATGTTAAAGAACAATTAAAAACAAATTTATAATTTTGTGACCTGCACAAAAGTATACGACAGACAAAACTAAATTGTAAAACATGGGACTTGAAAATTACAAAGCGTACATTCACCATAAAAGTTTCAAACAACCCTGGTGTTATAACCTCACAATCTTATATACATCGGGGAGGAAAAGCATGAATTGTACATGAACTTGCGTCGACGCGTTTCGGTGGTTGTACGTGTAATTGGGTGCCACCTTTGTCAAGACTGTTATTTTCGTTGTCTGTCATACAGTTGGATCCTCATTGATCTCCTGTAGGTTTCTTATACGTAGAAGATTAAGAAACTTGTCCAAATCCGTCAATCTTGGTTACGTGCTGGGGTATATCAGGTCATTTATATTGTCGTATCCCCTGTTCGAGCAGTAGCGTGTCTTCACTGCGGGTGTCTGTTTTCAAATGAGAGCTCTCATTTGAAAACAGACACCCGCAGTGAAGACACGCTACTGCTCGAACAGGGGATACGACAATATAAATGACCTGATATACCCCAGCACGTAACCAAGATAAGGCAGCACACCGCGCCTCCACAATCAATTTTGATATCGAGTTATCCCTTTATATTGAGCGATTCATTCAGGCTAATGCTATAAACAGGCCCAGAAGCGTAGCACGGCGCATGTTATGTACAGCGGTCGACCAGTCGCATAAAAGTGTCCACTGATTGACGGATTTGGACAAGTTTCTTAATCTTCTACGGGATAGGAATTGGAATAGTAACCTGCAGATGGTAAAAATCTGACAACCACAGCCTCTACAATTTATAGGAAGTCTCACGTATAAGAAACCTACAGGAGATCAATGAGGATCCAACTGTATGACAGACAACGAAAATAACAGTCTTGACAAAGGTGGCACCCAATTACACGTACAACCACCGAAACGCGTCGACGCAAGTTCATGTACAATTCATGCTTTTCCTCCCCGATGTATATAAGATTGTGAGGTTATAACACCAGGGTTGTTTGAAACTTTTATGGTGAATGTACGCTTTGTAATTTTCAAGTCCCATGTTTTACAATTTAGTTTTGTCTGTCGTATACTTTTGTGCAGGTCACAAAATTATAAATTTGTTTTTAATTGTTCTTTAACATTATTTTGAAGTGTTTTGTATGTTATTTTAATGTTTCAATAAACTGTTATGTACTTTGAATTTTGCTCATACTTTTAACTTGTCGGATATAAATTTTACTGTGTCATAGCTAATTCTTGGCTTTTCCTGTACACAACCCAAGGGAATTAATTTGTTTTGACTTAGGTTTAATACCCCAATTCCCTTGTTCTCTTCAAGGGGTTCCTCTCTCTATTCACATTATCTCTACCTATACACTCGTAAATATACAAGACTCTCGGCTTTGGAAATTGCAATTTTCAAATCAAAACTAAGGACCAAACAAACTAAGAACCAAAGGACCAAAGACTAAGGACTGGGAGCGACCCACTTATACTTAACTGAGGTATCAGTCACGCCACCAGAAGACCCGTCTATCGTCTCGCCGTACAAAGCATCACAAATGGGTCCAAGACAGGGCGACAGTCAGGGCAGCAGTCCTTCGTAGCTGTCAGGAAAGCGGGAAGCCTCGCAGAAAAGACCTTCAGTCCACATTCGACATGCCGGGGTAGATGAAGTGGTGGCCGTCCTCCAGAATTTCCTCACGATCTTCAGGCTTGAACCGGTACCGCTGAAGTCGCCCAACGTTGGGCGCCAACTGAAGAACCGGGTTATTTAAGACCCGGCGGCGCCAGGGGCACGCCCAAAGTCTTCGGGTATCACCTGTCTTAGAACACAGAGACACGGAAACTTCTTGGTGGCGTCAAAGATCAAATTTATTGGCTGCAGCCAGTAACAGAAGTCCTAGAAGTCAACACGGTATGAGTTCTCAGGAGACTGCTGAATTTTGCAAAGCAAGTCATCCCTTTTTATGCCAAAAATCACATTCCAGACAAATACCTAACATTTACAAACTGTATCCACACCCAAAGTATCGCATGACGGTAAAACCCACTTTTCAGTTACCCGGCCCATGATCAATCATTGGTCAAACCCAACATTCTTCTTTAGACAGGTCGAACGAACCCATAATAAAAAAGGGCACATCCCCATCGTAAATAGACCATAAAGAAAGGAGCAGAAACAGGTGAGAGTAGGATAAGACATATTTGTGTGCAATAAAGTTTTACGATGTCCTGTGCTCTGATCCTTAATCTTGATCAGCTAAAGGGCAGGAACTGGTTTAACAAGGTCAGCTTCAGGCAACAGGGTCAGTTCACTCAGGTCAAACAGGAGTCAGCACGAACTGGAGGTACGTGTACTTAAGGACTTGTTCAGCCACAGTCATCGGCCTATGTGAGGGCAACCACAAAATGGCTGCCATACACAAAATGGAACCCAAGGGTTCCGAACGAAATCCCTAAATACGTAGTGAATCCATCGGTCCAATGTGATGAAAACACTCATACTTGTCGTACTAACTAGTTACGGTTCGCTAATATCAAATTCGTAACGAAACCATGACCTTTATAAAACGGGTTCAGAATTCACGGAACCTCAGTATTATCTACTTTTGCCCCTGTCAACCTATTGGGGACTCACTGCACTCTCTGCACAGTGTACTTCTTTTAGTACACTATATAGATAGCCAGCTTCCTACAGTGTTGTTTCTTGCTCTGTTTACAACCAGGTGGAGTGCCCTTTTCAAATATTATGATTTTGGAATTGTCAGTGGTGTTCATCCAGTGGGCGATTAAAGTCCTGCAGGCATTAAACTTGATCCGAGTACTGGGCGTCTTTTCTGTGAGGGAGAGAATGTGTTCTTTGTCGTTGGTGTAGGAGAGGACGTTGATGTGAGAACGGACGATGCTGGCGAGGGATCATGTATGCATTTAATGTCGAGTTACAGAATATACTTGTGTAACTCCGCAGAGGAGGTTGTGGACTTCTGAGGTGTATGGTACCTGCCTGGCTTACAGGAATCTTCCAGACAGGAAGGAGCAGACCTATCAAAGTAAATGTCTTGGGATTCTGATGTCACATAGGCGTTTGGTAAACATGGGGTGGGAGTCCATGTCAAATGCTGCAGTGAGTTCCAAGAAGATGTGGTATGCCTTGTATCCCGCATCCAGAGTCATGCGGAGGTCATCCATGGTGGCGATGATGGCAGTTTGAGTTGTGTTTGAGTCTGATTCTAGACTTTGTGGTGTCATGGAGTTGGTGGTTGTGATGTATTCGGTGAGGCATCGGTTGATAATTTTCTCTAAGACCTTGGCCAGGAATGGTAGCAGGTAGATCGATCTTTAGTTAGCGATTATGGAAGAGTTATGGAGGTCTTCCTCGGCAATGGGAGGACAGTTGCCTGTTTCCAAGCATCTGTGAAGGGCGTTGAAAAGGTGAAGACATTCAGAATAGGTGTCAACCTGCCTATAGTTGTCCGTCAGTTACCTCCCCCCAGCTCTGATGCTCAGCAGTCTTCAACAATCTCCATTGGTGTAGGGCCCCTGGCACTGGCTGATGAGAAACCTGGAACACCACCTTTGGGTTTTTAGTCAGAGGATGTGGAATCCACAGACTCAGCTCTGGGACTGATTTCAGGTGGTACCTGCCCTTGTGCATATTTCTTCCACACTGCTCAATCCACACTCTTTGTCCTCTAGTATCAGCCAGAAGGAGGGGTTGGGGTTGTGAGCTCCCTGTCGGAGAGATTCAAAGCATATGCACAAAAGAGGAAGTCACAACCTCATCAGCTAACTCAAAAGCTGATTGGAATAACACCTTTGGGTAAGAATGAAGCATGTAGGGGCTAGGATGCACATTCTAGAGGATGTTCCATTTCAAGGGACATTGAGAATGTTTTGTAGGTGCCCCGCAATTCAAACTACCGTCTGCTGGCTCTCTACAATCACCATCTGGTGTACTATCCATACATACATACAATACCTATATTTCATACAAATGAAACACAGAACGCTGTTTCAATGAACTAGACAACCATTTTAAATGAGAGTGGCTAGTGTGCAATTCTCTTTCTGCAGGTGACATTTAGGAGACCCGTTCTACAGTTGTAATCTTCATCCGCCTCAACTTTATTTTCTCAGGAGCCCGGTGAACTGAGAAAGGTCAGACTCAGAAAAGTAGGGGTGCAAATGGTGGGCCTCTCAATCCCACAGAGCCGTGCTCTGGGTCTGTCCATTTCTATGCCAACCTACAGTGTACATGCATGATTTTTGTGAGCGCAGGGGCCTAAAGTCACCAAGATCTGGGCAAACTCTACATTGGAAACTTAGAGCAGAGTTGTACGCCATCCAGAGCCATGCATGGGATATTTCTGCTCAAACGGAGGGAAGCGGGTCAAAAAGTAATGTTTTTCATTTTAATCTGATCCGAAAGTTTGCTTTGCGCTAGTGCATACACTGCTTAACGGAAGTACTTCAGGTTTGGAATGTAAATAGAATTTCCCTCAGAGGTTTGCTTGGTTTGGTGTAAATCCATTCCGTAGTTTGAGATATTTGTGTTACAAGAAGTGGTTAGGTGGGCCACAAAGGGTTAATGAGCAAGAAATCTAAGTATATATGGAAAGGCTTTGATCCTGTGTTTGAAACATAAATTATCTGCTTGGCTGGCACTGAAATATTTTTGATGCTGTGTCAGTTACAGGATGCTAGCACTGAAGTCTACATCCTGGGGGGGGGAGTGACAGGGAGAGTATAAGGGGCATAGCAACATACTCTGACACCAAGAAGTTTATGTGAGAGCGGTGGGACAGAGGGACAGGGAAATTAGGTTCCAGAAGAGCAGGATTAAAATAGTGTTTTTCAATTGGCATTCGAATCCGAATATGTGAGGTCACCTGTGATATCATCTTCACCCATTCCCTAAATTCCTACGAAATACTTTCTGCTTTATGTATCCACATGGAAGGAATGTTTCAGAAGTACAGAATTACCTTGTCTATGCAAGTCATACTTAATTGTTAAGTGTTCGTATCTTTTGGTTTTGATTGTGAATATTTGCATCTGTTTCTTTTGTACTTCACAGGCAAGCTGATGCAGATAGTCTTTGGTCACTGGGATGTGGTAACTTGCCTAGCTCGTTCTGAATCGTATATTGGAGGTGATTGTTATATTCTCTCAGGATCTCGTGATGCAACCCTACTGCTCTGGTACTGGAATGGCAAAAGTAACGGCATTGGAGACAATCCTGGCAGTAAGTAAATATATTGCCATATGTAAGCGTGGATTGCAGTATTTATAACTGAACAAAAAATATAGAATATCCTCTTGCAATGTACACAAACCTGCAACCTACGAGGCAGCTTTTTCAATCTTCTCATGAACATGGTCATTTACATGGACTACATCTTGCTATACAACCCTCTTTTATATGTGGGCTGGAGCAAATTCTTTTTTTTGATAATCCAGTTTATTGGTATTTTTAAGAACAAATCACAAAGTATAATGGCAACACAATCAGACACGGTATAGAGGTAAATTACATTGGGAAGAAGGACGACTGAGACTCGTACAACACTTTGGGAATGAATAAAGCACTTGCATGTAAAGACTCATTCTTGCCGGAGCAAATGTAATTACTGGTTAAACCCCAACAACTACCGGTCACATAAATGAAGCATGTTTCACTCAAAGCAACCATTACCCACAGCGGTATTCGCCATTCCCACTCCTTGACTTATACTGCAGCATTTATAGCCCCTTCTGGAATATTCTTCCTTACTACCATCTGCATGTGCCCTACTCATCCATTCTCTCTGCCTTGCCCCGCTTAAGCCCATGCCAACCATCACACCCTGATGTCTTGGGCGTCCCACAATGGATGGGAAGACCTGTCTCGCATCTCCCGGAATCGCCTACCTAAAGATCAAAATGGAGGATGATATTGCCATACTTGTTGTTGACAATGGATCTGATATGTGCAAAGCCGGCTTCGCTGGAGATGATGTTGCCACTTGCTGTCTTCCCATCCATTGTGGGGCGCCCAAGACCTCAGGGTGTGATGGTTGGCATGGGCCAGAAAGACAGCTACGTTGATGATGAAGCTCAGAGCAAGCGTGGTATCCTGACCCTGAAGTACCCCATTGAACATGGTATTGTCACCAACTGGGATGATATGGGAAAGATCTGGCACTACACATTCTACAACGAGCTTTGTGTTACCCCAGTGGAACATCCAGTACTTCTTATAGATAAAGCTCCCAACGGCTGACCAAAGGTTCAGCGCCTCAATCCCTTTCGCATTAGATTTATGCTGTTGGCGACCATGCCTTGAGAGAAATTTAACTATTTTGGATCGTAAGCTGGGACCCGTCTTGATTTACCCTTACTCTGAGGCAGTTACCCTTCAACACTACCATGAATATTAAGGACCTTTGTGAATACTCTGGATGATGAATTAAGCCCTGATGAAGTTCCTAATGAAAGAGGAACGAAACGCGTTGGCTGATGACTGATTTTATTTCTAGTTTAATTACAGAATGATGTACTAAATTTCTTATCTCGACTACGTTTTCTGGTGCACCTTCCACCCAAGAATACTATCCTGCACTACTTAATGAAGCTCCAGTCGACCGCAGGGCCAACAGAGAAAAAATGACAGATAATGTTTGAGACCTTCAACACTCCACTTGTCACCTCTACTGTTCACTTTATTTTTCACGAGCACAGTTGTGCACAAGTCTGTACAGGTTACATGTACATTTAATGTAACTGACTGCTGCTATTTCGCCCTTCCTTATGTCAAATTTGTCTAATACATGCCAAGTATTACATTCATTGGCCTTAAGAGTTCTTTGTCTCCCTATTTCCCTTCTTGTGCAACTTTTATGTGCATGCTTCTTTGAAAGTGAAATTGTACTTTAAATAATAACTATTGAGACAGTGTTTGCTACATATTATCCACCCAGGTCCCAACCGGGTTTACAGGTATCCTCCTGTGGTTTGTTCCCATATACTTTTCAAAAGTTGGCTTTTTCCAGCCCTAAACTTTCTGTTGCCTCAGAGGAGTTTCCAGCTGCTTGGGCCTATTATTTGGTCTCCATCAGGAATGCGTATTGGGCCCAGACAATGAACAATATGACCTGGGTGTAGCTGTGAGAGAGCTATCATGGCAGTCTGGGAGGGGCGGAACTGTTCCTTGCCTCACTGCCTCCAGCACACTCACAAAGGAAATTGATACCAGCGTTTTGTCACCCAAGACCTCTTGGAATCTGAACTGAGGGAGGAAGGAATTTTCTAGACCCAGATGTGGGGGTGGGCTAGAAGCTTCCTGCACTTCAAAAAGTGGCACCAGGTATACATATTGGACCTCCTGAGCTGCTCATCAAAACACTACTGGAACTGTGAACATTACAGAAGAAAGACTACCTTGTTCCCCAGAGGACTACCCTTCTGCTTGAGGCCAGGCTTGTTGCCCAGAAGACTGCCCTGCTGCTTGAGGCCTGCCTTGTTCACCAGAGCACTGCCCTGCTACTATCAGAGGACTGCCCCCTACTTGAAGCTTGCCTTGTTCCCCAAAGGCCTTCCCTGATCTCTGCGAAAGAAGAGTGGGCCTGCTTCCTTCATCCCAGTTTAACCTGAGTGGCTCCAAGGGATAGTTGGCTCACCTCATGTTCTGAGCTATAGGGACACAACAAGCTGCAGAGGCTTCCCTTCAACTACCCAGATGACAGCTGCAACTGTTGGAGTGAGTTCCTGATCCCTACGAGGTTTCTCCTGGCGTCCTGGACCCTTGACTGTCATCAGTTGAGCTCCTCCTGTGAAATCCTGAAGTTTTGAACTGCACACCTTGTTTTGAGAGAGTACCTTTTTCAGCAGAACCAAGGCAGTCCCTGTGTCCAGCCCACACGACGTCGTGGTCGGCCTAAATTTGTGACTTTGTCCGGTCTAGCATGACCAGATACCCACAGTTAGCACTTTCTGGTTCTTGGTGCTATTTGTACTTAAACCTTTACAGTTGTATATCTCCGGTTCTTCTGATTGGATTTTTGTTGTTTTGGTCTTATTTTATTTATTAAAATGTATACCGTTTTTCCAGATTGGTTTAGGATTTTTATTATGTTGTGTTTTCACTTTATTACTGTTATTGTGCTGCTTAAATACTAAACACAGTGCCTCTAAATTAAGCCTGACTTCTGTTGTGCCGAGCTGCCAGAGAGTTAAGCACAGGTTAATTCAGTGACTTTTGTCGTTCACCCATCACAAGACTATTTTCTTAATTTATTCTGCTATAACAGTGTGCAAGGAAAACTGCAAAAACAATATGGTTTAAACCTTGTAGGGACTGTCGCAAATAAATGTCTGTAACGGATCCCCATCAACTTTATCTTTAGTGCTTGGGGTCGGACCTAGACTCCAAGGTCTGCAGTGATGGGCCTTGATGCATCTGAAGACCTCGCAGGATTGTGAAGAAAAGCTCAAAGTCGCTAAACATGGCAAGATTCTAAATGTGAATGGTTAAAGTCAAAGAGAAGTTCCCATTCCAGAAGTCATACCCGCAACAGATTATCATTGTGGTGGAATTCTTCGCGTTTGTTCAAAAATTAACATATAAATTCCAAGTGTGACTCTTCCCTTTCCCACCACTCTTGAACTTTGGCGAAGGAGTGAGGGCATCAGGCCGCCTTCCAGCCTCACTCCCAAAGCCTTTCTTTTTCGGATCAGATTCCTACCTTTGTCTTGAGGCAGCCCACCTTTCTGGAACAGTCTGTGATGCCATGCTGTGACTCCTTGGCACACGAACTGCTCCCTCTGGCGCAAATTCAGTCCTCAAGGAATTGGAGGGCCTCTACCTTGAATCATGCCAGTGGGTCCACCCTGGCATCTGCTGGACTTTCTGGACCGTTTGTGGGTGTAACCCCAACGTCGGTGCTGAATAAGACTTTGGTGCCACCACCCAGGCCAGACCATGGTGCATCAACACCATATGACGATTGTGCTACTTTCTTAGTCAGCACCACTTTGACCTCGAGTGAGGCTGTGACATGATCCACCCGTGCCCCAGCCCTTCAGCAACTCTTCTGACTGTGGTACATTGCCTGGATCCAGCGCTGATGGACACTTTTGTGCCCCTGTTCTACCCTGGCTCTTTGAGACCAGATTGGCATCCAGAGGAAGGTGAGGGGGACTGGGAGGGGTCTGGAGACCCTTTGACTGACCAGTTGGGTTATGAACCGGACTGGAGAGAGAAACTGGGGGAAGGCAGTGGTCCGGATACCTCCCCAGATCTTGGCATGTTGTCTCCTCTTACCGTGGCTACGGAGGAGGGAGCATCTTAGGCAGTGGTGTTGGGTAGGACAGCTGACGCTCTATACCTCAGCTACCTTTGGTGGTAGTCCGGACTAACCTCCTGACAGAGGTGCTTCAACCGATGGCGAGTTCTTCGGAGTCCCTGCTGCTTTTTAATGAAGCCTTGACAGACATCCGTTTGGGTACCTGGTCCAGGCCCAACACAGGGGCTTCTGTGGATCGGCTGATTGCCCGATGCCACCGCCCGGCCCCGGGCAATCCCACTTTCCTCTCTCAACACCCCACTCCTGAGAGCTTGGTGGTCCAAGCCTCCACCTCCCGCTCCACATGATAGGGATTCCAAAAAGCTGGGTCATCTTGGGAAGAAGATGTTTTCTTCCTCCAGCTTGGGACTGTGGTCGGTAAACACTGCATGTCTGTTGGGCCGTTACACCAATTCCGTGTGAGTTACGGTTGCGCAAGTGCTGCCTCAGTTCCCGGAGGAGGCCCGAGCTATACTCTCGAGCAGTTGCTGAACGGAGAGACTCAGCGAAGTTTACCATCTGCTATTGGCTGGATACCACCGACTCACTTGGCAGGACGAATTCCACGTCTGTACCCTTCGATGCTACGCCTGGTTTTTCTGGGGATTTCCAATCCACCCTAATGGACATGCCCTTTGATGGCCGTTGCCTATTCAGTGGCAAAGCAGACAGCGCTCTAGAGTCCTTTAAGGACTCTCTTGCTACGGCCAGGTCCACCACCCGCCCTGCGCAGTCTGCTTTTTGTCCCTTTTGTGGCTACGGAAGAGTTGCCCCGTCACGTCCCGCCCAGAGCCACAGACCAGTGCAAGCGGTTCAGCCCCTGCGCTGCCAGGGACGTGAGAATCAACACCGTGGTTTCTGGGGGCCTGTGAGCAGTCCAGTCCACCACAGCCCCCTCTGCAGCAGCCTCCAAACCCTCCTAGTCCAACCTTTTAGGGCCACCAATCGCCAGTGGGTGGCAGGATTCGCCATCACCTCCCCCACTGGCTCACCATCTCGTCGGACAGGTGGGTTTTGCAAATAGTCCGAAGGGGCTACTCCCTCCCCTTCGAGACTCCCCCTCTTTCCAAGCCACCTCAGTACCTTCGCATATCGGAGGATCATCTGGCCCTTCTCCAACTGGAAGTTTCGGCACTCCTGGCAAGGGTGCCATCGAGCGAGCTGCTGTCCCAGAAGTAGGCTGATGTTGCTATTCCCATTACTTTCTGGTGCCCAAGAAGGACAAAGGCCTTCGTCCTATCTTGGATCTCAGGGACGTCAACCGCTTCCTCCGGAAGGAGAAGTTCAAAATGTTGACGCTGGCTCAGGTCCTGTCTGCCCTAGACCCTGGAGACTGGATGGTAGCGTTGGACTTGCAGGACGCTTACTTCCATATCCCCGTCCTGCCGTCCCACCGGCATTACCTACAGTTCACGGTAGGCCACAAGCATTTTCAGTTTACTGTGCTCCTCTTTGGCCTTACCAGCGCCCCTCGGGAGTACACGAAAGGGATGGCAGTGGTAGCTGCTCATCTGCACAGATCAGGGGTTCCAGTCTTCCCCTATCTCGACGACTGGCTGTTGAAGGCGGGCTCGCCCCAGCTGTCGTCCCCCACCTCCAGATTACGGCCGACCTCCTGCATTCGCTGGGGTTCTCCATCAACGTGCCGAAGTCACACCTGACTCCCTCTCAAAAGCTCCTCTTCATCGGAGCGGTTCTGGGCACGACGCAGTTTCGGGTCTATCCTCCCGAACAGCGAGTGGGGGATATTCGGGCTATGATGCCGATCTTTCAGCCTCTATCCTTCTATTTCTTTGGCCCAGCAGGGCTCTGCTCTGCGCTCTCTAAAGGGCTATCTCTCGGCCATTTCAACCTTCCTTAGGCTTCCCGATCAGCCTTCTATTTTCAAGTCCCTGGTTGTAAATCGTTTCCTTAAGGTCATTACTCATCTTTTTCCTCCTGTTCCCTTCGTAATGCCTCAGTGGGACTTGAACTTGGTTCTTACTTATCTGATGTGCGCTCCCTTTTAGCCGCTACATAACTGTCCTCTCAAACTCCTCACTCTGAAAACTGCCTTTCTGATGGCCATCACTCTCTGCGCGCAGGGTGAGTGAGCTACAAGCTCCTTTTTCCAAGCCAGCCTTTCTGGCTGTTCTTCTAGACAAGGTTGTCCTCCGAACTAAACCTTCCTTTCTTCCCAAGGTGGTTACTTTTTTCCACATTGGCCAAACCATCACTTTGCCCACCTTCTTTCCGCCTTCACATCCTTAAAAAGAGGAAGAGAGGCTCCACTGTCTGGATCCAAAACGTCAGCTTTCCTTCTACTTGGATTGCAACAAACAATTCCAGGTGGACGACCAGCGCTTTGTTGGTTACATGCGCTGAGAAAGGTCGGGCCGTGCACAAACGGACCATCTCCAAGTGGGTTGTTCCGTGCATCAAAGCTTGCTATTCTTTGGCAAAGAAGGAGCCTTCAGTGGGGCTGCGCGCCCGTCCCTCCAGGGGGACGGCAGCTACTACTGCTTTGGGACGGGGAGTCCCTCTTAATGACATCTGTCAGGCAGCTACGTGGGCATCGCTGCACACATTCACAAAGCACTACTGCCTGGACAGCCAAGTCCCGAGGGACGACTACTTTGGCCATTCTGTTCTCTAGGACTTTCTGGCGTGAACTTGGTTTGCAGACCCAGCTCTGGGGTTGGTATTGCTGGGGTATCTATTCTAAGGTAAGGAATCTATAACTAATTGTCTCTTTCAGATGAACAAGTTACTTACCTTATATCTGTAAGAGACATAGATTAGTTATAGATTCCTTACCACCCCACCCATCTTCCCCGTTCTGCAAACTGACTTTTAGGGTTATGGACTTCCTTTCAGGGCCCTAGTTTTGTGCACCAGTGGTCAGTGTCTTGCATGGCTCTGCACTACTTGCGTGGAAAGTCGTGTACATAACGTATATCATCGCTCAAGGGCGGCGTCTATGTAGCTACTGCGACGTCATCCCAGCGACCACGACACGGACGACGTACAGGGGTGCGGCTGACGAAAAACTTTCCGGATCCAGTCTGACGCCTGGGGGTGATTTTAGGGAAGGAATCTATCACCTATGTTGCTTACAGATATAACGTTACCGTAGGTAAGTAACTTGTTCATTACTGCAAATTATATTTGTGACCCCTCTCCCACTTCTCGTATGTGAGGTTCTATTGTGACCTAAAAGAAACTTTTTTATGGATGTTCAATGCAACATAAACACAACATTTTTCTGCAAAATGTATGTAATAGACTCGCACATCACCCACATTAAAAAAAAAAAATGAAAGCAAAACGGCATTTTAAACAATCTGTTTAATAATTATTCAAGAGTATCATGGCATGACCGCAAAACAGAGCTAGCTCTATCAGAGGCACCTGAAAGACTGGAGCCCTGGGCCAGAGCCTACTTTGCCCATGCCTTGAAACGTCTCTGGATACAATGCCAAGCCTAACTAGCAGTGATTATTTAAGGTATGTGTGTGGTCATGCCATACATATTGCTTTTCAGGAGTCATCTAGTCATGGCAAGCCCTATGAAGAGGCTGCCTTTAACACCGTAATGAGCATTTTTCAAGATCTGGCCTTCATTTCACTTTTTGTATAAGCTTTCAATTCTTCAACTGCTAAGATGCGTAATGGGAATGGGCTTTTACCACAAATTAACGTGGAGTGTTCCTGTGTGGATATTTAAAACGTACTTAATGAAGGTTACAGCAGAAAACCTCATAAATTACTTCCTTCTGTGCTTACCATAGTGAAGCTTTGCTTACATCTACGACTTTGCATCCTGTCTTGTTCAGAATTATGATATGGTTTCTGCGAGGCAATTAAAATGATTTAAAAACTTAATTATGAAAATGTTTACCGTATTCAGCAAAATGTTAAGAACATAATGTGCCCAAAGCATGCAGTCCTTTGCATGTGTGCCCTTCCGTTTTTGCCTGCTAAGCAGCAACACAGGGGATCTTTTGGGAAACCCTAGCAAAAAAAACGAAATCTAGAGTGCCAACCAAATATCACTTTTTCTGGTGGAATTCCTGCCAGGCCCCCATCGACACAGGTAGTGGTTTGCAGCACGAGTGAATTCAGACTGCCACACGCCATATCAATCAGTCGTGTCCCCGGTGACAATGCTGGCGGCCCTAGTTGTCAAGAAACGACATTTTAGGAGAGAAAATGATTCATGTTTTATAAAGGAATCTAATCCTGTCCGTCCGTAACACTTACAGCCTGACCCTAACTGCCCCTTTTACCGAAGTCTGTGGGATAAGATTGCCACTGTCCCCCTCCCTCGAAATCATTCCGTAACAGGTGTCAGTCAGGTTGCTGATGAAATGATCGTGTGTGTGAGTCCTGTCCTCGACAAATGCGAATATTTAAAACTTCACCTGGCGCTGACGTACTTGACCCCAAAGCATGCGCCTCCTGCCAGTTCTTTTATTCAATGTGTGCAGTTCAGATCTGGAGCCGGGATTACCGAACTGTCCTGATAAGGTTTACGGGACATATAAATGCTTCTGGATGTTAAATGTTCAGAGACCCGCGGGGGGTCGTTCACCACAAGGGAGAGATGGTGCAGGGTGTTCAGCCTCTGCTTGTGTCATTCTAACCACTGAGTTCGGAGTTTTCCTGAAACAGAATGTTATTCAGAGCTTTGGCTGCACAGCAGCCATATTCATGCCAGAGCCTTTCTTCGAAGGATGATAGCTCGAGTAAATGTACTTACAACTGAGAAACGCTATCGGTTAAATCGCCAACAGAATTAACAACACGGGCAGTGTAAGGTTAGCATTTCGTGTGAATCACGTACTCCTTTCAAATTGGGAGTATGATATAGATTTATATAAGAGCTGTTCGGGATGTTTAATGCACGCTACACAGCCACTAGATTTTAGCCGGAGGACACGTCACGCCACAAACGAAAATAACAAGGCGACTTTGTTCCAGATTGCACTGTGCGCTTCTCCTGATCGACATTAGTCTGCTACATGTAAGAATTCATGGTTACTAAATAAATTCACCTTTTCCGAGTGTCTATTTTCATGTAGCTGTATTGCTTTTACAGCTATGGATATCCAAGCACCCAGCCTATAGATACGTTTTTAGGAGTCTCTTGATGTAGTAGTTAACAATGCTGTTCTGTAATACCATTGTTTGGTAGTAGCAATACATGGCCTTGCTTGTTTGGGACGTTGCTGCCATCTGCTGGTTCGACATTTAGAAATAAATTGTGGAATACAAAACTATGGCCAAGTTTATTACCAAGGCTGCCAAACTGTAACAACTCCGATGATATATTGCATCGTCTGGCATTTAGAAATGTCCAATTCAAACACTCTGGAAAATGCTTCCTTCCAGATGTGAGACACATGCACATGTACTTAACTCTGACAGAGTCTCACGCATGTGGACGTACATTCAGCAAGTGTAAAAATGAACCTTCTTTTGTGCCTTATATTTATATATTGCTTATTTACAAAGACAATGCATCGTTGTGTTTGTGATGCATACATATGTTTTCATTTAAAGAAACACGAACTAAGTCACTCGTTATGTAAGGATACGCTAATTTTGCAATGTTTGTGAGACTATTTTGCATCTCAGAAGTAGACAAAGTTGTCGCTTATTAAATTCATTCCCATTGATGTTTTATATAAGTAAAGCAGCCGTTTTTTGTTTTCTTTGTTTACTACGGCAAGCTTTTTATTGATTTAGTCAGAGAGCAAAAATGCAGGCCAGCTCTGTACTGTTTGCCAGTGCTTGTTTTAGTTGCGTTACAAGTTTTACACGTGCAAAAAATGATTGTGATAGGTTTAAAGAATTGGAAGATGCAGAGTGCATACTGTCTCATTCAGGAGCTGTTAGTGGGTGTTTTGCGACTGCACGATGTAAGGCACATTATAAGAGCAAGCGTGAGAGAAAGAAACATATATATTCCGATAAAATCTATGAGCAAAAAACTATTTTTGTAAAAATGCAAACTAAAACCGTTTGAAATGGCACTAAATGATGATGTGTATAAAACTACCATTGAATGAAACTCTACACAGTATTATCAGTGAGAATTTGAATGAAAGCTTTGTCACCATAATGCCTGGTCCTCCATGAGAAGGAGATTTCTCATAAATGATATCACATTTTAGATTATCCCTAGTATTCCGTGATGTCTTCACTTATGTCATGGTTGGTTATATGTTTTTCCATTGGTTATGTCATTCAATGTTACATTTCTAATCTCGACAATGGTGAAAGCATTAAGCAATGTTAACACTGTGTTCCTTTGCTGCGAGGCGTAATTTTGATAACTGTGCATAACAAGCATAGCACAAAAGCCCTGAAATTTCATGGTTTATGTTGTTATTTAAATTTCGCCTTGATGTAATATCAACCCCTGGTAAACATAGCAAAATTAATTGTGCACCAGAGAAGAAATATCTCTGCTCATGGCAGATCGCCATACTCTTGATTGGGTTGCCACGGAAATTTACTGAAAATTTATCTTGATGAGTTCTGTATAAAATGTTCTAAAAACTGGCATTTCTGTGTTGACTCTTTCAGTTTGATAAAAAGTTTCCCTACTCTCCTGTTTGTAACAATAAAACATGCACTTGTTAGGCCTTGCTTTCTCTCTTGCGAGGCATATTTTTATGCTTACAGTAGACATAAGGCCCACTTCATTTTCACTCTCATGTGCTTGCTTTTTAATTGTCAGCTGTGTAGGCTTTCCTTCATTCTCTTGTGTTCCAGGCTTGGAGCATGTATGTATTACTATGTCCACTGCTTGCTTTTTCAGCTGCTACATTTTTTGTTTCAGTACTGAGAAAGGGGTCCCAGAGAAAATTAACTAATTAGTTTGTATTAAATAATAATGCTGCTACAATAAATGAGTCTACAATGTTTTAATCACAGAGTAGACACAACTAATATATAGTATCAAATAGACATCAATTTAAGACGGTTAACTAGTGCCCAAGAACAAGGGAACGGGATAAAGTGAGAATGGTGCAGGATAGGGAAGTGACATTAAAAACAGAATGAAATCGGACAGAGTAACGCATAAATTGATATGTTCTGATGATCATAAATCAAGACAGTCATTGAAAATACATGCCCCACAAAATACACTTATGTAACATTGACAATGGGGGCTGCAAAATAGGGAATTGTTGTCGACGTTTCGACCCTCAGATGATGCAGGATTTATTAGAACCCTTGCGGCGGGGTCTTCATCAGGACGGCGTTGGGACTAGTAACCTAGTTAATCGGTGCTCATCGTCTCAATAACATAATGGGACTCCATGTGAAGACTTGAATCATATCCTGTAGATAAACAATCGCGTTGTGGCGAGAGTCACGAAGAGCCCGGGGACGTGGGGCAGTGGAAATCAGACATTACTCAAATAATTTGGTGTATTTCATGGTCGTCCCCAAAAAATGCAGAGGCGCTGAGAATCAGAGAATTTAAATGGGCGCTCGGAGTCAATCTGGTATCACGTTACTCAAATCATTTGGTGCACGTCATAATCATCCCCAATGGGCGCAATTACTCTCCCTAGCTGCCGTGAAGACGCCGGTCCTGAATTGTTGGCCGGTCCTGATTTGCTTCCCGCGGGTGACATCGGATTGTTTTCCAGCGCCCCTTTTAGAATTTTCTGATTCACAGCGCTATTTGAAATTTGGGGATGATTATGACGTGCACCAAATGATTTGAGTAACGTGATACCGTATTGACTCCGAGTGCCCATTTAAATTTTCTGATTCTCAGCGCCTCTGCATTTTTTGGGGACGATCATGAAATACACCAAATTATTTGAGTAATGTCTGATTTCCACTGCCCCACGTCCCCGGGCTCCTCGTGACTCTCGCCACAACGCGATTGTTTATCTACAGGATATGATTCAAGTCTTCACATGGAGTCCCATTATGTTATTGAGACGATGAGCACCGATTAACTAGGTTACTAGTCCCAACGCCGTCCTGATGAAGACCCCGCCGCAAGGGTTCTAATAAATCCTGCATTATCTGAGGGTCGAAACGTCGACAACAATTCCCTATTTTGCAGCCCCCATTGTCAATGTTACATAAGTGTATTTTGTGGGGCATGTATTTTCAATGACTGTCTTGATTTATGATCATCAGAACATATCAATTTATGTGTTACTCTGTCCGATTTCGTTCTGTTTTTAATGTCACTTCCCTATCCTGCACCATTCTCACTTTATCCCGTTCCCTTGTTCTTGGGCACTAGTTAACCGTCTTAAATTGATGTCTATTTGATACTATATATTAGTTGTGTCTACTCTGTGATTAAAACATTGTAGACTCATTTATTGTAGCAGCATTATTATTTAAGACAAACTAATTAGTTAATTTTCTCTGGGACCCCTTTCTCAGTACTTAAATATGACCCAGGTCCCAGTGACTAATTTTGTGTAAACCCCCTCCCCTTATACATTTTTTGTTTCAGCACTCTATGAGAGTGCATACGTTTTCCCGCTTTCTCCTTTGTGTGCTTCTCTCCCAACCACTGCCGCACTCTGTGTTCTTCTCTCTCGCCTGGATGCTTCTCCCCCTACGATACCTCCTCGCCCTTATGCTTTCTGCCTGCCAGCTCCACTTAGCTCTCTTTTGCCAGTTTGATCCCCCCACCTACGCCCGGTGTTGCTTCATGCCCCTCATGACCATATGTTGCTGCGCCCTCCTACCCCCAAATTTCTTTTGCCCCCTTCCACCTAAAAAAAAAAACAACAAATAAATCAAATTTGGTAACTAAAAAGAAAAATAGCAGCGTGTCAAAAGCTTTTATTTGGAAAAATATATTTTGCCATGTGCCAGAGCATCGTGGATGTTGTATTGCATGGCTACAGCCATTGGCAAAGTCAATAGGTACCAAAGGCAAGACCTATTGACTTTACCAGTGCTTGTTGTACAGATGTGGTGGTCTCTAATCATGCTGAAACGGTGGCATAACATATCATATCACCTTGTTCCCCATTGGGTGAGTAGGAGACATCTCTGAACGTGTATAGTTTCTCTGTTTTAGTATTAAATGTTTGAACAGTCATGATTTCTCTTCAAATCTGACAGATAATTGAGCCATGAATTCGAACCAAAGTATCCACAATATATGCAGACAATCTTAACTAAAATATGTATTATGAACGCTTGTTCTCATGTAACTTTACCATTTTTGGCTCATGTAAGCATCTCCAATTGTCACCCAATAGATTATGCAGGTTGTGTGCTTCTGCTACCTGTGAAGACTGTTTTGTAAACTTACGGGATTTGCTGTTCTGACGTTTCACTCAGTATGATTCACACATTTCTAGCAGTGGTCATAAAGTCACAGTGAGGAGGAAATTTAGATCGGACTTAAAGTTCGTGACTTAGATAAAAATTAAGTCATAAGAACATCGCCATGGTACTCTAAGTTAAACGCATCAAGAATTCACTTAGAAGAATTTAAAACAAGCATTTGCAATGCAATCGGTCTCGCCTTTGGCACCTTATCTGTATTTAGCTATGCAGAACATTAGCCTGGGTGCTGAAACATGTACTGTTCTTTAATATTGAGGGAAAGTAAGCACAATACTGCATGAAACACCAGGTATGGGAAGACCTGGTGAGAAATAGTTCATTTCAGCAGGAAATGGTATAGTCCAAAGCTCTGTTTTTAATATCAAGTCAGGGCCTTCGGTGGTCATATCACTGAAAATACAAGATTAAGAAAAATATTGTCTACGGGTGCTCGTGGAAGACAATTTCTATGGACTGGAATCTAGAGAAGGCTAAAGTAATTCTGGTATTTTACTGTCCTCTGCTGGTCGTTTTCTATCAAGAAAGTTAAATAGAGGCAGTTGCCAGAAAAATAGAAAAAAAAAAAAGAAAGTCCCTTAGCAGAAAGCAATTCTGGTCTTTTACTGACCTCTGCTGGTCGTTTTCTATCAATACAGTTAAATAGAGGCAGTTGAACAGAAAAGAAAGTCCCTAAACGGAAGGAGACAAGTCCTAGGCTGATCTCCAGAGCCCACAAAGTACATACAAGATACAAGTATATACTAAAGTATAAGTATATACTAAAGTATATACAAGAGGTCTCGAATGCTCGACCTAAAAATAACAGAAACTGGAAAATTGGCTTTTTTTTTTTTTTTACTTTTCAGGTTTACTCTGTCCTTCCATAATTCATGGGAAAGTGCTATACGTGTCAATCCTGCAATCTTCTTTTTTTATCAAACGCATAGGAAGTGGATGGTGGCAAATATCCTTACATTGAGTTGTTTTGACTTAACAGTTGCTGGTCTCATTTTTATTCAATAATTAATGTAAAATATTGTGGTCAGAAAAGTCAGTGCTTACAGATGTCTTGCAAATCCTAGCTAAAACGAAGCTCAACATGCAACCTGCATCTAACAGTACAAAATTGAGGTAAAGAAAATCGTATTGTAAATAAACAGTCGTAATTCAACGTACACACATGGTGAAATGGTATCGCCATAAAGCTTATTTATTTTCCTTATTTCTGTATTTGATTTTTGTATGGAAACAGTTCAGTCGCCATGCATGTGCTCTAATTTCAGTGAAGAGCATGACTTGTGGTCAAATTTATGTTCCGCTCTTTGTATAGTGCACACTGCACAAGTTAATTGCTTCCTGGCACTACAACAGTTGACACATGTTTATTATACTGGTATATGGAGACTGATTTTGGTTAAATTGATCCCAGTTAGTAGTTTACAACAGTAAGAGAATTAACTAAATAGTTTTGGAAACATAGTTTTTTTTATCGTTGATGCAATAGAACATGAACCTTTCTTGGAAGTCTTTCTTTAGCTGATAAGCAAATCTATGGGAACGGCCTTTACGGATCCAGTGGGTATTGGTGTTTTCACTTTTTTTCAGTCCATAACTCCCTTGGTGCTCCAAAACACCCTCGAATCGTACAGCTACTTTATGCATCATTAAAAGCACAACACATACACAATTTGAACAAAAAGAATATTGAGAACGTTGCTGAAAAAGTTCGACTAATTAATATAAAGTGGGTGGTTGCAAACCGTTTTATTCAAAGTAGTAGAAAATAATGGTTTGCAGGAGATGAGATGTTTTTAAATGGCACCGAGGAATAAAACGTACTGCAAAGAAACGTGCACATTTAGGTGCCATAGAGTCAGCACACTGAGAGAAGAAAAACAGGGTTTTGCGCACCCAAGGGGAGTAACCGACAACAAGAGACAACAGTGCAGACTTAAAGGGTAAATAGAAGGAAAGCAAAACGGAGCAAGAGCATGCAGACACTTTAAAACTATTGTCTTGTTCTTCCTGCTTTAATTACTCCGACCGGCAGCGTCCTCAGCTAAACTGAGGGTTTAGCTGGCAGAAGCTGTGTTGCAGCCCCGTCCTCAGACCCTGCCTCATGAATTTCCAGGTCTGGACTAGGACTCATTCGATTGCCTACCGTTAGACAAACTTCAGCCTAAGTAACCTCTTCCTTGGTACATCTTCTTAACTAAACATCTCCAATAACCTCAATTTATGGTTACAATCTCAAATTGATTGGTTTATCCTGCCAGCCAATACGAACACCTAGAGAGATGTTCATGCAATCATCTTTCTGCAGGACATAGGCAGTGGCTTAGAGTTTATTGGCTTCAGGCAACTGGTTATGGAAACTACCCACAACACTGGCACGGGTTGGCTCTCACGTTTTCACAAATTCAGTACAGTGGCGAACGAAACATGAGGGGGGCCCCTCTGCCAAGTGCAGGGAGGGGCCCCCCTCCGGACTCAGACAAGAGGTCTCAGGCCAGGGTATTGTGCTGAAGGGCCCCGCATTGTGACTCAGCTCCAACATCAGAACACCACCACCTCTCCTGATCAGACTATGTCCACATCTTTCTCAGCAGTTCTGCAGAGCTCACAGTCTTAGCAGTCGACGCAAATACAGCTTACCCCATACAGGATGGGATGACCACGTGTTATTTAACGTTTGCATGCAAACCACATTTAAAGATTGGAACACCCTATAGAAGCAGCTCTTTGATTAATATTTGTGTCCACTTCACGGTAAATGTCAAATATGTCCTTGGCTGGCTCAATGGTCTCGTGCTGTCATTTCTTCAAGTCAATGATTAGCAATCTCCATCAACTAGTTCTGCCAGGCATTGCTGGTCTCTTAGTTGCCCCTCATTTCAGAGAGGCCCACAAAGGTGTCGGGGCTTTGAACTCTCTTCCACAGTTTACCTGAGTCATCAGTTCCACCTTCCTTTCTCAAAGCTCTGAACTCGTAGGTATTTCCTAAGTAGGGCTAGGCGATGGCGCATGTTAGAGCCAATAGGTCTTTAAGGGTGGATTGTTTTGCACCCTGTTAAAGACTGAAGTTAGGCATTTTGTGAAAAAACACAATGGGTAGAAGACTTGCACTATTCATATTAATAATTCGCTAGACACTAGGCTTGACGATGCCAGATTCTTGTTATGAAAAGATTTGGTAACCCATATAAGACCTTAACCACAGAGGTCAGACGTGTTCTGTCATTGGCCTGTATGAGTGTCATTTACACTGCTGCTGTACATAGCAGCATCCTGCATGGAGTAGTTTAATGGTCAAAATATATAGGGGCCCATTAGGATGTCTGGCGGATCACCACCGCCATGCGGGCGGTGGCGATCCGCCAGACATCCATACCCGCCTGCCACCCATTTCCCCCCCCCCGCCATATTACTATGGCGGGGGGGACAGTGGCGGATGGAAACACCGTCAGCCGCTTTTCCGCCCTGGTCGCCTTGCGGCCGGGGCAGAAAAGGTTTAATATGGTGGTAGTGTCTAGCCATATTACAATGGGCAGAAACAGATGCCTTTCGGCATGCGGTCTTCACTTCGGGGACCCCCTGCGGGCCCCCGAAGTGAAGTCGAGGTGGGGGGTGCACATGGGGGGTACCTGTGGTACCCCCCAGCGTTTGCATACACAATGCGGCAGGCACCACGCGGTGCCTGCCGCTTTGTGTATGCAAATGCATACATGCATTTTTAGCATTGTGGCAGGCGGTGCTGAGAGCACCGCCTGCCACAATGTTAAAAATGCAGGATGCGCCTGCCACTGTGGCGGGCGCATCCTAATACCCCCCACGGGACCCCCACCCTTATGGCGGGCGGTCCCAATCCCCGTGAGGATGGCGGGCGGGCAAAGTCCGCCCGCCATCCTAATGACCCCCATAGTGTCAGCACTGGCTCCCCAAAATAGTAGTGTGAAGAACTAAGCAAATTATAACCGCATTTAAAGGTCTTGTGTTCTAACAATGGGGAAATGTAATGGCATTGGCTCACATTTCATTTTTTTTTTTCATCTCTTTTCTTCCTGGTTTATATTTTATTTACAGCGCCTAATTTCTTTTTCATGATGTTGGCCTCATAAAGGAAAGTTTGACAGTATTACAGCATTGTCCTTAGTTTTTTTTTGGTGCGGACTTCATTAAAATATGAACCAGCAAAAGCATGCTTTCACAGTGCCATTAGTGGTAGTTTAAACAAAAAAATGAATGCAAATATTATATAGGAGAAAGAAGGTTGCAAATAATGTTTTTTTGAAAACAAAAAACCTGCCCCTGGGAGCAGAAGTAACAGTTAACTAATCCAGTGAAAAGGAATTGTTGTCTCAGAAGAGCTACTTCATGAACTGCAAACTCACAAACGAACGCGTGCATAGATCCTGTTGCATAAGTTGAGCTCTTAAATGTTAATGTGACCATTTAAAATAATTCAGTACCTAAAATAAAACTAGTAGCTCCTCTGCTTTTAATTTAAAGGGGTTTTTAGAAATGCAGATTTATGTAATGGATTAAAATGTGGTAATGAACGTTGTGAATTAAAAAGTCTTGCGAGATCCCTCATAATGTATTCTGATATGTTAAACCACTATTCCCCTTTGTGCTGTAAGAGAACAGTGTTAAGTACGCCCGCACAGCTGCCTTGTGAAGCAAGCGCCAATGTTTATTTGACTATCTGCCTAATCCAAATTCTGCTTCTGCTTTGAGCAACACTCTTATAAACACGACAGTTAGAGCTTAGAGAATTCTGAGTCTTTATTCTTTTCAAATCAATGATTTAAGAAGTGATTCTCCACTCTATAGTTTTATAAAAATATATCATTTTAGAAACTTGTGGATTTTGAGGCCACTTAAGCAATGTTTTTTGTCTTGTTGAACCATTATGTAGAACTCTCTTCATGCAATTACATCATAAGACAGACACATTCGAGTTCCAATGTCTAATGTTTGTATTTTGATCTGCATTTGTCCATACTTCCCACACGCCTCCCTGTAGATAACCTAGTGCCCGCTTCATAATATAAACTATCACACAATCACAAATTGTGCCCCTACATTAATAATGGATGTAGCGAGGAAGTAGTCTTTTTATCCTTTACTGTGCACCTGCTGTCTGACAGCACCTTGAGGCTTTGACAGTTCAAAAAACGTACCCCAGGATTAAGCAGATGGTTGAGCCGGTCCTTAAAAGAACGGAATACATTCGTTTGCCGTTTGGTAATACGCAAACCAAATGTCTCATACAGTCACTGAACCCCAGCATGTATAGGGGTGGAGAGCACACTTGGATGGCCCAGAACTAATTATTGTTTAGGATTTTGTAACTATTGCTTGTGCCGCCATCCTTTTACAATTGATGTTATAATTACCCTAGGGTTCGCGATGGGTGGGTTTTAGATTTGTTGAATTATCCAGGCTTTTTGAGATCACTCACACATCATGTTGATCGAAAGCCTCATGCGCAGATGTGAACATCTGCTCAACTCTTACTCTTTCAAAAATCTGTACCACTTCCCTTGCCAAGAAGATGCTTGCCATGCCCTCTAGCTAGTCTGCATCCGCCTTTCAGAAGACACTTGTATCAACTCACCAGTGACTACACTAAGAGCTTTTACATCAAGGAGTAATGACCACCTGACTTGTGTAATTGTTACATTTAGATAGATGTCTCTAGAGGAAATTAGCCGGTGGCATCTGCGCCCTTTAAAGTGGCTGCTTCTACTTCTTTGGTGGAAACGGTGCCGCCTTCACGTGGCTTGAGGTCTTCTACCTCACTCGATTCTGATGGGGAGGATTATTTTAAAGGTCGCAATAACAATACTAGTGCTGTGGAACAGAAATGGTGTGACCCCAGAAACGGAATACAGCCTAATGTAAAGCTACGTATGTCTCCCTGCCTTGATTCATTGAAGCACCAATTCAGGAACCGTGATCTAAATGTGGAGCATGGGTTCCATCGCGGTTAGTAGCCATGCCTTGAGGGTGGCATGGCTAATTAATTATTGCTTGATGTTTCATTCCCTGTGATTTTTGAATCCTGTGTGCCAAGTCTGTACTCCCAGCCTTTGCTCCAGTGTCAGGGTACCTCAGAGGCACTTCGGCATGATGGTAAGCAATGTCCTGCACATTCACGTGGGTGTGTGAAAGGGAGGCTTTGTCCAGCCTATCCAGTCCAGTGCACTGCCTCTTCAATATCCTGTTTGTTATTATTATTAATTAGCACTTGTATAGTAAACAGCCTGTAGTTAGTATGGCTCCGCAGTGCCTTTATGTTTGTCCGGGGTATGACGGCCTCCTGTTGTCCAAATGTGGTATCCGCAATGCCATCTTGTCGATGGAAGGCACTTCCAAAATAAAAGGTCTGACCATACTGCTGAAATCAAGGCACGATGGGCTGTGTCTTGCAAATATGACAGGCTGACAGAGGTTCCTTGGATAAGGGGAATGCGTCTGCACCCTTTGAAACCGTTTTCAGTATGAGACCATATTTAAATTTCTGGTACTTTTTTACAGCAGATGACATAAATCATAGAAAAACCCACAAAAGGTATTTCTTTTTCGAAATCAAGTGTCTGGTTTATTGGTTAAGCAAAGCCTGTTCATTAAAGTCTCTGAATGTCAGAATCGATTATCAGTGTTACTGGCTTGCGGCAGCTGTCCTACTTAGTCATACAAGAATCAGAACTGTTTTCTTTGACTCTAAAACTTTAATTCTCCTGGAATACGTCTTACATAAAAAGAACCAAACCACAGATCCCTGAGAAGTAAGTTCTAGCTACATTTAACAGTCACTAGTCAAAAAACACTTTTCCCAGATGCTATGAAACTGAAGCGTTTGATTGGTATATTCCCCAGTGATCTTTTTCGGGAAGTTTCAAAAACATCCAAGAGCTTTTGTTTGTTTTGTTTGTATTAGAAGTTGACCCCAACATAGCATTCTGTCTTTACGTCCCGAAGCTCACAGATTAAATAAAAAATGTAATTCAAGTGCAGTTCTTAATGGACCCATTCCGTTTTAAGTTTGGCAACATTGCAAGCAATATAGTGTCTAGAAATCTGATATTTCGCAGGTTTTACCATATTTTGTTAAACTCGCTTCAAAACATTCGTTTGAGTGGGAAATCAGTTCAGCAATCATATTGCCTATTCAAAGTAATAGTCAAAGCCCTATTTTTTTATGTAAAAATTGCACATCTAGGGTAATTTGCATGACTATATGTAACTTTCTTTGTACTTCTAGTGATAAGAGGGAGCTCATAGCAAAGGAATCTGTGATAAGTTCTCTCAAAAGGTATTAAAATGTCTTCTGTACCATCTGTCCCTTCCATCCAGTCCTGCCAAGTGTCACGCTTCAGGCGTTAGACTAACGCATTTCAGTGTGGTACTCCTCATTACCGTACTGAAATGCGTTGTCACCCATAATGCATGTGTCTCACAGTGGCCACTGAAGTGCTGGCTGGCTGTTAAAAGTGTTTAGTGTGGCAGCGTGCCGTGCCCCCTGCGCGCTGCCACACTAAACAGTTTTGCAGGCAGGCTTGCAGTTGAGCTATTAATTAAGGCTCACAAAACAAGCACAGGGGTCAGAGCTATACTAGACCAGCACCGATTTCCACTATTTGTGACGTTAACTTCCTTGTGCGACAGAGTCAGGGATGTGGCAACAGGCAATTCTGTAATATTTTAATGTAACATTGAATAAAGAATATTTGATACCTTCAATCAAGACTTGAATATTATATATCTGTGGGAAGTTTTCAAATGAATTTCTTGATACTGTGACTTATAGAATTTTGTCAATATAAGATTATTTCATGTACCTTGGTGCGGGTCATTTTGTGTTCAGCTATTAATTAAGGCTGCTCGCAGGGTGACTCATATGTGGATACAATGCATCACCTTGAATCCCCGCGGAGCAGCCGGACAATCATGTTGTGTACTTGAGGCCGGTGCGTGGGGGATGTCACATCCTGCTGCCACATAGCCTGTCCGGGAAGTTTGTAAATAAAAGTGACAGCTGGCTAGTGTTTTGCGCGGCTCTGCAAATTCATTCAAATATGGCGCTTGCAGTGTTGCGCTGCCTGCTGTAAGCAGCTCGCACCTGCGCTGCTGTGTGCTATCAGTTGTTTTTAACTCCCTCAAAACAATAATGCCAGGCCTGAGGGAGCACGAGAGGAGTGAGTGACCCACCTGGGTTGCAGCGGCCGCCAGGACAGAGCCTGCGTGCCACTGGACGGCCCAGCCCCGGGACTCACTGGCCTGCCAGCCTGGAGGGTGACTATTAATTGAGGTGGCCGGCGGCAAGTCCAAATTACCGTGGGGCGCAGTGGCTTGCGGCCTAAGGGAGCCTGCAGCTACTGCCTTACAGAGAGACGACTTGTCAAGCAATTGTTAGAACGCCACCCGCCACACTCCTCTGGATTCTGCGACTACTGCCCAAGTAAGTGCCACCAGCTTGTGTGATTTACACAATGAATGGCAGCGCATGGTCAGGCAGCTGCAGCCTGCAGTCAGTGCCTGCCTGTGTTAGCACTAAGGTCCCAGGTGACACTGCGGGATTTTTTTAATTTCGAATATCCTGCTGGCCTGAGATCCCAGTTGCTAATGATATATTTGTGCTTGATGTCTTGCAGTACACTAGACTAAATGCTTGTGAACATTGCAAAGAGTTTCAGTTTCACCCCACACTGTTGCTTGCTTGCTGGATGAACTACCTATTAAACACTTCAGCTGTTGTCAGGGGAGATGTGCGAAGAATAACATTTGCTAGTCTGGAGTACCCACAAAAGAGTCGTTGTGTTGGTATAATGTGTGTCTGATGTGAACGTGCCCTGACACCCTACATTGGTATGAGCAGAACTATAAAGCAAATGAACTGTCTGTGAGAGAGCACTGAAAGATGTTTAGAGTGCTTTAGGAATTAAATAGATGATATAAGGCATATAAATGATTGATACTACACGATGGTGTTGGGCCATATATGATAAAGAGCATTACAGTACTGAGTAGAAATGACAGCAGTCGCCAATATTGAGTAACAGCAAAGGCATAGGTCAATTGCAGCAGTTTTTAGATCTTCTTAGAGTTTCTCTTTGCTCAAATGTGTGTAATTTCTGATATTTATATATGCTTCCCTCGTCTTCATTGCTTGATTTTGCTTGCGCGAAAGTGTCACTCATAGTCATTGAAATGTCACTCATAATTACACTGAAATATGAAAATATCTCACTTAAGCAATCTGAAACCTTGGCAGCTATGTCCATCTGCTCGCACAATGCTAGTTGACTTGGCTGAAGCATTGTGTTAGAATAGTAAATCTTACGTGACTTTGACCTTCTAGAAGGGCCAGCAATTTGTATTTTTTGTACAGCAAATGTTTTATGGATTATTCATGAATGTCTGAGTCCATTATTACGTTTTCAATATCAGCAAAAGGGCCTTCATTGTTTTAAATGTTTGTGTTTGTGCATTCTGTGGAGAAGACGGTCTTGTGGATTGGGTACCTGTCTCATTATTCCACCTCCGGAATTGGAATGGTATGCTTTTCTAGATTTGCACCACCTCGTTCATAACTGACGATTTGGAGGGATTCTTCTTAAAGTGGTAGTGTAGTGAACGGTGCTACCAGTTACATTATTGCCTAGGCTTTCATTTGACTCCGAAGCCAATTCATTAGTAGATTTGAGAGAAGGGCATGGCATGCATGCTTAATTATGAATTAGCAAGGTGAGCATAACCACGTGGAGCCAAGCATAAGAGGAGCAGTTTATTTTGCAATGTATGAACTAGTTAACACACATTTATAGAATTCATGTTACCCTCTGTAACTTATCCTGGGGCTATTTTTCAGACTCAGCCAGAAAGGAGGGAAAAGGAAATGAAAATTACAGGTTTGACCAGCAGCACACGAATGGTGATGCTATAGTGGATGTTGGGTAATCAACACTTTTGTACAATTCTGCTTCGTTATCAGACTGAAAGCATTTTACAGCATTGCAAGATCGAGAAAGCAGTTCAAAGTTACTTTGTTAATCTTAGGCTTAAATGATAGTTAAAAGTGTTACAGAATGCCTAATTCCTTAAAATTATTTGAGAACATGGGGAGATTCTGTTAACATGGTCCACCAGTGACATGACCAAGGTGAACTTTTTCCCTTTAAGATTGAAACTTCAAATGCTGGATCTTGGCGGAAGCCATAGGGGATCTATACCATATGTTACTTTAGTGCAAAATGTATGTCCTCATTTGTAACAGAAATTCAGTCATATCTTGAGGAAATGCTGCATGTCCAATTAATCAATCAGGAATTGTGAAAGCGCATCTAACCACCCAAGAGGGTATACAGGCCCCGGAGGATTATTCGAACAGCCAGGTCTTGAGGGCCATTCGGAATTCTGGACGGGAGGTGATGGTCCATAGGTGCGTGGAGAGGCTGTTCCAGGTCTTTGCTGCGATTTGGGAGAAAGTGCATCCTCTACTTCTGTTTTGGTAGATTCAGGGAATATGCGCAAGTGAAAGGTAGGTGGAGCATAGTCTTCTTGATAGTTGGTGGAAGTTCAGGCGGTGGGTAATGTAGGTGGGTCCTTGGTTGTGTAGAGCATTGTGTGCGTGGATCAGCAGCTTGAACTGGCAACTCTTCTGTACAGGGAACCAGTGCAGTTTCCTGAGGAGGGATGTGATGTGAGTTAGTCAGGGAAAGCTGAGGATGAGTCTGGCAGCGACGTTCTGTACGGTCTGAAGTCTCTGTAGAAGGTGTGCAGCGACTCCTTATGTAGAGGGCATTGCCGTTTGTCCAGTCGGCTGGTGATGAGGGCTTGGGTCACAGCGCGTCTCGTGTGTAGGAGTAGCCATTAAAAGATCTTACGTAGCATGTGCAGAGTGAGGAAGCAGACGGAGGAGACGGTGTTGATCTGTGATTTCTGAACAGTCTGTTGTTTGCCCCGTGTAACTATTTTGGAGGCCTTGTTTATGTTGTTTCAATTTAAAAAATACCTTAAAGACAGCGGCGGCTTCTCTTCTATGACGAAGGAGTGTCGCCTCACCTGCCAGCAGCCTAAAAAATGAAAAAGAAAACGATAATAAACAAGTGTTTATTATCATTTTATTTTTTTCTCTTGGAGCCGAGGCATGGGGGCGGGGCCAGGGTGATGACAGACTGGTGGAGGAGGGTTCCACTGCTATTCAGTGCGCATGATGTTCTGGCCGGCCGCCTCTTGCCAACCAAACCGCCATACCCACTAAAGCTCTCTCTAGTTCGAGCTGTGTTGGAGAGAGCAGGCAAAGGTTCCCAGGCTACCTGGGAGTGTAAATCATCGGCGCTCAGGCCAATCCGATGCTGCTTTCAGCAGCATGAAAGCAGTGTCCGGATTGGCCGCAGTGCACCCCCCAACCCTGCCACTCTATCAACACACCAGACACTGCTGATTAAAGATATTTGAATGACAAGAACTTCAGTTAAATCACAATGAAGTTTTAGATCATTCAACCACTCTAACATAACTTCCAGGCAATTTAGAAAAGTAGGCTTGCCTGGCAAGCTATCCAGCTTAACTAGCAGCTAAATATCAGTGTGTAACTGTAAAATGTTAGTCCAAATGAATATAATAATTTAGCCAACAGTTTGTCATCGAAAATAAAATGAATTTAGGGCTAAAAGCCGAACCCTCAGGTACTCCACGCCTCCATTTTGAAAGTAGTTCACAGGGTAATGGAAACTACTCGAGATCACCCTGGCTGGAATGAATTCCAGTATTCCAGAATATTGCCTCCAACACATACTCTCTGATGATATTGAACACAATGGATTTGGGAGGACGTGTCAAGGGCTACATATGGGACTAAGAGGTTGAAGGCAAATTTACACCCTCATCCAAATTGCAACGGTGGTCACATAGTGCTACTGTTAACACTGATTCTGCACTGTGCTTGAGTTAGTCACATTCGTGAGCTGGGCAAAGTAACTTCTGATGCAGACTATAAGTTCTTATTTACTAATCCTTTGATAACCTTAGCTGCTTCTGGACGCAACTACATTGGATGATAGTTTGCCATTCTACTAGGATCTGCATTTGACTTACTTTTTTTCTTTAATATGCTGAACAATTGCCTACTGATAGGGTTCAGGACCTTGGCCAATTTCAGTAATCGATTACTTAAAGTTATTAAAGGTGGAGTGATAGGTGTTACTGCCAATTTAAGCAGTTTGACAGAGAAAGGACCCAATGGGTATCCTGATGTGATGGTAATCAGTCTTATTCTCAATGAAGCTGTCAGTGAGTTAAGTAAATGTCTCTAAACTCACCAATCGGAAGTCTTTTGAGGATTCAAGAGTTTGGATAGGTAGGTCTATTGTTATGCCAAAGCTCAATTTAATGACTTCAGTTGTGGTTTACAGAATAGTTGCTTGGGAGTCCTCAAGCAGGATATAATCGGCTTCTGGCATGATCCACTTTTAACAATTTATAAAAATTCTACTAAAGAATCCCTACCATTTGATAGAGGAGTGTAAAGATGGTCTTATCTTGTTTTCTGAATTACAATTTTATAGGCTTTCATCTCTTGCCAATAAGTCAGAGAAGAAAAGTGAGCGTAATATATTCTCCATCGTTTCTCCACTAGCTTAATAGTTTTTAGGGATTACACCAAGCTGCATTTGCACATGTACATTTGCTTTTAAGAAGTTTACATTAAGTCTAAGGACTGCATTATCCGAAGACTGAAATAATTTGCGATCTCTATGTCCGTAAAATTTAAAGAGAATAGCGTTCAAAACGTTACTAACGTTTCAGCTGTTTACGTTCATTTCCTAGCCAAAGAAACTTTATTATGTGGGTGAGTGGGAAAGAGACATTCGCGTTCCACAAACGAGTGATCAGCCAGTAGAGTGACATAGTAGCTAGTACCCTGGTTTTATCAGAAGAACCAAATGTTTGATCCAAGAAATGCCCTGCTTTATGAGTAGCACTCACTAAATCGAATCATTCACAATCAAAAACTGAGACTAGAATTCAAGCTAAGGGTGAGTGGCTAACTACAGAGCCATTTAAGGTTGATCCGCTACAACCAGGCCTTGCCTCTGTTTATGGTGCTCATTCAGGACCCATGTTATTAAAGAATAACTAGTTTTCTGAAAGTATTAAGGGATCATCAATTGTGTTCCCTTCAAATAAACCTGTTGGATGTTTACTTTTAATTGGGGGCATCTCAAGTTACCAATGCCTTACACTAAAACCCAGCTATTTGTTTCTGGGTGAGAGTTGTTGCATGAATGAGGAGATACTATTATCTGAAGAGAGTACACAATATTTATTGCTAGTTATTCCATTATGGTCTGCTCATTTGTACATTGACCCTCAGAGCACACCTCACACACACACACAAGTATGCTGCGCAATTGAGGATTAGCGTACAACTTCCAAGTCACTAGGAAAGACCCCATTGCATGTTCCTAGTATTGTGTCACACTCACTTTTACATAGTCCATTATAATGAGTAACTGCCCTCACTTTGCCCCGAGGCCATCTGTGTAAGTTGGGGGCTGCACCCACTGTGACTCTCAGGGTATGCGAAGTATACAGGTTTAGGGCCCTAAAATAACCTCCTAGGTTCTGCCACAGAGTCTGCACCTCAGGGTGATTGCTTTGCATTAGTCTAGCTCACAGAGGGGAAAGTTCGGCAACTTCCTGAGCTCCGTGGTCTTAAACATTTCTTCACACCGCCTATCTCATAAATCATTGCGCCCACATTTTCATTCTGCCATGAACCGAGCACCCCATTCAGACACACATCTGTAGGAACCGGGAGGCATGTTTCTGTCAAGGCCATTAAATACTAGACATGGCTCCTATGGCCTTTTAGAATCTTAACAAACATGTACTGCCCTGTAGCTTTGGTGCCCACTGGTGCGGAACTAACTTTCTGCTCAGTGTAACTTGGAGCATCAGGTGAATCCTCAAACAGATAAGTGGTTAAAGAAAAAGTCAGTACTCTGCATCTGATCTTAAGCCTCTTGACGTGTTCAGGATGTTCAAATATGACAAGCTTCGCATTGTTACAGTGATGAAGAATTTCCAGCCAGTGCCTGCTCGGAGGGGATTTTATCTAGTTTCCCTGACTTACCAGAGGTGCATTTTTATAATTTCATTCTGCCATCTTGCTGTTCGAATCTTTACTTTGTAATGGCTCTGAGGATGCAGTGTTGTGCAAATTCAGAGACTTTAAATCACGATCAGAGTTTTTATATTGTTAGTTCGATTTAGTGGTTTACAGGTCCATTGTGGGTTGTTTATCTCTGTTGGATATAGTAAGACTAGTTTCCATATCTTGTTCTTCCATTGTTTCCAGGAATCATTCAAGGTCAGACAGATCATAGTATTCTTTTGTCTTAACATTGATAGTAAAGCTGGCCGGATCTAGGGGGCCATATCTAATAACATGATGGTTCGGAGATAGATGGCGAGGTTAGAATTTCTTTCTCCTAACATTTGTTTCATAATAGAAATTCGCTGCTGTTGAAACGTTATATCCTTTGTATTAGTAAGAGCTATGTTTTTTGACTTTTTATGGAATCAGTTGTTTGTGACTTTGTCTGAGGCAGTGGGGCTCCTCCGCTAAGGTGGAGGTGCGTCACCCCACAGCTGCAAAGCAGTGAAAGAAAGATCAAATACAATGATAACTCGAGGTTATCATCATTGTTTTTATTCTTGCTGCCAGCTTTGCAGGGCGGGTGGGGCTGCTCTGCTCTCAAAGCTGGAGATGAGTGGTTTTCTCAGTCCAAGTGCACAATGACTGTTTGGCTGGCCCTCTGGGGCCGTCCAAAACAGTCATGCGCACTTTGCATGTTTTCCATGCAGGCTGCATTACAGCCTGTGTGGAGAACATGCCCAGGCCCCCGTTCTCTGGTTGAGCTCAGATCCACGGTGCTCAGACCAATCACAACACCGCATTGCAGGTTTGTGATCGACATAGGGGAGGAAGCCTGGCTGTTTCCTGTTCCAGCTCTGGAAAGGAGAGACCGATGCGGGAGAGCGGCTATCAGGTAAGTTTTTTCATGTTTTAATGAATTTTATTTTTTGACATCCCCGATCCTCCCTCTACCCCCTCAGACCCTCCGCCACTCCCGATCCGTGCCAGACACTACTGATCTGAGCGTATGTGTAATTATTGGTCTTGGCAAGTCCTGTTGTTTTGTTCTAATAGAGCAAATCCTATGAGTGCTTCGAAGGTCAAGCGGCAACTCAAATTTTACTTCTGGTAGGGTTTGTAAGAATGGCTTCAGAAAGTCTATATTGATGCGTCCCACTTTGTTCTGAGGAACTCCAAAGAGATGATTGCAGACTATCCCCAGGTCTCGGCCTCTTCAGGGAGCGATAGCATTTCTTAGCGCGGGGACACACTGTTTTTAGTGTAACCATGCGCTCTATAAGTGGTTTTATTATTATTATTATTATTCCTTCTGCTGTGATACTCTAAGTGAGTCACCTTTCACTGAAGGTTCCAGAGCTCTTTTTCCAAGTCCAGTGCCTCCCACTCTTTTCTCTCCAAGGCTTAAGGCTTCAGCCGTCAGCCTTGACTTGAACATTACTAGATCATTGTGGTGAGATTTAACTTCTTTGTTGGAGTCAGTGGTGGCTTGTTTTTCTACTGGGATAAAGATCTTTATGGCTTTTATCTCAGCCAAGATGTTTTTAAGAGTAGAGGAAGAAAATGTTCTTTCTAGCAGTGCGGCATGTTTTCAAGCTAATGCTGCCTGTGTGTTTTCCCATACCATTTTAGTGTCGTTGCTCATAAGGTCCGCACTGTAACCTACATAATCACCACTGAATTCAGTCCGTTCTGAAACATTTAAGTGGGTTTCTCAGAGATTTAGTGACTGCTAGCAGTTTTGAAGGAGGATATTTTTCGTGATAATAATTGGTTCTTTTTAGTTTTTGCAAAATTTGAAGCTTTTATCTTTTGATGTATCTTTCACAGGCAATGATGCCAACTTCAGGGGTGCTCGTTGGAGTTTTTCATTCTTCTTTGCCTTAGCCTGAGATGATACATGTTGGAGAGAGGCCTCCTTCCTGTGGGGCTCTTTCCTGTCACACCAAACTGCTCTACTTATGGATACTGCTTTAATGCACTCTGGAGTTCACCTGGAGATGTTTCCACTGAATGAGTGTCCTGTGATTACACTTTTGCTTGGACAATTGGTGGAAACCGCAGGCAGTCAACTAAATTACTAAGCGCTGTTTTTTGCAGTAATTCTGACAAACAACATGGTAGAGGTGCACTACTTGAAGAGTGGTAGAGTTTGAGAGAAAGTGAAATTACCATTTGCTTTGGAACCGTGTTGGGCGTATATGTACATATCTTTATCTTGAGTTATTATGGCAGGCCCAACCTAGAACTTGCTGCTCAAAGATAAAGCACCAGCAGCTAAGAAGTTTTGCTTTCGGTGTTTTCGGATTTAGCTTAGGACATTTCAATACAGAGGAAATGGAATACATTCTTATTATGTTGGACCTTTTGAGCCAAAAGTATTATCATTGATTCTAGGGAGCAATGTACTACTGAATGTGATTGATTTTTGGAAAGTGCATGGAGATCTTGTTTCACAAATAAATGTACATATAGTTTGCATTGGTTTCGTAAAATGTTTAATGGGTGACCAGTGGTGAAAGTTGAAGGGTAATGGGAGAGGGCACAGGTGCCAGGAGTACACAACGAAGAATTGATCCATGGAGAGAATGAAAAGGACCATCACTCTTTACATGTTTCCACTCTAACTGCTTATGCAACGTATGCCTGCTGCTCTGTACATCATCTCTTATTAAAATGTTCCTGTTATTGCCTAAATAATAAAATCAGGGTGGTTTATGATCGTATACTGGCGAGACGTATCCGTTTTTTATTTTGAGGTAGATGTCAGGCAGGCAACTATAGAGCTTTTTTCTGGAAAGCGGTTTGAACTATTTATATACGTTTCTGAAGGGTTTCTGACGAGAAGGGGAAAGCTAATTGTCTTGAAATTGATTGTTTCCTGTGGGTCCAGGGAAAGTTGATTAGGGCCAGCGGGGAACGGAGTGTGTGAGTTAGGGGAGCACAGGATATCAGGAGCAGACGTATGAAGAAGCACTATAAAGTTTACCTATAGAAAAAAATACTATTTCCAAAACTTAAAAGTGTTTGTTTATGTTTTAGCAATTTGAAGGCTGGACTAAAAACTGAAATTATCCATTACTGTTTAGGGGAGCTTAGACTGCACGAGATCCGTTCCAATTAGGGCTGGTGATGAAAATCGTAACTCTGTCTTGCTTTGCTTACGTGACATGTTTAGTGTTCTGGTGGTTGCTGATCATGTTGCGATGAAGGCTGACATTGTATGTATTTGCGTCACCTTTGACTGTTTTAAATTGCACATACTACGTTTTCTGGTTTTCCTTACAGCTACACAAAGAGCAACTCTTTCAAAGTTGATATGCTCCCACTTACATGTCTGGCTCATTTTAAAGATTGTGTAAGACGCTGAATGTTTAGTTCACATCTGGCTGCTCTCATTCATTTCAGCAGCCACTGCCCACAACTTGTATTTCGTGAAATGTTAGCATTTGAAATCAAATATTAAAGTGACCATTTAAGTGTTTCTTCCTTTCCTAAACTGGTGCTTTTCTAGGGATGTTGCTGTCCTAGTGTTGTTGCTTTTCATTGTGCCCTATTGTTCTAGCAGTATCATGAACAGCGTTAACAGATAGTGCTTTCGAGAATAATGCCACCCTAGTTCAAGGTCATGGAAAATGTATGCATGTGGGCCCTGAGTACAAATATATTGCGATTGATGTTTAATTCCATGAACTGTAGGTTGGTCTTAGGCTATGCCCCGTGCCCATGTTACTGGGCTATTAAGGACCAGAAACTGACCATGGCCTTGACCCTTTAACAGTGCTCATACTTACGGCAGGCCAGCAGCTGTTGGGGACAAGGCATGCATGGCCTGTACCTAGAACTAATATGACCATTTCCAGGCTACAGCGCATTTTCTGGGACCACTGGAGTCAAAACATGGCTAACATGTTAAAATCCTATCTCCGAATCATTCACTCTGGAAAGTCATAATCTAGTGTTTGAGACATTGCTTCAAATCATGTTGTGTTATAAAGAAAATACATGTTTATACTATTATACTTTATTTACTTCAAATATTCCAAAAATTTGCTTTTAGGCAAGCGATTGTTGTATACTTAGCAGGTATTGTAGCATACACAAAATGCATTGTGGTCATACTTCAGCCCCCCTCATTCACATGCCTTTTTTTATGACACCATGCTCTGTTGTGCAAATTTCAAATAACTTGGGATCTGGTGTAGTGCGTGTTTTCCATTATTATGTAGTACTGAGCCACTGTATCAGTTAAATATTAGTCATTTAAGGAACCCGTTCTCATGAAGGGTGTATTAGGCGACACAGTTGTCCAGTTGACCTTTTGACAATTCTTTTCGGGTTTAGTAATTATCTAAATTATGATTTGCCACTCATAATATTATAAACAATATGTAAATGTATTTTAATCTTTTTAGCTAAAAACAAACCTCTAAGAAGAACCTCGGAGGTAATACTAGATTCATTTAATTTAAATATTGAATCCTTTATTTTTTCACATCCCTAGACAGTCACCCAAATAGTGCCCTACCAATCCCAGTCCTAAAAGGTTATGCATGACTCTTGCACTGTAACCTTTCTTATTCGTACTGTCACCCTTTTCTCAGAGCCTTTGTCTGTCTTGCTCTCTTAGTGATTACTAAATAGCTAAGATTCTGTCTAAAGACATCATGGTCGTTGTGGTAAGAACTCAGTCTAGAGCTATCAGTAACCCAGATGATGAGTATTTCAGCTTTAGGACTCGCACTTTGGACTTTAGTATGCAGAAAAAAATCTTAGAAATTGCATACGATTATTCCACTGCACATATTGGCATAGACTATTTTCTGATACAATAAGTTGAACATTGCTAAACGAACAGGTAAAGTTCTGAAATGGACTTGTACTTTATCAATGAGCCATAAAATGGCATCTTTAAAATGTTCTGCATTATGAGCCCTCCTTGCTTGAAGTAGCTACTTAAGTTTTAAAGTAAATTCCCCAGGGCATCGTCAACTTTTACATCAAATGTAAAATGCGGTTGTTCGCTAGCAGTTTGCTTTGCAGGACATTTAAATATCAACTGATTTTTGCTTGTGGATAAAGGCTTGCCGTAAAGCTGATCATTTTGGCTCATATTTCTAATACCAGATTAAAAATCTCTGTTTTTATTATCATCAATAAACTAGTTAATATACAAAGAGCCAATTGCTCCATGTTTGAATGCCATCTTTTGTCCTTTCAGATGAATCTGCCACACCCCGAGCTATACTGACGGGTCATGACTGTGAGATAACCTGCGCCACAGTGTGTGCTGAGCTAGGACTGGTGATCAGTGGTTCCAAAGGTAATGGTTTTCAATATTCAGAGCAACTGACTACTTGTGCAATTTGTATTTGCTTGTATGCGGTTTTGCATATTATGTCTCCAGATGACACATGGGAACCTGCATGAGCAAAATAAGAGTCAATCCTACCCCAGCCTGGTTAGTTGGTACTACTAGCTCTTTGAGGGCCGCAGGGCAGCCCTACTGCAGGCCCTGATGGGTGTAGTCTTCAAGAGGTGTTGAGGGTGAAAATTCAGACGATGTACAGAGAGATCACTATCGGAATGACTCTCGGCGTTGGAAACACAGTTTATTTTTGTAATTAAAATTAGGTAACAATGAATTTTAGGCAGCTCAACCTATTTAATTTCTTTCATCCTCTTTACAGAATGTATTACTTTACCGATGCCAAGCCGATACAGGATCTTAGTGTTGTTGAAAAAAAGCACCTACCCTACGAAAATTCCAACCGCACAAAATTAAATGCATTTGAAAGGGGGTCCATTCGAGTTAGCTGGACTGATGTTAGGTCATTTATTTCTCAGAGGTAAACATCATTTATGCCCTGTAGGGATGGCATTTACCTCATATTTAATGAAGCCCGGTTAAATGTGTTATTTTACTTGTAGCACTCAATATAATACCTAGTTGTAGTTCAATAGGAGAATATTATCCTTTATTAGTGCACAGAAGAGGTCATTGTTCTGAGCTACATAAAGATCGTCTAATTACATAATTTTCAGTTTCAGCCCTTACACTTTGGACAGCACACTAATAGAGAACACAGAGAGATTTGAAGGTCTGATAATATTGTGTCCTGAAGAATTGTTTAATTGCTCCGACTTAGTTCTCATCTCCTGCTGTGATCGTTCTGGGGCAGTGTCTCCCCCTTCTGTATGTGGGCTTATAAAGGCATATAAAGCAGCAAACATGATCCATACTACACTCATATTTGTATTTTCCTGTCTGTGGCTTATACTTATGCACTAGATGAGATTAAGCAAAGCTGTGGTAAATATTGACTACAATCTAAAACCAGCTGTGTAAAGCGGAATACTTTCACCCAATTACAAAATGGGGTTTCATTTTAATGTATATTGTTGCAGCTGTCTTCAATGAACGTTTCTAAATAAACAAAACGTATCCTTTGACCAGTTTTAGCTTAGAGTCTCATTCAAGTTGTGTGCTGTTATATGCGCCTGTAAAAAAAACGCTGAAAGTCTCATTGGGCTCACAATCTTGTTCTCTTGGTAATGATTGGAGTATCAGTAGTCCATTCAATTAAATGATACGTTTAACATTATTCTAAGATCTCATGATTGTAAAAACTACAGAATTACAGTTATTATAATGGAAAGACTGTGTTTAGTGTATGTATTCCAGACCTAGCATATGCAAGTCTAAACAGATAATAAAATAGCAGGTAGCTCTTGTGTTAGGTGTTATATGCTATCATTTCGGATGGATATTTCTAACCAGTGTCCTCACCTTGTGCCAGACTGGATACAGAGGCTGAAAAAGCAGAGCTGCACGCCGGTAGTTGGGGCCCTGCAGCACTACACCAAAGTAGTCCTCCTCCTAAAAGTGCCACCCAAGCATGCTGACATCAGTTCCTTTCTTTTTGTGCCCTCCGGTATAGACCCAGAGCTCTGCTCCTTTTTTTTCCTTCAAAGTTTTTAAGTGAGCAAGGGATGTTAACCCCTAAGACTCTAGGGCGTAAGCCATTTAGGGACTGTCGCAAATGGATGTCAGTGAAAGATCCCTTCTAGGCGTTTCTTTGTACTTTGGGATCGGTGCAAGACTCTAAAGTCTTTGACGGCTGTGCACAGAAGAGCCCGAAGGCCATTCGTGAATGCAAGGCAAAGCATCGCAAGACTCCATGCAGGTCCCACTCCAGATCCAACTGAAGAGTGCAGCCCTCTCCCACTCCCAAAGTCATTCCTGCAGTAGATCATCTTCGCAGTTGAAGAGTTCGGGTAAGTTAGAAAAGAACATAAGAAGTCCAGAGAAGGTGCGAGGTTGTCCCGTTCTACTGGGGACCTGATTCTTACTTTGACCCAGATGCAACCTTAGTTTCTGGGTCTGTCGGTGACGTTGCACCATGTTGAGGCCTTTCGAAAAAGCAATGTTGCACAATTTTGGCATACTGCCGGCTCCCTCTTGCACGCCTTTGAGCTCCAAAAAACTTTAGGAGCCTCCAGTTCGTTTAGAGTAGGTCCTCCCTCAACACAATCTGTTACCCTTCAACCCACTTCGGATTCTGCACCAGCATCAATGCAGACTTTGTGCTTGGCTCCAAACTCTGTGCCAGTCCCATGGGTGTTGACGCAGCACCGACTCTGCTGGCGCTGGACGAGGAGCCGCAACCTATTGTCTTTGTTTCCAAGCAATATCTCAGCTGAGGTCACACCTAGATCCTGATGTGGCTCGGATAACACTCAGCTGCTCAGACACAGTTTCTCGACTGCGTGGTTGTGCACAAAAAACACTTACTTTTTGGCTCAGACTCCAACCAAAGGTAGCTAGTTTGGTACATATACCTATAGATACTTCACCTGATACTGGAGTAGTGCCCCTCCGCAACCCCGATCAGTTACAAAAGAGAGTACATATTTTTTTTCACTGATTCAGAGGGCTACTTGGGCCCTTGACCTCCACTTCCCCACTATGGAGGTGAGAATACATGTGCTCAGAGGTCTACTTGGGCCCTTGACCTCCACTTCCCCACTATGGAGGTGAGAATACATGTGCTCAGAGAGGTCCTGCCGCTTGGTCAGGCACCAACTGAACCTCTAATGCCTTTTAACGAGGCCCTTATGGACACTTGGGCCAACAGTGTTCTGGTCCTCAGGACAATCAACAGGTCTCCTGTCATAATAAACCAGCTCACTGCAACGCTCACTTTTCAAATTGGCATCAGCCCACTGAGAATTTGGTAGTGCAGGCATTCACCAGCAGGGACAACCTGAGTGAGTTTCCCATTACGATGACTCCTGACATGTTGAGTCCAAACACCAGGAAATGTTCGGCAAACACATGTTCTCCTTTACCAGCCCTGCCCCTGCCTTGTGGTTGGTCAACACCGGCTGCCTCCCTTGACTTTACACACACAAATCTGAAAAAAACACGTTAGTGTTAGATTCCTTACCTTAGAATATCCCCAGGCGTCAGACTGGATGTTATGTTGTTATGTTATGTTATAAAAGTTTTATATAGCGTACGGCTACTCAGAAGAGTGTCCCGACGCTTTGAATTGCACACTAACACAACAGGGAGATAACATAAGAAGAAACCAGAGAGGAAGAAAAAACCTAACTAGGGGCCAGAACTAAGAGATAAAAAGCCAGGTTTTGAGTCCTTTCCTAAAGGCCAACAGATTGGGAATGCTGCGCAGGGGCAAAGGCAGTTTATTCCAAAGCTGAGGCGCTAATAGTCTGAAAGAGCGGCCACCGATGCGGGCTCTCTTCACACGAGGAACCACCGCAAGGGACAGGGCTTCAGACCTAAGCGACCTGGCAGGACGGTAAAAGGTCAGCCTTTTCTGAAGATATATTGCTCCGGAGGCGTGCAAGGCTTTGTGTGCCAGAATGAGAGTCTTAAAGATTATCCGCTTCCGGACAGGGAGCCAGTGCAGGGCCTCCAAGAGGCCTGAGGCTCTCGCACGGCGAGATAGTCCAAAGATAGCACGTGCTGCCGAATTCTGGACAACCTGTAGCCGTTGAAGCAGGTATTCTGGCAGGCCGAGATACAGGACGTTGGAATAGTCAATTCTCGAACCTATAATCGCCTGCACCGTGATCTTCCTATGTTCCTCCGATAGCAAGGGAAGGAACTTGCGTAGCATCCGGAGTAACCCGAAGCAGGTCCCAGTGAGACCGATTACCTGTGAGCGTAGTGTGAGGCCATTATCGATCTTGATCCCAAGGTTTTTAGCTACCAGGGACGAACATGCTGGTGGAAACATGTTCTCAGGCCACCACACTTTCCAGTCCGGATCCGTACTGCACCCGAAAAAGAGGACCTCGGATTTATCCGAGTTGCACTTGAGGCTGTGGTGATGGAACCATAGAAATACAGCCTCAAGGCAACCCTGGATCCTACCTCCATCGAAGTCCGCACCCCTTTCGCAGGTGAAGAGGAGCTGGGTGTCATCGGCGTAAGAAACGATCTGGGCCCCAAAAGACTCCGCCAGTGCCGCCAGAGGGGTCATGAAGATGTTAAATAAAGTTGGGCTCAGGACAGAGCCCTGAGGAACTCCGACACCCAATGGCAACATCTCGGCGGAGCAAGCCGAAGCCCAGACCGTTTGTCGACGGCCTGCCAGGAAAGATCGAAACCACTGGAGCACCGTCCCTTGGAGACCCATCTCAGAGAGTCTTGCAAGAAGACCCTCATGAGGGACGGTGTCGAAGGCCGCCGACAGATCTAACATCACCAGCATCGCTCTCCCGCCCGAATCCAGCACCTCCTTTATCGCCTCCGAGACTTCCAGGAGAGCCGTCTCGGTGCTAAGATTGGTGCGGAAACCCGACTGGGTGGGGTGCAGTAGGTCGTGGGACTCCAGGTAGTCGGCAAGCACCTTATGGACATGCTTTTCAGTGACCTTTGCAAAAGCCGGCAGAAGCGATATAGGTCGATAATTCGCCAGCACCTCCACATCCAAGCCAGGCTTTTTCAGCAGGGGAATAATCATAGCCTGCTTCCAGGACTGGGGGACCACACCCTGTGCAAGAGAACGGTTCAGCAGGGGGTTCACGAATGGATTAATGACAGCTGCCATTCTAGCCAGAAATTTTGCGGGACAGGCATCCCGAGGGGAGCCTGATTTAAGCCCGGCCAACAGGTCAAATGAAGCGGTCAACGAGATAGAGGGGAAAACTGCCAAGGTCCCACCTGCATTCGGTCGAGTAACAATGGCATTCTCCACCCGACCTGGCATCTCAGGCTCCAGCACCTGAAAGGAGTCCTGGATCCGCTGGATCTTGGAGGTGAAAAAGTCCGCAATCGCCCTGACCCAAGGCTCAGGGGGGGGGGGTCTGGGTTGGTGCAGCGCGAGATGTTGTAAACTCCCGCACAATGGCAAAAAGCTCCCTACAGGAATTGGAGGCCGCTTCAATTTTTCTCGCGAAATAGACCTTCTTCTCCGCGAGGATGTTCCGATGGTAAGCTTTCGCCATAGACCTGTAGGCGAGTTTCGCCGTCGCGTCGTAATTCACGCGCCATGCTCTTTCCGCCACCTTGCATTGCCGCCGTGAAGCTGCTAATGCTTCCGTAAACCAAGGGGCAGATGCGCCTTTTCCAGGTTTGCGGAGAGGTCTCAGGGGAGCAAGATCATTAAGTCTCTCTGAGAGCCAAACCTGCAATCGCTCCACGTCCTCCTCCAAGTTCCCAGTTAACACACAGGGATGGTCTGCACAAGCCTGCGCCAACAATTCCGGAGTAATCCGGTGGAGTGCCCTAAACCCCACGGAGGTCTGCCGGGAGGCAGCGAGAGGCTTCCTTACTTCTGGGAAATAAAATTTCACCAACCTGTGGTCAGACCAAAGCACCTGGATAGGAGCCAGCATCTCTATAGGGGATGAAGAGAAGGTCAAGTCAAGAGTATGTCCCTTCTCATGGGTCGGTCCAACATGATAGGGAACCAGTCCCAGCGGGGCTGTGACCTCCAGCAGTTTAATTGCATCGGCATCCGTGTCCACGTCCATATGGACGTTAAAGTCCCCGGCGACAATACAATGCTCCGCCGTGAGTAATACAGAGGACGTCACCGACTGGAACTCTTCAAAAAAAGAGCCCAAAGGCCCTGGCGGCCGATAGACTAAGAAACCCTTCATCGATTGATGTGGTGAAAGGGCAATTGCAAAGGCGAGGGATTCACAATCCTTAATAGCGTCCGTGGGGATGATGGAGCAGGTGACCGATTTCTTTACTATCAGTGCAACCCCCCCTCCACGCCCCTTCAGCCTGTCCTGCCTAAAGATGTTATACTCGGGCGGGAGAGCAGTAGCGATATCAGGGTTGGAGGCCTCATCCGGAAAGTTTTTCGTCAGCAGTACCCCTGCGCGTCGGTAGGTGTCGTTGTACGGCTCCGCATAAGTCGCTGGCATCGTAGACGCCGAGATGATGTCGCTGGAGATACGTAGATGCGCCTACACATGCTGATATCAGTTCTTTCTTTGTCCGCACCAGCAAGCTCAGATCCGGAGAGAGTGGTACCCCCAGTAATTTTTTGACTGAGTTTTTTGGGACTTTTTGTCTCTGTTTTCAAATATATATCAATCTACAGGTGCATAGGAATGCCCGGTTTTAAGTCCTGCGCGGCCTGTCCCCTCACGATGTCGGTGACGGACCCGCACTGTGAGTGTCTCTACTGCCTGGGGCGCGACCACGACTCCGAATCGTGCCTCCATTGCCAGGCCATGGCTCCGAAAACTTTGCGGGAGTGGTTCCAAAAGTGCCTGGAGGGCCCAGGAGTCAGTTCTGCCCCGTTCAAGGTGCCGGTCCCGAGGGAGGTCGAGAGACCGGCCGCAGAGCCATCACTATCATTCGAAGTCTTCGCACTGGGAGTCAGCGTCTTCGCTCTTCGCCTTCACCTAACCAGTCGCGCGACGCGGCTAATGTTGCAGGTGGTGCCGTCCCTGCGGCTCTGGCGGATCCTACGCAGTTGCCGATGGCCTACCTGCCCTTTCCGGGTCCATCGGCGACACCAGCCCAGCTGCAAGAGTTCCTGTCAGCCATGGCACGTGTCTTCGGACCATCCGCCCCCACCGGTGCGCCTTCTGGCCCCGCGGGCCCGGCTGGGGGTCCTCATTCTTCGACGTCGCTGGCTCCGGCCGCGACGTCGTCGACGACTCCAGAATCGACGCCGAGGGACCCCCATGGATCCAGGCCTGGATCCCCATCCATGCTGGTTGGTCCTGTAGGACCTCCACCGTATCGCCGCTGCCGGCGCTGGCCGCAGACCCGGCCGAAGCCGTCCCCGGCTACACCCCTGGCGTGGGACAGGTGCCGGAAGGGTGTCGACCGACGCTGTTTGGGAATTTCTCTCCCTTTGTCCACCCACCTCCGTATGTTCCACATGTTCCACAGGCTATGGAGGATGGGGAGCACTGAGAGGGGTCCGTTGTGTTCTTGACTCTGCTGACTCGCTGGGCAGGGCAATTTCAACGACAGTGGCGCTACCCGTCACGCCTGGCTGAGGACGACTGGCTTTGATGGCAATCGTCTGTTCGGTGATAAAGCAGATTGCGCGTTGGAACCTTTTAAGGACTCACGGGCTACGGCCAAGTCCTTAGGCCTTTCAGTCACATGCACTCCTTCCGCTTCTGCTTTTTGCTCCTTTCGTGGCCAAGGAAGGGGCACCAAAGCACATTAGTTTCAAAGCCACAGGCCTGGGCAGCAACAGTCTCAGTGCAGCCGCGGATGTGGGACCCGCAGAGGCGGGTCACAGGGCCAGCGTGCGGTTCAGTCCACCCCCACAGCCACTGCCTCCAAACCTTCTTAGTCCGGTGTTTCAGGCTCACCAGACACCAGTGGGTGGCAGGATTCGCCATCACCTCCACCACTGGCGCACCATCGCATCGGACAAGTGGGTTGTGCAACTCGTCCGAAGGGGCTACTCCCTCCCCTTTGAGACTACCCCTCCAGCCATGTCACCACAGCACCACAGCATGTCGGGGGATCACTTGACACTTCTCCAGCAGGAAGTTACAGCCCTCTTGGCCAAGGGTGCCATAGAGCGCATTCCGACGCCAGAAGTAGGTCGTGGTTGTTACTCCCTCCACTTCTTGGTTCCAAAGAAGGACAAAGGCCTGCATCCTATCTTGGACCTTCGGGATGTCAATCGCTTCCTCCGAAAGGAGAAGTTCAAGATACTCACACTTGCTCAGGTCTTGTCTGCCCTCAAGCCGCAAGACTGGCTGGTAGCGTTGGACCTGTATGACACTTATTTTCATATCCCCTTCCTGCCGACCCTCTGGCGTTACCTTCGATTCATGGTAGGGCAGGAGCATTTTCAGTTCACCATGCTCCCCTTCGGCCTTACAAGCGCCGCTCGGGTGTTCACGAAAGTGATGGTGGTGGCTGCAGCTCATCTGCACAGATCAGGGCTTTCAGTCTTACCTCAACGACTGGCTGTTGAAGGCAAGCTCCCACCTCCAGACTACGGCTGACCTCCTGCATTTGCTGGGGCTCTCCATCAACGTGCCAAAGTCGCACCTGATTCCCTCTCAGAAGCTCCTCATCATCAGAGCGGTTCTGGACACAGCGCATTTTCGAATAGCGAGTCCGGGATATTTGGGCTATGATTCCGATCTTTCAGCCCTTGTCCCGGGTTTCGGTCAGGACGACCTTGAGGCTGCTGGGCCTCATGGCCACCTGCATCCTGCTCACCAACCATGCCAGATGGCATACGCGGGCTCTGCAGTGGAACCTGAAGTTCCAGTCGGCGCAGCATCAGGGGAACCTGTCCACTACGTCCAGATCTCAGAGGGCACTGCACAACAATTGCAGTGGTGGCTCACGAATCAGCATTGGGTCAGCGGCAGATCCCTCTCCCTTCCCCAACCGGAGCACACAGTGGTGACGGATGCGTCCCTCCTGGGATGGGCCGGCCACATAGGAGAGGTGGAGATCAGAGGCCTCTGGTCTCCGGCGGAGTCCAGGCTCCATATCAACCTCCTGGAGCTCCGGGCGATCCTTCTTGCACTGAAGGCATCCCTTCCCTCTGTCAAGGGCAAGGTGGTGCAGGTGTTCAGACAACACCACCGCCATGTGGTATTGCAACAAACAAGGTGGGGTGGGGTGGGGCGTGGACCCTATGTCAGGAGGCTCTGCGCCTCTGGACATGGCTGGAACGTCAAGGCATTTAATTGACTGTTCAACACCAGGCAGGTTTTTTGAACACCAGGGCGGACAAACTCAGCTTCCGGTGCCTGATGGATGACGAATGGCATCTTCACTCGGAGGTGGTGCAAGGTCTCTTTCGGCAGTGGGGAGAGCCTTGGTTAGATCTATTCACCACAGAAGAGAACGCGCAATGTCAGCTGTTCTGCGCGTTGGAATTTCCAAGGCGGCACTTTTCGTCATGAGTGGAGCTGCGGTTTATTGTCTGCCTTTCCGCCTATACCACTTCTGCCCAGAGTGCTGAAGAAGATCAGACGCGACCGGGCCCAAGTCATTCTTGTGGCATCGGACTTGTGCCATGTCAAACAAGGGTCAATTCAGAATGGATACCACTGGTTCTAGCTACCACACTGTCACCACCATGGTGTCTTGCCACCATCCATACCTTAAACGTTTTCACTCGACATGTATAGGATGTTAGCGCAAGGGCTTGGGTGTCACATGAGAACGGAACTTTGCATGGGTGGCACTGCACTCTGATTGAACTAGGAAAAAGCTACGTTTAATGCTATAATCCACAAAAAAGGTTATGCTGTGACCTTTGACAACTCAGGGTGTGGTCTCCCGGAGTGACCGACTCGGTGGAGGCTGATGAAAGAGTAACTACAGGGGGTCGCCCTCAACTCCCGTGCCCATTCTAGCGCTCATCTCAATAAACTCAATGTCATTTGATGAGTAAGTGTACTGGACTGCACCATACTTACAGGTGGAGTAGCACGTAGTACAGTGTAAATACCAGGGGGATTTATAACAACAAGGAAAGAAGCATAGGGTTCCCGTTGGCCTGATGAATGCCGGTAAAGAGACGGGATCTGGCAGAAACATGTTGACCTCTATGCAGAACGGAGGGGTGGAGAGTGCACAACCCACTCACGTCGCCACCATCTGAGGGTACCTTTTCACCCTTTTTTACTCCAGGCAAGGGAATCAAGGAATAACATTGTTATGATGATATCTCTTAGTCAGTTTTAACACAAATCGTCTGCACCGATTTAGGATCCGCTTCTTTTCTGTTTCTAATTGTTTGTATTGTCTACCCCTCCCTATTGATCCACCTCTAGCGTTGGTCTGCACTGAGGCGTTTAGTAGCAGCCCTATGATGAAGCATGCCACAACTTGTTGTGGGTGAGGGCATATTTTACAAAGTGAATGTGCTCCATATATACTTAAAAATGTGTGATTTGTACTCACCTTACTTCCTTTTGTGTGTATAACTCAGGATATGGACCATAGTTCCATGTCAAGATTAAGGGCATACTTGTTGCGCCCTCCCACTTAGAACAGGTTCTAGACTTCTAAATCATCATAAACAGTTCTTGGACTAAAAATGCAGGATACCAGTATCGCATTCACTCATGTCACTTATAGAAGGGCTACTCCCATTTACCATGCAGAAAATATTTCTGTACCAACATTTGCAGATTGACAGGTCCGGTCTTTTCTTCTGAAGAATCGACTTGATGGAAGACATTTTACATGTCACTTGTTAATTCCCCAGTTGATAGAGAGGATTTGATGATTGCGATAGTAAGGTGGGTTTGATTAGGCACTTTGTTGCATTGTCTGTCAGCAAGTTGAAGGAGGAGAGTTTAAATGTTGTGGCGTTGTGTGTCGTTCGATTTTGCATGGTTGGCAACTCTGAAGCTGCAAGGAGACACGAAATGAAATCACAAATCGAAATGAAAAAGCACAAAAATGATGGCGTACATTTAAAATGAAGTAAGTAAAAACACCTTGTCAAAGGTCACCAGAGTCTCACTTGTTTCTTGGTGCATTTTCTAAATGCCAGTTGACAAGTCTTTAGTTGATTTCTCTACTCGATATCGCTATTGGTATCGCATTTCTGCTGAAAACTTGTAATTGCAGATTCCGCACATCATGAATCTTCTTCAAATGCCAGTAGATCCAGAAAATCTGCATTAGCTCTTCCAAGTCAGCAGATGGTATTATGGCTCTAAATTCAATCTGACACTGTGGACGGGAAACAGTGTTTACAACGCTGTTAACGCAATGCTATTACAATGCGGTCGCTACAAGAACCGCATTGTTAGTACGCAATACATTTACATCGCAAGTGATTACAATGACTTGCTGTAGGGGGCTCAAAGGTATTGGATATAAAATCCAGCACCTTCCCTGCTGTTGCCCAAACTGGAATAGGAATAGTAAATAATACTATTAAGTCCAGCGCGTCAAGAGGCCCTGTGTCTCTGGACATGGCTGGAACAGCAGGGCATATCCCTGATTGATTCAACACCTGCAGGGCTCTCTGAATGCCAGGGTGGACAAATTCAGCCAAAGATGCCTAGCGGAGTCCCTTGCTCACTTAGCCACTGGATTCAAGCAAGCCTGGCTGAAGACGGCTGTAATGCCAGAAACCGGTCCTAGGAAGCTTGATTCCGGTCCAGGGAAGGCATGGCTTGGCAGTTCGGGCTGGACTGTTCCCATGAGGCACAGGGTCAGACTGATTTGCATATGGCCATGTCTGAACAGGGGTGGCAGAGTGGGCTAAAGAACGGTGATGGATTAAACCCAGATCTGTTGACTGGGTGTGAGTGTTTGATTGGTTCACATGCTCTGTCCATCACCACCCACTTTTGTACCTCTAGCGGATCACTAATAGCATCTCTTTCAGCAGTGGAGAGTGCCTTAGTTAGATCTGTTAGCCATGGACGAGAACACGCAATGTCAACAGTTTTGTGCCCCGGAGTTTCCAAGGCGGCTCTCGCTCTGAGACGCTTATTGTCTTGAGTGGAGATCAGGCCTCCTGTACGCTTTCCGCCCATACCACTCCTGTTCAGAGTTTTGAACGAGATCAGGAATGACTGGGCTCAAGTCATTCTTGTGGCTTCGGTCTGGGCAGGGAGAATCTTTTTTTTTTTTTTTTTTTTAACAGAGTTTTATATAGCGCAAACTTGACCCGAATCGGGTATCAGAGCGCTTTTCATAGCACCAGTTGCATTACATGAGGACACATTCATTTTTTGTTAGGCATGGGGAGATTAAGTGATTTGCCCAGAACCACAGGATGTTCGGCGTCATTACCGAGACTCGAACCCAGTTCCCCAGATTCGAGGCCCTAGCCGTTAGACCTACTCCTCTCCCCAAGAGTCTTGTATGCCGAGCTGTTGAGCATGGCCATCGATCCTCCAATCAGGCTGCCTCTACGGGAGGCTGTCTGTTGCAGCAGCAGGTGAAGGGTCCTCCACCCAAACCTGTCCACTCTTTGTCTACTTATGTGGAGATTGTACGGCAACAGTTGACAGCTTTCGTCCTTCCCCCGTAGTCTGCAATGTTATCTTGGCAGCCAAGCGTCCCTCCACCAAGACCGTATGCACTTGCTGTTAGGAAAAGTTTGTGGCATGGTGTACAGAAAGACAGTTCGATCCCCTTTCTCAAGTTCTTCTCTAAATTATTTCTCTTGCCCAGCAGAGCTGTGCTCTGGGCACACTCAAGGGCTATCTTTCTGCTGTATCAACTTTTCTGCAGTTTCCTGACCAGCCATCCCTTTTCGAATCCCCTATTAAAAATAGATTTTTGTAATGTTTGCAACATTTGTTTCCACCTTCTCCTTTCATTATGCCTCAGTGGGACCTCAATCTTTTCCTCACTTTCCTCATGTGTGCTCCTTTTGAGCCTTTTCACAATTGTCTTCTCAGGCTCCTTACCATCAAGACGGCCTTTCTTGGGGCTTTCATCTGCCCGGAGGATCAGCGAGCTTCAGACTTTGTCATCAAAGCCTCCGTATTTTAACATCTACCCAGACGAACTGGTGCGTCGTATGAAGCTACCTTTCGATCCATAGTGCTAACGTGGGCTTCCTTGCTCACATTCATAAAACATTACTGTCTGGGTTGTCAGGTCTGTTGGGATGAGCACTTTGCCCATTTGGTCCTGCAGGACTTCCTCATTAAAATTGGTGTTGAGACCCACCACCAGGGAGTATCTTTTCAAAAGGTAAGGACTCTGCGGCTAGATAGACTCTCTACCAGATAAGGCATTACCGGAAGTAAGTAACTTGTTTATCTGGGCTATGCAGGAAAGGCTTCTTATCAGCTGAAATAGAGGCTCCTTTGGCGATTGTCTTATTTCTGTAGTTATGCTTGTCACTGCCTAGGCAGATTCCTAAATTATTAATAGTCTGAGTGGCTTAGAAGGGATGAATAGGGGGGCGGTAAATGGGGAAATTGAGCATCTGTCTTTGTCCAGCTGGAGGACTGCTATATAGGTTTTGAGTTTAGACCTGCTGATCCCCATGAATATGAAAGCATTAGAACATTTAGATGAAGTGACTTTCACCTTCACAGAATTTCATATAGATTTGCACTTTCTTCCAATAAGTAGAGTAAGGGCCCAAGGCTCCTAAGTATATGATGGCTGATTAAGTTGGACACTACCCTCTGACATCTATCTAGTGTGATATGAATGTCACTTGCTCAAATTCTATTCATTCATTGGCAGTTGATTAATTGATCCAAGGTAAATACTAGGGTGCACAGGACATTGGAGGGGAATGAGGATGTGTGCTTTTGAATAGCAAACTTTTGGAATTGGAAAAGTCGCATTTTTGCTTCAAGTCTAAAGATTTCTTGCTGATTTCTAAGCTCAATTCTATCCGTTAATACACTTTTCAATGCTATGCATGTGAAGAACGCTACGTGTGGATGAGCATTTGTTTACAGTACTTAACTGCCTTCAACCTAGGACCACACAACTGGCATTATGGAAATCAACAGTCTAATTAATCGTAGTTTCATTCAAATATTGAAATCTAATATTTTTAGATGAACAGCCAACATTGCTAGTAAAACTGGTGTTTGTAGCCTTACAGTGCTCAAAACATCCAGAAATGTAATTGCTGTGGATATTCCGGAAATCCAGTCAGCCTCAATCGATTTCATAGGAATTTAAGAAATAGTGGAAGAGATGTCATAGCCACCTTTATCTCTACTTTTAGAGGGCTGTTAAATTGGAAATATGTCCCCATTGATTATAGTAGTGTTTAAAAATGTATCAAGATATGTTGCAATGTGTAAAGAGATAATTTCATAGAGATCTCTAAATAATATAGGCTTTTATGTCTAAATCTGTTTATTAATCATTTGCATTGAAATCTATGTGAAATACATAAGTGTCTTGATATGTTTCCAATCCCATATATCACTACAGTGGCCACATTAAATCAAATATATTACAAATAATATTCTTTAATTGTGCGTAAACCCAATATATTGCCCCAAGTAGTCTAAAAGGGGGAAACAGAAAAGAGTAAAGGGAACAGATAGAAGGTACGTTTCTTTAAAGAAAAAAAAGAAAAGCCCTCTTCCACCAGCGGTAGAACCCTCAGCCCACCTTGAAACAACACCCATATTTATTGAGTTCCATGGAGATCACTGGCATGAGATTCACAGGCCCAGCCAACCATCATTGTCCACTTACTGCAGGCAGATTATCTAGAATAGATTTAGCAGAGTCCAAATGGGAGAATATGAACTGTTTTTCCTTATATGTCACTTTGCCGTGCTGGGAAGACCACTAAAGCCTCTCCACTTCTCATTAGCTTTCTTTTGATCTCCATTAGGGCCCTTTTTTTGCTAAATTCTCCTAATGCAGGCCAGGGAACACCAAGAGCTGCTAGTCTCCCAAGAGCATCACTTTCTTGCCACTCAAGTATATTAATTTTTAAAGTCACAGTGGCGCACACAGTTAGTAAAGTCATAGAAACACTAAATGTTTATAAGTTTAACACAATGTTTGAGCATACGCAGCATGTTTACTCTAATTAGATAAAATGTCATTCACCATAGTTAGTATGACCATTTGTAGAAAAAGTGCTTTAAAATAGTTTTAGAGCTATTGGCGCAAGAAAAGATGCAAGTGAAAGATAATCAGTTTTTTCCATTTAGCAATCATTTCAGCCACTACACAACATTCTGATACCTTTCATGATTACATCCATATGTAAAAGCCTTACCTCCCATTTTCCTTGGTTTTGTGTGGCGTATCAAGAGAAAAACATTGATGCACCCGAACTACATCGATATGTATTAGCACTTGCAAGAGTGAACTGTAATGTTTCCAGTATGTTAAGTTAGAGAGCAATATATCCTACTGTGATCAGTTTTTTCACAAAGCCGTTTTGACATACATTTTTATCATTTTCTTTTCAGTCTCTTGTATATTCAAGATTTGTCAAGTTATATTAATAAGTTATTTGACTTCTTCGCTTGATCAAATTCACCCTAAATACATGATCTCAAACAACAACCCATCTCCATACTCTTTGGGATTGGTCCCACCACCCTTGCCTCATTCAGAAGTTCTGATGTAATGGGATTCTTCAGAAATATTAAGTAACTGCTAACTATGTGCAAATCTTTGACTTTTCCAGTTATCTTTTTGAGTGAATTGCATTTCATGTGTTGATAAATTGCTCTGATCCTAAGCAGACCAAAGACAAGTGGTGGGGGTGACAGGGGCAAAAGTAACATAAAATACAGATTTTAGAAGTGAGTGTAATTCCTTCTTGACTGTAGTACAAAATATGTTTCTTAACTACACCTCGAAATTATAACCTCATTCGGACGGAGAATCGGATCAAATAAATCATATCATTGTAATCAAGGTTATGTAACAACTTGTTGGCAGGATACCGTTTTAATTTGATGTAATTTATTGTCAATATATGTCTTTATTAGAAGGACCATGCCTGATACATTCTATGAATGGTGATCTATTGAGGACTTTAGAAGGCCCTGAAAACTGCATCAGACCAAAACTCATCCAGGCTTCAAGAGAAGGCCACTGTGTCATCTACTACGATAAAGGCCTTTTCTGTGTGTTCAGCGTTAATGGAAAGCTTCAGGCCACAATGGAAACAGAGGACAATACAAGGGTAAGAATGTGTTTCTCTTGTCTATGACGTCTGTGCACATTTTATTAGTATTGTATAGTTTTAGATTGTTAAATGATCTGTCGTTTTGTACGCAGTGGCGGCTGGTGACATTTCAAAGTGGTAAGGCGTAAAAATTGGGGATTAATTTTTGCGTAGCGAGCGAGTCCAGAAGACATAAGGGCGTTCAACCCAATCATCCCTCCAGTAATTCATCCAATGTTTCGATCATCCACTGCATACATCTGTTTATACATACATCCTTCTAGATACTCTCCCATTCACCCATCGATCCATGTATCAATTCATTGGAAAATCATCGATATGGAGCATTCATCTATTCATGATTACATCCACTCATCCTTCTGGACATACTCTCCTGTATCTCTTCGCCCACTCATCCATCTATGTTTCCTTTCACCACTGGTAAATCACCAGAGCATCCATCCATCCATCTTGATGAAAGGGCTTTTGCTTGCCTGTATTTGAACCACGTTCTCAATCACTGTGTTAGCTAATGTTTTGGAGGCATGAGTCATTAATAGGAATTATCTCCGTCTACATCAAAGCTGGATGGACGTGTCTTCCTTAAAATAAAGTCATTCAGGTTAACAAGGGGCATATTAAATTGTTTTCTCTTCTTATACCCAGAATAGGTTAAAGTTTGTCTGCAATTGAAAGATCCACTACGATTGAATGCATTCAGTACATGCTGAGCCTAACTCGGCGCTGTGATTAATTCTGATGTGCAATTAATCCACAGTTTACATTGATCAGATGACATGTGTTACCTAATCTGCTCAAAAAATGTTTGCCCATCTAATTGCTCAGAAACAAGATAACTCGAGCATGCTTGATATTTAACATATGTATAGACTCCTGAGTGAATGATAAGAAATAAGGGCCTGGTGGAGGCACATTTCAAGTTTTCTTTTCTTCAGGTGCTTAGCACCTAAATTATACAAACCATTAAAAACCTGCTACCACATCAAGGCACCACTTTCTCCTATCTACATCAAAGCTACATTAAAAAACACTATCTCCTCCTTTATGAAGGTTCCCTCCAGCTACTTTGCCAACTACACTCTGCAGTCCTGGCTTTCAGCGCCTGCTTTAGTGTAATGTTCAAAGTCCGTAGTAAGCACCACATTTGTTCTGTTTTCGGCTTCCTTGCTACTCCTTATTTCACACAATCATTGATATTGTAGCCGCCATCCATTCTCAATGTAGCTTATTCACAACATTTGTGATGAAAACGTTCAATATTCCAAACAAATACATTACAAAACCACTTAATACTTAAAAATGTGCCCCCTCTCAACCTCATGGCCACCAACTGGATGCCTAAAGCTCTTCTTAATCAGTTTACATTATATAGGGAGAAAAAAAACTATTCGGAAGTAAAAAAAAAAAAATCGATTTTTAATTGGAGAATGAAGGCAAAAGACGAAAACCCCTCAGTGGAAAAGAAGAGCCAAAGTGCAAGTGACCAGTCCACAATATGGCCTTCACCAACTTACCAAACTACACCCTCCACAAACCTATCAAGCGTTTTTCTGACTAAATCAGGAAAACAAACATTTCTACAAGAGGATCTTTTAAGGCTTTCACTTGTTGAAAACGACCAGGTAAAAAGCCCACGCTCGTCAGATGAAAGCACCAATGTGACAGGTGAAAATGAAAAGAAGAATCTGTTGAGGTGCGTACTGTGGATGATACACTGGTCAGAAGAGCAGTTCAGGTTCACGAAGCAGCATATGACAAAGAGAAGGACATCTACTCAGAAGGAACAATTAGAGCAGATGAGTAGGCACTCAAGACGACTCTCCTGTGAAGATGATGCTTTCATACCAGCTGTTAGGAATATATGAAGAAAGTATATAGCCTCATTAACAAAGGATCCTATTCATCTGGAATGGAGGAGCAAGTCAAAGAACACTGTCACTGCAAAAAACTGCAAATGGGAATGGGAATCCAGGAGGATTCTTTGAGGATCATCACTACAAATCTAAGGCAAAAGTGGTAATAGGTAGGGCCCTACTACTTACCTATATCTAAGGCCCTAACACTGAACACAGCCATAGAGTAGGGAAAACAATATGGCTTCCTTTTCATTCTCTAAAAACAGCCATTACCCCATTATACACTGGTTTGTCATAACTTTGTAGTATACTGTGGTACATGGTTATCACGGTATACCATGGCCCAAAATAGAAGCAAGACCTAGCTGTAATATTGGATTTTAGCACCCTTGCGTCACTTATGGTGTCTCATAGGCAACGCAATACTTTACTTAGATTTACGAAGGAACGCAAGGCCACCATGCATGGCTCTGCGTTGATTGGTAAATCTAGCGAAACGCAAGCAGCCCAATTCACTGTTTTGTGTTATTTTGCACACCATAATCTATATGGCTGCTAAATTTCACATACATCCGTATGCCACGCCATTGTGGCCACTCCGTTATACACTATCCCACACTACACCACTCCACTCTATCCTCTCCACTATACGCAACATCACTGTACGCCACTCCAGTCAATGCTTTTCCACTCTACGCCATTCTACTGTACGCCACTCCACTCTATTCCAATGTACGCCACTCCACTCTATTCCACTGTAGGCCACTCCACTCTACCCTATTCCACTGTATACCACGACACTATACGCTCCTCCACTCTAACCCACTCCAGTGTATGGCACTCCACTCTACGCCACTTCATTCTACGCTATTTGATTGGACCACACTCCAGCGTACGCCACTCCACTGTATATTACACTCTACCCCACACCAGTGTACACCACTCGTCTCCACCACTCCATTATACGCCACTCCACAGTACACTACTCTACTCTAAACTATTACACTCTACGCCTCTCCACTGTACAACACGCCGCTCTACACTATTACACAACTTCGGTCTGTACCACTCCAGTCTACGCTGTAACACTGTATGCAACTCTACTCCACTCCTCTTCAGTGTACCCCACTCTACTGTATGCCACTCTGTTATACCCTACTCCAGTATTTGATATTTCACTCCACGCCACTTCACCTTATGCTATTCTACTGTATGCTACCCCACGCCACTCCAGAGTATGGCACGCCACTCCTCTAGTCCACTTCATTCTGCGCTATTCGATTAAACTCCACTCCAGTGTACGTCACTCTACTGTATGCTATTGCACTCTACCCCACGCCACTGTACGCCACTCCAGTCTACACCACTACATTATAAGCCATTCTGCTGGACACTAATCCTCTGTACTCTGTTACACTCTACGCCACTCCACAATACTCCTCTCTACACCACTCCACAATATGCTAATACACTGTACACAACTCCACTCTGTTATTACACTGTATGCAACTCCACTTTACGCCTCTTTGGTGTACGCAACTCCAGTCTACACCACATCACTGTACGCCACTGCACTGATCTGATAGAGACATCTAGCTGCAGATTCCTTATATTAGAATTTCGCAGGCATCAAGCTGGATCCAGAAGACTTTTGCTCGAGCACTACCCTTGCGCGCAAGAATCTGGCGTCTTCGGCTCTGCGTGACATTAGCGTCATCATCTGCACTGGAAGTGGTGTCTGCGTCTCCTTAGCACGCTGACGTCCGTTCTTTTCTTTCCGTGCCAGCTAGTGCAGATCTATGAAGGGAGCTACCCTCTGATAGGGGTCCTCTGTGCAGTTATTAATAAATCTGACACTGCACTTAGTGCAGGTTTATTAAGACAAGATGTTTGGTACTGTTGGAAAGTAGAATCTGCTTTCATGGTTACTCCCACTTTTTGCTGGTGTTGTGCTGTTTTATTACTAGTCTGACTGGGATCCTGATAATCAGGACCCCAGCCATTGTGTTTCCCCCCACATTTGACAGTGGTAAGTACTTTGGTACCTTCCCAATTAGCTACTGGTGTACGCATGTAAGTACCTAGTATATGTTACTAATGTACCCAGGGCATAGGTACACCTGGAGTCTCCCATGGCTTGCAGCATGTATTATGCCACCCATGAGAGACCAATCAAAACTTTGCCAACAGACCTTCCATTGCAGCCTTTGTGAGTTGGTGCTAGCTCCACTTATGACAGATATTCCTTATATCTTCAGTCACTGCGCTTAAAACCTATAAGTCACCACTAGGGCAGGCCTTTCAATTCTGAAGGCAGGGTGCTAGGTTATAAGTGTGAGGGTGCCTTGCACCCCTTACAACCCTCGGTGTCGATTCTCCAGGCTTTGTAAGTGTGGTCAACCAGTTTGATACCTATAGTGGCCATGTGTCATTACGCAGTGGCTAACTATATATTGGCTGTGCCGAACCTGGGCATGTTTGGTATCAAGCATGTTGGAATCATACCCCAACACCGTTAAAGATGTTAGAGGTACGATTCCATGCACTGGGGGGCTCCTCCGGGAAGCCCCCAGTACTCCCGGTAACAGCCTTTCAGGGTCTGCCAGTAAGCTAGTGCTGCTGTCGACCCCAGACATGATTCTGCACCCCTGCTGCTGAGCAGAGCTGAGCTCGAGCTGGGGAAGGTAGAACAATAGGTTTCCTGTCACAGGGAGGTGTGACCTCCCCCCAGACAAGACTTAGTGTATTTGGCTGGGGTGGGGTGCTTGCCATTGCCCCCAGACTGCTTTGAAGGGCACATTTGATGCCCTCCTTGCATACTCCAGTTTGAGCCAGTTTGGGGAGCCCTTGGCTACTGCTCTGGCGCAAAACTTGATAAAGGACATGGGAGTTTCCTTCCCTCTGTCCAGCCCCTCCTCTGGGAGGAACCCTTGAATTGTTACAACCCTTTCCCTAGGGTACTTAACATCTTACCTGTGGGTGGCTCTTCAGATTCATTGTGGGACGAGATTCAAACCGGAAACCACTTCAACTTCGACCGTCTGGGCACCTGGACTTCGCCTGGAATTGAGACTGCATCAAGGAAGACTCCTGCTGCTCCTGGTCTTGCTGTTCTGCAAATCTTCTTCGTCGTCTATGCCTGTGCTTCTTCCAGGTTCCTCTACAGGCCTGTGGGCATCAAAGACACCCACATAAATCTCCCTTGGAGTGAAGGAGTCACTCCCCTGCAACTGCAGGCACCGCAAAGAAGCTGACCGGTCTGTTGCTCCTAAAGTCCCACGGACTTCAAAAGGCTCAGCAACACAGGTGGTAGTTCTGCAACTCCCTCAAGGCCTGACCTGTCCTCTCCGCAAGTTTGCGGCCAGTATCCCTTGTTGGAACTGCTGGATTAGGACCCCTGTGCACCGCGTCAACTTGCCGTTGCCAAGGTTTGTTGGTTCTGTACTCGAGATTTTCGGGCTACAAGAAGCTCCAGCCTCCAACAGCTCTTCCTGCCAAGATCTTTGTCCTCACTGCATCCTCTGCACCTTGGGCCTTCATCTTTGGTGAGCTGCTCAAGGTCCTCTTGCGACTTCTGTGCCTTCGGCCTGTGGGTCCTCTTAAGGGTCTTCTTTGGCTTCAATGGGCTCCCCTGCTTGCTCGGGGCCTGCTCTAACTCTCCTGCAATTGGTGAGTCCCCATGATCTTTCTGGTCCCGAAGTTGCTCCTTTTTTCATTTACCACATCTGTTGCTGCTGCCAAGACTTGTTGGTGCTGCCGCCGGACCCCGGCCACCTGGTTCTTCACTTCCGACATGGGACAGCTCATGAACTGCTCCTGGTATTCCACAGCGTCGCCTGGTCCTCACAGCTGCAGCGACAAGGTCACTGTCATCACTCCTGCATCTTTCATCAGTGGTGGTTAGTGCTCTTCCATGCCTCCTGGTTACCTCCAAGTGGCATAGACTCTGTCCCCTTTGCTTGCATGTTCTCCTATTCAAGAATCCATCCTTGGATTCCACCGGACTCCTTCACCTTCTTCGCCAGTTGCATCTTTCCTGAAGTCTTCCATTGTGGTCTACGGCAGTTTCTGACGTCACTTCGCACCTATGGTGTAGAGATCCTCATTCCTGGGGTGACTCTCTAACCTTCTGTTTTCCACAGGGTTTCATCATGGTCCACTGGGAAGGATCCTTCTTGAAAACTGCAACCAAGTCTTTCCCATGGACTTGCTTTGAGTAAGCAACTGTGTTTCCACTCTGCACCTAGCCTCTGTGGCATTCCTGGGTACTTGCCTTGGGTGGTTCCATGTGTCCCCAGCTCTTCTGAGTCTCCTGGTCAAAGTCCCGACTTCGGTCACAGTTCGCATTCCACTTCTTAAGTATATGGTTTGGTCTCCCCCTGGAGACCACTGTGTATTTGTGCTTACTTCCCTGTTTACAAATTGAAGCATGGTTTGTATTGTGTTGATATCTCCAGGTAGGAGATATACCAATGTGTTAGTGAGTGTGTATAATAAATATACTTAGCTTTATAACTACACTGTGTGGTTCTTTTTCGTTTAACTTATACTAAATGATTAGTTCTGGTAAAACAAGCTGCTTAACACTCCTTCTGGACTAAGCCTGAAGGCTGCTCTCCAAAGCTACCACTTAGAGAGTGTTCTATGGTTGTCCAAGACCACCAAAATCACCATAAGGTTTGTCTAGATTAGTGCAAGGTGCTTCACTTAAATAAGTGTGCACCATATACTCAGCCAGTCTCCTATAGGTGCCAAACGTCCCATAATACAGTGAAGCCATCATGTAGCTGGGGAACTCATAATGACGAATGTCCAGCCCATGTACTCCTTATGGCTTCACTGTTCACTTACAATTTCCACGAATCAACATGGATATTTCAGGGGCATATCTGCTCATGCAAATGTCCTCACAGGAGATATAGTGCACCCTGCCTTAGGGCTATAAGTCCTGCTAGGCTGGTGTCTTAGCTATATCCCATGCAGTGTCTGTGGGCATGGCACCTAGGGAGGGGTGCCATGTTGACTCTTCGGTTTTGTCTGCATCAAGGCAAGCAGTCTGTATTGGCAGTGTGCATGGCCTTGGTGATGGGACTCTAGGGTGGCACAATTTGTGCTTCTACCCTTGGGGTCCCTCTTCAGTGCCAATGCCCTAGGTACCAGAGGCACCAGTTACAGGGACATACAAGGGGTACTAAAGTTGTGCCAATTAGGAAACAAAAGGTACAGGTTAGGGAATGAGCTTCTGTCACAGAGGACTTTGTTGGCAGAGACCCTGTGCACCACCATTCCAAATTACATCATTTTCGTGATAAAAAGTGGGGGCTAATCATGTATAAAAGAGGCACTTTCCTATAGCCTGCCATCTCGTGACGGATCACCACTTGTCTCTGGTGCCTGGATCACGACTACGACTCAAAGTTGTGCTTCGACTGCTGGGCCATGGCTCCAAAGACTTTGAGGGAGTGGTTTCCAAAGTTGATTATGCCCGGCTCCACACTGTTTGCCCCAGAGGTCTCTTTCTTGGTCCTGGTCGAGAGGAAGGTCCAGGCACCACTATGGGAGTCCTAGGTCCTTGTCCTCCCACCCAAAGTTGTCAGGTCGATCAGGTAAGAGGCATACGAAACACAAGAAGTCGAAGTGTGCTTCGGCTCCCCGTCTGCAGCCGATTTGACAGAGGAGTCTCGACGCTCTAGGCTTCGCTCTACAGAACCTGCATTTGGGTCGGCTCCGCGCATCCCTGCTTTTCCGGGAGCTGGAGTGACCCCTGCCCAGATTAAAAAATTCTATGACACCATGTGCCTCATATTTGGGTGACCTGACCCTCCCAGTGCGCCTTTGGGCCCCAGATACTAGACCACGCAATTTCAGCAATCTCTACTGCTGTGCGCATTGCTCCTTTCAACCCCATGGGTCAGGTGGCCAGAGGTCGAGTCACTCCACTCTCCCCCTGCAGCCGCTAAACCTTGCTAGTCCAGCCTTTCAAGATCATGGATGGCAGGGTCAACCATCACCTCCCCCACTGACAAAATTACATCAGACAGGTGGGTTTTTCAGATAGTCCGAAGGGCTACTCCCTCCCTTCGATACTACCCCTCCTTCCTTACCTCCAACTTAAGATCGGCTGACGGAGGACCACCTGAACTTACTTCAGGAGAAAGTCAGAAGGCTCTTGGCCAAGGAAGCCATAGAGAGGGTATCTGAAAGAGACCATTAGTTATAGATTTCTTACCTTAGAATAACCCCCAGGCGTTAGACTGGCTCAGGAGAACTTTTTTCACAGCAGTACCCCTGCTCATCGGTAGGCGGTGTCGGTAGACCCCGCATCCGTTGTCGGTGTTGTGGTCCCGGAATGACGTCTCGGTGTCTACTTAGACCCCGTCCCTGCGCGCTGACATCATTCTTTCTTTTTCCACGCCAGCCAGCCCAGATCCGGAGAGAGCTTGCCCCGTAGTAATTTTTTGCCTGAACTTTTTTTGACTATTGTCGACATCTTTTTCGAGTCTTCAACTCCTGGTGCTCAAGGGATGGCCCATCGTTGGACCGGATTCATGTCCTGTGACTCCTTTCACAAGCTGATGTCGGTCACCGATCCGCACCTCTTGTGTCTCTGGTGCCTGGAGCGCAACCATGGGCCGAAGTCATGCTCCGACTGCCGTTCAAGGTCCTGGTCAAGAGGAAGGTCGCGGGCCATGTCACAGTCACCACCACTCGTCCTCGAAGTCCTCAGGTAAGTCGAAGCACGAGGAGAAGGTGAAGAAGCATTGTCGCTTTTCGCCTTCTCCCCGTCCGTCGGCAGACGCGATGCAGGACCCGGAGTGTCGTCATTGTCCGACTCCGGAGCCCTCTGGGACAGTTCTGCACTTCCCTCCCCTTCCCGGAGCCGGAGCGTCCCCTGGCCAGCTTTGTGCATTTTACGGAGCGCTGCACAGCATCTTTGGCCAGCCCGACTCCGCAGGATTGCCTTTGGGTCCCACGGACTCTGCTGGGGGCCTAGGCCCTTCGATGCCGGAGACTCCGGCCCTGGTGCCGGAGGGCCCCCAGGGATCCAAGCCTGGATCCTGATCGGCACTGGTCAACCTCACGGTACCTTCCCCGGCACAGATTCGAGTGACAACAAACCCAATGCCGGTTGTGCCCCCAATCGGCGTCAACCCCAGCCTCATCCCCGACTTGGGCCAGGTGCCGGACCAACGTCAGTACCGGCGCAGGAGGGTAATTTTGTACCGCTGTTCATCCCTGGTATTCCCTATCGCCCGGAGTGGCAGCCAGAGGAGGGTGAAGAAGACTGGGAGGGTTCTATTGACCCTCTAGCTGACCAACTTGAAGAGCTGGACTGGCGAGAGGGGTTGGGTGATGTCCGTGGTCTGGATACCTCCCCAGACAGACCTTGGCATGCTTTCTCACATAGGGTGGTTACGGAGGAGGGAGCTTCCTATGCTGTGGTGTTGTGTGGGGTGGCTGAGGACTTTGGTCTTGAGCTTCCTACGGTGGCAGTCAGGACTAACCTCCTGACTTACGTGCTTCAGCCTGCAGCAGCCTCTTCGAAGCCCCTGCTGCCTTTTATTGAGGCCCTCACTGACATCCTTCTGGGCACTTGGTCCAAGCCTAGCACATGGGCTCTTGTGGACATGATGATTGTCTGTCGCCACCGTCCGGCCCCGGGCGACCCACTTTTCCTCTCCCAACACCCTTCCCCCGAGATCTTGGTGGTCCAAGCCTCATCCTCGAAAGGAACATTCCCTACTGCTCCCACAGATAGGGAATCCAAGAAGCTGGAACATTTTGGGAAGAAGATGTTCTCTTCCGCCAGCTTAGGGCAGCGGTCGTTGAACACCGCATGTCTCTTGGTCCGTTATACACACACGGTGTGGGATACTGTTACGCAAGTGCTGCCACAGTGCCCTGAGGAGGCCCGGGCCATGCTCACCCGCGCTGTTGCAGAGGGTTGAAATGCAGCTAAGTTCAACATCTGGTGTCGGCTGGATATCCGCAGCTCTCTGGGTAGGACAGTTTCCACGTCAGTAGCCCTGAGACGCTACACCTGGTTGAGGACGTCTGGCTTTTCTGTGGATGTCCAGTCCACACTTTTGCAACTTTTGGACATGTCCATTGCTGGCCGTTGCTTGTTTGGTGAAAAGGCGGACTCAGTGATCGAGCGCTTCAAGGACTCTAGGGCTACGGCCAGATCCTTTGGCCTCTCAGCAACTTCTCACCCCATGTAGTCTGCCTTTCTCCGCTTTCGTGGCAACGGAAGCGGTGCCCCACCACGTTCCACCCAAAGCCACAGGGCTATGCAAGCTACCCAGCCTAGACGTGGCCGCAGACGGGGGACCCAGCGATGCAGGTCTGGGGGCCAGCAGGCGGGCCAGTCCACCCATACCCCCCTGCAGCAACCTCCAAACCTTCCTAGTCCGACCTTTCAGGGCCACTAGTGGGCGGCAGGATTCACCATCACCTCCCCACTGGCAAACACATCGGACAGGTGAGTTTTGCAGATAGCCTGAAGGGGCTACTCTCTCCCCTTCGAGACTACCGATCCCTCCATGCCACCAGCACTCCATCGCATGTCGAAGGATCACTTGGCCCTTCTCTGCCAGGAAGTTACAGCTCTCTTGGCCAAGGGAGCTATGGAATAGGTCCCTGTGCCTGATGGGTCTCGAGCATTTTCAGTTTACCGTGCCCCCCTTTGGCTTTACCAGCGCCCCTCGGGTGTTCACGAAAGTGATGGTGGTGGTCGCAGCTCATCTGTGCAGATCAGGGTTTCCAGTCTTCCCCTATCTCGACGACTGGCTGTTAAAGGCGGGCTCTCCCCTGGCATCGTCTCACACCTCCAGACTACGGCGGACCTCCATTTGCTGGGGTTCACTATCAACGTGCCGAAGTCACACCTGATACCCTCTCAGAACCTCCTTTTTATAAAGGGAGTTCTGGATACAGCGCAGGTTTGGGCCTATCCTCTCGAGCCGCGAGTCCTGGATATTCAGGCTATGATACCAATGTTTCAGCTTCTAGCACTGATTACAGTGAGGACCCTGAGGCTGCTGGCCCTCATGGCCTCCTGCATCCTGCTGGTGGATCATGCCAGATGGCATATGCAGGCTCTGCAGTAGGACCGGAAGTACCAATGGACGCAGCATCAGGGGAATCTTTGATGTTGTCCAGATCTCGGAGGGGACTGCAAGTCGCTTGCACTGGTGGCTTACGAACCAAGATTGGGTCAGCTGTAGATCCCTCTCCCTTCCCCAACACGAAGCATTCCTCTTCCACTGCAGTCTGCGGGGTTAAAGAGGGTCACATATCCCGTAGTTTTCAGGCAAAAATAAAAGTTTAGAGATAACTGGTAATTAATGTACCTGCTGGAGAGAGACCAGGGTTTTGGCTAGTAGCAGTTTTGACTCACTTAATGTACTGTCGCACATTGGAATCTAACAGCTCACTTAGACTTTCAGCCCCCTAATGTTCATAAAAGGCCTACCATTGAGAGGGGTAGACTTACAACCTCTTATCAGTACCTTAAGAAAGTCTTAGATTATAAAGCGTGTTTATTATTTATACTGATTGGCAGGGGAAGTTGTCTTGAAAACTGTGCATAGATGGTGCATCTGCATAGCCCTATACTAGTTAAACACTTGGGAAATTAAGCAGCACATCCCTGTCTGAATCATATTTCTCAATGTGCCCCCTCGGGAGACCGCCCTTGAAGAATACCCCACAAGAGACACTTCAAAAACATTGAACGTCTCAGAACACTGCCAAAAGAGTTGCTTTTGTTTAGATACCGCCACTGTGAAATTTGCCACCAAGTAGGGGCTTGTGAAGAAGATTGTGTAACTTTTTTAGTTTATGATCATTTGTTACTGAGGTGCGGTTTTGTAGCAGTGCAGCAGTTTTGAAAGCACCCCCTGCAGACTTCCTTGTATATCCTGTAGTTTTCAGGCAACGATTAAAGTGTCAAGATAACTCTGGTGATTAATGTACCTGCTGGAGCGAGATCGGAGTTTTCTTTAGTGGCAGTTTTGATTCATCTAAGGTTGTGCAGAAGGATAATATATCTGCTGCAAAGGATGTGTACCATGCAGATCACAAAACAATATATTATGTGCATAGCTTAGTGGGCTACTGCTTTTGTCACAGACCCTTTTGTTACAGTGCAGTTCATAAGTTACACTCTTAATCTAGTACATTGAGCTATGAAGTATCGTCAAAAAGCTGCAGGCAAACTACATAGTACAGGTTAGAAAGGTATGTTTTTTTTCCAAGTGTTTCGTTATCGTACTTTTGTTAAAAAGGGTTTGTTTGAGTAAAAATATATTCTTATTAGTAAAGCCATCCCTAGCCAGTGTGTTACGTTCTGAAGCCTGAATTTGTGCTTTTCCAGATCAAGCACTCTTTAAAAATCCCCTCTGTCGTACGTAACATTTCTTATAGACTTATGTAAACTTGTATGATTCAAGGTGACAAGGTCCCTATATTTGTGTGTGATGCAAAGTGCTCCAACACCCTACACTGGTGCGAGAGGGGCTATGGAGCGATGTGGAGCACTGTTGGAAGGTGCTAGTGAGGGAATCATTGAAGGGCCCCATCAAAGATTGTCCTGGTGCACTGTAAGTTAATAATTTACTATGCTTTAAAAGCAAATACAATTGAATATATAATGAAATGTGTTGTAGAATGTGCAATATTTGCACAAATTGTCTTAGGGAGAGAACGCCCAAAACCCTCCTTGTAGTAGTCAGGGTCACAAGCATGGTCGGATTCTTGGCGCACATAGACTTGGCTGCAGCATACCAGGCCCTTACACTGCCACACAATGAGAAAAAACATTATCACACCCCTTCTCTTTCCTCTTAAGCACGTCTTTTTACATTCTTCCTGCATGTGCTTCCTGTTGTCTCCTCAGCTTCACTGTCTCCCCCATATACACAAACTCACCTGTACGCACTGCATTTTGTTTCCTCTGGTGCTGTCCATATGTTAACAGCTGTGGCTCTCTTCATAGTCTCCCACAATTGCAATTGCCACATATGTGGTCATCGGTCTGTGCTGTCTGGAGAGAGACAAAGGTTTGGACGTGCATGTAATCTGACAACATTTATGACAGACTAACAGGCAGTCTGAGAAACTCGCACTGCCTTTAGCCCCAGCTCCAGATGGCTTATTAATTGTACATTGTGATAAATACCCATCCGTAGTGATCTGCTGGACGTGTTCTAGTGTTCCAGCATATGCTCTATGTACCAGCCACTTCTTTTTTGGGCTATCCGTCACACTCACCCCACACCCATCCATGACCGGTGTCACCGGTCAGGTGGCTCTTCCAGTAGAAAGGGCAGGACGCACGTGCCCTGGGCTAGTTCTAGTATCATACGCTATGTGTCTGCATGTCATTTGTATGGCTGCATGAGTGGCTAGGACCCTAGACATTACAATGGTGACAAGTGGGTCAGCCCACATGTAGGCGTGCAGCAGCACAGAAGTTCTGCATCGGGGAGAGTGTATCCTGAGCATAAGGCGCCCCTGCCAGCACGCTGCACCCGGTGGGCGAGTATGATGGTGCCCGCCGGTGAATGACCCTTCAGCAGCAGCCTGCCATGAGCCAACGCAAGCACACTGACAAATGGTGTCTCCTGAAGCAAATTAGGGAGAGGTTGCCTAATGTCCTGCTGCTGTGACCCCAGTGAGGCAGTTGCAGACCTGGAGAAGTGACCGCTGACTCATCGGGCATGAGGTGAACCCCAAAGATAGCAGCGTGAGCCTGCGAGTAAAAGTGATTGAAAAGTGGTGATGTGTTGCAATTGCCACTGTGAATGAGGCGCCTCTACCCAACACAGCCGGATCGCAAGAAGCGGACAACATCCCGCACCTGCGAGGGGCAAAAAGACTGCTCCAAAGTGCCAGCAGTGAAAGGGGAAGAAGTGCAGCCGTCAAAGCTTCGCAACACTAGCGTCGATTACCTGATCATGGAACTTCCACCTCAACAACACTAGCGACCCCAACTCCACCACCTTCCTGGACAACCTCGCCAACATCGGACTGAAACAGCTCGTAATCACCTCTACCCACAAGGCAGGACTACCCTCGACTCCATCTTCGCAGGTGAGGACAACATCTGCTTCAGCCACACCACACACCCCCATGGACAGCCCACCACTGCGTACACTTTCTTGTCAACAAATCCACACCACCCAAACCTGCACCCTGCCCACAACGAATATACTGGAGCAAAGTCACTGTGGAGCAGCTCAACTCTACTCTCCACTGCGATGCCCCCACCGCCTCGCCCAACGCCAAACTTGCAGCCAAAGAACTCCACAGATGGATCACCAACTACACAGACGAGCTCGCACTTCTCCGCAACCCCGACACACAGCGCCCCAGGAAGGCGGCCAGGTTCACCGCCGACCTCCTAGAATCCAGACGCACCTGCAGACGCCTCGAGAAGAATTGGGGAAACAGCAAAACCTTGAAACATTGCACCACCTACAACATCACCATGATGAAATAACACCAACGCATCAGATCCATCAAAAGGTCCTTCCTTCAGAACAAGATCCTCGCCAATTCCAGCAACACCAAGGAACTCTTCAGCCTCATCTAGGAATTCACCAAATCCCCCAACAAAACCATGGACATCACCCCCTCCCAGGATCACTGCAATAAGCTCGGCTCCTACTTCTCTCTGAAAATCAAGGGCCTCTACGACAACTTCAAAGACCAGACACCTGACTCCGAAACCACTCCCTCCTACAGCGAAGCCAGCCAGCCCTCCATCTCCTCCTGGACCCCAGTCACCACAGAAGACACCGCATTGACCATGATAGGCATCCATTCAGGAGCTCCCATGGACCCCTGCCCCCCACACATCTTCCACAGAGCCGCCACCGGTCCAGAACTACGACGCTTCATCAACACCACCTTCGAAACCAGCATCTTTCCCAACTAATGGAAACTCGCTGAAGTCAGACCCCTACTCAAGAAGTCCTCAGCAGAAACCACGGACCTCAACAACTACTGACCCATCTCCCTCCTCCTCTTCTCACAGAGAAGACCGTCAATGTCCAACTAACAAAATGAATCGAAGAAAACTCCAGCCTCTACACCTCCCAATCTGGATTCAGCAGCAACCGCAGCACCCAGACCACTCTCCTCCCCGCCACAGACGACATCCACACCCTCCTCGACCAAGGACACACCGCGGCCCTGATCCTACTCGACCTCTCTGCGGAGTTTGACACCATCTCCCACTGCACACTCACCGCCAGACTCCATGACGCCGGCATACAGGTAACAGCACTTGACTTGTTCCGCTACTTCCTCACTGGCAGAACCCAAAGAATCAGACTGTCACTCTTCCTCTCCGAACCCACAAAAATCAAGTGCGGTCTACCCCAAGGACCGTCACTCAGCCCCATGCTCTTCAACATTTACATGGGCCTCCTCGCCACCATTGTCAGACAGCACAGACTCAGCATTGTATCCTACGTTGACGACACCCAGCTCATCCTCTCCCTCACCAAGGACCTCATCACAACGAGACTCAACTTCCAGAAAGGAAGGAAGGACGTTGCATCCTGGATGAGCAATATCTGCTTGAAGCTCAACTCTGAGCAGTCAGAGGTCCCTGCTACAACACCTGGTGGCCCACCGCCCTCGGTAGCCCCCACACCGCCACGGACCATGCCCGAAACCTCAGCATCGTACTCGACTCCTCCCTCCACATGACCCGACAGGTCAACGCCGTCGCCTCCACCTGCTTCAACACCCTCCGCATTCTCTGAAAGACTTTCAAATGGATCCCACCCTCCCGAGTCAAGGAAGACCGTCACCCACGCACTCATACCCAGTAGACTGGACTACGGAAACACTACGCCGGGATCAACAAGCCTCTGCTCCGCAAACTCCAGACCATACAGAACACCGCAGCGAGACTCATCCTCCAGAAGAGAGTAACCTTCAAAATACTCACCCACGCCTACAAATGCCTCCTCAACACAGGACCCCAATATCTCAATAATAGATTTTCCTTCCAAGAGGAACCTCCGATCCGCCAACTTTGCCCTCGCCGAACCCCTGCGCATCCATAGAGCAAGAACAAGTGCTAGAACCTTCTCCTACATCGCTTCCAAGACATGGAACGAGCTCCCAATCGACATCAGACGTGCCCCCACCCTGCACATGTTCAAGAAGACCCTCAAGACCTAGCTCTTCGACTGACCGGATCTGCTCCTCCCCCACCCCCTTGAGACCCTCACAGGTGAATAGCGCTCTTACAAATCCTGTGATTGGTTGATTGAGGGAAAAGGCTACAATAAATGCTGCCGGATGGCTGGAGACATACCGTTGCGTGAGCCTAATTATGGCAGCCGAAGACGCACCATGCCAGCAGGGGAGAGAGAGCAAGCGCGCACTGACATGGAGCAACGTGGCTCGGAGATGGAAAAAAGTTGCCCGGGACTCTGAAAGTCCCTGAAGCGCCACCTAGCGACCATGTGGTGGCACTGCAACTGGCAGTTACGATGAAATGGAAGCAAATGGCAAAGCAGTCCACGTAAGTGACAGCCCTTCTAAGCCTCTCTCACCTAGCTCTGTTGTCCAGAGGGAAGCCTCCATTCCCAGCGAGTGAACACTGACGTCACAGTGGAGAAAAGCTGCCGGGTCTCTAAATAGTGCTGCAGTGCCACCTAGTGGCCATAGATGGTTACTGCTCCAGTTAAATTAAACCCTGTTTCCAGAGTAACTGCCCCCAGCGCTTAGAAGGCTGCCATGACCCACAGCGGAAGTGGTGGCAACACCAACTGGCATGAACTACTAAGAAAAGAGACTGTACTGCAGAAAGAGACTGGCTAAGACTGTGCCACACACCTCCTGTGGGCTGCTAAGTGTTTTGAATGGGAAAGACTATGAGCCCCTGTACAGCGAGAGACACAAGTAGCCCAAAGAGGCCCCCATCAAAGTGAAAGCCCTTGCCAAGCATGCTTGCACTTGGGCAGGACCAACTGCTACGACGGCATAGCCTAGAGGCGCAAGCTTTCCGTCCTCGAGTGAAGAAGAGGCGCAGGAGGAAGTGTGACTGTCCACCCAGGGAGCGAAGGACCAAGAAGATCGCTGCGGGAAGGGACAGGACCCGTCAGAGGTGCATGAGGAGAAAGCAGACCTGTGAGAGGTCTTCGAGGAGAACAAAGACCCTTGATAGGTCCACAAGGAGAAAGAAGCCCTGTGAGAAGTCTACGAGGACAAGAGTCATGTCCTACCGACAGGACAAGAGTCATGTCCTACAGATGGGACAGAACGAGACCAGGAAGGTCCCTGTGAAGAGAATGTCACAACAAGAGGCCTGGTCAGGAGACATAGGAGAAGAGAATCCGTCCCAGGAACATCACATGACCAGGGAGGTCTATGTGAAGTGCAGATCACATCGAGAGGCCTGGTCAAAATGGAGAAGAGCATAGCACGATGCCACGTATTGGAAGAGCCATGGAGAAGACCGTGTCAGGATGTCACAATGCCACATTGCGAAGAAAAAGAGGAGAAAGAGTGGCATGATGCCCCTTCACAAGAAATAGTGTTGAGCAAAAGAGTGGCACGAGGCCACAGTACTATATCTCAAAGAAGATTTTGAAAGGAGAGAAAAGTGTGTCATAGACCTGTCACAAGGAAGATTACTGGCTGTCATCAGTAATTGTCATTGTTGTCAAGTGCGTCATTAGAACCACTTATGGAGTACCTCACATCCAGCTTGGAGCACTAGGTCTGAGAAACACCTGGAGAGTAACTGGTGCCGTGGAAGGCTGGCTACCTAGAAACCATCTATTATACGCAGTGAACCTGAAGTTTGCTGAAGAGAGCATACTGGTCCATTTGTACCATTCACCCTTGGGGTTGCATGAGAGACTTGGACGTGGTACTGTTCAGACTTCGAAAAATCCGTGTGGTAGGAATGATCCTCTCACTAGGCGTGCGCTCTTTTTACATGAAACGCTCAAGTTTCTTCACTTGAATAATTGTGAATTAATAACTCTTCACTCCTGAAGTTTTATTCCATAGTGAATCAAATTTAATTTGCAAATTCATCATTCTTTATTTTTCATCATAAAGCATGTAATATATCCATCTTCCATTCAATTTCAACATTCCAATACCATATGCATTTCGGATCAGTTGGAGTGACCCTTCGTCAGGGGTCTGTAAAATGAAATAATACAGGACCATTGCAATCAATAACATAATGTTAACAGCAAAATGACATATGAATCTTATCATGCTAGTGATAGTGCTCAGGAAAGTTCAAAACAAAGTGATATATAAGAACAATTATGGCTCGTGAACGAGTGAAAACTCATAAAGCGCAAAAAAATTAAACAATTTCGATACGCCATGAATGGGGTGAAAAGTCGCCTGTGAAGAATGAGAAAAATGACCGCATGCACTGTGCAGCGTCGGCAACTGCCAATTACCGAAATCCGAAGTGTAACGTGATGTGATAGAAAAATACAAGCTACCAAATCAATATACGTGAACATGGTGATAAATACACCATGGTATATCCAGCAGACACATGCTTCAATGCTGAGTAGCACTTACCTGAATGCTCGGAAAAATGGTAGCTTCAAAGCTAAACTTCTTCCGTGTTTGGAACGGGCGCGGTAGTGATGACGGCTACGCGGCCAGTCGTCTGTGTTTATTCAACGTGATCAAAGTCACGTGATGAGAGTCAACTCTGCTTCAAAATGGAGTCTGTGCTTCCGTGATGTTAAATAAAGATGTATACAAAAACGACCACTTACAAACGTGAAATTGTGGCTCCACAGTGAATAGCCTTGTATAAACGCTGCAAGAATAATGATAGTAAAGCTAAACCAATATGTGTGGATTAAAAATTTAAATCTTATAGTGCAATTAGCAAAATAAGTGGGATCTAATGACACTCATAAATTGCATGAGAGTCTTGGAAAACTGTGTGAAATCGTGAAAAAAAGAGGAAACACAACGCACTAAAAATAAATAAAACGGTAATGTTTTGAATCCAAAAATTAAAGAAAAAATATCAACTGATCACATGATAGTTGTGTAATGAAGTGATGTTCTATTTTATGTGGGGCAGTCTGATTCATAACTAATAACTCAAAATTCGCCCTTAATGAGATCAACATAAGGTGATACAATTCTTGAGGATCAGAATAGTCTGTTGGCCAGTGCTATTACATTTACAAAAAACAGGAAAATTCTACCCTGTCGTTCATCCCAACAGTCTGTAAAGAGTTCACATTTTTTTATCCAGAAGAATTCTGACTTTAGTCTCTGTTTCACAGGATCCAAGTCACAGTGTTGTTTTACTACCTCCAAGATAGTGAATTTCAATTGGGATATTTGATGTTTGGCCTCCATCCAGTGGGTTGCTACGGTGGATTTTGCGTTCATTAATCGAATGTTACTTTTGTGTTCTGTCATCCGAATTTTTATTTTCCTTTCTGTCTGTCCTGCATAAATTTTGCCACATGGGCATTTGCTAGCGTAAATCACATTATTGGTGTCACATGTGCTTGAATGATAAAGATCTATTTTGTATCCTTTGGTTGGGTGCAAAAACACATTCCCTGTAATGACATTATTGCATTGCACACAGTTTAAACATTTAGCCATTCCTTTGTGGACGATACCCTTCTTTTTTTGTGCGGTCAATATATCTTTAAGGTTTTTTGATCTTTGAAAAGCATAAGTGATGTGATCACTGTATAATCCTTGAAGATCAGGTTCCATTTTAATCAGTGGCCAGTGTTTGTTAATTATGCTCTTGATTTTCTTTGCTTCTGTTGAGAAATTTAAGACGCATACAGTTTTTTTCTTAGAATCTGTAGGCCTGGATGTTAATAAAGTTTCTCTGGACATACTCTTCACTCTTTGAGTTGATTCTTCCAAAACATCTTGGGGAGATCAGGAGTGAAGAGTTATTAATTCACAATTATTCAAGTGAAGAAACGTGAGCATTTCATGTAAGAAGAGCGCACGCCTAGTTTTTTTTTTTTTTTTGCAGAGTTTTATATAGCGCGAACTAGAACCGAACCGAATCAGTTATCAGAGCGCTTTACATAGCACCAGTTACGTTACATGAGGACACACTTTCATTTTAGGCACAGGGAGATTAAGTGATTTGCCCAGAATCACAGGGCTTTAGTGAGAGGATCATTCCTACCACACGGATTTTTCGAGTATTTCAAAGGCACGGATAGGCACTGTGCGACAGACGTAGCGCCATCACAAGATTTTGTTGAAAATTCAGTAATAATATTGATTACTCGAGTGCACAGGGATAATAAACTATTGTTACTGTTCAGACTTCCTCAGTGCGCCCGGTTGCAGGGGATATATAAGGCACACAACAATCCACGCAGGCCCGTGGCAATCCACTGGCAAGGGCCTCAAGAGAATTCCGTCGAGAGGGGAATCCAGACGAGAGATGCATCTGCAGCTGCGCCACAACAGGCACCAGGAGGCATTGAGGTCGCGGAGGGAAACTGATCATCCAAAGCCTATCCAGCAGACTACTGTGCACCTGAGTCCTGATGGCAAGAGCACACAGACCCTGAGACAATACCCTTACGGTAGAACGATTGACTTGTATGCAGTCCTGGTGTTGGTTCCTCAGTGGCCCCTTCATGCAGCCTGGGAGAGATACTGCACAGTCCAGACAATCCTATGGAAGCCCGTGAAAAGGGCCTCAAGGATATCCTGCATGAAGGGCTCCTGGCAAGAGGGAAGTCTGAAAATGCTCCACCCATGGGTACCTGAAAGCACCACAGTTTCCGAGGAAGACTCTCAACCACCGAACAGACTTCCGTCTTTGCAGGATGGTCATCCATGGAAAGTTTTTCAAAAATATCTCTGCAGTGGACTCCACCACTGTTCCTGATGCAACCCCAGTTTGAACTGTTAAAGTAACTCCACCACCAAGAGAGCAGGTGGGATTGAACAAAATTGTAGAGGTGAACTGTAACCCCACGGACTTGTGATCCAGAGATCCAGCACTGTCCTGCCGACTGTCTGAAGAGACTCTGTGGTGGTTTGTTTTGTTGTGTTGTTCTTTCCCTCAGGTTGGACTTGTTGCTTGTTGTCAATAAAGTTTTTGAGGAATGTAGTGATCTGCTGGACACGTTCTAGTTTCCCAGCAAATGCCCTACATACCAGCCACTCCCTCGTGGTCTGGCTGTCACACTCACCCCATACCCATCCATCACAGGTGTCACCAGTCAGGGGACCCTGCCAATAAAAGAGAACGGGCGCATATGCCCTGGACCAATTTCCAGTATCATACACTGTGTGTCTGTGTGTCATTTGTATGGCTGCATAAGGGCCTAGGGCCCTAGACATTACACTACCCACTATCTGAACTCACCAAGACCCCTAAAGGGGGCTCACTTCACTGTTTTGACTACACAAGAGTCATATGTCACTTGAAGAAAAACTAGGGAAATACCACATCTGTAGAAGGGCGAATAACCTGACAGAATGCAAGATGAGGTCTAATATAATGTCTTGTAAACAGCAACTCCATTGGATTACCCTGAGGGAGTTTACAGTCATATTTGAGGAATCAATCCGTGTTTTGTATGTAAAATTAAAACATAAATAGAGGGCACGTTTCGAAGTCCTTAGTTGTTTTTTTGGGGTTTTTTTTACTTTTGGGCTGGGCCAACCCCAATTAAAGCCCTGCTCTTATTAATCTGTGCAAGCATCGCAGATGGAATACAGGCACACAGCAGCCATTTCATACCCCCACCTTCTGAAGAACCTGAATTTCTAGACAGTGGGAGTGGCAACGCATGCACTCAGTCTGTCTGTCTGTCAGTCTGTCTTCCTTGAGTCAAGATGGAGGAGGGGAGGGGTGTTTAGTGTGCCAGGGGAAGGGTTGTGGGAACATGCGGCATTATTTAAATACATCAGAGGGTTTCTTGTCTTCCTGTTGTGTAATCATAATGTTGATAATCTGTCACTTTCATTTGTGATTATGTTGTCAGCCAGCCTAATAAATCTGTAAAGTATCTGGCAGTCCCTTGCTGCCTGAAACAATTTCTGTAGTGTTTCAGTGACTTAGATTTCAGGGAATGTTGCTCCAGGCTGTGGAAGTTCCGCTCTCTCTACAGGCCTGCAACGCATACATATGCTCCAGGAAAGATTTTTTTAAGCACTCCCTCTTGGGTATTGGGTTTAAACAACCCACAAACCTTTTTTTTCTCCCGAGGGCTCCTGCACTTTATCACGCAAGCTGGCAAGCGAAATCTGCGTGATTAAAGCCGGGCTATCAAAATGAGCAGTACCAGCCCACAGGCTGCACCGCTTTGACATTTTCACTGCCTGCTGCTGAGAAATGTTGAGGGGCTGGAGGGCGCAGCGACGGAAACAGGGAGATCAAATATGCAGCGGCTGTTGCTGAAGCCAGAGTAGCGCGGGGCTCTCGAAGGTGCGTTCAGCGTGCCACGGTAGACCTCGTTTCCAGGATGTGGGCAAAGGTAACAATTTACAATCTTCCGCTTCGGAACAGAATTCTAACTTACCCTCGAGTAAATAAACCAACCGCAGGAAAAAACGAAAGTAGAGTTCTGTCAGCACATGGGAGGGTTCTACTCCGTGCTTGACACCTGCCTTGATTTTAAAGGCTGCCTTGCCTTCCTGGTGTGGGGTCTCGGTGGCACAGCACATCTCCCAATATACTCTTCGATGTTTACATGAATGCTGCGAATATTGAAAGGGAAAATAAGCCTTGTAGGTTACATCATACGTACATTTTACCCGAGGACGTATCATTTCATTTTGTCACCCTTTTTAATGAGCTATTGAGAGTGCATGAGTCTCTCACTTGGTCGGATCAAGGCCTCTCTATAAAATGACGGGCACTTTCCTTGTGCCTTTTGGAAGGCTGCTGTTAAAGGCTGAGGCCTCATTGAAGCATGCATTACCACCATCTCCCCGCACTTGCTCCTTGTCCTAGGCAATGCTCTCTGATATCACTAAAGCCATGCCACTTGGTGCTATTGTATTGCCCCTAATCAAAATAAGTAATTGTATTGGGGGGCTTGGGTGGGGCTGCTGCCGGGTTGTAAGATGGCTGTGATTCTCGGGAGTCCTGGTGTGTCTCCATTCGCCAAGGTACTGGCCCTAAGCTGATGCCCAGCCTGATCCACCAGTCTTTGTGACTCAGAACAGCATCAGAACCAACATTTCAGGAAGAGAGACAGAGAGTCTGAAAGGTGCAACCATGCCCCTTAAGTGGAACCTGATGCCAGAAAATACTTTGATAGACAGTGGCTTGGTGAAGCAAGGGTGAAGTCTGCTACTGAGACTAAGGTGGAGCAGGAGTGCTAGGCATACTTTCCTGTTTGTTTGGGTCCTGTTTGTGTGACGCACAGCTACCTGCAAAAGATGGTAGGAGACCTGGGCTTGCTAAGACTCAAAGAGAAAATGCCACACTGAGAAAAAAATGCTCAACAGAAAGAAAAGCAGTTTTTTCTTAGAGAATTCTGATCACCAGGGGCACACAGGAGGAGGAACAGGTGACAGATGGGGAAGCTGGGGTGTTTTTCACCCATTCATTTGCTGAACACTATAAGAGCTGCCAGGTACCACACAATACATAGAAGACTAGATATCCACATTGAATGAAAGCATGTGGCAGACATAGAGCGCAATATGCGAGGGCCTCGCTCACCAAGTTATTATAAAGCAGAAGGCTGTCACAGATGGTAGGAAAGAGACCAAAGAATCCATCGGTTTCAAATGCGTTTTACCTCCCCAGTGGTTCATATTGAGTCAAATATGGAACAATTGCAAAATGAGCCAAAAGGTACAAAAGTCCAGCCACCTGAGACGTGAGATCTAGCAAGAGCTGGCTAAGCCAGTAGGTCTCGCCTTTCAAATGTGCTAGCTGACTTTTTGGCTTTGGGAATGTTTTTTTGCCTAAGGTAAGCAGCAACTGCAATGAGAAAATAAAAAACTGTAGCCAGTGTCAGCAAAAAAAAAAAAAAAGAAGCCATAATGCTTGCCGCAGCATGGTGGCATAGGTTCACATATGTGTCATAATGATGTAGGGGCCATTTAGACTTTTTAAAATTTACTGCTGTAAGATGGCAGACGCCCATCTTGGAATGGTAAATTAATAAATAGAAGAAAAGGCGTACACAATAAAAAAAGGTGCTTCATGGTATAAAAAAAAAAGGTGCTTCATGGTATAAAATTGTAGCTGCAGGATCCTCTAGAAAAGAAAAACAAACAAAAAATGGGCAGGGAGGGATGGGTGCGAGCACCTGAATGCCACCGAGCTGCAGGGTGCCAGGGAGCAACTACTCTGAACAGACGAGCTGTTGTGCGGTGTTGAAAATGGCTTTCAAAAGTAATTAAAATAGCTGAGTGGTGGAGGAAGAAACAGATATGCGGGAGGGGGTGCAATGGAGAAAAGCAACACGGAGAATATAGTAAAAGCAGAGTGTTTACATACTAAGGGTCCCCAGGACAGAGGCGGGCTTAAGGACTGCAGTGACAAAACTTCCCAGAAATTGTGACTTAATTGCAGAGGATAGACATGCAGCTGATTAAAATAGAGTTAATTACCTTGTGTTTTGAGACGAGACTTATAAACTTGGCGGTATAGTTCTTAAAAGCTCACGCAACACAGGGCAGCGAGCAAGGTTGCTGCGTTGCGTGAACGGGAGAGAGCTGAAGAGCGCCATATCTATTTAGGTATGGCGCTCTTCAGCTATCTCCCTGTGCTGGCGCACTTGAGACCGCCTGGTACCAATGCAGGCTTTCTTGAATCATGGCTGCGGTACTGACAGGATTGTTCTTGGGCAGAGCGGGACACCATCCTGCACAAAAACAATCCATAGAGGCATAGTGCTCTTTCTGTGTGTGATGCATAATGAAGTGGCAAAGTTTCGTGATAGTATCAGTTCATTAATCTGTCGTTTTTACACATTTTAACCTTGTCTGAACACAGGTTTCACCTCATTAGAACTAGTGTGGCTCCAAAGTACAGCAATGTGCAACTGAAAGGTGAACAGTCAGCATTAGTCAAGCGCTTTCCGCTGTGCAGCAGCACATGTTGAAACGTTGTTTGAGACTTTTGATCCAATTGAGCTAGACACACATTTTTTGTATTAAAAACTGAAAACTCATTCTGCAGATGATTGCTAATGTGACAGATGCTACAAATCCATAATTATTCGACAAATGTTGTGGTTGCATAATCATATCATTCCAGTTGCCCTGCCTAGAGCCCTGGATTACAGGCCAGAAATGCCAATGTAGGCAGAATGGCATGTTCATATTGTTTGAAGGCAGTCGGTGATTGTACGGAGTACCATTTTCTTTTTAAGTTAATGCTGTCTGCCTTTGATGGAAACAGTTGAAAGTAATGAAGTTCAACCGATCACATAGTCTCAGGCCAGTGGCAAGGATGTAAAATGAATACATACCCAAGTGATGCATGACAGCGTAGGGCGCTGTGGTTACTAGCTGACAAGCCATTCTGTGTATGTATTTAGGTTACCAATCTCTGCCGCTCGCAAGCAGAAGCACTGGCTGCTTAACCAATCCTCAGGAATCGTTTTTAAAACAAGCTCTAATTCAATATAGAGATCAGAGAATTGACTGAAATCCATAGGCAGTGGAAAGGTCAAAGATGAATAGATTTAATTTGCCTTTTAAAATAGCATTTCGCAGGTCAGGAGCGCTAAACCTAAAACTCCGCTGAACCATGCCCATAAGGTTAATGGATTTTCATCGGCTCTGTTCGGTAAGTGTAGCAAATAATTATTTGCCTTGGGTCTCCCATGCCATTTTAGAGTGCCCTGGGGAGATTGCTCATCTGGGAATCATGGAATCGAGAAACGAAAGATGGATGTAGAATTATCAGTAATCGCTACAAAGTATACTCTCTTGCTCGCTCTATATCCAGTGGCCGTCCCCACTTGGTACTTATAGTTCGGTCAGCTGCTCCATAGATAAAGCATTTTTTGTGTTGCTAATTACTTTGGCCCCATTTGACAAATCTACATGAAATTTTCAAAAACTGTGCTTTTTGACTAGGTTGTGCATGGGAAGTATCAGTGTGATCTGTGAAGCAGGCGCCGAGAAAAAACAGGGGTCCTAAAACTCAAAATCACCATGCATTTTCCTTAGACTTCTTAACAAAGCGCCACAGCAAAACTGCTGAACGAAATTACACCAAATTTGGCAGGAAGTTGGTTCTTGGTTCACAAATCGTGCTTTTTTGATTTGGTGTGAATCTGCTCAGTACTTTTTTTTTTTAATAGTAATTAAGGGTAAAAAATATTTGCATATCTGGACTGTTGGGTCCAAGAGAGGCTCAAGAGACTCTTGCGGGAAGGCCAATTTTAGAATAGAGCATTTTGATTGGCCCAGGGAGCTTTATTTCCCTTGGGCGAATTAGTTCCTGTGGGTTTCATACTCCAGCAGCCGCGAGCTCTCTGATTGGCTGCCAGCAACATGACAAAAATGTTGTTGGCAACCATTCCAGGACTCGGGGATTTCCAGGACCGAAATGCATTGTTGAGGCTTCTTTGCTTTGTGGAATGAAGCATTGGAGCCTGCTGAGACAGGCGAAACGCGTCACCAAATGAAAATAAATTCAAGAGTGTTTTAAGTTCCAACCCGAGTCCGAGTGTCGGTATCCAGAAACGGTATATGTATGTGTATATATGTATATATATATATATATATATATATATATATGTATATTCCTTTTTCCTGATATTGGAAGTCTATATTATACAGTGCATATTGCCAGGATGAATCTGAGATCCCTTTATCAAAAGTTGAGAAGACTATTAGAATGAAGGAACTGAAATTCTGAAGCCCTGAAGAAGCAAATTAATTTTGCGAAACACGTGTTGGCTTGGCTGTTCTGTGCCACTACTGTGTGAAGAGAATTTTGTGATCAAGCATATGATGTACTCCAAATGTTACTTCTACCAAAGGTGAAGACGACTTGTTTTGTGTCTGAACAAGGAGGGATGATAATAAAATATTTTTGCATGGACACTTAAGATGAAAAGAGTGTATTTTTAACAGTGCATAACCTAATATTTGACTACTCTCTGAAAGGAAAACAGGGATCTGGGAACTAGCGCTTGGCTTTCCTCTAAATTTCCTCTGTTGGTGAGATATATACAATCACACTACACTTGATTAGAAACTGACTTTAAACTATTGATATATAAGTAAATATGAAGCTCATTGTTCTCATAGTTTTTTCATTTTCTACCTTAAAATGGCAGGAGTTTGTTTTTAAAAAAAAGTGTTGGTTGAAATGGGATAGTAAGCTAATACATATTAAGGGTTATTTAAATGTATGATACACTGCCATATAACACTCCCATTGGTATTACAAACATGACATTATAGGAAGCTGGCTTTTTTTGTAGTGTACCAAAATGAGCTACACTGTAGAAAGTCCTGACGACCCCTATTGACTTACAGGGCCTAAATGAATAATCCCAAATGCTCTCTTTGTGGTAGTGTGGGCGAGCAGTTCAGGCTTATCAGATGGTAGTGTTAAGCATTTGGTGCACACACAGTCAATAAATGAGACACACACTCAAGAAGAAACTAGAGCGCAATTTAGAAAAAGAACACATTTATATATACTTTTAGACACCAAGATTATCGGAATCGGGTAAGTACTTTAGAAATTTTTTATTTTTATAGGAAAACAGTAGAAAATCACAGTTATCAGATTTGAGGCATGAGCCTCGAATGCGGAAATGTTATCCTATGGGAGAAACATTTACTGCATAGGTACACTTACAGGACTGTTCTTCCTGACTTATGGTAAGTAGGGAGCATGGTCCAAGAAAGGCCCAACAGTTCAAGTTTACGTGCCCTGTGGTGTTCGGGTGCAGAGGTGCTTACGCAGTGGCAGCCTCAAATGCTACCCGCTTAAGTAAATGGCCAAAAGGACCTGTGAGAAAAAGGCTGCAAGTGGGGACTGAGGGACCAGTCTTGCAAAACCCAAGGAGGGTCTCAGCTCTTGAGGGTCTCAGGACCAAGAGACACCGTTGGTTTATTTGAGCCTCAGCTGGGGCGCTAAGGTGCAGAGGTGTTTTGTCCAGCGGGTTAGTGTGTTTGTTGCTTTCACGGTCTTGATGCACCTGCAGAAGAGGGAAAACAAATACAGCAGAGCCACTCTGTGTGAAGCTGGCCTCTGTTGAAGTCCCTCATCAGGCAGGTAAGGTTTGGCAGCAGTGGTGTTCCTAATGAACACAAACAAGCCTTGGTTCTTGCAACTGGCTCCAGTACCCCAGGTTTTGGTGATTGGGGTGGGGGTCCTTGTGTCTCCAAACATGGTAGGGAGATGGATCAGACCTCCTTGAGCAATGAATACCTTTTCCTGGAGTGCTGCTCCCTCTGTGGGCCCAGGGATCGACAGAAGGCTGTACCAGGCAGATGCTGTTGCTGCCTGTTGGTGCAGGGAAGTGGCTCCTCCACTCCAAGGGAAATGTTGATAGGTCAGTGAAGTGCTGGGCAGACCTCCAAGGGTTTAGGGATGTTGTTCCACTCTAGAATGAGTCGGTCTTGGTGATTACCAGGTCAGTAGCAGCCAGGCAGGGTTTTGTGCCAAGTTTGGCGCTGGTCCACAATTCTCAAGTGTTAGGCACTTATTTGTCCTTCTCCTTTCAGGCAGATGAATCTCAGTTGCCGGTGTCAGGGAGCCACCTAAACACTCAGTTTAGTTGTATTAAGGGGAGTGAAGGGTAGTGGCCAATGGGCTACTTACCCCTATGGTCGCTACAACCCATATATGACCACTTCCTATGGGGGGTGGGTATGACCCTGTTACAGAGTTCCCAATTCATCTAAAAACAAGGTGGTGGAACTCTTCTTTTGTGGAGCACATCAGGTAGCCCACCATAGAGGTGTGACTAACCTGGAGGTGCAACACTCCTACTGTATAGCTAATTTTCCACATGTCCTGGTGCCACATGGGTCTCAGGGCAGGTGGTGTCATCTCCTAGTTCTGGGTGAAGCCAGGTTCGCATATCAAAGGTGGCAGGGTCCTTGAAGCTCCTGGCCTTGATATGCTAAATCTCTAGCCATCCTTCTGGAGGAGATGTGAACACCTTCTTCCCTAGCAGGCATTGTTTCTGACCTTACCAAGCGTGGGCTGTCAGTGGCGGATTTTTTAAGCAATGCACCCAGAGGGCTTCTTAGAGGTAACCACTGAAAACCCACCGACTACTAGTGTATTGACTGACTGGCCTCGACCAGCCAGCCAACATAGACCGGTTTCTGATGTCATGAGGTGAGAGCTTTCGCTCTCAGCGGCCAGGAATAAATCCTGCTCTGGGAGGACATGTGCACACCTCCTCTACGCAGGATATGCAGTCCAGGACAGTGAGCTTCTAAGTCCCTTGCTACCTTTGTTATTCGTCCCAGGCCTCTCCAGATAGTGGAGATTCCCACCCCCGTCCTGCTGCCATTTTTGGCAGCAAGTCAAGTGGGAAAATTAGTAAGATTAGGAGGTGTGCCCACATTCAGCCAGCACCACCCGTTCGGTGGGCCAGCTGATGTAGACCCCACGTTTCTGATTCCTCCATCTTGTTTTGGACAGAATTAGCATTCTAGGGACAGGGCTATGCTTACTTCCCACAGGGAGTGGTCATATAGAGGGTCTCAACACCCTATAACGTAGGTAGCCCACAGATTTTACCTGCACTTCCGTTAAAAGATGTCTGTTAAAGGCTTTTTGAGTTCTGTGTTTGTGCCCACCACACTACCTCCTTGAGTAGCCAGTAACTGTTCACCCCTTCTACCCTGAGAGTCAAATGTGGAAATGATTGTATGTGATCCAGTTTGCACAGCCCTAGTAGGACAGACTCCGGACACTAGTGGCAAACGACCTCAGCCACCATAGTTAGGGTCCAGTAGCGCTGTGTAACCTAAATGAGGTCTGACAATAGTGAAAAAGAAAACGTTCTGCTATTGTAATAACTTGTACTGAATACGTAAGAGGCATTCATTATTAGATTGTGATTTCATGTTTGGCACCACTTAACAGGCACTGGGTAAGTTGCCTGTTTTCGTAAAGTATTTTATTAAATGTATCTTTTTATTGTGTCTTACTTCAGGCAATTCAGCTGAGTCGGGATGGTCAGTACCTGCTCACAGGAGGGGATAGTGGTGTCATCATGGTGTGGCAGGTGTGCGACCTCAAGCAGTTGTTTGCCTACCCAGGTTGCGACGCTGGAATACGTTCCATGGCAATGTCATTTGACCAGAGGTAAGACATCCTTGGGCATCAGAGGTTTGTGAACTTTTGTGTAAAGTTGAGGACATTTAGAAACAAGGTTAACAGAGGGTGTTCAGATGGTCAGGCAAACTAAGTAGTACCCCTTCTATGGAAACAAAGCAAGACCAACGCAACCTTGATTTACACAAAAAAAAGAATCCAGTAACGTTATTTGATTTTGCCTATCGGGCCAGGCTAAAATTTCCCAATAAATTATTTGACATATGTTATGGGTAACCAATACCTATGTCCACTTTGTGGCTCCGAAAACTGTCATGTCCTACCAGATGATCATATGGGCTGCTTGAAATAAACATGACTACCATTGTACATTGTTTTCTGTTGAACAGCGTCTGCTGAGCCAGAGGCCATGCATGTTACCAGACCCTATTAGTTGTTGGTCCAAAAATATGGGAGGCAGATCCAGACTGGAAACCAAAATCAGCCCAAGCAAAAATGTTCAAAGGACATCCGAAGTAATGTCCCTTTGAGTGAAAGAGTCACTCCCCTGCATCTGCAGGCACCGCGTCAAAGCTGACCTCTCTGCTGCTCCTGTCATCCTACAGAATTCCCGAACCCCAGCAACACAGGTGGTGGTTCTGTGGTTCCCCCAAGGCCTAACCTGTCTTTCCTGGAATTTGGAGGACAGTATCTCTTGTCGGAGCTCCTGGGACCAAACCCCTGTGCACTGTTTCCACTTGCTGTTGAAAATGCTTGTTTGCTCTGCACTCCAGAGATCTTTGGGCTGCAAGAAGCTCCAGCCTCAGGAACGTCATCCTTCGAATCCTCCCTGCATCCCTTGCATCATGGTCCTCCATCTTTGGTGAGCTGCCTGAGGTACTCTTGAGAGTCCTGTTCCTTTGGCTTGTGGGTCACCTCGAGGGTCTTCTTCTGATGTGGTGGGCTCTCCTGCTTGCTCAAGCCTACTCTGACTCTCCTGAACATGGTGAGTACCTTGGACCTTGCTGGTCCTAACGATTGCATCTTTTCGTCGTCCATGCCAGTTGCGGCTACCAGGGCTTGTTGGTGTGCCTGCTGGACACGGACCACCTAGACACCAACATCTGACGTGGGATAGCTCTTGTATGGCTCCTGGTCTTCCACAGCGTCACCTGGTCCCCAAAGTTGCAACAATGAGGTCCTCGTCAGCTTGTCGGAATTTCCTGCCAATAGGGAGCACTGTGCTTCCATTCCTCCTGGTCACCTGAGAGTGGCAAAGACTCTGTCCCCTCTGCCTGCAGGTTCTCCTCTTCCAGAACCAACCCATGGATTCCGCCGGCCGTCTTCACAGACTTCTACAGAGTCCTTTCTTCCCAAGTTGCCTATTGTCATCTACAAGAGGTTCCAACATCACTACATCCCTATGCACCCGGCTTTCCTGAGGCAAGTAACCTGGTTCCTTGGGCATCCACGGGTGGGGTGGTTCCCTAACCTCCGTCCTCCAAAGGAATTCTTGGGTCCTCTAGGAAGGGTCCATTTTCTTTAAAACTGCAACCGCGACTTCTCCTTTGACTTCTGTTGGACTCGCAGTTTTGGTTCCATTCTGCCCACAGCCCCCCTTGGGGTTCCTGGGTACTTAACTTGAGTGGTTCCTGGTTCTCCAAGCTCTTCTAACCCCTTTGGACCAAGTCCCATTCTCCTTTGCATCCACTTATTTAGTATATGGTTTGGTTTCCCCCTGACACCAGTGTATAATTGTTATACATACCTGATTTCCTTGAAGTATTCTCAGGTGTATTGTTGATATCTCTGAACAAGAAGGAGATATACCAAGCCGTAGTGATTGTGTGGTGTAATAAATAGATTTATATTTCATAAACGCGGTGTGGTTCTTGGTCATCTAATCTACACTCTTGATTAAATGTGGTAAAACAAGTTGCTTTACACTGCTGAAGTATAAGCCTGAAGGCTGCTCAACAGCTTCCCTTTTAAGAGCTTTTAAGGTTAACAAAGACCACCAAAGTCACCATAAGGGTTGCCTCGATCTGTGCAAGGTGCAGCACTCCTTTAAGTGAGCATCATACACTAAGCCAACCTCCTGCACTTCCCAAGCACGAGACCGGATCTGACACTTTTTCCCCATAACCCGTCTGCGCGTCGGTTAAGGGTGCTGCGCGACTCAGTTTCAACGTCATCCATCGGTTGTAATGTCGACAGAGTCCCTAAATCCCCTTGCGGACATCAGTTCCTTCTTTACCGCGCTTCCAACATGATCCGGAGCAGCTGAGGGGGCTTGTTTTTGCCCATTTTGTCAAGGAAACAGTGTACGTTTGGAAATGTCTTCGGGGTTTAAACCCAGTGGATCTTGTGACAGACAGATGTCGATCTCTGATCCTCATACTATCTGTTTGTGGTGCCTTGAAGAACACCATGACTCTGAAGAGTGCCGTTCCTGTGCATCTTCGGTCAAAGGCGTTTAGAGAGCACCAAAATAAACCTTTAGTGGCGCGACTATCTGATGCACCGCAGTATTGTCAATCTTCATCGAAGTCCAGAGACCAGTCTAGGAGCCGT